>NC_060142.1:685138637-686388637 GCF_021461385.2 Schistocerca piceifrons | reverse complement strand
GAGAAGTAGCAGAAGTCAGAACCGTGTGAAACTTATCATCAGGATTGATAATCACGAAGTCGATGTATTTAAGGAATTGTGCCACCTATGTTGCTAAATAACCCTTGACGGAAAGAGCAGACAGGACTAGCAGTGGGAAGTACGGCATTCCTACCCAAGAGAAATCTAATAGTATCAAACATAGACCTTAATTTGAGTTGGAAATTACAGAGCGTGTACGTTTGGAATACAGCTTCCTACGACAGTGGGATGCGTACTGTGGGAACATCGGAACAGAAGAGAGTACAAGCATCTGAGATGTGGTGCTACGTCAGAAAGTTGGTGATGTGTTGGTAAATGTGCCAACACCTTGTAGATAGAGGAGGCCTTTATGCACGCTATCTAACGCAGACGGGCGTGACTTCTGGAACAGGATAAGTAGTGAAAGCTAATAAGAAAAGTATGCAGCTCCTCGAATACTTAACTTTTATTTATCCTTCTTGTATACATCGTTCTTCTTGTTGAGACATTTCATACGATAACTTTCAAACTATGTAAGGCTAATGGCGCCTTGCTAGGTCGTAGCCATGGACTTAGCTGAAGGCTATTCTAACTGTCTCTCGGCAAATGAGAGAAGGCTTCGTCAGTGTAGTCGCTATCAAAGTCGTCGTACAACTGGGGCGAGTGCTATATCGTATCTCGAGACCTGCCTTGTGGTGGCGCTCGGTCTGCGATCACACAGTGGCGACACGCGGGTCCGAATGTACTAAATGGACCGCGGGCGATTTAAGCTACCACGTAGCAAGTGTGGTGTCTGGCGGTGACACCACATTCCTTCCCCGCAAATCGGCGAACGGTCGTGTGATAAGGCTTCCGCTCGCCGTGGGGAGGACCCCATGTTGACGTATGCGATGAGGTGGGGAGCCTAACAACAGGCGAGGCTGTGCCACCCGCACCCGGCCATTCGGTCCGAGGGGAGCTAGGAAACGCCTGAAAACCTAGTCCAGGGTGCACGTCAACATGCGGTGTATGCGCCCGTAAAGAGATAGGAGGGGCCGAAGGGTCGACCTCCATTGCGTCGGGGTATCCGACGCGCGAAGACGCCATGTGGTCCGGAGCGGGCATGAGTTCCATGGCGGAGGACGGCTGGTCACGGGAAGCGATCGGCGGAGCGTGACCCAGGGAGGCGCTTGGCGGCTGCAGCGAAGCGTCGAATGCGGGCGGCGCCGACGGGAGAACAGGCGGCGGCGGCGGCGGCGGCGGCTGTGGCGGGGCGTCGCCATGGGGCAAAATGGAAGGCATCGTCGGTAACACCTGGGGATGAGGCGAGCCAGTACATGGGTCCCCAGGGCGCTGACCGGACGGCACCGTCGCTGAAAGCAGACGGGGAGCGGCAGAACCCGTGCGACGACAGAGGCGCAGCTGATTGAGATGCCGACGCACCTCACCAGAGGCCCCCAAAACCAAATACATCGCGCAGCCGAGGCAGCGAAGAATGCGCCCTGCGAGCCAACGTCGTGAACCTCGATAGTTGCGATAAAATACAACGTCGCCTGGAGCAAAAGCAGGTGGCTGCCGCTGCACAGGAACCTGATGCGGCGGATGCAGCAAAGACATCAAGGTTCGATGAGGACGACCGTGGAGCAACTCAGCCGGTGAGCGACCATCTCGGGGCTGAGAGCGATACGAAGACAAAAAGAGCAACAAGGCGTCCTCCCGAGAATGCGACTCTTTCAACTTCAACATCTGTGACTTGAAAGTCCGGACCAATCGTTCGGCGGCACCGTTTGACTGAGGTGAAAACGGCGCGGATGTCAGATGTTGAATACCATTGGCCTGGCAGAATGACTGAAATTCTGCGGACATGAGTTGTGGGCCATTGTCGGAAACAATAGTCTGCGGAAGACCTTCAATGCAAAAGATAGCAGACAACGCTTGGATGGTGGCAGATGACGTCGTGGAAGACATCCGGACAACAAAAGCAAAATTACTGAAGGCATCTACCAGAACTAACCATCGAGCATTCCAGAATGGACCAGCAAAATCGATGTGCAAGCGTTGCCAAGGGGAAGTGGCTTTTGGCCATGCAAAGACTTTCTGCGGCGGTGCGGATTGTTGTTCGGCACACGCCATGCAAGAAGAACACATAGTCGTAATCGCAGCATCGATTCCGAACCTAGTACAGTGCTGACGAGCAAGTTGTTTCGTTTGCACTATACCCCAATGTCCTTGGTGAAGAAGCCGTAAGACAGAGGACTGTAACGAACGTGGGACCACGACTCTGGACTGATCATTATCAGAACGCAACAACAAAACACCACGTCGAACAAAAAGTCTCTCCTTGCGAGCAAAAAATCGGCGAACCAATGGATCCTCGATCCGAGACTTTGACAAAGGCCATTGCGTAGCAACAAAACTCAAAACGGTAGCAAGGACAGGGTCAGCGGCTGTGGCTGTAGCTACACGACGAAAATCAATCGGAAACGATTCGACCACGTCATCGGTTTCCGAATCAACGAACATGCAAGCAAGTTCGGAAGAATCGAATGCTTTATCCTCAGCAACAGGCAAACGGGACAACGCATCAGCGTTGCCGTGCTTAGCAGTGGACCGATACAAGATATCGTAGCGGTACTGCGAGAGGAAAATAGACCAGCGAATGAATTTCTGCGCTGTACACGGAGGTACAGGCTTGTTCGGATGAAAAAGCGACGTCAAAGGTTTGTGGTCTGTGATGATGGTAAAGTGACGACCATACAAGAAATCATGGAACTTAGTAACACCAAACACGAGAGCCAAAGCTTCTTTCTCTATCTGGGAATAATTTCTTTGCGCAGACGAGAGCAATTTGGACGCAAAGGCAATAGGGCGATCATGCGACCCATCTTTTTGCGCAATCACACCACCGATCCCGAAATCCGATGCATCTACCATCAACAAAAGGGGTTTCTGGGGATCGAATGGCGTAAGGCAAGTATTAGAAAGCAACGCCGATGTCAACTGGCGAAAGGCGCGTTCGCATTCCGTCGTCCAGAGAAACGGAACACCTGTACGGCGTAAGCGATGAAGCGGAGCTGAAATGGAAGAGGCATTGCGCACTTTGTGATGCTAAATCGTGTGATGTTCTTGCGACCTCAACACGCAATGCGTGAGGAACATTGCGCGCTCTGAAAAATTTCGGTTGCGCGTTGACTTTCAGTTCCAAATATGCTTCATAGTTTTTAGCGCAACCTAAGCCCGGTGCAAAAATGTCTGCAAATTCTTCACACAGACGAGAAACACTGTCTGAAGGCACAGTCTGGTTCACTGATAGGACCTGATTTACTATAGACATGTTAAACAACTGAAATAAATCTAAACCAAACAAGTTCACTGCAGTAGAAGAACGAAGAACGTAAAATGACACAAGTTTTGTTTGTCCCTTGTATGTTGCAAGAAGGCTGCACTGTTCTAACACAGGGATCTGCTGTCCTGAATAACTTTTAACTGAACATTTGCGGCACGCAACGGAGGTTTGCCCAGCTGTTTGTACGTGTCGTGATTGAGCAGTGAAACTGCAGCTCCGGTATCGAGCTGGAATGGTATGACCTTGCCATGAAAGTCCAAATCTACAAAAAGTTTATTGTCCTGCTGACGACAAGAGCGACTGTATTGTGCAATTTGAACAGACACTGGTACAGAATCACTTGCCAATTGACGTGATTTCCGGCGACGTCGACCCACACTTTTTGTGGGACGAACACACTCACTGTTAGAGAAAGTGGCACTGGGCGGAGTGGAAGTAACTACATGAATGTCCATGGGCGAAGGTCCACGAGCCTGAGTATTCGTGGTTCGATTCCGGCGCGAAGCAAAGGGCCTGGAATGATTAAGAGTGTCTGATCTGAGCTTTTTCTGGCAAACACTTTGAACATGTCCTTTCTTATTACAGAAAAAGCAAATAGATTGGTGCGACGGGCAATGTTCACGCGAATGTCTAGTAGCACCGCGGGCATGATTTCACTGCATTTGCGTGCTGGCGCGGCACACCTGGTGTAGAGCGTGGCGGCAGCTGTGCGGACGTGTGCAAGGGCAGTTTACCGGGCCGCTTAGCGCGCCCGGCGGGCCGGTTAATGTTACACACGGATGACGAAGTTTCAAATGATTCCTGAGCAAAGTCAAGTGTGTCTTGTCTATCCAATATCTCTATCACTTGTTGAAGGGAGGGATTAACTAGTTTCAAAATTTGCTCCCGTATGCGAACATCAGAAACGTTCTGTGCAATTGCATCACGCACCATAGTATCTGAATAAGGAAGGCCACAGTCACATTCAAATGAACAATCCCTAGTAAGGCCTTGCAAAGTTGCAACCCACTCCCGATTAGTTTGACCGGCCGTACGTTTTGTACGAAAGAACGTATACCTTTTTGCAACTACATTAACTGTTTCTTTGAAATAGACGTCCAATGCTGACAAAAGTTCTTCGTAGGCCAAAGTTGCTACGTCGCGTCGGGGAAACAATTTCACTATCACACGGTACATTTGCACCCCTACACACAACAATAAATGAGGCTGCCGCTCGTTACCTTGAATTCTGTAGGCGGCGAGATGAAATCCAAACTGGCGGGACCACTCGGTCCAGGATTCGTGCGCCAGGTCGTAGTGCTTAAAAGGCGGTGCAACTGCGAGTTGTGGCTGCGGTAGCGGTGAAGCGGCGGCTGCCGCATCGTGTGGCAGTGCAGGTTGACCCTGGACGAGCTGTCCAAGGGCATCCAATAACGCCTGCGTCTGCTGATTCTGCAAGCGATAAAATTCGGACAGTACATCTAGAGATTGTGGCGAAGCCATGACACAAGTAAATGTAAGCAATTAGAAAGAACAAGACCCTTTCGGTTGTCTCGTCGCCAATGATGTGTTGGTAAATGTGCCAACACCTTGTAGATAGAGGAGGCCTTTATGCACGCTATCTAACGCAGACGGGCGTGACTTCTGGAACAGGATAAGTAGTGAAAGCTAATAAGAAAAGTATGCAGCTCCTCGAATACTTAACTTTTATTTATCCTTCTTGTATACATCGTTCTTCTTGTTGAGACATTTCATACGATAACTTTCAAACTATGTAAGGCTAATGGCTCCTTGCTAGGTCGTAGCCATGGACTTAGCTGAAGGCTATTCTAACTGTCTCTCGGCAAATGAGAGAAGGCTTCGTCAGTGTAGTCGCTATCAAAGTCGTCGTACAACTGGGGCGAGTGCTATATCGTATCTCGAGACCTGCCTTGTGGTGGCGCTCGGTCTGCGATCACACAGTGGCGACACGCGGGTCCGAATGTACTAAATGGACCGCGGCCGATTTAAGCTACCACCTAGCAAGTGTGGTGTCTGGCGGTGACACCACAGTTGGCATTTAGCTGGACTGATAAGATAAGGAATAAACAGATTCGCCGGAGAATGGGCTAGGAAAGAAATATATGGAAAACACTGACAATACGGAGGAACAGCATGATTTGACATGTGTTAAGACATGAATGAGTAACTTCCATAGTACTAGAGGGAGCTTTGGAGGACAAAGACTGTAGAGCCGGGCAGAGATTGGAATACATCCAGCAAATAATTGAGGACGTAGGCTGCAAGTGCTATTCGGAGATGAAGAGGTAGCACAAGAGAGGAATTTGTGCCGGGCCGCATCAAACCAGTCAGAAGAATGATGACTCAAAAAAAATTACAGTAGTCGCTTTTAAATTAAACATAGTTCCAATTACCTCTTATAAAAGTTCCTGGCAGATTAAAACTGTGTGCCAGAACGAGACTGGAACTCGGGACGTTGGCCTTTCGCTCGCAAAGGTCCCGAGTTCGAGTCTCGCTCTGGCACACAGTTTTAATCTGCCAGGAAGTTTCATATCAGTGCACACTCAGCTGCAGAGCGAAAATCTCATTCTGGAAACTATCTCATATAACTTTACAGTTGATCCAGTTTACATTTAACCCCTGCAAGGCAGCCCCCCATAGAAAAAGTTCCAAGATTGCTTTTTTCCTGGCGCACAAATGACGTTAGCACAGTACCAACGATGGTACCTTGAAGTAACAACTGTAGTCGACAAATGTGTGTTGGCCAGTAAGTTGTTTGCAAGCGGTGTTAACCAGTGGGCGTGCGGC
Organism: Schistocerca piceifrons; assembly: GCF_021461385.2. Classification (NCBI taxonomy): domain Eukaryota; kingdom Metazoa; phylum Arthropoda; class Insecta; order Orthoptera; family Acrididae; genus Schistocerca; species Schistocerca piceifrons. The sequence goes on along the minus strand of NC_060142.1, from coordinate 686,382,525 downwards.
CGTATTGTGGTAACATTGTTGTCCCACTAATCACAACGCAGCAAAACGTCTCTAAGTCAAGTGTTCAAGGATTCTTTAGGAGGTTTAGTAGAGGATAAAAGTGTGTTCAGTATTTGTCCCAAACATGACCGCTCCCGAGCAAAAAAGGTGACGTGTGGACGCCAGCCGCGACTTGAATGGAATGCAAAACGCGGACAATTCATCTCCGGAAAAAAATTCACCGCGGGCGACGAGATTTGATATTATCAGTACGAAACTACATGAAAACGACGAAGTGCTGGAAATTATAAGAAGGATGAGAGCTCTGACGACGTAATTAACGTTCAAGCCAATACTGCGCGAGGTGAACCAAATCCCAAAGAACGATTTTCCCGCTGGTTTCACATGATTCTGTGAATGTTCTGTGCGTTGTACTATGTAAAGAATAGGGTGTAGCCCCTCCACGGCAACACCGGGATAATGGCCAACACAAATGGTCTATTGCCATCTCTGATATTTGTTAGTTTTCACTAAGTGATGTGTCGCACGATGTGGGTACTGCGATGTTTGCGAACGTCTGTTTAGGGCTATCCATTAATACGCGCACATCTGGAGACAGATTGGGTCGAAATTTCAGCGAAGGGTAGCGGTTTGAAGGACCGGGATGGGGCCCGGGGGGGGGGGGGGGGGGGGGGTTAGTGGCAAGACAAGAGCCAAGGAAAAAAAACTCTACGATAGTTAGATCGGGTTGTAAAGGTGAACACAGACTACTATGACGTGACGTGTTCCCACGTCAGGCAGTGTGGGACCACGTCAGACATGAAGCTGTGTTCACATTGGCCTGACGTATAGCATCATGAAACAACTACTTCGTCTGCATTGTATTTTCCGACAGTTTGTTTTGAACCTGCAGCCATGAATGTACTGCGTATTTTTTACATGCTAGAAGAAGAAATGGCTGCTCTGTGTATTGCATCCACTTGCTTGTCTAGAGAAGGGTGCATCCTATCAATATGTTGCGAGACGAAATCGGGGAGTTCCAAAATTTAATGCATCAACTAATATAAGATGAAGAGTGGTTTAAGTGGTATTACAGAATGACAAAAACCGAATTCTACCATCTCCCGATAATAGAAAAACGCTCCACTCAACTCGGGGAAAGTATTCCGGCGGAGATGCTTTAAGGTGGCTACACTGAATCACAGTGACAGAGATGGCGACAAAGATTATTATTCCGCCACCTCCACTGGTGCAGTAGTAATTCAGAGGATGTCGAGGGCAGTAATAGTTCAGAGGATGTCGAGTGCAGTTGTTGTTCTGTTAGGCGAGAGAGTAGATGCTGTTCGGTTGGTGTAATGTATAGATGGAAGATATTGCAATGATCACATTGTATTTTTCGTAATATATATTGAGGTAAAAAAAATATTACAGATTTCTTTAATGACAATGCCTCTTGGTCACAGCTTCAGTCAACAAAGCATCTGGCTCGTGGTCATGTATTACACTTGTAATTCTGGTTTCTGTGTGCAATTATAGTATTTCTGGTTTTTCAATTAGTTCATTGTAAATGGTGTTTAAAATATCTCGTCGTATTGAGGATGAACGGAGCCAGATACACGTATTTTGAGTCACACTACCACAAACAGAAAAGTGCTTTTATAGTTGCAGGGGACTTAATTAATCAATTATGTTAATGGACATTTCTTGTCATTCTTTATTTTTATTTTATGCAGTCAGATTGCTTGCTAATACTAGTCAGGGCCAACCAGTTACGAGACTTCGCAACCGGACACACAGCTACTAAAATTATTGTATTTATTCATTATTCTTTTAACTAAGCCCCCATGCAATACGACTTGCGATTTGCTTGAGGTAAGTGCTAATACTTTATTGTATTAAATATCTGGGAGGGAAAAAAATTATCACAGAGACATTTTGGAATTTTTATTGATTTTCTTTTCACAAAGTGCGTTTTATTATACATCACAAAGGCAATTACAAATTACAGAAGTATTCTTGCTGTTTCTCATGCCAAGTGTAGGACAACGTTGAGTCCGTTGACCAGTCCAAGCTCTGTTCAGATCGTTGAGGATATGGTGTTGAGGAGGATTGCTAGAATTATGATGGATTTGTATTAAGAGTATTGTGGTAACCAGGTTTCACCTGAAATGAGCTCCCACGTTCTGCTTGCAACCTTTCCCCCAAAACAATGTTTCTCACTTCCATCTTCACTCTAATTTCCTCATCAGGACGCAATTTCTTTCACATTTTTCGCCATGCTGAGGAAAAGAAGTTCGCACTCATCGTCCACGTTGTCACTTGATGTAGCGTGTGCACTTTGAAGAAGTACTTGGGAGCGCAAGCGTTGGTTGTCTTTCATTATTTTCACCATATCTTGTACGGATGACGACAAACGTTTTTTTCCAGCATAAGGCGTTACGGTTTTGCTGTAGGTTGAGTATACGTTGATGGAGAATCTGATACATTAGCATTGGGATTGTCGATGGGCTCCGCCATTGTAGAGACTGCACTTTCCAGTTGATCGTTTCTTGGTGGGCTGAATTGGGAACTTTCTGACGAGACCACTTGTGAGTCTGTTTCATCAATCGGACATAGGCCAGTTTCTTCACGTGTTCCATCATAATCTTAATTTTTGGGGCTGTCTTCCGCATTTCCTCGAGTTCTCCTTGTTACGAGAGTTGGATTCATAAAAGCCATTTCATCTTCAAGTTTCCATTTGCTCAAACTCTTAGCTGCCTGACCTGATTTTGTGGCTCTACGGTGTTTAGCCTGGATGTACGCATTCCGCTGTTTATTCCAGTTGTCTTTACATTCATTACCTAGAACACAAAAATTGGTTTAGAATTCTAGGCTAGGCTTCATAGCGCGTTTAAAATTAGTTGGGAATTTTGACGTTTGGCTTGCCGGAGGTGACGTGACTCCGTTACCCAGGCAGCACCAATGACGAGCCAGGCTTTCCCCCCGAGCCGCCACCGGTGTCGGCCTGTAAGGCATTCCTGTCGCCAGGCCGTAGGTAAACACTACCACAATTGTTTCTTTGCCGGCAAAGAATGTTCTCTGTTCATTATTGTCGTTTCTCTACCGCTAAAGAATGTTTACCTGGCGGCCGGCCCCTTTTAGGCGTGGCGATATCGCCGCCTGCCGGCACCCGTTGGCAACAACACTCCCCTCCACTCGCTCCGTAACGAACTGTCAAAAGTCGCAAGTAATTTTAAACGCACCATAGTTATCTATTAGTTATTCATTTATTCTCCTTTGGCGCTCAAGGACGAAGGTCGCTTAGTTGCCAAAGGACAACGTAAAGATTAATAATTCAATAAGTGGGCTTTTTTTCACTGTTCACAGGTACTTGGCAACTGGCAATTCTTGCAGAACATTGGGTTTTTCATTTCGGATTGGAGTTTCAACCATTGGAGATACAGTTAAAGAATGTTGTGAGGTAATTTGGAAAACTCTACGACCGATTTACATGCCAGAACCAAACAAAGATGAATGGGAACAGATAGCCAAGGATTATGATGAGAAGTGGAATTATCCACACTGCATAGGAGCTTTGGACGGCAAGCACGTGCAAATCCGTTGTCCAGCTGGTGCTGGTTCATTGTACTATAGCTACAAAGGAATATATTTCATTGTTTTATTTGCTTTGGTAGATGCAGATTACAAATTCTCGCTTGTTGACGTTGGAGCTTACGGCAAAAGTAGCGATGGAGGAACTTTTGAGCGATCTGAGGTGGGGAAAGATTTGAAAGCAACAAATACCCCGTTCCAAAAGACAAAGAGCTACTATCAGCAATGGAGATTCCTTATTGCAGATGAAGCCTTCCCTCCTAAAACATATTTGATGCGTCCATACAGCAAAGCAGCCATTACAAGTGACGAAGAGAAGGTATACAACTACCGTCATTCAAGAGCTCGACGGACTGTAGAAAATGCGTTCGGAATTCTAGCCGGGCGCTGGAGAATATTTCTAAAGCCCATTGGAACTAAACCAGAAACTGCCGATCTAATAGTTTTAGCTTCCACCTGTCTACACGCTTCGGAAAACATCAACAAATATTTCCCCTTTCGAGGAACCAATCAGAATGGAAAGCGAACACATTCATGGTGTAGCCAACCTCGAACCGATTCGTCGAAATTTCGTGAGAGAAGCAGCCATCACCAGAGATAAGTTCAAAAAGTACTTCGTTTCTGATTATGGTTCAGCAAGTTGTCCGTGGCAGTGGCACTCCATTCGAAAGGGTAGAGTTGCTCCATGTCACGTCCAGTATTACTTACTTAATACGCGCATTCGTTATAACCGACCGTTTTAAGTTGAATTGGGTGTTATTTTTAATTACAGTTCATATAATCCAATTTATATAATAGATATCTGTTATTTTCATATCTGGTTTTACTTGTTATGGATTGATACTTTTTTCCTATCAATATAAAATATAACGCCTATAGAACTATTATGAATTGGAAAAAACTAAAACTAATAAAAAATATGGAAAAAGGAACTGTTTTCACTAACCTGTAATGCCGAGTTTTTCTCCTATTGCGTCCCAAGCCTCTTTCCTTAAATGCTGGTTACGATATTCCCGGTTTGTAGGGTCATACAGCACTGGATTTGACCGAACGTATTCAATCAAGATCTCCTCCATCTTCAAATAATAACTGCAAACGGTAGAGGAGAAACCACTTCACACTTCTGACGCCTTCCCACGACTGACGAAAATCTAGAACTTTAGATATTCTTCCCACGCGTCATAAGGCGTTTAGCGTCAGATTGCATCATCCAACGCATTCCTACGTCTCGTCAGCTCAATATAAACATAAGCGCAGAAAACCCTGTGTTTGCTTTTTATATCACGCGCGTTATGACGTGAGCCCACGGGTTTCCACGTCACGTCAGAGTAGTCTGTATTCGCCCTAAGACCAGTACCTTTGACGCTGTGTGGTGGTGTTACTCTGCGGCTGCAACTGGGTGCCGGTGTTGATTTCTCGGTCAGCGTCAGCACACCTGCAACAGATAGGTTCCTCATCGTTTAATGTCCGATAATTCATTTATTGGATTCATAGTGGAGGGTAGTGTTGGCGGTTTATCTGTGCATTATTGTGCGAGCTTGTCGACTTCCTTGCTATGGCCTGTTAGCCGGCTTTAATAGAAGCGGTTTCAAATGGTTCAAATGGCTCTGAGCACTATGGGACTCAACTGCTGTGGTCATAAGTCCCGTAGAACTTAGAACTACTTAAACCTAACTAACCTAAGGACAGCACACAACACCCAGCCATCACGAGGCAGAGAGAATCCCTGACCCCGCCGGGAATCGAATCCGGGAACCCGGGCGTGGGAAGCGAGAACGCTACCGCACGACCACGAGATGCGAGCATAGAAGCGGGCATATCCAGTCAATGTTGCTGACTTGCAGAGGCTTGCCGATGTTATCGCCTGTGGGTGTATTTTAGCTCGTCATAGGCGGTTAAGCCCTCGATAGTAGTCTCTTTGGTCGCTTATGCTTCCACCGATGGTTGTGATACGTAGAAAACGTCAACATTAATACCACCATCGTATATTTCCTCAATTATTTTTTAATCGAGTTTATAAGTTTTTGCAGTGACATTGTACGTACACTGTAATCATAAGGAGTTTTGCTATTTCGGGAGCAAAATAACTGATTATGGTCGAAGTAGAGGATATAAAATGTAGACTGGCAATGGTAAGGAAAGCGTTTCTGAAGAAGAGAAACTGGTTAACATCGAGTATTGATTTGTCAGGAAGTCGTTTCTCAAAGCATTTGTATGGAGTGTAGCCGTGTATGGAAATGAAACATGGGCGATAAATAGTTTAGACAAGAAGAGAATAGAAGCTTTTGAAATGCGGTGCTACAGAAGAATGCTGAACATTAGATGGGTAGATCACGTAACTAATGAGGAGGTATTGAATAGAATTAGGGAGAAGAGGAATTTGTGGCACGACTTGACTAGAAGATGGGATCGGTTGGTAGGACATGTTCTGAGGCATCAAGGGATCACAAATTTAGTGTTGGAGGGCAGCGTCGAGGGTAAAAATCGTAGAGGGAGACCAAGAGATGAATACACTAAGCAGATTCAGAAGAATGTATGCTGCAGTAGGTACTGGGAGATGAAGAAACTTGCACATTATAGAGAAGCATGGAGAGCTGCATCAAACTAGTCTCAGGACTGAAGACCACAACAACAACAACAAATATGTTGTAAAACAGTCCTATAATTCGGATTTTCAATAATTCCGACTGTCACTTATCTGGAATAGTCCGCATTAGTGACGGTTTACTGTACACATGAAAATGGTAACTGTAGAATTCATAAAAAGTGAATTTTCTTACAATCTTCAATAATTAGAGGTGGCTAGTTATTTCCTAACTGCCTGTATCCGGGCGTCATATTCACTGTCACTCATAAGTTGTAGCATTCCTATATCTCACTTTTCTCTTTTCATATTCTGATGTTCCTCTTCCATACTATCATAGTCCTAATTTGTTACTCTGTTGCAGACTTCTCCTATGGTATCTTTATGTAGAATGTGCACTACAGAAAAAGTCTCAAACAATAGTCTTTAATCCTATTTTTCACTGCTTCAACCTTTAGCGTCGTCTTATACGATCCGCAATTCCTACTTTATTTTCAGAATCTTGTCTAATCCTACTTCTTTTATTTTACATTACTATCGTAAAAACATTTCTAACAGTGCAACAAGAAGTGTTGAAATGTAACAGAAATGAAATAGAACAGGATTTTGACTTTTCAACTGTAACATCACAAATTTTGTGAGTCTGTTGCTACGTTTCTATTTCAAAATAGTTTCAGAGGATACGCTGCATTGTGTTTTTTGACTTATCTATCCTCTTGCAGCTGTCTAACTATATTTTTAATAAAGTTTTGATGTCAAGGTGTAGGTTTTAATTTTCTTACAGTGTATAAGATACAAAATAATCTAGGGGCCTGTACGTGCATGTTCATTTAACTTTAGGATATGCCAACTTACCAGAAGTGACTATCAGTTTTGTTCTCTAGGGGCCTGTACGTGCATGTTCATTTAACTTTAGGATATGCCAACTTACCAGAAGTGACTATCAGTTTTGTTCTTATGTTGCTAAATCGTGTGCCGGTAATTAGAAAATATCTGCCTTTAGTCCAGTTCATTATATCTCGTGCGGCGTTGCTGCTACCGCCCTACTTTGAAAACCATCTCATTTTTTATGGTCGTTACATGGTTCTCATTCTATTTTCGCGGGATTTATGTCCCGGAACACCATCCAGTCCGTTATCATATCCCCATTCCCGACCCTCCACCCACTCTTCTCAAGACGTGTAGAAAAAGTAGATATCGAGGTGCCAATTTTTTTCAAATGGTACAAATGGCTCTAAGCACTTAACATCGGAGGTCACCAGTCCCCTAGACCTAGAACTACCTAAATATAAGTAACCTATGGACATCACACACATACATGCCCGAGACAGGATTCGAAACTGCAACCGTAGTAGGAGCGCGGTTTTCGGACTGAAGCGCCTAGAATCGCTCGGTCACAGCGGCAGGAGCGAAATTTTTTATTCTAATGGATCGAATAAAGCTGTTAGAAAAATCGTTACAACTTTTTTCACATCTGAGAGACACCTCCAGCAACATACCACCACACAACTTTTGGTTACTTTTCCGCCAACTCGAATGGCATCTCGTCAAAATTGCCGATAAAAAAGTTAGCTATCAATGGTGATAAGGTTTAACCCATGGGAACGCCGAGATTTGGTTTTTTGTTAGCAATATTCACGAAAGTGACTAAAAGGGTAAGGATAGAGTATAAGTAACCAGTGCTGATACATCAGCTTTAAACTTACTGCCGATGAGCGGCGACGGCTCCACGGGAGGGACCCACTTGAAGTGGGAGCCGAAAACTTCTCCTGTACTCCTAGCGGGACGAGCTGTCTCTGGAACAGTACTCGAGTTCGTGCCTTTGCCTTTAGTGGCCTTTATTGGGCAGTATTGTACCGATAGAAAGGCTACCTTCCAAACATCACGCACGAGACGTACTGGCTGCAGTGAAACTGTGAAGTTGGGTCGTTATTCATCTACATCTACATCTACATACATACTCCGCAATCCACCATACGGTACGTTGCGGAGGATACCTCGTACCACAACTAGCATCTTCTCTCCCTGTTGCACTCCCAAAAAGAACGAGGGAAAAATGACTGCCCATATGCCTCTGTACGAGCCCTAATCTCTCTTATCTTATCTTTGTGGCCTTTCCGCGAAATGTAAGTTGGCGGCAGTAAAATTGTACTGCAGTCAGCCTCAAATGTTGGTTCTCTAAATTTCCTCAGTAGCGATTCACGAAAAGAACGCCTCCATTCCTTTAGAGACTCCCACCCGAGTTCTTGAAGCATTTCCGTAACTCTCGCGTGATGATAAAACCTACCAGTAACAAATCTAGCAGCCCGCCTCTGAATTGCTTCAATGTCCTCCCTCAATACGACCGGATAGGGATCCCAAACGCTCGAGCAGTACTCAAGAATAGGTCGTATTAGTGTTTTATAAGCGGTCTCCTTTACAGACGAACCATATCTTCCCAAAATTCTACCAATGAACCGAAGACGACTATCCGCCTTCCCCAAAACTGCCATTACATGGGACCACTTCATATCACTCTGCAATGTTACGCCCAAATATTTAATCGACGTGACTGTGTCAAGCGCTGCACTACTAATGGAGTATTCAAACACTACAGGATTCTTTTTCCTATTCATCTGCATTAATTTACATTTATCTATATTTAGAGTTAGCTGCCATTTTTACACCAATCACAAATGCTGTCCTAGTCATCTTGTATCCTCCTAGAGTCACTCAACGTCGACACCTTCCCGTATACCACAGTATCATCAGCAAACAGCCGCACATAACTATCCACCCTATCCAAAAGATTATTTATGTAGATATCACCATCGAGGACAACGCACTAGGTTCTATTACTTTAGAAGTCTTCGGGCCACTCACATACCTGTATAGCTAAATCGATACAGCACTTCCTCTCGAAAGTGGCTGATTCGACACCCAGTCCAGCATACAGATTACATATGCCAGGAAGTTTCAAGTCAGCCTGCACTCTGCTGCAGAATCAAAATTCCTTCTGCAAACACCACTACTTAATAAGATGTCCGGTCCATTTAATGAGAGAAATTTCACTCTATTAATAAATATAATCTTCAGTTAAGATCAACTGGCAACCAACGCCTTACTGAAACTAAAGGCCACCGGTTGGATTCCATCAAGCGCCTCTGATGCGTTTTACTGGTTTGTTAATTTGTGTCCCTTTGCTGCATTAAAGACACAGCTGCAGATCCTGAGAGAACTCGGGACAAACCTCATAAGCCCTGTGGTGCGGACTTCAGATCGACCGTAACAGAGGCGACAGCCGCAGGAGTGGTTGTTATAGCAACTGTTCCAAAGGCTATTGCGCCGCTGATGGGCTGGCCTGATGGACTGGCGGCCTCTGTCCACACAGCTTGGGCCCATCGCGCGCGGAGAGTGTCCACAGCTGGAACATCCTGGAGCGTGGTTGATTGGGGGGGGGGGGGGGGGTAGGGAGGGAGGGAGAGGAGGAGGGGCACAGTCCAGTTTTGCCTCCAAAGGCCTCTGTCCGCGCGGAGCAGTGGCCAGACGAGAGTATCGGAATCCGATACGGCGTACGGCGGCCCTCGGACACCTGGTAAACACGCCTAATACTGTCCTGCAGGCGGCGGATTAGCGAACCAAAGTCCGCACGCCTGCCTACAGCCTTCCCGCACTTTCAACTCGTGACCGTCCTAAGATTTGGCACCCGATTCACAGCACCATTAAAGAAAAAAGAGTGATGCTCCCCGGAGACATGCGTTAATAGCGTAGCTCTTGGCCTCTAGTATTGATTATGGCCACAATTCGGTGAGGAAGAGTACCCTTGTTTCTTCAGGTACCCAGCAACAGCTGAAGACATTCAATGTTGATTATTTTACCTAATTCTGTACACCTGCTTAGCTGGGTGGTAACGAGCTCGCAAGCGGGTCCGGATTCGATTCCCGGCCGGGTTGAAGATTTTCTCCGCTCGGGGACTGGCTGTTATATTGTGCTCATCACTGGCGCGCGAGTCGCCCTATGTGACGTCGACTGAAATAAGGCTTGCACGTGGCGCAGAACTTCACCGGTTGGGGCCTCCCGGCAAACTATGCCGTACGCTGAAACTTCCTGGCAGATATTAAAACTGTGTGCCGGACCGAGACTCGAACTCGGGACCTTTGCCTTTCGCGGGCAAGCGCTCTACCGACTGAGCTACCCAAGCACGACTCACAGCTTTAATTCCGCCAGTACCTCGTCTCCTACCTTCCAAACTTTACAGAAGCTCTCCTGCGAACCTTGCTTAGCCACAGCCTGGAGGATGTTTCAAGAATGAGATTTTCACTCTGCAGCGGAGTGTGCGCTGATATGAAACATCCTGGCAGATTAAAACTGTGTGCCCGACCGAGACTCGAACTCGGGACCTTTGCCTTTCGTGGGCAAGTGCTCTCTCTCGGTCGGGCACACAGTTTTAATCTGCCAGGGAGTTTCATATCACATCCTGGCAGATTAAAACTGTGTGCCCGACCGAGACTCGAACTCGGGACCTTTGCCTATCGCGGGCAAGTGCTCTCTCTCGGTCGGGCACACAGTTTTAATCTGCCAGAGAGTTTCATATCAGCGCACTCTCCGCTGTAGAGTGAAAATTTCATTCTAGATGTCGTACGCTCATTACCACTTTTATTTCTGTAGTACTGAGGAGAACGACATTAGTGTTAAACGTCCTGTCGACAACAAGGCCATTAGAGACGGAGCACAAGCTCGGAGTAGGGAAGGATGGGGAAGGAAATCGGCCATACCCTTTCAAAGAAACCATCCCTGCCTATACATTAAGCGATTTCGGGAAACTGCGGAAACCTTAAATCGGGATGGCCGCAGGCGTATTTTAACCGTCGCTGTCGCGAATGCGAGTTCAGTGTCCTACGCACTGCGCCACGTTGCTCGGTTTCCCAAAGTACTATCATGTGGAGATGAAGGCTACTACGTTTCACGCACTGTTCCCAGTAGCTCCAGACATTTTCTGAAGGCCTTAAATATGGTAATTGAGGTGTCCAGACCAAACAGAAATGGGTACTCATATAGTCGAATTGAGCGGGCTTTGTATTTAGATAACGTTAGATTAGATTATTACTTGTCTCATAGACCATGAATACTACACTTCGTAATGATATGGTACGTGTCAGGTTAATAAAAGGTTTCTATACAGGTTATTAAATTACACAAAATATTACATAACAATTAATATTTTTAATTTTCTTTTTTTTGTGGGAGTTGGGGAAATTACCCACTTATTATAGCCAAAAATTCATGTAAAGGGTAGAAGGAGTTGCCATTAAGAAATTCATTTAATTTACTTTTAACTGCAATATGGCTATCTGTCAGACTTTTGATGCTATTAGGTAAGTAACCAAAGACATTTGTAGCAGCATAATTTACCCCCTTCTGAGATAAATTTAGTGAAGATCATCCTTTCTCCTAGTGTTCTAGCCATGTAAACTACTATTACTTTTGAATTCGTTCGGATTGTTAATAACAAATTTCATAAGTGAATACACACACACACACACACACACACACACACACACATATATATATATATATATATATATATATTGTGAGGCTGCACTGAGATCTCTAGCTCGTTAAATAAGTGTCTGCAGGATGATCTTGGATGAGCTCCAGGAATTATTCTGATTACACGCTTTTGTGCAATGAACACTCTTTTACTCAATCATGAGTTACCCCAGAATATGATCTCATACGAAAGCAGAGAATGAAAACAGGCGTGGTAAGCTAATTTACTGAGATCTATATCGCTAAAATGCAATGACTCTGATAGCGTAGGTAATTGAACTCAAACGTTTCAGCAGATATTCAGTGTGTTTTTTCCAGTTCAACCCCTCATCAATGCATACACCTAGAAATTTTGAATATTCTACCTTAGCTACCGATTTCTGATCGACGTCTAAATTTATTAATGGTGTCATCAGCATCAAGAACACCTAAGCAAGAACCTGAGACTGAGGAAGAGAAACAAAGCCTTGCTTATCTATTTTATGCTGATCCAATTTCCTCGAATATCCACAGAATCAAACTAAAACACAGCATAAGATGTATTTCGCTCCTGTCAACAAGGGAAAAATATTCTTTGTAAGCCGGCCGAAGTGGCCGTGCGGTTAAATGCGCTGCAGTCTGGAACCGCAAGACCGCTACGGTCGCAGGTTCGAATCCTGCCTCGGGCATGGCTGTTTGTGATGTCCTTAGGTTAGTTAGGTTCAACTAGTTCTAAGTCTTAGGGGACTAATGACCTCAGCAGTTGAGTACCATAGTGCTCAGAGCCATTTGAACCATTCTTTGTAAAGTTAAAATCGGTCTATGTCTGTGAAAACCGGGTGGGCACCGCGTCACATGAGAATGCGGAATGTCTTACGTGTGACAGACCATTACAAACAGCGAACTGAGACCTGCCTGCGAAAAACAATCCATGCAAATTACAAAGTGCCTTCACAACTTTTTGCACAGTCGCCTCTAATTTTTTTACTTTTTGCAGGTTTAGAATGAAATTTTTTGTGAAAATACTTGGAACATTTAGCTATACTTTTAGCCTACTCAGTGAAGCCTTCATCAGCTGTGACGCATCTTGACCAACGTTCTTTCCATGATGTAAATGCACTTTGGTAAAATTCTGGAGATTGACTTTTACACCATCTCTTGACACAAGAAATAGAGTATTTCTCACTATCAAAGGTTTTACTGCAGGCAAAAACCAGACGGAGCCATGTCCGGACTGTAGGGAGGATGAGCAACAATTTTCAGATCCACTTTCCTGATTTTTTCCTGCGTCATAAGTGCTGTATGGGTTTTGGGACTGTCATGGTGTAGTCTGATGAGCTGACCCTGAAGTTGTGGTCTGTGGGTCTTGATTGCACGTCGCAGCTTGTCCAATGACAAAAAACGGCCCCGGTTAATTGTGGAGTTAGGTTCCAAAAAGTCAATAAAAATGACACCATACTGATCCCAGAAGAAGGAGCCCATCACCTTTCGGCCTGCTGTCTTGGTTTCTTCTTCCGAGGGGAACCCGGATGACGCCACTCCATGGACTGGGTTTTGATCTCAGGTTCGGACAATGACAACCATGTTTCACCCTGGTTAATGACGCCGTCAAAACACTGTTTCCACTCGCTAGTAAAGGTCTTAGTGAGACCCTCGCACACATTCTTCCTCATCGTTCTCATTTCACTTGTCAATAATCTAGGCACCCAACGTGCACAGATTTATCTCTACCCTAGTAACTGTACCAGTGATACCACACTAGCCAACGAGAAACGAGTCATTTCAGCAAGCTATCGTGTCGTCACACATCTGTCATTTTGGATGACTTGATCAATGGTCTCCTTATTCACATCACTCACTGCCGTCGATGGTCTACCGCATCGTGGGTTGTCCAGTAGAGAGAAATAATCTTCTTTAAACCTCTGCAACCACCGCTGTACACTGTTGCGATCCACTGTGTCCTCCCCATAAACAGAGAGCAACGTCCTGTGAGTCGATGTGGCATAGTCATTGCCGGTCTTGAAGAGGAACTCCGTCACCGACCGTTGTCGCAACCTGACGTCCACTTCACGGACCATTACGGATTGCCTGTAAATAAAAGAAAATACTTTTACATACCAACATATAGCTAAATGTTCCAAGTATGTTCACAAAAAATTTCATCCCTTTCCTGCAAAAAACATAAAAATTAGAGACGACTGTGAAAAACTTTTTGAACGCCCTCTGCAGTCGTTACCGAGCACTGCCTCATATACAATCATGAAGTAAAATATGATGACATTAGTATCGTGGTACGTACGCCAAGTTTCAGCAATAGTGTATCCAACGAGTCTATCGAATTTCGATTTCGGGAAACGTAATAAACAGGAGCGGAGGTTTCAGTGTCAGTAAGGCTAGGGAAGTAGCACTTAATTTATTAATATCTCGTCAGCCATTACGTCGACCAGAGATGCGAAACGCTTGGAAAGTATATAGCTACACAGAACATCCAAGCTTTTTCTGAAAAACTAGTGAACGTAAAAGTGTGCAGAGGGCATCGGAAATCAAGACAGCATCAACGACAAAGCGGCACGAGATCAATAATACTTTCACGGTCTAGTTGGAGTCCTGGCAGAGTGTACACATAATAGCAGAACTCGCGGCAGCTGAAGAAGACTACTGTTTCGGTTGAGTAAATATCGCCCTAAAATATTCTAAAATACACCATAAACAAATCACGCCGAGAAAACGCGAAACATCACATCACTTCGCAGGGAGCACCCAAATTGGGTAAGTCCCACCAGAGGAAAGGTCAATTTCTCTGTACACTGACCGTCCTGACAACACTTTGAGATGAACAACTTCTACCTACGTTCAACAAAATCAAGCATCGTATTAAAGTACTAGCGGACCATAGGATTATGAACCGTGCAAGCCAGGCAATAGGACGATACAGATTTCGTGACACCCGACGAATACTGCATGTTACTTCAGAACAGCTTCTTCTTCTATATCTTTAAGGTACACTTTCTGCATGTTCTTGATAACGGATTGACAACACGATACGATAAAAATCTGAATCAATACAGTCTTCACACCAAAAAGCCGATTTTGATTGCTTGCGCGAAAAGCTAAGACACAATGCCGAGAGCCATACAGTAACCGATATCATTCACAAATATGTGGACTAGGTACAGAGAAGATTTTCGTAACAGGATGAATTCCGCGCCTGTTTCCAAAATGCTACCGATAGCATAGTTCATCAGCTCTATAGAGCATGTTTGGGCTTCGCGGCCACCAGAAGCAATGACGTGGTTCACCCCAATACCTGTGGAGACTCATCAAGGCGCAAATGCTAGGATCCAAAATCTTCAAGAATGATCTAGACACACAGAGAAATCTTCCGGAGAGCAAGGAAACTGTAAAAATGCCAGGCGATAAGTGCAACGATACAGCCCTAATTTCACGTGTCGATTGCAGTAAGAAGATTTTTAATATTTTGCAATGAAGCTGCCTACGGTCAGATAGATTCGATCCAAACATTAAAATCGAGAGGATGGTGACGACTCTTATCAATGAGTCATGCTTCCCTCTTAAGATCACTAACGATCCTAGAACACCAACAGCTGTGCCAGCACAACTATATGGCCTTACCCTGCATTCAAAGAAGGCCTCCCTTAAGGGCCCATGATAACTAATAATGGTTCACCTCTAAGGGCAGTCAAACAAAAACGAGAGAGAGGGAAGAAAGCTGTTTATTATTTCAAAAGTAATGGCCCTATTGCTAATACACTACCGGCCATTAAAATTGCTATACCACCAAGATGACGTGCTACAGACGCGAAATTTAACCGACAGGAAGAAGATGCTGTGATATGCAAATGATTAGCTTTTCAGAGCATTCACACAAGGCTGACACCGGTGGCGACACCTACAACGTGCTGACATGAGGAAAGTTTCCAACCGATTTCTCATACACAAACAGCAGTTGACCGGCGTTGCCTGGTGAAACGTTGTTGTGATGCCTCGTGTAAAGAGGAGAAATGCGTACCATCATGTTTCCGACTTTGATAAAGGTCTGATTGTAAGCTATCGTGACTGCGGTTAATCGTATCACGACATTGCTGCTTTGCGTTGGTCGAGATCCAATGACTGTTAGCAGAATATGCAATCGGTGGGTTCAGTAGGGTAATACAGAACGCCGTGCTGGATCTCAACGGCCTCGTATCACCAGCAGTCGAGATGACAGGCATCTTCACCGCATGGCTGAAACGGATCGTGCAGCCACGCCTCGATCTCTGAGTAAACAGATGGGGAAGTTTGCAAGACAACAACCATCTGCACGAACAGTTCGACGACGTTTGATGCAGCATGGACTATCAGCTCGGAGACTGTGGCTGCGGTTATGATTGAAGCTGCATCACAGACAGGAATGCCTGCGATGGTGTACTCAACGACGAACCTAGGTGCACGAATGGCAAAACGTCATTTTTGCGGATGAAGCCAGGTTCTGTTTACAGCATCATGATGGTCGTATCCGTGTTTGGCGACATCGTGGTGAACGCCCATTGGAAGTGTTTATTCGTCATCGCCATACTGGCGTATCACCCGGCTTGATGGCATGCGGTGTCACTGGTTACACGTCTCGGTCACCTCTTGTTCGCATTGACGGCACTTTGAACAGTGGACGTTACATTTCAGATGTGTAACGACCCGTGGCTCTACCCTTCATTCGATCCCCGCGAAACCCTACATTTCAGCAGAATAATGCACGACCGCATGTTGCAGGTGCTGTACGGGCCTTTCTGGATACAGAAATTGTTTGACTGCTGCCCTGACCAGGACATTCTCTAGATCTCTCATCAACTGAAAACGTCTGGTTAATGGTAACCGAGCAACTGGCTCTTCACAATACGCCAGTCACTACTCTTGATGAACTGTGGTATCGTGTTGAAGCTGCATGGGCAGCTGTACCTGTACACGCCATCCAAGCTCTGTTTGACTCAATGCCCAGGCGTATCAAGGCCGTTATTACGGCCAGAGGTGGTTGTTGTGGGTACTGATTTCTCAGGACTTATGCACCCAAATTGCTTGAAAATGTAATCACATGTCAGTTTTAATATAATACATTTGTCCAACGAATACCCGTTTATCATCTGCATTTCTTCTTGGTCTAGCATTTTTAATGGCCAGTAGTGCATTTGTTCCACCGTGAGACGAGTGCCTTCGTGGTTGTCTTCGGAATGTGACTGTACCCAGGAGTGCAACGCTTCATCCAAAACCGAGGAAGAACGCGGACTTCTTCGTTCACTAAACGCGTGTTCCGAAGGTCGGCTGTTTAAGCCCGCGTCCGGCCATCCGGAATTAGCTTTCCTGTGATTTCCCTAAATCGCTTAAGGCAAATGCCACAATATCTTCTTGAAAGAGGACGACCTATTTCCTGCTTTGTCTTCTCTACTTCAAGCTTGTGTTCCGTTGCTAATGACCTCGTTGTCGAGAGGACGTTAGACACTAATCTCCTACTCCTCCTCTTCCTGCACTTCGCCCGAGGCAAATCGGGCCCAACCACATCTTGTTTCGAGTGCGCTGCTGAAACGAATTCTCAGCGAGTATGCGAGAATGTGCGAACATCAGATTTACAACGTCACTCACATCGTACAGCACGTTAGTCACATGAGGTTCCGGGATACGGATATCATGCTCCGCTTCAATGTTGTCTCCCTCTTTAAGTCAGTCTCACCCTTTAAATCCATAGAATTAATCGCAAAAAATTTCATTGATCCTTTTACTGAAGTTGTAAGGCACTTTCTGTCTCAACTTATTTCATATTCAACAGGAAGTATCACGAACAAGCACAAAACGTGGCAGTTGGTAATCAGTTATCGTCTGTCGTGGGGAACCTGTACTAGGAACACTTTGATGCAAGGATCTTACAACCCACCAATTTGAAAGCAACACGTGTCGCGAGGTGAATACGTCGTGTATAGTGTCAACGTTTCTATGGATACGTGGATGACATGTTTGCCATGAAATCACATGGAAGGAAAAAATAAATAAATAAATAAAAAATAAATAAAAAGCTTGAAGAGTTCCTGAAACATTTAAAATGTACACGTTGTAATACAAAAATTCAAAAGGATATAGGAAAAGGGGACATCCTACCCTTCCTTCAAGTGCTATTTAAGAGAAGACCAGGTGGATCCGTAGGTCAGGATATATACAGAAAACTCATGCACTGTTCTTTATCTCCACGTCTCGAACCAAGACCATCCAGCACTGAGAAATTTGGTGGTGGATACTTAAATCGATAAGGTTCGAACAGTTTCAGGCAAGGAGAACCAAGCTGAAGAATTACAGCAACTGCGGATGCTGTTAGGAAGCATTTGGTACTCAGACTGTCAAACTGAGCGCCTGTTGCACTCAACAACAAGAACGCTTAAGAAAAAGGTTACGACTGACGCGAAGAATTAGTCGTCAAGGGTCACTAGGTTACCTTATGCTGTCACAATATCTGCCAAGATTGGAAGATTTCTACGGAAGCATCCAGTGAATTTCATTACCGTCAAGAAAGATAAAAAATCCTCTTTGTAATGTTAAAGACTTCTGTCTCCGAGAGCCCCGGGTACGTACCGTACATGCGAATGTGATATGCCTTACAACGTGCAGACTATTACAACTGTCGAAGAGAGGTTTAAGAAACGTCAGAGACCCACAGCTGTCACTGAGGACTGCCTCGAATACGTAAAAACGCCAAGTTGCCAGGACAGCTTAATTTAGGAGTCTGTCAAAAAGTAGTCAAATGCCAAGAGAATATGAATTCCAAGTAATATCAGAGCAGGCCATGGAAAACAAAAGAGCACAAAGAGCTTACCGGGCGTCGGCAGTCCAGCTCGTAATGAGCGAGTAATAACGGCGGGAGATCAACAGTCTGGCTGGGGCCCGCGGCACCGAGTACACATAAAAGGAAAATTCGAGAAGGCATCTGGCGCGGTAGTAGGAAAATAGTGCAAAATTTTATGCGGTAACTCGACTGCACAGTCGATAGCACACCATTATTCAATCACTCCGAGAAAAACGGAGAGTTCATGAAAGTCCTTTCTTCTTCTTCTTCTTTTCTTCAGGTATTAGGCGAAATTACCTTTTACGGTATCCATCGTTACGGGGGTCTTCCGCTGTTTCTTATTCCTTGACGTTAATATTTTCTAGCCCTTAAGGGCAATTTGTCACTCCCTATTCTTTCTAGTGTTCGTTCCATTTTCGCTTATACCTTACAGTTTTATAATTTAGACTAAATTTTTTTTAGTTATACTCTAATACCTGGATTTCTTAGCCTATTGTGCAAACTTTAATTTGCCTCAGGAAGTTCATTACTTGTTTCTGAATACGATTTTCTTACTTTTTGCTAACCACCCGGAACTCGCTTCCATAGAGCAGTTTGTTGACTGCAATAGTTTTGTTGAATTTTATTTGAGCATCTTTCCTAGTTTTGTTATTAAGGTTTTCGTTAATTGTTCCACCAAAGCGGCTAAATTTACTAATCTTAACTTATATGTCTTTTATGTAGCCGAAGTATTAAATGTGTTTTTCCAAAGCTGTTTCACAGAGGAAGACTGCACTGTAGCTCCTTCTCTAGATTGTCGCACAGATGACAAAATGATAGATATCGAAATAGACGACAGAGGGATAGAGAAACAATTAAAATCGTTCAAAAGAGGAAAGGCTGCTGGACCTGATAGGATACCAGTTCGATTTTACACAGAGTACGCGAAGGAACTGGCCCCCCTTCTTGCAGCGGTGTACCGTAGGTCTCTAGAAGAGCGCAGCGTTCCAAAGGATTGGAAAAGGGCACAGGTCATCCCCGTTATCAAGAAGGGACGTCGAGCAGATGTGCAGAACTATAGACCTCTATCTCTAACGTCGATCAGTTGTAGAATTTTGGAACACGTATTATGTTCGAGTATAATGACTTTTCTGGAGTCTAGAAATCTACTCTGTAGGAATCATCATGGGTTTCGAAAGAGACGGTCGTGTGAAACCCAGCTCGCGCTATTCGTCCACGAGACTCAGAGGGCCGTAGACATGGGATCACAGGTAGGTGCCGTGTTTCTTGACTCCCGCAAGGCGTTCGATACAGTTCCCCACAGTCGTTTAATGAACAAAGTACGAGCATATGGACTATCAGACCAATTGTGTGATTGGATTGAAGAGTTCCTAGATAATTGAACGCAGCACGTCATTCTCAATGGAGAGAAGTCTTCCGAAGTAAGAGTGATTTCAGGTGTGCCGCAGGGGAGTGTCGTAAGACCGTTGCTATTGACACTATACATAAATGACCTTGTGGATGACATCGGAAGTTCACTGAAGCTTTTTGCGGATGATGCTGTGGTATATCGAGAGGTTATAACAGTGGGAAATTGTACTGAAATGCAGGAGGATCTGCAGCGAATTGGCGCATGGTGCAGGGAATGGCAATTGAATCTCAATGTAGACAAGTTTAATGTGCTGCGAATACATAGAAAGAAACATCCCTTATCATTTAGCTACAATATGGCAGGTCAGCAACTGGAAGCCGTTAATTCCATAAATTATCTGGGAGTACGCATTAGGAATGATTTAAAATGGAATGATCGTATAAAGTTGATCGTTGGTAAAGCAGATGCCAGACTGAGATTCATTCGAAGAATGCTAAGGAAATGCAATCCGAAAACAAAGGAAGTAGGTTACAGTACGCTTGTTAGCCCACTGCTTGAATACTGCTCAGCAGTGTGGAATCCGTACCAGATAGGGTTGATAGAAGAGATAGAGAAGATCCAATGGAGAGCAGCGCGCTTCGTTACAGGATCATTTAGTAATCGCGAAAGCGTTACGGAGTTGATAGATAAACTCCAGTGGAGGACTCTGCAGGAGAGACGCTCAGTAGCTCGGTACGGGCTTTTGTTGAAGTTTCGAGAACATACCTTCACCGCAGAGTCAAGCAGTATATTGCTCCCTCCCACGTATATCTCACGAAGATACCATGAGGATAAAATCAGAGAGATTAGAGCCCACACAGAAGCATACCGACAATCCTTCTTTCCAAGAACAATACGAGACTGGAATAGAAGGGAGAACGGATAGAGGTACTCAAGGTAACCTCCGCCAAACACCGTCAGGTGGCTTGGGGAGTATGGGTGTAGATGTAGATGTAGATTCAACGTCTTGCAGCGTCAATAGCCTCTCCGTCATCGACGTACTGCTTCCTGCGGAGTGCATCCTTCATTGGGCCAAACATACGGAAGTCGAAAGAGGCGACATATGGGCTGAAGGTGAATGAAGAAGAATAGCCCAATGAAGTTTTCTGAGTTCCTCTTGGGTGTGCAGACTCGTGAGAGGTACTGCCTTGTCATCGCGAAGGAGAAGTTCGCTTGCGTTTTGGTGGCGACGAATACGCTGATCTTGTTTCTTCAGTTTCCTGAGGGTAGCACAATACACTTCAGAGATAATCGTTGCACCATGAGGGAGGACATCAAACATAATAACGACTTCAGAGTGTCAGGAGACTTTCGCCATGACTTTACTAGCTGAGGTTGTGGCCTTGAACTTTTTCTTCCCAGGAGGGGTGGTGTGGCGACACTCCATGGTTTGCCGTTCTGTTTCCGATTAGAAGTGATGAATCCATGTTCGATCGAGTGGCTATGTTGGACAAAAAATTGTCACGAGCATCTCGTACCGCAAAAGCAGTTCTGCACAGGTCGTCCTGCGTTGCCCTTTATCGTCTTCTGTTAAGTGCCTAGGTACCCAGTGGGCACACACCTTTGAGTACCCCAACTGGTTTACGACTGTGTCAGCACTACCAACATGGACGTCCAGTTGAGCGACTAGGTTTTTGATTGTGATCCGTCGATCATGAGAGTGTGCGCACGTTCCAGCCTTGCAGGAGTCACAGCTGTATGCTGCCAGCCGGCACGCGGGAGATTGGACAGGTTTGAGACACCTCGCCCTCCAACTCGTCGTGCTTTTGTTCACTGCCAAGTATCCGTGGTGGATCTGCAAGCCCTTACGAATGTCTGCTATGCTCTGGTTTTCCGACAAAAGAACCTAAACGAGAGATGCATGCTTGGATCACTCCTTAGTTACAGACACGAATTTCCTTTTTGGAACTTCTTGAAACTATTGGGGCTGAAACGGGAATATTGCTTACGTCTCATAACAAATTCCGCATTTTGAACTTAAACTGGCGGAAGAAAAAGCTGTGCTGCATTTCTTATTGAACGCCGCTCGTAATAAATTATGAGCAGCCACTGCATTTCTAACGCAAAACTGAATGTTGCCCGTGGTGTCCTTGACTACCATCATACAACGGATGTTCGACTGTGGTCATGGCCAGCACGTTTTCCAGACTTGCTACCGATTACTTCTAGCCATGGAGAGCCGAGAGAAGGGCATTCCACCAGTCGCCACTCACTACTACCGACGAAGTCTTGCGAAGAATTGAAGAAGCAGTGAATAGTACTCACACAGCTCTCATCCACATTCACTTCTACTCAGCTGCGGTGAACAACCGTTGTTTCTGCCAGAAGTGTCAGTTCTGTGTGCTATATTTCGGGCCCTTTATACCCCCATATGACACGCCTCCATACTAGAGGATGCTAACGAACGCCTCCGCAGCATCTCTCGACTCGGAGGTAAGCAGTTTCGAACCCTTTTGCAGGAAAAGTTTCACTTCTAGTGTTTGGCCAGCAAGGGAGAAGAGATGGTGGTATAAAGTTCCTGATCACCAGTCCCAGCGCCGTTGCCCTGGGTTAAATTCAAAACCTCTCCGCAGTGTCTCATGAAGTGAGAGCATGTGGCACTCGTGATCCGTCCGTCGTATGGAGATGTTAAGCTCGGCGACCCCGTTAGTGCTACTCGAGAACAGTAGGCTATGTGTTGCCGCTGGGCTCTAACCTCTCCCTTCTATTCATCCACAACATCAGAATCGCAGCATTATACTGCACAAGCAGTGATCACCCTCATCTACCGTATAGTGATACAAACTTGTAACTTCATAGTACGTTGAAAGAAGGCAACGAAAAACTACTCCTGCTATGATCTGGCCTAGAACGGCGATGCAGGATTCCTACATCTGTTCCTCTGTCTACGCTTATTTCCTGAGTGTGAACTACTGTGACCACTGTAATACCCCTAAACGACCTTTAAGTTAATTAAGTGTTGTTCCTGTAATACCATATCCACACAATAAGTAAGCTTCCGTTATTCATTATCCTTTCTTCTGTTCAAATTCTGATAACCTTCAGTTTATATCTGTTTTTCAAAAGTCTCTGCAATCTATTGGTCAGTTCATCGAGCCACAATATAACATCAA
This sequence comes from Schistocerca piceifrons, assembly GCF_021461385.2. Classification (NCBI taxonomy): domain Eukaryota; kingdom Metazoa; phylum Arthropoda; class Insecta; order Orthoptera; family Acrididae; genus Schistocerca; species Schistocerca piceifrons. Next base: position 686,359,540 of record NC_060142.1, on the reverse strand, counting down.
CAGGACATTGAACTAAAAAAGAGTATTTTTTTGGGTGATGGTCATTCGGAAATGATCTTCTGAGGTGAGAATACCGCTTGTAAAGGGTGAAACAAAATCAGTGAAGGGTCTGAAGAGCTTTATTTATTGTGCGGTGTATAGAACGATCATGGCGAGCTCCTGTCGATTTTTATCACTATCGTACCTGTGACAATCAGCCACTTGTTCTAGTCTAACCAGGAAATTAGACCGATTAAAGATATGTATTTCACATGCCCAATACTCATCATCTAATGTTGAAATATTTTTGACCGCCTAGGAGTGATACATTGCTCTTGGCTGTTATAGTCTCACAGTAACACTGATATCCCCCATTCGGAATAGCGAAAGATTGGTAACTGTACTTCCTGGACTTCAATGTAATATGTTGTAGTGTACCACTCCCATAAATGGCATTGCTTGTATGAATTTGGTGGCATGCTGGATTTCAAATAATATTTTTTATTAAATTGTTATAAAAGACGAAACATTTTTAGCCCAGCTCAGGGGAATTTAACAGTCTACAGCCCCATTGGGCGAAGAGCGAAAGCCTAGACTATTCCAGCTGACGGTTATCGATTGCCAGCGTGGCCTTTTAATTAACTCAGAGTCCAGATTGTACCTAGGAGGAGGAACACTGTCACACAACGTACAGACTGAATCCATAGGGGATATGGGGCGCACAAACGTCGTCCAAAAAGAATATAAAAAAAGTCGACAGAAGCTTATTTGAAAAGTTTGTATCTACCACCTGTCAGTACAAAAGAAACAGAACAGACAGCATGTTCCAGCAGCATTTGGCGCTAGGGATTTGTTTTCTAATCTCTTAACGGTGTGTAGAGGACAATATTTTCTCTGACTCTGGATGTTTCGTTCCATATCCTAAATAAAAAAAAAAAAAAAAAAAAAAAGCGGCAGCGACCTCACGTCACGAACTGAAACTCGTTTCCCGCGTATTTTGTTTCTCTTCAAATGGTGTGAAAAGCAAATTACCGAGGCACGCTACGAAAATTCCCTGATACGCGTACGTACGTAACTATACGAGGGTGCTTGTATTGCTGTTAATGATCACGTATAGTTCAGGAATGACTGCTCCAAATTTATTTCAACAATCTACACTAGCACATTAAGTTTTCGAACATGAGAGGAAATTAGTAGAAAATTGATTTATGAGGTCATCACCATGTCTTTATTGTAACTGAAGTTTCAGAATATGGTATTCTGTGCTTGATGACGATTTTCACAAGCGATAGTGCGAGACATAATAATGGTTTTTCATAATTTATACGTAGGTACAATCTGAATTTCAGAAGCTATGGTATTTTCAACACCATTTGTAGAATTCCGTCGGTAATTTGTACGTTGCAAATAATGTATAGCCAAGAATTTATAGTTTATTTATTTTACTCTTGCAAATTTCGCTGCAGTTCAACGTTGTATGATTACATTGTCCTATTAAGGCTCCGTTCCATTTTTTAGATTAAATCTTCCTTCCTTTTAAATTTTTAAGGCTAGATTGATTCCTACATTACTTTTTTCAAGTACTCGATTGTATACTGGTTCCTGTAACAGACTTCAAACGAAACGTATATCCGTCCAATATGAGTTCCAATTGCGTTCTTCCGAATTATCAGTAGTTTAAATGTCATGTAATGATACACGCAAAGCATAACCTTTTCCCTTCGATAACATTTGCTAGTTGAGTTCATTAATGGACCGAGTAGCATGCTTTCAACTCAAAACATTGAAACAGCATTTAATAATAAGCGTCATTTTATCTTCAGTAAAGCCTGCAAATTTAAGCGCTTCTAATCAGTTGTACAAACGTGTGTTCCTCAACTGCTTTATTTTCTCATAACGTTGAATCTACTGTTCCGATACATTTGTTTCATTACTAAACGCACATCGCCTTTGCACACCAGTATCTGGCCTAGACACACACTGAAAACTGGTTATAACCATTTTAGAAGTTAGGAATCTTGTTGTCGTGAATTGTTCATTATGATCGACCAATGATTAACTATGCTTAAAAAAGACTTGAACTTCTGCTACTTCAGCAACTGTGTGACAGCAAAACTGAACAGTCTGAAATCAGCCAACCAGTCTCAAGCAATAGTTTACTGGTACACTTGTCCTACGTTTCGACAATCTTAAAATTGCCTTATTCAGGAAGTGTAATGAACCATAAATAATATACGAGGGTTCGAACTTTAATAGTGGCAACTATTTATATACAGCTCGTACAAAATAGATACGTATTTCAGAGTTTCGCCGACCTTCTAAGTAGTCACCAGCATTGTGTATAACCCGTTGCCAACGAAGTGGAAGTCGTAGGATACTCGTAGCAGTACCAGTTGTGTTGACAGTTCGAAAGGCGCGGTCTATTTGTAACAACAACGACGCTGTACTATTGTACATATAAGTAAATTTTTTTTCATCTGATTTTTCGATCAACTTGTGTAATTGATGATCTGATTTCATTTCTTTTTGTTTCATGTCATTGTGTTAAGAAAACTTTAAACAAGTTTCAATGTGAATATTAATGGTTACGTCAAATGTCAAGCAATATTGTAATAGAATTGAAATGTAACAAATGTTGAGACTGTTGTAAGGTGTTTAAAATTGTAACTGTGCGTCTGGTCCATACGAAGGCAATGTGTTAGGATATGTAGAATGCAAAACCTCAGGTGAATACCCTGTCTGTAAGGGAGCGGTAAAAGGTGGATGGTAGGCGAGCGCGGGAAAATGCGCACGGACGCTGCACGGCACAACGGGCTCAGCAGTAGTAGTTGGAGTTTGGCATTGGTCTGAGCAACACGTTCCGGAGCGAGGAGGCACTCCTGGAAGACGTAGTTTCAATGAGCTTCGGGTATGCCGTTCCAACGCCCACACAGCCTGCAAAATTCCATAGGTACTAAATGGAAAAGTATTGCGACGCTAAGAAGGATTAAAGTGCCGATATGTCAAGAGCCATAGCTGGGGTTGTATGTGTGCTCTGTGCCTCGCCATCTCGCCGCCCGCCGACCGCTGCATCGGTACAAACAGGTTGAAACTTTTAGTACAGTATTCGTATGGACCAGAGAGTGAACTATTCAATAACAACTTAAATTTTACCAGAACTTTCCCATCATTGAATTATCCTCACAACTAACCTAGATAGGGCCCTTTCCAAATGTTGTGCAATCCAAGTGTCCTGAAATGAAAAATTAAATTTTGTGTTAATAATGATTACTTGCAGAACTAACTATGTCAGAATGGTGTTTAAAGAACTGTTTTGTTAATGAACCAGTAAATGAATAATGGAGGTCTAACGAAGTTGAAAGATAACTTTAATATTGACACAGTAATGAAGTTTAATTATTTCGAGACAGATATAAAGGTATTTAAATGAGCAGTAACTAAGATAAAAAGAGTAGTAACTCATATACTGGAAATCTTGAACACATGATAATTTCAGTAATCAATTTTTTAATATAGTAATCATAACAGTTTCATTTGAATTCTGAGGTGTTCCACATTGGTTTGACCAGCAAAAGTTAAAGTCAATATATAAGTCAAAATCTATCAGTGTTTTATCTTTATCAAAATTGACGTTTTGCCTGTGGCTCGAAAGTGCTATTTCTAGGGTAACCTATGCCCGAATTTAATCAGATCAATAGACAGTACGAAGCTTTGTAGTATACATTATAGTGTAGTGTTATGTATTCATGGTTTTTCCATATCAGTACAGAAAGTGATACTATCGGTTCAATAGATTTTCTGGTTCTAAAGTTTTATTATATTACGCAGTGTTACTACGTGTTGTTTTGCATGAATATACATCAGCTTGTACAGAGAAGAAACTCAGTTAATGCCTAATTAGGCTGGCGACCGTATTATTATTAAATTGGTAGCATCTTCAGTGTTGCGTTTGGTCCATCCTGACGTGTAATTGCATTCGAACTTACTTGACGGATCATTGTCATTACAGAGTGGGTGTAAGTCTGATTTGCCTCCATTCAGGTACACGCGGTCAATATCTATACAAAAATTTTGTCTCGTAAGGTAAACACCACTCACTTACCATAGTACAGGATTTAATGAGTATTGTGTGCCCCACTTGCACGTTACAAGTGACTCCCGGTGACAGGACATCCAGTTGATGTCAGTTACAAATTAACGTGAATACCGAACAGTGGATGTTCAGTGGCACGAATTGCAATATTATTTAGTAAAGTAAATAGCAGTGAACGTCAAGTACGGTAGTGGGGTGTAATTTGCGTTCAATATGGACAAGAACGCAGCCACAGTAGATGTGCCGAGCGTAATGGAAGATGTGGCTGGCAATGACAGGAGTTTACGCGGCCAGACAACAGATGTCGTTAGCGGAAGACAATTGGCGTACATACAATACCACGAACATCTTAACGAACAGATTTAAATGTCGAGATTGCCTCGAACACATTAAGGAATGAAAGAAGAAATAGAGGATGACTTTGTAGATGATAGTGGGTATGTGAACGAATCCACTGACATGTTTGATTCACCACAGATAAATAGAGAACCGAAAGAATATTTTGAAGTAGGATCGGAACACACCGATTCCGTAGAACAAAACAGTGTGAAAATTTTAAGTATGAACGACTTATTTGAACGATTAACCAAACAAATTGCAGGACAGAATGATCACCTTAAAACACACGTTGACGAGCTGCTTAAAACACAAAGTAACCAGCTCAAAACACAGAATGATCAGCTTAAAACACACGTTGACGAGCAGCTTAAAACACAAGTTGGTCTGCTTAAAGCACAGGTCGAAGAACAAGGGAATAAAATTAGTAAACAAATAGAACAGGTAGAACAAAAAGTGGGTAATTTAAGCTCTGTAGTAATTAATATGAAGTCTGAAATTTACACAATTAATAAAAATATGAATACTATGCTGGGGGAAATTGACAACATTAACAGTAGGTTTGATGAAATTCTCAACATCCAAGAGAAAGTAGAGCCTCTAGTTGAAACAAAAGTAGACGAAAAAGTTTTTGGTCTTAAAACTGAGATCGTAAACGAATGCCAACATGGAATCTCACAGTTGAAAAAGGCAGTTTCAGATACTGAAGTTACCGGATGTGTGCAAATGTGTGAACAAAATACATCGAAAATTCAAGGCAAAATTTTCGATCTCGAGAGTAAAATCAAAGATAGACCTGGTGTTGTCTGTAAAGGCACGCCACTTACGAAGCTGTTGGAAGGTGAGGAGCGCTTCGATCCCGCCAAGACACATAACGGATGGCATCCGTTGGATTTCATCAAAATTTGCGAGCGGATGTTTCCTGAACACTTGTCTGGTCAGGAGAAGATAAACGCAGTAATTAGCGCCTTAGCAGGTGACGCTAAGCGCTTGGGAATTAACTTGAATACCGAATTAATGACGTTCAAAGAGTTTAAACAAAAGTTTATGGAAGAATACTGGTCCGAACAAAAACAGGATCATTTGTGGCGCGAGTTTATCATGGCCAAAGTTCATGACAACAGGGGCAGGAATTCTTTGAAAGATTTCTGCGAATATTGGTACCGAAAGTTGACACATTTAAGAGGGAGAAGATCCGATTCTGAAATCGTATGGGAGCTATATAAAAAGCTGCCAGAAGATTCGAAGAGATATGTGGGAAGCAATCATCGTAGCTTCCAAGCGTTTCTCGAAAGGATCGAAGACGAAAATCATTGGCGTGAAAGTCGTGCCAATTATCAGAATTTTAGTAACAGGAATAACCGCAATAATGACGAGAGAAATGACGGCGATGGGTTTCGCGTCAACATGATACAGAGAGGTACAGGCAGAGGAAGAGGAAGAGGGGGTTATCCAGGTCGCGGTAGAGGGTACACTGCGCAAAATAATAACGACGCGGGAAACTGATTTCCGCGAACGTTGCGGGCCAAACGGAAGCGGACAGAACATACCGGCCCTGATTTAAGAAATGTTACCGGACTGACAATGAAGTTATGAGACAGCTTAGGGACAGGCGTGGAACGAGGCAGCGTGTTGTGGCGAAACAAGCGTCAGGTGCGTGCGCAGATGAGTCATCTTCGCAGCGCAGAGCGATACATGTTAAAAGGCGAGTGGAGCATCAGAGGGCAACGGCCCAGCCTAGCAGAACAGCTGTTCAGAGAGAAGCCGCTAGCAAGGCGGCAGAATTAGGTACAAACATTGCCGTAAGACCTGGCGAATTCAATACGAGTGGTAGTTCCGTGGCGAAGGAAATAGTAGACGGAACAGTGGATACACAGAGAGGTGCCGTTAGCAGTGTTAGCAATGAAGTAAATGGCGAGAATGACTTAGCAGAAGTAACTGATTGGCGTGTGCAGATCGACGATCTGTACAAGGGCCTCAAGCAATGTGAGTGGGAGGATTTTAAGAAGGAATATGAGGCAAGGAGGTTAGTTAGTGAAAAAGGAAATAGTAGGGACGTCGGTAAAGTGACGTGGCCCAAATTTGAAGAGGAGAGAGTAAATAGCGCCGCGCAAAGTACGCGTGCTGCTGATAGGACGAAGGTTAAAGATAGGAAGGAACTGGAGGAAGAAATCCTAAGCATTGACGAGGAAGTAACTTCTGTTAACGATCCGCCAACAGTACAAGCTGTTACCGAAAGGCACCGTGGGGAAGGGGCAGGTAATTACCTACGAGTAACTGAAGTTCACGAGGATTACAGAAAATATGAAGTAACAGTGGGTGTGAGTAAAGCTGATAATGAGGTCGTTTTGCCAAAAGAGGATATTGATTTAAAATCAAAGCCTGACGAAAATGCAGAGAAAGAACTTAGTGCCTGTCTCAGAAAAGCTTTTATGTTAGAACCTGAAAGCGATCCAGAATGGTCGAATTCTGAAGATAATTCAGATGACGAGCATTTCGGTACTAGTGAAAATAATGGGAATACAGCTAATTGCGATATTGTACCTACTGATGATGAAGTTTCAGAACAAAATCCAGATGTTGAGACTGAACACAGAAAAAAGGAGCCACCGGATGACTCAGTGTCAATGTTACAAAGAGTTCAAGTATTTGATGACTTTGAGCTCCGGGAACCAAACAAACCGCCCGATATAGGTGATGTGCAGGTCACAAGCATATCTTCGGACGATGTTATCGTCGACCTGGATTTGCTTAGGGAAGAACTCAACAATGAAAGGCATTTGACAGTTAAACAAACAGTGATACCAGTTGAAATTTATAATGTGAAATTGCAAGTACTTCTTGATACTGGATCTCAGATAAGTGCGATCTCCCAATCGTTTTTCGAACACATCTGTGATAAGCCTGGACTAGTAATTATGTCAGTGACTGGTGTAAAAATTGTGGGTGCTACCGGCAAGACTAGCAAGCCGGTAAAGAACCAGATATTGGTTGAATTTAGTATAAAAGGACAAAAGTTTGAACACGAATTTTTGGTTGTGCCAGACTTGAGTACTGAAATGATTCTAGGTATAGATTGGCTAGATAAAGAAAAAGTTATTATTGATTGTAGCCAGGAAGTGGTCAAAATTAATAATGCATCCACGAATTTGGAAATAAAATTTGAGGAAAATGGGAAGGTGGTCGATTCAGAAATTGGTTCTTTATTATTGGAGATCGACCAACTGAATGATGGTTTGACAAACATTTATGAAATGTACCATGTCAAGAGATTGATAAATGAGAGTGACAGGCAAGGGAATGATTTTAAAGAAATTGTGGAAAATTTGAAGGAGATATCTCCTGATCAGAAAATAGAATTGCTTGATCTTTTAGAAAGTAATAGAACCGTATTTTCGGACAAAGCTGGCCTAGTTAAGAACTTTGAATACCAGATTGAGACATTAGAGCATAAACCTTTCTTTGTAAGACCGTTTTCGGTAGCCATATCAAAGAGGCAGGCTGTTCAAGTGGAAATAGATAAAATGATAGAATGGGGCGTAATCGAACAGAGTAGCAGCGAATATAATAGTCCCCTTATCATCGTGAATAAGAGGGATGGGGGAGTAAGAGTAGTCATCGACGCCAGGACTTTGAACAAAATTGTAAAGAAGGAAATAGATAGACCTGAAAATCTGGACGAAATGCTCCAAATGTTTTATAATGTGAAGTATTTAACCAGTCTGGACATGACCGCCGGATATTGGCAAATCCCATTGAGCAAGGAATCCCGTAAATATACCGCTTGTTTATTCGCCGGGAAATGCTATCAGTATAAAGTAGTGCCATTTGGGCTCAGCACTTCTGTGGCGGTATTTATTAGGGCACTGGACTTTGTATTAGGGAGAGAATTGAGTTCCCAGCAAACCATTTGTGTAGATGACTTACTGATTGCTACTGAGAAATGGGAAGAGCGTTGTGAATTATTGCAGAAAGTTTTTGCTGCTCTACAAGCAGGGGCATGACACTAAAGTGGAAGAAATGTGAATTTGTGAAGTCGGAAATAAAGTTTTTGGGGCATATTATTACTATGACCAGGATTGGCAAGGACCCAGGAAAGTTAAGTGCAATAGCAAAGTGTCCAGCTCCTAGAAATAGAAAACAGTTGAAAGCCATTTTAGGTTTATGTGGGTTCTATAGAAAATTCGTCAAGGGGCAAGTTTTTAATAGTCCTCATTTGAATAATCTACTTAAGAAAAATAGTGCTTTTGTTAGGACTGAATGGTGCATGAGAGATTTAGAAAATTTAAAAAGCGAACTATTGAACGACAATATTTTGCAATACCCCGTAATGACAGAACCTTTCCACATGAGTATTGACAGTAGTGCTTATGGGATTGGTATAGAAGTTTTCCAAGAAATCTGTGATTGCAATGAAACCGAACACAGGACTATCGCATTTGCAAGTAGAAGTCTAACAAAATACAAGAGAAACTACACTATATCGGAAAAGGATGCTTTAGCCATTATATGGGGATTAAAGAAATTCAGGAATTATCTGTGGGGCCATAAGCTCATCATACATACTGACCACAAAGCTTTAACTTTTCTTAAATATTGTCGTTTACTTAATGGCAGGCTAACTCGTTGGGCTTTGTACCTGCAGCAGTTTGATTATGAAATTTGCTATGTCAAGGGTACTGAGAATTACGTGGCAGATGCTTTATCTCGATTGCCTAATGGTATGAGTGAAATGCCCAATGAAAATAGTGAAGAGGGTAGTTTCCAGATAAGGTATATGAAAGAAGTTTCAGGAAAAAGGAAAATTGAGCAAGTATGTAAAAACATGAGGTACCATCAGAATGAGGATCTGACATGGAAATCCGTGAAGGTAAATTTTGACAGTGTGCAGTATCCTCAAATTAAGAAGTACTACAAAATCTTTAAAGGCATTATATACAGAGGAACAGATTTAGTCACTGAAGAATGGAGAGTATGTTGGCCACACCAGTTTGATACTGATGTCATAGACTATTTCCATTTAGCATTGGGACATAGTGGACCGAAGAAATGCTTGGATAAACTGAATAATGTAATAGCGATTGCTGGTAATGTCAGTAAGAAGAATAACGAACGAATTAAGTTGTGTGATGTCTGTCAAAGGGCTAAAGTACCTAACAGAACTAGTAGAGGTCCAATGCAAAGTACTTTACCTGAGGACACCCTAGAATTAGTATCAGTAGATTTGTATGGTTCCCTCCCAAAGACTTCGGGAAATTGTGCATATATTTTAGTAATTTTCGAAGTATTCTCATTACAATTGTACAATTATTCCCCTTGAAAAAGGCAACAGCAAAAGCTGTATTTAATAGGATGGTCGAATACTTCAGAACCATCGGGAAACCCAAGGCAGTACTACCTGACAATGGACCCCAGTTTATATCCAAAATTTGGAGAGAAGGAATGGAGCAAAATGGTGTGGAGGTTAAATATATCTCGGCCTACCACCCAGCTAGCAACCCGGTTGGAGGTACATGCTAGAAACCGGGAGATTGTGTAGAATGTACTGGAGTCATAACCATAGAGCCTGGGGCAGATTTATATCGGACTTTGAGAATGTCATGAACACCTTACAGCATGAATCTACTGGGTTCCCACCAGAAGAAATTTTGTTAGGCAGCAGAAGTAAAAGTTTAATTGAGGAAAAACTAGAGTTTCCACCTTGTAAAAGCTTAGGGTTGAGTCAAAAGAAAGAATTAGTCAGAAAAAGGGCAAAGCAAAAAGCTGAATCTAGATCTAACAGACATGATAAAAACCACAAAGTATCAAAATTTAAAAATGGGGATTATGTTCTTTTAAAAACCCACGAAAAATCTAGTGAACTGAACCATGAAATTTCCAAATTTAAATATATTTATAATGGACCATATATAATACAGAACATTCCACACGATAATGCTTTCTACCTGATCTACCCAAAATCCAAGAGACCTTTAGGTCTAAGAAACGTTGTGAACCTGAAGCTGTATGTTCCTAGGAGTGAGTGACCTAAGTACACTCAGAAAGCAATCTGCAGTAAATGTGCTGTATCTTATGCTGTAACTATTTTGTTCTAAATGCTACAAATCTTTGTAAATGTATGTATACCATTGTCAGTGTGTTAACGTACTTATGTAAGTTTCAGATTACCAAATGTACTATAAATGTAAACGTGTATGGAAAAAAAGGGCTGAAAAGAAAAAGCAGATGCTGCAAGCCAAATAAAAGATGGGACTGCCAAAAATCAAAGTGGGCAGTATATGAGTCATAATATAAAGGACTGCCAAACACCAAAGAGGGCAGATAAATACTCAAAGGAGAATTGTAAGTGTGGTGAAGGTGATGTGATAAAATAATGCAAAATTGGCTGCCCAAATCTGAATAATAGGCAGCAAATATGTGTAGTGATTTTTCTAAATAGTATTGTGTGTTTATAAATAAATAAGGATATGGACTGCCTTTCACTGCAAGCAGCAACAAATTGTCTTATAGTGTATATAGGTATTTGTAACTGCTTTGTGGTTAAGTGTTTGTGTTCCAGATTTTGGGTTTATTTCTCTGAAAAATTTAATACTGATGAGTAATTTGCTATTTAAATCATGTTGTCATAGGAGGTTGGACTGTGCCAAAGGCACTTAAGTAAATGATAGGTAAATGTTCTCGATATATTAAAAAGTATAGACCTATATGATGTGAGTGAAAGGAAGTTTTGTGATATAAAATTTTATGATGCCACATTCACGCTAAGATTCAGAACCCCTGTGTAAATATAAAGTTTAGTGTTCCCATCAAATTTACACATAGAGAAATTTACTGGAAACAGAGGCATGTGTAACAAGAACGATGCTGTACTATTGTACATATAAGTTGAAACACGTATGTATTCAGTAGCAGTGATGGCGAGGCATGACAGAATCTCTGACCAGAGAGTTATTTATCGTTGCTAGTCTGCGCTTGACCGCGCGTGAGTGCAGTAGTTGTACGTAGCGAGTCGCGAGAGCATGTAGTTCGGTTGCGAGTTGCACTCAGGCAGTGCTAGGAGTCGTGTGTGAGGAGTCGGCCGGCGTCAACATGGGTCTCTGGTCACGGTTCGGACGAGGTATATTGTTAAATAAGGCAATGAAGCAGCATTGCGCTCAGCCAATAACATCTGTTAATTGTAATTAATGCGTTCAAGAAATGCCACAATAACAATTTTGTTTTCAAAGCAATCTTTTTTTTAGAAAATAATCATTCCAAATGAAACAATATTTCCTATGCTTTTCCTCCCAGAATCAATTTATCAGATTAATTATTGCACAGGGCCTAAGGTCAGCGATGCTGTCCTTCAATTTATCAGATTAATTATTGCACAGGGCCTAAGGTCAGCGATGCTGCGCTTCAATTTATCAGATTAATTATTGCACAGGGCCTAAGGTCAGCGATGCTGCCCTTATAAAATTTATCAGGTTGATCTTAACGTTAATTTTGTGGGGACTTAACACTTTTGCACATTTTATTATCATTGAGTTTTATTACTGTGGGAAGCTGACATTTGGCACTATTCGCAATACTATTCAATTCTTTTCAGTTTCATATTTTGACAGGGAGGTTACACTATGGCACCATTAATATTTAATAAATATCATTCATTCATTTTTGTGGGAAGGTTACACTGACAGTTACAGACAGACTCGAACAATTAGAACTAACACAGGATTCCGATGACATCAAAGCTGATGTTAAAAAATTGAACGAAACCACACGTAAATTACAAAAACAGATTAATGTTTCTGACACTAAGAACGATGATCAAGTAAAAACACTGGCTGAAAAATATGATGAATTGGCCAGTCGTATTGATGTTATTGAAAGTAATAATGACAGCAAATCAGAAAATACTGCACCGATTTTGTTTAACCAAACACCTGAATTCCAAAATCTACAACAGACAATTAATGAGATAGATTCGTCTAACAACACATTACGTAGAAAATTGTCAAGTTTACAGCAAGAGGTAATAGAGATAAAGAATATTTCAGCGTTTAACACATCACAGCAGTCGCCACTTCGTGAACATTCGTCAGACTCACGCGGCGCGTATAATTTGGGTAATCTACAGAGAGTACGGGACTTTGATTCCGAACAACCACAGTTCAACAGATTCTCTTACAATCCTGAACCTGTTGCATCACACAGAGACAATAATTTCGATTACAAACATTTTCTATCAGTGAGAAAATTTAAAGTGTTTAATAATGACAGAGCCCAGATACACACATTGAACTGGATACGTCGATTTATTTTTGTACTTTCAATAGCATTGCCTGTAATGAAGAAACAACAATTAGCATGGATACAGCAATTTATTTCTGAATTTTTACCGCCATTGCCTGTAACACAAAAGCTGAAATTTATTTGCAGCGCGTAATAGACCTCAGGGGATTCATTATGCTTTAATGAATATGTGCCGTAGCGTGCATAGGGCCCCGAGCTGTAGTAGTGCTGTTTCATCTTTAGTTTTCTGCACTGCTGCCTTCTCTTCTACTATCCTTTATATCTAACAAAACAGCTCTATAACTATTGCTCTACCTAGAATTAAGAAAAGTGACTAAAGAAAACCCAATAAGACAAGTTTTTACCGAAAGTAACAATTTTTCATTAGACGCTCCAGAAATGACAACCACCAGAACTTTAATAGCAGACGAAATTTTAATTATCAATATAGTCAAAATTATAAGCAACAGCAAACACATTTTGGTAACAATAGAGGTTTTTCTCCGCAACAGCATGAAAGCCAGCCGGATAACATACCTAACCAACAATGCAGTCTTCAAGGATGTAGGGAAGCAGCCCACTCACACTGTAGTAAATTCACATCAGTTTCCATTGTGTGCCAGCCAGTCTGCTGTAACTAGCTCTGACCTCATAAATGTTGCGCAATACCTTAAAAATCAAGCAAATGAACTAAAACTTTTCTAGCATGTCAGAAATAATACTAAATTAATGTGTGTTAAATATCAGTTCGATAACTTCAGCCATTTCCGAGATTTGGACGTTTTTCTGGAAAAATCATTGGCGCAACAGAACAGAGCTAGAGACTTCAAAATTTATATTTAGATTCATCTTTCATAATGATTTAATAAAAACAGTACTTTGGATTTCACAAATTAAGACTTTAGTGGAAATTCATGATTTTCTGGTTTTCGTCTCAAAACTGAAGGAAGCAAGATAGATTAAGTAGGCTAGTAAATAAGGCTAGGATGTTTAGATTTAAATAGGTTGGAGGTCCGCTATGATTATGAAGATATGTAAAGTTTCTTTTTAATACCTATAAAATTATAGCAATAGCGGATCTCAAAAGGGACAGTTCAGAGCTCATCGGCTGCGTGCTGTGTAATTAGATTAATTCTCTCGCCCGAAATATTTAACTTAGCCACGTCAAAATTTTATTATCAATACTTACCTGCGTGCTGAATGCACGTTTAAATTAAGAGCTTCTTCGGCCATCAGCCAAAGAAGCTATAAATTATTATGTATCTTGAAGTGGTGCGTTACTAGCCCAGCGGCTAGTCGGGAGAGCCGGAAAGATCAGGCGTTCCCTCAGCCGTCCGCACCGCGGCTTTATATATAAGAACACTGCGCGAGGAAGCAAGGCCCCAGTTCTCTCCAGACGCTGAATGACACGCCATCTGTGTCGGTAGTCGCGTCGCGTCAGTGTATCTGCTACAAACAGCCTCGGGTGCCGTATTAAGTTACTAGAGATACGCGGAACCATGAAAACATTTTATGTGAAGTGTTAATTCTGGGATGATTTTCATTATCTAGCTTCAGTTTGCGTACCGTCGTATTTTCACGTGCCGTCGCGGGACAGACATTCTACCAAAAATTTAGCGTGGCGTTTGATGAAGTATTTTCATCAAATTATGGCGAGCATTCTTTTTAACATTGAATTCGGACATTTATAGTTGCATCAGCGCATTAGACTCTGAACTGCTCTGTTAGTTAGGTTGTAGGGATACTTGTGGTATTTATCAGTGAATTTCAGAATATACTCAACTATTTTGGAAAACCGTTTTTGATTAGAAATCCCGGACAATCTCCTAATTCCTCAGAGCTATAAGCTGCAGCTATAAGAACATTCTCAGGTAAAGTGGGCACTAGGATATCTATTTACTGGCTCCAAGTTTTATTAAATCACTTTCTGGGGGTCACGGAGTAAATAGAGAGCCAGTGTTGAGAACGGCAAAAGACAGCAATCAGAACAGCAAATTATATTTTTACAAACTTATACATCCGCCGCCCCACATATGGTGCATCGGCCGGGAAATCAACTAAGTGAAAGTGATTTTAACTATTCGGATTCGCGAGTGGAATGCGACACGCAGCTGAGTAATAGAGCAGTGAAAGTGTTACGTGTGCATATGGACGACGCAATTGGATTAACAACGCATCTGGATTGACGGAGCTGGCACTGAGTCTAGCGGTGCTGTCAGCATCGCGAGAAGCCAGTCTCGCCGTACCGCAGTCGTCCCCTGGAGCAGCCGGCGCAGAGCCTGCAATTGCGGGTCACGCAAACACACAACAGCCGTCGGAGAGCCGTCTGCAGTTCAACGTGCCACGTCGCATCAGGAATCCTGGTACGCCGCGCCGGCAACGCCATACGTCGTGTAGAAGGAACTAAGTTAAGTGAAAAGCTGTTAAAAATTTTACTAACCTGCACTAAAAGACTGTCGGCGATGGAACCGTCAAAAGAAGCTGAGGTTAAACTTAAATCAGAACCTATGTCTGTTGAGGGAACTGTAAATACAGACAACGGTTCGAGTGTAAATATGCATGAAAGTAGTAATGTTAAAGTGAAAAATGAAGTATTGTCTCCTGACAGTAGTGTGGGAAGGGGCAATAATTCAATAATAGAGACCCCTGTAGTAAAGCGGAAAGTAGAAATTGTAAATTTATTGGATGATAGTTTCTCTGATGAATTAAAAATGAAACAATCATCAGAAATGGTAGAGTTTAAGAAGGAGCAGTTGGATATGACTAATCAATCAGAAGTTTCATGTAGTTTTGATGATTCTGGTATTGGAGCTAGTTTTTCGTCACCTGAGTGTGATAAAACGCCAGCTCGTGAGCAACCCAAAGATGCTGGGGCTGTTGATCTAAATGTTATATTACAAGCAATAGCTGCCAGTAATGCACAAATGACAGCTGAATTAAAATCTGAAATAAGTGAACAGGTCAAAAGCAGTAATGCTGAATTAAAGTCTGAAATAAGTGAACAGGTCAAAAGCAGTAATGCTGAATTAAAGTCTGAGATTGTGGCCAGCCAAACAAATTTTAATAAACGATTGGAGGTAATGGACGATACTTTCAAGGCTGGTTGCAATAAGTTGAAAGAAGATCTAGACAGTTTGAATTATAAAATTGATTGCAATCATGAGGATATTAAGAAAAAGGTTGCTCAACAATTTTCTGAAATGTATAAGACAATAAAATCCGAAGTCGCTGAGGTTCGCAAAGACTTCCAAATGGAAGATGCGAAGCTGGAGCACAAGTTAACAGAAAAGATCGAGGCGGAGTCTGAACTGTGCTCAGATAGATTTAAAGATGTTAATATAAAAGTAAACATATGTCAAGCAGAAGTAGAAGCAATCAAAACTGACACTACTCATATTGTGCAAAGAGTAGATAATGTTGAAATGAAAGTAGAAAATATAAGTACTAACATTGCTAACATTGAGAGTAAAGTAGCTTCAGTAACTTCTGGTAATGGTAATGTACAACAAGTTGTAGCTGCAAACGCCGCTTTTATCGGGTGTCGGCAGTTCTTGCGGTTCGATCCAGATAAAAATATCCACCCGCTAGATTTCTGGAACGATTTTGAAGATGTGATTCCACCGACTTGGTCTGAACGAGAGAAAATCTCGTTTATTAAAAGCCATTTAGCAGGTGACGCTATGCGTTGGTCAGCTGATGTTATGTTGAAGTGTAAAACATTAGCGGAGTTTAAAACAGCTTTCATTAATGAGTATTGGTCTAGCAATAAGCAAAATGAAGTGTTGAGAGAATTTTGGAGTGGAAAACGCTTCAATGCAGGAAAGGAGTCCATTAAAGAGTTTGCTAGGTCATGGATTTCACGTTTGTCACACTTGGCGGAAAAGCTAAAACCAGAAATGATTATACTAGGTCTGGAAGCCAAACTGCCATGGTACTGGCAAACTAGAATTATATCAGCCCCTAGAGACAATCTGGATCGTTTCATTGAATATTTGGAACGTGTAGAACGTGTTGCTGCCAATGAGGAGCAAGCACGTAATAATAGAAATGCTAATAATAATAATAGTAATTTTAGGAACGAGCAAAATGGCAATGTAAACATCAGAACAGTAGGTGTTCACCATCCTAAGAGAGGTAGGAATTGGGGAAATAATTATCAGAACCAACAATGGCATCCAAGGGATAATAATTTTGTTCCAAACAGAAATATGCATGTAAACAACAGTACGGAAAGTAAGGCTGTGCCAGTCAACTATAATGAAACTAAAGGAAACAGCAGTAGGCCGAGGCAGGAAAACTAGTTCCCGTCTATGAGGACACTGGCGCTCACCAGGCGGTTACTTTTCCTAAGCCAGTAGTTAAGGGAATTGGTAAGACAGATCAGAATACTCAGACTGAACATGTGGAGGAAGAGTCGGTAGCACCTAAGGATACAACAGAAATATTAGATCACTCACAGTATTTGATAGATACCGTGTTAGAGACGCTTTCTAAGTGGGAAGAGAAAGAGAAGGCGCAGCAGTGTAACAGTAGGGATGAGCTACAAAATACTGAATTGTCAGGTGAAGAAGCAGAAGAAATTCATGCTTATATTTACGATGAGGATGATGTGCTCTTATCTAAAGTGCCTGTGCAGGATGTTGATAATGTACTAATAGATTTAGGACAGGAGATAAGTGGGAATGTAGAGGGTAGGCTGTTTGGGGTCGATGAACCCAGTAGCTGTGACCAGTTGTCATTTGAGAAGGAAACCGACGATAATGGTGAAAGTGGTGTAGCTGTAACTAATGTTATGCCCGGTCTGGAGGCGCAGAATAGCTCAGACTACAGTAATTTGGGTCATGTTCAGCAAACTAAATGTAATGAAGTCGTGCGGTGTTTCGATTTAAAATTAATAGATCGACTGGAAAAGGCAGCTGAAAATGTAATTCAGGAAACCCCTACACACTGTGACCTAAATGTAATGAAGATAGATGTTGATCACTTTAGTTGGAGACAAATCCAAAAGGAACTATTAGATGAATGTGAGGAACCACCTGTACAACCTAGAATAAGCCACCCTATAATAATAGTGAATATGTTGGGTATCAATGTACGTTGTCTCTTAGACAGTGGAAGTGAGGTGAGTGCAATATCTCAGTCCTTCTTTGATGCATTACCTGGTAAAGACAAACTTACTGTAATGAGGGTATCAGGACTAAGAATAATTGATGCTACTGGCAAAGTGTCAAAAATGGTAAAGCAAGAAGCTTTACTACCCTTTAACATTAATGGTAATTTAGTTGATCATCCATGTTTAATTGTAAACAATCTCAGTATTGAGGTTTTAATTGGCATAGATTTCTTGTCAAAATATCAGAGTGTTGTTGACTTTGAAAGAAGCCAGTTAAAAATGGTCTTGCCAATAACCGGAGTAATTATAGTACCTTTTAGTGATAAACATGTAGTAACTGATCATGAAACTTGGGAGCTGCCTATACGAGTTCTGAAGAATAGGAGGTATTGGGATGAGGATGTTAATCTTAATGACAATAAGCTGAACACAGAAGAAGAAGAAGAAGCAATTATTTTAGACAAAATAGAAGCTAAATTGCAGGAAATCGATAGGATTTCAGACAATCAAAAGGAAGAACTGAGACAGGTTCTAAAAAGGCATCATAAGGTATTTTCGGATCGACCTGGCATAGTCAAGGGTTATGAATGTCAATTACAAGTGAAACCCGGCCAAGTGTTTTTCAGGAAGCCATACCAAATACATGTAGCTAGGAAGGAGGCAGTTCGGAAGGAGATACAGAGAATGCTAGAGTGGGGTGTGATTGAAAAAGCGGTCAGTGAGTACAATAATCCTCTTGTTGTTGTACCAAAAAGAGACGGGAGTGTCAGATTGGTCTTAGACGCTCGTTGGTTGAATGAAATAGTGGTTAGGGAAAGTGATAGACCGCAGAACATGGACGAGTTACTGCAAAAATTCCGGGGAGTAAAATTCTTAACGTCCATGGACATCACGTGTGGGTATTGGAATTTGCCACTGGCGGAAAATTCAAGGAAGTACACAGCTTTCTTGTACGAAGGAGTTTGTTACCAATACCGTGTGGTACCTTTCGGACTTAATATCTCTGTTTGTGCCTTCGTACGTGTGATGTGCCATGTTTTAGGACCAGCTTTAAGCAATAAAATAACAGTTTACGTAGATGATCTATTAATAGCAACTCCTACCTGGGAAGAACACATAGCTTTATTAGGGAAAGTGTTAGAGGCTATTGAGAGAGGTGGCATGAAACTAAAGATTGAAAAGACAGAGTGCGTTAAAGAAGAAATAGGTTTCTTGGGATATAGAATAAGTGGAAAAGGTATTCTGCCTGACCCAGGCAAGCTAGCAGTCATTGAAAAATTTGAGGCTCCCAGAAACAAGAAGCAATTGAGATCAATGTTCGGTCTTTTCGGCTTCTATAGACGTTTTGTTAGTGATCAGGCTTTTAATGCTCCCTGTCTTCACCTCCTGCTGAAAAAGAATACCCCTTGGGTTTGGACAGCAGAATGTCAACAGGCGTTTGAGGTACTTAAACAATCTTTAATTAATAGTCCAATTTTGCATCATCCTGACTTTGAAAAACCATTCTGTATGTCTGTTGATGCTAGTGGCTATGGTATAGCTGTGGAGATATTCCAAGTAGAAATAGAGAACGAACGAGAAGTGCACAAGACTATAGCTTTCGCAAGTCGATCTTTACAGGCAGCAGAGAGAAATTATGGCATCTCAGAACTAGAAGCGTTGGCAATTGTATTTGGGGTACAGAAGTTTGAGCAGTATTTGTTAGGTCACAAGATAATTGTTTACAGTGACCATAAGGCGTTGACCTTTTTAAAGACCTGTAAATTGAGGAATGCTCGTTTGGTAAGATGGTCATTGTATCTCCAGCAGTTTGACCTTGAGGTTAGATATATTCAAGGGAAAGACAATCTGGTAGCTGATGGGTTATCTAGAAGTGCGGAGCTCTGTGATGACGCAGGAATTACAGCAACAGACCCAAATGAAATTCGAATGTTTGCATTGCACGAAGTAAAGGAAGAAAGTGCATTAAAGAGGGTGATTAAGAACTTGAGACGCGAGCAGAATGCAGATGACCAACTGAAATTAGTAAAGAGCTATTTAGGAAATGCGAGCTATCCTAAGGTTTCGCAATACTATTGTTTGCATAAAGGAATTCTGTTTAGAAGGAAAAAGGTAGGTGTTTCTGAGTGGAAGCTGTGCTTTCCCTCACAACATGTAGACGTGCTAATCGACTATGTACACCTGAGGTATGGGCACTACGGTGCAAAGAAGTGCATTGCAAAATTACAAGAGAAGGTTGTATTTGACAACATGTACCGCCGTGTGGCCAAGCGTCTAGCATCGTGTGTAGTGTGCCAGAAAGTCCGTGCTGCCAACACCAGAATACAAGGGGATATGCATTCAGTAGAGCCAACTGAAACCCTAGAATTATTGGCTTGTGATTTGTTTGGCCCTCTTCCTGTTTCGAGAGGTGGTTGCACCCATGTTTTTGTTGTGGTGGATGGATTCAGTAAATATGTTAAGCTATACCCAATTAAAAGAGCAAATGCAAAAACATTGGTTGAAAAGTTGGAAAAAGATTTCTTCGTGAACGTTGGCGTTCCGAAGAATTTGCTGTCTGACAATGGACCTCAATTTACTTCTGATAGATTTAAGGAATGTCTAGATAAGGCTGGCGTGAAACATCTGAAAATATCTGCGTATTTCCCCCAAGGAAATATGAGTGAACGTATTATGAGGGAATTGAATAGGCTTTGCAGAACTTATTGTGCTCGGAGACACTCAAGTTGGGCAGAGCACATTAAGTATTTTGAGAATGTAATTAACAACTTAAGACATGATGCAACTGGTTTTGCACCTTGTGAATTGATGTTTGGCCAAGAACCGCACAATGTGATTGCAGATATGGTAGAGTTCCCTATTCTAACGCAAATATCCACAGACGAGAAGAAACTAAAGGCCAGGGCTAATATGAGAAAAAGAGCGTTGGATAGGAAGAAGCGTCATGACGCAAAAGCTGTACCTACTAGCTTTGAAATAGGTCAATTAGTGCTTGTCAAAACCAAAGAAAAATCGAGGAAAGTAAATGCAGAAACCAAGAAATTCATGTTTGTATACCAAGGACCTTTCAGGATAATAGGAAAACCACATGCCAATGCATATAGGCTAGAGTACCCTAAAAGTAAGAAGCTCTTAGGTCTCAGGAACGTGATTGACCTAAAGAAATTCATAGGTAGCCAATGAATGCTGTAGGGAGGAGGTTGTTCTGTAACCTCTACACAGTGTGGCAGCTGTGCAGTCCCAGCTGTGTGAGATCTTCTTTCCCATTTCAGATCTCACTCACTCTTCATCTTTTCTATCCACCTAAAATTTCTAACTCTTCTTTACAGCATTAAACCAATGAATGCTGTAGGGAGGAGGTTGTTCTGTAACCTCTACACAGTGTGGCAGCTGTGCAGTCCCAGCTGTGTGAGATCTTCTTTCCCATTTCAGTTCTCACTCATTCTTCATCTTTCCTATCTACAAAAATTTCGACCCCTTCTTTCATACTAAAATTTTCCGTTATGGTTATCTTTACAGCATTAAACTAATGAATGCTGTAGGGAGGAGGTTGTTCTGTAACCTCTACACAGTGTGGCAGCCGTGCAGTCCCAGCTGTGTGAGATCTTCTTTCCTTTTCAGGTCTCACTCACTCTTCATCTTTTCTATCTACCAAAAATTTCTAACTCTTCTTTACAGCATTAAGCTAATGAATGCTGTAGGGAGGAGGTTGTTCTGTAACCTCTACACAGTGTGGCAGCTGTGCAGTCCCAGCTGTGTGAGATCTTCTTTCCATTTCAGGTCTCACTCACTCTTCATCTTTTCTATCCACCTAAAATTTCTAACTCTTCTTTACAGCATTAAACTAATGAATGCTGTAGGGAGGAGGTTGCTCTATAACCTCCACACAGTGTGGCATCTGTGCGGTCCCAGCTGTGTGAGATCTTCTTTCCCATTTCAGATCTCACTCATTCTTCCTCTTTCCTGTCCTCAAAAATTTCGACCTTTTCTCTCCAAATACTAAAATTTTCCGTTATGACTATCAAGACAGCATTAAGCTAATGAATGCTGTAGGGAGGAGGTTGTTCTGTAACCTCTACACAGTGTGGCAGCTGTGCAGTCCCAGCTGTGTGAGATCTTCTTTCCCTTTCAGGTCTCACTCATTCTTCATCTTTCCTATCTACAAAAATTTCGACATGTTCTTCCAACACATAAAATTTTCCGGTATGGTTATCAATACAGCATTAAACCAATGAATGCTGTAGGGAGGAGGTTGTTCTGTAACCTCTACACAGTGTGGCAGCTGTGCAGTCCCAGCTGTGTGAGATCTTCTTTCCTTTTCAGGTCTCACTCACTCTTCATCTTTTCTATCCACCTAAAATTTCTAACTCTTCTTTACAGCATTAAACTAAAGAATGCTGTAGGGAGGAGGTTGTTCTGTAACCTCTACACAGTGTGGCAGCTGTGCAGTCCCAGCTGTGTGAGATCTTCTTTCCCATTTCAGGTCTCACTCATTCTTCATCTTTCCTATCTACAAAAATTTCGACGTCTTCTTTCACATACTAAATTTTCCGGTATAATTATCAATACAGCATTAAACCAATGAATGCTGTAGGGAGGAGGTTGTTCTGTAACCTCTACACAGTGTGGCAGCTGTGCAGTCCCAGCTGTGTGAGATCTTCTTTCCCATTTCAGATCTCACTCACTCTTCATCTTTTCTATCCACCTAAAATTTCTAACTCTTCTTTACAGCATTAAACTAAAGAATGCTGTAGGGAGGAGGTTGTTCTGTAACCTCTACACAGTGTGGCAGCTGTGCAGTCCCAGCTGTGTGAGATCTTCTTTCCTTTTCAGGTCTCACTCATTCTTCATCTTTCCTATCCACCAAAATTTCGGCGCTTACTCTCTAATACAAAAACTTTCCGTCATGGCTATCAAGCCATGAGTTATGTAACCATTCTATCTACCGATTAGTGAAAAAAAATACCTAATGTGACAAACCTAATAGTGACAAACAATAGAGAAGTATGACGTAATTAAGATACAAATGTATTTGAGTAACAATTATGTATAGTACCCTGGTAATATAGTAAGTACAAAGTGTTGTTTTATTGGAAATGGTCCACCAACAGTAATTTAAAAAGATATATGAATTCATGTACAAGCAGGATCTGAAGTGGTAGTGAAACCTAGTGTATGCATTAGAGCTAACTAATTAATAATAAAAGGGATTGCTTAGTGATGAAAAATATGCAGATAAGTTGTAAGATTTAACTCACCTGGTGTAGCAAGGAAAGGCAGAGTAATAGAATTGAGCAGTGTTTGTGGTTGAGACGTGAAGGACACGTCCCTGAAGTATTTATAAGGTTGGAGCTGGCCATTATTTTAGTGTAGTGTGTGACAGGATACACCTACACATATTGAGGTTATGAGTTGGAGGCGTGAATGCGACCATAGGTACCCTTATGTTAGATGAGACAGAGCAGCTCATGGTGTCCTATAGGTTTAAGGAATTTAGCATTACGCTCGTCCATAATTACTTGATGCACTTTAGTGGTAGGTCCGAGAGAGACTACCTGAGGTTTCAGCATCCGATCGAGTGGAAATGGATTGCCACGTGAGCAAACTAATCAGCTGCAATACACTATGAATATGAAGTAAAAGTGCTATCCTATGCTTTAAATTTAAATGGAGTGAGTATTACTTAAGTTCATACACTAGCAAAGTAAGTAAGTACATAATGACAGACGTGAAACATTATTTTAGCTCAGCATAAATACACTTCAAAGTAAGTAAATGCCTAATTGCAAATGTGGAACTGGCAACAGCAGAGGACCAATAAGTGGATTTAGTAGTCAACTAAACGTAGTGTGTTTTGAACACTCAAAACTGTACTATTACCAAAAGTTACTCACATGTACATGGAAGCTGAGAAAACAACCACTAATCATACTCATACTATCTCTAAGAATAAAGTAATCAAAGATGAGTCAGTTAAGTAAATAAAATGCAGATTTGTCAGGAATGTACCGAGCATTGGTTCAGTGTTCCGGCCCAGAACTAATAAATTCAGATTAAATAGGATTTATGATTATATGCCTTGAGCATAAAATTTTCTCTTGTAAGTGACTAATGGCGTTTTGAACCATTTGTTTACCGATTTTATGGCAATTAAGTAACCACGAGAGTAGAATTGAAAAAAAAAAATTCTGTTAACTTTGTTCCAGCAAAATATTGGAAGATAAAATGTATATATCCCCATTTCATTGTGACCCACCCTTAGATAATAAGTGAACAGAGTCTGAGGCACTCTTTTTGTTTGTTCTACAGGACAAACCAGATAATGGCAGCCTGGTAGCTGTGCGAAAGTGTGGAGTGACTTGGACACAACTCACAGTGACCCCTCCCCTTTCCCCCATGTAATTTAGAGAGAACGTGAAGGACGCACACCATAGCAACTTCCCCTCGTCTACCCTTGTGAATGGAAGTGTAGGACGCCAGCCAAAGCGGCTACAACCACGTGTGTAAAAATTATTTGTGAACTTTTCTTTCAGGTTTAGAAAAGACTGCTAAGAGATAATCATCTGTTTATCTGTCATGTTATTTTCTTTGAATTTGTGTATGTAAAAATGTATTTAATGTAGCTAAGATTTTCATAATTTTTCAATTTGTATGTGTTTGTTTGTCAAAGGCAATATGTATGCCAAAATATTTCGTTGACTTTGCTTAAAAATTTGAGTAATGACATTGTTTAAAAGGCAGTGAACGTGCCTACAATTTAAATAATTAATGTAGGTAATCAGTTTTCTTTAATGTTTCTACGGTTTATATTTCAATTTGATTTTTCATAGGGAGTTAAACTGTACTCTTGCTTCCCTTTTTGTAATTAAATTTTTTTTTCCTTCATTAACATTCATAAACAAAAAAATTTAAGTAGAGGGTGATGTAGGGAAGCAGCCCACTCACACTGTAGTAAATTCACATCAGTTTCCATTGTGTGCCAGCCAGTCTGCTGTAACTAGCTCTGACCTCATAAATGTTGCGCAATACCTTAAAAATCAAGCAAATGAACTAAAACTTTTCTAGCATGTCAGAAATAATACTAAATTAATGTGTGTTAAATATCAGTTCGATAACTTCAGCCATTTCCGAGATTTGGACGTTTTTCTGGAAAAATCATTGGCGCAACAGAACAGAGCTAGAGACTTCAAAATTTATATTTAGATTCATCTTTCATAATGATTTAATAAAAACAGTACTTTGGATTTCACAAATTAAGACTTTAGTGGAAATTCATGATTTTCTGGTTTTCGTCTCAAAACTGAAGGAAGCAAGATAGATTAAGTAGGCTAGTAAATAAGGCTAGGATGTTTAGATTTAAATAGGTTGGAGGTCCGCTATGATTATGAAGATATGTAAAGTTTCTTTTTAATACCTATAAAATTATAGCAATAGCGGATCTCAAAAGGGACAGTTCAGAGCTCATCGGCTGCGTGCTGTGTAATTAGATTAATTCTCTCGCCCGAAATATTTAACTTAGCCACGTCAAAATTTTATTATCAATACTTACCTGCGTGCTGAATGCACGTTTAAATTAAGAGCTTCTTCGGCCATCAGCCAAAGAAGCTATAAATTATTATGTATCTTGAAGTGGTGCGTTACTAGCCCAGCGGCTAGTCGGGAGAGCCGGAAAGATCAGGCGTTCCCTCAGCCGTCCGCACCGCGGCTTTATATATAAGAACACTGCGCGAGGAAGCAAGGCCCCAGTTCTCTCCAGACGCTGAATGACACGCCATCTGTGTCGGTAGTCGCGTCGCGTCAGTGTATCTGCTACAAACAGCCTCGGGTGCCGTATTAAGTTACTAGAGATACGCGGAACCATGAAAACATTTTATGTGAAGTGTTAATTCTGGGATGATTTTCATTATCTAGCTTCAGTTTGCGTACCGTCGTATTTTCACGTGCCGTCGCGGGACAGACATTCTACCAAAAATTTAGCGTGGCGTTTGATGAAGTATTTTCATCAAATTATGGCGAGCATTCTTTTTAACATTGAATTCGGACATTTATAGTTGCATCAGCGCATTAGACTCTGAACTGCTCTGTTAGTTAGGTTGTAGGGATACTTGTGGTATTTATCAGTGAATTTCAGAATATACTCAACTATTTTGGAAAACCGTTTTTGATTAGAAATCCCGGACAATCTCCTAATTCCTCAGAGCTATAAGCTGCAGCTATAAGAACATTCTCAGGTAAAGTGGGCACTAGGATATCTATTTACTGGCTCCAAGTTTTATTAAATCACTTTCTGGGGGTCACGGAGTAAATAGAGAGCCAGTGTTGAGAACGGCAAAAGACAGCAATCAGAACAGCAAATTATATTTTTACAAACTTATACATCCGCCGCCCCACAAGGTCAACCAAACTCTAATGTTTCGCTGCGTGCACGTGTAGTCTCAGCTACAACAAATAGTAATGCACAGCAGCAAAGAAATAATTACGTATAGAAACACACTATTTCAATTCCTATCGCAAATGCACCGTATAGAAATGATTATCATGACAGACGTAAAAATAATGAGCACAATTTCAGCATACATTTAATAACAGTCGATCTTTTCAGCAGCAATAACATCAGCAACAACATGTTATCATGAATGAACCAGACAGTAGGTGTCATCCATAGCGTAATACGTCAGGAAGAAATAACAGAACAGTTCAAATAGTGGATATGCCACAACATCCTTCCGTAAATAACAGCATGTACGATAGAATTTGACCAGATACAGTACAGGTTGCATATTCCAGTAACGTAAGCAATAATTTTGACACGCAGAATTTTGTTCACAACGTTATTTGAAACATGCTTTGTTGAATGCACCACTTTTATCGCACCCAGATCTTACCAGAAATTTTTCCATTGCCAATGACAGTTCTAACACCGCTTTAGGAGTACATATTTTTCAGGAAATTGAAGAAGATGGCTCAACAGTAATTAAAAACATCGCATTTGCAAGCCGCATTCTGTCACCTGCTGAACGAAATTTTTCCGTTACTGAACTTGAAACATTATGTGTTGTTTGGGCATTTACGAGATTTCGGCATTTTCCTTATGGGAGACACACTACAGTTTACACAGACCATAGAGCGATAAAATTTTTACTTTCAGCTAAATTTACACACGACAGACTAAGTAGATGGAAGCTTTATTTACAATTGTTCACATTACCGGCACACAAAATGTTGTAGCAGGCGCACTATCTCGTTCTCTCAGCAACAATCAGCAAGACGTGGCAACCAACTTCTGCAAAGCAAATTTCAGCGTTATGTACATTCAACAAGTTGCATTTGAAAATTTTATTTCGTCGTCATTACAGGAGATAGCACAAGAGCAGAATAAAGACAACGTATGGAAAGAAATTAAACACCTTTGGCAAGATAAGAATAATGTTACGATTAGGAACCATTACACTGTACGCAATGACATTCTGTTTCGCCGCTCTCACCCTGACAGCAACAATTGGTTATTATGCATTCCTGACGAACTGGTTAACAAATTAATCTGGTATACTCATTTAAGTTACGCACATTACGGAGCTAGAAAATGTTTTCTTATTTTACCAACATGGAGAAACGTATATGACGAGTTTTAGCGTCATGCAAAATCTGCCAGAAAGCTAAGTCAGACACAACTTCATATATTCCTCCATTATATCCCACTGTACCTGTTAAATTGAGACATATGGCCGCTGTAAACATTTTTGGTCCGATTCCCAGAACTAATAGAGGTTTTTGCTACATCTTTGTCGCTGTTGAACTCACTTCAAAATTTGTTACTTTCACTCTGTTACGCAAAGCTACTGCTAAAACCGTTTCGAAAGCATTTGTAAAACATTTTCTATTTCATGTAGGGCATGTGTTGAAAGTAATTTCTGACAACGGATCACAATTTCGTTCTGCTATATGGACATGTATGTTACGAACTAGAAACATTTCTCCGATCTATATATCCAGGTACCATGCTTCTTCGAACCCCTGTGAACGATTAATGAAAGAAATTGGTAAACTGTGTAGAATATACTGCCACAAAAGACATATTGATTGGGACACACACATATTCTCATCCCAAGATGTAATTAATTCCACTCCAAATGAATCCACTATGCTATCTCCGTCTGTTATACTGAAAAATGATGAACCACCTAACAAAATTACAGAATTAGTAAACTTTCCTACATCTCGTCAACTACGACACCATGAAATAATTAACATTGCGCTGAACAACATCAAACGTGCCGCAGAGCGCCGGAGAAGACAGCAAAAACAAGTTTGTATGCGCCGTGACTTTCACATTGGACAGAAAATATTAGTACGTACTCACTATTTATCCAGCAGAATAAAAGGTAAGTGCAGTAAATTTGAACTTCTATACGCAGGTCCATATCGGATTCGCAGCATTCCTCACCCCAATGTAGTACACGTCGAAACTCTGAGAACCAGAAAAAGTAAAGGCAACCAGCATGTCTCCAATATTAAACCCTTTATTGAATGATGACACTTTATGATTTAACGTGCTATGATGCCACTTAGTAATTTTTATGATCACTTATGCAATTATATTCACATGATTAATTACTGATGATTATCATATTTTTTCTTGGCAAGTGCCCGGCAAGGTAAGGATGGCAGGTCGCTTTTCTTGTCGTTACACATCAGACCGTGCATATTTTTCCAGATGAATTTACACACTTATGACTATTTCTGCAATTATATTTTTGTGACTACTTATTGATGATTATCACATTTTTCTTGGCAAGTGCCCGGCAAGGTAAGGTTAGCAGGTCGCTCTTCTTGTCGTTACATATCAGACTGTGCACATTTTTTTTCAGAGAAACTTACGTATCTTATGAATAATTATGCATTTTATCTAGTGACATATTAATTTTATTAAATTCTCTCTCCATTAAAGTCTTTAATTCTCGCCTCTACTAACTATGCAACATACAAGGTGAACTCAAAGGTCACATTTCTTGTCATCATTTTTTTTATGTATGTACGATTGTTTTCATATGCACTGTGAAATAATTAAGATATAACACACACCAGTTGACTTTGACATTTTTGTCCTATGATATCTCAAGATCGTGACTGTTCTACATTTTTGCTGCTGCATTGTGATGTTCTGTGTACATTTTTGCATCTGAACACTGTCTTTTTTTTCATATTACGTTTTCTGTCATGGTATGCTGTATGCTTAATTATGTTATCATAAACCAGTCATTATTTAGTGAGTATATGACGTAAATGCAAGACATTAATCTTTTTTCATCAATTTCAGAAAGAAATGATACGTAAAAGAAATAAATTAAACAGAAATGGGAATTTCATCTTCGGAATGAACGAAAGAAGATGCAAACCTCGTGATGAAGAGTAAATGGATCAGGATTAACAAGCATTAACAGGAATATACTATACACATCGTAGAATGGCAGTCTTAACTAATTTTTTCTTTCAGAATACAAGGCGATTGATACAAGCTGTAAGACAGAACTACATGTCTTAGTTTTAGTGATGAAATATGCTAGAGATAAGGAATAGTTATGTAATGAGTAATGAAGTGATTTTTTTGCAGATGATAATGAATTCTGATGAATAATGATGAAGAATATGCTACTATGGGTAATGAAGTTTTTCTTTACAGGTGATGATAATAATGGAGTTATGATAGTGAAGTGATGGATGATGAAGTTTTTTCCTTACAGATGAGAATATTGTTGAAGTTATGTATTTATGCTATGTAGTTATTTAAGTATATGTTGCAGTTTGCTTTGACAGCAGGTGTTCTATTGCATAGTATAATGACGGAAGGTTTTGGAAAGGACAGCTATGGAACACATTTTATACACATTTCACTACCTGTTAATTCGAAGTTCCCTACTTTTCAGCATAAAATGCATTTCTTCTTTCAGCTTAATAATCCATTTTCTGTATATTTTCGCAGGAGAAATTATTTATGAAATTAATGTGCTATAAGCAGTTGTTCATTAAATCTATATCATTTATGAATGTGATTACATATACTCTACTTGTTTCATAATCTTGCAACAGCAGACTCATGACGAATGACGTTACACATTTTCATTTACAGCAACAACCCAAAAGCAATTTTTTTCATGCTTTCCCCTATAATTACCCAAAGCAATGCATTGCTAACAAAAAAATGTATTACCAGTCCCAAATAATGATACCAGTTTAAGAGAGTTCTGAGTAATGCTGATCAGCTATGAATAATATGTCACTTGAACTATGAATGCTACTGATTACTATATTTAAATGACCAATGATTAATAATGCTTTGTAACTAGGAAATGAATGCTACTAATTATGCTTTGTAACAAGGAACTGAATGCTACTGATTATGCTTTGTAACTGGGAAATGAACGCTACTGATTACAGTACTGAAATGACCAATGACAATGTTGTCTGTAAACCAATTAATGAATATTTTTCTGTAATACTACATACATGGTACAGAAATGTTCATTAACTGGGCTGTGAATGCCGCAAACTACTAATGTAATTACCAATGAAGACTAGTATGTGACTTAATGTCCTTCACTCTCTGACCTAACTACCCTGAATTACTGTAATATCCATTTGTCCTGTATATCCTCTTGATCATGGAGCACTATATTTGGTTTTTGCACTAATTCTACGTTGGTGTACCTTGTAACAGCGTGGTGTTGACACGACGTGGTGTCCACCACCGTGAGCGATGGAGACGGTATTATGGTCGCACTGTTTGGTGTACCTGATGTACTGCCAAAATGTTAACATGGAATATTACTACGACATTTCAGTGTCTTGGGTACGCTGATAAATACTTCTGGGAAAAGAACTGCAGATTGCCTGACTTGGTGTTGTACTTCTGTGGAAAGACATGGACTTTCAGTGCAGCTGCGTGCAACCTAAAGTGCTACAACCATGATGCAATCCTTCCCTTTCCTATCCTAATTCTTATAACATAGTGAAAATCATTTTTTGCTAACATCATTTGTATTCTTGGCCTATACATTTTTTTTCGAACTACAGTGGAGTGCACTTTTGTTGTTTTCTAACATGATTACTACTCATTGTATGTACATTTCGATTTGCTGATATATTCTGAATTTCAGTGCGTGTGCACTTTTGTCATTTTTCTAACATGATTTCTACTTATGGTATATAAATTTTGTGATTTGCTGATATATTCTGAATTTCAGTGCGTGTGCACTTTTGTCATTTTCTAACATGATTACTACTCATTGTGTGTAACTTTGATTTGCTCATATATTCTGAACTACAGTGCATGTGCACTTATGTCACTTGTCAACATGATTTTTTGCCATTATGTTTATTTGTTGTGAAAATACTAAAGAGTTTTTCAGTGTGTGTGCACTTTTGTCATTTTCTAACATGATTACTACTCATTGTATGTACATTTT
Organism: Schistocerca piceifrons; assembly: GCF_021461385.2. Lineage (NCBI taxonomy): Eukaryota > Metazoa > Arthropoda > Insecta > Orthoptera > Acrididae > Schistocerca > Schistocerca piceifrons. Next base: position 686,328,282 of record NC_060142.1, on the reverse strand, counting down.
GATTTGCTCATATATTCTGAACTACAGTGCATGTGCACTTAAGTCACTTGTCAACATGATTTTTTGCCATTATGTTTATTTGTTGTGAAAATACTAAAGAGTTTTTCAGTGCGTGTGCACTTATGTCATTTGTTTTGTACTCATTGTACATATATTTTGTACTCGGTGCATGTGCACCACATTTACTTCGTGATCTACATCTGAATATTCTGTGATTGTAAAGTTAATTACTAAGAAAAAAAAGTTGTTGCTCACAGCAAGTCCAAATGACTCACCATCGCTGCCAAATTTTTGCCCCCCCCCCCCCCTCAGTGGAGGGTTATGAAACACGTATGTATTCAGTAGCAGTGATGGCGAGGCATGACAGAATCTCTGACCAGAGAGTTATTTATCGTTGCTAGTCTGCGCTTGACCGCGCGTGAGTGCAGTAGTTGTACGTAGCGAGTCGCGAGAGCATGTAGTTCAGCTGCGAGTTGCACTCAGGCAGTGCTAGGAGTCGTGTGTGAGGAGTCGGCGAGCGTCGACATGGGTCTCTGGTCACGGTTTGGGACGAGGTATATTGTTAAATAAGGCAATGAAGCAGCATTGCGCTCAGCCAATAACATCTGTTAATTGTAATTAATTTGTTCAAGAAATGCCCCCATAACAATTTTGTTGTCAAAGCAATCTTCTTTTTTAGGAATGAATCATTCCAAATGAAACAATATTTCCTATGCTTTTCCTCCCAGAATCAATTTATCAGATTAATTATTGCACAGGACCTGAGGTCAGCGATGCTGCCCTTCAATTTATCAGATTAATTATTGCACAGGGCCTAAGGTCAGCGATGCTGCGCTTCAATTTATCAGATTAGATATTGCACAGGGCCTAAGGTCAGCGATGCTGCCCTTATAAAATTTATCAGGTTGATCTTAACGTTAATTTTGTGGGGACTTAACATTTTTGCACATTTTATTATCATTGAGTTTTATTACTGTGGGAGGCTGACATTTGGCACTATTCGCAATACTATTCAATTCTTTTCATTTTCATATTTTTATGGGGAGGTTACATTTATGGCTTCCATTTATATTTAAATAAATATAATTCAATCATTTTTGTGGGGAGGTTACAAAGTAAATTTTTTTTCATCAGATTTTTCGATAAACTAGTGTAATTGATGTTCTGATTTCATTTTTTTTTTTGTTTCATGTCATTGAGTTAAGAAAACTGTAAACAAGTTTGAATGTCAATATTAATGTTTATGTTAAATGTCAAGCAATATTGTAATAGAATTGAAATGTAACAAATGTTGAGACTGTTGTAAGGTGTTTAAAATTGTAACTGTGCCTCTGGTCCATACGTAGGCAATGTGTTACGATATGTAGAATGTAAAACCTCCGGTGAATACCCGGTCTGTAAGGGCGGCGAGCGCGGGAAAATGCGCACGGGCACTGCACGGCACAACGGGCTCAGCAGTAGTAGTTGGAGTTGGGCATTGGTCTGAGCAACACGTTCTGGAGTGAGGAGGCACTCCTGGAAGACGTAGTTTCATTGAGCCTCGGGTATGCCATTCCAACGCCCACAGAGCATGGCAAAATTGCATAGGTACTAAATGGAAAAGTATTGTGACGCTAAGAAGAATTAAAGTGCCGATACGTCAAGAGCCATAGCTGAGGTTGTATGTGTGCTCTGTGCCTCGCCATCTCGCCGCTCGCCGACCTCCGCATCGATACAAACAGGTTGAAACTTTTAGTACTGTATTCGTATGGACCAGAGAGTGAACTATTCAACAACAACTTAAATTTTACCAGAACTTCCCTATCATTGAATTATCCTCACAACTAACCTAGATAGGGTCCTTTCCAAATGTTGTGCAATCCGAGTGTCCCGAAATGAAAAATTAAATTTTGTGTTAATAATAATTACTTGCAGAACTAACTATCTTAGAATGGTGTTTAAAGAAGTGTTTTGTTAATGAACCAGTAAATGATTAATGAAGGTCTAATGAAGTTGAAAGATAACTTTAATATTGATATAGTAATGAAGTTTAATTATTTCGAGACAGATATAAAGGTATTTAAATGAGCAGTAAATAAGATAAAAAGAGTAGTAACTCATATACTGGAAATATGGAACGCATGATAATGTCAGTAATTAATTTTTTATTACAGTAATCATAACAGTTTCAGGGTCCCCCCCTCCCCCTTTTTATTCATTTGAATTCTGAAGTGTTCCACGTTGGTTTGCCCAGCAAAAGTTTAAATCAATATACAAGTCAAAATTTATCAGTGTTTTATCTTTATCAAAATTGACATTTTGTCTGTGGCTCGAAAGTGCTATTTCCAGGGTAGCCTATGCCCGATTGTATTCAGATCAATAGGCAGTACGAAGCTTTGTAGTATACATTATAGTGTAGTGTTATGTATTCATGGTTTTTCCATATCAGTACAGAACGTGAAACTATCAGTTCAATAGATTTTCCGGTTCTAAAATTTTACTATATTACGCAGTGTTACTACGTGTTGTTTTGCATGAATATACATCAACTTGTACAGGGAAGAAACTCAGTTAATGCCTAATTAGGCTGGCGACCGTATTATTATTAAATTGGTAGCATCTTCGGTGTTGCGTTTGGTCTCGTAAGGTAAACCCCACTCACTTACCATAGTACAGGCTTTCATGAGTATTGTGCGCCCCAGGCGCACGTTACATATTGGCAGACGAATTTGTAGCAGTTCTGTCTCTAACCTGGTCTTGGTTGTGATCCATGAATTAACAGCTTAGAGATATAAGTGATGACACTTTCTGCAGTACAATGCTCAAGCACGTACAGTGCAAGCTGTTACCGATTTGTTGGACTGATGGGGATGCTAAGTGTTACTCTAGCTACTCCACTCCCCTGACTTAAGACGTCGTGAGTTCAACACGATTTCTAAACTTTAGGAAACACTTCACTGCATTCGCTTCAGAACTGCTACAAATTCTTCGGGCAATGGATGGCCCCTCTCGAACTGTTAACACAACTGGCACTGCTAAGAGTATCCTACGACATCCACATCGCTGGCACCGTGATATACACAACGCTGGTGACTACTCTGAAGGTCAGTAAAGCTTTAAAATACGTATATAATTTGTACGAGCTGTAAATAAGTAGTTGCCACTTTTATAGTATTAGTGGTTACAAACTTATTTTAACACTAGATGTACCGGACTTCTCCGTGCCCCTAGTAGTAGAATGTGGATCATTTATGATCCTCAGTAGGAAACCACCGTTTTATTCATATTTTGGTGATATTTTGAGTGCCGCCATTTAGACAGTATGTTCAGGAAGACTCTAAAGCGTAATCAAAGGATAATTTGGACTATAAAATGAATAGCACACTGTCAAATATAAATTTACAGAAACAAACTTTTTTATTTAGAATTTTACAGAAAAAGTTCCACAGTCTTTCATGAGGCATCTCTTTATAAAACACTATCAAAACATATTGTTTATATCAGCACTAAAATTGTATTTTTTACTTTTACATACAAAATAAATACCGTACCGAGTATTTGACAAAGATTGTAAAACACAGCAGGTGACTAAAATGCTTTGCGTGTTTTCTTGCTTATTGTAACTGAGCAATTAAAACCTAAGAACAAAAAACTTCAGTCTATAATTACAAATATTAGGAAATATATAGAAACACAGACTTCACAGAGCTGCTTAAGGTGGGATGATCTCACAGTTCAGACATTCAAGAAGAGTTTTTGCTTGGCAGCCTTTACACACATATTTGTTGCACTTGAAGCATATGTTTCATGTTTTATTCCCCTTTGATGTTTGCAGGAAACTTGAATTTGATAACACCTACTTCCACATTATCCAGCGCCAGGATCGAGTAGCTGCAAGGGGAGATTGACTCCTCTAAGAACTTTGTAGAGGGCAGCAAGCTCATCTGCTACTCTGAGAATAAGGTCTCGGCGAAAAATCTTAGATGTAAGTAATTTAAAAATTGTGTGAGTGTTGATCATGGCAAGGTCAAAGGTATTATAAAAGACATGTTGAGGCCATCGGTGGTTGGCAGCTCCGAGACTGTAGTTTCTAGACATTGGGTCAACTATATATACTCCACCCCCAGTTTCATCATAAAACTTCACCGATTCTGTAACGTTCTTCTCAGTATTCTCAGCCATCTGACATATAGCATGCATGTTACTAAGAATAAGGGTATTTTTTCCTTTCCTCTAGGTATGCTGTGAGAAGATTGTCGCCTGAATTGTTAGTATGTTGCATAGAATGCATCGTTTCCACTTTGCGTCGCAGGCTCTTCGAGTGATTTTCGAAGAGTGCCAGCTACAATTGTTCACTTTTGTTTTGGCTTATCTGTTGTCAGTAGTAATTTTCCATGAGGGCTACGCGCCTGACATGTGCAGCCATGTGCTGCCATGTAAGAGAACTAGTACCAGTACCCAAGACAGCGGGGGGCGGGGGATGGAGGGGGGTCAGCTTTCCCACTATATAATATGTTACTCTTGTGTTTCCCAGTGTCACTCCGTGGGTCTGCATGTCGCCAGTCGATATAAAACGGCAAGCCGCGCTAATATAAAGTATCGCCTGACCACCAAATTCTTCGTACTTTGCCATGTTTGCGGCACAAGGTGTTGTAATATACTCCAGCATCTCGTGAATAATGTCAAGGCCCGCCCAGGAACTATTTAGCACCTGAAAATTGGTGTTACCGGTATGAAATTGCATTAAAATGTGTATGCGCCAAAAATTACCCACATGGTATTACTTGAATAACAAGTGAGTTTTTCGTGCCTCTGGGTGGGATAGAGGGATGAAATTTTGGTGAGTTGTACAGCCCCATATTGGATGAAAAGTCACGGTAGAATTTCGTCCTACAATGATTATGGAGGGGGGTAGGGCTCTCGAAACACTATCGTGGGTCAGAAATGACCCACATGGTACCTCAAGTGTTAAACGGAAAAAATAACAACTATAACAAAAAGAATATATGATAAGAGTAGTTATCTGCTACATCAGATGTTGATTAAGTACGACGAATAACGCCAATTGGCTCTTGTCATGTACAAAATCCATCTTAAGAACCAAATAATCTCAGGCCACAATAGCAGAACTGTATTACAGACACCCAGATCAAATGCCATGTGTAGTGGCCCATTAACATAGGACTCTTGACTTAAAAGTTGACTTATACAATATAGCACAGTGCTGCCAATGGCATTGTAGCAGTGTGTATGCGACAAACAGACAAAGTCACCTGCCCAAATGTACAGGCTCTAGTGCTAACTTAAGCCACTGCAGAGGACGCTAAGTGTATGCGCATAAGAAATGCGTGTAGACTCCATTTAGTAGAATAAGTGAATCCAACACTAAAAGAAAGAAATGCTGCATCTTCTATAAGGCCAGTAGTAATCTAAAATGATGTAAAGTCAAACATATTTAAATGTGCGTGTAGAATGAAATTTGAAACATTCTTATGTCAGCTTCAGACAGCAACGTGTAGAAAGTTACTGTTAAAATTAGTATATGCTGTAAAGTGGAGGGATGTACTAAATTTATTAAATCTAATTTCTAAAAAGAAAAAACTTCTGTTTAGCGTTAAAAAAGTTTACAAGCAGAAGCTTATCCAGAGGAACACTGCAACAATATTTTGCAGCGTGTATGGTAAGCAGCGCCATTACAATTAATAAATACTGTAAACAAAATGGTGGATGGTGGCATCATGAACTAAAATTTCTTAGAAACAAAAATGGAGAAATTTATGCTTAGCATTACAGGAGTTTAGCAACAGTAGCTTATAATAGGGCGACAGTGCAACGACATTTTCCTGTGTTCGTAGTAAACAGTACTATTAAAAATAATAAATGCTATAGGGAAGGAGGAGCGGCAACCATAAACTGAAAGTATTTGAAAGCTAATTGGAAAAACGGAGCAACTTCTGCTTAGCTTTAGAGAGGTTTACGAATGCAAGAAGAAGCAGAACAGAAAAATAGTTCTGGGAGTATGAGACAACCATCCTAAGAATACCGCATCAATACCCATGACTTACGACTATGGTTGTACGTTTGACACTAAAAAGATTTAGAAGCAACAGCTTATAGCCAGCTGGAGTGGCCGTGCGGTTCTAGGCGCTACAGTCTGGAGCCGACCGACCGTTACGGTCGCAGGTTCGAATCCTGCCTCGGGCATGGATGTGTGTGATGTCCTTAGGTTAGTTAGCTTTAATTAGTTCTAAATTCTAGGCGACTGATGATCTCCGAAGTTAAGTCGCATAGTGCTCAGAGCCATTTGAACCAACAGCTTATAGGACAGCAATACTGCAAGGTCGTATCCCAGTTGTGGGGCGGCGGGTGGAATAAGTGTTTATAATTGTTTTGTATTATTTATTTATTTAATGATGTTGTTTGCCATTCGCAAAACTGGCTCTCTAACTACAATAATGGCAACCAGAAAGTGATTAGCGAAACGTGAAGGCTGTGATTAGAATTCCTAGTTCCCACTTCATCTGAGAAATACATTTATAGCTACAGCTTATAGCTCTGAGGAATTAGGAGATTGTCTGAGATTCATAATCAAAAACCATTCTCTCTAAAATGTTCACTATATTCTGTAGGACACAGACCAAAAGAATCCACACAATCCAACTACCAGAGCAGTTAAGAGTCTAATGCGCTGATGCAACTATAACTGTTCAAATTAAATGTTTAAGTGAATGCTCGCCATAATTTGATGGTAATGTTCATCAAAGGAAACGCTAAATAATGGTAGAATGTCTGTCCCGCGGCGGCACGTGAAAATACGACTTACACAAACTGAAGATAGATCATTAAAGTCTTCCCAGAATTAACGCTTCACTTGAAAACGATTTCAAGATTATGCATATCCCGAGTAACTTATTACGGCATCCGAGGCTGATTATAGCAACGATACCGACGCGACGCGACTCCCGGCACAGGTGGTGCGCTAATCAGCATTTGGAGAGAACTGGGGCCTTTCTCTCTTGCGCAGCGTTCTTACATATAAAGCCGCGGTGCGGACGACTAAGGGAACGCCTGATCAAAATCCGCTCTCCCGACTTAGCCGCTCTGCTAGTAATGCACCACTTTAAATTATTGAATAAATCATTGCTTCCTTTGCTGATGGCTGATGAAGCTCACAATTTAAACGTGCAATCAACACACAAGTAAGTAATCATAATAAAAGTCTGACGTGGCTAAGTCAAATATTTTGGGCGAGAGAATTAATTTAATTACACCACACGCAATAGACGAGCTCTGAACTTGGCCTTTGGAGATACGCTATCGCTATAGTTTTATAGTTATTCAGTTGAAACTTCTCACATCTTTATGATTATAGCGGATCTCCCTTGTACTTAAATTTAAACATCCTAGCTTTATTTATTCGCCTACTTAATCTATGTTGCTTCCTTAATTTTATAAGACAAAAACTAGAAAATCATGAATTTCAACTACAATTTCAATTTCTGAGATCCAGAATACCGTTTCTACTAAATTATTATTCAAAAGGAAGCCCCAAGAACATTGCTGACGCAGTAGCGAGTATGAACGCAGATCTTTGCTCTGTTTCTCGGTGGGCACAGAACCTAGGTCTGAAACTAAACCCCAAGAAATCCCAGGTCATACTTATATCTCATCCAAAGTTAATCAGTCGGTACTTTCGTGAAACAGTCCCCCAAATACTCCTCAATGGTACCCAACTACCATACCAAAAAACAGTAAAAGACGTTGGAATAACCTTGGATGAACACCTAAACTGGGAAGAACAAACAGTCACAGCTTGCCGGAAATCGCTCTCCTCCCTACATGCAATTCAAAAATTTAGAAAAATATTTCCAACCCATGTTAAACAAAAATTAGTCCAAATACTAGTCTTGCCTAATCTTTACTACTGTGATGTAGTTCAACATGGCACAAATAATGAAAATTCTAGATGCCTAGAGCTAGTGATGAATGCTTGTGTTAGATACGTATGCAACATACGGTTGTATGATCATATCAGTCCTTCATACTCCCAGCTAGGTTGGATACGCCCACATAAGGCACGCGATCTCCACACGATGTGCTTACTTCATAGATTTCTTAGTCACTGGTGCCCCCAATACTTATCTTCTCACATTAAACACCTATCATCATTCCACAACCGCAATACCAGATCGGATACGTCTAGCATCTTGGCTGTACCTTTACATAACACAAAATCTTTCTCCGTGTCATTCTCCATCTCAGCCATACGACTATGGAAAGCGCTCCCCTGTGATCTGCGTCTTATCCAAAACCACTCAACATTCAAGAGGGAACTTAAGACTTACATATTAGGGACGGTATAGCCACCATTGTTGTGCCCCCCCCCCTCATCTTTTTCTTTCTCCTCTCCATCACAGCTTCGAATTTTACCATTCTATTTCTCTTCCTCTAACCTATCTACCTCTTCGATATCTCTTTCACCCCATTCCATCGTCTTATGTCTCTGCTTGATGAGAATAACTCACAAGCTGCAAGAATATAACGAGAAAATTCCCAACTAGCAATAGGACTGACACTCATAAAAGAAAAATATGTTTACTTTCATATACATAGTTATTATTATTACTATTATTATCATTATTATTATTATTTTTATTATTTTTGATTGTTATAATTATTTTTTGATTGTTATAATTATCATTGTACTACTTTTATAATCTCTATTTTTTTTCTTTAACATTAATACTGTATAACATGTTATATGTCCTAATTTTCTGTAGACACTGAAATTTGTTGAATCTGAGTATGCCTGGTTAGGTGTAAGAGAGGGCCTGAAGGCCCTAATCTTGCCAGGTAAAATAAATGCATAAATAAATAAATAAATAAATAAAAATAAATTTTTAAGTTTCTAGCTCTTTTCTGTTGCACCAATGATTTTTACAGAAAAACATCAAAATTTCGAAAATGGTTAAAGTTATTGAACTGATATCCAACACATATTGATTTAGTATTACTCCTGACATTCTAGAAACGTTTCAGGTTATTTAATTGATTTTTAAAGTATTGCGCAACATTTATGAAGTCAGAGCTAGTTACAGCTGACTAGGCTGGCATACAATGGAAAGACTGATGTGAATTTTATACAGTGTGAGTAGGCTGCTTCCCTACATCACCCTCTACTTAATTTTTTTAAATGTAAATGGAAAAAATTGATTAAAAAATGGGAATCAAGAGTACTGCTTAACTCCCCATGAAAAATTAAAATTTAAATGTAAACATATAGAAATATTAAAAGAAAACGTATTACCTATTTCAATTATTTAAATTGCTGGGATGTTCACTGCTTAATAAGCAAGATTATCACGCAAAATTTAAGCAAAATGAATGAAACACTCTGGCATACATATAGCCTTAGACAGACAAACACATAAAATATGTAAAATTATAAAAATCTTAAATCCATTAAATACATATTTACATACACAAATTCAAAGAAAATTACGCAGTTATTCATGATACATAAACAGATAATTGTATCTTACCAGTCTTTTCTAAACCTGAAAGAAAATTTCACAATTCACGACCATTTCATTTTGACAAACGTGGTTGTAGCAACTTTGGCTGGCGTTCTACGCTTCCATTCACAAGGGTAGAGGAGGGGAAGTTGCTATGGTGTGCGTCCTTCACGTTCCCTCTAAATTACATGGGGAAAGGGGAGGGGTCACTGGGAGTTGTGTCCAAGTCACTCCTCGCTTTCACGCAGCTACCTGGCTGCCATTATCTCGTTTGTCCTGTAGAACAAACAAAAAGAGTGCCTCAGACTCTGTTCACTTAATATCTAAGGGTGGGTCACAATGAAATGGGGATATATACATTTTATCTTTCAATATGTTACTGGAACAAAGTTAACAGAACATTTTCAATTTTACTCTCGCGGTTACTTAACTGTCATAAAATCGGTAAGCAAATGGTTCAAAACGCCGTTAGTCACGTACTAGAGGAAATTTATGCTCAAGGCATAAATCATAAATCCTATTTAATCTCAATTTATCATTTCTGGGCCGGAACACTGAACCAATGCTCGGTACGTTCTTGATACATTTGGATTCTATTTACTTAGCTGACTCATCTTTGATTACCTTATTCTTAGAGATAGTATGAGTATATTTGATTAGTAGTTGTCTTCTCAGCTTCTTTGTACATGTGAGTAACTTGTGGTAATAGTACAGTTCTGAGAGTTCAAAACACACTATGTTTAGATGACTACTAAATTAACTTATTGGTCCTCTGCTACTGTGTCAGTTCCACATATGCAATTATGTACTTACTTCCTCAAAGTGTATTTATGCTGAGCTATAAATAATGTTTCACATCTGCCATTATGTTACTCAATTATGTTACTAGTGTATGTACTTATTTAACACTCACTCTATTAACATTTAACGCATAGGATAGCACATTTATTTCATATGTATAGTGTATTGCAGCTGATCAGTTTGCTCACGTGGCAATCCATTTCCACTCGATCGGACGCTGAAACCATAGGTAGTCTCTCTCGACCTACCACTAAAGTGCATTAAGTAATTATGGGCGAGCGTAATGCTAAATTACTTAAACCTATAGGACACCATGAGCTGCTCTGTCTCATCTAACATAAGGTACCTATGGTCGCATTCACGCCTCCAAATCATAACCTCAATACATGTAGGTGTGTCACTGCACACCCAACACCAAAATAATGGCCAGCTCCAACCTTATAAATACTTCAGGGACGTGTCCTTCACGTCTCAACCACAAACACTGTTCTATTCTACTACTCTGCCATTCCTTGCTACAGAAGGGGAGTTCATTGTTACAACTTATCTGCATATTTTTCATAACACTAAGCAATCTCTTTTACGATTAATTAATTAGCTCTACAGTATACAATAGGTTTCACTGCCTAAATTATTGTTGGTGGACCATTTCCAATAAAACAACACTTTGTACTTATAATATTACGAGGGTTCTATACATACTTGTTACACAAATACCTTTGTATCTTAATTACATCATAATTCTCTATTGTTTATGTCACTGTTAGGTTTGTCACATTAGGTATTTTCTTCACTAATCGGTGGATAGAACGGCTACAGAACTCATGGCTTGATAGACACGACGGAAAATTTTTGTATTGCGAAGAAGGAGTCGAAACTTCAGTAGATAGGAAAGATGAAGAATGAGTGATACCTGAAAAGGAAAGAAGATCTCACACAGCTGGGACTGCACGGCTGCCACACTGTGTAGAGGTTACAGAACAACCTCCTCCCTACAGAATTCATTAGCTTATTGCTGGCTTGATAGTCATACCGGAAGATTTTAGTATTTGAGAGTAAGAGCCGAAATTTTGGTGGATAGGAAGGATGAAGAATGAGTGAGACCTGAAAAGGAAAGAAGATATCACACAGCTGGGACTGCACAGCTGCCATCCTGTGTAGAGATTACAGAACAACCCACTCCCTATAGAAATCATTAGCTTAATGCTGGCTTGATAACCATAACGGACAATTTAATTTGTTGGAAAGCAGAGGGTGAAATTTTAGGTGGATAAGAAAGATGAAGATTCAGTGAAACGTGAAATGGGAAAGAAGATCTCACACAGCTGGGACTGCACAGCTGCCACAGTGTGTAGAGGTTACAGAACAACCTCCTCCCTAAAGAATTCATTCACTACCTATGAACTTCTTTAGGTCTATCACGTTCCTGAGACCTAATAGCTTTTCACTCTTAGGATACTCTAGCCTATATGCATTGGCATGTGGTTTTCCTATGATCCTGAAAGGTCCTTTGTATACGAACATGAATTTCTTTGTTTCTGCATTTATTTTCTTTGGTTTTTCCTTGGTTTTGACAAGGACTAACTGACCTGTTTCAAAACTGGTGGGTACAGCTTTTGCGTCATGACGCTTCTTCCATTCCAATGCTCTTTTTCTTATATTTGTCCTAGCCTTTAACTTCTTCTCGTCTGTGGATATTTGCGTAACAATATGGAATTCTACCATATCTGCAATCACATTGTGCGCTTCTTGGCCAAACATCAGTTTGCAAGGCACAAAACCAGTTGCATCATGCCTTAAGTTGTTAATTACATTCTCAAAATACTTCCTGTGCTCTGCCCAACTCGAGTGTTTCCGAGCAACAAGAGTCCTGCAAAGCCTATTCAGTTATCTCATAATACGTTCACTCATATTTCCTTGGGGTAAATACGCAGATAATTGCAGATGTTTCACTCCGGCCTTATCCAGACATTCTTTAAATCTATCAGAAGTAAATTGTGGCCCATTGTCTGACAGCAAATTCTTCGGAACACCAACGTTCACGAAGAAATCTTTTTCCAACTTTTCTACCAACGTTTTTGCATTTGCTCTTTTAATTGTGTATAGCTTAACATATTTACTAAATCCATCGACAACAACAAAAACATTGGTGCACCTACCTCTCGAAGCAGGAAGGGGCCAAAAAAATCACAAGCCAGTAATTCTACGGTTTCAGTTGGTTCTACTGAATGTATATCCCTTTGTATTCTGGTGTTAGCAGCTCGGACTTTCTGGCACACTACACAAGATGCTAGACGCTTCGTAACAGCGGCGGTACATGTTGTCAAACACAACATCCTCTTTTAATTTTGCGATACACTTCTTTGCGCCGTAGTGCCCATACCTCAGGTGTAAATAGTCGATTAGTAAGTCTACATGTTGTGAGGGAAAGCACAGCTTCCACTCAGAAACACCTACCTTTTTCCTCCTAAACAGAATACCTTTATGCAGACAGTAGTATTGCGAAACCTTATGATAGTTCTCATCTCCCAAATAGCTCTTTACTAATTTCAGCTGGTCATCTGCACTCTGCTCACGTCTCAAGTTCTTAATCACCCTCTTTAATGCACTTTCTTCCTTTACTTCGTGCAACGCAAACATTCGAACTTCATTTAGGTCGGTTGCTGTAATTCCCACGTCATCACAGAGCTCTGCACTTCTAGATAACCCATCAGCTACCAGATTGTCTTTCCCTTGAATATATTTAACCTCAAGGTCAAACTGCTGGAGATACAATGACCATCTTACCAAACGAGCATTCCTCAATTTACAGGTCTTTAAAAAGGTCAATGCCTTGTGGTCACTGTAAACTATTATCTTGTGACCTAATAGATACTGCTCAAACTTCTGTACCCCAAATACAATAGCGAACGCTTCTAGTTCTGAGATGCCATAATTTCTCACGGCTGCCTGTAAAGATCGACTTGCGAAAGCTATAGTGCACTTCTTGTTCGTTTTCTATTTCTACTTGGAATATCTCCACAGCTATACCATAACCACTAGCATCAACAGACATATAGAATGGTTTTTCAAAATCAGGATGATGTAAAATAGGACTATTAATTAAAGATAGTTTAAGCACCTCAAACGCCTGTTGACATTCTGCTGTCCAAACCCAAGGGGTATTCTTTTTCAGCAGGAGGTGAAGACAGGGAGCATTAAAAGCCTGATCACTAACAAAACGCCTATAGAAGCCGAAAAGACCAAACATTGATCTCAACTGCTTCTTGTTTCTGGGAGCCTCAGATTTCTCAATGACTGCTAGCTTGCCTGGGTCAGGCAGAATACCTTTTCCACTTATCATATATCCCAAGAAACCTATTTCGTCTTTAACGCACTCTGTCTTTTCAATCTTTAGTTTCATGCCACCTCTCTCAATAGCCTCTAACACTTCGTCTAATAAAACTATGTGTTCTTCCCAGGTATTAGTTGCTATTAACAGATCATCTACGTAGACTGTTATTGTATTACTTAAGGCTGGTACGAAGGCACAAACACAGATATTAAGTCCGAAAGGTACCACATGGTATTGGTAACAAACTCCTTCGTACAATAAAACTGTGTACTTCATTGAACTTTCCGCCAGTGGCAAATTCCAGTATCCACACGTGATGTCCATAGAAGTTAAGAATTTTACTCCCCGGAACTTTTGCAATAACTCGTCCATGTTCTGCGGTCTATCACTTTCCCTAACCACTATTTCATTCAACCAACGAACGTCCAAGACCAATCTGACACTCCCGTCTCTTTTTGGTACAACAACAAGAGGATTATTGTACTCACTGACCGCTTTTTCAATCACACCCCCCTCTAGCATTCTCTGTATCTCCTTTCGAACCGCCTTCTTCCTAGCTACATGTATTTGGTATGGCTTCCTGAAAAACACTTGGCCAGGTTTCACCTTTAATTGACATTCATAACCTTTGACCACGCCAGGTCGATTTGAAAATACCTTATGATGCCTTTTTAAAACCTGTCTCAGTTCTTCCTTCTGATTAGCTGAAATTTTATCGATTTCTTGCAATTTAGCTTCTATTTTGTCCAAAATAATTGCTTCTTCTTCTTCTTCTGTGTTTAGCTTACTTTTACTAAGATTAACACCTTCGTCCCTATATCTCCTATTTTTCTGAACTCGTATAGGCAGCTCCCAAGTTTCATCATTAGTTACTACATGTTTATCAATAAAAGGTACCGTAATTACTCCGGTTATCGGAAAGAACATTTTTAACTGGCTTCTTTCAAAGTCAACAACACTCTGATATTTTGACAAGAAATCTATGCCAATTTAAACCTCAGTACTGAGATTGTTTACAATTAAGCATGGATGATCAATTAAATTACCATTAATATCAAAGGGCAGCATAGCTTCTTGCTTTACCGTTTTTGACACCTTGCCAGTAGCACCAATTATTCTTAGTCCTGATACCCTCAATACTGTAAGCTTGTCTTTACCAGGTAAAGCATCAAAGAAGGACTGAGATATCGCACTCACCTCTCTTCCACTGTCTAATAGACAACGTACATTGATACCCAACATATTCACTATTATTATAGGGTGGCTTATTCTAGTTTGTACAGGTGGTTCCTCAAACTCATCCAATAGTTCCTTTTGGATTTATCTCCAACTAAAGTGATTGACATCAGTCTTCACTACATTTAGGTCAAAGCGTGTAGTGGTTTCCTGAATTACATTTTCAGCTGCCTTTTCTAGTCGGTCTATTAATTTTAAATCGAAACACCGCACGACTTCATTACATTTAGTTTGCTGAACATGACCCAAATTACTGTAGTCTGAGCGATTCTGCGCCTCCAGACCGTGCATAATACTAGTTACAGCTAAACCACTTTCTCTATTATCGTCGGGTTCCTTCTCAAGTGACATCTGGTCACAGCTACTGGGTTCATCGACCCCCAAAAGGCTATCCTCTACATTCTCACTTACCTCCTGTCCTAAATCTATTAGTACAGTATGAAAATCCTGCACAGGCACTTTAGATAAGAGCACATCATCCTCATCGTAAATATAAGCATGAATTTCTTCTGCTTCTTCACCTGACAATTCAGTATTTTGTAGCTCTTCCCTACCGTTACACTGCTGCGCCTTCTCTTTCTCTTCCCGCTTAGAAAGCGTCTCTAACACGATATCTATCAAATACTGTGAGTGATCTAATATTTCTTCTGTATCCGTAGATGCTACCGACCCCTCATCCACATGTTCAGGCTGGGTATTCTTATCTGTCTTACCAATTACTGTAATTACTGGCTTAGGAAAAGTAACCGCCTGGTGAGCGCCAGTGTCCTCATAGACGGGAACTAGTTTTCCTGCCTCGGCCTACTACTGTTTCCTTTATTTCCGTTATAGTTAACTGGCGCAGCATTGCTTTCAACACTGTTATTTACTTGCACATTTTTGTTAGGAACAAAATTACTATCATTTGGTTGCCATTGTTGGTTCTGGTAATTATTTCTCCAATTCCTACCTTTCTTAGGATGGCGAACACCTACCGTTCTGATGTTTACATTGCCATTCTGCTCGTTCTTAAAATTACTACCAGTGTTATCAACATTTCTGTTATTACATGCTTGCTCCTTATTGGCAGCTACACGCTCTACACGTTCCAAATATTCATTGAAACGATCCAGATTGTCTCTAGGGGGAGATATAATTCTAGTTTGCCAATACCATGTCAGTTTGGCTTCAAGACCTAGTATTATCATTTCAGGTTTTAGCTTTTCGGCCAAATTTGACAAATGTGAGATCCATGACCTGGCAAACTCTTTAATAGATTCCTTGCCTGCATTGAAGCGTTTTCCACTCCAAAATTCTCTCAACATTTCATTTTGCTTATTAATAGACCAATAATCATTAATGAAAGCTGTTTTAAATTCCGCTAATGTTTTACACTTCAACATAACATCAGCCGACCAACGCTAGGCGTCACCTGCTACATGGCTTCTAATAAATGAGATTTTCTCTCGCTCAGACCAAGTTGGTGGAATCGCATCTTCAAAATCGTTCCAGAAATCTAGCCGGTGGATATTTTTATCTGGATCGAACCGCAAGAACTGCCGACACCCGATAAAAGCAGCGTTTCCAGCTACAACTTGTTGTATACTACCATTACCAGAAGTTACTGAAGCTACTTTACTCTCAGTGTTAGCAATGTTAGTACTAATATTTTCTACTCTCATTTCAACATTATCTACTCTTTGCATAATATGAGTAGTATCAGTTATGATTTCATCTACTTCTGCTTGACGTATGTTTACTTTTATATTAACATCTTTAAACCTACCTGAGCACAGTTCAGATTCTGCCTCGATATTTTCTGTTAACTTGTGCTCCAGCTTCGCATCTTCCATTTGGAAGTCTTTGCTAACCTCAGAAACTTCCGATTTTACTGTTTTATACATTTCAGAAAACTGTTGAGCAACCTTTTTCTTAATATCCTCATGATTGTAATCAATTTTATAATTCAAACTGTCCATATCCTCTTTCAACATTTTGCAACCAGCCTTGAAGGTATTGTCCATTACCTCCAATCGTTTATTAAAATTAGTTTGGCTGGCCAAAATCTCGTATTTTAATTCAGCATTACTGCTTTTGACCTCAGTTATTTCAGACTTTAATTCAGCTTTATAGGATTCAAATTTATTGTCCATTACCTCAAACCGTTTATTAAAATTGGTTTGGCTGGCCACAATCCTATTATGTACCTCAATTATATCAGATTTTAACTCAGCTGTCATTCTAGCATTACTGGCAGCTATTGCTTGTAATATTGCATTTAAATCAATAGCCCCAGTATCTTTGGGTTGCTCACTAGCTAGCTTTTTATCACACTCAGGTGACGAAAAACTAGCTCCAACACCAGAATCATCAAAACTAAATGAAATTTCTGATTGATCAGTCATATCTAACTTCTCCTTCTTAAACTGTACCATCTCTGATGTCTGTTTCATTTTTAAATCATCAGAGAAACTATCATCCAATAAATTAACAATTTCTGATTTCTGCTTTACTACAGGGGTCTCTATTATTGAATCATTGCCCCTTTTCACACAACTGTCAGGGGACAATACTTCTTATTTCACTTTAACATTACTATTTTCATGCATATTTACACTTGAATCGTTGTCTGGATTTACAGTTCCCTCAACAGACATAGGTTCTGATTTAAGTTTAACCTCGGTTTTTTCTGGCAGTTCCATCGCTGACAGTCTTTTTGTGCGGGTTAGTAAAATTTTTAAGAGCTTTTCACTTACCTTAGTTCCTTCTGCACGACGTATGGCGTTGCCGGCGCGTCGTACCAGGATTACTGATGCGGCGCGGCGCGTTGAATTGCAGACGGCACTTCGACGGCTGCTGTGTGTTTGCGTGGCCCGCAACTGCAGGCGTGGCTCCGGTTGCTCTGGTGGACGACTGCGGTGAGGCGAAACTGGCTTCTCGCGATGCCGGCAGCGCTGCTAGACTCAGTGCCAGCTCCGTCAATCCAGATGCGTTGTTAATCCAATTGAGTCGTCCACATGCGCACGTAACACTATCACTGTTCTATTACTCAGTTGCTTGTCGCATTTCACTCCCGAATCCGAATATTTAAAAATCACTTTCACTTTTACTCAGGTTCTTTCCTGGCAAATTAGCAACAAATGTGGGGCGGCGGATGAAATAATAGAATATATATGTAGAATGTAATGTAGAAAAGATGCATTCCCGGCCGATTAGGAACATATGTGGGGAAGCGGGTGGATTAGTTGTTATAAAATGTTTTGTATCATTTATTTATTTAATGCTGTTGTTTGCTGCTCTCAACACTGGCTCTCTAACTACAATATTGGAAACCGGAAAGTGATTAGAAAAACGTGAAGCCTGTAATTAGAATTCCTAGTGCCCACTTCATCTGAGAAATACATTTATAGCTACAGCTTATACCTCTGAGGAATTAGGAGATTGTCTGGGATTCATAATCCAAACCATTCTCTCTAAAATGTTCACAGTATTCTGAAAGACACAGATCAAAAGAACCCGCACAATCCAACTACCAGAGCAGTTAAGAGTCTAATGTGCTGATGCAAGTATAACTGTTCAAATTAAATGTTTAAGTGATTGCTCGCCATAATTTGATGGTGGTTGTTGTTGTTGTGGTCTTCAGTCCTGAGACTGGTTTGATACAGCTCTCCATGCTACTCAATCCTGTGCGAGCTTCTTCATCTCCCAGTACCTACTGCAACCTACATCCTTCTGAATCTGCTTAGCGTATTCATCTCTTGGTCTCCCTCTACGATTTTTACCCTCCACGGTGCCCTCCAATGCTAAATTTGTGATCCCTCGATGCCTCAAAACATGTCCTACCAACCGATCCCTTCTTCTAGTCAAGTTGTGCCACAAACTCCTCTTCACCCCAATCCTACTCAATACCTCCTCATTTGTTACGTGATCTACCCACCTTATCTTCAGCATTCTTCTGTAGCACTACATTTCGAAAGCTTCTATTCTCTTCTTGTCCAAACTAGTTATCTTCCATGTTTCACTTCCATACATGGCTACATTCCATACAAATACTTTCAGAAACGACTTCCTGACACTTAAATCTATACTCGATGTTAACAAGTTTCTCTTCTTGAGAAACGCTTTCCTTGCCATTGCCAGTCTACATTTTATATCCTCTCTGCTTCGACCATCATCAGTTATTTTACTCCCTAAATAGCAAAACTCCTTTACTACTCTAAATGTCTCATTTCCTAATCTAATTCCCTCAGCATCACCCGACTTAATTTGACTACATTCCATTATCCTCGTTTTGCTTTTGTTGATGTTCATCTTATATCCTCCTTTCAAGACACTGTCCATTCCGTTCAACTGCTCTTCCAAGTCCTTTGCTGTCTCTGACAGAATTACAATGTCATCGGTGAACCTCAAAGTTTTTACTTCTTCTCCATGAATTATAATACCAACTCCGAATTTTTCTTTTGTTTCCTCTACTGCTTGCTCAATATACAGATTGAATAACATCGGGGAAAGGCTACAACCCTGTCTCACTCCTTTCCCAACCACTGCTTCCCTTTCATGCCCCTCGACTCTTATAACTGCCATCTGGTTTCTGTACAAGTTGTAAATAGGCTTTCGCTCCCTGTATTTTGCCCCTGCCACCTTCAGAATTTGAAAGGTAGTATTCCACTTAACATTGTCAAAAGCTTTCTCTAAGTCTACAATTGCTAGAAACGTAGGTTTGCCTTTTCTTAATCTTTCTTCTAAGATAAGCCGTAAGGTTAGTATTGCCTCACGTGTTCCAACATTTCTACGGAATCCAAACTGATCTTCCCCGAGGTCGGCTTCTATCAGTTTTTCCATTTGTCTATAAAGAATTCGCGTTTGTATTTTGCAGCTGTGACTTATTCAACTGATAGTTCGGTAATTTTCACATCTGTCAACACCTGCTTTCTTTGGGATTGGAATTATCATATTCTTCTTGAAGTCTGAGGGTATTTCGCCTGTCTCATACATCATACATTTGATGGTAATGTTCATAAAACGTCACGTTAAATAATGGTAGAATGTCTGTCCCGCGGCGGCACGTGAAAATACGACATACGCAAACTGAAAATAGATCATGAAAGTCATCCCAGAATTAACACTTGACTCG
Organism: Schistocerca piceifrons; assembly: GCF_021461385.2. Lineage (NCBI taxonomy): Eukaryota > Metazoa > Arthropoda > Insecta > Orthoptera > Acrididae > Schistocerca > Schistocerca piceifrons. The sequence continues at coordinate 686,308,304 of NC_060142.1, read as the reverse complement.
AAAACGATTTCATGATTATGCGTATCCCGAGTAACTTATTACGGCATCCGAGGCTGTTTATAGCAACGATACCGACGCGACGCGGCTCCCGGCACAGGTGGTGCGCTAATCAGCGTCTGGAGAGAACTGGGGCCTTTCTCTCTCACACAGCATTCTTACATATAAAGCCGCGGTGCGGACGGCTAAGGGAACGCCTGATCAAAATCCACTCTCCCGACTAGCCGCTGGGCTAGTAATGCGTCACTTTAAGTTATCGAATAAATCATTGCTTCCCTTGCTTACGGCCGATGAAGCTCTCAATTTAAATGTGCAATCAGCACACAAGTAAGTAATCACAATAAAAGTCTGACGTGGCTAAGTCCAATATTTTGGGCGAGAGAATTAATTTAATTACACTACACGCAGTAGACGAGCTCTGAACTTGCCCTTTGGAGATACGCTATCGTTATAGTTTTATAGTTATTCAGTTGAAACTTCTCACATCTTTATGATTATAGCTGATCTCCCCTCTACTTAAATTTAAACATCCTAGCTTTATTTATTCGCCTACTTAATCTATGTTGCTTCCTTAATTTTTTAGACAAAAACCAGAAAATCATGAATTTCAACTACAATTTTAATTTCTGAGATCCAGAATACCGTTCCTACTAAATTATTATTCAAAGGGAATCTAAATTTAAATTTTTGAGTTTGTAGCTCTTTTCTGTTGCACCAACGATTTCTACAGAAAAACATCCAAATTTCGAAAATGGTTTACGTTATTGAACTGATATCCAACACATATTGATTTAGTATTACTCCTGACATGCTAGAAACATTTCAGGTTATTTACTTGATTTTTAAAGTATTACACAACATTTATGATGTCAGAGCTAGTTACAGCGGACTAGGCTGGCACACAATGGAAAGACTGATGTGAATTTTATACGGCGCGAGTAGGCTGCTTCCCTACACAGTGCATGTAATACACAATGGTATTAAATATTATCGGTACCATACAGAGCTTTTGCTTATTTCGAAACTTGTACGTTCTTACTTAAATTGCTCAATTCTTACTGAATGTTTTAATATTTCAACAATGACCTACAAAGTGTTCCCTAACAAATACAACACAAAGTTATCCTACTCATTTATGACCCACAATATACAAACGCAACTCAATCCGACTGCAAATAATTAACACAAAAGAATGGCCCTGAATTAGAAGAAATCCTAACAATAAACTACACTTTTTTATGACTCACTTACCACACAGAAAGTCTACATTACAGCAAAGACAGCAAGCAACAACTACAGACAGCTAAATAAAAATATTTTAACTACTGTAGGCTCTAACTACTAATAGGCATATGGTTAGCGAAAGACAGATTTTGCTGGAATGATTTTAGCTTAATCATGTGACATTTAGTTCCAAATGTTATGTAATCATTAATAATTCAGTTACCGCAACATCATCATTTTACAATCCATTTCCAACCAACATTAAATATCCATGACGGACACGCATCCAAACCGTCCCCTCACGCTAACACTTCCCTCCTCCAACACTGCTAACTATTAACTCTCAACTACGAGTCCGACCAGCCACAGAGTCTCTTAGCGAAACACATAAACAGGCAACTTAAAATTTATGGCCTTTCTCCAGGGGCAATGGAAGAAACTGTATAAAGTCTGGGAATCAGAATTGTTAGGACTTGAAATAAGCAAGCACATAGGTAAAAGAGATGGAAACATCTTGAATGATCAACTGGAGCTTGCTAGTAAGAACTTCTCGACAGCATTAAACCACTGCTGACGCCCGTATAGCACGTGTTCACAGATAACCGTTAGCTTCACCGATCAGGTTCTTTTCCTCAAGTCACTTTTTCGTTACAGTAAGTAATAAAGTTACATCTGCATCACAATTTTCAAATGTATGTTGCGTTATTCTTAACTTTCTTTACTACATCCTGATAATTTTTTTTTCCGAAACTGACTTTGGAATTTGTTGGCTGTTCTGCTTCATGTGCAGTTTGGATACTTCCTTACTGCCACGCTAAAGTTTCTGCATTTGAGCAATTAGCTTCTAACAAAAAATTTTATGTCATGGTGCCCCGTTCACTACAGTACTGAAGACATTTAATAGGACTATATGCTACATGAGCGAAAAGTGTCTTTACAGTGATGCTCTGCTGTAAGCAACTGTTTGTAAACCTGTCTAATACTAATCATAGAATCATAATCATAAGTTATGGCTTGTGATTCTGTGTTCTTAGACGGATGTTCCATACGAAAAGAGTCGTTTCGATGTTCAGCTTCTTTTGGCATTTGTAAATTTCTCCGATTCTGAGGAGAAGTGGCCCCATTTTTGCAGTTAGCTTCCAATTAATTTCAGTCTATGGCACCCACTTCCCCTTCCTTACAGTATTTACTACTTTTAGGAGTACTGTTTACTGCAAGCACGGCAAAATGTCGTTGCAATGTCGCTCTATTACAAGCTACTGTTTGTAAATTCTTCTCAGGCTAAACAGAGGTCACTCCATTTCGACATTCAGTTGTTAAGAAATTTTAGTTCATGGTACCGTCCTCTACCCCTTTGTTTACCGTATTTACTACTTTTCATGGCTCTACTTACCAGATACGCGGCAAAATGTCGTTCGTATGTCCATCTGTATAAACTACTGTTTATAAACGTCTTTAACGCGAAACGTTTCTACTTTTTAGCAATTATGTTTAATAATTTGTAGCATGTCTCTCCTCATTACAGCATTACGGGAATGCTGTTACAACAATGATTCTACTTTTCGTTTTTATACGCACTTCTCTTTTTTTTCAGTTGATATGATTTTTTATTAACAGTGGCCTTATACAAGATACGAACTTCCTTTCTTTTTTATTGTATTTATGTAATATACTCAATGCAGTCTACGCACATTTCTTACGTGAACACATTTAGCGTCCCCTGCAGCTAGCTTACATTAGCGCTAGAGCCTATATACTTGAGAGGCAGAATTTTGCTGTTTGTCACATACACATGGCTGCAGTCTGAATGGCGTCACTCTGCTCGATTGTATTAGTCAACTTTTACGTCAACAGTCTTAAGTTAGTGGCTCACTGCAGTTGGCACTTTATCTGCACACCTACACTAAAGCACCAAAGAAACTGGTGTAGACAAGCGTTTTAAATATAGGATGTTAACTGGTACATTACGGCAATGCGGTCGGCAACGCCTACATAAGAAAACAAGTGTCTGGCGCAGTTGGTAGATCGCTTACTGATGCTGCAATAGCATGCTGTCCAGATATAGGTGAGGTTGAACATGATGTTTTAGTAGGCGCACGAGGTATTGGACAAGGCAGCTCCGAGGTAGCGATGAAATGGGAGTTTTCCCGTACGATCACTTCACGAGTGTACCATGAATATCAGGAATCCGGTAAAACATCAAATCACCGACATCGCTGCGGCCGGAAAAAGATCCCACAAGAACGGGACCAACGACGACTGAAGAGGCTCGATCAAATTGACGGAAGTGTAAACCTTCCACAAATTGTTGATCATTTAAATGGTGGACTTTCCATAAGTGTCAGAGTGCGAACCATTCAACGAAACATCATCGATATGCGCTTTCGGAGCCGAAGACCCACTCGTGTACCAATCATGCCCGCGCTCGTCAACACCGACGTTGGACTGTTGATGACTGAAAACATGTTTCCTGGTCGAACGAGTCTCGTTTCAAATTGTATCGAGCCAGATGGACGTGTACGGGTATGGAGACAACCTCATGATTCCACGGACCTTGCATATCATCAAGGGTACTGGGACTGTTGAAGATGGCGGAGGCTCTGTAATGGTGTGGGGAGTGAGCAGCTGGAGTCATATGAGACACTTGATACGTTTAGACACGACTCTGACAGGTGACACGTACGTAAGCATCCTGTCTGATCACCTGCATCTATTCATGTCCATTGTGCATTCCGACGGACTTAGGAAAATCCAGCAGGGCAATGTGACTCAACACACGTCCAGAATTGCTACATAAAGGCTCCAGGAACACTTTTCTGAGTGGAAACAATTCCACTTGCTACCAGACTCCACAAACATGAATATTATTGAGTATATCTAGGATTCCTTCCAATGTGCTGTTCAGAAGAGGTCTCCAGCCCCTCATTCTCCTACGGATTTAAGGACTGCCCTGCAGGATTCACGATGTCCGTTTCCTCCAGACCTACTTCAGACGTTTGTCGAGTCCCTGCCGCGTTGTGTTGCGGCATTTATGCATGCTCTTGGGGACTCTATTACACGATATAAAGTAGGTGTACCAGTTTCTTTGGCTCTTCAGTGTATAACACTATAGTGCTGCTATCCTAAGCCACTGCCTGTGATTGTTTGCGTTGTTATGTTGGTTGTCGAATGTGTAAACAGCTGTTTGGCTTTATTCAATGTGCGTGATCTGCATGTCATGTAAGAACTGAGTACAATTACGGCACTATCTTTTTGCTACAGTTGTTACTACATCCCGTTTAAAATAGTTTTGTAACCACTGTAAATAGGCTGTTTAGGTTTTTATGTTGGTAACGCCACGTAGCGCTCTGTATGAAAATCACTGACTGTGCTGTGTGCATTATGTGGCTGGTTGGCATTGTTGGAATATTCGCTATTTTAGTGTTGGGCAGATGGATGTGAACAGAGCGTAGCGTTGTGCAGTTGGAGGTGAGCTTTCCCTGTAATTATTATTACTCTGCCAACGGTTGTCATACGGGTGGTGTCTGTTTTGGTCACGATTTGCATTGTAAGAACAGCCTTGTGTCCAGTTTTTATTTCGGTCATCGTGGAATTGTGACGGATGCAACCTGTAATGATTGTTTTACTATTTTCGCATCCCGCGATTGTCAGTGTCAATTTCCAATACTTGTAAGAGTCACTGAAAAGCTTTATTGTCGTTTTTGCAACGTCCTGCCAAAATTATATGTCTCAAACGTTCAGGCAATTTGATTAAGCAAATGCGAGTATGTTCTGAGGGGCTGTATTGGTTTGACAGATACTGATTCTTGTGCAACATGTCTTCAAAATATTTGACGAGACTGGATATTCAGATTGTTCGAAATGTTTCATCATTATGATACTATGTTTTGCGCGATCTTGAATGGCTATAGACCAATATTCTGAGAGGAAGTCATGATAAAATACTCCTTCACTGTGACAATCGTGAATGACCGATCCCATTCTTACAGCTGGTTCATTCTCTAAGTAGCCACACATAAATTATAATCTGTGCTCTAATGACCAGTTGGGAGGAAAACAATGAGAGAACGGATGAAGCCATGCTTGTGGATGAATGTCGTTGCCGGAATTCTTAAATGTTTTGAATTTACGTGTAGTAATGAACAGCTTATAGTCAAAGTAATCATGACGGCGAGTCGCATATCGGTCACCGTTACGTCGTGTTGGCGGGTCCATCTCAAAATTCGGTGCAACTTCCCAATTTCTTTCATAATATCCGAAATGCCCTGTGTTATTATTTTGGTGCTTTTCCGTATTTATATGTCCCTCATCCTGTATTGGAGCGTGAGTGTCCTCTGAAATATTTAATTCTTGAATTACTTGTGCCTACTGATCTTGTAGTTCCCGGATTTCTCTTTTGTGTTGCATATTAATTTGATTTTGACTTAGTTTAAATATCTTAATTTATTCATAATCTTGTGTATCAGTGACTACGGGTCTTGTGTCATTCATATCATCATCTACCTTTGTAGATAAGTTAGTGAACTGATCCGAAAGCTCGGCTTCTTTCTCCGATAATCAACTGATTTCCTCCGTGTGTTTTTCTGAACCAAGTTTATCTGCTGTGTCGTTTAAGTTTCCCTGAGTCTTTGCAAGTTGCGTGACAGAATCGGTAGATGCAACTGAGTCAGTTTTAGCTTGCAAGGTGTCGTGATTTTTATGAACAATAGTTTGCAGATCTTTTATAGCTGCTTCGTTATGCTGTAATGCATTTTCATGCCGCGAAAAAATTGGTAGAAAATGCTCACAAATTTGTGTGTTTACGTCTTAACAGAATTTTTGACATTTCCATTCGATTTTAAGTAACGCAGCGGTTAAATCTTCATGTGTCTGTTCAAGCGTTGTGTCTAACTTTCGAAGCTTTTGCTATGTTTGTCTCTGATTTTGTTGCATTGTATCTAACTTTTGAAGCTGTGGTCCCATTTGTTGCATTAATTGTAATAACAAAGCACTTGTGTATAAAACATGTTCCTCTGTACGTTTCAGCAGTGCATTTGCACCGGCAACATTCGCATTTTGAAAAGCTGAAAGTATGTCTTGACTTGATTGATGAACGGGTAATGACGCAAAACCTGAAGCTACAGTATTTGCAAGATTGTGACCTGTCACTTCGGATTCCTGGGGCGAGCTGTTGCCACCCGACCGATCGACAGTTCTACCCTGTTCACTAGCTGTTTCACTGTCTGCAACATTATTTATTGCCTGGTACATTTCCCTATCCACAAGTACCAAATTACTATGTTGAAGATAATTAAATTCATTACACGGTGGTGCTAACATACTACTCTCGTATGCACTGTCGTTTCTCAGTTTCATTTGGAGCCTAGTATTATGTTTTTCACACGCCATAATTGTCACTATATTTCGCACGATGACACAGAAAAGCACAATTTGAAGAGTAAAATAAGAAAACACATTAACATAGAACTGAAATTATCTAATTAATTGCAAGCAAAGCTGCGAAATATTTGGTGCAAATCTACATGCATGTCACAACTGTTTTAAAGTACAACAAAAAACTACATATACAAAGAAGATTCTCTCTAGAGTTACGTACTAGCCATAAATAATAACTACACTAATTACACAAGCAACAAGAAAAAATCAGAAGATTCCAGTGAGGTACCGCACCCTCGGCTAATGGTCGACATATGTAACGTCCCCTTAGAAAAATTATAAATGACTGTGCTGGTAAACCTCTTACGTTATTTGATTTTCAAACGGCTGTCCAAAACTGAAGGTACTTAGACATTTCTCTATTATTATGATCATCACTAAACTGACACACAATATTTTTTAGCGCAAGGCAATCTGACTTTCAACAATCCCTACAAAAGAATGGCCCTGATTAACGATAACCAATGTTGTTGTGATCTTCAGTAACGAGACTGGTTTGATGCAGCTCTCCAAGCTACCCTATCATGTGCAAGCTTCTTCATCTCCCAGTACCTACTGCAAACAACATCCTTCTGATTCTGCTTAGTGTAGTCATCTCGTGGTCTCCCTCTACGATTTTTACCCTCCACGCTGCCGTCCAATACTAAACTGGTGATCCCTTGATGCCTCAGAACATGTCTTACCAACCTGTCCCTTCTTCTTGTCAAGTTGGGCTACAATCTTCTTTTCTCCCCAATTCTATTCAGTACCTCCTCATTAGTTATGTGATCTACACATCTAATCTTCAGCATTCTTCGGTAGCACCACATTTCAAAAGCTATTATTCTCTTCCTGTCCAAACTGTTTATTGTCCATGTTTCGTTTCCATGCATGACTACACTCCATACAAATAGTTTCAGAAACGATTCCTGACACTTAAATTCACACACGATGTTAACAAATTTCTCTTCTTCAGAAGCGCTTTCCTTGCCATTGCCAGTCTACATTTTATATCAACTCTACTTCGACCATCATCAGTTATTCTGCTCCCCAAATAGCAAAACTCCTTTACTACTTTAAGTGTCTCATTTCTTAATCAAATTCCCTCAGCATCACCCGACTTTAATCGACTACTTTCCATTATCGTTGTTTTGCTTTTGTTGATGTTCATCTTATATCATCCTTTCAAGAGACTGTCCATTCCGTTCAACTGCTCTTCCAAGTCCTTTGCTGTCTTTGACAGAATTACAATGTCATCAGCGAACCTCAAAGTTTTTATTTCTTCTCCATGGATTTTAATACCTACATCTAATTTTTCTTTTGTTTCCTTTACGGCTTGCTCAATATACAGATTGAATAACATTGGGGAGAGGCTACAACCCTGTCTCACTCCTTTCCCAACCACTGCTTTCCTTTCATGCCCCTCGACTCTTATAACTGCATCTGGTTTCTGTACAGATTGTAAATAGCCTTTCACTCCCTGTATTTTACCCCTGCCACCTTTAGAATTTGAAAAAGAGTATTCCAGTCAACATTAACAAAAGCTTTCTCCAAGTCTACAAATGCTAGGATCGTATGTTTGCCTTTCCTTAATCTTACTTCTAAGATAAGTCGTAAGGTCAGTATTGCCTCACGTGTTCCAACATTTCTACGGAATCCAAATTGATCTTCCCCGAGGTCGGCTTCTACCAGTTTTTCCATTCGTCTGTAAAGAATTAGCTTTTGTATTTTGCAGCTGTGACTTATTAAATTGATAGCTCGGTAATTTTCACATCTGTCAACACCTCCTTTCTCTTGGAGTTGAACTATTATATTTTTCTTGAAGTCTGAGGGTATTTCACCTGTCTCATACATCTTGCTCACCAGATGGTAGAGTTTAGTCTGGACTGGCTCTCCCAAGGCCGACAGTAGTTCTAACGGAATGTTGTCTACTCCCAGGGCCTTGTTTCGACTCAGGTCTTTCAGTGCTCTGTCAAACTCTTCACGCAGTATCATATCTCCCATTTCATCTTCATCTACATCCTCTTCCATTTCCATAATATTGTCCTCAAGTACATCGCCCTTGTATAGACCCTCTATATACTCCTTCCACCTTTCTGCTTTTCCCTCTTTGCTTAGAACTGGGTTTCCGTCTGAGCTCTTGATATTCATGCAAGTGGTTCTCTTTCCTCCAAAGGTCTCTTTAATTTTCCCTTAACGCAGTATCTATCTTACCCCTAGTGCGATAAGCCTCTACATCCTTACATTTGTCCTCTAGCCATGCCTGCTTAGCCATTTTGCACTTCCTGTCGATCTCATTTACTGCGTTTTTATAATTTCTCCTTTCATCAACAAAATTTATTATTTCTTCTGTTACCCAAGGATTTCTACTAGCCCTCGTCTGTTTACCAACTTGATCCTCTACAGCCTTCACTACTTCTTCCCTCAGAGCCACCCACTATTCTACTACTGTATTTCTTTCCCCCATTCCTATCAATTGTTCCCTTATGCTCTCCCTGAAACTCTGTACAACCTCTGGTTTAGTCAGTTTATCCAGGTCCCATCTCCTTAAATTCCCACCTTTTTGCAGTTTCTTCAGTTTTAATCTACAGTTCATAATCAATAGATTGTGGTCAGAGTCCACATCTGCTCCTGGAATTGTCTTACAATTTAAAACCTGGTTCCTAAATCTCTTTCTTGCCATTACATAATCTAAATGATACCTTCTAGTACATCGAGGCTTCTTCCATGTATACAACCTTCTTTTATGATTCATGAACCTTTCACCTTTCATGAATCACTCACCTCACAAAAATATTCCTTACTCGAACTACTGCCGTACAGCGAGCGCCAATACTACCAGCTAAATAAAGGATTCTAACTACTGAAGGCACTAACTACTGATAGGTATATTTATCAAGTGAAAGATTTTGATAGAGAACAAACAATGTATTTACCTTAATAGTGTTCAAAAGTCATAATATATATATGTCAGTTCATGACATCCAGTCTTACAACTTTCCTTTTTCTGACGGACACACGTCCAGATCGTCTGCTCTCAAAACTCTGGCATATCTCTCCCCACATCCACCACTGCTGTCGGCTCACCTCCAACTGCACAACGCTACGCACTGTTCACATCCAACTGCCCAACACTACAATAGCGAATATTCCAACAATGCCAGCCAGCCACAGACTGCACACAGCACAGGCAGTGATTTTCATTCAGTGCGCTACATTCCGTTACCAACATAAAAACCTAAAGAGGCTACATACACCATTAATGTAATGTTTATGGTTCATTATGAGGTATGATGTATCAAGGACACTCTACTGGCATATCACATTTGGCAACTGAACTGCATTAACCGTTTGACGCTGATAGGGGTCTCGCAAGATCAGGAGGACCCAACGAGGATTGCCCACTAAACCACACCTCCAGTTGTCTGTACCACGAGCGCCCTCTGCTGCTGCCATTGGGATCCTTGCAGCCCATATATGCTTTGAGCCACTACACTACAACACCATCGCTCATGCTTCTTCCTTGTGACATCGCTAGTTGGACTCCATTTCTTGTTGCAACATTCAGAATGAGTTTTTGTATGCTTGGAGGAATACAAGTTAAACAAATCTTCCATTTGTTGTGTTCTTGTTCACTATTCGATTCTGTTCGTGACCAGGTTTCCTAATATGACAGTTGGTACATCACCCTATAGCCCACCTCTCCTTATCATTCTGTAGATGGACATACACATCAAACCTATCGAGGGAGACCATTTTAAAAGTGTCGAATTGTAGGTCTGTGGTAGCAATAAACGATTATATGCAAATGGTTGTCCTCTCTTTTCATCCTTTTCTACTTTTCTAAGAAACAGGTTTGATTATCAATACAATAATTTTTCTGAGCATCCAATGTGTAATACACTACTATGAGCTTTCTACCTGTTATGTACTGAAGAAGAGGTACACAACGAATACCACGAGGGGCCACCACCATACAAGCACAACCACTCGCATGGCCTCTCTCTGAGCTCGTCTCAGAAGCCACGAGATGACACTCTCAAAGGGATGTCTTCCTGTTTACGAACCAGATCCCCCGGCGCGTCGTACACGGTTGCTGATAGTGTGAACAGCCGCCATAGGCAGCGCTGTCTGCCGTGGACTTCATTGCTCCCACCTTGTCCAGGGGGACCTGAAAATCCTTCCGTGTACAGGCTGCAAAACTTGATGCACCGCAGACATTCACACAATTAGTACAGTTCAGTGCCCGCAGTCAGCTCTGTACACTTCTCTGAAGACTACCTTCCGACTTATCAGTCGTTGTGTACGCGATACCTAGGCCTGTAACAGAGTTCTGCAACATAACATTCAGTTGTAGTGACTACCAAGAGTTCATTAAGTCCCTCCAGATCCTTGAGCGTCATGCACTCCTCCTCGCCTTCCATATACGCCTCCCATCCCCCACGCCGATCCTCTATGAATTCATTCCTTTCCCCCATCTGCTCCAACTCCTCGAACATATCCGCATCCTATACACCTCCTACCGCCTTGATACCCCTCACCCCTCGTTGCTCCTCTCCTCTCCCATCCTCGCCCCCTGCCATGTCTTCACTGTTGTGTCCCCACTAACCTCCATCTTTACACCCTTCATCTCCTTTCCCAAGGTGGCTTCTATCAACTCCCCCTCCCAGACGATGCCCTCTCTCCATCCATTTATCCCTCCTATCATCTCTGATCCTCACTCCCCCTCCTTTCCTCTGTCCTTTTCCCAGGCTCCCTCTCGCCCCCTTCCATCCTTTTTTCCCCACCTGCCCTCTCTCTGCCCCCTTCTCTCCCTCGAGTCCTTATGCATTCTCCTCCTCTGCCTCTTCTCATTCCCTCTCGCGTCCGCCCTGCCCCCCTCCCCCCTTATGATTCATCTCCCTCCTTGGTTCCCACCTCTTTTCGTTTTTTCCTCTCCTCCCTCCTTGTTTTTCCCCCTCCTCCAGGCCCCCCCCCCTCCATCTGCCTTTGGCTCGGGAGTGTCATCCTTGTGCCGCCATTTTCGTGCAGTGTTTTACAGTGAGTGTTCCGAGTTGTGTCTTTTGGGAAGTGTTGCGTACGGCCATCACACTGTCGCTGGGTGTGATTTTTTTTATCTCTTGCGAACAGAAACCAGACTGTCACCATGTTTTTTAATTGTGTGTCTCCTATGTTACTTGTTAGATTCCTGTGTATTTTATTAACATTGCCAACCCCTTTTGCTTTCTGTTTTAACTTTCCGCATTTTTCTGCCATTTTACACTTTAGGTCACCGTTTTATCGCCTGTTTTTCTTGTCTCTTCCTTCTTCCGTTTTTTAAAAAAAGTCTGTAGGCTGTAGAGCAGCGTAGTAAGCAGCTGCCAGCCCGCCCCCTTGGGGGGAATTGAAGATCAGTAAAGAAAAAAAAACTACCAAGAGATAGCAAAGGAAATTAGGTACCATTATATTAGGTTTAGAGCAACAAGTACCAGACTGGATATTGTAGCCAAGTACCATTTTTTAACATACTCTTACCAAATGTTATTTAATATTTCTCATTGGGTTGCCACATTCCTGTGATACTGTCACCATGTCATGCAAGTTTTAGATAGCAAGCGTGCAATGGATATTTTTAAGTATCTATAGAAGTGAAACAATTTTCTCTTGCTCCAGATGTTTGGGCTGGATTAAGAGTAGCATTCATGTACTACATTCACAACATTTTGGTGACGAGAATAAACTTAATAACTATCACCATAAATATTCTGAGGTCGAAACAGTATAAAAATCTAAAAAATTTCACAGCATACAATTTGGATAGGAGGAATACTGGATATTATTGAGAAAGATACAGCGCAAATGCATGGGATTCTCCTCATTGGACGACAAGTAAAACAAAACTATACAGCATAAAAAGAGAAAAATTACTTAGCAGGAGAGTTTCTCTCATTTTCTTTACAGTGCCTGATTATGTACTTTTTTTGGCTACACTCCTTGGCTTTATTTTGTGACTGTTATGCTCTAGGAATGCTAAACCGTTTCCTTTCCAGGACGATATCTGTCAATTTTGTCGACTATTTGAGGCATATTTTTCAGACAACCGGAGCCAGTTCCGCAACCAGAGCTGAATTGACTGCAGTTACTGCCTGTATCATATGAGGTCTTCGTGGCGCACTTGGCCCAAGTTGAAGAAAGGACAGCCAGCAACAACAATAAATACCACTGCATATTAAGGATGCGGCCTCCACCCTTCCCAGCGTTCGATCGAAAAGTGGGATCCTGAAACACTTGTGTCCAGTTACAGGAGCAGCATTAACTCATCCATCAGATATCAGCTGATGTGGAACATAAGCCACTTTATTAGCTTACTCAGGCCCTACTGTGTTTCACCTTGTTCAGAAATTGTCACCTACTTTAGAACATTGACTCTTTATTCTGATATTAAAGAAAGACTTGCGAAACGTTTGGCTCACAAGTTCGTGTTGCTGCTGCTGCCAGGCATCGATCTTTTTTTCTTTTTTGTTTCAGGAAGGAAAGCTATAAACAGTGGATTACTCTGTTGGAAGACGTGACTTGTGAATATAAATTTCAGTGTCAAAATGACCCATGTAAGATATTTTTTACAGTCTTACTAATTCAGACCATGCTTCATAGAATGCAAGCTTTCACAGCCCGTATTGTCTTCACTTAAAACTTCCGGGCTGATAGGCCGTGGTCGAAGTATAAAACTCTCCTGACGTTTCGTCTCCGACTGCGGCAGACATCCTCGGAGGTAAAGCGGCGAACTGCGAAGAGAACTCGAGGAGGCGCTGATTATATATGCAGTACAGAGGGCGCCACAGTCGATCACGTGGCGTCGGCTATGATATTGTCTCTGGTGATGCAAACATTCTCGATTGAAAGTAATCGATCGTCACGCTTGCGGTGCAACACTGACATCTAAATTTTATCCAGTTTAACACCTTCCTCTTTCCTGTTAAAATTATTACGCTGTTTATCAGTCTCGATAGCCTCTCTATACAAGCGTGCATAATAATGCGAGGTTTTTGATATGACGCTTGTCTCGCTGAATTTTACTTCATGATCACCTTCCTGGTAGACATGTTCCGCTACGGCCGATTTATCCGTGTGACCCAGGCTGCAATTCCACTTACGTTCAACAAGACGGGTGTTCACACTTCTCTTTGTGGTGCCGATGTAAACCTGACCACAACTACAAGGAATTTTATATAGCCCCGGTGTGGCCAAAGGGTGTCATGCATCTTTTGCCGACATTGAAAATTCTTTTATTTTCCTAGTGGGTCTGAAAGTCGTTTAGGCAAGTATGGGGAGGAAACTACTTTCAGACCCACTAGGAAAATAAAAGAATTTTTAAGGTCGGTAAAAGGTGCACGACACCCTTTGGCCACACCGGGCTATATAAAATTCCTTGTAGTTGTGGACAGGTTCATATCGGCACCACAAAGAGAAGTATGAACACCCATCTTGTTGAACATAAGTGGAATTGCAGCCTTGGTCACACTGATAAATCGGCCGTAGCGGAACATGTCTACCAGGAAGGTGATCATGAAGTAAAATTCAGCGAGACGAGCGTCATATCAAAAACCTCGCATTATTATGCACGATTGTATAGAGAGGCTATCGAGATTGATAAACAGCATAATACTTTTAACAGGAAAGAGGAAGGTGTTAAACAGGATAAAATTTGGATGTTAGCGTTGCACCGCAGGCGTGATGATCGATTACTTTCAATCAAGAATGTTAGCATCACCAGAGACAATCTCATAGCCGACGACACGTGATCGACTGTGGCGCCCTCTGTACTGCATATATAATCAGCGCCTCCTCGAGTTCTCTTCGCAGTTCGCCGCTTTACCTCCGAGGATGTCTCCCGCAGTCAGAGACGAAACGTCAGGAGAGTTTTATACTTCGACCATGGCCTATCAGCACGGAAGTTTTAAGTGATCACAACATGCTTATCATGTGCCTGCTTACTCTAACAAACTCGACTATCAAGACTGTTTGCAATTGATCTGGGCGTACGAACAAACGCACGTATCTCCTGAAACAATTACGTCCGACGATGGTGACGTATTCAATACGTGCAACAGCCTGCACGGCAAAGCAAACAACAGGGCCACTCTTGGAAACACAGTGGGCATAAGCTGAAACAGTCATAAAACAAGTTTAGAAAATCTGAATTACTATGTTATCCATACTGTGTCGTAAAATACAAAAGAGACAGTGTTTCCCACTGAAACACACGTTGTAACTATTGTAAAAAGGCCAGATACAGGGTGTGGTGTACAAAATGCAGCACAACCGCCGAAACAGACAGTCAAACGTACTGCAATGACTGACAGACTGTCCACATCGAACATGTGCAAATTGGAAAGATGTTACAATAGTGGTGAAAAATATTGAATAAGATGCGAGACATCAAGAATGAGTAGGAAATGTGTGTGTGTGTGTGTGTGTGTGTGTGTGTGTGTGTGCGTGTGTTTGTGTGTGTATTTGTCTGAGAGAGAGGAGGACAACTGTAACAAAGAATGACATTCAACATTCGAGAGGCTCTACATACGACAACACTATCTAGAAACCTAAAACAGTTTAAATTAAACTAAAAAATTAAATAAAATTAATACAAACGACATTATCGAAGAATAGCTTGAATAGATATCACTTGTGGAAAGTTTATTCAGAAACGGAGCAAAAGGCAAAATAGGCAGTCGTCATGGATATACAAATTGTAAAACAAGAATATGCACCTAGGAGCCAAAGAAACTGGTACATCTGCCTAATATCGTGTAGGGCTCCCGTGAACACGCGGATGTGCCGCAACATGACGTGACATGGACTCGAATAATGTTTGAAGCGTTGCCGATTAAAGTCAGCGCAGGCACGCCAGTCAGGAACAACAGGGAAGAGAATGCTGTGAGAAGGAGTCAGTCAGTAGCACAATGACCGACCTCACCTCCAGGACGACAACGCGACAGCAGCGGGGCCCTGGGTGAAGAGGACATAAGCACCGCCCCCGACTTGTGGCACGCACTGCGATAGCAGCATCAACATTAGCCACGTCACTAGGAATCTCTATGTAGCACAGACTTCTGTTTCTCTATTCTGAAGAAGATTGATTATTTTATATGTAACCCTTTGCTTGCGACATCTATCGAAGTCAAATATTCTAATTGTCTTTTCTAATAAAACTCATTGATACGAGTTGTCTGACATTTTGCCTAGCGAAACGAGTATGCAGGATGCCTGGACATAACATGAAGTAGTGCTGGAAGCAGCTGACACCATGTGAATCTTGCAGGGCTGTCCTTAAATCTACAACAATACGAGGGGGTGATTATCTCTTCTGAACAGCTCATTGCTAAGAATTCCAGAGAGGCTCAATAATGTTCATGTATGGGGAGTTCGGAGGCACTCGGAAGTACTTAAACTCAGAAGAGTGCTCCAAATAAGCTCTGTACTAATTCTGGACTTTTGGGGTGCCGCATTGTCCTGTTGGGTTTACCCAAGCACGTCGGAATGCAGAATAGTCAAGACTGGATGCAGATGATTAGATTGGATGCTTACGTACGTGTCACCTGTCATAGTCGTATCTAGACATATCAGGGGTCCCATATCAACCCAACTTCACACGCCCCACACTATTACAGAGCCTCCACCATCTTGAACAATCCCCTGGTGACATGCAGGGTCGGTGGATGCATGAGATCGTCTCCATACCCGCACTCGTCCATCCACATGATACAATTTGAAACGAGACTCGTGTGACCAGGCAACATGTTTTCAATCACCAACGGTCCAATGCCTCTGTTTACGGTCCAAGGGAGACGTAGAGGTTTCTGTCGTGCAGTCATCAAGGGTACACGAGTGGGTCCGTCTCCGAAAGCCCATATCGATGATATTTCGTTGAATGGTTCTCATACTGACACTTGTAAATGGCCCAACATTGAAATCTGTATTAAATAACCATTCAAAAAAATTGGTTCACATACCTAATATCGCGCATGGCACTGGCGTGCACGTAGAAGTACCGCAACATGATTGGCGTACACTCTAAAGTAGTCATGGAGGGAATTGACACCAGTAGTCCTACAGGGCTGTCCATAAATCCGTAAGAGTTCGAGGGGTCAAGATTTCATCTGAGCAGCACGTTTCAAGGCATCCGGATCCCTGATATGCTCATGTCTGTGTACTTTGGTGACCAGCGCAAGTGTTTAAACTCAGAAGAGAATTCCTGGAGCCACTCTGTAGCAATTCTTGACATGTCGGTGTCGCATTGTCATGCTGGATTTGCCGAAGCACGTCGGTATGCGCAATAGACATGATTGGATACAAGTGATCAGACGGGAATCATTTGTACACTCCAACTGCACACACCCCACACCATTACAGACCCTCCACCAGCTTGAACAGTCCCTTGCTCACATGCGGGTTCCATGGATTCGTGAGATTATCTCCATACGCATACATATCCATTCACTCGAAACAATTTGAAATGAGGCTCATCCGACCACGCTACATGTTTCCAGCCACCAACAGCCCAATGTCGGTGTTGACGAGTCCAGGCGCGGCGTAAAGCTTTGTGTCGGGCAGTTATCAAGGGCACACTAGTGGATCCTCGGCTATGAAAACCCGTATCGATCATGTTTCGTTGAATGGTTCACTTGCTGAGACTTGTTGATTCCTGATATTCACAGTGATCTCGTGAAATGGTCTTACGGTAAAACTCCCATTTCGTCGCTGCCTCGGAGATGCTGTGCCCCATCGCTCGTGCGCCGACTGTAACACGACGCTGAAACTCACATAAATCTTGATAACCTGCCATTATAGCAGCAGTAATCGATGTAACAACTGTGCCAGATCCTTGTTGCCTTATATAGGTGTTGCCGACCGCAGCACCGTTTTCTGCCTGTTTACATATCTTGGTATTTGAATACGGATCCCAGTACCAGTTTCTCTGGCGCTTCAGTGTATGTAGTGCTCAGACAATCACAATTATATAAGTAAAAGAAGTAAAAGTGGACAAACTGTATGCAACACACATAGTGGAAGACTTAGGTGGGGTTTAGAAGAGGCAGTGAATGTGTGTTGAGCTGTGTTTGCTCATTTAATATCAAATCATGAGTGCGCAACAGCAGAGGAGTTTTTGGCTTTTCTTTGTTAACTGGAACACATGGTGCTGTGATTCGCTCAGTACGTGCTCAGCAGTTGTGGAGTAACAATTCTGCAGCCTCCATCTGCGTTCAATTTCAGGCAGGCTAGGTGCAGTGTCTATAACTGATAGACCAATACAAAACACACGAAAATCAGGGCAAGTAATTTCATATACCCCTTTAATATCTCCTTCCTGATACTGGCAGTTTCTTTAATACACCGTGTTTTCTGTATCTGCTGCAACCAAAAGACGGAAACCAACTAGAGGAAATTATGAACATATATTGTTAGGTTCATGGCTGAACACGAAGTAATACTTGGAAAAATTTCTAACGTTACTCATACATCATTACGATTATGGGCGTGGAAAACTTCAATCTAACTTTAAACTCTTCGTAATTGCGCATCTTTAGGAAGAAAATAAATGATCTAACATAGTATTACGCATAAGACAATAAGTGATAACTGATAGTCATATGGCCAGCGTGTAGACAAAGCATATACCAAAGACGATTGATCAAGGATGCCAACAGTATAGATATACAGATTAAAGAACCGCACATAACCGTTTAACTGACATTCTTTAATGATACAAAATGGGAGCTTCATTATGATATATCCAAGTTACTTGGAAAACTGCAGACTAAGTCAGTATTATATAAATAAAATGAATAAGGAATCGAATTAATCTAAACCTTGAACAAATAAGATCACAAAATCTCGATACTTCCAAGTCCGTTGTAAAACAATGAAACAAAAGTCAGAGAAATCATGATTATAAGTAAACTGTAAAAATATCCACACATTCTATCAGACTGGTGCGACAGACACGTGCGTCGTGTACATGGTATTTGCTTCAAAATAAACCACAAATACTAACTACTTATGAGTCACCAGTATCAAAATATATCGGAAAACATAGAAACAACATCGTGAGAGCACGAGATGAGAAACCACAAGTATTCTGTTCAAAAGTGGGAATAAAAATCGAGGAAAAATTATCTTATGGAAAAGTAACTAAATGGACTAAAGTTAATTCTTTATGAAACAAATTATTTGAAGTAGCACATTATTTCAAACTAAGTAATCTATCAGATGAAATACTTCTTACTAACCAACACAGCTGTAAGAAAATTTAAGAGAAGTAAAACAGAGAAAAACATAGGTTTTGTTCTCTCCCTATACATCAACATCATAACTTATGGAACAACCCATAGAAATCTTTCGATGAGGCCAAAACATATTAAGACACAAGAACAAATAACATCGACAGAAAACGGTTCTATGACAAAAAAGTCAGCGTCAAGGCAACAATTTTTTATTCTCTCCAACGGTAAATTAGGGGCAATCTAGTATTAAGACTAGAAGCCTTAAGGAAGGCTCATACTTAATACAATTACTCTGTAACTTTTGTACGGTAAACCACTGTACAAGATATGAAAACTCATGCCGTAGTCACAGTATGGTTCACAAGTAGAAATTACTGAACTACGTGTATCTGGTACGTCATAATTACAGCTGTTGAAAGGCTCCTGCAAAAAATCTTTCATCCTAATTACTCATCTACATACCTTCACGAAATGACCACTATTAAAAGATCAAAGAAATTAGACCTCACTGGGGAGCAAGCCGAGTCTTTCTTACCGCTTACCACACATGAAGTGTGGAGTAAAGTTTGACAATGCTGCGCGAGACACCATCTGATAGAGACTTGTTTGTTTAATAAAAATGGAATTACGGATTTCCTAGGTTATGGTCGACTTATTTGGTGAGCAGTGTCACGGAAGCTGTTCCATTCGAGAAAACGCGGAACCTGAATGTGTAGTTTGGTCTAATCTCTACAGGAAGCTAAAAACCTTTACAAACTGCAGCGAAGAATTCTGTTTAGCGTGATCTGTGATCGCTCTTTTACAGATATATTACTGCATGAGGGATATGGTGACTTTATGGTCATAGTAGATACTGTTATGTTTCCTGCACGTAGCGTAAAACCGATCTTAATGGGCAAGCTAGTGATAACGCCTGAAGCACTTCCTGGAATAGAATAGGAAAAACATCGAGCGGCGTGTAAAGGATCACCTAAATGAAAATGATTATTTAGGTGCGACAAGTTGCACATCTACATACTGCTGGGTAAAAGCTTTAATCCTTAAACACTTCATTGGAGAATGTCACACATACACAATCTCGTCTTTCATAGTCAACACTGTAGTACCAGTCAGTGATTCATGCTCAGTGATTAACCACAGTCCACATCTGTAATACACATTGAAGATAATCACCCAATCGTCGGAGACCCAGAGAGAAGTCAAGTCGCACCGATAATTCGTCCTAAAGCGTAGTCGCTCTTGATTACGTGGAGCGGCTTGATCTGCCGGCCTTTGACAGGAAAGTGGAACGAATATGTTTCTCAGGCCCCGGCAGACATAGACGCTGACATGTAACACACGTCCCCGTTACTTTTCCTTGTGGCGCCTACAGTGACAGAACATCATTACACTACTGGCCATTAAAATTGCTACACCACGAAGATGACGTGCTACAGACGCGAAATTTAACCGACAGGATAAAGATGCTCTGATGTGCAAATCATTAGCTTTTCAGAGCATTCACACAAGGTTAGCGCCGGTGGCGACACCTACAACGTGCTGACATGAGGAAAGTTTCCCACCGATTTCTCATACACAAACAGCAGTTGACGAGTGTTGCCAGGTGAAACGTTTTTGTGATGCCTCCCATGCGTATCATGAAGTTTCCGACTTTGATAAGGGTCGGATTGTAGCCCAGCGCGGTTGCGGTGTAGCGTATCGCAACATTGCTGCTCGAGTAGGTCGAGATCGAATGACTGTTGGCAGAATATGACATCGGGGAGTTCAGGAGGGTAATACGGAACGCCGTGCTGAATCCCAACGACCTCGAATCACTAACAGTCGAGATGACAGGCATCTTATCCGCATGGCTGTAACGGATCGTGCAGCCACGTCTCGTGCCCTGACTCAACAGATGGGGACGTTTGCAAGACAACAACCATCTGCACGAACAGTTCGACGACGTTTGCAGCAGCATGGACTATCAGCTCGGAGACCATGGCTGCGGTTACCCTTGACGCTGCGTCACAGACAGGAGCGCCTGCCATGGTGTACTAGACGACGTACCTGGGTGCACGAATGGCTAAACGTCATTTTTTCGGATGAATCCTGGTTCTGTTTATAGCATCATGATGGTCGCATCCGTGTTTGGCGACATCGCGTTGAACGCACATTGGAAACTTGTATTCATTGCCATACTGGCGTATCACCCGGCGTGATGGTATGGGGTGTCATTGGTTACACGTCTCGGTCACCTCTTGTTCACACTGACGGCACTTTGAACAGTGGACGTTACATTTCAGATGTATTACGACCCGTGGCTCTACCCTTCATTCGATCCCTGTGAAACCCTACATTTCAGCAGGACAATGCACGACCGCATGTTGCAGGTCCTGTACGGGCCATTCTGGATACAGAAAATGTTCGAGTGCTGCCCCGGCCAGCACATACGCCAGATCTCTCACCAACTGAAAACGTCTGGTCAAAGGTGGCCGAGCAACTGGCTCGTCAGAATACGCCAGTCACTACTCTTAATGAACTGTGGTATCATGTTGAAGCTGTTTGGGCAGCTGTACCTGTACACGTCATCCAAGCTCTGTCTGACTCAATGCCCAGGCGTACCAAGGCCGTTATTACTGACAGAGGTGGTTGTTCTGGATACTGATTTCGCAGAATCTATGCACCCAAATTGCTTGAAAATGTAATCACATGTCAGTTCTAGTATAATATATTTGTCCAACGAATACCCGTTCATCGTCTGCATTTCTTCTTGGTGTAGCATTTTTATTGGCCAGTAGTGTTCGCTGCACTAAGAGCTGCAAACCCTGATCTTCGATACTGGTGAATGCAGTAAAGCAGAAGGTATCATCTACTAATAACACCTACCAAAGGACAGAAACAGGGTGCGGACAGCCACATTAACATCTTGAATCACCTTCTGAAGAGGAACGTTCATACACGCCCAAAGTAGACGGCACATGGTTTAACGTGTCTCGTGTGCAACATCGGACGACACCATTCTGTCAGAACTGTGCTGCATCTGCTGATATCTGTGAGAGATGTCATGATCTTCCGCCTCACTTAATCACCAGACTGCGTCCATACCGATTTCTTCGTCCTTTTAAACACCAGAAATAACGACAGGTTCGGACATTGCTGCCGGCCACGCAGTACAAAGACTGCAAACCGAAACCAGCAGACTGCATCTTTCGAAAATAGCCGAGACCTCTACAATCGTCCTCACAATTGTACAATTAATTTTAGTGGCAATAATTTGAATCCAGAATATACGTATCATGTTTGCTGTAAATAAGTCGGTCATCTTTTTATTTTTTTTTATTTTGCTCATGTTGTATGCTTGTGTGCCATGCGTAGGTGAAATCATTGGCATGCGGTGTTTCCCAAAAATACGTTATTTGATCCTAATAGTGGCAGCGCATTGCTAATTTCACTATGATATTACATTACATGCTCAGAACTAATAATAAACAGTGTTTTGCCACGCGGTATTTGGACGACGAAATGAACAAAGACCCGTAGAACACACGCTGCAATTTCTTTCGCTAGCAGCACGCACAGCTTTGTGTAATTCTTACGCCGTTCGCCGAAGGCATTATGCAAATAACGAAGGCAATTGGGGTTAACGAATGAGTTTGCGTTTCCCTCATTACGCCACACAGTTTTAGTTCGCGCACGCAATGCAGAGTGTAAAAGCAGGCCTGTAAAGGATAAGGAACATGGACGAACCGCGAACTGCGTCTACATTACCACCATCAAAATGGAAATTTGGAAAAAGCCCTCCTGAATACTTTTTGGCAAAATATGTGCCGACGTTGTGGTTGAGATTTCCGATGACTGATTTGGTGCTCCTTTTCACGTCAGTTTTTTGTATGCGGCCTTCTTCTTCCCTGTATTAGCTACTGCAGCCTACGTCTGATTCAACCTATCTACTGTTGTCAAATCTTGATCTTCCTCTACATTTCCTCATTTCCTGCCCTCCCCCGTGCCCCCACCAGCAACAGCGCCGGCCGCGGTGGTCTCGCGGTTCTAGGCGCGCAGTCCGGAACCGTGCGACTGCTACGGTCGCAGGTTCTAATCCTGCCTCGGGCGTGGATGTGTGTGATGTCCTTAGGATGGTTAGGTTTAAGTAGTTCTAAGTTCTAGAGGACTGATGACCACAGCTGTTAAGTCCCATAGGGCTCAGAGCCATTTGAACCCACCAGCAACAAACACATACAGACGTGTTTCTTTCCAACCTTTTTGTTTCCAAACTGAAGATTTCTCGATACCTCAGAATCTGTCCCATCTTCAGCTCAGTATCTCTTTCATTAGATGAAGTGCTGACTCAGCACCTTACGACGGAGCAAGTAGACTACACGAAGAATTCAACAGAATTACGGAATTATCACCAAGGTCTTAATGTCGTGTGTGTGCCATCCGGAGTAGCGTAACGTAATGTAGTTTGTTTTACTGTCTAGGGTGGGAAATAAGCAATAATGTGATGCAGTCGAATAATATAGATTTATTTCTTAAATTACTTGTAAACTCGTTTATATGCGCAAAAACACTCAACATTTCAACATTAATCTAGACCTAAATGAAGTAATACTGCTTTATAAACGAATTAGGTCGTTTATTATAAATTATTTACTTTTCGATTAAGATGAAATATCTGATAATCGTTTTGTAAATGATGTATGGACGAATAAACATAGAATTAAGTATCAAAGTATTTCTCAGCGTAGTAATACTCCGACATAAATTTATTTTCTCTCTTCTTCGATTTAGTTCCTTTTCATGAATAATATGAGCCACCCATCTACTCCCACCACATTTGTAAACCTATTCTCATCCTGTCTGAACTGTTTATCATCCACGTTTCACTTAGTATAAGAATTATCCATACAAACATACGGAGAAAAGGTATTTTACTACTTGGACGCTACATTTGCCATTAACAAATTTATCTTTATTATAAAAGTTGTTCTTGCTATAGCCAGTGTGCATTTTATGTCCTCTCTGCTTGGCATTTCATCACTTATTTTGCTGCCCCAATAGAAAAACTACGGCACTACTTTCATTTTCAGATTTTCTAATAAAATTTTTACTGTGTCGCCTGAATTAATTCCATTACATTGAACTGCTGTTGTTTTACGTTTGTTAATATTCAACCACTCTCTTTTCAAGAGACTATCCATTCCTTCGATAAGGATAGAAGATTAAGTAATGAACTGAAGTTTCTGACAAGGCCATTACTTGAACCCAGGTCTCCTGATTACTAGGCACATGTGCTAACATCACAGCACCGCGCCATTGTGGTTACAGCGACTGCACAGACTTCAGTCCAATGCCCTCCCTAACACAAACTTCAATTCACGTTTTCAGCCAATTTTTCCCTTCTTAAAATGTCAGTATTGCCGTGGTTTTCCTACATTGGAACAGTATATCAGCTTTTCACGTAATAGGGAAAATCCTAATTCTACCGCAGGCGTTGGTGATGTATTTATTTGAGGGAATTACATTTTCCAGGAGACATACGCTTCTGATATTTATCTTCCAAGGGAAAGAAGTTGAAGAAGTAAATGAAGATTTGCTCCAACACTGGGACTTTAACTTGTGTCTCCTGCTTACCAGGCTGATGTGCCAGGGAAGCAGAAGACTCGGATTTAAGTCCCACACTTGGAACAAATTTTAATTCATTACTTCAGCTTCTGTTCATATCAGAGATGAAGCAGAGACTCATACGTCACCGGAAAAATGTAATTCCATCAAATCAGCTATCCATTCCGTTCATGTATCACTCCAACTCATTCGCCACATCTCACAGAATTACAATGTGATCATCAAACCTGAAAGTTTTCATTTCTTCCTCTAGTTCAATTCCCTTTCCTAAGTATCTGCTAGATTTTTTCTTCTTTTTTTTTTGATATTTGTTCGCTGAACAGACTGTGTTGTGACTTGGCAAGACAGCCAAGCCACTATGAGATAGCCGAAAGGCACGCGTTTAAGCTCACGCAGGCTGGCGTGAGGTCTGGAACAGTTAAAGGAGTTGAGTCTAGTAAAAAAAGTACGTAGATTCTGGAATACTCAACTTTAATCCATAATTGGTGAACATCAGTCTGACGGTACATGCATCACAAGATAAATAGCAATTGATAATGGCGCCTTGCTAGGTCGTAGCAAATGACGTAGCTGAAGGCTATGCTAACTATCGTCTCGGCAAATGAGAGCGTAATTTGTCAGTGAACCATCGCTAGCAAAGTCGGCTGTACAACTGGGGCGAGTGCCAGGAAGTCTCTGTAGACCTGCCGTGTGGCGGCGCTCGGTCTGCAGTCACTGACAGTGGCGACACGCGGGTCCGATGTATACTAGCGGACCGCGGCCGATTTAAAGGCTACCACCTAGCAAGTGTGGTGTGTAGCGGTGACACCACAGACTGAATAACTTCAGTGTAGGTTACAAACCTGTCTCACTGCCTTCTCAACTACAGCTTCCGTTCCATTTGATTCCACTCGTAACTGTGGTGTGCTGTCTGTGTAAGTGGTAGATAATCTTTATTTTATACCTGCTACCTTCTGAATCCCCCCCATGAACCACGGAGCTTCCCGTTGGTGGGGAGGCTTGCGTGCCTCAGCGATACAATGGCCATATCGTAGGTGGAACCATAACAGAGGGGTATCTGATGAGAGGGCAGACAAACGTATGGTTCCCGAGAGGGGAGGCAGCTTTTTAAGTAGTTGCAGGGGCAACACTCTGGATGATTGACTGATCTGGCCTTGTAACACTAACCAAAATGGCCTTCCTGTTCTGGTACTGCGAACGGCTGAAAGCAAGGGGAAACTACAACCGTAATTATTCCCGAGGGCATGCAGTTGGTTAAATGATGATGGCGTCCTCTTGGGTAAAATATTCCGGAGGTAAAATAGTCCCCCATTCGGATCTCCGGGCAGGGACTACTCAAGAGGACGTCATTATCAGGAGAAAGATTTAATAGTCGTGGGTGACTGGAATTCGGGAGTAGGATAAGGGAGAGAAGGATACATGGTAGGTGAATATAGATTGGTAGTAAGAAATGAAAGAGGAAGCCGTCTGGTAGAATATTGCACAGAGCATAACTTAATCATAGCTAACACTTGGTTCAAGACTCACAAAAGAAGGTTGTATACCTGGAAGAATCCTGGAGATACTAAAAGGAGAGATTTAGGAGCCATGTTTTATATTGTAAGACATTTCTAGGGGCAGATGAGAACTCTGACCACAATCTATTGGTTATCAACTGTAGATTAAAACGGAAGAAACTGCGAAAAGGTTGGAATTTAAGGAGGTGGGACCTTGGTAAACTGACTAAACCAGAGGTAGTAGAGAGTTTCAGGGAGAGCTTAAGGGAACAATTGACAGGAATGGGGGAAAGAAGTACAGTTGAAGAAGAATGGGTAACTCTGAGGGATGAAGTAGTGAAGGCAGGAGAGGATCAAGTAGGTAAATAGAAGAGGGGTAGTGAAACTCATTGGGTAACAGAAGAAATATTGAATTTAATTGATGAAAGGAGAAAATATAAAAATGCAGCAAATGAAGCAGGCAAAAAGGAATACAAACGTCTCACAAATGAGATCGACAGGAAGTCCAAAATGGCTAAGCAGGGATGGCTAGAGGACAAATGTAAGGATGTAGAGGCTTATCTCACTGGGGGTAAGATAGACACTGCCTACAGGAGAATTTAGAGACCTTTGGAGAAAAGAGAACCACTTGCATGAATATCAGGAGCTCAGATGGAAACCCAGTTCTAAGCAAAGAAGGGAAAGCAGAAGGGTGGTAGGAGAATATAGAGGGTCTACACAAGGGCGATGTACTGGAGGACAATATTATGGAATTGGAAGAGGATGTAGAAGAAGATGAAATGGGAGATTTGATACTGCGTGAAGAAATTGACAGAGCACTGAAAGACCTGGTCGACACAAGGTCCAGGGAGCAGACAACATTCCATTAGAACTACTGGGAGAGCGAGTCCTGACAAAACTCTACCGTCTGATGAGCAAGATCTATCGGACAGGCAAAATACCCTCAGACTTCAGGAAGAATATAATAATTCTAATCCCAAAGAAAGCAGGTGTTGACAGATGTAAAAATTACCGAACTATTAGTTTAATAAGTCACAGCTGCAAAATACTAACGCGAATTCTTTAGAGACGAATGGCAGAAACCGACCTCGGGGAAGATCTGTTTGGAGTCCGTAGAAATGTTGGTACACGTGAGGCAATACTGATCTTACCACTTATCTTAGAAGAAAGAATAAGGAAAGGCAAACCCAAGTTTCTAGCATTTGTAGACTTAGAGAAAGCTTTTGACATTGTTGATTGGAATAATCTCTTTCAAATTCTAAAGGTGGTAGAGATAAAATACAGGGAGCGAAAGGCTATTTACAATTTGTACAAAACCAGATGGCAGTTATAAGAGTCGAGGGACATGAAAGCAGTGGTGGGGAAGGGAGTGAGACAAGGATGTAGCCTCTCCCCGATGTTATTGAATCTGTATATTGAGCAAGCAGTGAAGGAAACAAAAGAAAAATTCGGAGTAGGTATTAAAATCCATGGAGAAGAAATAAAAACTTTGAGGTACGCCGGTGACATCGTAATTCTGCCAGAGACAGCAAAGGACTTGGAACAGCAGTTGAACGGAATGGACAGTGTCTTGAAAGGAGGATATAAGATGATCATCAACAAAAGCTAAACGAGGGTAATGGAATGTAGTCGATTGAAGTAGGGTGATGCTGAGGAAATTAGATTGGGAAATGAGACACTTAAAGTAGTAAAGGAGTTTTGATATTTGGGGAGCAAAGTAACTGATGGTGGTCGAAGTAGAGAGGATATAAAATGTAGACTGGCAATGGCAAGGAAAGCGTTTCTGAAGAAGAGAAATTTGTTAACATCGAGTATAGATTTAAGTGTCAGGAAGTCGTTTCTGCAAGTATCTGTATGGAGTGTAGCTATGTATGGAAGTGAAACATGGACGATAAATAATTTGGACAAGAAGAGAATAGAAGCTTTAGAAATATGGTGCTACATAAGAGTGCTGAAGATTAGATGGGTAGATCATATAACTAATGAGGAGGTATTGAATAGAATTGGGGAGAAGAGGAATTTGTGGCACAATTTGACAAGAAGAAGGGACCGGTTGGTAGGACATGTTTTGAAGCATCAAGGGATCACAAATTTAGCATTGCAGGTCAGCGTGGATGGTAAAAATCGTAGAGGGAGACCAAGAGATGAATACACTAAGCAGAATCAGAAGGATGTAGGCTGCAGTAAGTACTGGGAGATGAAGAAGCTTGCACAGGATAGAGTAGCACGGAGAGCTGTATCAAACTAGTCTCAGGACTGAAGACCATTACAACAACAACCTTCAGAATCTGAAAGAGAATATTCAAGTCAACATTATCGAAAGCTATCTCTAACGAAAAGAAGCAAATGGCCAAGCCACACCTGTTTTTCACAACTCATCTCTATGATCAACACTGTATTCTGTTTCATTTTGTACTTGCATATTGCTGCAGAAAATCTAAAAATTAGACCAAAATTATCAATGTCTAACACACAAAAACAGCGATGTGCTAGCAAACGGTATTTCCCAATGTAAGCGATAAATCAGCCGAAAAATCGCCGTAAGTACAAATCAACCTATTCTTAACGAACTTTTCTTGATCTAAATGCAAATCAAAATGTAAATAATTTAATTACAGATCACTGAAGATGCTTTACCGCAAAAGGGAAACGCGTCTGGTGAAAAAATCACGCATATTTGTAGTGTCAATAACAGAACAAAAATACCCCCAAGAATTATAAAGCAACTACGGACACTATGGCCTCAGAAATGAAGTATTCAATTTCCAACGGCAAATAGTATACAGATAATTTCCAAATCAAAAACAAAGGTAGTAGATTCCGTCCTTACGATAAAGGAGTTACCAGTCAAAAATATTTCATGTTGATTACAGATTTCTAAACAATTTCTCTTTGCAATGGTCACGTCAGCAGGGAGTGAAGCGAAAAGTAGAGGCAGCTGGCAACTTGTTCGACTATTGAAACAGGTTCCCACATGTATTACTTTCTATTTGTCTGTGATGCCGTTACGTTGGCAATAATGAAAGTGATTACGTGCCTGCCTACCAGAAACTCAGCTTTTACAGTGAAACGTTCCTTCAGCCTCGTAGTTGGACGATCGCTGAGGTCGCGTGAAATTTCAAATACATCATGTGCACTTTATTTAGGATTTGCTACTCGAGCTGAATATTGTGTGATGTGTTATTTCTCAGATTTACTTGGAAATGTTTATTGGCCGACTCAGATTATTTACCGGTACTGCTACATTATTAAATCTGTCTAAATAGGAGCCACCACCGTCATCTCAATCGAAAACGCAGTGTTAAAATTTACGAACTTCCAGCATGGTTGGGTAACTTGGGTCAGCAACTTCTGTTAATCAATACAACGGAAAACCAGTCCAAGTAGCAGATATTTAATTTTGCATTCGATGACTAGTTTCGGGCCGACACCATTCTCAAATACACATAACAAAGTCGAAAATTGCATTTCCGAAGATGTCAAAAATGTTTAATGTACATTTACAGTGTATACAAATAACTGTAAGTGCGCCGGCCGCGGTGGCCAAGCGGTTCTAGGCGCTTCCGTCCGGAACCGCGTGACTGCTACGGTTGCAGGTTCTAATCCTGCCTAGGGCATGGATGTGTGTGATGCCCTTCCGTTAGTTAGGTGTAAGTAGTTCTAAGTTCTAGGAGACTGATGACCTCAGACGTTAAGTCCTGTAGAGCTCAGAGCCATTTGAACCATTTTGAACTGTAAGTGCATACAGAGAAGTTATCTGTATATGTTGTAAATGTAGACTACCCATTTTCGAAATCTTCGGAAATGCCATTTTCGACTTTGTTACGTTGATCTGAAAACTGGTCTCGGACCGAAACTGGTCATCGAATGAAAAATAAAATATTTGCAACTAGGACTGGCTTTCCGTTCTAGTGTTAAAATTATCACTATTCCTGTGCCACTACAAGATGTCCAGTGGCAATCCAATTAATTTCGAACAAACTTAGATTTTTCCACCAGGTGGAAAATCTACACCGCGCACAATCACTACACCACTCTGGATGGCTACCAGCAATTCCCACTGATAATCGTCTGTACAGCGAAGTCCGGATGGCTAGAGTGTTAATAACCTCAGTATGGGCCACAATATTGGTAAAGGATCGTTGGCGGAACACTGGGTACTTTGAATCAGATGGTTGATCACCACAGAAGTTTGAAGAAACTATCGTGTATTTATTCAAATGGTTAAAATGGCTCTAAGCACTATGGGACTTAAGATCTGAGGTCATCAGTTCCCAAGACTTAGAACTACTTAAAGCTAACTAACTTAAGGACATCACACACCTCCATGCCCGAGGCAGGAATCGAACCTGCGACCGTAGCAGCAGCGCGGTTGCGAACTGAAGTATCTAGAACCGCTCTGCCACAGTGGGCGGCCACGTATTTATTCATCTCAATCAATACGGCAGCTGAGGCCATCGACTTTCTGCGGTCAGTACTTACGTCGTGGGACGGCCCAGGCGCCAGCATAGCTGGCAGCGAAATGAAGTGGTATGCGGTGACGTCGATAGCAGCCCGAATCAGCGCGATTGGACAATGTGGCCTCGTGCTGTCCGCAGTGGAGCAACGTCAGGTGTCGGATAGGTACAGCCGGCGCAGCGTTGATCAAGCAAAGCAGCAGCGAGGAGAAGAGAAACCATACCCCGGAAACCGGCACACTGACCCATGACGCAGCGACAGCGCCATGTGGACGGAAGTCTGCAGTAGCAAAGTGTGTGACGGAGACGGGTGACAACTGGGTAGCAATGCAGGTTGAGCTGCGAACCCTGGTCCCTTGCGGGCCGAGGTAGTCGAGCGGTTCTAGCCGCTTCAGTCCGCAACTACATGGCTACTACGGTCGCAGGTTCGAATCCTGCCTCGGGCATGGATGTATGTGATGTACTTATGTTAGTTTGGTTTAAATAGTTCTAAGTTATAGGGGTCTGATGACCTCAGATGTTAAAACTTCATAGTGCTTAGAGCCATGTGAACCTAGTGCCTCGCGTAAGCGCCCTGGTTAGTCAGCCAGCCTCAGACTGGAAGGTACCAGTTCATCTCCTGGCAGCATGAGCACTACAAATAGCGCACAGGCCCACAGCGGAGTTGGTGTCCTGTAGTAGCAGGCTGGATGACCCACGTCGTGTCGACGACCGTCGTGGAGCGCCTCTCAAAGCTGGGGCAAATGATGACCAGACAATGTGTTGCTGCAGCAGGCAGTATTTATGACCGCTGGATCCAACCCTGTTGTGACAGGACTTTATTTCTGATCACACAGGCCAGAATCTACATCTACATCTACATCTACATTTATACTCCGCAAGCCACCCAACGGTGTGTGGCGGAGGGCACTTTACGTGCCACTGTCATTACCTCCCTTTCCTGTTGCAGTCGCATATGGAACGCGGGAAGAACCACTGCCGGAAAGCCTCCGTGCGCGCTCTAATCTCTCTATTTTTACATTCATGATCTCCTCGGGAGGTATAAGTAGGGGGAAGCTATATATTCGATACCTCATCCAGAAACGCACCCTCTCGAAACCTGGACAGCAAGCTACACCGCGATGCTGAGCGCCTCTTTTGCAGAGTCTGCCACTTGAGTTTGCCAAACATCTCCATAACGCTATAACGCTTACCAAATAACCCTGTGACGAAACGCGCCTCTCTTCTTTGGATCTTCTCTATCTCCTCTGTCAATCCGATCTGGTACGGATCCCACACTGATGAGCAATATTCAAGTATAGGTCGAACGAGTGTTTTGTAAGCCACCTCCTTTGTTGATGGACTACATTTTCTAAGCACTCTCCCAATGAATCTTATATGATCATTCCACTTCAAATCGTTCCGCACGCATTGTAGGGAAGCAGCCTACTCACGCTGTAGTAAATTCACATCGGTTCCCATTGTGTGCCAACCAGTCTGCTGTAACTAGCTCTGACGTCATAGATGTTGCGCAATACCTTAAAAATCAAGCAAATGACCTAAAACTTTTCTAGCATGTCAGGAATAATACTAAATTAATGTGTGTTAAATATCAGTTCGATAACTTCAGCCATTTTCGAAATTTGGACGTTCTTCTGAAAAAATCATTGGCGCAACAGAAAAGAGCTAGTGACTTCAAAATTTATATTTAGATTCATCTTTCATAACGATTTAATAAAAACAGTACTTTGGATTTCACAAATTAAGATTTTAGTGGAAATTCATGATTTTGTGGTTTTCGTCTCAAAACTGAAGGAAGCAAGATAGATTAAGTAGGCTAATAAATAAGGCTAGGATGTTTAGATTTAAATAGATTGGAGGTCCGCTATGACTATGAAGATGTGAAAAGTTTCTTTTGAATACCTATAAAATTATAGCGATAGCGGATCTCAAAAGGGCCAGTTCAGAGCTCATCTACTGCGTGCAGTGTAATTTAATTAATTCTCTCGCCCAAAATATTTGACTTAGCCACGTCAAAAATTTATTATCAATACTTACCTGCGTGCTGAATGCACATTTAAATTAAGAACTTCATCGGCCATCAGCAAAAGAAGCTATAAATTATTATGTAACTTGAAGTGGTGCGTTACTAGCCCAGCGGCTAGTCGGGGGAGCCAATTTGATCAGGCGTTCCCTTAGCCGTCTGCACCGCGGCTTTATATATAAGAACGCTGCGCGAGGAAGCAAGGCCCCAGTTCTCTCCAGACGCCGAATGACACGCCATCTGTGTCGGGAGTCGCGTCGCATCAGTGTCACTGCTACAAACAGCCTCGGGTGCCGTATTAAGTTACTAGAGATACGCGGAACCATGAAAACATTTTAAGTGAAGTGTTAATTATGGGATGATTTTCATTATCTAGCTTCAGTTTGCGTATTGTCGTACTTTCACGTGCCGTCGCGGGACAGACATTCTACCAAATATATAGCGTGGCGTTTGATGAAATACCCTCATCAAATTATGGCGAGCATTCTTTTTAACATTTAATTCGGACATTTATAGTTGCATCAGCGCATTAGACTCTGAACTGCTCTGTTAGTTAGGTTGTAGGGATACTTGTGTTTTTTATCAGTGAATTTCAGAATATACTCAACTATTTTGGAAAACCGTTTTTGATTAGAAATCCCGGACAATCTCCTAATTCCTCTGAGCTATAAGCTGCAGCTATAATGGTATTCTCGGATGAAGTGGGCACTAGGAACTCTATTTACAGGCTTCACGTTTTGTTAAATCACTTTCTGGGTGCTAAAAATTAAATAGAGAGCCAGTGTTGAGAACGGCGAAAGACAACATTAACAACATTCTAAAAGCCTGAAACGGATTCAACATGCAAGAATTTATACAGCAATTCATTTTTTTTACAAATTATTCGCCGCCCCACAGCATACTCCCAGATATTTTACAGAAGTAACTGCTGCCAGTGTTTGTTCCGCTATCATATAATCATACAATAAAGGATCCTTCTTTCTATGTATTCGCAATACATTACATTTGTCTATGTTAAGGGACAGTTGCCACTCCCTGCACCAAGTGCCTATCCGCTGCAGATCTTCCTGCATTTCGCTACAATTTTCTAATGCTGCAACTTCTCTGTATACTACAGCATCATCCGCGAAAAGCCGCATGGAACTTCCGACACTATGAAGTGTAATGTGGCTCACCAAGGCGACGGGCTGGCCCAGCGATCTGACGTCTGACTCAACACACGTCATACAAATAACTTCATAGTTAACTGGTTGCAGCTATAAAATCAAGAATACATAATTATGCTTTAATTAACTATTTCAATAAGTACATAAAAATCGTAACAATTAATTGTATCCTTCCTACAGGAAGAAATCAATACTAATATTTCTGACTCAACTTACGAATATGATTACATGCCCTCTTTTCCATGTCACCTCTCATTTTCATCAATTTTATCAATGTTGTATGTCATTGCACGGTGGTAACAGACCGAATGATGTTATTGTAATGAGAGTATTTGTACTGCTCAAAATACTTTTCACTTGATTCCTGTGCATGTTGGGTTACTTCCATGGGTAGCCTGTGTGAGGCGAGCGTCGGAGGACGTTGCACACTGCGTTTCTGACTGGTGGCTGCACTTCTCCGAATACTGAGAGAGTCGTACAATGGGCCTAAGCGCCTGGTGGAACGACTGACGTCGGTCGAGTTTCACCTATTGTATGCAGAGCGAAACAACCTGTTAGACTTCTGAGTGTCGCCGCAGTTTATGTGTTTACCGTTCCAGCGCGTCCGGAACGAAGATCCCTGGCACCGACTGACTGCATTGTCCTCTTGATTCTGAGAATACTTGTGGACCGTGCCCTGCTGGCTGCGACTGCCTGGCGCCGGATGGCCGGTGGTCTAGGCAGGTTGTTTTCGTAGCCGGTCAAACAGCAAGTTCAGTGCCCTCAGCTGAATAGCAGAGGCATGATTGGTCAACTTAAACTGAGGCTAAATGACATCATAAAGCCCTGGTCGAAGTTGGAGGGAACGGTCGCTATTGGCGAGAATCATGTTCTGAGACAGTGTGGGGGAATTTTGGAATCAGAACTGAATGGTGCTTCGCGGGTTTCGAGGAGGGTAGGGAGTTGAGCAATGTTGGCTTCGCTCTTGCGTTGTGTGGGCGCAGGTTTTTCGGAATCTGATCTTCGTCGGAGTCGCACTATTTTCGGCAGAACTTAGAATTCTCGGACAGATTTCGAGGGCAGGTGTTGAAACAGAGTTGCTGCACGCCGGAAGGCGGCGCCTACGTCATCAGAAAGCTGCCTACCGACGACGTGCTACAAATTTCAGGATTGGTGAAGTATTTTGCGGCTCCGGCATTGTAGGACCTATCAATTTAATACTGAAGTCCTCAATAGTACGCGCGCTCGCTTTGCCAGAAGTCCACCTAGAGTATTTCTCCATGTGATCCCATGTGAGCTCTCACTACTAATCGCGATACTGCAATATGGTCGAGAGATTAATGTTTGATTGATTAGGACCTCCAGTCATTACAGACAAGCTATTGCATCACGGAGAGTAGGAGCCCTTGTTATCGAGCCAAGTCTTATTCGCATAGCAGTTCAGGATACCCTATCCTTTAACCTACTGTTTGTGTCGATATTCATGTGCCTTTATGTTTTGATGTATAATAAATGTCATTGTAATACTTAAGCCGCATATCATTTCGTAGATATATGCAGAATCCCTTTTCCTGTTGTTTATTATGATAAAGTTCTCTTTTTTTCTTTCTGGGTAGATCACGATTTTTATTAAATTATTATGAGTGTGCACTCCTTATTTTACCAATTTGTTGGGGTCCACCATCATTTCCCTTCGTTACCACTGTGCGCATAATTAATTAGTTGGTAAGTAAGGAGAGGGTCGAGTTCATGTGTCGTTCTCATTCAAAATTCCTCAGAATTAAAGAGGTACAAACTGTGTTCCATCTCGGCACCTCGCAACCTTCTCGCGGTGAAACGTACTAATTTACTATCAATAAGTTTCACTCTAACCGACTTCGTTTAATAAATTAAATTCTTTCATTAATTATACTCTTTTTATGAGATTTCGGCCTTTACTGTCCGTGTTTCATCTTACCAGGTCATCTGTCAATAGTAAAGATTTGGCTATTCCAGAAATCTGGGAGGTAGTATTTTTTCGTCTCAGAGTTGCGCAATATATATACACTCCTGGAAATTGAAATAAGAACACCGTGAATTCATTGTCCCAGGAAGGGGAAACTTTATTGACACATTCCTGGGGTCAGATACATCACATGATCACACTGACAGAACCACAGGCACATAGACACAGGCAACAGAGCATGCACAATGTCGGCACTAGTACAGTGTATATCCACCTTTCACAGCAATGCAGGCTGCTATTCTCCCATGGAGACGATCGTAGAGATGCTGGATGTAGTCCTGTGGAACGGCTTGCCATGCCATTTCCACCTGGCGCCTCAGTTGGACCAGCGTTCGTGCTGGACGTGCAGACCGCGTGAGACGACGCTTCATCCAGTCCCAAACATGCTCAATGGGGGACAGATCCGGAAATCTTGCTGGTCAGGGTAGTTGACTTACACCTTCTAGAGCACGTTGGGTGGCACGGGATACGTGCGGACGTGCATTGTCCTGTTGGAACAGCAAGTTCCCTTGCCGGTCTAGGAATGGTAGAACGATGGGTTCGATGACGGTTTGGATGTACCGTGGACTATTCAGTGTCCCCTCGACGATCACCAGTGGTGTACGGCCAGTGTAGGAGATCGCTCCCCACACCATGATGCCGAGTGTTGGCCCTGTGTGCCTCGGTCGTATGCAGTCCTGATTGTGGCGCTCACCTGCACGGCGCCAAACACGCATACGACCATCATGGGCACCAAGGCAGAAGCGACTCTCATCGCTGAAGACGACACGTCTCCATTCGTCCCTCCATTCACGCCTGTCGCGACACCACTGGAGGCGGGCTGCACGATGTTGGGGCGTGAGCGGAAGACGGCCTAACGGTGTGCGGGACCGTAGCCCAGCTTCATGGAGACGGTTGCGAATGGTCCTCGCCGATACCCCAGGAGCAACAGTGTCCCTAATTTGCTGGGAA
The DNA here is from genome assembly GCF_021461385.2 of Schistocerca piceifrons. Taxonomy (NCBI): domain Eukaryota; kingdom Metazoa; phylum Arthropoda; class Insecta; order Orthoptera; family Acrididae; genus Schistocerca; species Schistocerca piceifrons. Next base: position 686,271,730 of record NC_060142.1, on the reverse strand, counting down.
GTGGCGGTGCGGTCCCCTACGGCACTGTGTAGGATCCTACGGTCTTGGCGTGCATCCGTGCGTCGCTGCGGTCTGGTCCCAGGTCGACAGGCACGTGCACCTTCCACCGACCACTGGCGACAACATCGCTGTACTGTGGAGACCTCACGCCCCACGTGTTGAGCAATTCGGCGGTACGTCCACCCGGCCTCCCGCATGCCCACTATACGCCCTCGCTCAAAGTCCGTCAACTGCACATACGGTTCACGTCCACGCTGTCGCGGCATGCTACCAGTGTTAAAGACTGCGATGGAGGTCCGTATGCCACGGCAAACTGGCTGACACTGACGGCGGCGGTGCACAAATGCTGCGCAGCTAGCGCCATTCGACGGCCAACACCGCGGTTCCTGGTGTGTCCGCTGTGCCGTGCGTGTGATCATTGCTTGTACAGCCCTCTCGCAGTGTCCGGAGTAAGTATGGTGGGTCTGGTGTCAATGTGTTCTTTTTTCCATTTCCAGGAGTATATATATATATATATATATATATATATATATATATATATATATATATATATAATCTGTGTGTGTGTGTACAATACAAGTAGCCAGTGCCACAGGCGTTGGCCGCTGTACTGCATCACATGTTACAGTATTTGTTGGGACTCGGACTCGCTTCAGCTTCCAAGAAGATAATAGTAGTACTAAACGGAGTTCAGATTAATGGTCCCTTATGACACATAATGAAATCTAGTGTTCAAGTTAGTAAATTCTGTCACATTCAGTGCTCGCTAACACATCTCCAGTTCCGGTAAAATTTGCTTAGCGCCTGATGACACAATATCCAGCACCTGGGACGTAACCACGAACTCAAAGCATTTCAACCTGCAATACACAACACTCAACCATCAACCAGTTTTCCGCTAGAGGTTCCTGCACAGGACTACTGCTACAGACGGGAACAAAACCAGACCTTGCGTGGATTCAAATTAATCCTCAAAACACAAACCATCGAATCGCCGCAGATCTGTAAGGGTCCAGTAATCTGGTTACTCCTTACTTATTCATCTACCTATTTGGGCCGCTTAAGTATCCTGGGACTCATCAAGAGCTCGAATCTAGTTCAACACTGGACCTGAGCTGAATCGTATCTTCAAATCTCTGTCGGAACTCGTATTAATTTCTTTATAAATCAGCTAAAAGAACCCGTTAAACAATCGTATTCTCTGGTAATCAACTAGTCAAGCTCCCACGCCGAATAACCCAACCTCATGACGTCAACCAGACTGTGCTCAGATGCAACCTACACTCGCGTTCAGACAACTCCCCGATTGCCTGACCAAAACCAAACTGCCGTCGAGACCACATTAAATTTTCAGGAACCATTAAATTTGCAGTCTCTCGGTTACTGACTCTTTAACAATTCAACGTTGCATCTGACTGCCGTCGGCGAATTTCTCAGCGACCAGGTGCGTTGCTATATACACCCTTCTGCCGCACAGGTTTTCAGCATTGCCTTGACCTGCAGTATATTTCTTTGTTCCTTCCACGTACAGCAATTGCTACAACAATAATTTACATAAAGAAAATACGGTTTTACATACAAACAACGCGATTTACTTAAACTTAAAATGCAATTGATGCGCATCTAAGTTGGGCTGATAGCTTTACCTAACGTGACACCGACCACAAAATACACTCCTGGAAATGGAAAAAAGAACACATTGACACCGGTGTGTCAGACCCACCATACTTGCTCCGGACACTGCGAGAGGGCTGTACAAGCAATGATCACGCGCACGGCACAGCGGACACACCAGGAACCGCGGTGTTGGCCGTCGAATGGCGCTAGCTGCGCAGCATTTGTGCACCGCCGCCGTCAGTGTCAGCCAGTTTGCCGTGGCATACGGACCTCCATCGCAGTCTTTAACACTGGTAGCATGCCGCGACAGCGTGGACGTGAACCGTATGTGCAGTTGACGGACTTTGAGCGAGGGCGTATAGTGGGCATGCGGGAGGCCGGGTGGACGTACCGCCGAATTGCTCAACACGTGGGGCGTGAGGTCTCCACAGTACAGCGATGTTGTCGCCAGTGGTCGGTGGAAGGTGCACGTGCCTGTCGACCTGGGACCAGACCGCAGCGACGCACGGATGCACGCCAAGACCGGAGGATCCTACGCAGTGCCGTAGGGGACCGCACCGCCACTTCCCAGCAAATTAGGGACACTGTTGCTCCTGGGGTATCGGCGAGGACCATTCGCAACCGTCTCCATGAAGCTGGGCTACGGTCCCGCACACCGTTAGGCCGTCTTCCGCTCACGCCCCAACATCGTGCAGCCCGCCTCCAGTGGTGTCGCGACAGGCGTGAATGGAGGGACGAATGGAGACGTGTCGTCTTCAGCGATGAGAGTCGCTTCTGCCTTGGTGCCCATGATGGTCGTATGCGTGTTTGGCGCCGTGCAGGTGAGCGCCACAATCAGGACTGCATACGACCGAGGCACACAGGGCCAACACTCGGCATCATGGTGTGGGGAGCGATCTCCTACACTGGCCGTACACCACTGGTGATCGTCGAGGGGACACTGAATAGTCCACGGTACATCCAAACCGTCATCGAACCCATCGTTCTACCATTCCTAGACCGGCAAGGGAACTTGCTGTTCCAACAGGACAATGCACGTCCGCACGTATCCCGTGCCACCCAACGTGCTCTAGAAGGTGTAAGTCAACTACCCTGGCCAGCAAGATTTCCGGATCTGTCCACCATTGAGCATGTTTGGGACTGGATGAAGCGTCGTCTCACGCGGTCTGCACGTCCAGCACGAACGCTGGTCCAACTGAGGCGCCAGGTGGAAATGGCATGGCAAGCCGTTCCACAGGACTACATCCAGCATCTCTACGATCGTCTCCATGGGAGAATAGCAGCCTGCATTGCTGTGAAAGGTGGATATACACTGTACTAGTGCCGACATTGTACATGCTCTGTTGCCTGTGTCTATGTGCCTGTGGTTCTGTCAGTGTGATCATGTGATGTATCTGACCCCAGGAATGTGTCAATAAAGTTTCCCCTTCCTGGGACAATGAATTCACGGTGTTCTTATTTCAATTTCCAGGAGTGTATTTTTGCACATCGCCAACTCTACGTAGCCGCTGATGTGTACAAAGCTACACTGGCTTCGGACTTAGTCGTCTGGGTGCTTCACCATTCTTGTAAGCCAGTATACATATAATTACGGAAAGCTAGTGGGGTGCTGAAGCCAAAGTATATATTACTTTATAACTTACGCTACCCCTGCCTTACCTCAACTACGCTTGCTTTGCTGTCTCTCGGTTACTGACTCTGCTTCAGAAATACTTGAAGGATGCCTTTAGAAAGCGGTGTTGTGTTGCTCGGATTCTCTGCGGTCAGCTTCTGTCGGCGTTAAAGAGTCATCATTCATAAAAGAAAGCACATTCGGATAAAAATGAGTTGCATCCACGCAAACGCACAATTCAGCCTTTTATTTTTGCATTTGAATTTGGCCGTGAAATACTTTTCCAGTAGGCACTGCCTTAGAAATAAACTTCCATCACGTGCATATACCTTTTATAGTGTTTCACCACGTTGTAACAGTTTCACAAGTTCTACTATATCAGTGCAACAGATGCAGAAATCCGTTGGGATACGGTATAGATGGAACCGAACATCAGTCCGCAACTGTTAAAGGTCTTTTTAAATGGATGCGAACACGTGCATCGTCTTTTATTACTTGAGTTTTATTTCCGCGCCTCCGGCATAGCATGTTCGTTGTATGACGATATACTTAAAGATATATTTCTCGCACTGTAGCAAAACATCGAAATATTTTTTACTCCTTAGGCGTTCAATTCCGTTCCTATCTACGGAGAGGAAGACAAAGCCGAAAAGATCAGTTTGCTTTCATCGTCTCGTAGAATTACGTACTTTTCTGTCGACCTCGACCGTGTGTAATTAAACTCCGTAGTTATCTGAGTAATACTGCGGAAGAAGATTCCAAAGTCAAACTTATTTAGTATATTGTATGCGAGTGCGTGTCTGGGACTCCTATAACTGACCTGATCAAAATAAAACCATAGGCAAGGGAAATTCTTCTTTCGTTATTTCTTTGTGCGAACTAATCAACCATTGGTTTCATGTTCACAGATCAATATTCGTAACCGAAGCAATGAATTAAGTACTTTTGAATATATTATGGGAGTGGCAGTGATCAATATCTCACAAATATTTACTATTAAAAACAGACTTGATCACGATTTATTTACCAAGGTAGCCGGCCGGTGTGGCCGTGCGGTTAAAGGCGCTTCAGTCTGGAACCGCGTGACCGCTACGCTCGCAGGTTCCAATCCTGCCTCGGGCATGGATGTGTGTGATGTCTTTAGGTTAGTTAGGTTTAATTAGTTCTAAGTTCTAGGCGACTGATGACCTCAGAAGTTAAGTCGCATAGCGCTCAGAGCCATTTGACCCATTTACCAAGGTGACCGGTTTCGACCACTACTGTGGTCATCTTCAGACCATTGAGTAGGAACTTCTTTCTGTTGGAGAGTCACTACTACTGATTCTCCAACAGAAAGAGGTACTTAATCAATCGTCTGAAGATGACGACAATAGTGGTCGAAACCGGTCACCTTGATAAATAAATCGTGATCAAGACTGTTTTTAATTGTAAATGAATTATGTTCTCATACTTCAATTTACTCTCTCTCTCTCTCTCTCTCTCTCTATGGAGGCTACACAGTGCAGAATAAATAAATATCAAGACTAGATCATTTATATATAAGGCATATTACGACGCACATACAGAGCACAGGCTCTCTGGAATCCTCGATACTTACAGCGGAGCACACTGCTTAGTATTAGAGAGGCTTGACAGTTAGATAAAGATAGAGTCATTATTCTAACAGATTCACGGTTAGCATGTTTTCAGTAATACCAAAAACTGTAGGACGTATTGAGGAAATGAAGTTCCGTAGAAAGTAAATCAACTCGATACTTACAGCGGAGCACACTGCTTAGTATTAGAGAGACTTGACAGTTAGATAAAGATAGAGTCATTATTCTAACAGACTCACGGTTAGCATGTTTTCAGTAATACCAACAATTGTAGGACGTATTGAGGAAATGAAGTTCCGTAGAAAGTAAATCAACATACTATGCTGAAATGGGCGCTTTGGCATCAACGCAACTGCCGACACTTTAGGTGAGAGTACCACTAACCATGGCACACGACGTACGAACAGTTTCCCTGTACAGACCTTCTGCAAGAACAGTGGCGGCAGATCAGAAGCTTCTGGGGCAATAACTGGCCCCTATTGTACCGACACGGAGGAAATCATTATGCAGCTGTACTACCAAGCATCCGTGAACGACCGTGGTACTCCCACTGGTATGTACAACCGACAACTTTTGGCTACCACGTTCCGCCTCGGCTTTAACCACCCAAAGTTCCGACTGCGGGCGACAACCAAGTCACTACTCTGCTTAGCGCTTCCCATCGGAACAAAAACACTATACTTACACGACGAATAATGTGTCACTACATAAACATATAGGCCGTTTTGCTGCCAAGTCGTGTAAGCCCAGTTGCGGTGTAAAGTCAAGCGCCATCATCACCAGTCGGGAACGTTAGAGCAGAGGGGGCTGCGAAGGAGACGTCAGCCAAAACATGCTCATCGTGATCGACACATCTCCAGGACGACAACGTGACGGCAGTGCTCTCTACACGAAGAGAACCTAAGCGCTGCACCCTACTGACCGCAAGCCAGATCTCCGAGTTCTAAAAGCTCTGAGCACTATGGGACTTAACTTGTGAGGTCATCAGTCCCCTAGAACTTACAACTAATTAAACCTAACTAACCTAAGAACATCACACATCCATGCCCGCGGCAGGATTCGAAACTGCGACCGTAGCAGTCGCGCGGTTCCAGACTGTAGCGCCTAGAACCGCTCGGCCACCCTGGCCGGCTCCGAGTTCTACAGAAACGTCAAGACCAGCAACCTGGATAGACTGTATTACTTCACTTCTATTGGAATTGTAGATACCGAAAGGACATGGTCTATTTTGCATGTCGCCCTTCGCTTGCGACATATCTGCATGTCTCAAAGTTAAGTGTCGTCATTTACTTTCTGCAATAAAATTCAAATACGATTTGCTTGAATTGTTGTCTAGCGATCCGAGAAAGCAGGTTTCCTGGGCATCCCATATTTGACGAGTAGGCAGGATACAACACGTCCCAAATTGGGCTTTCCCAGAATAGGGAATTTAAAGTTAGCAGTTCCTAATAACTTATTTTGGGAGTTAATTAGAGAACGTCGATAAACTGTAAACATAATGTTTCTATCAAAATGTATAAATCTCTCCTGGAAAGGTTTTACCAAACTCAGAATTATAGCTTTCAGAATAATTATCTTAAGTGGAAAGGCAAACAAGTAAAAAGTGACAACTTGCTCGAAAAACAGAATTGTTTTATATTGCCAAGAGGTACTAACTAAAGAAAGCGAACATTCGGGCAATGTATTTTCTGATGTTGTTATGGTTTTAGCAAATAGTTTGTAACTTTTTAAACGTTTGTAAAACCACAATGTAAACATAGAAATAAATGATGCTGGTATGGGTGTATGAAATAGGCCCGCAATTTTTTTTCTTCGCTTCTGCGATGAATATTCCATTAGCGTAAGACATCTGAAACCGGCGTATAAAAATATAAACTTAAAAAATGGTTCAAATGGCTCTGAGCACCATGGGACTTAACTTCTGAGGTCATCAGTCACCTAGAACGTAGAATTACTTAAACCTAACTAACCTAAGGACATCACACACATCCATGCCCGAGGCAGGATTCGAACCTGGGACCGTAGCGTTCGCGCGGTTCCAGACTGTAGCCCTAGCACCGCTTGGCCACCCTGGCCGGCCGTATATGAAAGCTCACTGACAGACACCCAGTGCTGTTTATAGAAGGACGCCCTTTTCTCAAACCAGCCTCCTGGAACGGAACCTTGACATTCAGCGTGTTTTCATAGAAGAACAGATGTTCCATGCCCTTCATCGCAGGTGATATGACACAGTTTCAGTGAATTGCTTTCTGTACCAAAAGTTTTTCCCTTCTTCGAGGCACACTCCTGAAGGCCTTTGTCAGAAACACAAAATGCGCCATTTCATAAAACCATGAACATAATCGTTATCAGGCAGTCGTAGCAGACCAGCGTGCCATGAGCATTTGGACGTACACCACTCGACTGCCAAGGCGCTAAACTGTTTCGTTCAGTTTTAGCTAACTTGTCAGAGAATGATTTGCCTGTCTAGTAGTGTTAAGTATTGTCAGTTTTCAGTTTCTGTGATTTACATCACTTCGCCGCTAACCCGCCATACATAAACAGAGTTCGCAAAAATCATGGGACAGCTATACACGCATATACAGGTGACGATAATACCTACATCTACATCTACGTTGATACTCCGCAAGCCACCCAACGGTGTGTGGCGGAGGGCACTTTACGTGCCACTGTCATTACCTCCCTTTCCTGTTCCAGTCGCGTATGGTTCGCGGGAAGAACGACTGTCTGAAAGCCTCCGTGCGCGCTCTAATCTCTCTAATTTTACATTCGTGATCTCCTCGGGAGGTATAAGTAGGGGGAAGCAATATATTCGATACCTCATCCAGAAACGCACCCTCTCGAAACCTGGCGAGCAAGCTACACCGCGATGCAGAGCGCCTCTCTTGCAGAGTCTGCCACTTGAGTTTATTAAACATGTCCGTAACGCTATCACGCTTACCAAATAACCCTGTGACGAAACGCGCCGAAACAAAGTATAAAAGGGCAGTTGTTTGGAGGGGCTATCAGTTGCACTCGCATGATTCATATGAAAAGATATCTGATGTGATTGTGGCCTGGCCCCACGACGGGAATTAGCAGACTTTTAACCCGGAATGGTAGTTGGTGCTGAAAGCATGGGACTTTTCATTTCGGAAATCGTTGGTGTAAGCAATATTCCGCGATCTACAGTATCAAGAATGTGCCGATAGTACTAATTACCACACATTACCTCTCACCACGAACAACACAGTTTCCCACAGCTTTCACTTAACGACCGAGGGTAGCAGCGTTTGCGTAAATTTGTTAGTGATGCCTCGCTGCGTGAAATAACCTCAGAAATTAGTGTGGGGTGTACAACAAACGTACCCATTAGGACAGTGGTGCTAAATTCGGCGATAATGCACTGTGGCAGCAGACGACCTACGCGAATGCCTTTGCTAACAGCACGATATCGCCTGCATCGCCTCTCGTGGCCCCGTGGCCATTTCGGTTGGACCCTGGACAGCTGTAAAACCGTGGCCTGCTTAGATGAGTCGCTATTTAAGTTGGTAATGGCTGAGTGACGCACAGTGTCTAGAGGTAGCGTGTTTGATTAGTAATGAAAATGTCCTCGGATCCGCGTTCGGAACTCTCCACAGCTTAAAATTTCATTAATAATCAGCTCCGGCGGCCAAAGACTTCAGGCATAAGAAGTCACCCTCAGTCTGCCAACGGCCTTATCAAAGCAGGCACTCTCGTGTCCTTGGAATGGGAAACTGACCCTGAAGGAGGAACAATAAGCAGTGGTCAACATCATGGGGATGCGAGGCCAACAGAAACCACTGCATTAAAGACACATAACGTGTATCCACACGACATGTGGCCTGTAATTGAAAAAGTGTCATGACATTTCCATTGGCAAAGGATACCAAAATAGCCTTACATTCGCATCTCCGGGAGGAGGCTGGTAAGTGGGAGCTGACCATGTGACAAAGATAAACAACTAACGAAAGGATAACGCTCTACGAGTCGGGGCGTGCTATGTCATAAGTTTGAACGTGATAGGGAAGCTAGAAAATCTGAAGAGGGAAATGCAAAGACTCAGTCTAGAGAGAGTAGAGGTCAGTAAAGTGAAATTAACAGATGACAAGGAGTTTTGATTAGATTTTTGTAATATCAACAGTAGCAGAAAATGGTACAACGGGAATGGAATTCGTTATGAATACGAAGACAGGGCAGGGAGCATATTACAGCGAATGGTTCAGTGTTAACGTTGTTCTTATCAGAATCTATAGCAAACCAACACCGACAATGACAGTTCAGGCATACATGTCGACGTCGTATGCTGGAGATGAAGACATCAAGAAAGTATATGAGGGTATTGAAAGAGTAAAACAGTACGTAAAGGGAGATGAGAATCTAATAGTCACAGTGTACCGGAATGCAGTTGTAGGGGAAGGAGTAGAAGAAAAGGTTACAGGAGAACGTGGGCTTGGGACAAGGAATGCGAGAGGAGAAAGGCTAATTGAGTTATGCAATAAACTTCAGCTAGTAATAGCGAATACTCTGTTGAAGATACACAAGATGAGGAGGTATACTAGAACAGGTCTGGTGGTACAGGATGATTTCATTTAGATTACATCACACTGAGACAGAGATTCCGAAATCAGATACTGGATTTTAAGGGGTACCCAGGAGCAGATACAGACGCCGATCACAATGTAGTATTGATGACGAGTAGGCTGAAGCTTATGAAATTAGCCAGGGAGAATGGGAATGCAAAGTAGTGGGACACGGAAGTACTAAAAAATGACGAGATGCGATTGAAGTTCTCTAAGGCTATAGATACAACGATAAGGAATAGCTCAGTAGACAGTAAAGTTGAAGAGAAATGGACATCTCTAAAAATGGCAATCATAGAAGCTGGAAAGAGAAACACAGGCGCAAAGAAGGTAACTGTTAAGAAGTCGTAGATAACAGAAGCGATATTTCTGTTGATCAATGAAACAGAAAAGTATAAAATGTTCACAGCAATTCAGGAATATAGAAATACAGGTTTCTGAGGAATGAAATAAATAGGAAGTATAGGGAAGCTAAGACGAAATGGCTGCATGCAAATGTGAAGACATCGAAAAAGAAATGATCGTCGGAAGGACTGACTCATCGTATAGGAAAGTCAAACCAGCTATCGGTGAAACTAAAAGCTAGGGTGGTAACATTAAGAATGCAACGAAAATTGCACTGTGAAATACGGAGGAGAGAGCGAGTAGGTAGAAACATTACATAGAAGGCCTCTATGAGGCGGAAGATTTGTCTAATGTTATAGAAGAAGATACAGGAGTCGATTTAGAAGAGATAAGAGATTCAGTATGAGAATCAGAATTTTAGAGAGCTTTGGAGGACTTAAGATCAAATAATGCAGAAGGGATTCATGACATTCCACTAGAATTTCTAAAATCACTGGGAGAAGTCGCAACGAAAAGACTAGGCACATTGGTGTGTAGAATGTATGTCTGGCAACATGCCATCTGACTTTCGGAAGGATATCAGCCACAATGTTCCGAAGACAGCCAGAGCTGGCAAGTGCGAGAATTCTCGCACAATCAGTTTAACAGCTTATGCATCCAAGTTTCAGACAAGAACAACATACAGAAGAATGCAAAAGGAAATTGAGAATGTATTATGGGGCTTTAGGAAAGGCTAAAGGTAATTTCGCCGCTGCGGTTTGTAATCGAAGTAACACTAAAGAAAAATGAAGAGACGTTCATGAATTTGTCGACTTGGAAAAAGTATTAGACAATGTAAAATTGTACAAAACGTTCAAAATTCTGAGAAAATTAGGGGTAAGCTATAGGGAGAGACGGGTAAAGTACAATATGTACAAGAGCCAAAAGGGAATGAAAATGAGTGGACGATCAAAACGTAGTGCTCGAATTAAAAAGGGTGTAAGACAGGAATGTAATATTTCCCCCTACCGTTGAGTCTGTACATCGAAAAGCAATGACGGAAGTAAACATAAGGTTCAGGAGTGGAATTAAAACTTAAGGTGAAACGATATCAATGATACGATTCGCTAATGACATTCCTATCCTGAGTGAAAGTGAAGAAGAATGGAATGAACAATCTAACGAGTATGGAATGTGGATTGAGAGTAAATTAAAATAGACGAAAGTAATGAGAAGTAGCAGAGATGAGAATAGCGAAAAACTTAACATCAGGATTGGTGGTCACCAAATAGAAGAAGTGCTATCTAGGCAATAAAATAATCAATGACGGACGGATCAAGGAGGACATCAATAGCAGACTAGCAATTGCAGAAAAGGCATTCCTGGCCAAGAGAAGTCTACTAATATCTAACATCGGCCTTAATTTGAGGAAGAAATTTCTGGGGATGTACGTCTGGAGTACAGCATTGTGTGATAGTTAATCATGGACTGTGGGAAAACCAGAACAGAGGAGAATCGAAGCATTTGCCATGTGGTGCTACAGACGAATGGTTCAAATGGTTCAAATGGCTCTGAGCACTATGGGACTTAACTTCTGAGGTCATCAGTCCCATAGAACTTAGAACTACTTAAACCTAACTAACCTAAGGACTCGCACACATCCATGCCCGAGGCAGGATTTGAACCTGCGACCGTAGGGGCACGCGGTTCCAGACTGTAGCGCCTAGAACCACTCGGCCACTCCAGCTGGCAACAGACGAATGTTGAAAATTAGGTGGTCTGATAAGATGGGTTATACGCAGAATGGTGGAGGAAAGGAATATGTGGAAAACACTGACAAGGATAAGGGACAGAATGATAGGAAATCTTTCAAGACACCAGTGGATAACTTTTATGATACAAGATGGAGCTGTAGAGGGCAAAAACTGAAGAGGGAAATGAACCGTGAATTTACTTTCAAAATCTTTTCATAGAGAATTTATTTTATTTACTAGCGATTCGTCAGGAACATTAACACATTTAATCACACTAGGTGAGCGTGGAAGTAGTTGCCAGGGAGTACCTGATGAAAATGTAATTACCCCCTAACTGTTAACATGCGGGAGACCAGCAGACTGACATACAGACACTAACTGCCTAACAAATGCGGACGGGAGACAGACGAGCAAGCTGGGGACGAGAGACTGACCAAGAAAACAAGTAGAATTAGACAAGTAAATGAAACAACACATCACGAATCACTTAACTTATAATAAACTGCGATGTCTGGCGAAGACCTGGCGCAGCACCCCCAAATCGCTCTCGCGAACCATCCGCTGCCAGCCGATTCAACGGACGCAGGAAGGCGCGCCGAACTCTCGTCTCACGACGTCGCAGCTCGCGCCGACCAGACCGATGTCGTGGGTTGCTCTCGTGTCGGCCGCGAAGCCACTATCCCTGTCTATACGGCGCGGCCCACTGGACTCACGTGGCGACCTCACATGCGCTGACGTTCAAGACGGACAAGTCACCTTGCGTCTCAGTGCGCGACCGACCAACACATGCAGGAACACATGCAGGAAATAATGGAGAATGCAGGTTGCAAGTGCTACTGTGAGATAAAGAGGTTGTCAAAGGAGAGAAATTAGTGCCGGGCTGCATCAGTCTAGTCAGAAAACTAATAACTCGAAAGAAAGAAAGAAAGAGCCGATGTAGAGTTCGAGTGTTGCGCATATCCCACGAAGCCATGGATCCAACTTGTCAACAATGCACTTTGCAAGCTGATGCCGACTCCATAAGGTCGTAGGCTGTGTTTACATGGAATGGACTGGATCTTCTTGTCAAACTGAACCCATCACTCACAGGAAGTGGTTATATTCTGCTACTTGCTGACCATTTTCCGCCATTCATGAACTTCATGTTTCCACAGAGGAATGGAATTTTTATGAATGACAGTGCACGATGTCACCGAGCCAAAATTGTTCGTGATTCGTTCGAAGAACATTCTTGACAGTTCGAGTGACGCATTTGGCCACTAACATTTATGGGATCTATTCTAGCGGTCATTTCAGGCACAAATTGTTGTACGGCAACATTTTCGCACATTTGGTCGACTATATAGAAAGCATGCGTCAGTATCTCTGCTTGGGACTTACAACGACCTGTTGAGGTCATGGGACGTCCACCTAATGCACTCTGCCGGACATAATGACGTCCAACATTATATTGTGAGCTGTCCCATGACTTTAGTCACCTACATTTAAAAGTTCAAACGAATAACTTCTGTAGGGGTATAGCTGAAAATGAAAACTTATCGAACAGCGACCGTCACCAAAGCGAAGAGAATCAGAGATTTTATTTTATTTCTATATTTGAGCTACAGAAAATACGTTCAGACGAAGCATTTTTGAGGGTCAGGAACTTAATTACCAATGAACTCGTTAAGTGTTCAGATAATGCTGGAAGATAAAGATAGAGTGTGGGATTCTTACGAAATCTGTTCTTCAGAAGGTTTTGTCCTAGCTCTGCGTATTGTTTGTTCGTCTGCGATGGTAAGTAGCATACATCCTATTACTGAGTTTAGTTACCTGCGGGTCGGCAAGTGACAGTTTGATTGTCAAGAACATTTCCTGCTCCGCTTTTCTATAAAACGTAGCTACAGTGATTTTGTCTAATAGAAGGGGGGAGGAAGAGGAAGAACCCAGTAGACGAAACAATACGAACGTCGTTCAATGAAATTAACACAAAATGTAAAGTGGCAAAGCAGAGGTGGACAGAAACCTGTTGTTGTTGTTGCGGTCTTCAGTCCTGAGACTGGTTTGATGCACCTCTCCATGCTACTCTATCATGTGCAAGCTTCTTCATCTCCCAGTACCTACTGCAACCTACATCCTTCTGAATCTGCTTAGTGTATTCATCTCTTGGTCTCCCTCTACGATTTTTACCCTCCACGTTGCCCTCCAATGCTAAATTTGTGATCCCTTCATGCCTCAAAACATGTCCTACCAACCGGTCCCTTCTTCTAGTCAAGTTGTGCCACAAACTTCTCTTCTCCCCAATCCTATTCAATACCTCCTCATTAGTTACGTGATCTACCCACCTTATCTTCAGCATTCTTCTGTAGCACAACATTTCGAAAGCTTCTATTCTCTTCTTATCCAAACTAGTTATCGTCCATGTTTCACTTCCATACATTGCTACACTCCATACAAATACTTTCAGAAACGACTTCCTGACACTTAAAGCTATACTCGATGTTAACAAATTTCTCTTCTACAGAAACGATTTCCTTGCCATTGCCAGTCTACATTTTATATCCTCTCTACTTCGACCATCATCAGTTATTTTACTCCCTAAATTGCAAAACTCCTTTACTAATTTAAGTGTCTCATTTCCTAATCTAATTCCCTCAGCATCACCCGATTTAATTTGACTACATTGCATTATCCTCGTTTTGCTTTTGTTGATGTTCATCTGATATCCTCCTTTCGAGACACTGTCCATTCCATTCAACTGCTCTTCCAAGTCCTTTGCTGTCTCTGACAGAATTACAATGTAATCGGCGAACCTCAAAGTTTTTACTTCTTCTCCATGAATTTTAATACCTACTCCGAATTTTTCTTTCGTTTCCTTTACTGCTTGCTCAATATACAGATTGAATAACATCGGGGAGAGGCTACAACCCTGTCTCACACCTTTCCCAACCACTGCTTCCCTTTCATGCCCCTCGACTCTTATAACTGCCATCTGGTTTCTGTACTAATTGTAAATAGCCTTTCGCTCCCTGTATTTTACCCCTGCCACCTTCAGAATTCGAAAGAGAGTATTCCAGTTAACATTGTCAAAAGCTTTCTCTAAGTCTGCAAATGCTAGAAACGTAGGTTTGCCTTTTCTTAATCTTTCTTCTAAGATAAGTCGTAAGGTTAGTATTGCCTCACGTGTTCCAACATTTCTACGGAATCGAAACTGATCTTCTCCGAGATCCGCTTCTACCAGTTTTTCCATTCGTCTGTAAAGAATTCGCGTTAGTATTTTGCAGCTGTGACTTTTTAAACTGATAGTTCGGTAATTTTCACATCTGTCAACACCTGCTTTCTTTGGGATTGGAATTATTATATTCTTCTTGAAGTCTGAGGGTATTTCGCCTGTCTCATACATCTTGCTCACCAGTTTTGTCATGACTGGCTCTCCCAAGGCCATCAGTAGTTCTAATAGAATGTTGTCTACTCCCGGGGCCTTGTTTCGACTCAGGTCTTTCAGTGCTCTGTCAAACTCTTCATGCAGTATCTTATCTCCCATTTCGTCTTCATCTACATCCTCTTCCATGTCCATAATATAGTCCTCCAGTACATCGCCCTTATATAAACCCTCAATATACTCCTTCCACCATTCTGCCTTCCCTTCTTTGCTTAGAACTGGGTTGCCATCTGAGCTCTTGATATTCATACGAGTGGTCCTCTTCTCTCCAAAGGTCTCTTTAATTTTCCTGTAGGCAATATCCATCTTACCCCTAGTGAGACAGGCCTCTACATCCTGACATTTGTCCTCTAGCCATCCCAGCTTAGCCATTTTGCACTTCCTGTCTATCTCATTTTTGAGACGTTTGTATTCCTTTTTGCCTGCTTCATTTACTGCATTTTTATATTTTCTCCTTTCATCCATTAAATGCAATATTTCTTCTGTTACCCAAGGATTTCTATTAGCCCTCGTCTTTTTACCTACTTGATCGTCTGCTGCCTTCACTACTTCATCCCTCAGAGCTACCCATTCTTCTTCTTCTGTATTTCTTTCCCCCATTCCTGTCAATTGTTTCCTTATGCTCTCCCTGAAACTCTCTACATCTTCTGGTTCTTTCAGTTTATCCAGGCCCCATCTCCTTAAATTCTCACCTTTTTGCAGTTTCTTCAGTTTCAATCTGCAGTTCATAACCAATAGATTGTGGTCAGAATCTACATCTGGCCCTGGAAATGTCTTACAATTTAAAACCTGGTTCCTAAATCTCTGTCTTACCATTATATAATCTATCTGATACCTTTTAGTATCTCCAGGATTCTTCCAGGTATACAACCTTCTTTTATGATTCTTGGACCAAGTGTTAGCTATGATTAAGTTATGCTCTGTGCAAAATTCTTCAAGGCGGCTTCCTCTTTCATTTCTTCCCCCCAATCCATATTCACCTACTATGTTTCCTTCTCTCCCATTTCCTACTGACAATATTCCAGTCACTAATGAATATTAAATTTTCGTCTCCCTTCACTACCTGAATAATTTCTTTTATCTCGTCATACATTTCATCAATATCTTCATCATCTGCAGAGCTAGTTGGCATATAAACTTGTACTACTGTAGTAGGCATGGGCTTTGTGTCTATCTTGGCCACAATAATGCGTTCACTATGCTGTTTGTAGTAGCTAACCCGCACTCCAATTTTTTTATTCATTATTAAGCCTACTCCTGCATTACACCTATTTGATTTTGTATTTATAACCCTGTAATCACCTGACCAAAAGTCTTGTTCCTCCTGTCACCGAACTTCACTAATTCCCACTATATCTAACTTTAACCTATCCATTTACATTTTTAAATTTTCTAATCTACCTGCCCGATTAAGGGATCTGACATTCCACGCTCCGATCCGTAGAACGCTAGTTTTCTTTCTCCTGATAACGGCGTCTTCCTGAGTAGTCCCCACCCGGAGATCCGAATGGGGGACTATTTTACCTCCGGAATATTTTACCCAAGAGGACGCCATCATCATTTAATCATACAGTAAAGCTGCATGTCCTCGGGAAAAATTACGGCTGTAGTTTCCCCTTGCTCTCAGCCGTTCGCAGTACCAGAACAGCAAGGCCGATTTGGTTAGTGTTACAAGGCCAGATCAGTCAATCATCCAGACTGTTGCCCCTGCAACTGCTGAAAAGGCTGCTGTCCCTCTTCAGGAGCCACATGTTTGTCTGGCCTCTCAACAGATACCCCTCCGTTGTGGTTGCACCTACGGTACGGCCATCTGTATCGCTGAGGAGCGCAAGCCTCCCCACCAACGGCAAAGTCCATGGTTCATGGGGGGGAAGAAACCTGTATGGACATTAATTCTCCGATAGCCGCTTCCATTCGTCTCCCATACATAGTGGTGTTGTGCCTGTGAGCTGTTTTATAAATTTTTATAGGTAAAAAGCTTTTCAAACGCCTGGGTGCTTTCTAAATCGATAGATAAATTACGAAACAACGACTTAAATGTAAACAATAAACTTCTTTGCATACTAAAGTGAACAAAAAAGTAAATACCGCGGAATTACTGACATCTGACTGCGAGTGAACCCCTGAAGCGTGTGCGGATGTCGTTGAGCTCAGATGACAAGGTCATATGGATGTAATACATAGAGGTCTTTTCAACGTAAAAATATTTTAAGACAGTATTTTAGCTAGAGAAGAGGAAGTCTATGAAGATGGGGTGCGTGATTGGATATTGAAAGAAGAATTTGACAGAGGGCTGATAGACCTACGTGTATGTCGAAACGAGGCCTCTGCAGTTGACGACATTCCCCTGGACTTAATATGATTTTACAGAGAGCCGGTCTTGACACACACATTCTACCTCGTATGCAAGGCTCAGTATCCTTTGAATTCAAATGGTTCAAATGGCTCTGAGCGCTATGGGACTTAACATCTGAGGTCATCAGTCCCCTAGAACTTAGAACTACTTAAACCTAACTAACCTAAGGACATCACACACATCTATGCTCGGAAAAAAAAGTTCAACTGTGTGTGAAATCTTATGCGACTTAACTGCTAAGGTCATCAGTCCCTACGCTTACACACTACTTAACCTGAATTATCCTAAGGACAAACACACACACCCAAGCCCGAGGGAGGACACGAATCTCCGCCGGGACCAGCGTCTCTGACAGCTCGGCTAATCTCGCGCGGCGTCTCTAAAATAATGACAGGAATTATTTACAGAAGAATGGAAAAACTGCTAGAAGTCTCCCTCGGGTAAGATGAGTTCGTGCGACACGAAAATGTAGGAACGATGCGAGGCAGTTCTGACCATACGACTAACCTTCAAAGATAGGTTGAAGAAAGGCACAGCTGCGTTCACAGTATTTGGAAATTTAAAGAAAGCTTTTGGCAATGTTCACTGGACTGAACTAAATGAAATTTTGAAGACAGTAGGAATAAAACAGAGGGAGGAAAGTTATTAAAAATTTGTGAAGAAACCGGACTTCAGTTATATGTGTCGAAGTTTCAGACACTCCTGTAATGACTACAAGTTAGTGTTACCCTTTTACAGGACTTTCATCATATAACTAATTGTTTTTATGCAGTCGAGCCATTAGTTTCGTCTCTGACACCCATTTTATTTTTTATGGGAGAATATAGGTAATAAAGCAATATGTGAAAGTAAATTTATGTTGCAGCTGCAACTGTTTGTAGGCGGAATAAGATATGTCACCGGCGTAGATCGAACATATAATTTAGAAAAAGTATTAATAACCCTTGGGCTTTCGGAATTCATTAGATAAAATACAAACTTCCAAGTATTTATCTCAGGAGAATACAGGTTTGCAAAATAAATAACTAACGGCAGGTTTTATATATCTCACTACCGAGAAATACTAACAGACTAGCAAAAGCTCTCGCTCACAATAATCTTTGCTAATACAACTGTTTTAAGAGAGGATTACATTTACGATACCTGTTGAAGTAATGAGGAAATCTATTTATAAAATATGGTGCTCTGTCCTTAAAATAACATATAACAACACAGTTCGAACACTCAGAACTGCATTATAAAAGTAGCACCCTTGGTGTCAATGGTGTAGTAACGAGCGATTTCCTAACAGAGAGGAGAAGCTACTTTCTTCTAAGAGTAAATTTTGTCTAGATACACAATATAAGTAAAGCAATCTTTGTATGAGTTGAATATTGATTTTAGTCGTGTTTTAAGCATTTCAACTGTTATTATTTACAGAATCAAACAATCCTTTAATAAACAGATTCAACATAAATACCACTCAGATGTATAACGTCAATATCTGTCTTGTTATACACGAAGGTCTAATTTCATAAATATATTTGATCACTGTAGACAAGATACTAAACGAGATACTGAGTTATGCATTTTTGCAGGTCTAAGGACAGAATACGTAACTTTTAGGCGATGACACACTGAGCTGCGTCAGTGATGGCGTTCGTTAGTATTGTACAAGTGTGCTTTAGCATACTGATTGTTCTAATTCAATTCTTGTTTGCACAGTCAGACATCATAAAGCATTCTAAAATAAGCTGGTAATGCGTCCATCCTAGGCTTATTCCTTGTAAATTTTCGAAAAATTTCACTTCGCTTGCAATTCAAGATGTTGACAGTCTAAAGGAAAGCGAATGAGTGGTCACAGCTCGTCTGTAGTGGTGCTCTCTATGCCCCCTTATGCCTTTTATTTCTTCGAGTGAACCACCTCGCATACCGACAGAAAATTTGCTCCATATTTTCCTTCCCTAATCATACATTTCTAACTATCGATCCTTATGCATGAATCAGTAACTGAACCACCCGTTTTTCGTACATAAGTCACAAATGAAATATCTTCAGCATTAGTAAAAATAGTAAAAATATTTACGTTCGTGGGCACATAATAATATTATAATGTATTATTGGCGCAAAGCGTTGGTGTTGCAAGGATATGAAAAGGAAGCAGTGATCGAGAAGACAGTGAGTAGTGTTGGAGCATGTTAATGATGTTATTCAGTGTGTACAGTGAGCAAGTATTAAAATAAACCAAGAAGAAATTTAGAAAGAAAAACAGTTGAGGAAGAAATAGAGACCAGTAATTCTGCCGACGACATAATAGGAAAAATGACTTGGATTATCAGTTGATTGTGGTGGACAGTGTTATCAAAAGAGGTCGTAAGATGAGAACAAACAAAAGCAAAGCAATTGCAATATAATGTACCGAACAATGTCGGATTATACTATCAGAGCTGTATTATGAAATGAAAAACTAAATGCAGTTGATGATTTTTGCTGTTTCGACGGCACAATAACCCACGATAGCCAAAGTCGAGAACATCAAATGCACACAAGCCTCTCATCGCTGCTCGTTAGCCGAATTGCTGGTGCCGAACGTAACTAGCCAAAATTGCTAACATGAAATTTCATTAGCAGAGTACACGAGAGCTACTAGCGTTAAACTACGCTACTGTAGCTTATTAATTTGCCCGTCTACGTCGATAAAAACATCATTAAATGCGAAATACATTAACTGATATCGTGCATTTCTTAGTACTAGTTGAGGTTGGAGATATCAGTTACAAGGATAAGAATACTGACTATTAGTGGCTATTGAGAGTTTTTTTTTCTCTTACTGGCTACCAATTTTTAAGTAGATAAACGTCAATGGAATGTAAGGACTTCTCGAGGAGAAATGTCTTGCAGTTAGACTTGAAACTTATTTTTCTACCTTTCAGACAACGTTATTGTGGAACCGATAAAAGAGTTTTCTTGCTGCATACTGGGCTCCTTTCTGAGTCACAAACAGCTTTGATAATAGGTAATAAACGTCACTTTCCTCTCTATTGTTGTAAGTGCCGACATCATTGTCCTTTATCTTGTGATGGTTCAATTAAAACATCTAGCTCCAGGAACAAATAACTAAATGACGTCCGTACGTGAACAACGCTTATTATTCTTCCTCATCGCATTTGGGCAATCAATGCTTTCTTCTTGTGATGAGTTAGCACAGAAAATAATTTCATATATTGGGTGGAAATATGAAGATTGCGTATGCACGCTGATTCGTTTGATTCCAGCAACTATTCGAAGAGCAAAAGTAGCTGAACTAGATTTTTCGAGAAGGTCAGTAATATGCTTCTTTCAATTAAAGTTTTCAACAGTAGGTACACCCATTAATTTGGATCATTCTACCGTATTTACTGGATCCTGTTCATGTGTTACATAAGTAGATGGTACGATTCTGTTTGTTGTACAGATGTGATTACACTGTGTTTTTTTTTAATTTAGAGAGAGTAGATTTTCTGAGAACCACCTAATAACTGCTTGCAAAATATTACTTACAATCACTTCTGTAGCTTTCTATTTAATGGTAATTCTTGCAACACTAGCCCTGTCTGCAAAAATTACTAGTTCTTATTGTTGAATAGTAAAAAGGAGATCATTTACATACATAAGGAAAAGGTGTGGACCCAAAATTGAACACGGTGCGACCCCCTTTGGGATATCTCCCCTGTCACTGAGATTTTCTACCCTTCTGACATTACTGGAATTGTTCAGAAAAACGTTTTGCGTTCTGTTTCCCAACTACCATTCAAACCAGCTGTGCATATATACAACTATTCAATGAAACTTCATTTTTCTAAGAAAGGAACGTGATCCAAATAGTCAAAACATTGGAAAGATCATAAAAGATACCAACTGGTGATAAATTATCATTTAATACTTCATATTACTTTATGAGTGATAGTATAAATAGCGTTCTCAGTTGAGCAACGCCTAGGGAGTCGAGCAACCCTTAGGGAATTAAAATTGTGATATGGTAAGTAAATTGTTTCCAGCTTTGGTGGAAATAATTTCCATGTGACTTGGAAACAACTTTTGAGTACTTACTTTTTGGAATATTTTGGAGAAAGACCTGTACAGAAGTTGAACAGTAATTGATTTAGTTTAGCTTGTCTCCTCTCTTTTGAAGAAGTTTAGCAATTACATATTCCTTGTACCAGTGATGCATAGTATATATCGCTAGGGACGTTATTTATTATACTGGAACCACTTCTCAAAATTATATTTAAAATTCCATCAACACCAGATGAGCATTACTTTAGAATTTTTGTAATTCTATTAATTTCAGTGAAAGAGGCAGATTTTACATCGAGGTGATTGACGTTTTGTAGAAGATCATTTCAAATATATTCTCTCACTTCTTCAACTGAACCATTGCATCCTAGTTACGTCACTACATTTAGATGGTGCTTGTTAAAAGCTCATGCAAGATGCGAATTACTAGTTATGTTGTACACTGACTGACTGTCCTGTCTCCTGTTTGACAGTATTGCTTTTAGTTTCAATCTCATTGGCTGTATTATTTACTTCATGACATACATACTTTCGGACATTTAACGACTTTCCTGAAAGTACTAAATTTTTTTGTGTAGTATGGAAGTAACATCGGATCTTTACTTACTCTGACATTTTTATAAATATCCCTTTAATCCCCTTAGTTATTCATGCTAACTCCTTTTTAATGGATCGCTTGGAATCCGTATTAGGGAAACAATTTCAAAATATTGACGCAAATATACTATGGAATAAATTGAATTTGGCATTAGCATCTCTTTCTACATATACCTCATCGCAAACCACCTCTTTATATTTTTGAAACACTGTATCACATTCTCATTACTCACTCTCGCTGGTTTGTATGAAGCTGCTTCATGACTGTAAGGTGATGTGTTGTTTACTTCCATTTATTTATTTATTTACACGTCAAGTTCCATATGACTAAAACTGAGGCGCAAATCTCGAAGGTCATGGAATGTATCAGTACATAAAATTACAACATTAAAGTAAGAACAGATAAAAATAAAATGTTTATGAACCCAAGAAAAGTTAAGCCACTAGCATAAATAAACACGATCAACAATATAACATAAGAATCAGTTTAAATTTTCAAGGAACTCCACAACAGAATTGAAGGCGTGACACATGAGAAAATTCTTCAGTTTGGATTTGAAAACGCGTGGATTACTGCTAAGATTTTTGAATTCTTGTGGTAGCTTATTGAAAATGGATGCAGCTGTACACTGCACATCTTTCTCCACAGAAGTTAAGGATGTCAGATCCAAATGAAGATTGTGTTTCTACTGAGTATTAACTGAATGAAAACTGCTTATTTTTTGGAATAAGCTAATATTGTTAACAGTAAATGACAATAAATAATGTACATATAGAGAGGCTAATGTCAAAATACCCAGACTAGTGAGCAGGGCTGCACAGGATATTCGTGAACTTACACCACTTATTGCCCAAACCGCCCGTTTCTGAGCCAAAAATTTCCTTCTGGAATGGGAAGAGTTACCCCGAAATATAATACCAGACCACATAAGCGAATGAAAATAAGCAAAGAAGTCTATTTTTCGTGTCTAACGATGAGTTACTTCAGATAAAGTACGAATAGTAAAAATGGCACAAATAAGTCTGTGAACAATACTTTGAACGTGGGCTTTCCACGACAGTTTACTACCTACCTGAACGCCTAGAAATTGGAACTGTTCTGTTTCACTCATTATAATATTGTGATTTAGTGTGAGTCTAGTTTCCACAAGCCATGAACATATGTCATGGTCTGTACTATTTGAAACCGAGCCATTGTTGTGCACAACATCCTTTACTACCAAGCTAGTGTCATCAGCAAACAGAAATATTTTAGTTATCCGTAATACTAGAGGGTATATCATTTATATAAATAAGGAACAGGAGTGGCCCCAACACTGATCCCTGTTTGACCAACCTCACTTAGACTCCACATCACAGCCACACTGTGAATAATTGTTTTGCTGTCTGTTGTTAAAGTAAGAGGTGATCCAGTTGTGAGCTACTCACCTTATTCCATAATGGCCCAACTTCTGGAGCAATATTTTGTGATCAACACAATCAAACGCCTTGGTTATATCAAAAAAATGCCTAGTGTCCGAAACCTTTTGTTTAACCTATCCAGTACTTCACAGAGAAAAGAGTTGTTAAACGGATTCTAAACTGGAACTGTTCATTTGATAGCAAATTATGTGCTATAGATTGATCAATTATCCTCACATGCACGGCCTTTTCAATAACTTTAGCAAACAATGACGGCATGGAAATAAGTCTAAAATTGTCTCCATATCCGTTTCTCCCTTTTTCTACAGCAGCTTTACTACTGAGTACTTCAGTCGTTCAGGAAATTGACCATTCCTAAAGAAAAAAAAATTATTAATACAGCTAAGTACAGGGCTAAAATGTGCAGCACTCCATCATATCCATGAGAGTTCTTAGTATTCAGTGATTTAATTATTGACTCAATGTCCCCCTTGTCGGTATTACAGAGGAGTGTTTTAGACATCAATCTTGGAAAGGCATTTGCCAAGAGAGTTATGTGAATCCCGATAGAAACTAAATTATTATTTATTTCACCAGCAATCCTCAGAAAATGATTGTTAAATACTGTATATATATCAGATTTATCAGTAAGAGAAATATTTTTATTACGAACTGACTTTATATCGTCCATGTTGTGATGCTGACCAGACACTTTCTTCGCAACTGACGATATGGTTTTAACGTTATCCTGTGAATTAGGTATTTTATTTCCGTACCACATACTCTTTGGCTTCCTGATAATATTTTAAGAACATTACAATACTGTTTGTAATGGGCTGTTGTAGTTTGATTGTGACTACTTCTAAATTTTGTTATAATTCCCACTTTGTTGTAAATGATATCCTTATCCCACTTGTCAGTCATCCAGACTGACTTTTACTGCTAGAAAGACGTTTAGAACGTTCTAACAGAAAGAGACTCTCAAAGAATATCAGAAATGAGTTTTGGAAGGCATTATATTTGTCGTCTGTGTTATCGGAACTATATACGTCCTGCCACTCTTATTCCTTGACAACGTTTAAAAAACTCTCTATTGCCGTTAGATTGACTTTCCCACATAGTTCTTAATTATATGTGACATCTGTTTGGGTACAAAAGCCTTTTAGTGTTAAAATTTGTGCATCATGGACTGAAAGGCCATTCACCCTTTTACTAACAGAACGCTCATCTACTAATGAAGAATGAATGAAAATACTGTCCGTGGCTGTGCTACTGTTCCCCAGCACCGTAGTTGGAAAAAGCAGTCTGCATCAATTCGTATGAATTTATGAGATCTACCATCATCCTTTCGCTTGCAGAATCATATACAAAATTGATATTGAAGTCACTACGTATGACTAATTTCTGGTACTTCCGATAAAGTGATTCAAGAACCCTATCTAGCTTGAGCAGAAATGCTCTAAAATCAGAGTAAAGGGACCAATAAACAACAAAAATTAGATCTTAAGTCTCACTAAATTCAACTGCCTCCGCACAACATTCAAATATCTGTACAGTGCAGTACCGTGATACGTCTATAGACTCCAATAGAATACTATTTTTAAAGTACATGGTCACATCCGCACTCTGCAAGAAATACCTTGAAAATCAGCCAGCTGATCTGTATCCTGGTAAAGGAAGCCTCTGAATTCTCAAAGTATTTAAGTGGTGCTCTGATACACCAACAAATTCAGAGTCCACATCTGTAAGAATTTCATTCACTTTATCTCTAATACCTCTTATATTTTGGTGAAATATGCCAATTCAGTCTCTACTTCTATACATGACGTCCTCTGAAGGTGATTCGTTAGTTAGAGTGGCTTCCATTAAGCAGGTATACCTATGAGCTGACTTCAGTTTAAAAAAAGGTGCCGCTCTAACAACACTACTACAGGAGTTTTTCCATGAGTGATCCCACCACCACCCACTACAATGTCACCCATAATCCTTGCCAGCCTCCCCTTCCCATACTTACTGAGGTAAGGCATTGTCTAGTGAAACCCAATCTACTGACAGATTCAACTGGCACCACTGCTATGTGACCCACGTCCTCTGCCATCAGTGCCTTCTCCAACCCCATGCTAACACGCCTAACAGCCGCATTAAGATGAGACCGATCATTACATGAAAAGGACATTAGTGGCTCCAGTTTGAGTAGCTATCTAAACGAGGTCACCACCTACATCATGTTCCTCACCCCTATCAAGGGTACTCCCTGCTCTACCCACTATCACTACCTGATCCTCCTTCGTAAAATTCTGTACCACCATCAGATATTCCTTTATCAATTACGTACACATTATTGTTTTGAGCATGAGTACTTTCTATATATATATATATGTTATCAGTCAGCGTCCTACTATCTTGCTGCAGACGAGTTGGAAAATTGACGACTGATGTAAGATAGTAACCCCTAAATAAAATTCTAGTTCATTTTTCCCGTCCATATCTTTTACGATATATACACTGAAATGTGTACGTTGATGTTGTGAGCATGCCGTCTATTTTCTGTTCTGACTCTTATGGTTAGATAACATAATTATAATTTTTTGCTGGAATTAGACGGAAGGACTAATTAGTGAATGATTATACGACTGCAGAACAGTTAGCGGAAGCAATCACATCCATAAAATATCTAAGATGTCGTTACGGTATGCTATTGACAGAAGAAGGAATGTGGATGTGTTAAATAACAGCGACGTGTTTCCTTGCAGGTTCAGTTAGTAGGCATGAAAGCGTCACAGAGATGGTCAGCCAAGAACATGGCAAACGCTGTACGAGAGGCGTTCTGCTTTAAGTAGTATTTGTTGAGCTTGTATGGGCATACATTCCTAGAACAGTCAATGAATGTATTGGTTCCCCCTAGGTATATCTGAAAAATAGACCATAAAGGTAAAATTAGAGAGAATCAAACTCACACAGAGACTTACCGATAATCGTTCTTCTGGGGCTGGAACAGGAAAGGGCGAGTAATGGCAGTTGCCAAAGTATACCTCCGCCACAAATTGTAGGTTCACTTGTGAAATATGGAAATGTTGTACACTGAACAGAGCAAATGCTCTGATGAAAGTGTACCTGTTGCATACAAAGTTTATTACATTACTCTGTGCTTTGTGTTGTACGCTGTGTTGATAATAAACTGAGTAAATAATCGTTATTTTATTAATGTGTAACGAAACACGTAAGATCTTAGGCCCCTTATACCAAAAATATATTCATCAAACATTATTGCCCACACAACGACATTATGTAATGGGATTTGGGTTCACTCTGCATAGTATGTCCGCAACATTAAAAATTCCCCATGGCAAACGCAGACAGACATAGGACATTGCATTTCTGTGTACGGAAAGGAATGTGAAGTTTTGGCGACCACTAACCGTGGTATATTCAGACTGTATTTACTCACGCTTCCGTTTCGTTATAAGAATTTGCTTACTCTCTAACATCAGTGACACCCTCTTCCTTAACGGTGTATTTATTAATGCGGCAATGGAGCAGAACTTGATTCGACATTGGATTCTGTCAAAGATTTAAGAATTTTGGTGTACCATGATTATTATCAGCTAGTACATTTTGACCACCTACCTAATAGCCGGTATGTCCACCTTTGGCACGGATAACGGCGGTGAGTTCTTGGTATGGAAGCAGTGATGTCTTGGTATGTCGCTGGAGGGAGTTGGTACAACATCTGCACATCTAAGTCACCTAATTTCTTTACATTCCGGGGAAGGGGGCGATGAGCTCTGACGTGACGTTCTATCACATCTCAGATATATTCGATCTGGGAGCTTGTGCAGTAAGAAAATCAATTGGAACTCGCCAGTGTGTGCTTCGAACTACTCTAACACACTCTTGGTCTTGTGATATGGTGCATTACCTTGTTGACAAATGCCACTGCCGTTGGCAAGCATGATGGTAGTAGTGTACGCGGTCAGCTACCAGCAAACGATAGTCCATGGCTCTCATAGTGCCTTGCAAGAACTCCACTGGACTCATGGATGCCCACGTCAATGTTCCACAGATCATTATGAAGCCGCCGCCAGCCTGTCTCAGTCCCTACAGTACCGGTGTCAAGGAGCTGTTCCCCTGGAAGATAACGGTTTCGAGCACTCCAATCGGCGTGATGAAGAAGGTATCTGGATTCATGAGACCATGCTACTCCCTACCACAGCACCAAGGTCCAATGCTGATAGTCAGGCGCCCAATTCAGTCGTAATTACCGATGTCATTGTGTTAACATAGGCACGTGCATGAGTGTCGGCTGAGGACACGTTTCGTTAGGAGTGTTCGGTGCACTGTGTGTTCAGATACACTTGAATTCAGCCCAGCATTTAAGTCTGATGTTACTTCCGCCACAGTTCGCCGCCTGTCCTATTTTACCAACCTGCCCAGATACGACGTCCGACATCTGTAATGAGGGGTGGCCGACCAACTTCACGACGTCTGGACGTGGCTTCACCTTGGTATCGCCACGTGGTGAAGACACACAGTGCAGCACTCCACGAACTCCCGACAAATCGTGCAGTTTCAGGAATGCTGGATGCTGAGCCATCACAGTCCACCTTCTGTCAAACTCGGATAGATCACGCGCCTTCCCTGTTTTACTGATACTAAATGCACCGTGCATGTGTCTGACCAGCAGTCATTCCTCGTCAGGTGAGGCTACAATCGCGTGGACGGATTTATATCGATTGTAGATCGGTGATCATAGTGTTCCGACTGATCAGTGAGTAGTATTCCTATCAGCGGTTATGCGAGGAGAAGCGGAGTACATCGAAGCAGTTGTAATTCCGGAAAAAGAACAGCTCGTTCTGGGTGGCTACTTTTCCGGCAGCGATGAACATATAGCGAGAGGCTTAGATTCGTCAGAACTGCCCTTCTGCCACAGGCCACCGAGAGAGTGTGCGATGTACCTGCATGTGTTTGTGTTTGCAGCAACGTGATACTGAGCTGAGTGTGCCGCCATCTGGCTTGCTTACCATCGCATCTGACGCAGAGACGACGTTACGTAAATCTCAATGTCACAGTGCTGGGTTATATGTAGTTTTTAAGGTTTCGTGCCTCAGTCTGTGAAAACGGAACCCTTGTATGATCACTTTATTGTCCGTCTGGGTGTTCGACTGTTAAGAACCCCTTTTCTCAGGAAGAAGTAGACGCTTCAAGTTCACATTGTGGTCACGTACTAATGTCTATGATCCTATGGCAGAGTAAACATTTTAAGTCGATACAATCAAAATTTAATACTCCGGTGTATGAAATTCAAATTAATGTCTAATACTTGGCGGCGTGAAATGTTCAAGCTTCTAAGTCAACTCAGTCAAAAGGTAAGGCCATTTATGTCACATATTTTGATATTCGAAAATACACTCGTCAGAACCCTTTGGATGCTTCCTGTTGACCTAGAATTTTGAAATTCGGCAAGAAGCGAGGTTCCACAGTACAAATAAAGTGAAATATCCGAATTTGTTAATCAGTAATTATCTCACACGAAAAAGATACTTCTTTTGTCATTGTTATCAGACTTCGTACTTGAAGATTCACAAAATCCTCTGAATCCCTGGATCGATATCGTGCAAGTATCAATGTCGATAACATTAAAAAATCTTCAATATTCTCGACTCCCTGAATCAATAAACAGTCTGTATACGTAAATAAATTTGTAGGAACACTCAATGCGCGACTCTTAGTCTCACCTAATTATTATTATTGGATCATGTTCGTATAATTATCCTACCTATTTCGTTAGGATTTATTAATGAAGCTGTGATGTAAATTGATTATTTTGCACTAATCGCTACAGACTGACAGTTACAGCTGGGGTAAGAATTTCCGGAAACTCAAAAGAATGCCTATGTACCAATTATTAGGTAGTCGATACACTAGCTTTATTACATTTCTGTTTCTGTGTGTTACAATGTCTAAATCGTAGTCTCTCTGCAAGCAGATAATGTCATGACGTCACACACACTCCAATGCTGAAGTACCATCCCTCACAATACTTTGTTTAAGATTTACTTCTCATGTAGAATGCTGACTCGTATTGATGATATACACAAACAACAGTGGAGTATTCAATCTATTTTATTAACGACGCAATTTGTATATTTTCTCCAAAGTGATTTCCAATGTTCCTCTTTTTTCACAGTGTCATTCCATTGGAGGAGGAATGGTAGCTTTGCCTTGACACCGTGTCCCACAGTAATGGACTTGGAGAGTTTACTACATCAACAATAGCTAAATGTCCCGCGCATGTCCCTCTGTAGTATTACCAACAGTTTGCTGTAGCACAGACCTTCACAGCCATAATTTCATCACCAAACGGCTTTGTACTAGGTACAAACATATTTCAATGCTCCCTGCTACGGAGTCTCTGTACTTTGTGTCGCCAATGTCGGATTGTCCAGGTTCCCCATCAATAGGGACAAACGAAAGAGTAAGTTGGTTGACGTCTTCATCCCTAACGGCTGAGGGATACCTCCATCTGTGCTCTTGAGATCTACGATGGAGGGACTCTGTCGGGTCGGGTTGCAGCAAAACTACAGCTGTGCTTCAGGGTGTTCATTAATTGACACGAAATGAAAATGTTTGGTACAGGATAAACTGGAGTATACTGTAATTACTGTGTTTGTGTTTAATACACTTGGGGATCTCACAAACGTTTCGTTCTGTTCTTAGCCGTAAGATTCTACTGCACTCTTTATTTGGATTCCGACTGCTGTGTGCTCAATCTCAGTACAAGCGAACAGCAAGAAATGGTCTGGTGGCACGTAACTGGAGTTACGGTCATGAGGCGGCACCAATTGTGTGCCCGCATGCTTTGCGAATAACGAAGACGCCATTCGATACAGCTGCTTCCACGTCATACCGTGCTCACACGCTGGAGTCGCACTAAGAACAAATAAAGTAAGAGTTGTTTTATGTGTGGAAAATGTGACTGTGCACAAAAGTAATTGTCTTTCGTATTCTCTACCCTGTCAAAAATTCCTAAGCAGTTAAACTACTTACGATCGTGCATATACTTGAATGCGACGTAGAGCTCGTTTCCTATCCATTATTTTATAGTATCAAAGAATCTTCGTCTTATTCTCATAACAGCGTGGAGGGCCCGAATGTGGAGTAACAACGCAAGTTGGGTATATACTACGGGTACTTTGAGTACTAAATTACATACGAACGTTGACGTGTAGTTAACAGCAATTTATGTGCGATGTCGTCACATTGTTTACATATTGTGAGTTGAAATTAATTTGTTGTTACAACAAATTCCCTCAGATTGGATTCCGTACAAATGTTGGAACACGTGAGGCAATACTGAACCGACGATTTGTCTTAGAAGAATGATTAAGGAAAGGCAAACCTACGTTTCTAGCATTTGTGGACTTAAAGAAAGCTTTTGACAATGTTGACTGGAATACTCTCTTTCAAATTCTGAGGGTGACCTACGTTTCTAGCATTTGTGGCCTTAGAGAAAGCTTTTGACAATGTTGACTGGAATATTCTGTTTCAAATTCTGAAGGTGGCAGGGTAAAATACAGGGAGAGAAAGGCTATTTACTGTTTGAACAGAATCCAGATAGCAGTTATAAGAGTCGAGGGGTATGAAAGGGAAGCAGTGGTTGGGAAGGAAGTGAGACAGGGTTGTAGCCTATCCCCGATGTTATTCAATCTGTATATTGAGCAAGCAATAAAGGAAACAAAAGAAAAGTTCGGAGTAAGTATTAAAATCCATGGAGAAGAAACAAAATCTTTGAGGTTCGCCGATGACATTGTAATTCTGTCAGAGACAGTAAAGGACTTGGAAGAGCAGTTGAACGGAATGGATAGTGTCTTGAACGAGGATAATGGAATGTAGTCGAATTAAGTCGGGTGATGCTGAGGGAATTTCGAATTAAGTCTGGTGATGCTGAGAGAATTAGATTAGGAAATGAGACAGTGAAAGTAGTAAAGGAGTTTTGCTATTTGGGGAGCAAATAACTGATGATGGTCGAAGTAGAGTGGATATAAAATGTAGAATCGCAATTGCAAGGAAAGCGTTTCTGAAGAAAAGAAATTTGTTGACATCGAGTATAGATTTAAGTGTCAGAAGTCTTTTCTGAACGCATTTGTATGGACTGTAGCCATGTATGGAAGTGAACCGTGGACGATAAACAGTTTAGACAAGAACAGAATAGAAGCTTTCGAAATGTGGTGCTACAGAAGAATGCTGAAGATTAGATGGGTAGATCACATAACTAATGAGGAGGTATTGAATAGAATTGGGGAGAAGAGGAGCTTGTGGCACAACTTGACTAGAAGAAGGGATCGGTTGGTAGGGCATGTTCTGAGACATCGAGGGATCATCAATTTAGTATTGAAGGGCAGCGTGGAGGGTAAAAATCGTAGAGGGAGACCAAGAGATGAATACTCTAAGCAGATTCTGAAGGATGTAGGCTGCAATAGGTACTGGGAGTTGAAGATGCTTGCACAGGATAGAGTAGTATGGAGAGCTGCATCAGACCAGTCTCTGGACTGAAGACCACAACAACAACAACAAATACCCGAACACTGAGCTAGAATGGATAGTATATTTCTCGAAGTACGTTCTGCAGGCGTAATGGTGGGGTTACCGTTTGCAGCCAGTTTTCTGTTTCTTACGATTTGACGTCCTACCAATTTCCAAATTTTGGCGCCATTCGACTAAAATTTTTTGCAGTCTGTGCTGTGACGCCATTATTTCATACTGTGGAAGTACCTTCTCTGTTTCTCTCTTACTTATGGGCGGTGTACTTTCGTAACGCTGGTGAGTGTGAGACGTCGTCAAATGGTTCAAATATTTTTTATCAGTAAGAAATTCATTTGTTGTTATAATAAATACCCTTGCTCTAAGCTAGAATGAAGAGCATAGTGCTCGAAATTAGTGGGAGATCTTTTAACTTGCACGCCACTGGTTATGTATTAGAACGGGAGTGCGTGTGCGGCGCGGTGCTAGTAGCCAGGTGCTGGATGCTGATGTCATGACCCCTGTTAAGTTCAAGCAACATGTGCAGAATAAAGTTGACTCTAAATCCCTCGAAATCGCTAACGTCACCTCGGCGCTAGACGTGCATTACAGCGGGGTTCTATATAAGAAAGCATATAAAAAATATACCTCCTCGCAATTGGCTGCCAAATGCGAGCTCGGAGAGCGGTAGTCTTCTTCTTCTTCTCCTTCTTCTCCCCTCCCTGGCTTTTTTTTAATGTTCATCAGGTTAGCGCGAACGCAATCCCGGCTTCCAAAAATTATGCCCCCGAAGCACGCGCTTTCTTTATATAAACATAACTTCATTACAACATAACATCATTACAACAAGACATGAGCAGAAATGTAGGTCGAAGAGCAGGTCAATATTATACCGAATCGAAATCCTTTAAACAAAACAGATTGAAAAGAAAAACAATTGAAATGTGTGACAAGTTATTCACAGAGAGCTTTCGGTAACAATTCTAAATAACATTTGTATGAGTTGTGAAATTTAAACAAAAATTGAAATAGGTGTATCTTGTAAGAAAGTAAAAGAAAATGTAAAACTCTAATGAAAAATGGGAAACAAAATAGATACTTCTAATGAAGGTATTGACAGTAACTGAAACATCCTCTGATAACCATACAATGCCGCAACTGATAAACTGTTTGCAAAATGTTCGCTGTACTTCGGTGAACGGTGCAGTCGTTGATGACATTCCCACAGGTAGGCCTTGTAGTGCACGGCGTCACTCTGTTGTAACTCAGAAATAGCGTAGGCAGTGTGTCCCAGAAGCCAGGCCACGGCGGCGTTGCACTTCGTTCTTTGGTCCGTGGCCAGATACGATAACATTGACGTCAGTGGAGTACAACAAGCTCAACTGCATCAGCATAATTAGGGTTCCTGGAATGGTAAGAAAGTGCTGATATTGATGTCAGCGGAAGTGATGCGTCGCCCGCTGTTTGTTCCCATCATGAACCGGAATGGTAACTTTGAAAAAGGCGGTCGAATTCCTATCCCACCCTTCCTTAGTCTGAGTTTGTGCTCCGACTCTCTAATGACCTTGTTGCCGACGGAACGTTAAGCTCTGCCCCTCCTTCCATCTTCTTTCTTCTTCTTTTTTCCGTTTGGGTGATCTAAGGACCATGTGCCAATTATTTCTTTCCTCTTCTTCTTCTCACGAAGTATCTTTTTTCCTCTTCACATCATTTTCACACTCCATTCTCCTCCCTCACGCCTTGCAATCGCTCCGTTTTAACACTTCCTGTTTGAAAATCACTTCTTCTGTTGCATTGTTTCACGTATGTTATTTCTTTCCAAATCCTTCCCAACTACTTGAATCCAGACTCTTGTTGACTCCTGGTCCCAAAGATATTTAAAAACCTGCTGGGTTAATCTGTTGCCTTTCATACTGTGTAAATCTCCACAAAATTAACAGTTGCCTCTTCTGTAACGTTTCAGTTACATTTTCAATGTTGCAATATACTTCTTCATAACTGCGTAATTTCCATTCCTCTTCATTTCTTAGCGGACCGAGTGCTTCTAGAATGGTTCTTCTTTGTAGGACTTCAGGTTTGTGTAGTTCGCAATTCAGTACTAAACATTCACTTGCATAGGGACACTGGGTTTTACTATTGTGTTGAAGTGTTGTATTTTCAAATTTTTAGTCAGTAACCTTTTGTTGTAAATGTTCCTTGTTTCGGTATTTGCTCTCACCATTTTACGTACACTCTCTTCCACAGTGGATTTTCCTAAGCCATTTACTTGAATCATTTCTATCAAATATTTAAATTTGAAACTTCCTGGCAGAATAAAACTGTGTGCCCGACCGAGACTCGAACTCGGGACCTTTGCCTTTGGCGGGCAAGTGCTCTACCAACTGAGCTACCGAAGCACGACTCACGCCCTTGCTTAGGTGCAATATCCTTTCTTTCAGGAGTGCTAGTTCTGCTAGGTTCGCAGGAGAGCTTCTGTAAAATTTGGAAGGTAGGAGACGAGGTACTGGCAGATGTAAAGCTGTGAGTACCGGGCGTGAGTCGTGCTTCGGTAGCTCAGTTGGTAGAGCACTTGCCCGCGAAAGGCAAAGGTCCCGAGATCGAGTCTCGGTCGGGCACACAGTTTTAATCTGCCAGAAAGTTTCATATCAGCGCACACTCCGCTGCAGAGGGAATATCTCATTCTGGAAACATCCCCCAGGCTGTGGCTAAGCCATGTCTCCGCAATATCCTTTCTTTCAGGAGTGCTAGTTCTGCTAGGTTCGCAGGAGAGCTTCTGTAAAGTTTGGAAGGTAGGAGACGAGGTACTGGCTGAAGTAAAGCTGTGAGTACCGGGCGTGAGTCGTGCTTCGGTAGCTCAGTTGGTAGAGCACTTGCCCGCGAAAGGCAAAGGTCCAGAGTTCGAGTCTCGGTCGGGCACACAGTTTTAATCTGCCAGGAAGTTTCGTATCAGCGCACACTCCGCTGCAGAGTGAAAATCTCATTCTGGAAACATCCCCCAGGCTGTGGCTAAGCCATGTCTCCGTAATATCCTTTCCTTCAGGAGTGCTAGTTCTGCTAGGTTCGCAGGAGAGCTTCTGTAAAGTTTGGAAGGTAGGAGACGAGGTACTGGCAGAAGTAAAGCTGTGAGTGCCGGCCGTGAGTCGTGCTTCTGTAGCTCAGTTAGTAGAGCACTTGCCCGCGAAAGGCAAAGGTCCAGAGTTCGAGTCTCGGTCGGGCACACAGTTTTAATCTGCCAGGAAGTTTCATATCGGCGCACACTCCGCTGCAAAGTGAAAATCTCATTCTGGAAATATTTAAATTTGTTACCCTCTTTGTCTATCCAGTATATGCTACTGGGATTTCTGGGGCATTTTTTATATTTCTCATAATTTAGTCGGTTCCACAGATATTCTTGAACCTACCTTGTCGGCTATTTCTTCTAAGAGACTGATTCGTATTTCTGCATTCGTTAGCTTTCCAGAGAGAATGACGCAGATGCTAGACAGAGAATTCCAATACCTATGTTCCTAGTCCCCAGTCTCATAGGTGATAGCTTACGATCGTTTAATTTCTGTTTCCATTCTCTCACTATTTTCTGTAGGATGCAATTGAACAGGGATGGAGGTAGGCCGTGACCTTGACTTGCAACTTATTTTATTTTGAGTGCCTGAGATATTTCATCCCAGACACTCACTTTCAATTAGATTACTGTCAGCGTTGCCAGTTTAGACTTTATTCCAAATTCTCGAATCACTTTACCTAGTATTTCTCTATAAAGGAAATTAAATGCTTTTTAAAAATCAATAACTGTTGTAACTATGTATTTAGAGTTTTTATCTCTGTGACAGATTAAGGACTTTAAGTTGAAAATCTGTTCTGAGGAAGATCTTCAATTTCTAAATCCACTATGATTTTGCCTGAAGTGGTTAGCAAGTGTTGCTTTATCTTGTTTTGTTATTTACATCATGGTTATCACTTTCTTGTGCAAAGGATGACTAAGAGCCACTTTTCAGTCTTCTGGAATCATTTCATTTTCCCATATCTCTTCAAACATGACCTGAAGGTTAGTTACAAATTTTGGTTGAGACCGTTTTATAAGTTCAGCTGCAGTACAGTCTTCCCCACTGACTTAGCGTTTTTTCAGGGCATGTACTGCCTTTTTAATTTCTTCAGCTGTTGGTGGTGGATCTGCTTTTGTGTTTTTACGAAGATCTGGAAATTATAGCTTAAAGTTCTGTTCTTCACATTTCAAGAATTGTTCAAAGTACTTTCTCAGTATTTCACAGTTCTTGGTATTCCTTAGGTCTATTTCACAATTTTCATCTCTGAAGCAAATATTTGGAACTCGATAGCCCTTTAGATGGTTTTCCAAAAAATGATAAAAACTATTGGTAGTTTCTGTTAACAAAGCTATTTCTTATATAAAGAAGTTTAGCACACTTTATTATTGTTGTTGTTTCTTTCCTTTGCATTTTCAGTTCATCAAGACGCTCAGTCTTCCCAGAACATTACCGTTCATTCCACTGTTTTCTTCTTTC
Source organism: Schistocerca piceifrons (assembly GCF_021461385.2). NCBI lineage: Eukaryota > Metazoa > Arthropoda > Insecta > Orthoptera > Acrididae > Schistocerca > Schistocerca piceifrons. Next base: position 686,235,398 of record NC_060142.1, on the reverse strand, counting down.
TGCAACTGCTTTTCCACAGGCTTCATTCCACCAGACTTCCTTCTTTGTCTTTGTTGATCCAAATACAATCTTCGTTGGTCAGATGATTTCTTTGGATAATTCTTCCCGTTCCCCTGATTTAGTTATTTTAATTTTTAATTGAATGTGTTTTACTCTCTCTTTGGTGACGTTGAACTTGTCTGTATTATATTTAATCAGTTTTTGCTAACTATTTGGGTTTTTATTAGGGAGATTTTTCAGTATAGTTTTAGTCAGGTAATGATCAGAGTCAAATTCCCTATTTCTTAATACCTCTACATTCATAATTTCTTTGATATTGCTTTGAGAAATAACCACGCAATCTGACTCTAACTCACCTAGTGTTATCTTTGGAGATTCCAAGTTTTCCCTTTTCCTGGAAATTTTTTGAAGGAAATGGACGTTAACTTCAACTAAAAGGTTTTACATAGAATACTAAGTCTTGTGGCATTTTTGTTAGTTCTTTATGGGTTGGACGTTTTCCTACAACTCTTCTAAAACTTTTTCCCTCCCTGTTTGTGCTTTATAATCCGCCCAGTAGTATCACAAAACTTGATTTTGGAATTTTTATATTTCACCTTCCAAAAGTTCTCCGACTGCCTCGGATTTTTGTGGCGTGGCAGTTAACAAAGGTTACTATTTATTTTTGAATATCACTGTTAAAAGAGAGAGTCTTTCTGAACTTTAACGTTATCTGCTAAATTTTTATGAACATAAGAGGCGAACCAAGTATTGGTATGCATTTCATAATTTATATTGCTGTTTTATCCTAAAAAATCCTGTGGTTTTTTGTTTCCGTAACATTTTCGTCCTAAAATCTTGTTTCTCTTACTGCTAAAATTTGTAAATCATGTTTATCTAAGAGAATTTCGAGTTCTTCCCTCTTACCAACTTTTACTAGTGGGTTTACATTCAAGGATCCTGCGAAGAATTTCCTTTTATTGCAGGCATTGGGACTCCCCAGCACCCTAGGTCTCCATTCACTGCATAAAGCGTTGGTATAATCCTCCTCTTTAGAGTTACAACCAGGGGTAGCGCTTACATTTACCGGACTTTCCATTCTGCAATTGAAATTGTGCATTGTACATGGTAGGAAATCAATTCCAAGATAAGATCGGATTGTTAGTGAGAAATGATTATTTTTCATGGTTTCCTCCATTAGGTTCTTCTGGTATCTCGAACGTGGGGAGATAAGATACCTCTTCCGCCTTTGAGACTGTTGACCAGGTTCCACCTTTAATTCTAGGCAGGGCTCTTACAGTTTGCTACCATCCGGAGACAGATGGATCCAGGTTTCTTTACGAGGTATTAATTTTCGCCCTGCTCCTTCCTCCTCAGTTGTGACATGAAGTACAGGGCTTGGAGCATTCTTCACATTTATGGATATGTAAAATTTTTCGGTGGCTTCTTAAACGGAAATTTGTGGTATGAAAGTCCTCCACTTGTCTTTAATTGTATTACTCGATATTAAACTGAGTCACAAAGATAACAGTAATTGTTAACGATGCTGTAACTTCAAACATGTCTAAGTAAAATGGAGAAGAAATTGTGTTTCTCCTGGCGGAAACTATAAAAAAAAAAGAATGATGCACAGAACATTTACCGCCAAAATCCACATATGTACAGTTTATTTACGAAAATTGTATGGAGCCACTCTCTTAGATGATCGAGAGCGCTGAGAAATTTAAGTAGATAAATATAAATTTAAATTAACCTGTAACAAATGTCCATGCTATTACACTGGTGAAACAGGCAGAGCTGTGAGAACAAGACATAGAGAGCATATGATAAGAAAGATAGGGGCAAACACATGACTCTACATTTGCTGAACGTCTACTGATTGCCAATCACACTGCTAAAACTTTCGAAGACACAGTTATATTTCTTAGAGAAGTCAAAGGGTGTAGGATGGACGTTTGAGATGAGTTACAGATATACAAACATTCAAAGCACAGAGATAGGAATGAAGTAAAAGACCAGTTGCAGCTCGCCTTTAGACAGTTTTTCGATGGTTTCAAAACCATATTGCTCGCAAAAAGTCTTCATACGTCTGTGTGGTAGCCGTTGCGAGTGGTTCGTTTCCTCAAAAATGTATTATATAATTTTTTTGCCTACAATTTCGCTATTGGTTTATGTTGTACTCACTATTGCTACACATGTCACTGTATAATGAGCTATGAATTGTTGCTCTTTATTATCACTACATGTAATAGCGTGCTTTTGCACTGACATTACTGCTTTCCGTACGACGATATACCAGGAGGTCATAGTAATCTGTTTATTGTCGTTATGCTCGTAATAACGTTTTTATGCACGGACATTGTTATTTTCGCGCAATAATGTACTGATGGTCCTATAAGGATCTGAATGTATGACAGTATATTATATTATATTAAATTTTTCATCATTCATTCTATACATGTTTATTCGTATGGTGTGTTTGTATTGCTCTGTTAGTAATTTCAGTGTGTTTACCGTTATTGGCAGTTTCTGCCACCAAGCGTACATGGTTATAGGGGCATTTGCCTCACGATTTGTTTTCTAGTATCCACGTTCTCCACTGTCCCTCACTTTTTGTGATTGATTTTACTGGTGTGACAAACCCTTAATTTTAGGGGCCTTAATTTTTACGAAAGAATGTACAGGTTGCTACCGACACATTTACTGTGGAGATGTCAGATCGCTTTACTAACTGACTGAAAGTTTGCTAATGTGAAGCTTGTAAGTGCTACTGTTTCTTTGTTGGTATATACTACAATTTTTGTGACATGCCTACACTTGTTGTTGGTAACCGTTTCTGCATGACATATAATTTTGGTCCATGATGTTTTTATTTTGTCCCTCATTTTTCGTATTGTCGCACTGTAAGCCAGTTTCTTGTCCTTCTGAAGAAGGTGGGTTTCAATCCGTTGGAACTATAATTGGCTGTTTTATTCAAATGATTCTGCTACTGTCGAGCGAGAAGCGAATTATTAAAACTCCTTCACTGAACCTGCCTCACGAAATCATTTCCAACATGAAGGAGGGAATCCTTCGTGGGAACGAACCCAAGAGAAGGTGCAGAAGTTTCCTGCCTGCATGCTGCAAGCATCGCTCGTTAGCCGAGCTGGAGGGACCAGCAGCTGCCTCTCGTCTCCTTTTCCTTCGTGTTCCTCCGCTTTTCAGTTGTTTCTACCGCTCCTTAAATGCCGAAACACAGATACATGGAGTTCCCTAACTGGAGCGAAAATGACGGGTGCTGTAGAAACTCCCTGGGATACCGCCCACTGTCTCGTATGTACGTCTGCCTTGTGTGAATACACTTGTGTGTGTGTGTGTGTGTGTGTGTGTGTGTGTGTGTGTTTGAGCGTGGCGTGTGTGTCAGTATTTTCTTGCGCGCCGAGTGCGAAATGGCGCTCAGCGACCGGACGCGACTGCCAGAGAAGCGCTGATTTCTCTTTCTGTTCGCGTCGGGCCTCGGTGTCCTCTTTTTCGTCTTTTGTCTCTTCCGCGAGACACACAGTCTCTGGCCTTTTCATCTGGCACACTGACAAGGTTAGAGCGCCTGGGATGAGTGGGCACGGATTCGCGTACTTTCTATTGTCTGGCACTTTTGAGGCTCGGGGGGAAAAACTGACAGTAAGCAAAAGCCCAGTGAAAACTGTGGGCACAATATTATCACGAGTACGGTACGGCTTTTGCGAACGTACTGCGGACGAAAGGGACGGCCCGACATCGTATTCAACGGCTTTAAAATATTTTTTTCTTTCGAAAGGGTGGATCAGTAATTATGCGGCCTCACAAAGGAATGTATGTTTCAAAATATTTTTTTTTTTCCTTTTCCACTGGAAGGAAGGTTACAGAGGCTGAAGCAATGGTCTGTTGGAAAGAATCTCGGTTTGTTTTGTAGCTGCACAGTAGCCTCCACTTACCCAACAATACTACAAGCGTCATACACTGTGCATTAGGGAATTCTGATGTTTTCTCTTCCCTCAAATAAAAAAAAAATTACAACAGAAAACGTTTGTTTGGCAGCGTTCTACTGACGCAAGACTAACTCGCAATACCATTTCTACTTGTATAAAAATTTATACTGCTTGCTCTTTTATTCATAAGATACGCGATATTCGATATCCATTACAATGCACTTGGAATTGAAGGGAAAAAGCCATCATAACAGTAGGCAATCATTTTTAATTCTACTTTATTGTAGGATACAGCAGAGATCGCGGTTATCTTGTATAACCTTGTACCAGAAGCCAGTATAAAATTCAACTCATTATTATCTTCTAATACAAAGTACGTCGCCACATGGAATACACAAATGTCACATATAAGGGGGGGTCGAAATGTCTCTAGCCTAACAAATAAAGAATGACAGAAATTTCATACAACCACTTAACTTTTCAGTATAATACCAATACAATACCGGCGGGCATACTCAGGTAACTTCTGCAAACCATTAAAAAATTAGGTCTTCTATTTTCAGTCCAACCAAGCGTTTACAGCATCAATCACTGCATAATCATTGTCAGATCGTCGTTCTTTGAGGTCTTTTTTTTTGTTTTGGGGAGAGAAAAAAGTCTGATGGAGCAAAATATGGCGGATGACGTAACAATTCGAGCCCGCAGTCACGCAGAGCTTCCAGTGTTGTGAGGTCTTTGTACGCCGGTGTGTTGTCCTGATGCAAAAGAACTCCGTGCGCCAATTTTCCGCGTCTTTCTTTTTTTCTTTATCTCTTCTCCCAAACGTCGTAGGAGGGTGCAATAGTATGATGCATTGATAGTTACGCACTTTTGCAAGTAACCCACCATAATTACCCCCTTCTGCATTCCTGAAGACCGATGCCATCACCCTACCGGCTGATTTTGGCACCCGAAATTATTTTAGGGTAGGTGATGAAGGATGTTTCCGTCGTTGTGATTGTTGTTTTGTCTTAGGATCAAAGTGGCGACCCCACGTTTCGTCCATTGCCACACACCTTGCAATAAAGCCGTCTTCATCTGCTTCAAATAGGCCGATGATTTCTTCACAACACTGCACACGGTCCCGTCTTAGATCTGCTTTCTAGCTGTTCGGGACCAGCCGGGCTGGAGCTTTCCACATTCACAAAATATCCACAACAATGTCATGAGCTCTCCCATGCGAGATTTCAAATGTGGTTTCAAAGATCTACAACTTGTGCAACGATTCTGCAAAATCGTATCACGAATTGCAGTCACCGTTTTATCAGTGGCAACGGTAACAGGTTTTTCCGCTCCATAGCGCATCTTCCACACTCGTTCTTCCACGTTTGAAATCGGACACCCAATTTTTCACTATTGCATAAAGCAGAGCACTGCCCTTAAGTGTAATCCGCATGTCCTCCGCAATTTCCTTGGGCCTCATTCCCTTCAAATGAAGATATTCAGTCACAACACGGTTCTTGATTCTCTCGATATTCGCCATTTTGCTTAGACTAAGCTGAACAACGCATCCTATCGGCAACAGTAACGAAGCTGGAGCCGCGATTTTGACTTGCTTACCCACATATAATCACCATTGTAGTAGGTGGTGTTGTTTGTGCCCGACATTACGTTAACTACCTCGATCTAGAAACTTTTCGACCGCCCATCGTACAAGAACCCATCAGAAGGTAAGCGCTGACTGAATCTGATATTCGTTACAGTAAGAAACCTGTTATTTTAGAAACTTGTACAATGTAACTAAGATCTTTATTACAGATTACATGCAAAGCACCGCGGCCACAACAGAGGTTCACAACACACGAAATTGTTATTGGATAAAGACTTCGGAATCTTAATAGAAGAAGCGTGCGTTCTTCACAGAGTATGCGAGTGGCAGGGTTAAGGGACAGCACAGAAAGCACATGTGAAGGATAATATGTGTCGCACGAGAATTTGTCAATCACAAGCAGGACACAGTTGGAAAAGCCTAGGCCAGATTTTGAATATAGACAGAAACAGCACTTCGCATCATTGTAGCAGATTTCAGGAGAGACGAAACATACATATGCAGCAAGGAGCAGACCGACAGCATGGTTCGAAGGGTAGTCATTAAGTTGTAATTGTCACCTCGCAACATAAAAGCTGCGAATTTATGTATTTCTGTATTTGTTTATTTGCAGTTACCCCCTGTGACAGAATTTGTGAAGAACCGGGAATTACAAGCTGAGTCAACACCGTGGTGCTCGGTGACCAGCCTACCACAATAAAGGAGATACTGTAAAAACTACCTAGCGAGGCAACGAAGTGATTAGCAAACTGGACTCGCATTCGGGACGATAGTTCAATCCCGCGTCCGGTCATCCTAATTTACGTTTTTCATGATTTTCCTAAATCGGTTCAGGTAAATGGCGGAATGGTGTTCTTCGGTGTCCTTCGGTGTCCCTCGAAGGACATGGCCGACTTCCTTCCCCACCCTTCCCTCATCTGACTAGACCGATGACCTCGCTATTTGGTCCGCTTCCCCAAAACCAACCAAAAGTAAAAACTGAAAATATCATTGATTCTAAAGGTGGCAGAGGTAAAATACAGGGAGTGAAAGGCTATTTACAATTTGTACAGTAACCAGATGGCAGTTATAAGAATCGAGGGGCACGAAAGGGAAGCAGTGGTTGGGAAGGGAGTGAGACAGGCTTGTGGCCTCTCCCCGATGTTATTCAATCTGTATATTGAGCAAGCAGTGAAGGAAACAAAAGAAAAATTTGGATTAGGTATTAAAATCCACGGAGAAGAAATGAAAACTTTGAGGTTCGCCGATGACATTGTAATTCTGTCAGAGACGGCAAAGGACTTGGAAGAGCAGTTGAACGGAATGGACAGTGTCTTGAAAGGAGGATATACGATGAACATCAACAAAAGCAAGACGAGGATAATGAAATGTAGTCAAATTAAGTCGGGTGATGCTGAGAGAATTGGATTACGAAATGAGACACTTAATGTAGTAAAGAGGTTTTGCTATTAGGGGAGCAAAATAACTGATGATGGTCGAAGTAGATAGGATATAAAATGTAGACTGGCAATGGCAAGGAAAGCGTTTCTGAAGAAGAGAAATTTGTTTACATCGTGTATAGATATAAGTGTCAGGAAGTCGTTTCTGAAAGTATTTGTATGGAGTGTAGCCACGTATGGAAGTGAAACGTGGACGATAAATAGTTAGGACAAGAAGAGAATAGGAGCTTTCTAAATGTATTGCTACACAAAAATCCTTAAGATTTGACGGGTAGATCACATAACTGATGAGTATGTATTGAATAGCATTGGGGAGAAGAGGAGTTTGTGGCACAACTTGACAAGAAGTAGGAACTTAGTTGTAGGACATGTTCTGAGGCATCAAAGGATCACGAATTTAGTATTGGAGGGCAGCGTGGAGGGTAAAAATGTAGAGGGAGACCAAGAGATGAATACACTAAGCAGATTCAGAAGGAAGTAGGTTGCAGTAAGCACTGGGAGATGAAGAAGCTTGCACAGGATAGAGTAGCATGGAGAGCTGCATCAAACCAGTCTCCGGACTGACGACTACAACAACAACAACAACATTGGTAAGTGTAGAACACCTTGCTTGACATTTTGAACATGTCTAAAGTTCGTCACTTGTTAGGTTCTGAAACGTTCACACTTATTCGAAAAGCTCGACAAACTGAGGAGGCTGTGAAAACGTTGCAGCCGTTTCAGACCTCTCTGGAGAATTGCTAAGCCGCCTAACCATCGCGAACAAGTGCTGCAGCATCGGAAGCATGTTGATTCACCACCCTCGAGACAGTTGAGGAACCGATCGTCATTGGTGAAGGTGGTAGTGTTTCATTTATTTTTTACTGCCGTGGAGTGAGGACAAAAAATTATTCTCTTAAAGGGTTATACGTCACAGGAGCACACTACCGAAGTTTCATGATGACTTTAAGGGAGCCTGTCAACACAGAGACAGAACGCATGAATTGTATAACAAGCTCAAGAGATGTACAATAAATACCGTGTAAGGCCGTCACGACTCAGGCTCAATCACTGTCCCGGAGTCTGTCAGTTAAGAACAGCGACCTCCAGATGCCACTCACAAATCCACACCACCTCTTTATGCTTCCACCAGCGCGTCTTTCTCGTCTATGATGGTGCTGCTAGCGACGAAATGAGCATTGTCGTACTGGGACTGCGTTCATGTAGCAGTGGCAGCGACGGAAATCTTTCCGCCGACCGGTCGAAAACACGACGCGCCGCGGACGCTTATTCAGTTCCGATCCTGCAGTCAGAAAATTCAGTTGAGTGACTGCCGGCAACTCAGACAATTCCTACAATTACGCTACGGAGCGCAATTCTTGAGTTCCATGAGAAAGACAACAGTTCTGTCTTAGCAGTCGCTATTTACAGAGAACTACAACAGTCAGAGAAGTGTCTGTATAATTACTTTCAGTCACAGTGACAATACCATCGCCAAAAGACAGCAAAGATTTCATGGTTTAAGATACTGGACATCGTGTGCTATGCAACAAACTGTTACAATGTTACAAACCATATTGTATCACAACTAGAATTAAATTTTATTGGTTATTTCTTATTGTGTCTCCAAATTCCTGTTCTAGTGCCACCCTGTGGAGCAAGTTTAATATTTAATAGTACTAGTGTGCAAACTGACACACATTTTAGTGAACTATAGTAGTAACAGGTTTTCTGCTCCTGTGGCTGTTTGGACTGAATAGGAAGCAACACCACATCTTTGGGGAAAATGTGACGAACTGAAAGGAGAACATGTAGAGAAGGCCTGACAGCATGACCAAAATTCAGTGTCAGTACGTAAATTTTCTTCTCGAGGTGATAAAACTTTATGATTAGTCCTGATACAATCAAGTTCCAGTATTGTTTTTAACATACATTAAGTTTCGAGAGTAAGACTTTCACTCTGCAGCGGAGTGTGCACTGATACGAAACTTCCTGGAAAAATAAAACTGTGTGCCGGACCGAACTCGGGATCTTTTCCTTTTGCGGGGAAGTGCTCTGCCATTTCAGCTACCCACGCACCACTCACGCTCTGTCCTCACAGATATACAGTACCTCGTCTCCTACCTTCCAAACTTCTCTTCTGAACCTTTCAGAATTAGCAATTCTCGAAGAAACGATATTGCGAAGACTTTGCTAAAGCCTGAGGAATGTTTCCAAAATGAGATTTTCACTCAACAGCTGAGTGTGCGCTGACCTGAAACATTGAGCTTCTTCAGCAGTATCTGCCCTAGGTAGAGACCTTACAGCCACCTGAGGATCATACACCTCGCGGCAGACTGTGTGTCATTAGAATGAGATTTTCACTCTGCAGCGGAGTGTGCGCTGATATGAAACTTCCTGGCAGATTAAAACTGTGTGCCCAACCGAGACTCGAACTCGGGACCTTTGCCTTTCGCGGGCAAGTGTGTCATTAAGTTCATCAGGCTACTTAGTGCACCCGGTGAGTCATCAGACACTTTCGCCTTACCTCGATACACGATGAGGTTCGCCGTGTGTGTAAGTGAACACAGGAGAAATGCTGTGGAGTCCTATAAGCGCTTGAGTTGAGAGAGATGAAACAGGAGACTACTTCCTGCTCCTGGCACATTTCCCAGACACATTGTCAAGAGGCAGCTATTCTGTAAAGGAACTGATTTTCTCGTTTGGCTTGGCATCATTCTAGGAGTACGCACACAACTCCATGTTTCGAAGAGTAAAGGTGTCGTCCAAAGACTGACATTCTGATACGGAACGTATTCGTTTTATTAGCCGGCCGGTGTGGCCGTGCGGTTCTAGGCACTTCAGTTTGGAACCGCGTGACCGCTACGGTCGCAGGTTCGAATCCTGCCGCGGGCATGGATGTGTGTGATGTCCTTAGGTTAGTTACGTTTAAGTAGTTCTAAGTTCTTGGGGACTGATGACCACAGATGTTAAGTCCCATAGTGCTCAGAGCCATTTGAACCATTTTTTTCGTTTTATTAGTGTTTCATATGAGCCTACGTTCCAACTGACGAATGACGACAGTACCTGACCACAAAGGGATGGCCTAGTGTACGAGACCTTGCATCGTAACGAAGTCATGCATTTAAAATTACATAGACTAGAATTCGGTTAAACATTATTTGAAAGTGCTAGAGCAACAGAATATAGCTCCAACTCCACGACTATGGACCATTACTGATCTACAAGAGGCTTCTCCAGCAATAAAAGGCATTAATGCAAGCCCTGGTCCATAGCTTCATTCTCATATTTCTAGCTGCTGCGGATTCAGTGTTGCCACTCGAGATCATTACACTCCATAATGGCGCTCTGTAGAGCCATTCACGGCCAATTATATGTTTCTAGTTATACTTTGTATCACTAAGTCACGAGTCACAGGTCACAATGTTGCCACTATACATGTTGTTTCCTGAGTCACAATGATCTTTTAACTTATGGATGTGCATGTACATTGCTCGCTTATAATGAGCGCGCATTAAGGGTGTTCTTGGATGTAACCTGCTGGTAAGAATCCAATAAGTTGTTTTCAGTGGAGAGACGTACTAGCAAGCGAAATAAACGTCTGACGAGCTAAAAACTGACTAGATTGTGATGATTTCCAATAAACGTGAATGACCGTGAGGATAACGTTGATAGGCGTCTTAATTTGCGTTCAGAGAGGTGGCGCCATTTGAGTATTCTGGAAAAATGCAGGAAAACAAGTAAATGACCCGCAGTTGATGCATACACTGCCACTGCGCGTGGTTAGGCAAAATGACCCATCACAGGTGAAATCCATCGTCAGTCACTAATTCACAACATGATAGGGTGACAAAATAAGAGCAAGAAAATGAGAATGTCTATACATATCGCTTAAAATTATCTTCTGTCATAGAAGCCTTTCATGTACAACAATACACAAAAATCATCATTAAAATAGAACACCACGTCTGTTGTACACAAATGCAGCCAGAGTGTCACTTCCTGCCAACTACCGTCAAAAAAAAAGACGGAATTGACTTCAGAGTGTTGAACTAATGGTAACACTTGCAGTAAGTGGTGAACAGGCAAACTGCATGAGCAATGTGCTGCTCAATATTCATATTCACGATTATGTGTTCTGACATTCCACTGCTTTCCACATTCATCAGACGTCACCCTGTGAGTGCATTAGCGTCACTAGAATAAATCACGGGTTTAGGAGTTGACCTTTTTCCTACGACAGAGGACATCAGCGTTTAGCTGTACTAAATTAGTTTAATCCCTGTACTGTTGTCAATCAAGCACGTTGGTTTCCACACATTGTGACATGACAATTTAGGGACAATTGTCAAGAAAACTTATTACGTCGTGATTCGCAGATATAACACCGGACGCAACAACACCAGATTTAAATATAAGGTTCTGTGCTGGTTTTTTCTTACATCTAGACAGAGAAGCACTCTCTGAGTTTCCCAATATTACGTCAAATCATCCGATTCTGGTTCTACGTTCGGTACTATTTAGGATGACAATCAAAACTACTGAGGATAGTTAGTTTTATGACAAGACGGGTAAAAGATTACTCTGCGAAGCTCGTGTTCACAATGGATGCCTTGAGGTGATCAAATAATTTTACGCCTCTGTCAGCGGCCTTTACCTTTTGCTCTGACGTGTAGTCGGCTACATGGTTGCTCTCGCCCTATGAAAATCCTATAAAAAGCTATTCAAAAGCATTACTGATTTTACTAGGTGAAAGTGCCCTAAGTTTCTGGTTAGGCGAGAAAACATGCACTCATCTCTAGCCGGGAAAATCTGTCGATATACACGTACATATATGAAGCAGTATGTATACTTCAACACCTTCTCAGTTCTCGCAAGAACAATTAACTATGTGGCTCTTTCGTGTCTACGCTATCATAGCTCAACAATTCTGCAGCAAATTTCTAGCTGAATGTCAGCCAATGTGAAAGCAGTATTCACACAAAATTCCTGTTTTGGCGTCGCGCAGTGTGTAATGCACCCTGTTGTACATCTGATGCTGGTTCAGAGGAGAGTCCCAAAAGTTTTCGGTATTCTGTCTTTCATAGCAAAAACTGCCCTGCCACCTGTGTATTATCGTGCTTCGCATCATGACCATTTTAAACCAATGGGAGAGTTTCTTTCATCTCATGTAAAGTATCCCCGCCAATTGAAAAGGGCGTACCTTCAAACTGCTCCATAACCTCCCCACATCTACTCTTTCCGAGTTTATTTTAACCAATCAGATCTTTTGTGCCCGCTCCTGACGCCTGAATGCGTACATCACGAGAGCACCATGGACCTTTCACGTGATCAGTAAATGCGACTCTCTTCTAACTGTGTCTCAGGCTTGTTAGTACCCATCTGGATATTGCCCAACGAATTTTTCGTAAAGAATTTCTCTGTGCAGGCAGTGCAGTGAAGCTACCTGCGACCTTCGATATACCACCTGGTGCATTCGTTGTCTCCTTTGCTTGTGTCACGGACCCCCCTGTTAAAAGCCTTTCGTTGCGTGCTGGCGGTGGCTGCACAACCTCATCCTGTCCCAGACTAAAGTGTCTCTTCCAGCAGAATTTTTCACGTTTTGCTCATTTACATGCAGGATTCGGGTTCAGTGTATTCATACTATCGAATCGAGTGTCATACATTATTGCATTACATACTATACATTTTTATAGGCGAGTCTGCTCACTATCACCAAAGTATGTCATGTGACATGTCCCTCAACCTGTTATCATGTATAAAATGTCTTGTAATGTGCGAAATTAACATTTATAGAAGCTGCCACCTTACATATCCACATATATGCATATCGTGTATGCTCTTTCAGACATGTCCAAAAGAACATATACCATATACATACAAGTACATAGTTTCTGCAATACCGGCCATGATCTTCTTCTTCTGTGTGGATGCACACGTATTACCCGAACTCTTACGGGACTTGGTAAGAATGTCTTCCATGAATAATGAGTGCGTTCGGTAGGGACACTACAAATGTATTGTGTGGACATATAAGGTGAGAATGTGGGTCTCACAGGAGACGTGAACGAGATAGCCCCTGCAGTCGCACTATCCTCTGTGCTCTCGGTGGCTCAGATGGATAGAGCGTCTGCCATGTAAGCTGGAGATCCTGGGGTCGAATCCCAGTTGGAGCACATATTTTGACCTGTCCCCATTGATATGTATCAACGCCCATCAGCAGTTGAAGGTATTAATATATAATTCTAATTTCTTCGCATATCCACCACCTCCCATTTTTATATTTGAGCTGGGTCAGTCAAGGATTGAGAAGTTAATTGAAGTCAGTGCAAAATTGTTCACACCTGCTCAATGTAGCAACTGTTATATATTTTTATCGACCAACTCTCTATTGCAATTTGGCATAGTCAAAACAGTCTCTCTTTGCTTTTCACCCCAATTGATTTACTATATACAACAGATTTCAGAACAAAACTAACGTTTTTCCAGAATTTAACATCTTTCTCCTAGTTTTCTAACTCAATAACACTATTTAAATAATATGAAGGCTTCTCTTTCTATTCTATGGTTGCTTATACTTTAATTTTAATTTCAAATGAATTAGAGATCCTCTTGAAATTTACACACTAAAATTTTTTTGAGTTTAATATAAATTTGTATCACTTATAATTTTTCAGTTTGAGGCAGATTTATATTTGACGTCAAGAACTATGTTAAATTATGGTGGAGATTTATTGAAGTTGAGAAAACCTTCATTTAAGGGTACCCTCCCCTTTTTCAATGTTTCTTATTCTCGACCCCAATTTCTAAGTATATTATTAACTTCTATGGTTATCATAACCCACGAAAGTTTCATCCCTGACAATAATTTCTCAAATTATCTTATGTTTATAAACATGATTCCCATAACTATGCAATCGCAATTCCATTAAAATTTTTCATTCACTTACATATTTATATCCCCCAAAATCTTAAACTTATGCATTATAACTTTATAGAAGAAATAAAATATATCTTGATTTTTACAAAAATATTAAATTCCTAAGCCTACTAATTATCCTGTAATTATAAAATCAATGTCAGCAAATTGCCAAACCCTTTTTGTACATAACCTATATATTAACAAACATTACACTCTAGAATTTTAACCCTCTGAAGAAAACGTCAACACTTGGATTACTTTACATAGCTATGTTGTCAAAGTATGAACTACAAGAAATTATAATTTATCTGTCAAGATAAAAAAAAACCTTAAAAGTATTGCAAACAAAACTCTTTTTCTTACACAAAATTATAAAAAATTCAATATTTTTAAACAATAATAAACTCTGTGTGTCTGTAATTTTTTTCAGTTTAACCAGATACACGTCATTCAGTCACAGACAGTATTTTCTCATATGTCTTAAATGTGGTTCATTGAAGTCGTCATCCTCATCTTCATTCACCTCAATGTGTCTCCTCTGAGCAGCATGGAATGATGGTTGTAAGAGAGAAAGATCGCAGAAAGTTTGAGTGTATTGTGAATGGTTGGTTGCCTACATTCCATTCTGCATGTACCCATGGCGAAATTGTATTGGAGATCTATTATTAACAGCCTAAAAACTTACATCCTTCTTTGATCCTCTAATCTTTATCCCACTCCATCATTGGTTAATTCGTCTCCCATCTTCTGTGCAAATAATCGTCTTCCATCTCTCGGTGTGACATTTGAAAAAGTTTCAATTTGCCATAAGGAATATATTAGATATTTGTATTGCAAGACAGTTAAAATGGATTATCGGTAGGTAGATGCAATAATGTTTTTGTTGCTTGAGGCTTTCCCGACGGACATGTTGTATATATGGCTCTCGGGCGAGACGTCGGATGTCATAGTGAAAACTCCACAATATTTCGTCAGCGCAACTGGCCGACATCTTCGGGTGCGACGAACACACTGCTAAGGCAGGTTTTTTTTTCTTTATTGTGATTTCATTCCCCTGCCCCATATGGGCAGGGGAGAGCTGTCAGCAGCACAATCCGCGGCTCTTCAGCCGAGTGACACGACAACTAAAACAAGAATAAAATAATACATACATAAGGAGATAAAGAAGGGGAACATAAAACAGAGAAAGGGGAGAAAATGGAGGTAAAAAGACATGGACATGTAGACGTTCATGGGGGACAGTTAAAAAAGTCACCAGAAAGTTAAAAAAAACACAGTTGGCGATTCTTAAAACACAGAGAAGACACTGGATGCTCATGCACAGGTTAAAAGTTGGCCACAGTATTAAAAACACTCCGAAACAACACACTTAAAACCCACTTGGAGCACACACGACGAAGAATAAAACTACCAGGTGGGACCTGCCGAGGGAAAGGTCAGAGAGGATGGAAAAGGAGGGCAGAGCATGGGGCAGCTGGGGAAGCGGCGGGATGAAGAGAGGAGGGGCAACCGTGGGTTCACGAAGAGGCAGGAGACACATGGGGCGGGAGAGGAAAAGGGAAGACAGGGCTGGAGGGAGCGCAGAGACACTGAAAGAAGGCACAAGAGATGGAGGGGGAGTAGGAGGGGAAATCCGCTCAGAAGGAGGGAGGGTGAGGAGAGGGATCCCGGAGGAGGAGGCAGGAAGAGGGGGTTAGAGTTGGTAGGAAGGGTAGATGTCAGGGCGAAGCTCATCATCCGGGAGGGGTAGACGGTGGAAGTCGTGTTGGGAAAGGAGATGGAGGGTGTGGAGATGGAGAGAGGGAGGGACGCAACGGTAAAGGCGCGGCAATTGGTTGGGAGTGGAGAGGGCTAAGGCAGGACCAGGGACAGCTATTTATGCCAGTTTTAAGCAGGAAGTGCGCATGCGGGGAGGCGCCAAATTCGATGGCCAATAGCGACGATATCAACTGATAGCTGGAAGGACAGTAACGCCACCTACAGGATGAAGAACCAAATACTTCGGCGCACGCGCAGAGGCTGCCGCCGCTGCTCTGCGCAGCCATCGGCACCCCCAGCGACCTCTGTCGGAAGCCGCAAGGGCGGAGGCTGCCGCTGTTACTCTGCGCTGCCATCGGCCGCCCCAGCGACCTCTGTCGGAAGCCGAAAGCAAAACAGCGCGTCCACGTAGGCGCCATGATTATCCTCCCGTTGTCAACAGAATATTTATGTTGCTGGCGAATCGTCGTCTGTCTTATGACCAATAGTATTCCTCTCTGCTCGAAGCGACTTCAATAAGGCCAGTGCTGGATCCCATGCTGAACTAAGCTGAAAGCCCGTGTCTCTGTTTACAAGATTCGTCGAGCTACGTATTTCCACTGCTTCGTTAATAACACTGTCCCACTACGAACTCGTCGATGCGAGAATTTTTGTATGTTGCTAATTCATAGAATGTCCTGTACTGAGACAATGCTCAGCCACTGCTGACTTTTCTGGTTGTTCCAAACGAGTGTAGCGTCGGTGTTCAGCGCACATCTCTTCTACAGTGCGACAAGTTTGTCCGATGTACGACATGCCGCAGCTACAAGGAATCTCGTAAACACCGGTTCTTCTTAGGCCAAGGCTGTCCTTAGATGAGCCCAAGAGAGCTCTGAGTTTTGCCGGGGGACGAAAAACACATTTAACTTAATGCCTCTTCAATAGTCTTCCTATTTTTGAAGAGACACCGCTGATGTATGGCAAGATGACCATTCCCCTTTGTTCTTCGCCTTCTTCCACTTCCTCACGTTGGGTAACCCGCTTTGGTTGTAAGGCACGGCGAATCTCCCGTTCGGAGTATCCATTTTGTTGGAAAATGGTACGCAGATGAAGTAGCTGCAGAATGAAAGGGAAGCTTTACAAGTCTATGGTGAGGCCTTCGATGCTGTATAACGCAGAAACTTGGCCATTTACAAAACCCAAGCGAAAAGGATGGAAGTGGCAGAAATGAGAATGTTAAGGCGGATGAGTGGGGTGACACGAAAGGACAGACTAAGGAGTGAGTACATCAGGGGAACAGTGAATGTGGGGCCATAGGGAAGAAGATCCAAGAATGTGGGCTGATGGTATGGACATTCACAGAGAAGAGGGGAGTACTATGTGGGGAGAAGAGTTGGAAACCTAGAAATTGAAGTATCAAGGAGAAGAGATAGACCGAAACTGAGACGGAAATGCAAGGTAGCAGGGGACCTACAGGATAAAGGATGGCTCAGAGAAGAACCACCGGATAGGCATTCATTGAAAGGAAGAATCCAGCAAAGCAACACCGACATTACATGACGTGGGAAAAGGATACGATGATGATGATGATGATAATGATGATGACACTTCATACACTTTCAACTTACTCACATGGTGCTAGCTCAATGATTTTCCTGTTTTGGCTTAATCACTTCGACTACCACTTTACTTACTTCCATAGGGCATTTACGAGGTGCGGCTAGAAAAAAACCGGACTGATGCTGGAAAAAACATTGATTTACAATTATTTACAATTTCATGTTATCTCCTTCAATGTACTCTCCTCCTCGGTCTCTACACCGCTCCATACGAATTTTCCACTGTTCATAGCAATGCTGCAGATCATTTTCGGTAAGTCTATACATACTTCCGTCGCTTTTTCTTTTACTGCTTCAACAGTCTCAAATCTAGTTCCTTTCAAAGCTGACTTGACTTCAGGGGAAAAAAAATGTCACAGGCGGCCAAATCAGGTGAGTAGGGTGGATGATCTAAGATGGGAATGTTGTGTTTTGCCAAAAACGTCTTCCTTGACAACGCACTGTGAGCTGAGGCATTGTCTTGGTGAAGGATCCATGACTTTTTTCTCCACAAATCGTTCCGTTTTCTCCGTACTCGCTCACGTAGGGTAGCCAGGATGCTAATGTAGTAATGCTGATTCACTGTTTGTCCCTCTGGTACCCAATCAATGTGCACAATCCCTTTGATGTCAAAAAAAAACAATCATCATTGCCTTGAATTTCGATTTTGACATTCGTGCTTTTTTTGTCGTGGAGAACCAGGAGTTTTCCAATGCATCGATTGGCGTTTAGTTTCGGGATCGTAAGTAAAAAACCACGATTCATCGCAAGTAATAACATTTGGAAGAAGGTGGGATCACTTTCAATGTTTTCCAGGATGTCAGAACAAATCATTCTTCAGCGTTCCTTCTGTTCAATTGTGAGACACTTTGGAACCAGTTTTGAACACACTTTGTTCATGTTGAAACTTTCATGAAGAATCTGCCTAACACTTTCCTTGTCAACTCCTGTTAACTCAGACACTGCTCTGATTGTTAAACGGCGATCTTGCCGAACAAGTTTACCGATTTTTTCAATGTTTGCATCAGTTTTTGCTGACAATGGTCTGCCAGTGCGAGTGTCATCACTGGTGTCTTCGCGGCCATCTTTAAATCGTTTAAACCACTCAAACACTTGTTTTCGCGATAAACAATCATCGCCGTACACTTGTTGTAACATTACAAACGTTTCACTTGCAGATTTTCCTAGTTTGAAACAAAATTTGATGTTAACACGCTGTTCTTTCTGTACACTCAACATTTGCCGACGCACAGACAACACGCCAACTACTTAAAACAGACGCCACGGGCAGACTGAGTGCAGGAGGCAGATGAAACTCGAGCAGTAGGCGGAGCGAGAGTCACGTGACAGGCCACGCGACTTTCAGCCTTATTGCATTCGTTTTATTGTTTCACCAGTACTAGTCCGGTTTTTTTCTAGCCACACCTCGTATTTACCAAAAATAATTTATATCTTTGATGTTTTTTATTGCTAGAGATATGGTGCGTTTTCACTAGTGAAAATAGCAGTGAGTGTGCCGTTTTGTCTGCTGGTTCTTTGTATTTAATCCACAACCTTCAGATTGCTCAGCTCCAGTATTACTAGATGTTGTTGTTGTACTCTGGTTACTGATCGGAATTTAATTATTTCCTGGATTTTATTCATTGCTGGCTTGTTTTTTAGGACAATTATTGGAAGTAATAAAGTACTGCTAAGTGGCATTTCATTTGCCTCATCCTGGAACTCAGAGGAATGTCTGTCCCACTTATTATGCTGCTTGCTACAATACAAACGACAGAGGGTCCCCAAATCCTTAATCATTCGTTCAGTCAGTTTGGCGTTCAGCATATGTTTGGAAATATAAATGGGTTTAATTCTAATCCATTATCTTCCTGGCAATAGTTTTGCAGTTAACATAAATTCCAGTGCCATATGACCAGTCAACACATAGGTTTTTCGGCCAAATGGGAAGCCTCGAAACCTACAGAAACCCCATACTACGGCCAAGGTAAGTAATTCACTAGCGAAAGCTATCATCACCCTTTTCCACTATCCATCTTCTTGATATTGTTGAAAGAGTACCACACCAAAGCCTGTTTAAGCACTGTTATTCGCCATATAGAACTACTTCGCCAAATTGGGATGTGCTAAAATTGGGGCCTTAACCAGTGAAATTTTTAATTGCTGGAACTCGTGTTCTGTTTGGCCATCCTACACCGCGCAAACCAGGATAGCAAGGGTTTCTATCTAAATGAATCTTTTTTAGAAGATAATGAGCCCCAAGAAGCCACGCAACGTCTTTCTGTTGTGTGGAGTGTCTATATCTTGTATTGCTTGCAGTTTTATGGGATTTGGTTCAGTTCCCTTTTCAATCATGATATCTAAACCTTTTTGTTCGCAAAACTGGACTTCACTATGTTCACGGTTACTCCACATTCTTTTAATGTCCTTAGAAATTCATTTAGCACCTCATTATCAATTTCCCATGATGGTTCATCTACTAATATGTCATTGACATAACAAGTGAGACACTGTTGGAGATGTTTACCCAGTACGGTTCCTAAACCTCTTATAAAGGCTGCTGAGGATATGTTCTGACCGAAAGGGAGTCTTCTGAACACACAACATCGTCCAAATTCGATAAAAGCAATATACTTTTTACATTCATGTGGTAGGAATTGTTTGGCAAAGACTATCCCTCAAATCTAAGGAAGAGAAAATCTTGACCCCAAAGAACTCTTGTAGAAGTTCCTCCAATGTTTCAGGGCGATCGGTTTCGGAAAGGATAATATAATTTACCTGTCATGCATCGATGAGCAACCCAATACTTCCATCCTTCTTATCCACAATTTGCAAAGGGCTGTTGTATGTTGAGGTTGAAGTTTCAATAATATCATCATCTAGCATGATTCCAAAAATACTTGTCTTTGGTAACAGAGTTAAACAGTGTAAGGCAGTACTGTAAAAGGCTTGTGATCTCTAACTTTCAATTAATGATGAAAATTTTTAATGGAACTTGGCTTTGGTAGGAACACCTTGGCATTTGCTATAATACTCCCTCTAATTCGGCTTTCTCTGTATCTGAGATATCGCTTACTTGTAGCAATTTATTAACTATTTGTTGATGAATTTCAAGCGTTACTTTGTCATCTGCAGGTATTGTTTCTTCTGCCCACCTATACCATGGATGTCCCTCCTCTAATTGATACAGATCCATTTGCATAGTCAGTTGTTTGTAAGCGCCTGGCATCTCTTGATATCTGAATTTTTCTTCAAAAGTACCTTCCCAAGTATCATATACTCTTCGTCCATACTGAGTGTAACACGATTTTGACACATGAAATCGTTCCCAATGATTATGGGCACAGACCGTTTCGGCACAGTTACCATGTTGGCTTCTATTTCATGCCCCTGACAGGAAAACGCTACACGCATCTGTCTAGTAACTACAGTCTACGAACCCATAACGGGTCAATTACCTTTAACACTTTTCGTCCACAACAATGCTAGCGCATCTTGAGCGTTACATTTTTCAAAACGTTCTTCCGAAATCGCTTCCTGTGTCCAGGATGGCATCTACAAACAAACCACTTACCTCAACTCGAACGATCGGTTGCACTTCATGAAGAGCTTCAGTTTCATTTTCACGATTTAACGCATCCTCTGTCGAGTCACATGTTATGCTTTCAATGTGTTTGGCATGCATTTCCCATCGGTTTGCTGCAGTCGCCTTACCCTCCTCATTACTCTTAACACCTGTCATCTGAATATTTGGATGTCTAGTTATTAGCCCATATTCTTTATTATACGCATCTGTCCTATGCACATCATCTGACTTGCGTAAGAATTCTGGCTTTTCCAATGGTGTTATCCTCTTGGCACACCATTTCTCTCTCGATATTATATAAATGAACTAAATCCTCAACAATTTGGTCATCATTAGTTCTTGTACACATGCATACATGAACTGGTGACGACTTTTTTTCCTCACCATGAGACGCTTCCCAGTCAATTGTCTCCCAACATACTGGCAGTTGTATCTGATCAGCTCCTAAACCTACTTCAGAACCTTGTTGGTCAAAGCTAAGTCTATTTACACATTTAATTATGAAATCAACTTAATTTGGCGATTGAGTCTCTTGTGACTGCTCTCTCCATACCGTTCCTCTCGTCAATTCTGCTTCTTATCAGGGTTTGGTGGCCTCCACTTCCTGTAATGGTTCATCTAGTACTGATTCATCTAGGGCGTGTTGTCCTGCTTAAGTTAGATTCTCTCAACCTTTCTGCGTTCTGGGCACTCTAGTTTCTCCCAAACAATTTGGGTTCTGTAGTGGAGAACCTCTAAGCCTTCCTGCTTCGATTTCACGGTGATCATATCGTGAATTATAGTTACCACCATAATATCTGGAAGCAAAGCCATTATTGTAATTCCGCGGCTCACCAAAACCATAATTACTCTTTGACCTCCGTGAGTTGTCAAAACCATAGCTATTATTATTCCATGGGCGATTACTATTGCTCCCAAAACGATTACCTTTTCCAACATTACTATTGCCATTGTAAGCATTGTTAAAAGTCACTCGGTAGCTATTATTCCCCCTACCATTAGTTTCTCTACTTGCACGTTGTTTTCTCGCGTCATCTTCACTGAAGATGTCTTCAAGTTCTCATAATATCCCTTTAAATGTCTGTATATTATCTCCAGCTCTGTCAACAACGGTTGCTGCTAATGCAAGGGTAATTTCATTGCGCACATACGTATCAGTTCCACATCACTATATGGATTGTCTAAACACTGATTCCTTTTCATCAGTTCTTCAAAAAATTTAAGTGTCTTCTTTTATCCTGAATTTTCAAATGACGTCTTCTGTAACAATTCATAGTTTATCCTATTTGGAGTTTCCGCAGACCAGTATCGCTTCAAGAACACGGACTTAAATTGTTCATACGACTGACAGTTTGCCATCCATATGACCACAAATGAAATCAAATTTATGTCTAAGTGGCCAATGTTCTGGTAAATCGATCTGGAATTGACGCATAAACGTGCGGGGCTGTAAGTAGTTCCCACTTTCTTTTCAATGTTGGAATTTTCTAACAGTCAAAAAATGATCATTGTCAAATTACTATTGAACCATATGCTGTTTGTGTTTTCGCAACATTTTCCGTTCCCTTCATTTGCATCATGTTTTCCTTTATTAGTAATACCACATTTGTAGCCTGAGACGACATATTTGGGTCCCATCTAGCATCGCATCTACGCAATTGTGTGCAAATATCTGCACCGTACAGTTCTCGTCAATCGGACTGAAAGCAACGTTCAAATTTCCCGTTATTGAATCAGTGTTTTGTCCTTGTATTTACTTCATATTGACCTGTGTTATCTGGCGTGCTGTACTGTAACTCGTAAATTGAGAATTCGGTATCTGTAGTACAGTAAACTGCTCTGCTGTCGCGTCATTCGCGTACGTTCGGTGGGTCGGCTGCCACTCTGTTGATATGCGTGCAGGTACCATTTCTCGCACCATTGCCTCCAGTGAACGCACATTACCTGCTTTGCTCAGCTGTCTCAACTGCACTTCTACCATTTGTTTCTGTTTATGATCAGAAAAAAATTACGCAACATTTTGTGGACGTACAAGTGGAATCTCACGAATTTTTTGCGTTTCCGCAACTGACACGGAAGATTGCCCAACGAGAGTGGTTACATGTGGACTTTTTTCCACCATTACGTCAGACGAAACTACCGATTCTGTCACCTCATTACAGCTTTCTGTGCGGTTCTCAATACACTGCTTCAGTTCTGTAGGAAGCTGTTCATACTGCTGCCTATTTTTCGAGACGATATTTACAATGCGTGTATCGAATCTTCTTAACGCGGCTTGCCTGACACGATTTCTGACATTAAGTTCTGCCACTATTCGTTTCACCTTAAAAGACGCCCTACGTGCTAAATTACACAAGCCAGTCTTATAAAAACATTAGAATTAGCATCTGGGAAAACTTCCCCTGCGTGATTTTCTCTTGTGTTAATCGTCAGGACAGTCACACTGACGATTCCAACAGTAGTCTGCCATCATGTGCTTATCACGTCTACCTTGACATCGTTCTTCCATCACCTGAATATCTTATTGAAATCTTTCACTTTGTTCCTCGCTGTAGTCATCAAGATTGTCCGTAAATCCATGAAGCTGGATATGGAGGTAGTGAATCTTAATGCCCCCACATTTTTGAGGTTTCTGAGCATGTTTGGTACTAGTTCCTCATAATTATGCGCTTTGTGGTTAAGGAAAAAATTCTTGAAAACACAAACAAAACCGCTCCAGGCAGATGCTTCAATGCCATTCAGAACTTTAATGAATTCCAAATCATGTATAAGCTTCCAAATTTGGGGACCATTAAATATACCAGCATTTAATTTTTCGTTACTCAGTCCAGGAAATGAAATGTACATATACACTCCTGGAAATTGAAATAAGAACACCGTGAATTCATTGTCCCAGGAAGGGGAAACTTTATTGACACATTCCTGGGGTCAGATACATCACATGATCACACTGACAGAACCACAGGCACATAGACACAGGCAACAGAGCATGCACAATGTCGGCACTAGTACAGTGTATGTCCACCTTTCGCAGCAATGCAGGCTGCTATTCTCCCATGGAGACGAGCGTAGAGATGCTGGATGTAGTCCTGTGGAACGGCTTGCCATGCCATTTCCACCTGGCGCCTCAGTTGGACCAGCGTTCGTCCTGGACGTGCAGACCGCGTGAGACGACGCTTCATCCAGTCCCAAATATGCTCAATGGGGGACAGATCCGGAGATCTTGCTGGCCAGGGTAGTTGACTTACACCTTCTAGAGCACGTTGGGTGGCACGGGATACATGCGGACGTGCATTGTCCTGTTGGAACAGCAAGTTCCCTTGCCGGTCTAGGAATGGTAGAACGATGGGTTCGACGACGGTTTGGATGTACCGTGCACTATTCAGTGTCCCCTCGACGATCACCAGTGGTGTGCTGCCAGTGTAGGAGATCGCTCCCCACACCATGATGCCGGGTGTTGGCCCTGTGTGCCTCGGTCGTATGCAGTCCTGATTGTGGCGCTCACCTGCACGGCGCCAAACACGCATACGACCATCATTGGCACCAAGGCAGAAGCGACTCTCATCGCTGAAGACGACACGTCTCCATTCGTCCCTCCATTCACGCCTGTCGCGACACCACTGGAGGCGGGCTGCACGATGTTGGGGCGTGAGCAGAAGACGGCCTAACGGTGTGCGGGACCGTAGCCCAGCTTCATGGAGACGGTTGCGAATGGTCCTCGCCGATACCCCAGGAGCAACAGTGTCCCTAATTTGCTGGGAAGTGGCGGTGCGGTCCCCTACGGCACTGCGTAGGATCCTACGGCCTTGGCGTGCATCCGTGCGTCGCTGCGGTCCGGTCCCAGGTCGACGGGCACGTGCACCTTCCGCCGACCACTGGCGACAACATCGATGTACTGTGGAGACCTCACGCCCCACGTGTTGAGCAATTCGGCGGTACGTCCACCCGGCCTCCCGCATGCCCACTATACGCCCTCGCTCAAAGTCCGTCAACTGCACATACGGTTCACGTCCACGCTGTCGCGGCATGCTACCAGTGTTAAAGACTGCGAAGGAGCTCCGTATGCCACGGCAAACTGGCTGACACGGACGGCGGCGGTGCACAAATGCTGCGCAGCTAGCGCCATTCGACGGCCAACACCGCGGTTCCTGGTGTGTCCGCTGTGCCGTGCGTGTGATCATTGCTTGTACAGCCCTCTCGCAGTGTCCGGAGCAAGTATGGTGGGTCTGACACACCGGTGTCAATGTGTTCTTTTTTCCATTTCCAGGAGTGTATTTGAAACATACACTGTTTTTGTCCAATGCTTTCACAAATTGCTTGACATGGGGTGGTGGAAGAGTGGTTTTATATCTTTCAACGAATGGTTCTTTTAGGGTATTAACTGCTCCTACAGCAAAGGTATCTCTTAATGGCCTTCAAACTTTTTCCCAGTGATCATGATTTGCTCTGCTGTCCCACATGCAAATAAAGCAAGGGAATTTTGTGTATCCACTTTGCTGTCCCAGCAAAAAGTTAATCATCGAGTGGGCAATTGGAATGGATGCATAGCAGTTACCATTATGCAGCAATACACATTTTAGGCTTCTGGTTGAGCAATCGATAAAAAGCCTCCAGTCTAGAGGCTGATATTTTGACAGTCCCACTTCAGTAGTAAACTGGGGATGTCACTGCAGTAAACAAGTGCATCATCTTGACTGAAATGTGGAAGTAGGTCTCGTTCACTTGTCTGGTAAGTTGTTATTTTACTTCCTGGTTGTAAACAATTCTTCTCATTTAGCTAGATGCCAAGAGTTCAGGAGACTGTTTAGAAAGGCTGAGATCTCTTATCAAATCGTTAAGCTGTTCCTGACTGAAGTTCTGATGTCTTGTGCAACTTCCTTCGTATCAGATTCACTATTATTAGTGTTCAAGTCCTGCAAAAAATTGTTCAAATAGCTCTGGGCACTATGGAACTTAACTTGTGAGGTAGTCAGTCCCCTAGAACTTAGAGCTACTTAAACCTAATTAACCTAAGGACATCACACACATCTATGCCCAAGGGAGGATTCGAACTAGCGACAGTAGCGGCCGCGCGGTTCCACACTGTAGCGCCTAGAACCGCTTGGCCACTCCGGCCGGCCAAGTCCTGCAAATCATCGTCATCCGAAGGAAGTAGTTTTGTCAGAGTGGTGAACACTGGTAGAGGAATGTTATTGCAATGTGGTGCAGCTCGCTTTGCTGATTCCAAATGGGGATATTCCCAGTTATGCTTCTTGAAGCGATTGAAATCTTTTACACTGACTATGCAAAAATAACAATAATTGTGGTGTCTTTTTTGGCTATCGCCACACCACTGGCACTCCAAAGTTTAAACCCTTTAGTTTCCATTAGTCCACAGACGTAAAGACTTATCACAGCTTTGGCAAACTTTATGAGGAGCCCAATGTTCATCTTGTTCTCCCAGTTTAATATCCAAATACGCAAGATAGGCCTGTTTGACAAAGTCAGTGAGGCTCTTTCGTTGTTCTTGCAGAGTGTATTCTCCACATATATTAGTAGAACATATCAGGAGAGTTGAAACAACCTTTACGCGAAGAACTCATGTTTATCTATAAAAAGAATAAAGTAAGATAAAAATTATATTTGCAAAATAAATTTTTATAAATATGATGAGGTGGAACTAATAAGACAATGTGTAGTGCAATATGATCTATAACTTACATTTAACCAACAATAATGTAATAACTAATTGTAACATACACTTACATTTAACCAACAATAATGTAATAACTAATTGTAACATACGTTTTTCTTGATACACTGAACGATAAATTCTTCACTAAGAAATACTTTTAACAGCCGTTACACAAATCGTGTCCTCTCACACGGTCGTTTCTCGCTCGACGGCCGCTCTGAGCACAAACAAGGGGTTGGCGGACCCTGACCTTCAATGCAGCAGTGTGACCAACTGCCTCTCCTTGAAGTTGTGAAAAACAAGAGGGTTTCTTAAATTATAACCAAGTCCCATGATCTCACATTCTCCTCTATGACATGTAACATACAAGAATTTACTTTGTACATACGGAATTAGAAAATATAAAATGTATAGGCATACAGAATTAAGGAATTCAGAACCGATTTACTGATAATTTAACGATATAACGCTACACTTCAGAGATAGCCTGTATCTATGAAACTAGAGCCAATTGGGGAAATCTGTTTTCAGATTCAACATGCAAAATATACCTAGTATACGTTCAAATAGCCCTGGCAACAAGAATTATTTCTTTTGTAGAGCTGTGTTATCAACTCTTTGGTAAGCATTAGACACTGCATTCTGCACCTGATCAATATCAGTACGCATCTTTTCCTTACTGGCCATAAGCGACTGAATTAGTTCGCGTTAGTCTCTCGCCTCTTTACGGATATCAATAAACTGTTCATTAACTTCCGTTTGCGTATTTTGATAATCTATGCGAAGATTTTCAAATCCAGCATTGGCTTGAATTTTGAGAGCATTTAAAACTGTATTAGTGGCCACTAACCCTTCATTTGTTATAAGTCTTCTACCCCTACCCTCATCGACACACTTGTTTGCTCGACAACACTAGTGCGTTGCTTCAACATTGCGAACACACTATCAGACACTTCACCATCATCATCTGTCACCATTTTGTGTAAATTTTGCCGTTCGCGTCTTTCATGTCATGTTTCACCTACCTCTGTGCATATTCAAGGCGCACTTACACACATTTGTACCCTAGGAAAGTCTCACTTTTCATTCATAATTATAACATTTGCACCTCCTCTAATTCTGCTTCTGAACCAATAGATCGGACATCTGTCCTGTTTTTGTACGGTATCAACCTGAATACCGATTGCGAAACTGCCACCATTCCATCTGCATTGCCACTTCGTTCGGTTTCGTTACGCGCATCCGACACATTTCATTGTACGTCATATTTTATCGTATCAGGATCTACAGTTTGCCCTGTATGCGATGATCTACGTCAGTCCGTCATCTCAAACCGTGTAATTGCCCTCTGTCTTTCACGATTTACGCGTGCCTGAGCTCTAGTTAACATGAAGTTATACGACCTGACACGTCTCAAAAGTATCATAGATAGTCTCTTGGGTCATTAACACATCATTATCAACGCCGTTCACAGTTTGTGGGTACAGAAACCAACACACCAACGCCGTGAATAGCTCCGCGCATGCCAGAAACGTCTTGCACTAGCTACTTTTACTCAGACACACAATTTTTTTTAAGCGTTACTACAAAATTTTCTACTCTCTCATCACACATTTACAGTGAGCTGACCGCTATGCAGACATATACATTAAGTAACCTTGTAACTATTTCTATAAAAAAAGTTTTTTAATGCCAATTTTTTTAATGCCAATGTTTTTATTCTTTCTCCTAATTTGGCTAATTAATAACACAGTTGACTAGCTGCCATCCTGGCAGGGTCACCATTATCTGACAGTCCACTCGTTTCCACGTTCGTCAGACATCAGCAAAAACACCCTGTAAGTGCATAAGTGTCAATAGAATAAATTACAGGGATTAGTAGTTGACCCTTATTCTACGACACAGGACATCGTGTTCAGCTGTACAAAATTGGTTTAATTTATGTTATGTTGTCAATGAGGCATATTGGTTTACATATATTGTGACATGACAATTTCATGACAATTGTCAAGATAACGTATTACATCGTGATTAGCAGAAACAACACTGAACACAACAATATGAAATTTAAATAGAAAGTTATCTACAAGAATTTTTTTACATCTAGACAGTGAAGCACTGCCTGCTTTCGCCAGTATTACGTCAAATAATTCGATTGGGGTTCTAAGTTCAGTACTGTTTAGGATGAAAATCAAGTTTACGGAGGATAGTTAGTTTTGGTGACTAGATATGCAAACGATTACTCTTGGTCGTTTGTGTTCACAGTGGGTGTAGGATGGTGATCCAATACTTTTACACCTTTGCCAGAGACATTTACCTTTAGCTGCGACGTGATGTCGGCTGTATGGCTGCTCTTACCCTCTGGAAATCCTGTAAAAAGCTATTCAAAGTCTTTACTCATTTTATCAGGTGAAAGTGTCCTATGTATCTTGTTAGGCGAGAAAACATGCACCCATATTTAGTCTGGATGGGATGGCGATATACACATGCACAGATGGAGCAGCGTGTATACTTCAGCGCCGTCTCTGTTCTCACAAGAACAGTTGACTATGTAGCTGCTTCGTTTCTCCGCTGTCATGGCTCAACGACTCTTCAGGTAATTTTTTGCTAAATGTCAGCCAAAGTGAACGCAACGTTCACGCAAAATTCCTCTTTTGGCGTCGTGTAGAGTGTGGTGCACCCTGTAGTACAGTTGATGCTGGTTGAGATGATAGTCCATAAAAAGTTTTCGGTATTTCTCTTCCATAGCAAAAACTGTCCTTCCACCTGTGTCCTTTCGTGCTTCACATCACGGCCTTTTTTTATCAATGGGGGCATTCCTTTCATCTCATGGAAACTACCCCCGCCAATCGCAAATAGTGCACCTTCAAACTTCACGGTAATCTCTCCACTTCTGCTCCTTCTGTGTTTATTTCAGTCAATCAGATCTTTTGTGCCCCCTCCTGATGCCTGAAAGTTATATGCGCACATCACGAGAGCACCATGGACTTCTCATGTGATCAGTAAATGCGACTCTCTTTTAACTGCGTCTAAGGCCTGTTTGTATCCATCTGTAAATTCCCCAATGCAATATTCTAAACAATTTCTCCATTGCAGGCAGTGTTGCGCCGTTACCTGCTACCTTCGATGTATCGCCTGGTGCGTTCGTTGTCTCCCTCGCCGTATGTCACCGACCCTCTGTTAAAAGGCTTTCATTGTATCTGCGCCTTGGCTGCACAATCCAAGCCAGTCCGAAACTAAAGCGTCACTTGCAGCAGCTTTTATCACCTTCAGCTCATTGAAGTACAGGTTTGCGGTTCCGTGTGTTGATACAATGTGCTTGAGTGTCATACATTTTTACATTACATACTGTAAATTTTGAGAGGCAAATTTGCTAACTATTACCTAAGTATGTCTTGTGACGTATCCTTCTAGGCGATATGACATAAAATCTCATGTAAGGAGAGAAATTGACATTCATTGAAGCTGATACTTTACAAAATTTACATTAGTATATTCTGCAGAGCTTGGAAGCATCGTGTGCAACGATTCAGCAAAATCTTATTAATACCATAACTGGTACATGTCGAGTAGTGATACATCTGGCTTCTTTTTATGTTATCCTATAACAGCGACATTTGGTTTTACATGTAAATATAGGAACTGACTCCGCTCATCACGTTAGCTGTGTTATCTTCTTACTGTATCTACATCTTTTTTTCTTCAAACAACGTATATGTGGTACAATCGACTTTGGTCTCGTTTATTAATAACTGATTATACTATGTACTTTGGTGATGATTTGTATCTGTTAGGTCAACAATGAATGGTAAATAAATGTTGTGTGTTGTATTTTGGTTTCCACCCACATCATCTGGTAGTTATGGATTTAAGTGTGGACTAGTTGTACGTAGTGCATTGGAAAATGGGAGTGATAACTGAAATAATTTCATTTTGGTGGAATAATAAAGAAGCATTAAAGGCCCAATGTGGACTATTTACTTTAGATGTTTAATTTCTCATATACTCATCTCATATAATTATTGCAGTTTTAACATTCTGGAAATAAGAACTGCATTTCTGTCAGATCTCCACTCACTAGCTGCACAGACGCACAATGCATCCCTGTACCACCTGCAGTTGACTGGGTGTTATATACGCAGTGTAGGCCTTCTTGAAACAGCTCCCAATGGAACGTCTTTTACGTATGATGACACAGCCAAAAGATGCTGCTCTAGGCTCCACTTTGAAATACCTGCCACCAATATCGCGAAAACAGCAGTAGTACAGTCTAATCAAGAAGGCACCACATATGTCATGAAGAGTCACACATGTGTTCAGTTCCATCTCTCGCCAGATATGCAGCTTCGTTGAAAGGACCGCGTCTCTGGTCAGACATTTTATGCCCAGGTAAACCAATTACTGTGCGTGGTACAATATTATTGACTGAAAGATTACCCTTATCATAGGCAATTTAACAGTTAAACGAATAGCGCTTAGTTTTGCAGATATAACATTTCGTCCGCCTATCGGAAAGACGGCTGAATAACTGTAAGTGCATTAAACAAATCAGTCCAGCGTAGACAGGTTTGTGTTTGACTTCTTTACATAAACAGTAGCTTCAGAATTTCTATCACACTCTTTGTTTTAGCAATTGCCGTACTGTAGTCACACATCTCTCGTTGCTCCCAAAATGCACTGCTTCATTTTACTTACCTACAACTAGATATTCCTGTGGAATAAATGCCATTTAAAAAAAAAATCTCGCAATTTTAGGCGCGGCTTTTCGTGATTTTATTTAGGGTTTCTATTACATTCTGTCGAATGGATTATCTTTAGACTACTGCTTCAGAAGTTCTACGAATAAAAGCAGGATACGTTTCTCTGAAATGTTATGTCTATTTTTGGACGCTGCATTGTTCTTTAGTGGGTACGCGAATGTGCGACACAAGTTATTGATAAACACAGAATTCAGATATTAATTTACTCTACAAGTAATACCAAATAGTAAAAATAATACACAGCTATGTTGCCGTATTTGCAGCGTCATTTACTAATAGTATATTTGGGAGGCGAAATATATAGAGATACAAAATATGTATAAATCTGTCCCTCTTCAATGCACTGTCTATTCAAGAGATGTCGATCCCAGGCCAGCCTGAATGTCTGTAATTGTACAAAAAGGGTCAGTAATTTAACGTTCGAACTCACACATACCCGCAGCTGGAACTCCAAAGAATGTACGCTTGCATATTATTGGGAGCGGCGTAATCGTTCGTAAGCCCATCCACCACGGCAAGGTCATATCACATAGGATGGGAAAAAAAGGTTTTTAAGTTTCCTGAGGCCTAACAACGCATTAAAAGCGTCGATCGCATCGGTTTTGAACTGTCCTGAGACAAAAACCGCATAAAAAGCATCAATCAAAATCAAATCGGATTATTAATTTCCGTATGACTGGTGCAAAACATGTTCAATATGCTGTCCACCGTTTTCTGCAACAAGTTGAAATCGAGAGACAGCAAGTTCCACATCTCATCGAAGTGTTTCCGGAGTCACGTTCAGGATGTTGCGCAATGCGTGCCTTCAATGCAGCGAACTTTGCGGTCGGAACGCTGAACACATCATGTTTCAGGTAGCACCACAGTCAGAAGACACATGGATTAAGTTCAGGTAATCGGGGTGGCCAGGCTGGACGGAAATGGCGGCTGATACTTCTAGAATTTCCGAAATGGTGCTTCAGCAGCTCCTTAACTGGATTTTCAATGTGCAGAGGTGCGTCATCTGGCGTAGAAATGATCCCATCCTCACATCCATGCTGTTGGAGAGCTGGAATGACGAGATTGAAAAAGACACCCATAGCGATTACCAGTGACGGTACAGGTAACAGGACCGGAAGCACCTGTCTCTTCGAAAAAATATGGCCCCACGATAAATGATGCGGTAAACCCGCACCTCACATTGACCTTTACAGGATGAAGAAGTACTGGTTGGTTTACGCGTGGATTTTCCCTTGCCCATATTCGACAATTCTGTGTGTTGACATATCCCATCAGATGAAAGTGGGCTTCGCCTGTCCACAGATTCCTCCACTGCCATTCATTGTCCACTTCCAAGCGAGAAAGAAATTTCAAAGCAAAGGTCGTTCTTGCTGGCAGGTCAGCAGGAAGAAACTCGTGACATGGGTAATTTGGAATGGATAGCAAGGAAGGATGTTTCGTAGGATTTTACGCACCTTGTGCACGGGTATGTCCAGTGTTCGCGCAATTATCCGTTCACT
The DNA here is from genome assembly GCF_021461385.2 of Schistocerca piceifrons. Classification (NCBI taxonomy): domain Eukaryota; kingdom Metazoa; phylum Arthropoda; class Insecta; order Orthoptera; family Acrididae; genus Schistocerca; species Schistocerca piceifrons. The sequence goes on along the minus strand of NC_060142.1, from coordinate 686,202,693 downwards.
ACACCTTGTTCAACAGCACTCGTCGCCTCCTGCATTGTTGTGGCCACTCCTTCCACTGACGCCGATTCAATTCGTTTCCTCCCTCTACCAGGTTGCACACCAAAAGAACCCGTCTTTTCGTATTTTCGAATCATTTTCTCCAGACCCATGGCAGTCATCGGACCAAAGCCTGCTTTCAAACCCTTCAGTGTCCGGAACTACTGCAGAGCGACGTGTGGTGAGTCATCATTCTTGTAATACAGCTTTCTAAGCAGAGCGCAATTTTGCATTGAGACAGTCACGGTGAACGTTTCAGATGCAAAAGGAGGAATATCAGTGTACCCGGCGCGCTTATACCAACTTCAGTGGGTCGTGCGCATGACAGGTGATTTCATTTACGTATTTCGACACATACAGCGCCATCTATTGATCAATTTTCACACTATTTTTTCCTTCTGCCATACGTTTTCCTCCTTCCGCGATAGTATACCATTGCAATTTGACGTTATTCTGACCAGTTACGTTATTTCTACAGCGTTTTGAAAGCCTAATTATAATCACCGTGTGCATGAAAATAAGAAGCAGATTGCCTACTGTGTTATTGTGTCAATCAGGGGCGGAATCTTGCATGCCGTGCAGCATTGCGAGAGGAATTTAGTCAGAAAGTCAAGAGGACACCTTACCTCCTCCCCCTTACCCAGTGTGGCTTCCGACCCTCCTTCTCTGCTGATGACCAACTCCTCAACCTTGTTCACCTTCTGTCCCTCCAGCTCAACTCCCGTCGCTCCGCCATTTTTGTTTCCCTTGACCTCCAAAATGCCTATGACCGTGTATGGCATCCCGGTCTCCTCTTTAAACTCCAAACCTACGCCCTGCCTATCAATTTTGTCCGTCTGGTCGCTTCCTTCCTCTCGCACCGTCCTTCCTATGTCGCCCTCCACAACACCAACTCCCGTATCTTTTATCCCACGGCTGGCGTCCCCCAGGGTTCTGTCCTCTCCCCTCTCCTTTATCTCTTGTATACAGCTGATATGCCCAAGCCACCCCCACCAGTTCACCTTCTCCAATATGCTGATGACACCGCCTTCCTGGCTCTCTATCCTACCCTTCAAAGGTCTCAACGTACCCTCCAAACCCACCTTAACCAGTTCACCACTTGGTGTAACCAGTGGCTCCTCCGTCTCAACCCCTCCAAAACCCAGGCAATCATCATAGGCCGTACCACTCGCTCCTTTCGCCTCCAAGATTTCTACCTCACCCTTTATGGTCGTCCTATCCAACTCACCCCCACCCTGAAATACCTTGGCCTCACCCTTGACCGACACCTCACCTGGACCCCCTCATCTCCTGACCATCCAGCAGAAAGCCCATTCCCGCCTCCGCCTGCTGAAACTCCTGTCCGGCCGGACATGGGGATTGCATCCTTCTACCATCCTCCACACCTACAAATCCCTCATCCGTCCTATCCTCTGTTATGCCAGCGTCGCCTGGATCTCCGCCCCCACCCGCTTTTACAAGGCTCTCCAAATCCTTGAACGCCATGCGCTCCGCCTTGCCTTCCGTATCCGCCTTCCTTCCCCCACACGGCTCCTGTATGAACTGATCCCCTTCCCCCACCTCCTCTTGTTCCTCCAACATCTCCGCATCCTTTACATTGTTCGCAGGCTTGATCCCCCCCACCCTCTGGTTTCCTCCTTCCTCTCCACCCCCCGCCCGTTGCCGCGCCTCTATCGCTGTATCCCTCCCTCTCTCCACCTCCACACCCTCCATCTCCTTCATCAGGGCAATTTCCAACGCCTCCCCCTCCCGGATGACGAACTTCGCCGTGACATATACCCTTCCTTCCAACTATAACCCGGCCTTGTTCCCCCCCCCCTCCCCAGGGCCCCCTTCTCCTCTTTCCTCCTTCTCCCAGAGCGGATTTTCCTCCATCCCCCCCTCCCCTGAGACCCTGCACCCCATACTTGCCTCTCTCCTTCCCACATCCCTCCCTACCTGGCCCTCTTCCGAGCGCCCCCCATTTCCCCTCCCCTATCTCTTCCCCTCCCTCCCTTCCTCAGGTCTCCCTCATCTCCTTGAACCTGGCAGATCCTCTGTATTGATCAACATCAGTGTGCCACGTCAGTGTTGTGTTTCGTGCTTTTCTCGTGTGCGTCAAGAGGTGTGATTTTATTTGTGTGCTGCCTTGAGGTTCGCCGTCAGTGCTACGCTGTGTGCTATGCCAGCCGTCAACACCTTTATGCTCCAGTCATACTGTGCCTTGTGCTCTTTTAATCGTCGCAGTGTGTGGCTTTTTGTGTGTGCTACTTTTAAACAGTTTTTTATCTCCATTTTACAGTCACCCCGTTTTTTGTATATTGCCTTCCATGATGTTCTCCCTTTTTATATCTATGTTCGCCTTCTTCTCTCCTTTGCTGTTTTTAAATGTCTTCTATTGTTTTGTTCTATGTCTTTCGGCTGAAGAGCAGCGCATATGCTGCTGCCAGCCCGCCCCGATAGGGGAATTGAAATACAATAAAGAAAAAAAAAAAAAAAAAAAAAAAAAGGACACCTTGCTCATTTCTTGCGGCTACAGGTAAATTCACAACGCATTTTTGTAAGAATGGAGAAATATTGATTTTCTAAGGAATGTATCTCACAAAAAATATTTCATAATCAATAGCAGACCTCTACTATAATTTCTGGCGTTTTAGTGGAAACTTTCTTTCCGAGGGTATAAATTCATCGTGGCGTGTTGTTCCATCTAATTCTGAACTTTCAGAGCAGAGACTTAGGAGCTAAATGGCATGCGCGGGAGCGTTCAGAGATGTCAAACATGGTGTGATTTTACGATTTATCCTGTAGCTGATTAAAAGTGTGTTTTTTTCCCCTTCAGAACAGGTGTGAGTTCAAACTCTAAACTGGCTACTAAAAGTGTGTTTTTTTCCTTCAGAATAGGTGTGAGTTCAAACTCTAAACTGGCTACTACATCGAAGGAAAGTACTTTGAATGAGAAATGATTAGCAAAAAATGTGATCATGTTCGGTCGTTCATTTCCGGAACTGTTAGCTACGATGGGTTTGGCAAAATAAGTGTGCGAAAAGTGATAATACGGAACAGATGCTTTATACTTGACCTTTTCTTCATTTAGTAATTCCAGACAGGTCTATAAAGATTCACTCGTTTCAACAATTTTCTGTTGTTGAATACATCTGAGCACACTGTCGGCGAGCGTAGTGTAACTAATTTTGTACTTTTTGTATTTCAGCAGAGGAACTTTTCCCGTCGCTTTAAGACAACAGTTTCAGAAGAACTCACTAAGGTGGGCACTGTATAGGGTAGTACGACGTAGGGCCTTAAATCGTGATCTGCAGCATGAAAATATCAACGTTTCTGAGCATCAGGAGTGATGATTTACGAGTCAGCACAAAATGATTTAAGAATTGTTGATGATGCTAGTTACAGAAAATGCCTAGCATAACGTTCGTTGTTAAATCAGAAATAAATTGCAAAATGAACACGTTTCAGACAGTGTAAGACAAATGGAACTATTAACAGCTTTCGAATATGGTGTTACAGGAGATGGTCGCAGGCAGATGGATTGCCCTTAAGGAATTAAAATCTCCAGCGACGAAGTAACGAGTTAGAACGCCTGATATCGGAGACTCGATGAACCACAAAGCTAGCACTTTTTCGTACATAGTTACTTAAAGAAAGAATCGGAGCGGCAGGCCTAATATATGAACAAGAAGCAAGTCGTTCGTTACATGGTTTGCAACAGTTACGCTGAAACGAAAATGACTTTTGGAAAATATGCTGCATAATTGCTCCAAACTAACGTTGATGACGAGATGAAAATATGTCATTCAAGTTTAAAATTTCGAACCTTTTCAAATCCTAGCTGTGTAACACAACTGAAAGGTGATGTATTGCTCTCATCATGTTGCGACTGCCGTGGTCCCAAAATCTTTTAACATACAATACATGCGGACTCTTCTTATCAAAGGAGAGCTGGATTTTATCTCCCCGCTATACATACAGTGAAAACATTTGTTCAATATAGAGAGAAAGTTGTAGGAGAAATCAGCCTGAAGTGGTTTGCCTGAAGATAAATTTTTTTAGCTTGGGGAGATTCGAATCACACTTCTCGTGAATGCTGTGGCTACGTCTTAATCAGTGCTCATCTTCATATGGCTAAAATATCTGTATTAATTTATTGGTTTAATATTATACACAATTAAAAAAGTTTTGCATCACCACCCGTTCCCAGAACTCCGGCTGTGGATATTGTATCACAAACACAGTCCCTTTGATTTTTCGATGGCTGCTGCGGCCGAGTGGTTCTAGACGCTTCAGTCCGGAAGTGCGCTGTTGCTATGGTCGCAGGTTCGAATCCAGCCTCGGGCATGGACGTGTGTGACGTCCTTAGGTTAGTCAGGTTTATGTAGTTCTAAGTCTATGGGCCTGATGACCTCAGATGTTAAGTCCCACAGCGCTTAGATCCATTTGAACCATTTGAACTGTTCAGAGATATCACTAAACCCGCCGAAAGGTGTAAACAACCATGCATGAGCAGCACCTGTTAGACGGAAAGGGTACGACAGTTCCGCCATGCCTAGACGGTCAATACCGCGGTTCGATCGTGTCCGCATTGTTACTTTGTGCTAGGAAGGGCTACCAACAAAGTAAATGTCCAGGCGCCATGGAGTTAACCAAAGCGATGTTCTTCTGACATGGAGGAGAATACAGGGAGACAGGAACTGTCGATGACATGCCTCGCTCAGGCCGCCCAAGGGCTACCACTGCAGTGGACGACCGCTACCTACGGGTTACAGCGGAACCCTGGCAGCAACGCCACCATGTTGAATAATACTTTTTGTGCAGCCACAGGACTTCGTGTTACGACTCAGACAGTGCGCAATAGGCTGCATGATGAGCCACTTCACTCCGACGTCCGTGGTGAGGTACATCTTTGCAACGACGACACCACGCAGCGCGGTATAGATGGTCCTAACAACATGCCGAATGGACGGCTCAGTATTGGCGTCACGTTCTCTTCACCGATGAGTGTCGCATATGCCTTCAACCAGAAAATCGTCGGAGACGTGTTTGGAGGCAACCCGGTCACACTGAACACCTTAGACACACTGAGCAGCGAGTGGGGCATTATGTGGGGCCGACGTACGTTGCTGGTGGTCATGGAAGGCGCCGTAACGGCTGTACGATACGTGAATGCCATCCTCCGACTGATAGTGCAACCATATCGGATGCATACTGGCGAGGGCATTCGTATTAATGGACGACCATTCGTGCCACCATCGTGCACAACTTGTGAATGATATCCTTCAGGATAACGACATCGCTCAACTAGAGTGCCCACCAAGTTCTCCAGACATGAACCCTATCGAACATGACTGAGAGAGATTGAAAAAGGCTGCTTATCGACGATGTGACCCATCAACGAATCTGAGGGATCTACGCTGAATCGCCGTTGAGGAGTGGGTCAGTCTGCACCAACAGTACCTTGATGAACTTGTCGGATAGTACGCCACGACGTAAACAGGCATACATCAATGCAAGAGGACGTGCTACTGGGTAACGGTGTGTACAGAAATCTGGACCACCAGCTCTGAAGGTATCATGTTATGGTGGTACAATATGCAATGTGTGGTTTTCATGAACAATAAAAAGGGCGAAAATGATGATTATGTTGATCTCAGATCCAATTTTCTGTACAGGTTCCGGAACTCTCGGAACCCAAGTGATGCAAAAATTTTTTTGATGTGTGTATATCTACGATATTTCGTAGTTTGTGAAGGAAAAGGGTACTGTCTAAAATATTTAATAGACTAATGTTGGTGAAGAATAATGAGTCGCAGTAGTATTTTTTAGCTTCCACATCAATGTGCTGCCAAATCTGAGGACTCATGTTGCATATATGTTGTTCAGTCTAGGACGCATTGTAACACTACGCTACTGCGCACGATACTTATTCAAGCCTGTACTATGGTAAGTTGACGGGCTTCACCTTATAAGAAAGGATTTTAGTATATATGTTGACCGCGTGTACCTGAATGGAGGCAAAATCAGACTTTCACCCGACTCAGTAACAACAATGATACGTCAAGCAAGTCTGAAGTGCATCTACACGTTAGGACGGACGAGAAACAACACAGCAGATGCTACCAAATTGTTAATAATACGGTCGCCAGCCTAATTAGGCATTAACTGAGTTTCTTCCCTGTACAAGTTGAAGTACGTGTATGCAAAACCACACGTAATAATACTGCATAATATGGTAAATTTTAGAACCAGAAAATCTACTGAACTAATAATTTCACTTTCTGTACTAATATGGACAAGCCATAAATACACAACAATACACTATAATGTTTACTACAAACTTCGTACTGTCTATTGATCTGATTGAAATCGGGCATAGGTTACCCTAGAAATAGCACTTTCGAAACACACATACAATGTCAATTTTGAAAAAGGTAAAACACTGATAAATTTTGGTTTTATATTGACTAACTTTGCTGGTCAAATCAGTTCAGTACACTTGAGAATTTAAAAGAATAGAAAAGAAAAGGTGGGTGGGTGGGGGGGGGGGGGGATCCTGAAACTGTTATGATCATTGTATTGAAAATTTTGATTATTGAAATCATTAGGTACTGAAGATAGATTTCCAATATATGAGTTACTACTCTATTTGTCTTATTTCCTGCTCATTTAACTACCATTATTTTTGTCTCAAATTAATTTAACTTCATTACTAAACCAATTTCAACATTATCTTCCAACTTGATCAGACCTATATTATTTACCTATTTATTCATTAACAACAAAGTTCCTTAAACATCATTCTAACATAGATAGGTCTGCAGGTAATTATTATCAACATAAACTTTAAATTTTCATTTCAGGATACTCGGATTGCACAACATGTGGAAAGGACCCTGACTAGGTTAGTAATGAGGATAATTAAATGATAGGACAGTTCTGATAAAAGTTAAGTTGTTATTAAACAGTAAGGAACAAAAGTAACACTGGTCCACACGAATACAGTACTAAAAGTTTCAACCTGTTTGTATCGATGCGGCGGTTGGCGGGCGGCGAGATGGCGATGCGCAGAGCACACATACAATCATAGCTATAGCTCTTGATGTATCGGCACTTTACTTCTTCATAGCGTCGCAATATTTTTCCATTTAGTGCCTATGGAATTTTGCCATGCTGTATGGTCTCGGAAACGGCACATCCGAGGCTCAATGAAACTACGTCTTCCAGGAGAGCCTCCTCGATCCAGAACGTGTTACTCAGACCGATGCCCAACTCCGACTACTACTGCTGAGCCCGTTATGCCGTGCCGCGCCCCTGTGCATTTTCCCGCGCTCGCCTGCCATCCACCTTTTACCGCTCCCCTACAGACAGGGAATTCACCCGAGGTTTTGAATTCTACATATCCTAATACATTGCCTACGTATGGACCAGGCGCACAATTACAACTTTGACTTCTTACAACAGTTTCAACATTCCTTACATTTCAATTTTGTTATATCTTGCTTGCAATTTGACATAAACATTAATATTCACATCGAAAATTGTTTACAGTTTCTTTAACATAATGACATGAAAAGAGAAAAGAAAGAAATCAGAACATCGCTTACACTAATGTATCGAAAATCAGATGAAAATAATTATTATATGTACAATAGTATACCGTTGGTGTTGTTACAGCATGACTTCGAAACATTAACCACACATCAAACGGACAATGGAGGTAACTTGATAGCTCCAATTCATGTTAATCTGCTATTGCCTCCGTTATGCACTTACATTTGATTATCGATTTGTTTATAAAATAAGTTTTACTTCTGCAAGACACTATCGTCTTTCATTCAGTTCTTGCAAGACATATTATGCAATTTGATTCCTATTTTTAAGTGCGTTTTTTTTTCCTTGTGTCTATTGCTTATAATTAAGCTGCCGGAGTTGTGAGTGCTGTAGCGCAGTCTGTATACATAATAGGTATATCTATTAACCAGAGCGCTTGTGGAGTACGCTGAAAAAAAATATTTGTTCCACTTTGTACCACGAGGTAAAAATATGGAGCTGTAAGTACTCAGAATGTGACATATCAGTAGGCTGTTTGTCGATTGCAGAGTGCGATGATTTCTTTTGCGGAGTGAATGTTGGTGTACAGAGTTAAATGTACGAAGTGCGATAGCTATTGAGAGGAAAGACCGTGCACTGCTGGTAAACTTGTTTTATCAGAAGGGCAGCAATAACAGCACGGCATTGTGGGAATGACGCCTACAGAAACAGCCGTGTAGAGGCCCCATGTCAATAAATGGGCTAGTGAAGTGATTGCCAACGTACGGGCTGCGGACCTGCTGTGATAAAAATCATCGGGAGCTTCAGGGATTTAGCTCGTCAGCATTCAGGGACAGCAAGTAAGGAACAAAATAAAACTTCAAATATCTTTTCACATTTCTATACCACTCACAAAGGACTGGTCCATTCTCTCATGACAAAATCGGTCCTTTTTTATCCGGAGAAACAATACATCAAAAGAAGGTGATAGCGGCGGACTGCCATTATCTTTTTAAAATGTTGAAAATTACCATTACCCTGTGCCACCAGGCGGATGGAAGTCTGCAGCCCTACAGACTGTGCTATGAGGCTGGCGCGTGGACATGGCTGGCTACTCATGGCGTAAACACAACACGCCACAATCAGATCGTAATTGGTCGAGTTGGTAGTTTTGTAACATAATTGTTCACAAGAACGGCTCGCTTGAATTTAGTCATATAATATCAAGATACAACAAAAAGGAATGGTGGAAACTGGTGTTCCACGAACTGTCCAAGGATTAGATCATAGAGGCGGAGGTTTCATAAGATTTCTTACTACTGGAGAGGAAGGAAACCTTTCCAAGGTACCATCGTGGCATTCACAGGGTGCGATCTGCGTGAGCGCAAAGAAATAATAATTAGACGGCCGGACCGAGAACTGAACACAAGTCTCTCGAATGCGAGTTGAAGGCATTAGCCACGACACCCCCTCGCTCAGTCCCCGTGCAGATAATGCTGAATTAGTATTCAATGAGTCTTCTTCATTTTTGGCTGCTGTTAGAATACTGTCCGCCCCGATAGCTGAGTGGTCAGCGCGGCGGTCTGTCACGCCAATGGGCCCGGGTTCGATTCACGGCTGGGTCAGAGATCTTCTTCGTTCGGGGGCTGGGTGTTGTGTAGTCCTCATTATAATTTCATCATCACCAGTGGAAGGCAACGGGAAACCACCTCTGCAGTCACTTCCCTAGATGATCATGCGGAGGACCTCTCTGACAAGGCTTCCCCCATGACAACACCTGCCGTAAGGCAGAACACACACAATAGAATACCCTTCCTGCAGGTTTGTGGAGAATATACTGAGACCGTGGCACTTCGGCATGAATAATATTAAATCGTTCAAATAAAGGAAGTGAGAAAAGATAAATCTGTTACTGAATCTTGCCTGTAATTTTCGCAGATATAATTTCAGAATACATGGAAATGTCTGTCAGTATATTACATATACACTGTAATAGCTTTCACCTCTGTGTGTTGCTCACAGTTTTCGACCGTTTTATGCCAATCAACAACAGAAGAAGCATTAGGTCCACTGTATTCTGTGTGCAGAAGCGGTTTCAATTACTTTTGGAAACTGCTGAGACATGATGGTAAGTAACTGTATGGATGAGGTTGTAGTGATTTGTAATTATTATTTCATTTGTTTATTTCTTTAACATCTCTATCTCCGACGCATGAATAGCTAGCAAAGGAGTTAGGAAAAAATGTCTGACAATTGTCGTACAATTAGAATTTAGCTTAGTTTTGCAGTGTGTCAAAATGCATCTACCTGTAACACAGAGTTTTTTGCGACGATGCAAGGAAACTCATTAAAGAGAGAATATGTCAGTATGAAATCGAAGAGGTAGGTATGACGTTGACGTGCCCACGAGAAATAAGGAACCTGCAACGATCTTATGACGTCACACTATTCGTCTTCTCCGCCATACTTCGCGAACGCTCTGCTCCGTGCAGGACTCATGGGAAATCAATATGTAAGTGAATTGGTACCCATAAAAGCCTTAACTTGGTCGTGTGCTATCGAGAGCTTGCATGCATTTAAACGCGCAGTCAAGAATTATCGAATTCGTCAGAAACAGCTGCTCTGTTCCGGCTCGAGACGGCTGCTGGCACTTGTGACGTGCTGTGACGTAACCGACACGGCCTGTGTTTCTCGTGGGCCTCGGGCGTCGCTGAGAGCACAGTCTGCGATTTCATTGTCACCCAGTAATGAGTGCGAGTAGTGCCACGTAATTACTACAACAATACTTGCAACTACGTCCGTGAAGTCAGAGGTCATGGCACTGCTGTGTTATTTACGCGTGTAATTCCAACTGAAGTCAGTGATTGGGCTTTGAACCGTAGGGCTGGATACGCTGTTAGTTACTGTTTCTTCACGGCAGTGTTGGTGCTAGGTTTCGGATGGAGTCTAGACTTAATAGGAAACAGTCAAGTGAGGAAGGAACTTACACATCGTATTCTTTAAGCAGCGGGTTTGTTAGTTAATCAACGTCTAGTGCAAGCAGCACGAAATTAGCAACGAAAACTAAAACATATTTAAGTAAATATAACCCCTAATTTTTAGAAGTCGAATTTGTGTATTATAGTGCCGACGAAGTGCCTATGCCTCAGTCTGTGATTTCTTTCGAAACACTTTTCAATGAATGTATGAAAACATCAGAGGTTTAAAGGCATCTACCAACTAAACGTCGTATATATTCAGAAAAGTCGCTCAATGGGTTTCATATCAAGAAAATTAATTTTTGTGTGACTAAATTCTACAGAACCGAACGTGCTAAGTACCAGTGTTTCCTCCTAGCTGTGTTTGGTAATGTCGAGGAAAGGATTAGCATACGCCGCGGTAGAGGAACTTACTATTCCCGCAGCGAAAGTAAGAGATAATGATTTGTTTGATAAAAAGCGGACATGAAAAATAAATGAAACCCCATTAACCAATACAGCAGTGAAGAGAAGAATTGATGAAGTGTCGGAAAATGGGGACAAACATATCAATACTGCTTTGAAACAAAGCGAATATACTCGTTGCAGCTCGTTGAGAGTGCAGATGTTGATGGCCAGGCTCATTCATTAGTTTTTGGTCGTTTTGAGGTGAATGGCAGATTTCAATAAGAACTGTTATTTTGCCAGTTTTCGCTGGCAATTACCGCTGACGAAGAGATTTTCAAACTTACTGACAAATTTATGAAGGAAAATGAAGTAGATCGGTAAAAGTAGGTGGGGCTGACAATTGATGGGGCATCTGCTATATATGGTAATCATACTGGCTTTGTACGCAAAGGCTGTTAACGAAGGTACGAGCATGTGGAATAAATTCACAAATTTTCTTTCCCATACGACCAAACTCAGCCGCTGATCTTCAAGGTTATGGAACGTGTCACTACATGAAATTACACCATAAAACTAATAACTGATAAAAAATAAGATGTTTATGAACCCGAAAAAAATAAAGCTATAAGTTTAAGTAAACGCAATCAACAATATAACATAAGAATCAGCTTAATTATTCAAGGAACTCCTCGACAGAAGAGAAGGAGTGATCTGTGAGGAAACTCTTCAGTTTCGATTTGAAAGCCCGTGGATTACTGCTTAAATTTTTGAATTCTTGTGGTAGCTTATTGAAAATGGATGAAGCAGTACACTGCACACCTTTCTGCATAAGAGTTAAGGAAATCCGATTCAAATACAGGTTTGATTTCTGCCGAGTATTAACTGAGTGAAAGCTGCTTATTCTTGGGAATAAGATAATATTATTAAGAAGAAATGACAGTAAGGACTATATACAGGGTGTCCCAGCTTTCTTGTCCACCCAAAATATCTCTGGAACAATAACAGCTATTGGAAAACGACTATCACCGGTATCAATGTAGGGCTGGTGCCCATTTATGTACATATTTGGAAACATTCTAAAACGAAAGCATATGTGTTTTTTAACACAAACTTATGTTTTTTTAAATGGACCTCCCATATTTTTTCTTCAGCAATCCATTGCATGACAAAGCACATACACAATGGCGTTCATTGCATCGCAATATTCCCATTACATCCCGAGATATTGAGACGCGAAGTTGACGCTTGAAACACCCGAGGCTCAGGCGTGAACCCCATGCTGCCCGTAATCGCGATGTGATTGACATGTGTAATCACACCTCCGTACTTATCAAGAGGGACACTTACTTGTCAATCACATCGCGACAAGATAGCTGGGACACCCTGTATATTGAGAGGTCAATGTCAAAATACGCAGACTCGTGAACACGGGTCGACAAGACATTGGTGAAGTTACGCCACTTATTGCTCGAACCAGTAGTTTCTGAGCCCAAAATATCCCTTTAGAATGGGAAGAGTTGCCCCAAAACATAATACAACACGACAGAAGCGAATGAAAACAAGCAAAGTAGACTAATATCCGTGTCAAACGATCAGTCACTTCCGATACCGCTCGAAAAGTAAACATGGCAGCATTAAGTCTTCGAACAAGATCATGAACGTGGGCTTTTCACGACAGTTCACTATCTGAACACCTAGAAATTTAAACCGTCCAGTTTCACTAATCATATACATATTCTGTGAAATTAAAACTTCAGCTTTTTGTTGAATTGTGTGTTAGAAACTGTAAAAACTGTGTCTTACTGTGATTTAGCGTTAGGTTATTTTCTACAAGCCATGAACTTAGGTCTTGTACTGCACTACCGGAAACCGAGACAGTGTTGCACTCAACATCCTCTAGTACCAAGCTTGTGTCATCAGCAAACACAAATATATTAGAGTTACACTTAATACTAGAGGGCGTATCGTTTATATAAATAAGGAACAGGAGTGGCCCCAACACTGATCCCTGGGGCACCCCCCATTTAACTGTACCCCCTTCAGAACCCACATCACAGCCATTATGTTGTAGTTGTGGTCATCAGTCCTGAGACTGGTTTGATGCAGCTCTCCATGCTACTCTATCCTGTGCAAGCTTCTTCATCTCCCAGTACCTACTGCAACCTACGTCCTTCTGAATGTGTCTAGTGTATACATCTGTTGGTCTCCCTGTACGACTTTTGCCCTCCACTCTGCCCTCTAACACTAAATTGGTGATCCCTTGATGCCTCACAACATGTCCTACCAACCTATCCCTTCTTCTAGTCAAGTTTTGCCACAAACGTCTCTTCTCCCCAATCCTATTCAGTACCTCTTCATTAGTTTTGTGATCTACCCATCTAATCTTCAGCATTCTTCTGTAGCACCACATTTCGAAAGCTTCTATTCTCTTCTTGTCCAAACTAGTTATCGTCCATGTTTCACTTCCATACATGGCTACTCTCCATACAAAAACTTGCAGAAACGACTTCCTGACACTTATATCTATACTCGATGTTAACAGATTTCGCTTCTTCGGAAACGCTTTCCTTGCCATTGCCAGTCTACATTTTATATCCTCTCTATTTCGACCATCATCAGTTATTTTGCTCCCCAAATCGCAAAACTCCTTTACTATTTTAAGTGTCTCATTTCCTAATCTAATTCCTTCAGCATCACCCGACTTAATTCGATTACATTTCATTATCCTCGTTTTGTTTTTGTTGATGTTAGTCTTATACACCTCTTTCATGACACTGTCCATTCCGTTCAACTGCTCTTCCAAGTTCTTTGCTGTGTCTGACAGAATTACAATGTAATCGGCGAACCTCGAAGTTTTCGTTTCTTTTCCATGGATTTTAATACCTACTCCGAATTTTTCTTTTGTTTCCTCCACTGCTTGCTCAATATACAGATTGAATAACATCGGGGATAGGCTACAACCCCGTCTCACTCCCTTCCCACCCATTGCTTCCCTTTCATGCCCGTTGACTTGTTTCTTTACAAATTGAAAATAACCTGCCGCTCCCTGTATTTTACCCCTGCAACTTTCAGAATTTGAAAGAGAGTATTCCAGTCAACACTGTCAAAAGCTTTCTCTAAGTCTACAAATGCTAGAAACGTAGGTTTGAATTTGCTTAATCTACCTTGTAAGATAAGTCGTAGGGTCAGTATTGCCTCACGTGTTTCAATATTTCTACGGAATCCCGGTTGATCCTCCCTGAGGTCGGCTTCTACTAGTTTTTCCATTCGTCTGTAAAGAATTCGCGTTAGTATTTTGCATCCGTGACTTACTAAAATGATTGTTCGGTAATTTTCACATCTAACAGCCCCTGCTGTCTTTGGGATTTGAATTATTATATTCTTCTTGAAGTCTGAGGATATTTCGCCTGTCTCATACACCTTACTCACCAGATGGTAGAGTTTTGTCAGGACTGGCTCTCTCAAGGCTGTCACTAGTTCTAATGGGGGCCTTGTTTCGACTCAGGGCTTTCAGTGCCCTGTCAAACTCTTCATGTAGTATCATATCTCCCATTTCATCTTCCTCTAAATCTTCTTCCATTTCCATAATATTTTGCTCAAGTACATCGCTCTTGTATAGACCCTTTATACACTATTTCCACCCTTATGTTTTCCCTTCTTTGCTTAGAACTGGGTATCCATCAAAGCTCTTGATATTCACGCAAGTGGTTCTCCTTTCTCCAAAGGTCTCTTTAATTTTCTTGTACGCAGTATCTATCTTACCCCTAGTGAGATAAGCCTCTACATCCTTACATTTGTCCTCTAGCCATCCCTGCTTAGCCATTTTGCACTTCCTGTCGATCTTATTTATCGGACCTTTGTAATCCTTTTTGCCTGCTTCATTTACTGCGTTTTTATATTTTCTCCTTTCTTCAATTAAATTCAATATTTATTCGGTTACCCAAGGGTTTCTACTAGCCCTCGTCTTTTTACCTATTTGATCCTCTACTGCCTGCACTATTTCATCCCTCAAAGCTACCCATTCTGCTTCTACTGTATTTCTTTCCGCCATCGTTGTCAATTGTTCCCTTAAGCTCTCCCTGAATCTCTGTACATCCTCTAGTTCCTTCAGTTTATCCAGGTCACATCCCCTTAAATTTCCAACTTCTTGCAGTTTCTTCAGTTTTAATCTACAGTTCATAACTAATAGATTGTGGTCAGTGTCCACATCTGCACCTGGAAATGTCTTATAATTTAAAACCTGGTTCCTAAATCTCAATCTTACCATTGTATAATAAATCTGAAATCTGTCAGTATCTCCAGGCTTCTTCCATGTATACAGCCTTCTTTTATAATTCTTGAACCAAGTGTTAGCTATGATTAAGATGTGTTCTATGCAGGTGGCTTCCTCTTTCATTTCTTAGCCCCAATCCATATTCACCTACTACGCTTGTTTCTCTCCCTTTTCCTACTATTGAACTCCAGTCACCCATGACTTAAATTTTCGTCTCCCTTCACTATCTGAATAATTTCTTTTACTTCATCATACATTTCTTCAATTTCTTCGTCATCTGCAGAGCTAGTTGGCATATAGACTTGTACTACTGTAGTAGGCGTGGGCTTCGTGTCTATCTTGGCCACAATAATGCGTTCGTAGTAGCTTACCCGCACTCCAATTTTTTTATTCATTATTAAACCAGCTCCTGCCCTACCCCTATTTGATATTGTATTTATAACCCTGTATTCACCTGACCAAATGTCTTGTTCCTCCTTCCAGCGAACTTCATTAACTCCTACTACATCCAATTTTAACCTATCCATTTCCCTTTTTAAATTTTCTAACCTACCTGCTCGATTAAGGGATCTGACATTCGACGCTCCGATCCGTAAAACGCCAGTTTTCTTTCTCCTGAGAACGACATCCTCTTGAGGAGTCCCCGCCCGGAGATCCGAACGGGGGACTATTTTACTTCTGGACTATTCTACGCAAGAGGACGCCGTCACCATTTAACCATACAGCCATTATAACCACTGTGAATGATGACCTTTTGCTGTCTGTTGCTAAATTGTGAGATTCTGTAATGGTCCAATTCTGGAGCAAAATTTTGTGATCAACACAATCAAAAGCATTCGAAACCTTTTGTTTAATCCATCCAGTACCTCACAGAGAAAAGAGAATATATTGTTTTCAGTTGTGAAACGACTTCTAAAGCCGAACTGTAGATTTGATAGCAAATTATGTGACAAATAAAATAATCAACTGTCCTCACATGCACAGACTTTTCTATAACTTTACCATATACTGACGACAAAAAAATATATAAAAGTATCTAGATTATCTCTTTCTCCCATTTTATAATGCAGCTTTACTACTGAGTACTTAAATAGTTCGGGAAACTGACCATTCCGAAAGGAAAAATAACAAATATGGCTAAGTACAGGGCTAACATATGCTGCACAGTACTTTAATATTCTGCTAGGCACTCCATCTTATCCATGAAAGTCCTCAGTCTTCAGTGAGTTAGTTATTGACTCAGTTTCCCTCTTGTCTGTATCACAGAGGAGTATTTCAGACATCAGTCTCGGAAAAGCATTTGCAAAAGAGGTATTTGAGTCTCTGTAGAAATTAAATTTTTATTTAATTCACCAGAAATGATCAGAAAATGAATATTAAATACAGTACATATATCAGATTTATCTGTAACAGAAATATTTTTACTACGAATTGACTTTATATCGTCCACAGTGTGCTGCTGACCAGGCACTTCCTTCTCAGTTGACCTTACAGTACTGTTTGTAATGAGCTACTGTAGCTTGATTGGGACTACTTCCAACATTTTGAGTTAATTCCCACTTTATTCTACATGATATCCTCATCCCAGGAGTCAGCCACCCAGGCTGTCTTTTACAGCTAGTACCCGATTTAGAACGTTGTAATGGGAAGCAACTCTCGCAGAGCACGACAAACGTGTTCAGGAAAGAGATATATTATGTCAACTATCTTATCGGCACTATAAACATCCTGCCACTCTTGTTCCTTGACGAGGTTGAAAAAACTCTCTATTGCTGTTGGTTTAACTTTCCTACATTGTTTGTAGTTATATGTGACATTTGTCTGAGTACAAAAGCATTTTAGTGTTAATACTTGTGCATCATATTCTGAAAAGCCATTCACCCTTTTACTAACAGAATGCCCATCTAGTAATGAAGAATGTAGTATACAGAGAAGTTGCAGCGTTAGAAAATTGCAGCGAAATGCAGGAAGATCTGCAGCGGATAGGCACATGGTGCAGGCACTATCAGCTTACCCTTAACATAGACAAAAATAATGTATTGCGAATAAATAGAAAGAAGGATCCTCTATTGTATCGCGGTGTGCTGTTCAGGTTTCGAGAGGGTGCGTTTCTGGATGAGGTTACAATTATAATGCTTCCCCCTACTTATACCTCCAGACGAGATCACGAATGTAAAATTAGAGAGATTCGAGCGCGCGCGGAGGCTTTCCGGCAGTCGTTCTTCCCGCGAACCATACGCGACTGGAACAGGAAAGGGAGGTAACGACAGTGGCACGTAAAGTGCCCTCCGCCACACACCGTTGGGTGGTTTGCGGAGTATAAATGTAGATCTAGATGTAGATGAACAAAAATATTGTCTATGGTGGCGTTACTGTTCCCCTGCACCCTAGTTCGAAAAAAACGCAGTCTGCATCAGATCATATGAATTTAGAGGATCTACCAACATCTTTCTTCAAGCACAATCACATACAAAATTAATATTGATGTCACCACACATAACTAATTTCTGATACTTCCAATAAATTGAATAATGACTCCCGTCTAGCTTGAGCAGAAATACTCTGATGTTAGAGTTAGGAGACCTATAAACAACCACAATTAGTAGTTTAGTTTCACTAAATTCAACTGCCCCTGCACAACATGCAAATATCTGTTCTGTTCAGTGCAGTGCTGTGATTCGTCTATCGACTCAAATAGAATACTGTTTTCTGCATACATGGCCACGCCCCCACAAAGCAAAGAACTCCTTGAAAAACAGGCAGCTAATCTGTATCCCGGTAAAGGAAGCCTCTGTGTTGTCACATTATTTAAGTGTGCTTCTATATACCAATAATTTCAGAGTCAACATCCATAAGCAGTTCATCTTTATCTCTAATACCTCTTATATTTTGATAAACTGTGCTAATTCATTCTCTACTTGGAAACATGACGTCAGCTGAAGCAGGTATACCTATCAGCTGACTTCAATCTAAAAAAGATGCAACTCTAACACCAACTAATACAGGAATTTTGCCACGACTGATCCCACCACCAACCACTACACTGTCACCTATAAGCCTTGCCAGCCTCCCTCTCCCATACATACTGAGGTGCAGACCAGGCCTAGTAAAACCTGATCTATTGATTGACTGAACTGGCACCACTGCAGTGTTACCCATGCCCTCTGCCATCTTTGCCTTCCCAAGCCCCATATTAACTCGCCTAACAGCCGCATTAAGATGAGACCGATCATGACGCTGAAACAGCTGCACGAAATTCACATTAGTGGAACCAGTCTGAGTAGCTATTTTTACCAGGTCACAACTTACATCATATTCCCCGTCCCTATTGAGAATATTCCCTGCTCCAGCCAATATCACTACCTGATTCTCCTTCGTAAAATTCCTACATAGCTCCCTATGCTGTCAGTCACCTGAGCGGACCCTGCACTAGGCTTCAGAATGGTGGTGACTAAGTACACACTCCCCAACATTTCCTGCAACTGCTGACCCTCACCTCTACCATGCGAACTACCTAGCAGAAGAATCTTCTTCTTTCTGTTAGATTTGGAACACATCTAGGCCTCTTAACTGCTGAGGACTGCTGCGTGTTCCCTACACCTACACCTACAGCTACAGGGGGCTCCTCTCCGCTCAACTCCAAAAGTTGGTCAGATATATGAGTAGCTCGATGATTTCTTAAGTATTAGAATCCAGTAAGTTGTCCTCAACGGCAAGTGTTCATCAGAGACCAGGGAATCATCAGGAGATCCCCGGGGAAGTGTGATAATATAGCTGTTGATTTCTATATATAAATAATTTGGTGGACGGAGTTGCAGCAATCTGGGATTGTGGTGTGCGATAATGTGTCGAAAGTGAGTGACTGTAGGAAAATACAACATGACTTAGACAAAATTTCTAGTTGTGTGTTGAATAGTAGCTAGCTCTAAATGTGGGGAAATATAAGTTGATGCAGATGGGTAAGAAAAACAAAAATGTAATATTCAGATACAGCATTAGCAAAGTACTGCTTGACACAATCACATCGTTTATTTATTTGGTGTAACGTTGCAAAGTGATATGAAATAGAACAATAGAACGAACATGTGAAGATTGTGGTAGGAAAGAGCGTTTGGTGGACTTTGCGGTACTGGGTTAATTCTAGAAAAGTGTGAGCCATCTGTAAAAGAGACAGCATGTAGGATGGTAGTGCGACATATTCTTGTGCAGTGCTCAGTATTTGGGATCCGTACCTGGTCGGATTGATGGAGTATATGGAATCAGTTCAGAGGCGTGCTGCTAGATTTGTTAACGATATTTTCGAACTATATGCAAGTGTTACGGAGTCGTTTCGGGAACTACAATGGGAATCCCTGGAGGAAAGGCGATGTTATTTTCATAGGAAAATATTTAGAAAATTTAGGGAATCGGTATTTGTAGCTGACTGAGGACGGATTACACTGCCGCCAATATACATCGGAGGGGTACAGACAGTTGTTTTACCCACGTTCTATTTGGAGGGGAACAAGAAAGGAAATGACTTACTGTAGTATCGGGTGCCCTCCGCCACTCACCGTACGGCGGTTTGGGTGCCTTGTGAAGTACCTATGCAGATGCAGATAGGTCAGGTGCTCCCTTGGTTCAGTGTACACATTGCAGTATACTTAACAGTTGCACTTGCCCCGCGAAATGCAAAGGTCCCGAGTTCGAGTCTCGGTCCGGCACACAGTTTCAATCTGGCAGGAAGTTTCATATTAGCGCACACTCCACTACAGAGTGAAAATCTCAATTTGGAAACATCCCCCAGGCTGTGGCAAAGCCATGTCTCCGCAGCATCCTTTCTTTCAGGAGTGCTAGTTCTGCAAGGTTCGCAGGAGAGCTTCTGTGAACTTTGCAAGTTAGGAGACGAGGTACTGGCAGAACTAAAGCTTTGAGGGCGGGGCGTGAGTCATGCTTGGGTAGCTCAGTTCGTTGAGCACTTGCCCGCGAAAGGCAAAGGTCCCGAGTTCGAGGCTCGGGCCGACACACAATTTTAATCTGCCAGGAAGTTTCACCCTGTATAGCTTTCACTGCTTTGCTTCGCACTCATACGTTTGTTTTATTCACTAGAAATGGCTGCTGAAAGTCTAGGATTGCAGAGATAATCTGTTGGCATACAAAATAACCTTTGCTCTTCCTAAACCCGATAATCTGTTATTTATTTCTTACACAATGATTCAAGGATGCGATTCCCATTTTCAAGCACATTGTTTAGTGTACTATGTCATTTGTGTGCAACTTAGCAGTGTGTGACCTCTTGCTTCGGACGTCTTTCCTTTACGGAAAGAAAATAGTGATACATAGAAAAAGGTACCTTTGCATTGGCATGGACTCAACTGACTACATTCCTGTACGTAATAAAATGGAACACGTACAGTCCTCTTTACTATGTTATTTATAGTACTGCTACCAGTTTCGGTGCTTCTGTGCACCATATTCAGGGCTTAAATAACGCTGAGGTGTTAATTGTAGTTGTATACACGATTCATCACTTTCCAAAATGTATGAAATGTTTTTTTGCAGACTACATGCAAAATGGATGTTTTGTCGCCAATCATCGATTACCAACTGACAGGAGAATCATTTTTTTGTAATGTTTCTCCAGTCAGTTGGTAGATGATTGTTGAGGACACAACGTCATTGTTACAGGTAGTCTGCGAAAATCAGTTCATTGATTTTGGCCACTGATTAGTCGTGTATACGATTGGACTTAACCCAGTCGGCGTCAGTTAAGGCCTGAAGATGGTGCACCGAACAGAAACTGGAAGCCATATAATAAATGACATCATAAGCATATCTGTTTGTTTTCCGTTTTATTACGTAAGTTAACAGCTGAAGTCTTTCAGACCTCCTGCCAGAAGGATGGACATAAAAATAAATAACCATTTCGAATGAATGATCGGTTCAGCGGAACCAGAGGACCCAGTCCATTCCATGAAAAGACAGTTCAGACCATTATGGAGCCACTACCAGCTTCTACAGTGCCTTGTTGTAAACTTGGGTCCACGGCTTCGTGGGATGTCATCCACATTCGCACATTAATACCAGCCCTTGCCTAAAATCAGCATTAGTTTGACCATGTAAATGGTTTCGCAGTCGTGTAGGGCCCAACCTATATCGTCTCTAGTCCGTAAGAGGCGCTGCGGGTGACGTCATGCTGTTAGCAAAGGCACTCAACGTTGATCACCTGCCGCTATATTCCATTAACGACAGATTTTGCCGCAGTGTCCTAATGGATATGTTCGTCCTGAGTACCGCATTGATTTCTGTGGTTATTTCACGCTACCGTCAGCGCTCACATCTCTCCGCAAACACCACTGCCCTCGGTGGTTAAGTGATGTTCGTCGGCCATTGCGTTATCCGTGGTGAGAAGTAACGCCCGAAATTTGGTATTCTCGGCACACTTTGACACTATGGATCTAGGAATACTGAGTTCCCTAACAATTTCCAAAATAGGATGTCCCATGAGTCTAGCTTCAACTAACGTACCGCGATGAAAGTCTGTTAACACTTGTCGTGCTGCCATAATCACGTCGGAGAGCTTTTCACGTGAGTCTCCTGAGTACAACTGACGGCACTGCCGTTTTACATCTTGTGTACGCGATACTAGTGACATCTCATTTTGCAGTTTGGAGTATATCTGAGGAAATAGAATAACCCTTATTATACCACATTACTATTTTGTCTAAAAAATACCGCTAAAATTATAAGAAGAATGACAAACATAGATAATTTCTTCGATGTATTAGGCATAACACAAAGAAACTATCACATTCTTCACTTGAGAGAAATTTGGTGAATATGTATAAAACCATTGTGAAGTTATATGTATCTAACCTTCTGAAAATGCAGTTTCGAGAAAATGAGAAAAGGATGTTCTCACTGTTTTTCACTCACCGAATTCCTCTTTCAGAATATACCAGCAGCATAATCTTGCTGGCCAACTGCTTCTTTATCCTCTGTAGCCCTCTTCAGGAGCCTTTTCCTTACTCTGGACTCTTTAGTGGTGGCTTTCACAGCCCTTTCAGCTTCAAATATTCGCTGACGATCTATGTCAGTGAGATTAGCTATCATATTATTTCCTGGCTGGAAACCTAATTTGTCCATTACTTTTGTCCTGATGATTACACCATCATTGAAACAGATGACAGCATACATCACACCCACTTTGAGTACTGTCCATCCAACAAACACTCTTTTTGGTACTCGTTTCCACACGCAGCTGTTGAAACTCTCATTAGGGTTTTTCGTAAGGCCATGTAGAAATTTACTAAGTAATTTTGTATCTGCAAGGTCCCTGTATATTGGTATTATTGTTTCTATGACTGTGGAAGACAAGAAATATTTATGGTGATAATCCTTCCTGTCGCCTGAGCGTGGCTGGTTTGCGGACATTTGTTCAAAGAGCATTTAAGACCAAACCACCAACTGAATTTTTTGAAAAGGGATAAAATTGTCTTCCAGATGGTGATAAAAAATTGTTTTCGAAAAAGTCACTCATTTCACGTCCAGGTCCACTTAAGGCTGCATCAAGCAGAGTTTTTACTAGGGGTGCGACATGAGGCGTTGCGACATCGTGCAAGAAACAGTGGTTTCCACACAGTTGCGTGTTCTAAAGCAAGAATCACATTCAGTAGGAGAAAGTCTCGATAACGTTCAGAAATCACAGTAGTCCTGACAGGCCCTGCGGATCTATTCGTTTGAACGACGAACGGACCGAGAGCAAAGGTGCTTGTGAATCCACACCACACATCGCTATCCAATGACTTCTGTCTTCTCAGTGTATTTGTAAAATATCTTTTTACTTGTGATGATACAGTTTAGGTGGAACTGCAGTGTCTAAATTTTATTGTGTTTAAACAGTATCGAGCGAAAAACGACTTTGGAAAATGGTCGAAATTTTGCAAAGGATTACTGTTAAGGATTCCTCTACAATTATGTCAATAAGCACAAGTGTAATGTCTGTGATAAATGTTCGTTGGGAGGAAAGAATATTTTGTGATAAATTAAGAATTTTATGAAATAGAGTAAAAAAGTGAATGTAAGCTATAAATATCTTTACTGTAACATTCTAGGGGTATTTGAGCATTTAATTCAGTTAAAAAAAATGAAATAATAAAGCTAGGGAATCCACTATGGGTTTTCGACCGCCAACCGTTTGGATGACAGAAAGAGAGGAAAGAAAGGAAAACTAAGGCAGCTGCAGTCGAGCTTTGACAGTGTACTTATCATGGCGTGGCATGTCTGGTGATGTGAGGCGTAAACAAGAACAATTCGGAGGGCAAGTGCTTAATATTTGATGGGGCAATGGTTTATAGTTACCTCCAGTTTATTTTGAGCCAGAAAACAAAAATGTCCAACTGCTTTTATATAATGGAATATGAAGCCGAAGATACAGCAAGGTAAGAAGGCTACCGCAACTACGTCGTAGTAATTAATTAATTCAATCACTGGCTATGTGAAGAGCCAATCCGAATTTTCTTACAGCAAGCACCAACTTCACCACTGATACTACTGCAGTGAACCTGGCAACATATGTTCGTATTACGAGTCTTTAGCAGTGTATCAGAATGTTACAGTGAGCCTCATGGTTTGCCAAAGTTCTACTATATTTCTTTTAAAAGCAGGCCGCGATGGCCGAGCGGGTCTAGCCGCTACAGTCTGGAACCGCGCGACCGCCACGGTCACAAATTCGAATCGTGCCTCGGGCATGGATGTGTGTGATGTCCTTAGGGTAGTTAGGTTCAGTTGTTCTAAGTTCTAGGGGATTGATGACCTCAGAAGTTAAGTCCCATAGTGCTCAGAGCCATTTGAACCATTTGAACCAGTTCTCTAAATAGCATTTGTTGGAATCGTTGTCCCAAAGTCATATACTGATTCACATCCTCAACTTTTATAGTCCTGTCTTCCTCAGTTGCGTGTAATATTACGGTATATTAATAATTTTTACTTATGGACCGTCTGACAGCAACTGAATAAAACACAGTTTTAGTGCCATACTTGTTTCGCCTTTATTTTCTGCAAGGCATCATCAGTGGTAGGTTGTGTGGACAATTTCCTACATATTACACTCCTGTTGCATTTTTGGTGTTGTTCTTCTTCTTATGAACGCCAATTTGCGGTTTTTTCCCCATTCCGCAACACTATGCACTGAACGCTTGTTTTAAAGCAAAAAAACATTGCACTGAACACTTGTTTTAAAGCAAAAAACATTGCCTTGAAACAAGCGTTCAGGGCATAGTGTTGTGGAATGGGGAAAAAAACCGCAAATTGGCGTTCATAAGAAGAAGAACAACACCAAAATCGCAACAGGAGCGTAATATGTAGGAAATTGTCCACGCAACCTGCCACTGAAGATGCCTTGCAGAATATAAAAGCGAAACGCGTATGGCACTAAAACTGTGTTTTATTCAGTTGCTGTCAGACGGTCCATAAGTAAAAATTATTAATATACCGTCATATACTGATTCTTAGCTTGTTATCGCTTTCTGTTAAATGTAAATTATGTCTCACTCTGTATGGTCTAATGATCGTATTGACTGGTGTTACGACAATCCTGCAGTATCATATAAAACTAATTTCCAAGAACTACTGTTTATTTTATACGTAAAGACACAAGAAGTATGTTCACTTCACTATGTCATCGTAAAGTTCAATTGAATGAGATTTCTTACCTTTAAATTTGCTTTACCAGAATATTACTTTTATGTAATTATTGAGGGGAAAGCTGGCAGCCATTACGCCATGTAAGAACATCCCACCTTGCATCCGTCTTTTTTCCAAGTAAAATTGTCACCACAAAAGTTATTAAGTTAAATTTATTTCTGAAACATTAAAATAAAGTAAACTGAAAAAAGAAATTGCACTGCTCCTTCAGAGCTGGCGACCAAAACAACGTTCGTAGAAACAGTTTTATTTCAGTGGATCCATCGTAAGGTAACGTTACATAGCTGCAAGCAGTTTTCTACAGGGGTACGGATAAAACCAAATCCAGGTAGACTATATAAAGAGTTGTGTGCGTAGTAACCTGGGTGGCGTACTAATCTTGAAAATCAAACCCCATTGTCCGCACCTCGCTTTGGAGAGAAGTTTGAAACAAAATTAGGTGCCTTGGTAATAATAGTATCTTCTTAGATAGCACATGCCAAAATTTGTGTTAGAAATTGTTGTTAATGTTAATAATAAAGTGAGATGATGTGCAATTTTAATGGAAATTCTCTACTGAGTGAAGTAAAAGCTGTATTTCTCTGAGAAGTGGCACGTAGTCAGCGCAGGACGGACTAAGGTTCTTCTTTTTTGTAAGGCAGTCCAACAAGTAGCGGTACATTTGCGGGTACCGTAAACCCGATCGCTAAACGGATTCTCTTTCCGTGCCGGGGCCTACGCTACAGAACGATACAGAAATTATTCCGCACATTGCTACTTCCATATTAAGCAACATTAGCGAGTCATAAGCTAAATATTGGCACATTCGTAGTTAAAAAGCATTCCTTTCCCTGATATATAATGTTAAAAGCAGTTCGATTACACACGATTAGGCTGTTTTTCATAGTAAATCCTTCCTTTCAATAAGTACCGTCCACTGTAATTTGTGGTAATTGCGTTTAATGTGTGTGTTTTCTGCATATGTGGACTACAAGCTAATCGTTTGACATTAACTATAAGCGACCATGAAAAACTTTCCATTTGAAGGCTATAAAATCCATAATCAGTATTCCAAACCTGGAAAAATCACCGTGAGTATTGAGATTATCATCTCACCGACACTAGTTTGAAGATACCCATTTTGTTAAACACCATATCTTGATGTGTGAAGTCCGTATCTGCCTACATCTACATCTACATGGTTACTCTACAATTCACACTTAAGTGCCTGGCAGAGAGTTCATCGAACCATTTTCATATTACTTCTCTACCATTCCACTCTCGAATAGCGTGTGGGAAAAAGTAACACCTAAATCTTCCTGTTAGTGCTCTGATTTCTCTTATTTCATTATGATGATCATTTCTCCCTACGTGGGTGGGTGTCAACAAAATATTTTCGCATTCGGAATAGAAAGTTGGAGATTGAAATTTCTTAAGTAGATCTCGCCGCAATGAAAACCGCCTTTGTTTCAGTGACTGCCATCCTAACTCGTGTTATCATATCAGTGACATTCTCACCCCTCTTGCACGATAATACGAAACGAGCTGCCCTTCTTTGCACTTTTTCGGTGTCCTCCATCAATCCTACCTGATAAGGATCCCATACCGCGCAGCAGTATTCCAGCAGAGGACGGACAAGTGTAATGTAGGCCGTCTCTTTAGTGGGTCTGTCGCATCTTCTAAGTGTCCTGCCAACAAAGCGCAGTCTTTATTTCGCCTTCCCCACAATCTATGTGGTCTTTTCAATAAGTTGCTCGTAATTGTAATTTCTATGTATTTAGTCGAATTGACAGCCCTTCGATGTGTGCGATTTATCGTACACCCAAAATGAATCGAATTTATTTTAGTACCCATGTGGATGACCTCGCACTTTTCTTTGTTTAGTGCCAATTACCACGTTTCGCACCATAAAGAAATTCTCTCTAGAACAGTTTGTAATTGGAATTGATCGTCTGATGATTTTACTAGACGGTAAATTATAGCGTCATCTGCAAACAATCTAAGAGGGCTGCTCAGATTATCACCTAGATCATTTGTGTAAATCAGGAACAGCACAGGGCGTATGACACTACCTTGCAGAACGCAGGTTCAAAATGGCTCAGAGCACTATTGGACTCAACTGCTGAGGTCATTAGTCCCCTAGAACTTAGAACTAGTTAAACCTAACTAACCTAAGGACATCACAAACATCCATGCCCGAGGCAGGATTCGAACCTGCTACCGTAGCGGTCTTGCGGTTCCAGACTGCAGCGCCTTTAACCGCACGGCCACTTCGGCCGCAGAATGCACGATATCACTTCTGTTCTACTCGAGGATTTACCGTCTGTCACTGCGAACTGTGACCCCTCTGAGAGGAAATCACAATTGTGATGATACTCCATACGCATTCGATTTGATAATAGTGGCTTGTGAGGAACGATATCAGAAGCCTTCTGGAAATCCAAGAACATGGAATCGATCTGAGATCCTTTGTTGACAACACTCATTACTTCATGGGAATAAAGAGCTTGCTGTGTTGCACAAGAACGATATTTTCTGTATTCGTGTTGGTCATGTATCAATAAGTCATTATCTTCTAGGTGATTCATAATGTTCGAGTACAGTATATGCTCCAAAATCCTACAGCAAATCGAGGTAAGTAATATGGGTCTGTAATCCAATGGGTTACTCCTATTTCCTTTCTTGAGTTCTGGTGTGACCTGTGCTACTTTCTAGTCTTTAGGAACAGCTCTTTCGTCAAGTGAGCTTTTGTATATGCTTGCTAAAAAAGGCGCTATTGTGTCTGCATGCTCTGAAAGGAACCTGATTGGTATACCATCTGGACCGGAAGACTTGCCTTTCTTAAGTTATTTGAGTTGTTTCGAAACACCTAAATTATCTACTTTTATGTCACTCATACTAACAGCTGTTCTGGTTTCGAGTTGTGGGATATTTACCTCATCTTCTTTGGTGCAGGAATTATGGAAAACTGTATTTAGCGACTCCGCTTTAGTGGCTCCATCATCGGTAACATTTCCATCGCTATAGCGCAGTGACGGTATTGACCGTTTCTGGCCACTGGTGTATTTTACATACGACCTGAATCTCTTCGGGTTTTCTACCATATTTTGAGACAATGTTTCATTGTGGAAACTATTAAAAGCATCTCTCATTAACGTCCGCACTAAACTTCGAGCTGCCGTGAAACTTGCCAGTCTTTGGGATTTTGCGTCCTTCTGAATTTGTAATGCTTTTTTCGTTGCTTCTGCAACAGTGTCCTTGTCCGACAAGGAGCAGCGATCCATTAAGGAGTTTGTTTAAGGTACCAAAATTGTGACAGTGCTATGGGAAATCAGGACTACATGGTGGGTGCTCAAGGTACTCAGACATAAGACGGCGTAATGTATGCATTATATGAAATCCGCTGTACGGGAACGTGTGTTATCATAAATTAGCACCACGGAACTTGGTGCACCATTCGACAACCGTGTATTTCGAGAGACATGCTGCTCCAAACATATTCTTTATTCTCTAATGGATGTCTGCCGCTGTTTGTCCTTCAGCAGCCAAGAAAATAATAACAATATGTTTGTCTGTTTGGACGCATTTGGTAATAACGACGCCGCAGTATATGTTTTCACATTTACTACTTGCACATCGGTAAGAAACGAATGTAATATTGATCCCTTGCCTACAGCTTGGTGCTTATATACCCGCATCGGAGTTGTGCTACGTTGCGTATACGCTACAGTAATGCACTGAAACGGAAACTTTTTCATCGCCCCTTATGTTTGTGGAGATCAATCTTTAATTAAAATATTCACCATGATTAGTTATTTCAGTAAAACCTTTAGAACAGTGCAGTAGCTCACACATCGAAAACATCAAGTGTTAATGCATAATCCGCGAAAAACTAACCTGAAAAATTTGACCATTTCGCAAAACACGCCATACAGTATTAAATAAAAGAAAATCGTGATTGGCAGCAGCAACAGTTGTTTTATGGACATTCCCTTTGTTTTTACAGTATCAGACTTTCACCAATCAGTTTTAATCGATTAATTAAGAAATAAATTTACTCAATCCCATCCGTACAGAAAATTTCGAGACCGGGTTACTGAAATCTGGAGAAAGTATTAGACTATCATTTTAATGATTCAGGTGTTCTACGCACTCTACCCCACATGTGCAAAACTTGCAGAACGTTCACAGAATCATAACAAACTGTTAGAAGGTTCCTTCTTTGGGATAATGTCCAGCTTGCGCACCACATTTGCTCTGTTGTGCAGCTACTAATTTTAGACGCTGCTGAGCAGAATGGGACGCTGCCACGGATATCGCAGAAGGCTGACGAAGTGGGCGAGCTCGGAGCAGACTCAACGGCTCTACGGCAGATGTTTTATAGCCGCCGGCCGATTTCCACACTGCTGGCTAGCAAGTGGCCAGGAGAGGAACAACAACATAGCAGAAAGGTAGGACGACTGTAGAATCAGCAAGCCAGCTACTTTATATCAAAGCCACGCATTAATTACGGCCTATGTGGTTGAAAGCACTGCATCGACAAAACAAGTATGTGCAGACATTCTAAGACAGAAAAAAAGAACTAAACGACGCATTACGAAGGAATTACTCGAATAGAACAGAAATCTACGTACATATGTTGTACATGTGCAGTCGAACAAATGATTACAATTATTACAGATACACTGGATGATATTTCAAAGGAAAGAACTGTGACGTCTCCTGGCAAGACATTCTCAAAATCGTAATAATATATGCGAAAAAAGAGACATTTATCTGTATAATTATTGTTATTATTTCATTTCCGTAGGAACGGTTGTCGGTTATCTAGATTCTGTAAAAAAAAGAAATAATCTTTTTCGATTTTTATGTTTGTGCAGTAATTATGTAACTATATTTTGCAAATAACGTCTGTGGTCGGCGAGTGTAGATATCAAAGCAGACAATGATAATTAAAAAAGATAACAATGATGCGTATTAAATTGCCTATAAATTGTGGTGGTTACAAAATTTCTCTCTCTCTGTCTTCTTGTAGCCGTCAATGTTGTAAGAGCCTGCAACGCCCGATTGAATGCTTGGTTAGGTTTCTTTTGTTCCTTGTTCGAGTAAGACGCCATTGGAGACTGATGAATGAAAAAGGTTTGTACGTTCAATTTATGTTGATTTTTGAATATAGAAATTGTTAAACATACTTGTAATAATTTATTGCTAGCTTGCCCAGTATTTCATTCTACATTTTTAGCCGTTTTCAGAACGTTTAGAATTTTACATGACGCAGAGCTGTGCAGAGATCGCGGGAGCCACTGCCGCAGCAGATTCGAATTAAACTGAATGAAAGCAGTTTTCCCGCAATTAAGCGGGCAGGTAACGGTATATTAAAATTACTTCTTTCAGCTTCCCTGAGACGTCAGACGTGAATAGTGGACTTTATTAGGTCATTTTCAGGTGGACATGGGCTACTGGTATTACAATATCAGTGACGTAAATAAATTAAGTTAATCAGAGCAATTAAATTTTACTTGTGTGATATCAATGACTGCTGTGATGAGACCTGTTCTGGCTAAAAATACAAAAACCAAATTTTATTTTTAGTTTCATGCTCTCGTGTTAGTCGTGGCAGTCAATAGTGTTCATATATTAAAAAATCCACTGCAGCTTTGACGGTTAGGGATCATAGCATACTTCTCTGCCTCGTGATGGCTGGGTGTTGTGTGCTGTCCTTAGGTTAGTTAGGTTTAAGTAGTTCTAAGTTCTAGGGGACTTATGACCACAGCAGTTGAGTCCCATAGTGCTCAGAGCCATTTTTTTGAACATAGCATACCGAAACTTCTGTGACTATAATAAGAGAAATTTTCAGTACATTTCAGAGATGAAAGTAGTGAAGGACATGTTTAATTTCATAATTAGTTACAGTAATGATACCGTGTTCCTTTTCTAACAAGCCAGATCTGGGTTATCTAAAAATAGTTTACAAATTAAACATCATACATGCAAAGCAGGATAACTTTTAGTGTTGTGCGAATCCCCACGTAACAGACCAAGGTGCACAAAGTTAAAATATTTTAAACTGCGGAAACTAATAGTGAGAATAGCATTTGGTCTATTGTGCTCCCAACAACAAGTAATATACAGTTAATTAAAATAACATGCCATATAAACTGCATATAAAGGCAAAAGCGCGGTGGGGATTACGCGACAGAACTTAACGAACTGAGCCATTAGCACACAGGTCCATCCCTGGCCCTAACAGGCAGTAATTCTGCTTCACATAGACTGATAGAGCAGTAGGATGTCTTCCTGAGAAATATCGTGCCAAATTCTGTCCAACTGGCCCGTTAGGGCCCTGCCTATAATGATTGCAACTTTCTCAGTTTTGGGGAAATCAAGGGACATTTTTGATAAGCATGAAAACAACCTACAGAAACACTGGCCGTGTGTGGGCAGTCATTATCTTGCAGAAATGAAAGAATAGTAGCGGCTTGCCCTGGAGGCAACAAAACGAGGCGTATAATATCGTTGACGTATGGCTGTGCTGTAAGAGTGCTGCGGAGGACAACCAATGCAGTTCTGCTACGAAGGGAAATGTCACACCAGAACCATCATTCGTAGTTGTCGGACAGTATAGCGGGCGACTGCGCGTTTGGCGTCCCACTCCTGCCCAGGGTCCAGATCGTCTCCAGACAAGTCCTCTCTGGTCATCAGCAGTCTATTCGAAAGAAGACTGTCAGTTAAAGACAATTCTACTGCAAGCAATGAGATTTCAGGCAGAACAATTGTCAGGAAACGCCATGGACAGCTGTTTGATACCAACATAACTTTCGTCCGCCATATTGCCCGACAACCGCGGTTCTATTGGGTACCATTCCTTTTCATAGCAGGAGCCCTTTGATTGTCATTCGTAGCACCCTTACAGCACAGCTTTACGTCCACGACATTACGTCGACGTCATTCTACTCCTCTATTTGTTACCCTTCATGACAAGCCATCATGGACTCATATTTGAGCAAGTTAAAGCCAGTCTGCACAAGGTGAGAACTTCTGCCGCTTGTCTTCGTCCTTGTAAACCCTACATTGGCCAGAAAGGTCTCCGGATCTCTGTCAAATTAAGAACTATGGAGCATTATGGGCAGTGCCCACCAATCATCTCAGCATTTTGACTACCTGAGCCGCCAATTGGACACAGTTTATCACGGTACCCCTTATGGGAACATGTAAAAATTCCGTCAGTCATTGCCAAGCCGTTTAACTACTTGCATCAGGGGCAGAACTCGACCAACGCATTATTGACTGGATCAATTTGTGAATCTCTTTCTCTCGAGTAAGTAATCCAATTTTTTCTGAAATTCTTATAATTTGTCAGTACACCGTCATCACAGACACAGATTTCCGTCCCTTTTGGAAAGTTTCTTCGAAGTGCTTCAGTATTTTTTTTTTGTCCTATCAAGTTTAATCAATGTGATCGCAGTCTGGCGGACATCTTCTATGGAAGGATATCTCTGCGGGCTATGGCGAGACGTGGTTCTACAAGCAGCCAGCATGAGACTTGGCCTTTTCAGTGGGTGGACTACTGCTGGCTCTAAGTCGACTGTCATAGCACGATCCAGCTGGTGATCCCCTCCAGGCACACTTCAGTCGCCGCCAGCATTCTGCCCTTGAGTGCAGGCGTTCGAGCTTAGGGCGGTACAGCAACTGTCACCCACACCTGAGCTGTCCAACTGTCGTCGTACGTCTACGCTGGCGAGGATGACAGTCTTCCTCTGTAACAACCTCTGTGGGACACCATGCCTTCCGGGGCACTCCACCTTCAGTTGCAGACCTGTGCCCCGACAATACACAAGGACTGTCACACACTCCATAGGTCAGTGTCCCTGCCACCTTATGTCTCACAGCAGGCTGCTGACTGCCTGCTTCAAGAAGCACCTTCACACTCGTTGTTTTCAGGACATGCCCAGGGGGTGTTACCACAGCATTGCGTTCCTATGAGTGTTATAGCTTTCAGAATGAGATTTTCACTCTGCAGCGGAGTGTGCGCTGATGTGAAACTTCCTGCCAAATTAAAACTATGTGCCGGACCGAGACTCGAACTCGGGATCTTTGCCTTTCCGGGCAAGTGCTCTACCAACTGAGCCATCCAAGCACTACTCACACCCCGTCCTCACAGCTTTTACTTCTGCCAGTATCCCGTCTCCTACCTTCCAAACTTTACAGAAGCTCTCTCAGTAAAGGTCCCAAGTTCGAGTCTCGGTCCGGCAACAGCTTTAATCTGCCAGGAAGTTTCGTAAGTTTCATATCAGCGCACACTCCGCTACAGAGTGAAAATCTCATTCTGGAAACATCCCCCAGGCCGTGGCTAAGCCATGTCTCCGCAATATCCTTTCTTTCAGGAGTGCTTGTTCTGCAAGGTTCGCAGGAGAGCTTCTCTAAAGTTTGGAAGGTCGGAGACGAGATACTGGCAGAAGTAAAAGCTGTGAGGACGGTGCGTGAGTCGTGCTTGGGTAACTCAGTTGGTAGAGCACTTGCCCGCGAAAGGCAAAGGTCCCGAGGTCGGGTCTCAGTCCGGCACACAGTTTTAATCTGCCAGGAAGATTTTTGTCGTTTTGTTCTTCAATAAATCGCTTGGCTAGTAATGATGTTGGAAATTGGAAATTTGTGGGAAGATCTTATGCGACCTAACTGCTGTGGCCATCTGTCCCTTAGCTTACACACGACTTAATATAACTTACGCTAAGGACCACACACACACACACACACACACACACACACACACACACATACCCATGCCCAAGGGAGGACTCGAACCTCCGACGGATGGAACCGCGAGGACCGTTGCAAGGCTCCCTAGACCACGCGGCTATCCCGCGCAGCAATGATGTTCTATGAGTAATTATAGGTCATCGTCCTGACAACGACTCCCCTACCTTAACTCAGTCCTCCCATAGTAGGGTACAGACGCAACAGACTGCTACCACCTCAATGTCAGTCACGTCTTCAAAACGTTGCCCTATGGTGTCAAATACAGCCCTCTGTCGATTTGTAGTGGGTTAGTATTGATGAAACCAAGTCTTGTCAGCTGTGGTGAGTTTTTCCGAAAATGGTACGGGTTTTGAGTTTCACTCAGATCACGAAAAGAATCCCATAATCTTTGTTTCCGTTATGGGGTCAAGGTGTATCGGACACAGTGTAAACACACTTGGCTCTTCTTCAAAACGTTATAGA
Organism: Schistocerca piceifrons; assembly: GCF_021461385.2. Classification (NCBI taxonomy): domain Eukaryota; kingdom Metazoa; phylum Arthropoda; class Insecta; order Orthoptera; family Acrididae; genus Schistocerca; species Schistocerca piceifrons. The sequence continues at coordinate 686,168,622 of NC_060142.1, read as the reverse complement.
TAGTGTTCTAAACACTTTATTTTCAGATGTTGCTCCATTCTGAACTGTGATACACCAGGATTGACACGTTATGATCCCGTGTTCACTATTTAAGACTGCCTGCTCATAACTGATTGGTCGACTGCAGTTGTCACTTCAAACTATCGCCATAGCTACTGTGCTAAAGTCGCTGGTACACCAGGATTAAAATCATACTTGGTAGTTGCAGTGGTTTATGAAAAAGAGAGAGGAAAAGAAAAGAAAAGGTTGAAAGTGTGAGAAGAAACGGTGAACAAAAAGGGGGTTTTAAAATCGTTAATAACCGTGGAAAAGGGAAAGAATGAAATGCAGATCGGACTTCGTATTACAGAAAACTATCGGACTTGGTGATTCGGAAAAGCTGTTGTTGGGGTGGTCCTTGTGGCGTTTCTGAGCAAAAGTTAAACCAAATGGCTCTGAGCACTATGGGACTTAACATCTATGGTCATCAGCCCCCTAGAACTTAGAACTACTTAAACCTAACTAACCTAAGGACATCAAACAACACCCAGTCATCACGAGGCAGAGAAAATCCCTGACCCCACCGGCAATCGAACCCGGGAACCGGGGCGCGGGAGGTTAAACCAATTTGTAGTACAAAAATCATTTGAAAGAGAGCAGAGAATAACAACATGTGATTAACAGGGGGAAATGGCGTAGATACGAGTTCATTGATGTGAATCTTCAGGTTTTCGCGGCGCAAAGACTGCTCCATTAAATTTCGGGAATGCAGCCGCATAAATTCTGCTTCTTCTTCTAATATTTCGGCTGTATATCTTTCAGCCATCTGAAGATGGCTGAAAGATATACAGCCGAAATATTAGAAGAAGAAGCAGAATTTATGCGGCTGCATTCCCGAAATTTAATGAAGAGTTCATTCTTTACCAAGTTAATATGTCTTCTCTCGTGCGGCGTCCAGGTCTTGTCCTCCAACAATCTCCTGCTTCATTTCTGCATGGAAAGTCGTAGCTGCTCCAAAATCTATTAGTAAATTTCATCGTCCAGGAATAACTAATGTCTACAAATTAAAACCATATTGATATTGAATGCAATGTATTTTACGGCTGCTTCATCCTCCAAAATTCATACAAACTTCCACAATACAATATGTCTGCACATCAATAAGTTTTTACGTCTTAATCAGACAAAGACTAACGAATATGTTTTTATGTCTGAATCATACCAAGATTAGCGAATAAGCTTTTACGTCTGAATCATACCAAGACCGGCGAATAAGTGAAGTTAAGCTTCCGCTCTAAAGAGACAAGAGCGGGCAGAAAACAAAATGAGTTAAAATTTTTGTACCTTCATTTTCTTGTAAATATTTTCTCTGCCGTCGAGCGCTCATACAGCTGCGACGGTGTAATTTATATCTGAGGGAACGAGTGTAGCGCGGCGAAATTCAAAGTCCCGCTATATTGTGTTTGTATGATCGGTGCACACCGTTTCAAACACGTAAAAACCGCACAGTTCCAGAAAGTTTAGAGTTCTTGCCACAGACGTCAGCACCCAATGGGCTTTAGAAGTGCGAATCGTAAATAAAGGAATGGTGACAGTTGGGAAGCCGTATCATTATACACTAAGCTTCCACTGCATCAGACGGCAAGTGCACGGCTGTAGCATTGAGTCACGTGTGTATTGGAATGAGATAGACGACTGCCGAAAGCAGTTACGCACACATGTTTCCCACCTTTGATACGGGTCCACTAATGCGTTTGGTGGCACAGACGCGCCGCTTCGACAGCAAATGCGTTTCTAGGGCGTGTTTCCAACGCGCCATCTCGCAGCGGATGCAGTACCCGGTGCTCACGTTATTGTAAGCGACCCTCAGTGAGGCTGAGAGTATCGACACCGGAGGTAGCGACAGCTTTGCGCGCGACAGTAACGGCAGCCGACACACTGCAATTTCCTCCCATCCACCCCTTCGATAATGGCGCCGTCCCGCCATCCCTGGAGCAATACTGGGCGGCTTAGGTGGGCGCAGGCCGACGCGTCAAACCGCGTGCTGGTTGTGTACATCCGGGAGACCAAAGGCTCCTGAGTGTTGTATTGTTCCATCAGAAAATAGTTTTGCAACAAGGTGACCATACTCCTTTCATCAGCTGTAGCCATTTCAGACTTTATAAAAGTTTAAGGGTAGCACTTGCAAACTACGTACTCAATTGTTTGGTGGATGCATTCCAGTTTTCGTCTTCCTGTATAGTTTTTACCCTCTGCAGCTCCCTCGAGTATGATGGAGGTTATACTCTGATGTCTGAACACGTCTCCTACCAGCCTTACCTTCTTCTTGTCAGTGTTTTCCAGACATTCGTTTCCTCTCTGATTCTGCGCAGAACCTCCTTCTCCCTTATACTATGATTCCACCTAATTTTCAACATTCGTCTATAGCACCACATCTCAAATGCTTCGATTTTCTTATGTTCAGATTTTCCCACAGACCATGTTTCACTCCCAGTCAATGCTGTGTTCCAGCCAGACATACCGTCTCAGAAATTTGTTCTTCAAATTAAGGTCGATATTTGTTGCTAGTAGTCTTCTCTTGACCAGGAATGCCATTTCTGTCAGGGCTAGACTCCTTTTGAAGTTCTCCATGCTCCGTCTGTCACTGGGTATCTCGCTGCCTAGGTAGCAAATTCCCTTAAATTCAGGTACTTCATCACCATCAATCCTGATGTTAAGTTATCATTTCTCCTACTTCTAATTACTTTCGTCCTTATCATAGAATGAAGGCTTTCACGACCGGATGACATAGTTGCTGGTAAACATTTCGGGATGTGAGGTCGTGGTGGTAGAAACCCTTCCGTTCCTGGCGTTTCGTCCAGAACTACGATGGACATTATCAGAGGCGCTCCTCCGAGAGTCTTGCCGACTGACTGGCCGGACGTCCGAGAGTGACATAAATACTATAGCAAAGGGGGCCTGGTCGAAGTAACACCCGATGAGCAGAGATATCCTTCTCAAAGATAAAACTTAACTATCAGTTAACGTCGTCTTGTCAAATATAAATTTGTCTAGCGATTCTGTAGAGCTACTGTCAATCTATCGCTAAGTTTCATTGCCTCCTCTTTCCTATTAAAATTATCCTTATGCTTATAAATTTCCATGGCTTCTCTACATAGTCGTGGATAATATTTTGATGTTGTAGATAAATTCCTGTTTAAGAAAACTTCACTTCGTGGTTACCTGACTAAAGAGTATGCTCTGCTACAGCTGGTTTCTCTATTTTTCCTAGTCGGCAGAGACTTTTGTGCTCTTTTAGACGTGTATTTACGCTCCTCTTGGTAGTTGTAATGTAAAGTTTACCCCACGTACACGGAATTTTCTATACACCACTTGTCGACAGAGTAGGCCGTTTATCCTTCTTTGCGGAAGAAGATAGCATATTTAACTTGTACTTTAACCTTCCGTTGCGTTGTAGAGACTCGTCTTCTATACCGAACATTTTAAAACGAAATGCGATGTTCCGGACAGCTCGGGTGCATCGGATTTATGATTGTACAGAAAGAGCACTACTCCGAGGAAGGATACACTACACAAGACGAGAAATGGATTCTGTTGACAGTACGTTACTGAAACTGCATTTATTCCTTGCTAGTAAGGTACAGATAAATCTGTGGAATAAAATAGATTAGCTTACCTTTACATCTATTGGAAGCTACGATGGAAACGACCATTGGTAGAAAAAAGAAAAAGTTCCGAAAGCTACAACCTATTGTAGCAGCTGCAAGCAATGCGGTGATGTCTGATACTGTTGCTAACAAGTCGGAAAGAATGTCATCCCAAGACGAGATTTACGTTCTTGCAAAAGGAGGAAACTACGCTATATCACCTAAGAGCGTACCAGTTTAAGATATTATTGCTAATATAGAAGCAGGTATATGAAATCTCCCCAAGAAAACCGGAAAAAATATTCGAATCGAAATCACCGGGGACTTTACGCCACAGTATGCCTTTGGAAAGTAATTTAACAAAATGCGAGAGGATGGCTCTCAGATATTTAAATTCAAGTGAAAAGATAGTGGTTCTCCCTGCTGATAAATGGAATGCCACTGTTGTTATGAATACAAAGGATTATCGAAGCAAAATTTTTAGCCTTTTAACCTCACGATAGTACAAAAAACTTACGGAGGACCCTACAGCCAGCGCACCGAGGAAAACAAGTAGTCTGATTAAGTCATCTACCTCTATTCAAAAAGAAGATAAAAGAGTTTTGTTGATGAGTGAAGCTATGTGTACTAGACTGTATGGTGTAACCGAAATTTATAAAACGGAATTTCCTTTGAGACCCATAGTTAGTGTCATCAATTCTCCCACGTACGAAATAGCGAGGTATCTAGCTACTCGTTTACAACCATATTTGGGAAAACTGACCCATATATAAAAGACTCGCGTCATTTTATTGACAAACTTAAAGGACTAATTCTGGCTCCTGAAGATAATCTTGTAATTTTTGATGTAGTGTCCTTATTCACTATGATTCCAGTCAACGAAGTTATGATTTTCATAACGGATATTTTTCCAGGAGATTTGACTACTCTTTTTAGACATTGCCTTACATGGAGTCAGTTCCAGTGGGACGATGAATTTTATGAGCAACTTGACCCGTGTAGCAATGGGTAATCCAGTAGGTCGAGCTAATTTCTGTATGGACAGATCGAACAATCGTCTCTGGAAAAAGCAAATAAGAAACCATTACGATGCTACCGATTTGTAGATGACACGTTTGAGGTTTGACCGCATGGTATAAAGGATTTGGACGGATTCTCTGATCATCTAAATAAAATTAATCCTAAAATCCAGTTTACCATAGAAATGGAAAATGATAATAGAATATCTTTCTTAAATGTTTTAGTTATGAGACGATCCGATGGAAGTTTGGAACATAAAGTTTTTCGGAAAGTGACACATACCGAAAGATATTTGCATAAAAATTCCAATCAACATCCAAAACAAAAGAGAGTTGTCACTAAAAGTCTTCTCGATAGAGCCGAGCGAATACGCACATCGGACGTGGAAATAAAGCATTTGAAGCACGTCTTCGAGAAAAATGGCTACGCAGGGAAAGAGTTAAAAAGAATTTGGCGACCAAGGAACGGAAGACCGAAGGACAAGAATGAACCACAATGACGGAAAAATACAATGTCTCTCCCTTTTATTAAAAAAGTAACGGATAAGTTCGAAAAGATTTTACAGAAACATGACATCAGACCAGTCTTTAGACCAACTAAGAAAATAAGTCACGTACTCCGACCTGTGAAGGCTAAACGCCCTCTTCTGTCGACATGTGGTGTATACAATATTCCGTGTACGTGTGGTAGAGTTTATAATGGAACTACCAAGATGAGCGTAAATAGACGGCTAAAAGAGCACAAAAGTTTTTGCCGACTAGAAAAAATAGAGAAATCAGCTGTAGCAGAGCATGCTCTTCAGTCAGGAAACCGCAAAGTGGACTTAGCAACTTATCTACAACGTCAAATTACTACCCACGACTATGTAGAGAAGCCATTGAAATTTATAAGCATAAGGATAATTTCAATAGAAAAGACGAGACGATGAAACTTAGCGACATATGGACAGTTGCTCTACAGAATCGATAGACAAATTTTTTCTTTGACAAGACGACAAACAATAGTTAAGTTTTATCTTTGACAAGGATCATCTGTGCTCATCAGTGCTACTTCGACCAGGCCCGCTTCCCTACAATATATATGTCGCTCTCGGACGTCCGAACAGCCAGTCGGCAAGACTCAGCGGAGGAGCGCCTCTGAAGATGTCCAGCGCAGTCCTGGATGAAACGTCAGGAACGGAAGAGTTTCTGGGCCAACAACCTCAGATACTGATAGGCTTACCAGCAGCTACTTTCGTTCCTTCTTCGATTTACTCTCATCCCATATTCTGTACTCATTAGACTGTTCATTCCGTTCAGCAGATTCTGTAATGCTTCATCATTTTCACCGAGGATAGCAATGTGATCAGCGAATCTTCTCAATGATATCCTTTCACCTTGGATTCTAATTACACTCTTGCACTTCCCTTTCATTTTCATCATTGCTTCTACGATGTATAGAATGAACGGTAGTGGCGAAAGGCTACATCTCTGCCTTTTACCGTTTTTAATCCTGGCATTAATTTCTTGGTCATCCACCCGTATTATCCTCTCTTGGCTCTAGTTGATATTTGTATATTACTCGTCTTTCCCTGTAGCTTACACCCACATTCCTTTGAATTTCGAACATTTGTGCCAGCGTTTATTGTCGAAGGCTTTTTCCAGGTAGACATACCTTGTGATTGAGTTTTCCTTAATCTTGTTTCCATTATCAATCACAACGTCGAAACTGCTTCTCTGGGGCCTTTACCTTTCCTAAAGCCCAAGTGATCGTCTCCTAACGCATCCTTAAATTTCTTTTCCATTCTTCTCTCTATTATTCTTAAAGAAAATTGGATGTATGAGCTGTTAAGCTGTTTGTGCGATAATTCTCCCACCTGTCACGTGTTGCAGTCTTCCGAATTGTGTGGATGATATTTTTCCGAAGTCAGATCCCCCTATCTCATATGATCTTAAGTCTTCCAAAACTCTGTTAAGTTACCCTAGACATTCCTGTCCGCTGCTGCTACATTGTTCAGCCTCCTCAATTACGTATTTTATTTTTTCATCCATAATAACTTTAAAGCTATTAAACACATCATAAACCAATCAGCTTTATGTCGTGGAAAAGTACTTGTTAGACAGTCTTTACACTCTTTCCCGAGAGCATTATGTAATAAAATCATCTCCCTTTTCAATCTAACATCAGTTTCGGGTTTGAGACAGCTGTAAGTAACATGGACCTCAGGAGCCAAAACTTAACCTTATTAAGTGTGATAATGTTGCTTCCAGGGCCAGGATCCCTGGTTGCCGTAGCAAATAGTATTTCATTCCTCATCTGTTTTGTTGATAACATCTTCATTTCGAACTTTATTTGTTCCACAACTTTTGTTCTTTGTTAGAATCATATTTAATGATTCCAGTTTTTCCTTGTATCCGATTGAGTTCCAGAAAAACACGGTCAAGGACCTCTTCATTATTTCTATGTCGACATCCTATGCCACAACAGCTCCTTTATTTAAAAAAAACTGCATTCCTGTGTCAATCTACTCCTAATCCCTTCTTGGTTTGGTTATCATGCAAAATCTTGTTTCATACATAGGGGAACTGTTTCCCATCTCCAACAACAGTGTTATTCTAAATTTTCTTTTTCAGCAAGTCATTATTCTGCTTTCTACTAATAATCATCTTCGACTTTGCTATGTTTACCATAAAGCTGTTACCTCCGGTAAGTATGCTTTCCACTCAACAACTCACTCAAGTTGATTATGTCTTCCGTAAACTTGTTATTGGGAGCTGCCCCTTTTTGGCATTTATTGATTGACTCTTGATAACTTGTTTAAGATGAAATTACTCTTTGTCTTCTAAAGCTCTGACTGCATTACTGGATAGCTTATGTATACTTTTAATCTCAAGGATTTCGAATATACGTACTACGTACTTCTAACTTCTCACCTTCATTTTATTCTGCATATGAAATATACACTGAAGAGCCAAAAAGAACTGGTACATCTGACTAATATCGTGTAGGTCCACCGTGAGCATGCAGAAGGGCAGCAACACGACGTGGCATGGACTCGACTAATGGCAGAAGTAGTGCTGGAGAGCATACATCCGCAAGAGTACGAGGGGCTGGAGTTCCCTTGTGAACAGCACGTTGCAAAGCATCTCAGATATGGACAATGACGTTCATGTCTGGGTAGTTTGGTGGCCATAGAAAGTGTTTGAGCTCGGAAGAGAGTTCCTGGAGCCATTCTGTAGCACTTCTGGACTTGTGGGGTGTCACATTGTCCTGCCGGAATTGCCCAAGTCCGTCGGAATGTACAATGGACATGAATGGATGCAAAAGATCAGACAGGATGCTTACGCACGTGTCACCCTTCAGAGTCGTATCTAGATGTCTCAGGGGTCCCATATCATTCCCAAGTCACATGCAACACACCGATACAGAGCCTCCACCAGTTTCAACAGTCCCCAGCTGACATGGAGGGTCCATGGATTTATGAGATGTCTCCATACTCGTACACGTCCATCCGCTCAATTGAATTTGCAGTGAGAGTCGTCCGAACAGAAAACATGTTTCCAGACATCAGCCGTCGAATGTCGGTGCTGACGAGCCCAGGCGAGGCGTAAAGCTTTGCGTCGTGCGGTCATCAAGGGTACACGAGTGAGCCATCGGCTCCGAAAGCCCATATCGATGATGTGTCGTTGAATGGTTCGGACTCTGATCTTGTTGATGGCTCAGCACTGAAATCTGCAGTAATCTGCGAAGTGGTTGCACTTCTGTCACGTTGAACAATTCTCTTCAGTCGTTGCTGGTCGCGTTCTTGAAGGATATTTTTCCGACCGCAGCAATGTCAGAGTTATGATGTTTTATCGGATTCCTGACATTCACAGTACACTCGTGAATTGGTCGCACGGGGAAAATTCCCCCTTCATCGGTACTTCGGAGATGTTGTGTCCCATCGCTCCTGCGCCGACTGCAGTACCACCTTCAAACTCACTTAACTCTTGATAACTTGCCATTGTAGAAGCAGCAACTGATCTAACAACTGCGCCAGACACTTTTGGTCCTATGTAGGCATTGCCGACCGCATCGCCGCACTCTGCCTATCTCTCTCTGTATTTGAAAACGCTCGCCTATACTAGTTTCTTTGGCGCTTCACCCTGTATGCTCTATCAACTGCTCCAGCAGTAACACCTTTCTAAATGCTCTTATAAGTTTGTCTCATCCATTCTGATTTAGCCTTTTCGTAACTGCCGTTAGTTTCTCCCTTTCGCAACATATACACTGCCTGTCTTAAAAACATATCCTCCGGATATACGCCGAACTTGCTCAAGAGTGGTAATGTTAGTAAAGCGGCGTGCAGTAGATTTCTGTGGAAATAGGATTACACGTTTAGTAGGGCACGGTTGCGACGCTATTAACACAGAGCATAAGGAAAGATTGGTGATTGGGTTTTTTATGGTGTCGGGAATGCAGATGTAAAACGTAACAACACGTGACGCCGCAGCGGGCACGGATCTGCAACGAATTTATATCTGAGAAATGTGGACATCGTAAGAACGTTCAATATACATGTAGTACTGGCGCAACTAGCATCCAGAAATCACTTTTATTCGAATGGGGGGATCCTTGTCATCGGTCTTCTGATTAGTTCGATGAGTCCTCCTCGAGTTCCTCTTCTGTGTCAATCTCTTCAACTAATGATTAACACTTACATCCAATCCACAGTTATTTGTTGTTAGTACACCAACATCATCTCCTACAATAGAAAGTTTTTGTCTGTGGTTACCTTCTAGTACAATGGAACTTACTCCTTGAAATCTTAACACATTCCTACCATCATCCTACTATTCCGTTTAACATTCTCTGCAGCCTCCTTCCTTCTTCTAAGGACTTCCCCATTTATAGTGTAACAGCCCACGAAACATGCAGTCTGTAATTGAAAAAGTGTGATTAGATCCCTCACTTGGCGAAAGATTCCGGATTAATCCGCCATTCTAATTTCGTGCATGGCGCTACCAAGGGTGAGTTGGCCAAGATAACAAGTTGGTACAACCAACGAAGGTGCGTCATTTAACGAGTCATATTATGGAGTGTCCGAAGTTTGAATCCGAAAGGAAACCTAGATCATCCGAAAAGGGAAATGCAGAGGTACAATCTAGACATTGTGAGATCGTTGAAGTGAATCGTAAAGAAAATAATGATTTCTGGTAAGACGAATATGGGGTAATGGAGATCAGTAGAAAACGGCATAACGGGAGTGGGATTCGTTACGAATTGAAACGCAGGAAGAGGAATGAGGTACTGTGAATATTTCCATAATAGGGAGGTTGTCGTTGGATTCTACAGCAAACCTAATTCATCAGTGATCTGTCAGGTACCCATGTCGATGTCACAAGCAGAGAAGGAAGAGATAGAGTAAGTATATGAGAATACTGAACGGGTAGTTCAGTGTGCAAAGGAAGATAAAAATCTAATAGTAATGGGCGTTAGTATGTGGCTAGAGGGGAACGAACAGAATAAAGGGTTACGGGAGAATACAGTCCTAGTAGTAGGAATGAGAGAGGTAAAAGACTAACTGAATTCTGCTATTAATTTCTGATTGCAACAGAGAAAACTCTATTCAAGATCCACCAGAGGACGGGGTATATTTGGAAAAAAATTTAGAGACACTGGTTTCGATCTGGTTTACATCATGGTCAAACAAATAATCTGATATAGGACTGTAATGCGGGACCCAGGAGCTGATGTAGACTCTAATCGTAATTTAGTTACACATGCAAGGAAGGTACCTCCGAAGAAATCTTGGTAAAAGAAGAGATATTTCAATTGATCGGCGAAAGGCGGAAATACAAAGATATTGAGTGAAAAATAGGAATACAGCAAAATAAATCACTTAGGAACGATGTAAACAAGAAGTGCAGGGCGGCCAAGACGAAATGGCACAAGGAAAAATGTGAAGAAATTGAAAATGAAATGAACGTCTCAATGGCTGACTCAGTATACACAAAAGACAAAAGTGGAGTGCGTAACATTATGATAGAGCGGGAATTCTAATGTTAGAGGCAGACACAAGAGCGGGTAAGTGGAAAGAGTGCGCTGAAGGCCTCTCTCAGGAGGACCACTTGTCTGATGACTTGATAGAAGAAGAAACTGGACATAGAGGATCAGGTATTACAGTAAGAATTTAAAAGCGCTCTGGAAATCTTGAAATCAAATAGAGCAGAAGAGATACATAACATTCCAATGGAAATTATAAAATCGTAGAAGGGAGTGGTAACCAAACGACTCTTCAGGTAGGTGTGTAGAAAATATGAGACTGGCGACGTTCCCTCAGACTTTGGGAAAGATGTCATTCGCACAATATCGAAGAAAGAAGTAGACAAGTACATAAACTATCTCATAATCAGCTTAACATATCATGCATTCAAGGTGCTAACATGAATAATATACAGAAGAATGGAAATGAAAATTTACAATATGTTCGATGATGATTAGTTTGGCTTTAGGAAAGATAAAGGCAGCATAGAGGCGGTGCTGAACCTGCGCTTGCTAGTGGAAACTAGATTGAAGAAAAATCGGGAGAGGCTCACAGTATTTATCCATCTGCAAAAAGCGTTCGACATTGTGAGGTGGTGGGACGTGTTCCAAATTCTGGGAAAAATACAATTAAGCGACAATGAAACACACGTCATATACATTATGGACAAGAACCAGAAGGAAACAATAAGTTTACGAGTCCAAAGTTAAGTGCTCGGATTAAAAAAGGGTGTGAGACATGGATACAGTCTTTCGCCGCTACTGTTCATTCTATACGTACATCAAAGAAGCTCTGGCGGAAATAAAGCAAGCTACAAATGTGGGATTAAAATTCAAGGTAAAAGGATATGAATGATAAGATTCATTGAGATGTTACTATCCTAAGTGAAAGTGAAGAAAAATTACAGGATATGCTGAATGGAATGAACATTCTAATGTGTACAGAACACGAATTGATAGTTAACCGGAAGAAGAGGAAAGTAATGAGAAATAGCAGAAATGAAATAGCGAGAAACTTAACATCAAAAGTGGTGATAAGGAAGTAAAAGAAATGAAGTAATTTTACTACCTTGCAAACAAAATAATCGTTGCAGACGACACCAGGATGACATAAAAAGCGGATTAACACACGAAATTAGGCCATTCTTGGAAAAGACTAGTTTTTGGAAGAAGTTTCTGAGAACATACGCTCAAAATACCGCATTGTGCATGATAGTGATTCACGTGCAGTCTGAACCTAGTCTTTCCTATAGTTTCATCATAACTTTTAATCTTACTTCTGAAATAGTCTTCTATGTCCTTCACTACTGTTTCGACGTTCGGGTTGAATAGTAGAAGAGAAAGTTTGCTTTCCTGCTTTGCGCCCTTCTAAATCAATGAACATCTGTCTTGGTCTCCACGTCTTACTGTTCTATTCCAGTTCTTTTACATAATGATAGTATTTCAACCGCCTATGCTTAGAGCTAATACACATTTTTCTGAAGAATGCAAATATCTAACTCCCATTCCCGCCAAAATTTTCTTCTATGTCATCAAATTCTACGAAAGTGTTTTTACTTTCCCTAAGAGTTTCTTTGATGATCAAGCGCAACGCCGGAACTGCTGCTCTGATTCGTTTTGGCTTTCTCTATTTTCTGTGACTATTTCTTTCTCCCGGGTACTGTGTGTGACTGACTTCGGAAAGTTTCTTAGATTCTACACACTAAGTTAAACAGTTGTTTGGTTACCCGTTCCCTTTACGATCTTAGAAGTTCCGAATTAATGTTAAGAGTTCCCTTAAATCTTGAGAGATAGCCACATCTTTTCTACAATTTCTGCGAAATAACGTATTCTAATGACTGAACGGTCTAACCAGGATTTCTTTTTTCAATATAAATCTCTAAGTTTGTATAATAGTGTACTTAGCAGAATATAACACCAACGTTCTGGAATCCAACACCAAACTTTACATATTGAAAGTCTGTGTACGTGGTGTTGGAAACGGTTGAAGAGGTGATCCTCCTTAGGGAACAATACGAGTGACACTGAACGTACGTTTTCACTGGTAGCAGTTTCCCTGAACTTAAGAGATGCTATTCCTTTAGCATTATCACAGAATCACTGAAACTGACTATATGACAGCGCCAAGAGTTACAAAATACTGACCACTTTTTATGAGTAAACAATGATTTCAGCTTTTACTCTAGTGTTTCAGATACGTAAAGATTTCCTGTTATAATAAACAACATAAAAGGAGATTTTAAGCGAAGTTCAGGTCTGTAGCTCTTTCTATCAACGACGCCTACCTAGCCAAGCGATCTACTGTGTTCCCATTTAATATCGTTACTAGAATTTTCTAATTATGTTTAGCCGTATTTTTCTCGTTGACATTGTCGTTTCTACACATATGTTAAACCCAACATCGCGGCAAAATAGTTTCTGAGCGTCTATTAAAGATACAGACATTCCTGGATTACTCTGTTATGTTTTGCTGACCGCAATGAAACAAACGTAGACTGGAGCTAAATGCCCTGTCGACAACGAGGTCATTAGAGACCGAGTGCAAGCTCATTTCCTCAAAGATGGGTTTCCTGTTTCAGTTGAAAATAATGTTAAAATATGTGTGAATTCTTATGGGACTGAACTGCTAAGGTCATCGGTCCCTAAGCTTACACACTACTTAACCTAAATTATCCTAAGGACAAACACACACACCCATGCCCGAGGGAGAACTCGAACCTCCGCCGGGACCAGCCGCACAGTCCATGACTGCAGCGCCTTAGACCTGTTTCAATTGATTTAATGAAACCACAGAGAACTTAAATCTCGACGATTGTATTGAGAACTGAACCTTGTGATAGTTTTTTGGTTCACTTCTGGTATTGATCTTGTTGACTGGTGTGATCTGTGTTTTCTTCCAACCACTTCGAGTAACTTTTTGTTCGAAATACCTAGCGTACGTTACGTTATGATTAAGAGAGGGACTAACTCAGCAGTAAATTCTGTACAGAATTTGAAAGAGATTTCATAGGATACTGGGGTCAGTACACTTTTAGCAATACCCGTTGTTCCTAAACATTAGCGACATTCATATACACATTATTCATCATTTAAGTTGAGAGAGACGTAAGTAGACGGCTTGGCAGATACCCAGGAGGAACTGTTCCGTTTCCTCCATCCTCACTGCAGTGGCTTTCGTATTCCCAGTATGGATACAAATTTTTAATCCATGGAGATAAAAGATTATGGTAAGCGAAAAGGGATGTGCTGATTCCGTAAGTCGAAAGAATGCAAGATGACTAAGCAACATACGCTAGGCGTGAGGAAATGACTTCGAAGGAAGCTGTGCCATTGTCATGTAGCCCGAGATTGGTAGTTCAATACTATCAGCAGCGCTTGTCAATTGTTTTCAGAAATTATCTACTTTAATGGGAGATTGTGGCAAATAGAAGTTTATTTGGTCTGATATATAAAAACCTAGAAAAGCAGCAAATACAATAATATTTTTCAGCAAAACGGAGATACATGCAGATAAACTACGAAAGATTTGCATGATTCTCAATGCCTGACTAAAGTCTAGCTACAGGTCAGTGTCCGTACGTCTCGTTTACGTACTCATTGCCAGAAGAACCATTCGAATTTGTTAAATCCAGCCTAGTTGTAAAATACAGGGTGACTAGGGAACTTGTTTTCCCGGATCGCTAGACAATATTGAAACCAATCGTATTAATGTGTTTTATTACAAAATGAAGTATTGTATATACTTTGTGTTCCACAGATGTGTCGCAAGCAAAGGGCGACAGAAAAAATAAGAAATCACTTCACATTAAGAATATCTAAGTCCGTGTTACATAGACAGTATAAGCAAGTGATTAGAGTTGGTGATTCTATCCAACTTGCTAGTCTGTAAGCTGCTGTAGAATTGGACCACGACCAGTCGGGCGAGGCGCTTATGTCCTCTTCCCATAGAGGTCACTGCTGTCACGTTGTTGTCCTGGAGACGGGTCGGTCAGCGTCCAATTGGCTGACGTCTTCTCACAGTCACCTCTGCTGTATCGTTCCCAACTGGCTCGCTGGCACTTGACTTTACGCCGTAACATAATTCAATAGGATATCACGCGTGATTGACTTGGAAGTAAACTATTCCGTTCCTGCGGCGACGCAAGGAATGAATATTGGGTTGTCTGTTGTATCTGGGAGAGAGGTACAATGTGCCCGGATGACAAGGAACCTACGGAGCAAGCATGGCCTCCAGCGTGATGCAGTTTTAGCAGTGATAAATATTCCGTACAAGCATCTGATGTAAAATCTCTTCATACAGTAAACTACGATGAGAATATTCTGTGTATTACATCTCAGGCACATTATGAACTACACTGGCATTTAAATATGTGCTACCAGCAGAAACAGTATGGAAATACAAATTAAATTTATATGAAAATATGATCAGTATACCCAATTAAATTTCTGCTACTGGACTTTCTCCATCCAGCGAAACTTAAACTGATAAACAGTGGTAGATAAAGAGCCAAATGATTTTTAAGTTATGTTACAGCTTCTTTGTATTTTTTTATTGTTCCTACTGAAGTACACACTTATGACGATTTGTTGTGATTAATTTGTTACTGAGATTTCGATGTCACGAAATACCGAAAACACTGTGCGCACTACATTTATTTGGGCCATCTTGTATATGTGAGCATTCCATAGACTGATAGAAAACCATCTTAAACTACTAAGCTAATGAACTAAAACAGTGAAAAATAACGAGAGATTCTCTGCTGAAACAATTCTTGTCACTAATAATTCAAAATTAAAAGAAGTGTTGAGTCTCTTTGGTTATTCTTTTAGTAAATGCCAGTGTAGTTCCTTTAGTATCTCATATGGAACGTCCTACAAGAGTTCTTCTGTATTTTCGATTTTCAGTATTTTACTACTGTATGATTTCAAGTTTTCACTGCAGTACGTTAGTGCATATGGCCTTACAGAATTTCAAACGCATCGAATTCTAGGTATATTTCAGCCTCCTGCTAACGAATATACTAATCACTCGACATTGTGGCAAGTTCTTCAGTCCCCTATAACTTAGAACTACTTGAACCTAACTAACCTAAGGACATCACACACATCCATGCCCGAGGCAGCACTCAAACCTGTGACTGAAGCCCCTAGAACCTCTCGGCCACCCCGGCTGGCGTGAATTATCCAAAACGCTAAGGACGTAGCTGCGTCACCACACTATACTTTTGTTTTGATAGAGAATATACGCAACTTCTTGATTATTTGAACTGTGGCTTCACTAATATTGGCCCCCTTCATTATCAACAAAAATCATGACACTTTTGTAGAAGTACATGTTGTGGTAGGATTTATGTGCTTTTCAGTTGGTATTAAGCGTCTGCTATTGGCAATACTATATGACAGTCTGAGTAGACTCCTTTCATCCCATTCTTTTCCTTTGATTTTGAAGTTGGGTCCCTACTGAAATGCCAGAAGTGTGTGATATTATTGAGGCGTTCCCCAAATGCCTTACCGTCGTTATCAGAGGGGCTAGGATACTGCTGTGTGGTGAGCATTAGGCCGACCGGAGCAACGTCGACTAGTACAGACGCTCAGTCACTCTGGGCTTGAGGACGCGGAGGACAACACACGACCGGCAGTGCCGTGTTGGGAAGCAGCCAACCGAAGTACCGAACCGCGTCGGTGCTCGAGCCACTAGCAGTGGTTGAAGGGAGACTGTTGGTTATTTGCTCACCACCATCTATGCAGTACGGCATCTAGATGAGTGGTGCGCTGGTACTAGCAACGAATGCAGACTGTGTACCGCCATTTTTCTCTGCCGTGTAAGGAGTACCATGGCAAGACACTTCGTTGTTGTAAGAGTGACACGGCTTTAAGTGGTCTTGTTATCTACTGCCGTGTTGACAGTGGTATATGTTGTTCATGTTTGTGTTAAGTAGTGTGTCGCGTTAGAGTGCTCTTGTACTGTTGTTTCCTGTCTTCCTTGAGTATATATGTTATAGGAATTGTCGACAATAAATGTCACGTTTCTTTGCAGTGCCAAGCAATTTCCATGTCCATCCCTAATGACAATTAATATTAAGTTTGGCTCCCTTTCATTCTTTATGTAGTTTATAGTGATGTAACGGAATTTGTTGTTTCTACCCCGGTAGCGCTCAGTGTGAATACCGACGGAAACACGTATATGAGAGGGCTACCATGATTCAGAGTTTAATTTGATGGCCTCCAGGTGATTATTTTGTAACCATCAGACTATATTAAGGTTTTAGACTATTTCTTGCACTGGTGCTATGTCAGGAATTCCTGTGTAGTAATTTGATATGCTGTGGCGATTTATGGTTGTAATATCATTCTTTCCTGAAAACGTAATATGGTTAATGTGTTTATTAATAAATGATACATTCTTACGCTACTACCGGTGCTGTTATTAGTGTAATGTGGTCCAGACAAAACTACCTCAGTTTATGTTATCTGTGAACAGTTCGGGAAGAAAGGAGAGGGGTAGGGCAGGACCCACTATCATTGGCCCTGTTCTGCATACTGAGTAAAAGTACACACTAGTCAGCTAAAGCAAAGCGATTGCAGTGGAGTGTAGCGAAATTAAAATTAGAGTATGCCAAAGGAAGTACACCAATTAGCCTAAAGTCATCGGATGATAATGTAATTTTGATTGTCGAATGATAATGCCTATTAAATGAAGGAGGCAAGCTTCGATTCTTTAACGGGATACTGAGGAAATTCAGTCGTTCAACAAAAAATAAAATTGCGTACACAAAACTTACGTTTCCCATTATAGAACATTTGTCCATGTGTGTGCCATCCATGCCATATAAGCCTAACAAACAAGTGTGGTAGGGAGATGAGGTCCTCAACGAAATTTTGATATCAAATCGATATGAAAATTAATGAAATTGAACAATTAATTCCCTCCACTCTCCCTCCACAACGTCCAACCCGCTGCGACCACGTACACCCCCACCCGCAAATGACGTCATGTGTTTTTGTCAGCTTGCACGTGGCCCCTAGCCCCTTCCTCCCCCGCCCCTCTCCTTCCCCCAACCAACCCTATTACTCAGGAATATCGAATTTCTGAGGATATGTCGAATTTTGGCGGGAATATCGAATTTTTGTGGGATTTTCTTTGTCCCAGGGCTCTACTGACATACCACCCCACTCCCCATCTAGGAATTGATGGAAATTGAAATTTGCGGCCCCTTTCCGGGACTCGAACCTTAGTCCTTCTGAACGGAAAGCCAAAATGCAGCTCACCTAGCAGAGCCAGTTCTGTTGATGGTGCGAATGGAGTGGTCTACGGGCTGTCGAATCTCCGGAACAGTTCTAAAGCAAATGCCACGAAGTCGTTACTTCACCTTCGAAATCAAATTGTTCAAATGGCTCTGAGCACCCTGTGACTTAACATGTGCAGTCACCAGTGCCCTAAAACTTAGAACCACTTAAACCTAACGAACCTAAGGACATCACACACATCCATGCCCGAGGCAGGATTCGAACCTGTGACATTAGCGGGTGCGCGGTTCCAGACTGAAGCGCCTAGAACCCCTCGGACACAATGGCCGTTGCTCTTCGGAGTCTCCGGGGAGTATGCTGGATTGTACAGTACTTTCCAGTCCCATCGACCTAACAGAGAGGCCACAGCTTGCGCTGTATGAGGCCGTGCATTGTCGTGCCAAATGATGGGTGGGTTACGCAGGAAGTGTCGCCGCTTCGTTCACAAAGCTGATCGCAGGAGATGCTCCGAAAACGAACAGTAATACTGTGCACTGACGGTCTGCAGTGGAGGATAACACCATCACAGTCGTACACGAGAATCACCACAACTTTAGACCGCTCCATTGGAACCATCAACAGACCAGGCCTTGCTAACGGTATACTTCGCCTTCCACATAGCTGGCAACGGGTTCTACACAACGCCGGTGACTACTTTGAAGGACAGTAACAGGTGCAAACATTTAATTCTTTTGTATCGGTTATGGATAAATAGTTGCCACTATGTAAGTTCCAACGCTCGTATATGCGCTGGCGCTTCACAAAGATGGCCTAAAATGGCAATACAACTTAAAACTTAGCGATACCATAAAACAGGGGTTATCCTGCTGGGAAAAAACTTCGCAGTACCACTCGAAACTAGTGACAGACACACCGAAACTCTACGCTTCACCTACAAGCTGACGGGAAAAAGCAGGGGTGTAAGCTACTATCATTATTCTGTTTGGTGGAAAATATGTTCAACTGATGAGATGCTGTCGTAGGACACAGAGGGATTTATGAAGTGTATTACCTCTAAGCATTTAGCTGGTAACAATATCTATCGTTGATTGACGTCAGAGTTCGCTACAGATGCGTGCCCAAAACAACCCTGCAGCCAATGGTACCAAAGCCGATACACACTACCACAACTGAAGGGAAAAAATGCATCGCAGTTGTAATTACACTTCGAAGTTCTCGTGACAAAACAAGCACTCGTATTGAACTAGTAATAATGTCACACAAGTACTGAGGAAAATCGTCATTCTAAAGGGCTGCAGAGGGGGCGGTAGTTGAACATGCGTTCTCATCGACAGGTGTCCAGAAACTGCCGTAAATCGAGGCCCTCTTCCTCATGCCTCTCTTCTTTCCCCCTCCTTCCCTCTATCCACCAATTGGGGGGACACAGGATTTCTAAAATTGCCAGCTGCTCCGCTGACCACCTCGTAGTTTTTCTGCAGCCAACAGCCATTTCCTCGTGGTCGCTCGACGCACTCAGCCTTTTACCATCCGGCCGCCTTGAGACGACACCCCTTTGCCTACATAATAGCATGTATTGCAAACTACATGGTAGGATATAAAACGACAGCCGCCTCAAATGCAACTTGTTCATCCAAAATATAGCGTCAGAGCCCCCACACGTCATCGCATGGTCAGAGTACGGCTGTGTCCGGCTACCACCACCATTAGACACGTCCCACCCTCGCCTCCAGCAACCTGCGATTCAGAGATGGAAAACAGGTTTATTTAGTGTCAACGCAACCCTTTCCTGCAATCTGTTAAAAGTATTTCTCAGAAAGACTGGACCCCTCTGGAACAACAACAAAATTCTGAAAAACCCCTCTAGATCGTTTTTTGGAATAGCCAACTATTTCGCCGAGCGTCTCCTAGTTTTTCTGCAGCTCCGCTGATCACACCCGGCACTCCGCTACCCTTCGTGGTCGCTCACGGCATGCGGCTGTCCTTGAGGTGACGGCCTTAGCTAACACGAAAGGAAAATTTAACAGCACCACTCTGCCCCTGTCGCTCCAGATGGCTTTCTCAAGAAAATGGCTCTGAGCACTATGGGACTTATCATCTATGGTCATCAGTCCCCTAGAACTTAGAACTACTTAAACCTAACTAACCTAAGGACATCACACACATTCATGCCCGAGGCAGGATTCGAACCTGCGACCGTAGCGGTCACTCGGTTCCAGACTGTAGCGCCTATAACCGCACGGCCACTCCGGCCGGCCCCAAGTTCTGGACTGTAACATTTGTGTACATGGGGATTGAAGTACTACACACAAACACCTGTCGCTAACTTAAAATCACCGTAGTTATGAAACTGAAGACTCGATTTTATGCAGAAGATGCAGCAGAGGAATGGACTATATCGCATAAATCTTCGTTCGTCTAGTGGAATGTATTGCAACAGGATGGAGGTCCTCTGATGACCGAGACGTTTGGTGTTTACGATCGCAAGTAGACAGTGCTCTAACACGCACACTCACAGTACATGCAGTTGTATGTGCAGTCTGCCACACAACGGATGCATCCCAATAGAGTAATGGTAAAAATGGATCACATAGTTCAAATGGCTCTGAGCTCTATGGGACGTAACATCTGAGGTCATCAGTCTCCTACAACTTATAAATACTTAAACCTAACGAACCAAAGAACATCACACACACCCATGCCTGAGGCAGGATTCGAACCTGCGACCTGTGTCCCCTTGAACTTAGAAATACTTAAACCTAACGAACTTAATAACATCACACACATCCATGCCCGAGGCAGGATTCGAACCTGCGAACGCAGCAGTCGCGCGGTTCCAGACTGGAGCGCCTAGAACCACTTGGCCACACCTGCCGGCGACTGCTCTCGATTAAGAGTAAATTGTTCTACATTAATTTCTGAGTATTTTTCTTTATGTTAGTTACTAAACCTTTATTTTGTATTGCGACTTCTACCACCTTTCCCCTCAGTACCCACTTAAATCAGTGTCTCCGTTCAAATGTGTGTGAAATCTTATGGGACGCAACTGCTAAGCTCATCAGTTCCTAAGCTTACACACTACTTAACCTAAGTAATCCGAAGGACAAACACACACACACCCATGCCAAAGGGAGGACTCGAACCTCCGCCGGGACCAGCAGCACAGAGTGTCTCCGTGCAAATAGGGTCGTAGTTCAAATGGTTCAAATGGCTCTGAGCACTATGGGACTTAACAACTGAGGTCATCAGTCTCCTATAACTTAGAAAATGCTTAAACCTAACTAACCTAGCGTCATCACACACATGCATGCCCGAGGCAGGATTCGAACCTGCGACCGTAGCGGTCGCTCGGCTCTAGAATGTAGCGCTTATAATCGCACGGCCACCCCGGCCGGCAGGGTCGTAGCCCATGCCTTTCCACTATCTGATACTAGGTAAAATAATGACATGACTTCCCAACGGCATATCAACATTTACGTTGCCCGTTTATTCGGGATATCTCTTTTCGCTCAAAACTGTGGCTGTTGGTTTAGGTGAGGTACCAGAAACTAAACTATCCAATGATGAAAGCTGTCCTTTGGAGACACTTCATCTGTTCTATGCAGGTGGTCGTCCAGTAACTGACAACTTTTCTCTGTAATGCGTTACTTACCTGTTTATTTTCTCAGATTTGTCCGAATTGTGTAAATTACTTAAATTTTTATTTGTATGTTTTCTAATTTGCATTCTATGCTTTCACTAGCATGGTCGAACTCAGCTTGATAAAGAACGAAAAAGAAATTAACAAACATTCTCCCGTTCAAACTGGTTTGTAGTTAAGCTCTTACATAATCCTAGCACATTATAGTCACATATTGTACGACAAAACTCAAGAATTGGTCGAATGAGCGTTTTGCAACCGTCTTCTCTCGCATCTAAACTGTGTTTTCTTAGGACTCTTCTGGCATTGGACTATCAACTAGTTTTCCGAGCTCTTTCCACATTACCCTAATCTGGAGACATACCTCTAGACATTTTGATGTTTGACGATTGGGAACAACTAATCCCTCAATGGTGAAACAAAACTGTGATGAGTATTCTCACGTTTTTATCCATGATGCTTTGTCGTTGAGTTGTCAGTTTCAGCACAACAGAAGGCCGTTAGCGTGAGAAGAGTTATAGAGGAACCGGTTTATTCACCGGATAATGTGTCTGCATTGTAAGAAAAACTGTTTTCAGCAAGAATAAATATGTTTACTGTTATCGAATGGTCCCCTGATAACTGTTTTTTTCTGAGTGGTTACTCCTCTTGCTTGTCAATACCAGAACAAAAATGAGTCAAACTTGATAACCCATGTGTACACAGTACCATTGACATCACCTTATTAGGCGGCAACAGCTTCACTCAAACAGTGTTATAAAGTTTTTAATGGACTGAAAATTTCGTAGGCGTGATATCACGGGAAATAAATATAATTGGAGCAAAGGAAACCCAAAATTTTTAATTTCTTGGTAAAACATGAACAAATACACGACACATGTAACGTCATAGAATTTTCAATTTTATTTACAGATATATACATGACTGACAGCATATTGCCTTGAATGGGGATAATAAATTTTACAGAATAATTTACAAAACGTTTATATTATATCAGTATTTCCATCATAATGAAACAGTAGCGTTAAAAACATTACGTTTTTATTTTCGTATTAAACTTTCAAGATAAACTTCAGACATAGTAGTCGATAGCATAAATCCTGTCGAATCTGTACTCAGCTACGGTAGACCTACATACGTTAAGTCATTAAATACAGAAATAAACGAAACTATTATCACAGATATCACATGTTACACAGTAGAATAACCTCGGCGGCCATGATGTTTTTTTTGGGGGGGAGGGGGGGAAGGTGCGTGGAATGGGGCGATGCGCGCTGGCGAGAGACGCGGGAGCGGCGCGTATGGCTTGGGGGCGCAGGGGCTCAGGCTGCACCCCCAGCAGTGGACGCCGCCCCCGGCGTCGAGGGGCGGTGCTGCCCTCACTCTGTACTCTGTGCTCTGGGGCCTACCGCATTGTCCGCTGGGACGTGTGACGTCACTGTTGCATAATGTGGCAGCAGCGGCGCTGTGGCAAGGCATAAGGCTGCAGAGCTACTGCTGGGCAGGTTGTCCCTACAGGCGTCACTCGACAAAGCGAACGTCAGACCCGACCGTCATTGGCAGCTCCCACACGTGACTACATACAGTCGCATATGCAGTGTAAAGTAAAACATGACGGTATTTCGTAAGTGCACCTTGTGGCCAAAAGTAAGGAAGATTTAGATCACTTGGAAGACATAGGCAGAATATTTAGCAAAGATTATGCATTTAGGATAAACGAAGCAAACACGAAGTTGACGAAGAAAGGTAGAAAGAAAAATAACGGCTTCTTACCAAGAGAATTTTGTGCGATACGGTAGTGGGTGTAGTCAATAAATTCTGCAGAGTAGAAAGCAAGAGTACATACTTCGGCCAAAACAGTAAAGAGGCAACAGAATATTGACACAAAAGAAGAAAGCTTCCTTCAGTAACAGAGATCCACTTACATTAGATGTTAGTATGGGAATGTGCTGTCCCTTCCAGAAGATACCGAACACTGTCTTAATTAGAAGAGTACGGGGTGGCCTAGTACTCAGTTACAACTGAGTTAAGGCTAGCCTCCAACAGAAGGCACAAAAGGCAAGATCTACTCCCCCTCCCCCCCCCCCCCCCAACCCCACCACACACACACACACACCATTTCAAGCTGCAGCCTGATGTCACACTAATAGTTTCCAAGCCGACATCCATGCACCAAACACGGAATAAGTTGACATACGACTCCACTAAAGTCTGTACCAAGACTTTATCACCAGTACCTCAAGACAGTATCAGGATTCATCCATAGTCATCCTCAAGAAGAGCTAAACTGGACATTCTACAAGTAACCGTAGCTAACTAAATTCAGGATTTGACCATAGTTAAGAACAGGTCAGTCCAATTGACCAACGCTTTATTGCCACACACCGTCTTCTTGCTATAGTTCAGTGTTTGTAAAGTTTCTGTTAATAAATCACCGTAAATTGTTGCTAATCTGTGGCACCATCATTTGTGGTGTTGCATAACGATATTTATCGGTGTGACGAGGCCTCGTATTTGCCGTGTGTAAGCAAGCCACGCCATATCAGCAACCTTTTTCGATCGTAGAGGGATTCCTTCCCGCTACATTTATGTTTGTCGCCAAGTACAATTGACGAATACAGCAGAAAGAGATAGAAACTCCGACACCGATACACCTGGTGCACAGCATTTCAAAGAAGTGAACTTTGTACTATTGTGAAGGCGACTTATGTGAAAAACCCCTTAAAAAGAAAGATAAGCTACATCAGGTATGGCGTTAAAAGAATTTGGCGATTGGAAGGAACAGTAGAAGAATTAAACAGTAGAGGTAGACTGATAACAGACTATAAAAAAATTACAAAGCTAGTGCTCTGTGGAAGTTACGTGGAGACAAAAGATTAGCATAAGACAGGTAAAGGTGGAGTACAGCAGTTAAGTAGTCAAGAGATTCGTGACAGTGAATTCACAGAGTAAGCAGCCAATTGGTTGCGTTCTATGTCTAAGCTGACAGCCACGATATTTTCCTGTTACCGTCGTTAAATGTAATGACGACGAGGATACTGACGGTGAATGCGACGGAGCGTGCTGGCGTAATATTACCGTTAAGTGAGTCGACAGCACAGGGGACAACAGTGCCGAATCGACTGGGATTCAAGTACTGTCACAACAAAAACGAAGAAAAGTGAACAACACAAATATTGCTATGAATATGTTTACAAACATGTTAAAGGCAACAATTTCTGACATAAAACGAACTGCACAAGGAAAAATCAACTATGCAAAAAGATAAGTGAGCTTCAAGGCAGCACCGAGTGAAATTTTGTGTCATCGCGACTTGGTGTTCAAGGATGCCAGATGAGACGTCATTATATGCGAACGACAGCAGTTTGAAACTAAACAGAAATATTTAATTAGAGTTACAGAGATAAGTGAAGTGTGACATGATAAGATGCCATAAGTCTATTTAAATGTAACGTACAGAGACGTTACACTCCGAATGCATGTGGACACATGACTGCGTGTAATGTCGTCCAACAAAAGAATCGGTCAAACTTTATACACTGCTCTGCATGAGTTCCATTCTGTATTCAGTGTTGCTATACAACACAAAAAATGGATGGATACTCAGAGAAGTACAAGAAGAACTTATTTGAGATTATTTTTAATTACAGTCATTTCTGGAGATGCAATTTACACTCTGCATTCCCCTAAGTGCCTACTTCCATAGGCTTATTCAAAAATAATTCTAATCTAGAATATAACTACATAAAATTATAAGTTGGATCCGAGAATTCTGATGATGTAGAATCAGTTAAGGAGTAACGGTTGTATCACGTTTATTTCATAAAAGACTGTCATCGATACATCCACACCAAAGCTTTTCAAACTACCGAATAAATCAGTAGCAGAAAAGCACAGTGCGTCAAATAAAAAAATTTTTGATGACTCCTGGACAAGAGACACTTAGGTAGATGAAGAAATTAAACATATTTTTATATCTGTCACAGGAAAGTGTGAGGCGTGTGATGCGTAAAAATGGAGAGCTGCGACAAATTAACCTTCAGGATTGTTGGCCTGGATTCGACTCAAACAGAAGATGACGAACTGACATCTCCGTGGAAATTGTCTCTACGGTTACTGCTGGAGAAGTGTCATTAGTATGATACCTTTGTGTTATTCTTATAAATGATCGTTTACTGTCGTAAGGGGGCTAGATCCGAAGTGCTTGGCATTCTCATTCTTAGGACCTAAAACGATGTTGGCGTCTGTCTGTGCCTCAGGCAAAAGTGATACGGTGAATCCACCCCGACCAGGTCTTCAGTTCGCTTTGGCAAGCGATATAGCCTAATTAAGTGCGGGAAGGGAACACAGGTAGTATGTGTGGGGCAGAACTAAAGATACCGACTTGAAGAAAATTCAAGTTGGCGGAGTGATGTCATATCCGTCTTGGACGAGGACACATTTGGAGAACAGATAGGTTTCAAGTATTATCACCGTTACAGCAATTCATGTTTTATTGTGAACGACACATCGTTCATCATTGGCCAGCCAGGGCTGCTATAATGATTTATCGTCCTGTGGAATAAACGACGTCGTAGTGCTTGTGCGATAAGAGGAGGGTCAGCTCGTGTAGCTATAATGTACTGATAAGAACATTCATCCAGATGGGCTTGGATGAGGAGTTGTTCTCTTCAGATCCCTTCCGTAACTGCATTTGCGTGAACCATTTATGTCGAAGTAGAGGCTCTAACAGTGTCCTCTGTTACAGTCAGTGGTTCTGATACAATACTCCAATATTATGCAGGTACGACGACAGCCTGATAAATATTTACAGATTCGTAGGAAGTGTTACAACTAACAATTTTACTTTTACACTGCACTGTTGGACCTAAAACGATGTTGGCGTCTGTCTGTGTCTCAGGCAAAAATGCTACGGTGAATCCACCCCGAACAGGTCTTCAGTTCGCTTTGGCAAGCGATATAGCCTAATTAAGTGCGGGAAGGGACACAGGTAGTATGGGTGGGGTAGAACTGAAATACCGACTTGAAGAAAATTCCAGTTGGTGGAGTGACGTCATATCCGTCATGGACGAGGACACATTTGGAGAACAGATAAGTTTTAAGTATTATCATGTTTATTGTGAACGACACATCATTCATCATTGACCAGTTAGGGCTCCTATAATGATTTCTCATCCTGTGGAAAAATTGGCATTGTGGAGCTTGTGCGATAAGAGGGGGTCAGCTCGTGTAGCTATAATGTACTGATAAGAACATTCATCCAGATGGGCTTGGATGAGGAGTTGTTCTCTTCCGTAGTTGCATTTTCGTGAACCATTTACTCTATCAGTGTCCGTAGATATAGACTTCCATTAGAGTCTGTGATTCTGATACAATACTCCAATATTATGCAGGTACGACGACAGCCTGATAAATATTTACAGATTCGTAGGAAGTATTACAATTAACAAGTTCACTTTGATACTGCACTGTTATCCTTTAGGCCAGACGGCACCCACAAAGCGGATCCAACGATTCGCGGAGAGCTCAAGCACTGTGCTCGGAACAAAATTAACAGTTCGGAATTTTCGTATGGACGGTGGTTCTCAGAATAAGGTCAAAGGAAACGGGGGAGGAGCGACAGCTTCCTTGCAGCGGCAAGGAATACGCAGGATGGAGCTGACACGCAGCTCACGTGTGGGGTCGTGACAGCACCGGCCACGGGCTGGAGGCGGTGACAGCGTCACACCGTCACTTCCTCGGTAAAACGGTTCTTGTCGTCGAGGTTGATGACGATGGCGTGCGTCCTGGCGTGACCGGACTTGAGGTTGCGGTTACGTCGTTGGTCCGGACTGGTGGACGCCGCGCCATCGGCGTCCGCGGCGGACCTTCTGGAGCCGCGTCGGTGCACCACTGTGGAGGACGGCGCCCCCACGGCGGCGGCGGCGACTGCGGCGGCCGCGGCTGACGAAGACAGCGGGTCCAGGGGCGTCGAGAGCTCCAGCTCGGGGGCGGAGGCCTCAGCCGCCTCCGAGGAAGAGGTGTTGGCGGAGGCGGCGACAGGGAGTGGAGACGCCGCGGCGGCCGCCGGCACCGACGTACCGACGAGGCGCTCGGCGACGGCGGCCAGCGCGCTGTTGAGCTGCGGGGGCGGCGAGGCAGCGGAGGCGGCGGGGACGGCCTCCTCGGGCAGGCCCGGCGACCGCGCCGCCTCTTGCATGGCGGAGATGCGCGCCGCTAAGTGGCGGTTGCCCAGCCGCATGTTCTTCTCCTTGAGCAGTTCCAGCTGCGCGTACACCCGCTGGAACTCCTCCTGTGGACATAGGCATCCCTACTTAGCCGTGATTAAAGACTCTCTATCAACACACCAACTGGCAGCTGCGAACGATATTCGAGGCCATACACTTGAAATCGACCTTGCTGTGCTGGTACTGCGAACGGCTGAAAGCAAGGGGAAACTACGGCCGTAATTTTTCCCCAGGGCATTCAGCTTTACTGTGTAGTTAAATGATGATGGCGTCCTCTTGGGTAAAATATTCCGGAGGTAAAATAGACCCCCATTCAGATCGCCGGGCGGAGAAAACTCAAGAGGAGAAAGAAAACTGGCGTTCTACAGATCGGAGCGTGGAATGTCCCTTAATCGGGCAGGTAGGTTAGAAAATTTAAAAAATGAAATGGATAGGTTGAAGTTAGATATAGTTGGAATTAGTGAAGTTCGGTGGCAGGAGGAACAAGACTTCTGGTCAGGTGACTACAGGGTTATAAGCACATAATCAAAAAGGGGTAATGCAGGAGTGGGTTTAATAATGAATAGGAAAATAGTAATGCGGGTAAGCTACTACACACAGCATAGTGAACGCATTATTGTGGCCAAGATAGACACGAAGCCTACGCCTATTAAATTAGTACAAGTATATTTGCCAACTAGCCCTGCAGGTGACGAAGAAATTGAAGAAATGTTTGATGAAATAAAAGAAATTATCAGATAGTGAATGGTGACGAAAATTTAATAGGCATGGGTGACTGGAATTCGTCAGTAGGAAAAGGGAGAGAAGGGAACGTAGTAGGTGAATATGGATTGAGACTAAGAAATGAAAGAGGAAGCCGCCTGGTAGAATTTTGCACAGAGCACAGCATAATCATAGCTAACACTTGGTTTAAGAATCATGAAAGAAGGTTGTATACATGGAACAACCCTGGAGATACTGAAAGGTATCAGATAGGTTATATAATGGTAAGACAGAGATTGGGAACCAGGTTTTAAATTGTAAGACATTTCCAGGGGCAGATGTCGACTCTGACCACAATCAATTGGTTATGAACTGTAGATTAAAACTGAAGAAACTGCAAAAAGGTGGGAATTTAAGGAGATGGGACCTGAATAAACTGAAAGAACCAGAGGTTTTACAGAGTTTCAAGGAGAGCATAAGGGAACAATTGACAGGAGTGGGTGAAAGAAATACAGTAGAAGAAGAATGGGTAGCTTTGAGGGATGAAGTAGTGAAGGCAGCAGAGGATCAAGTAGGTAAACAGACGAGGGCTAGTAGAAATCCTTGGGTAACAGATGAAATATTGAATTTAATTGATGAAGGAGAAAATATAAAAATGCAGTAAATGAAGCAGGCAAAAAGGAATACAAACGTCTCAAAAATGAGATCGACAGGAAGTGCAAAATGGCTAAGCGGGGATGGCTAGAGGACATATGTAAGGATGTAGACGCTTATCTCACTAGGGGTAAGTTAGATACTGCCTACTGGAAAATTAAAGGGACGTTTGGAGATAAGAGAACCACTTGTATGAACATCAAGAGCTCAGATGGAAACCCAGTTCCAAGCAAAGAAGGGAAAGCAGAAAGGTGGAAGGAGTATATAGAGGGTCAATACAAGGGCGATGTACTTGAGGACAATATTATGGAAATGGGAGAGGATGTAGATGAAGATGAAATGGGAGATACGGTACTGCGTGAATAGTTTGACAGAGCACTGAAAGACCTAAGTTGGAACAAGGTCCCCGGAGTAGGCAACATTCCATTGGAACTACTGACGGCCTTTGGAGAGCCAGTCCTGACAAAACTCTACCATCTGGTGAGCAAGATGTATGAAACAGGCGAAATACCCTCAGACTTCAAGAAGAACATAATAATTCCAATCCCAAGGGAAGCAGGCGTTAACAGATGTGAAAAATACCGAACTATCAGTTTAATAAGTCACGGCAGCAAAATACTAACGGGAATTCTTTACAGACGAACGGAAAAACTGGTACAAATCGACCTCGGGGAAGATCAGTTTGGATTCCGTAGAAATATGGGAACATGTGAGGCAATACTGACCCTACTACTTATCCTAGAAGCTAGATTAAGAAAAGGCAACCTACGTTTCTAGCATTTGTAGACTTAGAGAAAGCTTTTGACAATGTTGACAGGAATACTCTCTTTCAAATTCTGAAGGCGGCAGGGGTAAAATACAAGGAGCGAAAGGTTACTTACAATTTGTACAGAAACCATATGGCAGTTATTAGAGTCGAGTTACATGAAAGGGATGCAGTGGTTGGGAAGGGAGTGACACAGGGTTGTAGCCTCTCACCGATGTTATTCAATCTGTATATTGAGCAAGCAGTAAAGAAACAAAAGAAAAATTCGCGGTGGGTATTAAAATCCATGGAGAAGGAATAGAATCTTTAATGTTCGCCGATGAAATTGTACTTTTGTCAGAGACGGCAAAGGACTTGGAAGAGCAGTTGAACAGAATGGACAGTGTCTTCGAAGGAGGAAATAAGATGAACATCAACAGAAGCAAAACGATGATAATGGAATGTAGTCGAATTAAGTCGGGTGATGCTGAGGGAATTAGATTAGGCAATGAGACACTTAAAGTAGCAAAGGAGTTTTGCTATTTGGGGAGCAAAATAACTGATGATGGTCGAAGGAGAGAGGACATAAAATGTAGGCTGGCAATGGCAAGGAAAGCGTTTCTGAAGAACCGAAATTTGTTAACATATAGTATAGATTAGTGTGTCAGGAAGTCGTTTCTGAAAGTATTTGTATGGAGTGCAGCCATGTATGGAAGTGAAACATGGACGATAAATAGTTTGGATAAGAAGAGAATATAAGCTTTCGAAATGTGGTGCTACAGAAGAATGCGGAAGTTTAGATGAGTAGGTCACATAACTAATGAGGAAGTATTGGTTGGTTGGTTGTTTCGGGGAAGGAGACCAGACAGCGAGGTCATCGGTCTCATCGGAGTAGGGAAGGACGGGGAAGGAAGTCGGCCGTGCCCTTTGAGAGGAACCATCCCGGCATTTGCCTGGAGCGATTTAGGGAAATCACGGAAAACCTAAATCAGGATGGCCGGACGCGGGACTGAACCGTCGTCCTCCCGAATGCGAGTCCAGTGTCTAACCACTGCGCCACCTCGCTCGGTGAGGAAGTATTGAAGAGGATTGGGGAGAAGAGGAGCTTGTGGCACAACTTGACAAGAAGAAGGGATCGGTTGGTAGGACATGTTATGAGGCATCAAGGGATCAGAAATTTAGCACTGGAGGGCAGCATGGAGGATAAAAATTGTAGATGGAGACAAAGAGATGAATACACTAAGCAGATTCAGAAGGATGTAGGCTGCAGTACGAACTGGGAGATGAAGAAACTTGCACAGGATAGAGTAGCATGGAGAGCTGCATCAAACCAGTCTCAGGACTGAAGACCACAACAACAACGACAACAACAGCAACGCCTCAAATTTGTACCCTGTTTTAAGGCACTCATTACACCGGAACAAGGTTTTCTGCAAGTGGTACAGCTTATCTAGGGATGTCAATCTGATGCTTAATACACGTAAGTCCCATATGAGCTAAAATCTCATCCTTGTCTTTTTTTCATTTCAAGCTTTAGTAATATATTAAAAACGAAACTGTCACGGAAGCAAAGTTATTTTTATTTAAAAGTAACACGTATCGCTGTGGTTAGGCATCATCAGATTATACAATACTGTTAAATGAAGTACGTTGCGCCGGCTTACTAAAGCTCTACGTCAACCGTAAACACGCGAACCCGTCGAGATGAAAATCCGGTCGCCAAAACAACTAAAAGGAACTGTGGGGACCTTCAAACTGTCATAGGAACAACATTCCAGTTCCGACTACATGTTTGTATGACGATCCTCGGCTTTCCATTATCTCTTTGTGCTGATAGCTTGTACTTGTTTAAAATAACTGAAATTCTCTCATCTTGCATACTTTTAAGATGTGGTCTCCATTTCTTTGTATATTCTTCCATGTTGTCATCTTCTTCTGGTATTTTCTCAGTTCTTATAAGATCCCAAAGTGAGAAAAGTTTGAAAGAGCTTACAGATTCGTCTCAGAATACTCTAACATTTATTGCAACCAAAGACTCACAGCCAAGATAACCACAACCGCTACTTTGTGAAATTTTAATCTTGTGTCTTTTGTCGTCTTGTTTTTCAACGATTCATTGATAAAACCCAATTTGCACTGAACTACATTTATCTTATTCTGTATGCCATTATAAAATGGCTCTGAGCACTATGGGACTTAACATCTATGGTCATCAGTCCCCTAGAACTTAGAACTACTTAAACCTAACTAACCTTAGGACATCACACAACACCCAGCCATTACGAGGCAGAGAAAATCCCTGACCCCGCCGGGAATCGAACCCGGGAACCCGGGCGTGGGAAGCGAGAACGCTACCGCACGACCACGAGATGCGGGCTATGCCATTATATTCAATTACGTTAATATTGCACTATAAATTATTAAAACAGGGCACTTGTTCCAATGACTAATCTTCAGAAATAAATTTTAATCGGTCTCGTTTTTACTCATAGTGGTCTATAACTTTAGTTTTACTATTGGATCACAAACCAGATATGGAAGAAATTTATGTTTTATTCCAAAAGGAACTGCACATTGGCCTAACTTCATTCGAGGGCTCTTGAATCACCAGTAAAATTGTTTTTTGGTGTCGTTGAAACTATTCACCAAAATCTGAACATCTCCAAGAGGGACTTTCAAGCCAATCACCCTCATAAAGCAAGGAGATAGGCCTTCTGTATGTAAGATTGGTGTGTGTGTTCTGTCGGACATGTCCGACATTTCATCTGAAGGCATGACTGGCTTGATAATTTCAGTGCAAATACAGTACAGGGTCTGAGCCTAATGCGGGAATACGGGACTCGCTGCGAGCATGTAGGTGAATCGACAGTGGACGCTACTGAAGTGTGACAAGATGAGAATTTGGGTAGAACGGGAAATGTTAACTAATAACCAAGGCGGTTAGCTGATTGTAAGGAAATGACGTAAAATCTTAATCTGGATGATCTGACGCGGAATTCTACCGCCATTCTCTTGGATACAGTAAGAGAAAAGGTATGAGATAGTTTGAAGAAAGACTGAATCAGACACGTTGAAAATATGGAATATTATTGGAAATAAGGGAAATACGACATCGAAAGGAATTAAAATTTTTACATGTATCCTAGGTGACCAAGAGGGAAGGACAAACTCATGGTACGTCCAGTGTATTGTGGATAATATCATGCGTCGACTATTCACTGCGTTACAATAAGAAGATGAAGCACACAGAACGGAAGGAGGAAACGAAATGAAAATTCAGGGGTTGAGAGGGTATGTGATTTACACTGATGAGCCAAAACATTATGACCACCTGCTTAATACTTTGTTTGTCCGACTTTGGAACGAAATACATCGCTGATTCTGCGCATCAGCCATCCGACAGTCTGTTAGTAGGTTTCTGTAGCTACGTGTAAGGTCACAGTGTGAGTAACAGGACGCGGACGTGGTGATGGCAACTGCGCCCTAGGTGGGTTCTGTAGGATTTACATCAGACGAATCTGGTCTCCGAGGCACCAACACGCTTTCATCATACTGGGCCTCAAACCACAGTAGCACGGTTCTGACTGCGTCACACGGACGGTTATACTGCTGAAAGGTGACGTCGCGAACGGGGATGACAACAAGCACGAAGGAATGCAGGCGGTTGATAATTGTTAGCGTGACTTCGATTTCTACCACCGGTCTCATGAAAACGTAAAAGAATATCTCCCACAGCCTTTTACTGCTGCCAATGTAACAACAACGACTCTGTACTGTTGTACATGTAAGTATTTTTTTTTTCTTCAGATTTTTCGATAAACTTGTGTAATTGATGTTCTGATTTCATTTCTTTTTTGTTTCATCGCACTGTGTTAAGAAAACTGTAAACAAGTTTCAATGTGAATATTAATGTTTATGTCAAATGTCAAGTAATATCGTGATAGAACTGAAATGTAACAAGTTTTGGAACTGTTGTAAGATGTTTAAAATTGTATCTGTGCGTCTGGTCCATGCGTAGGCAATGTGCTATGGTATGTAGAATGCAAAACCTCGGGTGAATACCCCGTCTGTCAGGGAGCGGTAAAAGGTGGATGGCAGGCGAGCGCGGGAAAATGCGCGCGGGCACTGCACGGCACAGCGGGCTCAGCAGTTGTAGTTGGAGTTTGGCACTGGTTTGAGCAACACCTTCTGGAGCGAGGACGCTCTCCTGGAAGACATAGCTTCTCTGAGCCTCGGGTATGCCGTTCCAATGCCCACACAGCATGGCAAAATTCCATAGGCACTAAATGGAAAAGTATTGCGATGCTAAGAAGAATTAAAGTGCCGATACGTCAAGAGCCATAGCTGTGGTTGTATGTGTGCTCTGTGCCTCGCCATCTCGCCCCCCTCCAACCTCTGCATCGATACTAGCAGGTTGAAACTTTTAGTACTATATTCGTGTGGATCAGAGAGTGAACTGTGCAATAATAACCTAAATTTTACCAGAATTTTCCCATCATTTAATTATCCTCACAACTAACCTAGACAGGGTCCTTTCCAAATATTTCGCAATCCGAGTGTCCCGAAATGAAAAATTAAATTTTGTGTTAATAATAATTATTTGCAGACCTAGCTATGTTAGAATGGCGTTTAAAGAAATGTTTTGCTAATGAATTAGTAAATGAATAACGAAGGTCTAACGAAGTTGAAAGATAGCATTAATATTGATATAGAAATGAAGTTTAATTATTTCGAGACAGATATAAAGGTATTTAAATGAGCAGTAAATAAGATGAAAAGAGTAGTAACTTATATACTGGAAATCTTAAACGCATAATAAATTCAGTAATCATTTTTAATACAATGATCATAACAGTTTCAGGGTCCCCCCCCCCCCTCCTTTTATTCATTTGAATTCTGAAGTGTTCCAAATTGGTTGACCAGCAAAAGTTAAAGTCTTTATAAAACTCACAATTTATGAGTGTTTCATCTTTATCAAAACTGACATTTTGTGTGTGGCACGAAAGTGATATTTCTTGGGTAACCTATGCCCGATTTTAATCAGATTGATAGACAGTATAAAGATTTGTATTATACATTATAGTGTAGTGTTACGTATTCATGGTTTTTCCATATCAGTACAGAACGTGAAACTATCAGTTCCATATATTTTCGGGTTCTAAAATTCTACTATATTATGCAGTGTTACCACTTGTTGTTTTGCATGAATATCTACCAACTTGTACGGGTAAGAAACTCAGTTAATGCCTAATTAGGCTCGCGACCGTATTATTATCAAATTGGTAGCATCTTCAGTGTTGCTTTTGGTCCATCCTGACGTGTAGTTGCATTTCGAACTTGCTTGACGGATTTTTGTTATTACAGAGTCTGATTGGCCACCATTCAGGAACACGCGGTCGATATCTACGCGAAAATCCTTTCTCATAAGGTGACCCCGCTCACTTACCATAGTACAGGCTTTAACGAGTACTGTGTCACGCGGACGTTACACCACCAACCTGCGTCCTCAGTACACAGCACATTTAGAGCCACAGTTCACCTGGATGACGAGGTTGTGGAGACGACCAACGACCTAGCATAGCAAAAATGTGATTCACCCGAAGAGCCGACACGTTCCGATTGATCGATGGACCAATTCCAATATTCCCGTGCCCACAACAATCGTAACTGACAATGTAGTTTCGTCAACACGGGAACAAGTAGGGGTGGGCTGCTGTGGAATTCCATGTTCGCAATGTACGGTGAGTGGTGTGCCCCGAAACCCTTGTGCGTGCACCAACATTGTGTTCTCTCGGGAGGGACCTCATAGATCATCATATATCCTACTTTACGGAGGAGACAAGCCTGTGGAACCTACGTTCTGTGTACAGTAGTACACGTCCAACCATTTAGCGCCTAGTGGTGTTTTCACCCTAGTTCTGACCCTTTCCGTAGATGCCTACGACAATAGCACGTGAACATTCGGCCAGAGTCGCCATTTCCGAAATACTCATTCACTGACTCGACGTAATAATAATCTACCCTTTGTCACAGTCTCTTATCTCAATGAATTGACCCATATGCAGCCTACATCCCACTAGCGTGATCCCTTCTCCGTGTCTGCTGTGCTTACATACAGTGTGTGATCAAAAGTAATCGGACAGTCCCAAAAATATACGTTTTTCATATTAGATGCATCGTGCTGCCACTTACTGCCAGGTACTCTATATCAGTGACCTCAGAACCCATTAGACATCCAGAGAGAGCAGAATGGTGCGCTCCGCGGAACTGAGAGTCTTCGAACGTGGTCATGAGATTGGGTGTCACTTGTGTCATACGTCTGTACGCGATATTTCCACACTCCTGCGATCTGATAGTGAAGTGGAAACCTGAAGGGACACGAACAGCACAAAAGCGTTCAGGCCGACGTCTTCTGTTGACTGACAGAGACAGCTAAAAGTGGATGAGGGTCGTAATGTGCAATAGGTAGACATTTTTCCAGACTATCACTCAGGAGTTCCAACCGCATCAGGATCCGCTGCAAGTACTATGACAGGCGGGAGGTGAGAAAACTTGGATATCACGGCCGAGCGGCTGCTCATAAACCACACATCACGGCTGTAAATGCCAAACGACGCCTCGCTTGGTGTAAGGAGCGTCAACACTGTACGATCGAACAGTGGAAAAACGTTGTGTGGAGTGACGAATCACGGAACACAATGTGGCGATCCGAGGGCAGGGTGTAGGCATGGCGAATGCCCGGCGAACATCATCTGCCAGCGCGTGTAATGTCAACAGTAAAATTCGGAGATGTTAGTGTTATGGTGGGTTTTTCTTGCACGGGCTTGCACCCCTTGTTGTTTTGCGTGGCACTATCACAGTACAGGCCTACATTGATATTTTAAGCACCTTCTAGCTTCCGCTGTTGCAGAGCAATTCGCTGATGGCGACTGCGTATTTCAACACGCTCGAGCACGTGTTCAGAATGCACGGCCTGTGGCGGAGTGGTTACACGACAGTACCATTGCTGTAATGGACTGGCCTGCACAGAGTCCTGACCTGAATCCTATAGAACACTTTTCTGATAGTTTGGAACGCCGACTTCGTGCCAGGCCTCACCGACCGATATCGATACCTCTCCTCTGTGCAGCACTTGGTGAATAATGGGCTGCCATTCCCCAAGAAATCTTCCAGCACTTGACTGAACGTATGCCTGCGAGAGTGGAAGCTGTCATCAAGGCTAAGGGTGGGCCAACACCATACTGAATTCCAGCACTACGGATGGAGGGCGCCACGAACTTGTATGTCATTTTCAGCCTGCTGTCCGGATACTTTTGATCACATAGTGGCACTTCTGGTATCGCGTCACGTGCCTGCAAGGCAACCAGGCGATATCCAACGTCGCGGTGAGTAGTGGTCATAATGTTTTTGCAGTGATTACGAAATGCAGTCAGATTAAAAACTCGGCAGTATCAGACCACTTATCAGTATGACGTTACACCCTCTCTGGCTTGAATGCGTATTCTGCTCGGTGTGTGTCATACAGACACTGTATGTTGCACTGAAGCAAGCTGGCCCACAACTGTAGTGACCAGTCCTCGAATATCTTGGATAGTGACACAGTGACTCTTCAACGCCCTAGCTGTTCTCGTAGATGTTCTATCCTGACAGGTCTGGTGATATTGCTGGCTGCTGGAGTATCTCAACACCACACACATAGAGACACGTGCCATGTGTGAACGAACATTGTACTCTTGAATAACGGCACAACGCTAGTGTCGTACAGTAGATAACACAGGGTGAAAAATGTTCATGTGGTATCTTCGTGCCGTCAGAGTTCCCACAATCACTAACAATCGTTACCTGAAGTCATGCCGTTTGGCGTTGCATATTGTGAACCCAGAAGTGACACTGTGCCTCTTTAAAACATTGGAAAACTGCAACCTCTCCCAGGGTCGCCGTCTTACTCGCCAACTATGATCATCCGTGGTAGCGTTGATCCACGATTTAACGCTAGACGCAATGAGACGCCAATCGTCAGCAGTCTATGTCTCGGTCACGGCACCACTCCAAGCCCAGCCGTTTCGATTTAGGCGTCCCTCCTCCATCTGCTACTAGGCTCCGATTGACGGTGCTGGATTGAACAGAATAAGAGTATTGCAGTGAGCCCATTACAATGTTCACCGTTCTCAGGCGCATATCTGAAGGGGCTGCTGTGTGCTTTGTGCATAATATGGTGATCCTTCCGTGAGGTCGACGTCGTCGACCGGAACTTGGATGACAAGTTTACCTGCCCTCACGTTGCTATGCAGTCAAACAAAAGGTCACTGCCGTATAGGAAAGCCCCCGAAATCTGGACAATGTACGATTAGATTCGACGGGCAAATGGAGACCTATATTTAGTCCAGTTTTGAAGTAAAATAGTCTCGTTTACGAAAAAATTTCGCCTTTTTCGGGCATCATCAGATTTTCTGTGACAAAGAAGAACGGAAAATATCAACAGCTGTGGGTATGTTCCTATCATGCACAGGTCAAAATAAAAACATCAACGAAGCGTCAATTTGCAAAGACAGGAAGCCTATCATGTTAAAGAACTGGAAATTCTTGAACATACATGCACAATCTGTGATAAACTGCATAGTCATCAGCTGATTAGTAAAATCGGCCGTGGCAGAACACGCACTGAATGAGACCGACCACGTAATAAAATTCGCCGACACGGAAGTTGTGGGTGTAGAGAAGCACTATCACACGCGCTTGTTCAGAGAAGCTGTAGAAATACAAAAACACGCGAACAGTTTCAACAAGAAAGAGGAAAGCCTTAAGGTCAACGGATCCTGGCTTCCCGTACTGCAGCGAACGACCGTCGCAGGTATCAAGAGGAGAACCGCACCGGAAATGACCGCGGAGAAGCCCTCGGACGCTGGCGCGCCAGGTACATATAGTCTGCGGCTGCGAGCTCGGCTCCAGTTCACCACCGGCAATGGAGGGTGAAGCTTTGACAATGCCAGCCACTCGTGCTGGCGAAACGTCAGAAAAATCATTAGATGAACGTCGACCGAAGAACCCGAGACAGAAGCTAATAGGCAGTTTGTCAACAAGTGGCCACGAAAGCCTCAAAAATTTTGTGATTAGTTCGTCTTGATGATGTTAATTTTAATAATATTTAGTAGGCTGACCTTTTGCCGAAAAAAATGTTTAATTCTTATTGATACAGTTGTTATATCCATTCCTATTCACGTAGACTATGCTCTCTACTTTTATTGCATTTTATTTAGGCCCACATTACCTACCATTACGTCCTAGAACGCGTGCGGCCTTCTGGTACTCCAACTAAATGTTCCTCTCCTAAGTTCCATATAGCAATATCCTATCATGTTTAGTAATTTTTTAACGTGTTCTCTCTTTAGATTGTCTTGTGTTCAGTAGCCTAATTTTTAGTTTGTATTATTACAGACGATGACAGTTTTGCAAGAGTCGAACCATTCATGTATCTGGGATCAATACTTTCGACTAAGAATGAGGTGCAGAGGTGAACATGACAAAGGGTAATGCAT
Source organism: Schistocerca piceifrons (assembly GCF_021461385.2). Classification (NCBI taxonomy): domain Eukaryota; kingdom Metazoa; phylum Arthropoda; class Insecta; order Orthoptera; family Acrididae; genus Schistocerca; species Schistocerca piceifrons. The sequence goes on along the minus strand of NC_060142.1, from coordinate 686,129,224 downwards.
GCGAACCGGGTGTACTACAGCTTAAATCACCTACATATGTCACGAATTGTATCTCAGGAAAACAAGATTCGGCGGTACATGTAACTACTGCGACTGGTAATGTTTCTTGGTTGTGAGGCATGAGCAAATACACAAACAATGCACTTGAGAGGAAGATTTTAAGAAAAGATACTGGCCCGTCGTACAATATAGAAACTGGAATACAGGAAAGAAGACACAGTTATGAGCTATATCGGCTGCTTAAGAAATATGACATTGAGTGGTAAGAAAGACATGCTCTCCAAGCTGAGGGTACTCTCCCTAACAATGTATTAGTTTATCAGAAAACTGGTAGGTGTGCAAGAGGTCGTCCACGAATGAAATGTGAAGACGCTATTCTAGTGACCCAGGAAGAAGCAAATCCATCAACCAGCATTGAGGATGCCCGAGACAGAAGTAAATGGGCAAACACATGTAATCAGGTTTTGTGATGTTACAGTTCTATTCAGTCATGATTCGTGGACTGGCTGTGTTGATCATTTCGTTGCGTTTTATGTTTACGTACTTGTAAATTTTTCTCATCTACCATGCGAATAATTAGCCTGTTTATGACTAATAAATAATGATGTTGATGACGATCATGATCATTTACTTTTATTTAAATCCGTAAATAAAAATGCTGACGCACGCCATCTGTGTCAGTATCCACTACTAATAATCTCAACAACGCACCTAGTCCAACGCTTAACTGTTTACAGGCTTGTCTTCAGTTGTGATGATCAGCTTCACTACACTGTATTTAAATGAAGCCACAGGTTTGTAATTCTGTATGTGTGGCCCAATGGCTGCACTGCCCTCGGTGGCGTCATGTGTATATCCTAGGATATGTTTGCACTTCCTATTTTGCCTCTGCTGCCGTATTTCTTCTTATTACTCTTATTTATTGTATAGGTACATGCTTGTTTAGCGCGATCTTGGCGTATACTTATTTCATAGGTTAACAGCATACGTAAGCTGACATTTTTACTGAGATCTGTGCGTGATAGTACCATATCAACGAGTGTTTATATTTTTTTGTCTTCTTTGTTGTAGAAATCTAATGAAGACCTAAAAAAGAAAATGAGCCACTAAAATATAATGTTCAGAACCAAGACTGTTTTATCTTCGAAATAATCTTAATACAGTTGCTGTACAAGCCAGCCTGAATGAGTGTTGTTGCTGTGGTCTCCATTCCTGAGACTGGTTTGATGCAGCTCTCCATGCTACTCTATCCTGTGCAAGAGTCTTCATCTCCCAGTACCTACTGCAGCCAACATCCTTCTGAGTCTGCTTAGTGTATTCATCTCTTGGTCTCTTTCTACGATTTTTACACTATACGCTGCCCTCCAATAGTAAATTTGTGATCCCCTGATGCTTCAGAACATGTCCTACCAACCGATCCCTTCATCTAGTCAAGTTGTGCCACAAACTCCCTTTCTCCCCAATTCTATACAATACCTCCTCATTAGTTATGTGATCCACCCATCTATTCTTCAGCATTCTTCTGTAGCACCACATTTCGAAAGCTTCTATTCTCTTCTTGTCCAAACTATTTGTCGTCCACGTTTCACTTCCATACATGGCTACACTCCATACAAGTACTTTCAGAAACGATTTCCTGGCATTTAAATCTATTTTCGATGTTAACAAATTTTTATTCTTCAGAAACGCTTTCCTTGCCATTGCCAATCTATATTTTATGTCCTCTCTACTTCGACCATGATCAGTTGTTTGGCTCCCCAAATAGCAAAACTCCTATACTACTATAAGTGTCTCATTTCCTAATCTAATTCCCTCAGCATCACCCGACTTAATTCGACTATATTCCATTAGCCACATTTTACTTTTGTTGGTGTTAATGTTATACCCACCTTTAAAGACACTGTCCATTCCGTTCAACTGCTCTTCGTAGTCCTTTGCTGTCTCTGACAATTACTATGTCGTCGGTGAACCTCAAAGTTTTTATTTATTCTCCATGGATATTAATACATACTCCGAACTTTCCTTTTGTTTCTTTTACTGCTTGCCTGAATCAATGGGAAACTTTTGTTACAACGAGGCCCCCTTCATACTGTCTCACGTGCTGACGACACTACGTCACACGAGTACATGCCATTTCGTTTAAACTGATCACAAAATATGCCGTCCACACCCCTTTATATGTCCTACCTGGCCTGGTAACGTTCTCTTTTTATCTATTTTACGTGTTGCCACTTATGAACGACCTGCCACTTAAATTCCAACATAGACAGTATTTTCACGATATTATAGACTGAGGTGACAAAAGTCGTGTGATGCACATATACAAATCGCTGTAGTATCGCGCACACATGATACGAAAGGGCAGTGTTTTGGCGGAGCTGTCTTTTGTACTCATATGGTTCATGTGAAAAGGTTTCCGATGTGGTTAGGGTCGCACGAAGGGAATTAATAAACTTCAACGCGGAATGGTAGTTGGAGGCGGACGCATGTTGCATTCCGTTTCGGAAATCGTTAGGGAGAACAGGGAATCAGTGATCATAAGGCCGTTGCAGCATCCTTAAGTATGGAAGTAAATAGGAATATAAAAAAGGGAGGAAGGTTTATCTGTTTAGCAAAAGTAGTAGGAGGCAGATTTCGGACTACCTAACAGATCAAAACGAAAATTTCTGTTCCGAAACTGACAATATTGAGTGTTTATGGAAAAAGTTGAAGGCAATCGTAAAATGCATTTTAGACAGGTACGTGCCGAGTAAAACTGTGAGGGACGGAAAAAAACCACCGTGGTTCAACAACAAAATTAGGAAACTACTGCGAAAGCAGAGAGCGCTTCCCTGCAAGTTTAAACGCAGCCAAAACCTCTCAGACAAACAGAAGATATACGATGTCAAAGTTAGCGTAAGGAGGGCTATGCGTGAAGCGTTCAGTGAATTCGAAAGTAAAATTCTATGTACCTACTTGACAGAAGACGTTAGGAAGTTCTGGTCTTACGTTAAATCAGTAAGTGGATCGAAACAGAATATCCAGACAATCTGGGATGATGATGGTATTGAAACAGATGATGACGCTCGTAAAGCTGAAATACTAAACACCTTTTTCCAAAGCTGTCTCACAGAGGAAGACCGCATTGCAGTTCCTTCTCCAAACCCTCGCACGAACGAAAAACTGGTTGACATCGAAATATGTGTCCAAGGAATAGAAAATCAACTGAAATCACTCAACAGAGTAAAGTCCACTGGACCTGACGGGATACCAATTCGATTCTATACAGAGTACGCGAAAGAACTTGGCCCCCTTCTAACAGCCGTTTACCGCAAATCTCTAGAGGAACGAAAGGTTCCAAATGATTGGAAAAGAGCACAAGTAGTTCCAGTTTCCAAGAAGGGTTGTCGAGTAGATTCGCAAAACTATAGACATCGTTGTAGAATTTTAGAACATGTTTTTTGCACGCGTATCATGCCATTTCTGGAAACCCAGAATCTACTCTGTAGGAATCAACATGGATTCCGGAAACAGCGATCGTGTGAGGCCCAACTCGCTTTATTTGTTCATGAGACCCAGAAAATATTAGATACAGGCTCCCAGGTAGATGTCATTTTCCTTGACTTCCGGAAGGCATTCGATACAGTTCCACACTGTCGCTTTATAAACAAAGTAAGAGCCTACAGAATATCAGACCAGGTGTGTTGCTCTTGAAGAGTTTTTAGCGAACAGAACACAGCATGTTGTTCGCAATCGAGAGACGTCTACAGACGTTAAAGTAACCTCTGGCGTACCACAGGGGAGTTATGGGACCGCTGCTTTTCACAATATATATAAATGACCTAGTAGATAGTGTCGTAAGTTCCATGCGGCTTTTCGCGGATGATGCTGTAGTATACAGAGAAGTTGCAGCTTAGGAAATTGCAGCGAAATGCAGGAAGATCTGCAGCGAATAGGCACTTGGTGCAGGGAGTGGCAACTGATCCTTGACAAATGTAATATATTGCGAATACATAGAAAGAAGGATCCTTTATTGTATGATTATATGATAGCGGAACAAACACTGGTAGCAGTTACTTCTGTAAAATATCTGGGAGTATGCGTACGGAACGATTTGAAGTGGAATGATCATATGAATTTAATTTTTGGTAAGGCGGGTGTCAGGTTGAGATTCATTGGGAGAGTCCTTAGAAAATGTAGTCCATCAACAAAGGAGGTGGCTTACAAAACACTCGTTCGGCCTATACTTGAGTATTGCTCATCAGTGTGGGATCCGTACCAGGTCGGGTTGACATAAGAGATAGAGAAGATCCAAAGAAGAGCGGCGCGTTTCGTCACAGGGTTATTTGGTGAGCGTGATAGCGTTACGGAGATGTTTAGCAAACTCAAGTGGCAGACTCTGCAAGAGAGGCGCTCTGCATTGCGGTGTAGCTTGCTGTCCAGGTTTGGAGAGGGTGCGTTTGTGGATGAGGTATCGAATATATTGCTTCCTCCTACTTATTCCTCCCGAGGAGATCACGAATGTAAGATTAGAGAGATTAGAGCGCGCACGGAAACTTTCAGACAGTCGTTCTTCCCGCGAATCATACGCGAGTGGAACAGGAAAGGGAGGTAATGACAGTGGCACGTAAAGTGCCCTCCGCCACACACCGTTGGGTGGCTTGCGGAGTATAAATGTAGATGTAGACGTAGATTATTGGCAGGAAATGGTTATGTCCAGTTGCTTGGAGACCATTACGATAGAATTTTTATGGATGACAATGCGCCATGTCACCGGGCCACAATGGTTCACGAATGTTGTGAAGAACATTCTGGACAGTTCGAACGAATGATTAGGTCACCCAATTTCCTGAACATCGTGAGTCCTATCGATCACTTATAGGAATTAATCGAGAGTTCAGTTCTTGCTCAAAATCCTGCACCGGCAACACTTTCGCAGTTACGGTTGGCTGTAGATGCAGCATGGTTCAATATTTATGTAAAGGACTTCCAACAACTTGTTGAGTCCATGCCGCGTTGAGTTGTTGCAGAACGCCGGACAAAAGGAGGCTAGTCCACTGGACTCGCATTCGGGAGGACGACGGTTCAGTCCCACGTCCGACCATCCTGATTTAGGTTTTCCGTGATTTCCCTGAATCACTCTAGGCAAATGCCAGGATGGTTCCTTTGAAAGGGCACGGTCGACTTCCTTCCCCGTCCTTCCCTAATCCGGTGAGACCGATGACGTCGCTGTTTGGTCTCTTCCCCCAGACAACCCAACCCAAAAGGAGGTCCGATGCGATACTAGGAGTTTTGCCAGTTAATGTACTGTTACACTAACAAAGATTAAAAGTGTTGCATTTTTAATACCTGTAAACTTAAAACGATTACGAAACCAAAATGCTTAAAATTATCAATTTGTATATTAATAACAGGAAGATAGCGATGAATCTAGATACAGTGGTACACAGGAACGACACTAAACCACTCTGGCCTTTCCACCTTTTACAAAAAAAATGAGACTTACGCGCTACCCACTGCGCTACCGAGGCACGTTTTTTCACCTTTTACAGACAATACCGCTATGGTGTGTATGTGCAAGACTTAGCACATAGATACTTTTCTTTGCTTGTTAGCCAGTGTATTTACTAATACCAAAGAAATGGTTCAGATGGCTCTGAGCACTATGGGACTCAACATCTGTGGTCATAAGTCCCCTAGAACTTATAACTACTTAAACCTAACTAACCTAAGGACATCACACACATTCATGCCCGAGGCAGGATTCGAACCTGCGACCGTAGCGGTCACGTGGTTCCAGACTGAAGCGCCTTTAACCGCACGGCCACACTGGCCGGCTACTAATACCAGACTACAATAGAAGAGAGTGATATATAGGGTGTTAGTATATGAATATTGGGGATTTAACGCTTTGTAATATTTGTTATATTACACTTACAGTTATAAATGATATCTTGAACGTAAGAGCAACTCAAACAGTTTTGCCAAGAACCTTATAAATGTTCAATGTGAGCACCATTAATCACACGACACACACCAAGTGTATAACCGAGTTCTTTCCAAACGTTGATAAGTGCGTCTTAAGTGATTGTAGCAACAGCTGCTTCAATCCGGTTTCTTAGTTCAGGGAGATCTGCTGGTAGTGGAGGCACGTACACGCGATGCTTGATGAAGACACAAAGGAAAAAAATAGCATGGCGTTAGGTCAGGTGAACATGAAGGCCATGCAAAGCAAGCCCCGCCATTTGGCCCCTTGAGGTCTATCCAGCGCTTGGCTACAGTGAAGTTCGACCAGTCGCATACTGCACTATGCCAGTGAGGTGGCGCACCATCTTGTTAGAAAATGAAGTTCTCTGGCTCGTTTTCTTCCTACTGAGGGAAGAGTCATTGCACTAGTGTATGAAGGTAATAAGTGCGAGTTACAGTAGGTTCACCCAAATAGTTAGACCCATGAACCTTCCGCCGGGATATGGCACAAAATAAGTCACTTTAGGGGAATCTCGTTGCATTTGTACCATCTCGTGAGCATTTTCTGAGCCCCAGATGAACACATTGTGAGAGTTATCGTGTCCACTAAGGTGAAAGGTCGATTCATCACTGAGGACAATATGATCCAGAAAATCTTCATCGACATTAAACAACATTTCACTTGCGAAGTTGGCATGTAATCAATAGTCTGCCGGCTTTACAGCGTGTAAAAACTGTGAACGGTATGGACGTAGTGTACGCGTTTTTTGAAACTTTGCAAACAGTCGACACGGGAACTTCTAACTCACCAGTAGCCTTCTCGATTGATTTCTTTGGGCTATAGGGGAACGACTCTCTCAGTCGCTCAACAGTCTCTTCACTAACTCTTGGTCGTTCTGAGCTCTTCCCTTTACAAAGGCATCCGGCATCTTCTCACTTGGAGGATCACAACCGAACTTCAGCCGGAACGAACGTAGCACAGTAGTTTCAGATTCGGTCTTTGCAAAGTGCAAAACACAAAACGCTTTCTGATCACTAGTCGCCATCTTCACTATTACTGCTGTCTAGCGGATTGCGCTGGAAACATAGGGCGCAGCACTTGCGTACTGGTGCCAAACACAGCTGTTGGAGTTGCTCTTTCATTTGACATATCATTTATAACGGTAAGCTTAATGTAATAAATATTATAAAGCGGTAAAACCCCGATATTCATTTATAAGCGCAATGTATTTGCATCTAAGTAATGGAAGTGAAAATCTCCACGGATGAAGTAGGTAACTAATTGGCTACGTAGCGTCAGATAAGAGGATCGCTCACTGGCTACTGGGCCTCGCGGAATTCGGCCGCCGACGCGCAGAGAAGGCCCCTTGTCGGAGCAGATCAGGCATTTAAGTGCAGCAGAGAGAGAGAGGGTGGTGGGGGGGGGGGGGTAGAGAGACAGAGGGAGGCTCAGGAAGAGGCTGGGACGAGGCGGCCCTTCATGAGACTCTGCTGCTTCCGCAGAGCCGCCGATAACAAGCGCCGCCCGCGGCAGGGGGCGGCCACCCCCATACCCCATCCCCAGCCACACAGCCCGCTCCTTTGCATGCCCGTCCATCCCCCGCGGGAAATCTGCTAGTGCCACTCGGACCGCAAGAAAGAGAGACTCCGAGTGGAGGGTTGGTAGGCGATGCGGCTGCTGCCACTGATTCCCGGTGTCACTGTCACCCCCCCCCCCCCCTTTCTCACCTGTTTCCCACACTGCCCTACAGCCGATCCACGGCACGCTTTCTGAACGGCTTGCCGACAAATGCGCGGTCCAACAGGACACGAATCCTTCCGCTCTGACACCCTCCTCACGTAACGGCAATAGCACAAATTCCCAGTCACAAAGAGCGTCCTAGAGGATCCGGAGCAGACACTGCGTGTACATTTTACCCAAGGCGCAGCTATCCCTCATCTCGATGTAGGAGGGGAGCCGATTTCATTCACGATCCGAAACCATATGAGTACATTGAAGTACCCATATTTTTCATTAACAGCTTAAGTGCACACTGCATTTCGAATCGGACGGTGTGCCATTAAAATGCACATCTGGCGAAACTAATTTCGATTTTCGACACTCTGCCTCTAAAGTACTGTAACCAATTGATCGTTTGTGATACTTGAAAGATTATTCAGTATTTACACTGCTTAGGGCAACTCCAGGAGGACAATTACTTCTTATGACTAATTACGTATGCTTTTCAGCTGTAAAATCTAATTTACACCACTTAAATTCTTTAACTAAAAGAAAAATCCAATGTCTATGTGAACACTGGCCACTTACTGTTCTCTTCGCTATCTTCTGGGGAAATAATAGTTGTTGTGAATACATGGAACTGTCCCAGATCAAATACAAACGTACAGGTACAGACTCGCTGTACACATGTAGCACGTTGATGTAAAGAATAAAGAAACAAATTAACCGATATAAAAAAAGGGTGACAGTCGTAGGGGACCGAATCTACTGGCCCTTATCTCTGGGTAACATTAGTGCCAACCACCCTCAGATTAGAAATAACAAAGTTCTTTAATTTGCTCACATACTGTGACATAAAGGTTGTCGTTTTCAGTTGTTCCATACGCAATGAGAATAGGGGTGCCTAATTCTGGAGTACAGCGGTTTCCACCATATGCTGTCCTAAATTTTTGTTTTAATACTATATCACCTCATCGCTGCATCTGGGGGTGTGGTTGCGAGGTACATAACAAACAATAAATCTGTGCATTATTCGGTAGATTTTAAATCATACAAAAGTGGCTGTGAAGTAGCAACACTGTGTTCTAAATCACAAGTTTTATAAACTGAAATTGATTTAGTTTTTTTTTGTAAGACACAGATCGAATTGTGTTGGTGATTCACTGAAACAGGCACCTTTTTTATGCATTGTCTTAGCACATGGTTTGATGGTGTTGTGGTAGTATAATGACCACATGGGATTCGAAATATGTATGGAGTTTGATACACAGCCGGCCGGTTTGGCCGTGCGGTCCTATGCGCTTCAGTCTGGAACCGAGTGACCGCTACGGTCGCAGGTTCGAATCCTGCCTCGGGCATGGATGTGTGTGATGCCCTTAGGTTAGTTAGGTTTAAGTACTTCTAACTTCTAGGGGACTGATGACCAAGATGTTAAGTCCCATGGTGCTCAGAGCCATTTGAACCATTTTTTTAGCAGGATACATAACAGTGTCAGGACTGAATTCAGAGTACGCGTGTGTTTGGTGAAAGAGGAAATATGGTAAGCAGTTTATCTAACATTTAGTTTAGGACCATGAAAGGTTAGCTGACTGGGGACAAGACTCAATACTGTGTTCCACCTACCGTTCTGCCGACTGCTATTTCAGGTAGGTTTTTTCCGTCATTCTTGCTAAATGGCCTTCCGGGTTCAACATCCTCCTCTTCAAGACTTCGAAGATGTTGCGGTATTCGTGTAGCTTTCTTAATTCTTCACTTTCTTTAACCCTCCATTACATGTTATTTTCATCATCTATCGGTCCAGAAATTTTGCTTAGCATTTCTCTTTCGAATATTAATAGTTTCTCCTCATCTTCCTTTCCAAATTTTAACGTTTCATATCTGTGTAATATTACTGGCGTAATTTTCGATTCATACAAACGAATTTTGTAGTACCACTAAGTGATATTTTCTTTAAGATTTTCATGATACTAAAAAGACTTGCGATCGATGTTGCTAGATGGACGTATATATTTATTTCCGCTCTAGTGCTGTTGCTAAAAAGACGTCCTGAGTACTTGAAACAGTTAACCATCATGTGAGTTAATCCATCTATATTCTGTTGACGCCGACCTTCATAGCGAGGAAACATCGTCATAACAAAATACGGGATATCAGAGATCACAAGGAAAGATACAGGTGTTCGTTTGTTTCGAGCACACTACGAGAGTGGACTAATAGAGAACTACTGTGAAGGTGGTCTGGCAGGCACATAAGTGTAATTTGCAGAGTATGCTTGTAGACGTAGATGTATATGAAAGGCGCATCAATTTGAATTTTCTTACTTATGACTTTTTTCGTTCACGTGTAATCTTTTTTTATAATCGATTTTATAATAATAGTGTGTCTGATTAATTCTGTTTTGAGACTACTTACTAAAGCTACATCTCCGTAGGCATTTCTGGTAATGTTCACCTCCTCGATATGGATCCTTTGTGGATTAATTTTACCAATCCAATTCTTCTAAGCCGAGGTTTAATAAAGTAGGTGAAATGGCGTCCCCTTGTCTCTGTCTTGAGAACCCCACAGATGTCTTTACACGACATAGAGTCTTATATGGAGAACTTAATTTATCTGATTAGCTATGTTGATATTTCAAATTACTTCTTTATACACGTATCAAAAATAGTTTTGCATCACCTCGGTTCCCAGAAGTCCCAAAGACAGGTGTTGACTGTGGATATTGTATCACAGACACAGCCTGTCTGACTGTTCGGAGATGTCACTAAAGCCGCCTAAAGATGTAAACAACCGTGCATGAGCAGCGCCTATTAGACGGAGGGTGTCCGACAACCGATTACTTCCAGTCATTTCACCAGAAAGGAAGTACACGGTTCGTGTTGTCTGTAGTTAAATCATGCCTGGGCGGTCAACACTGCGGTTCGATCGCGTCCACATCGTTACTTTGTGCCAGGAAGGGCTCTTAACAAGGAAAGTGTCCAGGCATCTCAAAGTGAACGAAAGCGATGTTGTTCGGACATGGAGGAGGTACAGAAAAACGGAAACCATCGATTACATGCCTCGCTCAGGCCACCCTGGGCTACTACTGCAGTGGATGACAAATGCGGACGGATTATGGCTCGGTGGAACACTGACAGCAACGCCAGCTTTTGGTGCTGACACTGGCCGTCATGTTACGACTCAAACTGTGCACAATAGGCTGCATGATGCGCAAATACACTCCCGACGGACTACTACGGTCGCAGGTTCGAATCCTGCCTCGGGCGTGGATGTGTGTGATGTCCTTAGGTTAGTTAGGTTTAAATAGTTCTAAGTTCTAGGGGACTGATGACCACAGATGTTAAGTCCCATATTGCTCAGAGCCATTTGAACCATTTGAACTACTCCCGACGTCCATACCGAAGTCCGTGTTTGCAACCACGAAACCATGCAGTGAGGTACCGATGGGACAAACAATACGCCGAATGGACTGCTCAGGATTGTCATTACGTTCACTTCACCGACGAGTGTCGGATATGGCTTCAACTTGACAATCGTCCGAGACGCGTTTGGAGGCAGCCCGGTCGGGCTGAACGCCTTAGACACACTGTCCAACGAGTGCAGCAAGGTGGAGGTTCCCTGATGTTTTGGGGTGACATAATGTGGGGCCGACGTACGTCGCTAGTTTTTATGGAAGACGCCATAATGTCTGTACCATACGTGAATGCCATCCTCCGACCGATAGTGCAACCATATCGGCAGTATATTGGTGGGGTATTCGTCTTACTGGATGACAATTCGTGCCGCCATCGTGCACATCTTGTGAATTGCTTCCTCCGGGATAACGACATCGCTTGACTAGAGTGACCAGCATGTTCTCCAGACATGAAACCTACCGAACATGCCTGGGATACATTGAAAAGGGCTGTTTATGGACGACGAGACCCACCAACCACTCTGCGGGATCTATGCCGAAGCGCCGTTGAGGAGTGGGACAATCTGCACCAACAGTGCCTTGATGAACTTGTGGATAGTATGCCATGACGAAAACAGGCATTCATCACTGCAAGAAGACGGTATTAGAGCTAATGTTGTTTACAGAAATCTGCATGACCACCTCTGAAGGTCTCGTTGTATAGAGGTATAAGAATCAATGTGTGGTTTTCACGAGCATTAAAAAGGGCGGAAATGATGTTTATGTTGATCTCTATTCCAATTTTCTGTACAGGTCCTGGAACTCTCGCAACCGAGGTGATACAAAACCTTTTTTTTTTTATTTGTGTATTTTTAGTGTCTGTCGGCGTATACTATCAAGAGCCTTTGAGAAAACTAGAAATAACATGTTGACATCTACACTGAATTCACACACCTTCTCATTGGTCTTTATGACCTAATGTGTATATGTTTCAGCGGAAACAGCGTTGGTAGTAACCAATTAGTTCTTCAGTTAGAAGGCTCGGTCTGTTTAATATGCACATGGATAGGATTTTATGGTAACATCGAGTAAAGTACTTCCGGTGTATTTACCATACACCAGGCGATAATTTTTGTTAAATACAATGGATACAATTGCGGTCTTCTAGACTGTAGGTATAGTGTATGTCATCCAAATTGTTTCTATTAATGTCTGCATTTCGAATACCAGCTGCGGTCGTTCAGAATCTAACAACTCAGCGCATATCTGGTCTTCACCACAAACTTATTATTATTTAATTTTTTTATTACTTGCTGTATTTCATTTACTGATGACTTGTACACTGCATCAGATTTTTCAAATTTACTCTAAGACTCTGGGTCAGTGGATTTGGGTAGCAGTGAGAAGTATGTCCCCATCTTTTTGTATGTCAGTATTTTTCCCTGCTGATCCTTTATAGTCTGCTCTGTTCCAGAAAACTTTCGAAATATTTTTTTTTTAAATTTTCTCATTTATCTGACTTGTTCCATAATGCTTGAAATCATCCTCTGCTTCTCTTATCATATTGTTGTAGTATTCCCGTTTTTGTTGTCTTAGGATGCGTTGTCTTTGCTACCGGTTTGTATCTCTCCCTTTCAGCGTCGTATTGTTCCTTTCTTGAATTCAACTTTTCCTCGAATTTCTCCTCTCCAGCGCAAATTCTTGGACTTTATGTTAAACCACATTTTCCTTGGTCGTTTTCATTTTCTTATATCTATGGAAGTTACTTCTTACTGTTCTTACTTTCGACGTTTGGTTGCTCCCTATTGGCCAGTTAAGCTTTTATTAGGTACTCTTAATTGCTTTGATGACGTTTTCTTTTGTACTTCCTTCCACCAGATCTCCTATGTTGTGTTTTTCATTCTATTTCCATTTAGTTCCCTTTTGAGTTCCATTCTTGTTTTGGATGTAATTAACACAGGGTTAATGTCCTAATGCGTCTCCACAAAGCTTCTGACAAATTTAATACTGTTTCGGAATCTATTTTGGATACCTACATGGTCAATCTGATTCAAAGCTTCATGTCCGGAAATGACGCGTTTGCCTTCAAATTTTTTGCTGCTTAGCGTGAGAGTATTTGTCATTGCAAAATTAATAACGTGATTTATGAATGTAGAATCCGGTTCCACATTCGGGAAGTTACCTGCAGTCTCTGTAATTGTCCGTCTCCTCTTTTGAGTAAGCACGTTCAATGCCATCTTGTTCATTGGAGAGCTCCCAATTGCGTCCTCTGTGTTTCCCGTTCGTTTACTAGTATTTGTGCACTTCTAGGGAGTTATAGGCTTTTGATATTACATGAATTAGAAGAGAAAAATTTCTTGTAACTTTGCCAACATTTGCTCCAGTATATACCGGTTGATTAAAAAGTAAGTATAAATTTGAAAACTTAATGAACCACAGAATAATGTTGATAGAGAGGTAAAAATTGACGCACATGCTTGGAATGACATGGGGTTTCATTAAAACAAAAAAAAAAAAAAAGCTATTGCTAGACGCGTGAAAGATCTCTTGCGTGCGTCGTCTGGTGATGATCGTGCGCTCAGTCGCCACTTATGATTGGCCTCTCAGGTCCCCAGACTTCAGTCCGTGCGATTATTGGCTTTGGTGTCACCTGAAGTCGCAAGTGTATCGTGGTCGACCTACATCTCTAGGGAGGCTGAAAGACAACATCCGACGTCAATGCCTCACCATAACTCCGGACATGCTTGTTGAGGAATGATGGTGGACTTATTGAGCATTTCCTGTAAAGAACATCATCGTAGCTTTGTCTTACTTTGTTATGCTAAATACTGATATTCTGATCAGATGAAGCGCCATCTGTCGGACATTTTTTGAAATTTTGTATTTTTTTGGTTCTAATAAAACCCCATGTGATTCCAAGAGTGTGTGTCAATTTGTACCTCCCTATCTACGTTATTCCGTGATTTATTCAGTTTTCAAATTTATACTGACTTTTTGATCACCCGGTATCTTCCTCTTGGCAAGGCATGCATTGAGTGTCCTCACGTGTCAGCATTTTACATGAGTAACCGTCAACCTGGAAGATCAGGAGTCTTCATTGTGGGTGCTCTACACCTAGGAGATTTGCCTTCACTGCAGCTTGGCGAACCTGATCTGCCCGTGTTCGGTTCGGGTCTCTCCGGTTGTCTTATTTTGCTGGTACTCTGTACATCTGGAGAGCTACAGTGTGCTGAACAGCATTATATCAGTATTTACTCCATTTGCAGATTAATAATTATAGCTATTTTGATCAATGTGTTTTTAGGTTGTCTAGTACGTCCATGTACATGTGACAAGAGCAAGCCACTAATGCTCATTCTGCCCTGAGCAGCAGGTCAGTTGCTGAAGTGTGCGCGAGTGGATGCAAAACGGTAATTCTATATTGGCAAGAATACCCCACTTAGTGGTGGAGAACGACAATGCAGAAAAATTAATTTATGTGATGTATTTTTGGGAGGACTGTTAGATACAAAAAAAACAAGTAGTACAATAAATTGGGTACATATTAACGCGCCAATTACCTCAATATCTGCATTTAGGCCGGCCATAGTGGCCGAGCGGTTCGAGGCGCTGCAGTTTGGAACCGCGCAACCACTACAGTTGCAGGTTTTAATCCTGCCTCATGCATGGATGTGTGTGATATCCTCAGGTTACTTAGGTTTATGTAGTTCTAAGTTCTAGGGGACTCATGACCTCAGAAGTTAAGTCCCATAGTGCTCAGAGTCATTTGAACCATTTATCTGCATTTACACCACTAACATTCAGTATAATGGGACAAACAAGTGAAAGTTTGAATTTAGGAATAATAAGATGAGTAGGACACGCAGGAAGAAGGTGAGCTAAAGCCTTCTAATAGGATGGGCGAGAACAGTCTAGAAAGATGAGAAAATTTCTTCGATTACATCTGCATCTACATTTACATGATTACTCTGCTATTCACAATTCAGTACCTGACAGAGAGTTCAATGAACCAACTTCAGGTTCTCTACCATTCCATTCTCGAAGGGAAAAAACGAGTGCTTAAATTTATCTGGGCGAGCCCTGATTTCCCTTATTTAATCGTGATGATCATTTCTCCCTATATAGATGGGTGCCAACAGAATGTTTCTGCTATAGGAATGTAACGGACAATATAAAGACACCGATAAAGACCATTTAACTTTACGCTAAATCAACCACAAACTAGAGATTAATAATGCAGTAAAGGCAGACAAGGAAAATAGCATAATAATACTCAAAGAAGATGACTATATACAAAAACCAAATAACTTCCTCATTGCAAACAATATCACAGAAATGAATAGAGACCCAACAAATAAATACATAGCCCAAACAAGGAATTATTGTTAAAAAATGTAACACGATCCTAACAGATTATGAAAGTAAATCATGTATAGTAATGAACCCTAGACCACCAACGCTACATAGACGACCCAAAATACATAAACCATTAGTTTCTATCCACCCAGTGGTGAACATCATAGAGAGCCCAACACATCTCGTTAGTCAAAAACTAAACAACATACTAAAAAAATATTATACATACAAGACAAATTATATGATAAGAAACTCAAGATTGTTGCAAAAAAAAAAAAAACAAAAAAAAACTACAAGACATATAAATGCCAACAAATCGAAAATTTATATCCTTTGATATAAGAAACCTCTGCACTAACATGCCAGTCAACGAAACAATAACCATAATTGACAATAATTTACTACAATATAGGAAAACTTCTGTAATGGGCTCTAAAGAATTTATAGAATTACTCAAATTGATACTACATGAAAATTACTTCTTTTTAATGAAAAATTCTTCACACAAACTGAGGAAGTTGCCATGGGATGAAGCATTGCAGGAAGTATAGCAGATATATTCTTAAATTCATTAGAAGAAGAACTTCTCAACAACACTAACCCATTATAAAAAAATTGTATGTTACTATAGATATATTGATGACACCCTAATGCAACTTGATTGAAATACCACAGACATCCAGCTAATACACAATGCACTAAATGCGCTACATCCAAATATGAAATTTACAATGGAACTAGAAACAACAAAGCAATGAACTTTCTAGACCTTACCATAAAAAATGTTGAAATTATACACAGATTCCGCTTATACCAAAAACCTACCACAACAGATAACATTATACATGGTACTTTGTGCCACCCAAAAGCACATAAATATGCCTATTTTCATGCCATGATCAACAGGATAATAAACCTCATTTAAGAACAAGAAGCAATACATAAAGAAATAAAAATTTTAAGACATGTGGCACTATAGAATGGTTATAACCCAAAATTGGTTCAACAGATATATAACAAAAATACCACACTATTAAAATAAAAATACGTAATGAAATAACACTTCAGTGAGAAACACAAACCAAACACAAATTCACATATATACTGACAACATATATAGGCAACATTTCGAACACACTAAACACAATGTTAAAGAAAACAAACGTACACCTCATATACCACACTAAAGAAAAATTAAAAATTACATCAGGAAAAGTTAAACTACCAATATACTCGTATCCAGGTATATACAAATTTCATTGTAAAGGTTATGAAAAGTTCTATATATGTCAGACAGGTTTGTAACTTTAATATCAGATACAGAAAACAGACTAGAAACAATGAATGCAACCCATCAACCTTCTTTCAACACCTACAGATAGAACAACATACCACAGAGAATGTAGAAAATGCAATCCAAATTTACCATATAACACCTAAAGCTCGCTTACTCAATATTCTGGATCAGGTCGAAATCTACACACATGCACACAAATATCCACAACAAATACTCAATGAGCAATTAGATCAAAAACACAAACACTATATAGAAAACTTTTTTCAAATCATCGATCATGAAAACGGTAACAACCAAAGACATATGCTAAGCCAAACCAATAACTCACTCACAGATAAAAATCAACAACACGGTACCTAAGGGAACTCGATAAGTGAATGCTCTGATGTAAACTTATAACATAATTGGTTAAACGTCAAACAAAAGAATTTGTCACACACAACAAATAAAATTCAGGCTATCACTTGAGCCCCGTCCCGCAGTTACGCAGGGTCAGCCATCGTTAATCGGATATGGCATGTTAATGTTTAAGGGGTGACCGGACGCCCTTCCTGCAACCACGCCGTACCTCCTAGGACAGAATTAGTGTACCCCAACTGTCTGCGTCGAGTGTAATCCATGGAATAGTGCGAAAGTGTTCAGATGTCTGCGAGCCATGTAACTGAAGCGGTATTCACCTAGCAGGATGTGGAAAACCGCCTAAAAACCACATTCAGGCTGGCCGGCCCATCGGCCCTCGTCGTTAATCCTCCAGGCGCACTCGATTCGGGGCCGGCGTGCCTACCCGAGTCCAGGAAGCAGCGGGTTAGCGCTCTCGGCTGGTAAATAAAATTCAGGCTACAACTTCCTACAAATATAGCCTATGAAAGCTATGTCATGAAGTAACTTTAAAAGACGTAAGAAAAACGCTTGAGTGACTAACCAGCGATGTTACATGTAAGGTAAGAATTCCATAAGTGTATGGTTGTCAATCTCATATATGACAAGTAGGCTACCATCTGCCCCAGAAAATAGTATGTAATAAAACCATTACTTTCAGATCACCTGATGATGGCAATAGTGCTGAGACAGGGATGCTGTGATTAAATAAACATCTCAAAATAGAAGCAACCTTTTGGACTTAATTGATAATATATTTATTACTGTTTCGTGTGGCCATTTTTTTCAAGGTCGTTGGTTACATTGGGAAGTGAATCAATTGGATGGGGTAGGAAGGAACGTTAAAGGGAATTGGGGTTGGGATGAACTGTAAGGAAAACATATTGGCTTAACACTAGGACGCCTAAGGGGGGGGGGGGGGAGTTCGTTGAACCCGTAATTCTTTTGTGTCCCCTCTTTTGGCCCAAGTAATACAACATATTCCCTTTGAGTTATTGTTTGTTGGCTATTTTATGAAACATTAGTGTCAGTACATTTTATAGAAATTCCAGCTCTGAAAGAAAAAATAAATAAGCTTATAATGGGTCCAACAACCCCCCCCCCCCCTTAGGCTTCCATGCTATAGAAACTTTCCCTCAGTAAGATTTCGTATTTCTCATATCTACAACAATGCAAGTTAGTTTCTTGTTGGTTGGTATTCTTGATATTCACAACAATCGGTTTACTTTCAGAGGAAGTGACTGCTGATGTCAGTCAGCTGTTATTTATCTTGTAAATTTGCAGTGAGTTAGTGCAGTTTCCAACACGTAGGCCTCCAGTAACTTTGGTGTCCTACATAGCAAAAACGAAACCAAGTAAAATCTTACTGATGTTGTCAACAATGCACCAAGATAAAGGCACTGTTGGAGGAGAGAAGAATAAAACCGAGATAAATGCATATTATAATTCCACTAAAGGTGGAATTGACACCATTGATCAAATGGCGCGTATGTACACCTTCAAGAGTGGAACAAAGAGATTGCCTATATCTGTATTTTACTCTCTTATCGACATTTATGCTATCGATGCAACCACCATATTTATCCAGCACCATCCAAGATGGAACGAGAAGAAACACAACAAACGGAAACTTTATCTTCTGCAAATTGGGATGGAACTAGTGAAATTGCAGGTAGAAGAAAGAAGTACCAATGCAAGAGGGTTATCTAAGCAAATCGTTCAATTACTGGAGACTATTCTACAAAATTAAATCAAAGAACTGACAACAGAAGCACGTCACCTACTGGAGGGAAAGGTCGGTGCCATATTTGTGTAAGAAAAGCTAAAACAAACAAGCAGAAGTACGACTATCTAAGTAAACCAAAACAGTATTGTGGACAGTGTCATAAACATGTGTGTAACACACATTGAGAAAAAATCGTGAAGTGTGTCTCTTGCCTTGAAGTTGAGCACTCAGAGTAGTCTATTGTATATGAACACATCTGTATTTTGTATTGTAACATGTCAATTTTTTATTCACTCAATCAAATATTTATAACAAATAACAACATTATTGATCCGAAGCTTTAGTTAAAATACATAAACCATTTTGAAAGTTGTAATTTTTCGTCAGTAAACTTATTTAATAACTGGGGGCTCGCTGAACCCCCACCCCCTCCCCCTTTAGGCATCCAAGTTAGAAAAAAAGGCTTGGGCGTTCTAGGGTTAAGAGTACGGAAGGGAAATGTGAGTCTAGATGTTTATATTTGC
Organism: Schistocerca piceifrons; assembly: GCF_021461385.2. Classification (NCBI taxonomy): domain Eukaryota; kingdom Metazoa; phylum Arthropoda; class Insecta; order Orthoptera; family Acrididae; genus Schistocerca; species Schistocerca piceifrons. The sequence continues at coordinate 686,109,886 of NC_060142.1, read as the reverse complement.
CAGAAGCTCGGCTGGTGGTGCCTAATGCTGTAAGCGGCCGCGGCGAGTGGTCGAGGCCCACCTGGACGTCGACGTCGGAGAGGCGGCCGGTGAGCTCCGCGGCGGAGGAGTTGGTGGACGGCAGGCACTGCGAGTTGGCGGAGCGCGCCTTGGACAGGAACTTGGCCGCCTGCGGGCGTGGCGCCGCGCTGCTGCCCTCCTGCTCCAGCTTCCCGTGGCCCTTCAGCACCAGGTACGCCTGCAAGTGTGCGTATGTTACCATGAGACTGCATATACAAGTACACAGGAGCTAGGACAAAAAGTTTGAACATCGACTTATTACTCTATAGCTAACGGCTTGTTGCGATGGTAATACCGGATTCCGTCACATTGCCAAAGCTAAGAGCTGTCAGTCTTCTCTAGCACTTGGATGTACGACCATTCAAGTCTGCCAAGTGCTGTTGGCAAGGCAGGTAGCATTCACCCCTTGAGAGATCAGCTGGGGAGCTACGTGATTGAAAACTCACAGCTCTAGTCACGACAACTGACAACAACCGATGAGCGGTGTGGTGACCACACACCCCTCAATATCCGCATCCAACGACTATCGGCAGAGGATGACATCGGGGTCACTCAGTACCGCTGCGTCTTCTGAGGCCTGCGGGGAAGAATTTTCTTTTACTCTTTAAGCTACATTGGCGGGAACCCTTGGTCTAGGAGTAGTGTCCTTGATTACTAATGAAGACGCAGTCGGTCCCGGGCTCGAAACTCTCCACCGCTTAAATTTTTATTAAGAATCAGCCCTGGGAACCGAACACTTCCGGCAAGAGGATGGAGGAGCAGATAGAGGTTTAGGGCACTCTCTCGCACTGGGGTGGGGAACTGACCCTAAAAGCAGAAGAATCAGCAATGATCAGTGGTATGAGGATGCAGAAGGCAGTGGGAACCACAGAATTACAGCCACATAACAAGTATCCACAGAACATGTGACCTGTAATTGAAAAACTGTCATGATTTCTCCATTGGTAAAAGATTCCTGAATAATCCCCCATTCAAATCTCTGGGAGGGTATCGCCGAGGTGGAGGTGGCCATGAAAAAAAGATTGAATAATCAACGAAAGGACAACGTTCTACGAGTCGGAGAGTGGAATGTCAGAAGCTTGAATAAGGTAGGGAAGCAAGAAAATCTGAAAAGGGAAATGCACAGGCTCAATCTAGATAGAGTAAGGGTCAGTGAAGTGAAATGGAACAAAGACAAGGATTTCTGGTCAGGTGAGTATATCAACAGCAACAGAAAGTGGTAAAACGGGAGTAAGATTCGTTGAGAATAGTAAGGTAGGATAAAGAGTGTGTTACTGCGAAGATGAAGAGAGCGAGAGAAAGTGTATGAGGATATAGAAAGTCTAGAACAATACGGAAAGTGAAATGAAAATCTAATAGTAATGAGGAATTGGAATGCCGTTGTAGGAGAATGAGTAGAAGAAAACATTACAGCACAATATGGGCTTGGAACAAGGAATGGGACAGGAAACTGACTAATTGAGTTCTGTAATATATTTCAGCTAGTAATAGCGAATACTCTGTCCAACAATCACAAGACGAGGAGTTATACACGGGAAAGGCCGGGTGACACAGGAAGATTTCATTTAGATTACATAATGGTCAGACAGAGATTCCGAAATCAGATTCCAGATTATAAGGTGTACCCAGGAGCATATATAGACGCAGATCACGATGTAGTAGTGATGAAGAGTAGGCAGAAGTTTAAGAGATTGTTCATGAAGAATCAACATGCAAAGAAATGGGATACGGAAGTATGAGATATGCTTGAAGCTGTCTAAGGCTGTAGATACAGCAATAAAAAATAATCCAATAGGTAGTACAGTTCCAGAGGAATTGGCATCTCTAAAAAGGGCGATCACAGATATTGGAAAGAGAAACATATGTACAATGAATCTAACCGCATAGAAACCATGGGTAATTGAAGAAATACTTCAGCTGATCGGTGAAAGAAGGAAGTAAAAAAATGTTCAGGGAAATTCAGGAATACTGAAATACAAGTCACTTGCATGAAAAATGTTAAATGGCACAAGATGTTCGAAATTCTGAGGGGAATAGACGCAAGCTATAGGAAAAGACAGGTAATATACAATAAGTACAAGAGCCAAGAGGGAATAGTAAGAGTGGACGACCAAGAATGTAGTGCTCGGAGTAAAAAGGGTGTAAGACAGGTATGTAGTCTTTCGGCCCTACTGTTCAGTCTGTACATCGAAGAAGCGATGATTAAAAAAAAAAGAATGTTTTAGGAGTGGAATAAAAATTCAAGGTAAAAGGGTGTAAACTTTACGATTCGCTGATTACATTGCTATCCCGAGTGAAAGTGAAGTAGAATAAAATGATCAGCTGAATGGAATGGACAGTCTAATGAGTACAGAATATGGGGTCACAATACATCAAAGAAAGACGAAAGTAATGAGAAGTGGGAGAAATGAGAACGTCGAGAAACTTAACTTCAGGATTGATGGTCAGAAAGGAGATGAAGTTAAGGAACTCTGCTACCTATGCAGCAAAATCACCAATGACGGACCAAGGAAGGAGGACATCCAAAGCAGTTAGCACTGTCAAATAGGGCATTCCTGGCTAAGAGAAGTCTACTACTATAGGTCTTTAGGTCAGGAAGAAACTTCTGAAACTATACGTTTGGAGCACAGCATTGTATGGTAGTGAAACATGGACTATGGGAAAACTGGGACAGGAGTGAATCGAAGCATTTGTGAAGTGATGCAACAGGCGAATGTTGAAAATTAGGTGGACTGATAGGGTAAGGCATGAGGAGGTTCTGCGCAGAATCGAAGAGAAAGGAATATGTGGGAAACACTGAAAAGGAGGAGGGATATGACATCTGGTAAGACGTCAGGGACTGACTTTCATGGTACCAGAGGGAGCAATAGAGGGAAAAAATGTAGAGGAAGATAGAGATTTGAATACATCCAGCAGATAATTAAGGACTTAGGTTGCAAGTGCTGCTCTGAGATGAAGATGTTAGCACAGGTGAGAAATTCGTAGCGGTCCGCATCAGACTAGTCAGAAGACTGATGACTCATAGAATTAGTGGAGGGTAAGAATCCGGCTTGTGAACCGTGTCCGCATCAGAGTAGTCAGAAGACTGATGACTCACAGATTTAGTGGAGGGTAAGAATCTGGCTTGCGAACCGTGTCCGCATCAGACTAGTCAGAAGACTGATGACTCATAGAATTAGTGGAGGGTAAGAACCCGGCTTGCGAACCGTGTCCGCATCAGACTACTCAGAGGACTGATGACTCATAGAATTAGTGGAGGGTAAGAATCTGGCTTGCGAACCGTGTCTGCATCAGACTACTCAGAAGACTGATGACTCATAGAATTAGTGGAGGGTAAGAATCCGGCTTGCGAACCTTGTCCACATCAGACTACTCAGAAGACTGATGACTCATAGAATTAGTGGAGGGTAAGAACCCGGCTTGCGAACCGTGTCCGCATCAGACTACTCAGAGGACTGATGACTCATAGAATTAGTGGAGGGTAAGAATCTGGCTTGCGAACCGTGTCCGCATCAGACTACTCAGAAGACTGATGACTCATAGAATTAGTGGAGGGTAAGAATCCGGCTTGCGAACCGTGCCCAGGCACGGGTGCCATAGAGCTCAGCCTATCTGGCACAGTTCCCCCACCACCACAACACGCTTGTCTGATCGCGAGGAGGGGGAAACTGCTAACACGTCACATTTAAATGGCAATGGATCTCACTGTATTCGACTTGGTATTATATTTCACATTTTTTACAACATAGATCACAAAAGAAACAAACTTTCAGTGTCATTTAATCACTTTTATCCCTGAAGACACAATATAATTTTCATCTGGTATAAACTGTCGATGTACCAACAGATGCAGCCAATTTGACTGACTTTCGCACTCAGGTTGCCACGTATTTGTGACTTATTTGGTTTCACCTTCCAAACACATATTTTAGTCGAAACATCGAAGTATTTTGGCTATCTCATTATGGAAATTTGGTAATTCCTGAACAGTTTTAACGCGAAAAGGGATCTGTCTTTAAAACGGAAATTAAGTTTCAAATTAGTCAATTATATCTGCACATGCACAGGGATGCTTTCAACTGAAATGACAAACGGTCTCGAAAACAGCTCCAAATTGTCCTCGAAACTGCTAGGAAACTATCCTTGTGATCCTTTCAAGGTCACTATGAATTCTTCTAATTTCCCGCTGTCTTTAACGGAATTGACTTGACGAAAATAAACTGTGATTGTCAGAACGTGTCCCTCCTACAACGCTGTTTTCTCTTTAATTGCATTCCTTTTACATCAGAAAGAGTTGTTTCTCAACGTGCAGTGTCTTACTGCAGTGCGCAGTCAAGTCCAATGAAAATGCTAGATCTGCAATCAATTTGGGATGTTATTATTTTCGTTCCTGCAAAACTTAATCCTTGAATAATTCGATACGACGTGTTTTAAATCTAAAAATAGTTCTAGCCATTCCCTTTGACTTCACGAAAGTACTTTCCAGTAACATGCAAAGTGTCCATACCGTTCCTTCATTTCCATTTAAAACTGTTGCAGTTCCTTGTGGAATAATGCGTGGGACCTCAGAAATCTTACGATTCCTACTACTAATTTCTTATCCATGTAGCACAAAGCGCGTCTTGCTGTACATAATTCCATTTGTCGATCGTTGTTGTTTTTTGCTCTTTCATTCACAACAAAATTTTTAAATTCCTTCTGCATATTGATGCAATATCGTTTTGTAGCATATCTGCATAATATTTACCGAGAATTCTTATCCGTCTCTTGTGTCGCTCCCATTCATTTCTAGAGGCGTGTAATGATAGATCACTAGACTGCCTCGTTTTGTGCGAAGAGCCACTTAGGCCTGTGTAGGTCCCTCATACCACAAACAAATAGCGGAAGGTAAATAACGCTGACATCACGACTCTTCCAAAGTGAAGAGAGTTGTGGCGGCCGAAAAATGCCACACTGCGTTAGTCAATGAAATGTCGCGCTCTTCCGGGTACTTTGAAGAAGGATCGAGCAAAGCCGGCGGACCTTGGCCCACACGCGGTCCGAACACCCCATACGCGTGAAGTGTGGCATGCCGTGTCCTGCTGTGCTTTACAGCTTTCCATTTGCGTGCTAATGCAACCTGATTATTCCTGGCTGAAATTAGTTGAACGTAGGAAGAGGTGTATAACAGTTAGTGGTGCTCGCTCCGTACAGGCGTCCCTACTGAACATATCAATGAACTGCGTTAAGATTGAATTTACGTACGTAATACTGAGCGCAAGTATGACATTAGAGTTCGAGTGTATGGGCGTGTAATCTCTGGTTAATGTCACTTAGGTGTTGAACAAGACTCGCTAATTCTCACCAGGAAGTAATGATAATTATGATTACGGTCGACGTATTCGTGCAAAATGCTAAGACCAGTTATCCATTTTAAGACGTGTAAACTCTGTTTGCTTGACCCGCAAAAGATATAACGTCATCATAAATTTAAAATTTCATTCTTAACGAGAAAACGTTTGTAAACGTTAGAAAGGTTATACACAGAGCGTTTATTACACATGGATGGCAGACAGACTGTTTCAACATAATACAGAATTGAAAACTTTGGGAGGAACTTTCGGTGTGATGTCACACAAACTTGGCATGAACACGTGTTAATACCAAAGAATATACGTCGATGCCAAATGTGTGAGTTCCGGGCTATTATTGTGGATTACTGACGTGATCTTACGCCACACATGAAGATTACAATAGCATGAGCTGTTATAATTACTATCAACGTCGTCAACGGGACGAGGTGTTGATATGGTATGTAACATCGTTGTGAATTGGACAGTTGTCAGTTGTGCAATAGCTGTAAGTAGCGACATTAACTGAAACTTTTGGTCGATAACTCAGTACAGCTCTGATATCTCCAAAACTTTCTTTGACAGTTTGTAATAGGCGTTCTTTCTGGGAAGGAAACTTCGCTCTGTACTTTTATTAACACTAATCGAGAATTTATACTGTCTACCTAATAAAACGAGCGATGTTTGTAATTCACTGACCGCAATGAGCTGCTTAATTCATAATACACGGAACTTCACTCGTTCTACGTATTGTTACACTTCATTGCTGTAACTAATTGTATGTATCCAGAATTAGACCACGTGAACTAGGCGAAACAGAGGATTACATTTCCATCGACAGTTTCGTGGCAAGTAAATATTGTGTCAGTATGTTTTAGTAGTCCATGTATAGTGTTACACTTGCCAGCTATCCCTTATTCTTTTGACTTTATGGACATAAGATGTTTTGGTGATACTTTCCGTAAACTGTTTTCATTGAACGATACTGGTATATTTGCTGTCTTTGTCTTATGAATTTTCAAGAGATGCTATTAATCCTAGCAACAAAGCTTAACCGTTTGTATCAATAGCTATTCTTAAACTAAATTCATCAGCCATTAACTTAGTATGTGCTTGCGTAATGCTTTCACTGTTGTAAGTTTTATGCCTCAATTCAACACTTTTCGTGATTATTTTCTGAGTTATACTAAAACTGACAGAGGACTAGATCTACCTATCAGAGAAATTTTTAGATTTTTGCCCATACTGAATACACGGAAAAGGCTTGGTCGTACTACACTATATTGGGTGATTAGAAACAGTCTGAGAAGCTTGTAAGAGTGTTGCACCGAAGCCTGTGCTGAGTACTAGTTGTTAAGAAAAAAATTCGAACCGTCGCACAGTTCCCGCTTTATTTAGCACTGAAGTTAGCGAATCGGGTAGTCACGCTCACGAATTCCAGAAGCCTACCAGAAACATTGTAGCCAAACCTATTCTCCGTTTGATTTCCTCCTTCTGAAGAAACGTAGATCTTGAAACTTCTTGGGAGATTAAAACTGTGTGCCGGACTGAGACTCGAACTCGGGACCTTTGCCTTTCGCGGGCAAGTGCTCTACCACTGAGCTACCCAAGCACGACTTACGCCCTGTCCCCACAGCTTTACTTCTGCCAGTACCTCGTCTCCTACCTTCCAAACTTTACAGAAGCTCTCCTGCGAACCTGGTTGGGTAGCTCAGTGGTAGAGCACTAGCCCGCGAAAGGCAAAGGTCCCGATGTCGAGTCTCGGTCAAGCACACAGTTTTAATCTGCCAGGAAGTTTCATATCAGCGCACACTCCGCTGCAGAGTGAAAATCTCATTCTGGAAACGTAGATCTTGCTCATCCAGTTAAAATATACCACATTCGAAAAACGCACATTGTAACTGGTCGTGAGCATCTGAAGAAGAGGTAACTCCCAGATCTACAGATGTCCGTGCATACCGCATTTTAGAGCTTGTAAGCGCTTGGATTTGCGCGTGCGACAATCTCATCGGCTACCTTCAATGGCAAATAACCCGGAAACGGTGATACGTATACAGTTTTTTCTTAAAAATTATTCCTCAACACAGTATCCACTACAACATCCTTACAAGTGTTTCAGACTCTTTCTCATTACCCAGTATACAGCAAGTGTGCTTTAGGATTCTGCATATACATACTGTGTTCATCTACATCCATGCTCTGGAAACCATCGTCAAGTGCCTGACAGGGAATACTTCTCATTTTACCACGTCTTTACCACGAGTTTACAAGAGTTCGATGGTGCCCTGGAAGGATGTGTGCTTCTTTTCCTAAGTTCACCATGTAAGAGGACTAACCTTGTCTGCGCGATAATATCTCTCTACATTGCCCAATACTGGCTTTATAGGTGGGCCTTAGCCGAATGTTTCGTGTATTTTAAGCGCTTGCTAGTCTGCGGTTGTCACCATTTCATGATATATCCCTATGATTCAAGCAAGCTTGTGACCATTCCGGTTATTCCTATTTGGTATTGGTTTCGCACACCTGAGAAACACTTTAAGATGTTTCGTTAAAGTGTTTTGTAAGCAATATCCTTTATAGTGTAACTACGTTTTCCATCTATGCTATCAAGAATCCTATCAATAACTCCACCATCTGTCTTACTGCCAACTAAGTGCTGGTTCCTTGTAATATCTCCATCACTGGTTACACCTTGGTAACGAATATCAAGCGAGTGATATACGTACTGATTCACAGATATTGTAGTCATAAGATGTGACGTGTTTTGCTATATGTGAACTGCAATACTTTATCTTTCTGAACGTTTAATTCAAGCTGTTTACATTTGACGGCTTTTAAATCTTATCAAGATTTAACTGAATGTTTGTAGAGCTCTCCAGACAGTGACTTATTAACTGCAATACCTGAATTAGTGACATTACTATTATCTTTGTCACTACCAGGTCCTTACCAGACTCGTAGAGCCTGAACGACTATAGCCTACGTTCAAGGGGTATTTCAGAAATGTTTCAACATTTGTCGACGACTCTCCGTCCTAGGTTCGAATATGCCTTCTCCGCCATCGTTCCTGCATGACAGATTCTAACCGTGGGGCGCCATTATGTGGCTAGCACGCGTATCTGTACGTGATTCACAAGCTGGCGACGCTCAGGTTACATCCGTCTCAACATGTAACATCATAGCTCTAATACTCTACTGATTTATTTTGCTTTTGTTTTATTTAATGTTACATCGCTGAGCTTCTGTAAATGTGTGTGATTGAATCGATAACATAAAACTGTATATTTCTTTCATTGCACAAACTTTGATGTCATGGTTTGGTTCTATGCAGTCGTTCAAATGCTTTGTCCCATTTGGAGGGAACAAAACTTACTGTATACAATTGTAATTTTGTGTGAATAATTTTTTGTAGAAATGTCTATATGTGCAAATGTTCTGTTTTGTTTAAAATGATTGTTTACTGTTATGTAAACTGTGGTGTCACCGCCAGACACCACGCTTGATAGGTGGTAGCCTTTAAATCGGCCGCGGTCCATTAGTATACGTCGGACCCGCGTGTCGCCACTGTCAGTGATCGCAGACCGAGCGCCACCACACGGCAGGTCTAGAGAGACTGACTAGCACTCGCCCCAGTTGTACAGCCGACTTTGCATGGAAAGGTTCACTGACAAATACGCTCTCATTTGCCGAGACGATTGTTAGCATAGCCTTCAGCTACATTTGCTACGACCTAGCAAGGCGCCGTATTCAAATGATAATTAATATTATGAAGCATGTACCGTAACGAGAGCTGTTCTACAATTGTGGATTAAAGTTAAGTATTCTACCAGTTACCTCCTGTTTTGCTAGTCTTATTTCCCTGACCTGTTCCAGACCTCACGCCAGTCAGCGTGTAATTAAACGCGTGCATTTCGGCCACCTCTAGAAACACCGTGTTGGCTCTTCTGCCAACACTACATAAACTGCTGATCCTCACTTAGGGTTCCTAGTAAGTTTGTATGTACAAGGTGTAGTGGTTCCCCTCGGGAACGGAACTGTGTAGCGCGCGCAAATTGTGGTTGGCCTAGGTGGAAAAGGTGGAAGTGATAGTCAGTCTGAGACGTGCTACGAGTCGGAGACGAGCTACGAGTCCGGGCACTGCCATGTAAAAGATGCATATTGTGCTGGTTCCGAGAGAGGCTTTTTCTGCTTCTTTCCAATGCCTCGGATGGAAGGATTAATAGCTGGAACTATTCTGGAATTTGTATCTATCATCGCCACCAAGAAATGACAGTCCAGCAATTCTGCCTGCAATTCCACCTACCAACATGCAGTTGCCACCACATTGCGCAATCATTGCATCGGAATGCTATAATGAAGTACAGTGAAGGATCAGCTTAATGGATGTGTTAGTGTGCTCAAATATAAGGTAAATTTTATCTGAATTTATATACCTACCTTGATGTTTTCCTCATCATAACACCTCTCAGGTTCCTCTCCGTTTGAGCTAAAGTGATATCCGAGTGTCCTTACTCAAAGAACATTAAAGCCCAATATTTTGCTCATTAATGCCTTTTCAACATAGTAAAAAGAAAGTTAAAATTAAAGTGGTAAGAGAGTGAATTAAAGTAAATGTTGTTTGCTGAAAATATTCCTATTAAAACTGCTTATTAAAGTGCTGTTGCTAACTTCAAAATTAAAAGTTCTTAAGTCTGAGGCTTATAAAACAAATGATCACATTGTTGTCTGTAGTAAATTCTAAAAGGTGAGTCAGTTACTTGCAATTTTGTCAACATTGTGTTTCGATGTAGTAAAAGTGAGAAAGCTGCAGTTGTCAAACGTTATATACTCATGTTTGCCAAGTGTTTGTCTCTCTTGTGTAGTAGAAGTGCATATTAATAGTAATGTTATAAAGACTATTCAATTTGTGTAAGCCCTGAAAGTAATAGTGTGTTTCGGTAGCTGTTATAATTTTACAAATTGTTTCTGCTGCTCTGTTAGTTCCAATCTTACCGTAAACATATGTATGTGTAAGAGTTCACTGCACTCGCGTGTGACGAAGTATAGGTTGTGTGGATCCGTTATAGTTACTTAAATCTACTTCCTTAAACGAGAAAGTTAATCTTTCTCTTGCCTAATTAGGCTGGCGACCGTTTTCCTTATTCTATAAACAGTATAGCTAGGCAAAATTTTGTTTGGTGCTGTTCAAATATTTAAGTAATTCTGACTTTCACTTCCGATAAGCCACCTCCGTTAGGTACAACACGGTCAACTCAACAAAATTCCTCTTAGAGGGTAATACTGATCTGTTGCTTTATACCATTATTACTCTAACAAAATAATTCTGTTTTGCAAATTGCCTCCAGTTTCGAGGTTATGGTACAGCAGTAGCAGACAGGAGTGTTATAAACACTCGTCCTGTTATTGGATCGTCGCTCTATCCGGAATTACATTTAAATTTATCTTCATTGACGATTCATCAGCAATCCAGCTAAATGGACCAGTTTATTTGTATTTTTCTACAAGTTGTACAAACGGCATTACGTTGTGAGTCTCGTACTTGTGGTACTGCAGGTAAATAAAAAGTAACAAAATAGCGTTAGATTAAGAAACTCGAATAATTTAACTTAAGATTATTTGATTAGGAAGGAAAAGAAAAGTAGTAGTAGTAGAACAAGTTGGCATAGAGTCTGTAAGATTCCACGACCAGTGCCATTCGAAGTAATAGGAGCTCGGTAGAACACTTCGAGCTACTCTCCTCTGCATTCCATACTGATTATCTTTCTTGTGACCGACTGACTCAAGGGAGCATCTTCGAACGAACGCGGAGACGATAACTGAAGTGTCTCTCGAACACTATTGTAAGTGCCATACTAATATAGTTTAATCTAAATCATTGTATCATCCATTGCGCGTGATTACTCTGTTTCATCTGAATACTGTCCAGTGGCGCTTCCTCTATGCTACAGCTATTACTGATTTTTAACGTTACTATTAATAGCAAGCCCTGGCAAGGTGGCAGTGCGTTATAATCTACAGGTGTTATTTCTTTGTATATTCTGACTTAGAAGATGTTAGACGTCGGTCTGTTATCTATGGCTGTAAGGAAAGTTACATAAACGTCGTCATTGCTGGTTGAATGACCGAGCAGTTTAACGAATGTGCTGTCATCTGCGTCGACATCTCTAAATCATCTGCTGTAAGCTGTGCTGTCTCTACCAGTATCAATTTGTCATCGTGAAACGACAGCGACGTCGTTCCCAATGAAATCTGTAATGCTTTCAGACAGCTCCACTCCATTCTCTCCTACAGTGAGCGACGCATTTGTGGTGCAGGGTTGGGACAAAAATCAGGAAAAACAGCGAGAAACGTATGCTTGAACATAAATGTGGAGGCTATACGAGCCTGCAGGTTGCGATGTTGAATTTGGCTACGAAAGGCAGCTGTGCAATGTTCTCACTAACTTGCAAGTGTCATTCGTGGTCAGACCGGTTTTCTGTGTAGTCGTGAGTGAATTATATCGGATCTCACTGAATTAGAACGTGGGAAAATTGTTGGTGTTCCTACGGTGGATGCTTTGGTGGATGCTCATATGGTTCAAATGGCTCTGAGCACTATGGGACTTAACAACTAAGGTCATCAGTCCTCTACACTAAGAACTACTTAAACCTAACTAACCTAAGGACATCATACACATCCATGGCCGAGGCACTATTCGAAACTGCGACCGTAGCAGCAGCGCGGTTCCGGACGGAAGCACCTAGAACCGCTCGGCCACAATGGCCGGCCCTTTGGAGAGGCATCATATCTAAGATTTATGCCTCATACACGGAGAGCGAGAAAAAATATCCGTTTAGTCACAAAGCAGACAAAAATGTGTGTTGAGTGATCGTGACAAACGGTCATTGAAGAGAAGTATGACAAAAAATAAGAGGACGACAGCTTTAAAAGTCATTTCAGGATTGAATGTCGCACTCGAGAACGCTGTCAGCAACAAATTAGCCCTAAGGGAGCTTCGTGAGCAGGTAATTTCCAAAACCACTCATCATTATTGCAAATTCGCGTAATACGATAACGCGATACCAAAACCATAGAACCGGAAATATTTATCAATGGAAGAAAGTAATTGGCTCAAATAAGTATTTTTCAGACTGTTTCCAACTTCTGGCCCCCGATAGTCCCAAGAATGGAGCAGGACAGCTGTTCGATGATGATTTGGCACCCATATCGCAGAATTCCCTGGCCCATGGTCACTCTGAGTTCGTGTTACTGCCAAAGATTACGTGACCATTGTTGCCCATGGTTCAATGTTTGTTCCCCAGTATTAATCCTGTGTTCCATCATGACAGGGCGTCTGTTGAAACAGCATGCTTTGTCCAGGACTGGATCATCGGACTTCCGCTGGCCACCTTTGTCACAAAAGCTTCATATTATGGAGTCTTTGAGTCTGCTTTGGAGAGAAGAGTGCGTGATCGCTTTCCACCTCCATTATCGTTACGTGGCCTTGTCGCTGTTTTCCAATCCATTCCAAGACAACTGGAAGCTGTTTTGACTTCTAAAGTGCTGTCTGCACGGTTTTAGACATGATAAAGGGTTTGGTTTTTGGTCTTTTCATATTATTGTCTAACCCCTGAATGTGCTGCTGTAATCCAAGGTACACAGTAGCAAAATTGGTCCACAGAAAACCTAACACTCCTGCTCGGTTTTCTACTGATATAACAGTGTGGCAAGGGGCCAGTAAGTAAAACTGTTCACCACTCCATTAGATAAAGGGAATTTTTTTGTTTTTCTTTGAGTGTATGACACTTTTCACTAACAGGCTAAATGTAGCAAAATAAATTGGAGAAACGAATAGATGACATTATGTTTGTCATTAGTAGGATTCCTAATATACCAGAGTGTTCATAGACCTAAAAATACACTACCGGCCATTAAAATTGCTACACCACGCAGATGACGTGCTACAGACGCGAAATTTAACCGACAGGCAGAAGATGCTGTGATAAGCAAATGATTAGCTTTTTCAGAGAATTCACACGGGGTTGGCGCCGGTGGCTACATCTACAACGTGCTGACATGAGGAAAGTTTCCAACCGATTTCTCATACACAAACTGCAGTTGACTGTCGTTGCCTGGTGAAACGTTGTTGTGATGCCTCGTGTAAGGAGAAGAAATGCGTACCATCACGTTCCCGACTTTGATAAAGGTCGGATTGTAGCCTATCGCGATTGCGGTTTATCGTATGGCGACATTGCTGCACGCGTTGGTCGAGATGACATTGCTGCACGCGTTGGTCGAGATCCTATGACTGTTAGCAGAATATGGAATCGGTAGGATCAGGAGGGTAATACGGAACGCCGTGATGGATCCCAACGGTCTCGAATCACTAGCAGTCGAGATGATAGGCATCTTATCCGCATGGCTTTAACGGATTGTGCAGCCACGTCTCGATCCCTGAATCAACAGATGGGGACGTTTGCAAGACAACAAACATCTGCACGAACAGTTCGACTACGTTTGCAGCAGCATGGACTATCAGCTCGGAGACCATGGCTGCGGTTACCCTTGACGCTGCATCACAGACAGGAGCACCTGTGATGGTGTACACAACGACAAACCTTGGTGCACGAAAGGCAAAACGCATTTTTCGGATGAATCCAGGTTCTGTTTACAGCATCATTATGGTCGCATCCGTGTTTGGCGACATCTTTGTGAACGCACATTGGAAGCGTGTATTCGTCATCGCCATACTGGCGTATCACCCGGCGTGATGGTATGGGGCACCATTGGTTACACTTCTCGGTCACCTCTTGTTCGCATTGATGGCACTTTGAAGAGTGGACGTTACATTTCAGGGGTGTTACGACCTGGGGCTCTACCCTTCATTCGATCCCTGTGAAACCCTACATTTCAGCAGGATAATGCATGACGGCATGTTGCAAGTCCTGGACGGGCCTTTCTGGATACAGAAAATGATCGACTGCTGTCCTGGCCAGCACATTCTCCAGATCTCTCACCAATTGAAAACGTCTGGTCGATGGTGGCCGAGCAACTGGCTCGTCACAATACGCCAGTCACTACTCTTGATGAAGTGTGGTATCGTGTTGAAGCTGCATGGGCAGCTGTACCTGTACACGCCATCCAAGCTCTGTTTGACTCAATGCCCAGGCATATCAAGGCCGTTATTACGGCCAGAGTTGGTTGTTCTGGGTACTGATTTCTCAGGATCCATGTACCCAAATTGCGTGAAAATGTAATCACATGTCAGTTCTAGTATAGTGTATTTGTCCAGTGAATACCCGTTTATCATCTGCATTTCTTCTTGGTGTAGCAATTTTAATGGCCAGTACAGAGAGTAGATGATGAACACTTGAGCAATAACGACATTAATACAAAGTACAGGAGAACTGGGCTCGCTGGTTAGCTATGAGCCAAATCCTCTGTAATCCCCGTCACATAAAATATAAAATTATGTGAAACGTATCTATTGATTTGTCAATAGAAACTGTTTGCTTAAATGTGATGTTACATCTGTCCAAAGCTTCCCGCTGTCTGTGAACTATACAACACAATTTTCTGCTTGTGAAATAAAATTTATTACAGTCAAATGATGAGCTCATCAAATAACACAAAGTTCATTACAACTGTGTGTCATAGATTGGTCTTATTTTCATCCTCCAACCTAAACCGGTCACTGATAATACCAAATGAAAATAAATGTAGGCAAATGCATTCCAAAAATTTCAGTGCATTTGTCTATGTAACACATGTAAGAGATCAACATCGCAAGGTGATAGGCTAATGTAGCCGGCCGCGGTGGCCGTGCGGTTCTAGGCGCTCCAGTCCGGAGCCGCGCTGCTGCTACAGTCGCAGGTTCGAATCCTGCCTCTGGCATGGGTGTGTGTGATGTCCTTAGGTTAGTTAAGTTTACGTAGTTCTAAGTCTTGGCGACTGATGTTCTCAGATGTTAAGTTCCGTAGTGCTTAGAGCCACTTGAACTATTCTTTGAACCAACATTGACTCACCACGTCCAGTCTCAGAGGCAACAAATTCTAACGGCAGTTAGAGCTTGTATTTAAAACAAACCTCGTTTGCATCCTCATAGTGATGTTACTAGCGCCACTCTTATGCGACTGGCGCGAAACGTGAATAGACAATATCCTTCAGATGTAGAATCACTAGCAACTTCATCTATATCGCACAACTCCTTCTTGGTGCTACGATTATATATATATATATATATATATATATATATATATATATATATATATATATCACTTCCATTTTCTTCTTACTGTGACTACATATTTTCGCCTGTCTTGCTTTATGTTCATATTAAGGTATGTGTTTTGAAGTCGGCTTCAGTTTTTCATACATCCCAATAAGGAATATGAAGCCAAAGGGAAAATCTAGAGAGAAGGGAAGTGAGTGTGAGTGTGGGTGTACAGTATATTCAAGTTAAGATGAGGAGGAGAAGAGTAGTGTCCAACGTCTCGTCAATAACGTGGTCATTTGAAACGGAGCATAAGCTCGGAGTGGGAAGAGATAGGGAAGTAAATCGGCCGTGCCCTTTCGAAGGATCCATCTCGGCATTTGCCTGAAGCGATAATGAGAAAAAACGGGAAACCTAAATCAGGTTGGAAGGAGGCGGGCTTGAACCGTCGGTGTCACGAATACTAGTCACCTGCGCTACCCACTACGCCACCTCAGTTACGCTGAATTTCGTTCCGAAGTTGCCTTCGGCACTTGTTAGTGACCACCGTGTAGACTCTCTTTTACTTACGAGTGCCAGCCACGTTAGAGATCTACTGTACAGCTGTAGTATAACGAGATCAGTCGAGCTTCGTTCCGAAGTTGTAATCGGAACGTATTGCAATTTGTTTACGACTGCGAACAACCTTAGCGATCTAGTAGCATGGTGACGTCTCGTGTCGTGGATGTCAATGAGAAATAAATAAATAAGGGGTATTTGAACATGAGCGTCTGTATAGCGTGCTTTCACGAAATGCCCGTGTCCTAATTTATGCCGTACCTGTTGATTTCCTCCGCGCAAGGACCTTTCGTAGTTATGTACATCGAGCAGAACTGGGAACCATAGTGACAGTGCTGCGGGGTCAGACGGTACAACCCATTTTACATTATATCTTTTGCATTAAAATCTGAAGTTCGGAACAATATCCTCTATAAAATGTTTTCTCATTGTAATTCCTGTTATAAGTTTTCAAAATAGAAAACTTGTCGTTTTATGCCCTTTGTGATGTGGGGTGGGGATGGGGGGGGAGGGGGGGCAGGGGTGGGAGAGGCGTTATGGTTGACGAGGAACCTAAAATTTATAGGAGTGGGAGGGTGAGGGAGGGGGGAGGGGGGGGAGAGGCGCTATGGTTGACGAGGAACCTAAAATTTATAAGGGTTAAGAGCTTTTGTCTATTATCTTGAAACTGTTTCGATTAATTGATTGAGAATTATTTGAATTAAAGGAACGTAATCAGTGTAAAGGATAAATTTTTGCATATTAATTGTACTATTAACTGGAAATATCTCACCCACTTAGGATAACAGTGAAGATGAAATTCGCGAATTTGGAAACTTGCGTTCTAGTGATTAAGACTACAAAGAAATGTGTAAGTGTTTCTCGGTGCATCTTATGTGTGAAACAATGCGTTCGTATGGCGTTACTCTCATTTGGATAATCCGCAATGACACTCAAGTAGCTGATTACACTGACTCACTAATTAGTTACGTTTATGTCAGCCCATTTCTAAACGTATCCCATTCCAACTCTTGAGTGCCTTAAACCCCGTCATTTTCTTGTAGCAAGTGACATGTGTACCAAGTTTCTTTGAAACTCAGTGATTCCGTCCTTTATTCAATGATTTCATAGTTGCAATTTGCAAATGAAGAGACGTTTCAATCAGTACTTGTCATTACTAATATGCTTCATTCATTTTCTTGTGTCACGTTTCTAGTAACGTGTTAAAGTATAACTACATCCAAAGGCGTTCTTTGCGGTGAGGGACCTATGACCTCAGCAGTTCGGTGCCATAGCAACTTACAACTGCCAGATCTTTGCAGGGCGGGATGTCTGATGGAACTGAAATAGCTGTGCTGCAAAAGCTGGTACACATTTGAAATTATTTTATATGTAAGTGTAATCCCAGCACTAGAACAAAAATATCGTCAATCAGCGAAGAATGTCTCTGAAATAAGCATTTGGCATTGTAACAGACCAGCATGACGTGTAATATTATGCGGTCTTAGATACAGCCGTATTTCACTCGGAACTGGTATAGGTACGTGAGTTTTCAAAGTACACACAGTCTTTCGCGAAATTGGGCTCCTAAAAGAAATAATATTGAGTTACAAATACCTCAAGGTCATTTCAGTCCTGTATCAACACTTGCACCCGTAATTTGTTGTTCATCTTATGGTGTGTGGCAGAGAACACTTCTTGTAACAATGTCGTTGTCTCCTTCACCTGCTTCATTCTTGAATGAGATTGGCAGTAATGGCTGTGGGGAAACCTTCGTATAAGCTCTAATTCTTATGATTTTCTCGTCGTGCTGAAAGAAATGTGGGAGGAAGCAATATGTTCTCCAGCACTTCATGTAATGAGCGATGCCTCTCACGTAGCGACTGCCACTTTTGAGCATCTCCGAATCCCCTTTAGCATACTACATGAAAATGTGACAAAAAGCACCATTCCTCGTTGAAGCTTGTTTCTGTTTAATGTTAATTGAACCTCGGAAAGACCCCAGAATGACGAGCAATATTCAGAGACGATAGGAGCTATTGTTTTATTATGTGATTACTTAGTGGATGAATTACGTTTTCTTCAGACTGCCATCTGTTTCTCCTACAACCATTGGCATAAGCTGTTATACTCAGTTTCGCTTCAGATGTTTACTGCTAAATATTTTACTCTATTTGCTACTTCCAGTGATTAATCACCAAAAGCTTTTTTCCAGTAGTAATAGATCTCTTCGAATATTTATGTGCGTCATGTTATATTTGTTTATTTTTAGGATCAGCTGCCAGTCAGTGCACGAATCGTCGCTGCTCTGCAGATCGTCTTTCCTTGCGCTGCAGTCTTCCAACGTTGCAGCCTTGTTTTTGAAAACAGCATCGTCCGCGAACAGCACCTCACTTCCGATGTTATCTATTAGGTAATTTATACAAACTGCAAACAGCAATTGATTTCTGTCTGGTGTGAAGTTCCTAATTCAGTCTCGCACAGACAACTCTAAGAGCACAATAGCCCCTCGTGCAACAACGTGAGCCCTTTGGTGGCCTGACAGAGACTGAATAATATTCTGGTTGTGTTTCTAGTTAAACGAAGCACCGATACGGCTCAAATGGTTCAAATGGCTCTGAGCACTATGGGAGTTAACATCTCAGGTCGTCAGTCCCCTAGAACTTAGAACTACCTAAACCTAACTAATCTAAGGACATCACACACATCCATCCCCGAGCTAGGATTCCAACCTGTGACCGTAGCAGTCGCGTGAAAACACCGATATGCTTCAGTTCAGTGGGAACGGCTCACTGGAAATCAAGGCCCACTTTCAAGGAGTTAGGCCCTTCAAGCTGGACCTATTCTTTTACCCCAGGTGGCAGAAGACAGCACATTACCCTGATGAACTAAGGTACAGCTGAAGTTGCGCGTTTTGGCCCTAGACTGCACAGTCGGACCCAACTGGCCGCCGTGTCATTCTTTGCCAGCGGCGGACTCACCGCTCTAACGGGCGATGTAGAGTTACTTGACCTTGGAACTGCTACCTGCCTGTCGAGTAGCTCCTCAGTTGAGCTCATGTGGCTGAACGTATCCCGTACCAGTTCTCCCAGCAAGCAAGAACCCCTGTTAGTACCGGGAATCGAACCTAGATCCTCCACACAATAGTCATCCGCGCTCACCACTCACCTACTGAGGAGAACGCTATGCTGAATGATCTCACTGGAATTAACCGATGCACACTACTTCTGCTAGTATTATATTATTGACAATGACGGCAGAGGAAAGCACACATTAATGCTTAGCATCTGTGTGCCACCCAGTCGCTTCAAAACAGTTCATCAGTCATGTAGTCACTTCTCTCCAATTAGGAAGCTGAGGGTTTCTATGTAGGCTGTCATTTGCGATTTTAGTTTTTGACAGTTCGTCTTAATCAGTCACGAGGTTTTAAAAGTGTTAGCCGAAGAGAAACCGAGATACCTTCTTGGCATAAGCAGTTCTCTGAATCAGTCTCAACAAGGAAAATTATTCTGACGTAGCACACTGCACCGGGTAAAATAATGCAAAGTTAGTATCACCTACGAATTGAATCGATGTTCCACGCAGAACGAGCGGTACTAGCGAACTGTTGTTTCCGATTTGATCTTGACGCCAACTTCGACTAACAAAGTTAAAACTACAGCTCACCGTTATCCGTTGTAAAAATTGTTTTTGTTTATTTATAAACACAATCACATGTTTATGACACAGTCATAACCGCTTTCGGCCGTACAATGGCCATCATCAAATGCTAAAGGCGGCATACACTGAACACAGGTTATGCGTTGTCAAATGCGTGTTGACAACGCATGAACCTGTGTTCAGTGTATGCAGCCTTTAGCATCTGAAGATAGTCATTGTATGGCCGAAACCGGTTATGACTGTGTCATAAACACTTTATTGTGTCAAAAATCGAGAACAAATATTTACAAAATAATCAATTACGCACTCCATAGACAAAATGTATTTTCCAACACCATTGTCCGTGTTCGAGTTCTAGTCGTTTACACCGTTGTGAACTACCCTGCGAGTACTAGTCCAACTGTGCATTTCATTTGACTAATGTGGCACTGAGAATCAAACTGTAAAATGCGGCCGGTTTCTGTTTTGGTTTTATATTATAGTGGGAAATAATAGTCCCTTCTGAAACTGCACACTGAGAAGGGTTCTGATTTATTCATTTTGCATAAAATTTAATTCTATATAATCATGTCTTTGAAATTATTGTTCTTCTTACTTCCCATGCTTCTAAGAAAGACTGGAATGGAATTCCGAGTTATGCTTGAGAGCGTGTTATAGTTTTGTTGTTACGCAGACATGTTTCAGGACTTTATGTAATATCTTCAGTGGGATTTCTGGTTTACTTCCTTTGTGAATAAGAAACAATAATTCCACAATATGTGCCACATAAAACGGCGAAACTTTTTACGGTAATGACTAAATTATAAAACAGTATCCCGAAAAAGGATGAATTCCTAACGAATATTTAATTATCCATTTTTTTATTTTTATGTGCGTCATATAGCGCTGGTCTAAGATGGAGTTTGGTTTTCTGATAAAATTCAGTATTAACATAATAAATACTCATCACATGGTACTAGTCTAGCGTGCAGTGAGAACTAGGACTAAAGAAGGTAGGAATGTACACTGTACCACCGATGACGTCGTTAGAGACGAGCTTTGTATTCATGTGGTCATCTGCAATGAGCACTGGTGGAATTTACACTAAATTCATTTTATAATATGCTATGTTTTCGAAGACTCTGGCTGTTTTGGTGCAGTATAAACAGTCATTCTTGTTTGAATTTGATGGCAACTAATGTAACCTATACACAAACACAGCTAATGCGCCTGACACATTTACGTTTGCACCTGGTTTGAGATCATACTAGATAGTGTATACTGTGTTCTTTATGTTATGCGCTTGGGTTATGTCGGCTTGCTCATTTGGCAATCTCGCAATATTTCCTTGAGTTTGGTTGCAACTGCGCTACAGTATTACCATTTACTCCAAATCTGAGCTTGCATGTCGTTTGAGATCAGACGAAATACCTTGATCTCGCTTAGCTAATGGTGTCGGCAATGGTCCTTTGCGTTACACTATCAGCATCAGATGATTACATTTAGATAATTGGAATTAACGGCTGTGTCCCCGTTTTTATTCTGCGTCGCGTGGCGCTTATACTGGTGCACTTAATAGCGTTGGCGATAATTTACGAGGTATACCACGGGGCTTAACGATGTAGCGTTACAGACCATCACAAAAATTTTCACGGAATAGCAGCGGGAGACGTCAGTGGTAAGGCGGTGCATGTTAGGGAAATACTTATTCATTAAATGTTGAAAGAGTTCGATTGAAAATGAGTCACGTGACTTGCGACAGATTTACACACACATATCATACAATAATCACGAATACTGAGACAGAAGTAAAAAGTAAAGTCAAAAAAGAAAAGTTCTTGTCAAGGAAGAGATAAGGGAAGCTCGCAGCATTATAGGGAAACTACATTACTGGCCATTAAAATTGCTACACCAAGAACTAGTGCAGATAATAAACGGATATTCATTGTACAAATATATTATACTATAAGTGATATAATATTACATTTTCACGCAATTTGGGTGCATAGATCCTGAGAAATAAGTACCCACAAAAACCAACTCTGGCCGTAATAACGGCCTTGATATGTCTGGGCACTGAGTCAAACAGAGCTTGGATGGCGAGTACAGGTACAGCTGCCCATGCGGCTTCAAAACGATACCACCTTTCATCAAGAGTAGTGACTGGCGTATTCTAACGAGCCAGTTGCTCGGCCAACTTTGACCAGACGGTTTCAATTGGTGAGAGATCTGGAGAATGTGCTGCCCAGGGCAGCAGTCTAACAATTTCTGTATCCAGAAAGGCCCGTACAGGACCTGCAACATGCGGTCCTGCATTATCCTTCTGAAATGTAGGGTTTCGCTGGGATCGAACGAAGGGTAGAGCCACGGGTCGTAGCACATCGGAAAATGGTTCAAATGGCTCTGAGCACTATGGGACTCAACTGCTGTGGTCATCAGTCCCCTAGAACTTAGAACTACTTAAACCTAACTAAGGACATCACACACGTCCATGCCCGAGGCAGGATTCGAACCTGCGACCGTAGCAGTCGCACGGTTCCGGACTGCGCGCCTAGAACCGCGAGACCACCGCGGCCGGCACATCGGAAATGTGTTCAAAGTGCCGTCAATGCGAACAAGAGGTAATAGAGACGTGTAACTTCACTGCGATGTCGCCAAACACGGATATGACGATGATGATTCTGTAAACATAACCTGGATTCATCGGAAAATATGACGTTTTGCCAGTCGTGCACCCAGGTTCGTCGTTGAGTACACCATCGCAGGCGCTCCTGTCTGTGATGCAGCGTCAAGGGTAGCTGCAGGCATGGTCATCGAGCTGATAGTCCACGTAGCTGCAAACGTCGTCGAACTGTTCGTGCAAATGGATGTTGTCTTGCAAACGTCCCCATCTGTTGACTCAGGGATCGAGACGAGGCTGCACGATGCGTTACAGCCATGCGGATAACATGCCTCTCATCTCGATTGCTAGTGATACAAGGTCGTTGGGATCCAGCACGGCGTTCCGCGTTACCCTCCTGAACCCACTGATTCCATATTCTGATAACAGTCATTGGATCTCAACCAACGCGAGCAGCAATGTCGGGATACGATAAACCGCAATCGCGATAGGCTACAATACGACCTTTATCTAAGTAGTAAACGTGATGGTACGCATTTCTCCTCCTTACACGAGGCATCACAGCAACGCTTCACCAGGCAACAACGGTCACTTGCTGGTAGTGTATGAGAAATTGGTTGGAAACTTTCCTCATGTCAGCACGTTGTAGGTGTCGCCACCGGCGCTAACCTTGTGTGAATGCTCTGGAAAGCTAACCATTTGCATATCACAACATCTTTTTCCTGTCGGTTAATTTTCGCGTCTGTAGCACGTCATCTTCGTGGTGTAGCAATTTTAATGGCCATTAGTGTATGTCTACACGCAGATGGAAAGATTATCCCCTGGTAGGAAGCCATAGGGGGATAGTGTCAAACCATTCGTACTACTCATGTGTACATAAATATTTACATCATTATGTAATCTATCATGCATCATCTATCCCGTGCGATCGTGCTTCGTGCGTGGGAGAATTCTATCTTTTCTTCCACTGTTTTGCCGAAGACATCTCTTTATGTCCAGCTAGTGACTATATTCATAACTGCTATTAGCGAATGAGGAAGTATTGAATAGGATTGGGGAGAAGAGGAGTTTGTGGCACAACTTGACCAGAAGAAGGGATCGGTTGGTAGGACATGTTCTGAGGCATCAAGGGATCACCAGTTTAGTATTGGAGGGCAGCGTGGAGGGTAAAAATAGTAGAGGGAGACCAAGAGATGAATACACTAAGCAGATTCAGAAGGATGTAGGTTGCAGTAGGTACTGGGAGATGAAAAAGCTTGCACAGGATAGAGTAGCATGGAGAGCTGCATCAAACCAGTCTGAGGACTGAAGACCACAACAACAACATGTAATTTGCTTGTTTGCTGTAGAGATAATCGAGGAGGTGAATCTGAGTTTCAGAAGGGAATAAAAGTTCAAGGAGAATAGCAACCAGTAATATGGTTGTAATAATACGTGGTCCTTCCTGTCAGGTACAGATGAAAGAAAAAGGTAGAATACCACTGGAAAGGAATGAACGGCATGGTTAACACCGATTGGGGATTAAGAGTAACCAAGAAAAGACGAACATATTCGCTAATAGCAGTTATGAATATAGTCACTAGCTGGACATAAAGAGATGTCTTCGGCAAAACAGTGGAAGAAAAGATAGAATTCTCCTACTCACGAAGCACGATCACACGGGGTAGATGATGCATGATAGATTAGTATTAAGACAATATTGGATGGAGTGAAGAAGGCTTTCCCATATAAGTGATTTCTGTTGGTATCACATATTAACAGGAGATGAGGTAGAATTGATTGAAACTGTACTTCCAGAGTGCAATGATTGCATTATATTGTTCTAAGGCTTTCGCGATCGGAGAATGGAAGAAATTTAAATGTAGAGTTATCATCACGCTTCTGAGAAGTCATCTCTCATAATTTCATTTACGGTATTAACAGCATTAAAGCTGTTCTAGTCGTTGTTGATGAGCATATGACATAAAACGTGTTCTAAATAGCCGGTGAAAAATGCACTAGTGTACTATTCTTCTCTTCTGGCGGGTGGCTTCAGCGATAGCTTGCGGTATTTTTTTGTGGCCAGACTTTCTTGCGGAGCACTTTTGTAATTGGTTCAGTCGCAAGATTTCGCTGTCAGGGACGGCTCTTTGGTTTTCCATTCCACGATGAGCCACCACGTACGCAGTGCTGCGATGAGAACAACCGTGTCCAGCCTTGCGAACCACTGTATGCTACAAGTGATGACTGACCGCACTAGAAATCAGCTACATGCGAACAGCCGCAGGGTCTTGGTGGGCCATGTGGAACTGACGGAGTCACTTCCAGCTTTAGGCTGGGACTGGATTCCTGTGGCCACGTTAGGCCAACAAATGTCATCGCGGCAGGCGCTTAAGATGAGGCTTAACTTCGTGCCTTCGCAGCGGAGTTCCCCTTTCTCCGAAATAATAAACTGTCTGAAACACTGAAGCATTTCGCAAAACACTCATTGACACTAATGATGAAATTTGCTGTAGCCTTTCAAATTCGGAACTACCACCTCTTACACTATCAAAGACTGAGAAACAGTGGTTGTTAGAAGAGATAAATTATCGTTTGACTGTTTCAAGATAAATGAGGAAAACATCGTACCTACCCAAACGTTCCTAACTGGTATAGCTATTTATCAAGAATATCTTCCCCCATGCACGTAGACTATTCATGTTTTATGGCATGCCGAAACAATCATTAAGTCTATCCCCACATAGACATATTGCTAGCACTACTAGATCGACACCGTAAAGAGAGCAAAACTTTAAGCAAGTCTACTTACTCTACATATAAGCCACTGTTCACAGCACTTAAAAAAATCTGGCCGCTTTCTTCAGTCGCATAAAGCTTCTGCATCATGGAGTAGGAAATATTATGTCCAGCTTCGATGTGGTTGAAGGTACCTATGTATCCGACATAGCCTTGAGAGGTTTGATGTTTTAGTTCTCTGATAGCACGGTAGTGCACCTATTCGGCACAGCACACTGTAGTTTCATTTTATGTGTGGCCTCAAATCTGAGAGTTTTCGGAATCCTAACGAGTGTTGTGGGTAATGTATTTCGTAGCAAATAGTGAGCTACGTTTGTTCCTTTAGGAAACTCTGCCAACAATACCTTTCCAGAAAATACTCTCTCGATACTGCAGTTTAGATAAATATGTGATTAGTGCAATGTTTTCACTTTTTCCCATCATTAGCCTGTTTCTTCCAAGTCAGTGTTTCAAATTTTACGATTGTGATGTACATTTAGCTGTTACGATGACGATTGCTCGTGTGTAACATTGGGTATGCGCACATTATAACTGCTATATCGTGTTATATTTCGTTTCCCACTTCAACAGGCCTGCATATTGTCCACATTAGTCGGACATTCACACTGTTTTTGACATTCGTATGCCAGTCTGTCAATGAGGATCACCTCGATAACACACAACAACGCTTTTATTTTCAAAATTGATAATGCTGTACTCATTTTTTTTACTTTTACTAATTTTTAAGACAGAGTCATCTTCAAGAAAAATTCCATTTTCCCTCATTCCGACAAAGACCACGTGTCTAGTGTTGTAGCTTCAGATTTTGAAGGGAATTTCCAATACATGTAGCATAACAGAGCATATAATTAAAACAGCATCAGTGATTTTAATTTCAATATATTTCTTTTGTGTACAGATAAATGTTGCACCACTCTCAATTCAGCCCAATACTGTTGATTTCCTCAAGCGGGGAATAAGTTAGTTGCTGTTAGCGAACAACTAGAAATCCCTCTGTCTGGTGCCAAGCGACTTGAAGCTGCTGCAAGTGCGTGTGATGGGCGAACTACTTAAAGGCCCATACCAGAGGTAACGTAAGTAGCTCAAATACTATCCCCTCTAGTTGATACTAATAATTATCTGTCATATCACTACTCAACAAAGTAGACTAAAAGTGACATGTGAAATGGTTCTGTACAAGAGCCGCAGGGACGAGGGAAAGCTCTAGACTGCACACATCTTTCTTTCACAAACGGGATTGAGGTTGTAAAGATAACTGAAATTATAACTGAACTTTACGGTCAACTTCACCTGTAAAGAATCATGCTGTGTCCCGTGTCATGGTGAGGCAACACCAAAGGTTAGAGGGCTCTTAGTCTTCGGCAGTATGTACTTGTGGCTAACAATGACACCCATTAGAGGAATAATGAGCAGCGGATAGGAATGGTCACCGAGTTAACTTAGTGTAGTTACCTGAAGCCCTTAAACAAAATGCTGAAGAGGCTATTTCGGCAGCCAGTTAATTAATATTGTGGTGCTATAATTAGTAGGTCAGGGAGCACGTTGGAAGAAATTATGCCTGTCACTTTGGCTTCAGCATCATACTGTGGATGTCCCAACGACTGACGGACTTGGCTGTCCGGACCAGAAGTTCTCACAAAGTTTCAACAAAGCCCACAATCAACAGCATTGTCCCAAAAGGCAATGTTGCCTTCTGTTTCTTAGCCAAGTATAATTCCTGAAGCATAGAATACGAAGGTTCTTTAACCAATTAGGCTGCTCTTTCTGGACTTACGCCTTGGGGTTGAGAACAGTAGGACATTGCTAGAATGTCAGCTGACATAACTCCATTTTTAATCGCAATATATCGTAGATCCCTGGAAGAAAAATCTGTGTCCAGTTGTTGGAAGAAAGCAAATGCAGCTCTGTCTGCAAGAAAAGTGCTAAAAGTGTTCCACAAAATTTTTCATTGAGGCCTAGCTGTTGCAGGGCTTTAGAACTCGTACTTCAGTCAAACATAATAAGGTATCTCGAGCAGAAGGATGATCTTTATGACAAAATGTGTGACCAAAGTTACACTCATCTCACATCTCATCGAGGAAGTTGTGAATGAAGGCAACTAGTTGGATGCAGTGTTTCTTCAGTTAGAAAATATTTTGACTAATTATTACAAGAAGTCTTATTAATGTAATTACGATAATTACGATGATACGGGACATCAGACGACGTTTGTGACAGGATTAAGAATTTCTTGGTAGGGAAAACATGGATTATTATCTTGAATTGGGAGTTACCGACAGAATACGAAATAACTACGAACGTGCGCCAGTCTGGTGCACTGGAAGCGTTGCTTTATGTGTTGTACATTACTGACCTGTTAGACCATATTAATAGCGATTCTAATTTCTTACGAATGATGAAGGTATCTGTAACGAAGCACGTCTACTATCCGGAAAAGAAGTCTGCACCTATATATAGACAAATGCAGGTAGGATTTAAACCGTGGTCGAGGGGTAGCGTCTTTGATTCATAATCAAAACGTCTTCAGTCCTGGGTTCGATCCCCGCCACTGCCTAAATTTTGATAAATAATGAGCATTGGCGGCTGAAGACTTCCGGCATAAGAAGTCAGCCTCATTCTGCCAACGGCCTTGTCAAAGAGGGCGGAGGACCGGATAGAGGTTCAGGGCACTCTCTTGTCCTAGGGGTGGGAAATTGCCCCTAAAGGCGGAAGAGTCAGAAATGATCAACGACATGAGGATGAAGAAGGCAATAGAAACCACTGCATTAAAGACACGTAACGTGTATCCACAGGACATGTGGCCTGTAATTGATGAGGTGTCATGATGATCTCTCCATTGGCAAAAGATTCCGGAATAGTCCCCCATTCGGATCTCCGAGAGGGGACTGCCAAGGGGGAGGTTACCATGAGAAAAAGATCGAATAATCAACGAAAGGACAACGTTCTGCGAGTCGGGGCGTGGAATGTCAGAAGCTTGAACGTGGTAGGGAAACTAGAAAATCTGAAAAGGGAAATGCAAAGGCTCAATCTAGATATAGTAGGGGTCAGTGAAGTGAAGTGGAGGGAAGACAAGGATTTCTGGTCAGATGAGTATCGGATAATATCAACAGCAGCAGAAAATGGTATAACAGGTGTAGGATTCGTTATGAATAAGAAGGTAGGGCAGAGGGTGTGTTACTGTGAACAGTTCAGTGACCGGGTTGCTCTAATCAGAATCGACAGCAGACCAACACCGACAACGATAGTTCAGGTATACAAGCCGACGTCGCAGGCTGAAGATGAACAGATAGAGAAAGTGTATGAGGATATTGAAAGCGTATTGCAGTACGCAAAGGGGGACTAAAATCTAATAGTCATGGGCGACAGGAATGCAGTTGTAGGGGAAGGAGTAGAAGAAAAGGTTACAGGAGAATATGGGCTTGGGACGAGGAATGAAAGAGGAGAAAGACTAATTGAGTTCTGTAACAAGTTTCAGCTAGTAATAGCGAATACCCTGTTCAAGAATCACAAGAGAAGGAGGTATACTTGTAAAAGGCCGTGAGATACGGGAATATTTCAATTAGATTACATCATGGTCAGACAGAGATTCTGAAATCAGATACTGGATAGTAAGGCGTACCCAGGAGCAGATATAGATTCAGATCACGATGTAGTAGTGATGAAGAGTAGGCTGAAGTTCAAGACATTAGTCAGGAAGAATCAATACGCATAGAAGAGGACTTACGGTCAAATAAGGCAGAAGGGATAGATAACATTCCATCAGAATTTCTAAAATCATTGGGGGAAGTGGCAACAAAACGACTATTCACGTTGGTGTGTAGAATATATGAGTCTGGCGACATACCATCTGACTTTCGGAAAAGCATCATCCACACAATTCCGAAGACGGCAAAAGCTGACAAGTGCGAGAATTATCGCACAATCAGCTTAACAGCTCATGCATCGAAGCTGCTTACAAGAATAATATACAGAAGAATGGAAAAGAAAATTGAGAATGCGCTAGGTGACGATCAGTTTGGCTTTAGGAAAAGTAAAGGGACCAGAGAGGCAATTCTGACGTTACGGCTAATAATGGAAGCAAGGCTAAAGAAAAATCAAGACACTTTCATAGGATTTGTCGACCTGGAAAAAGCGTTCGACAATATAAAATGGTGCAAGCTGTTCGAGATTCTGAAAAAAGTAGGGGAAAGCTGCAGGGAGAGGCGGGTCATATACAATATGTACAACAACCATGATGGAATAATAAGAGTGGACGATCTAGAACGAAGTGCTCGTATTAAGAAGGGTGTAAGACAAGGCTGTATCCTTTCGCCCCTACTCTTCAATCTGTACATCGAGGAAGCAATGATGGAAATAAAAGAAAGGTGCAGGAGTGGAATTAAAATACAAGGTGAAAGGATATCAATGATACGATTCGCTGATGACATTGCTATCCTGAGTGAAAGTGAAGAAGAATTAAATGATCTGCTGAACGGAATGAACAGTCTAATGAGTACACAGTATGGTTTGAGAGTAAATCGGAGAAAGACGAAGGTAATGAGAAGTAGTAGAAATGAGAACAACGAGAAACCTAACATCAGGATTGAAGGTCACGAAGTCATTGAAGTTAAGGAATTCTGCTACCTAGGCAGTAAAATAACCAATGACGGAGGGACCAAGGAGGACATCAAAAGCAGACTCGCTATGGCAAAAAAGGCATTTC
Source organism: Schistocerca piceifrons (assembly GCF_021461385.2). NCBI lineage: Eukaryota > Metazoa > Arthropoda > Insecta > Orthoptera > Acrididae > Schistocerca > Schistocerca piceifrons. The sequence goes on along the minus strand of NC_060142.1, from coordinate 686,080,028 downwards.
TGGCCAAGAGAAGTCTACTAATATCAAATACCGGCCTTAATTTGAGGAAGAAATTTCTGAGGATGTACGTCTGGGGTACAGCATTGTATGGTAGTGAAACATGGACTGTGGGAAAACCGGAACAGAAGAGAATCGAAGCATTTGAGATGTGGTGCTATAGACGAATGTTGAAAATTAGATGGGCTGATAAGGTAAGGAACGAGGAGGTTCTACGCAGAATCGGAGAGGAAAGGAATATGTGGAAAACACTGATAAGGAGTAGGGCCAGGATGGTAGGACATCTGCTAAGACATGAGCGAATGACTTCCACGGTACTAGAGGGAGCTGTAGAGGGCAAAAACTGTAGAGTAAGACAGAGATTGGAATACGTCAAGCAAATAATTGAGGACGTAGGTTGCAAGTGCTACTCTGAGATGAAGAGGTTAGCACAGGAGAGGAATTCGTGGCGGGCCGCATCAAACCAGTCAGTAGACTAATGACCAAAAAAAAAAAAAAAAAAACACACGATGTGAAAGTGGTGCGAACTTTGGCTTTTCATTAGACACACAGGATTACGAAATCATTGAACTCCACAGAACTGAAAAGTCCTGTAATATGACTAACATACCGAGTCACATTCGCAGCCGGTCACCTCATGCAAATGTCTCGGTGTCACAATGTTTATTGATATTTAAATCGAATGATCACTTACGCTCAGTCGCAAGCAGAGCTGATGGCAAAATTTAGGTCGTTGTAAGAATACTAGGAATATGCGATCGGTCTACGAATAAGACCGCTTACGAATCATTTTTGCGTGTCACTTATGCACATTGCATAAGTGAATGGGAACCATATCAAACAGTACTAACAACGGATACGGAATGTAACCAGAGAAGAGCTGAAGTCGATTCGACTCATGACAGTGGGTCATGGCAAAGCCGAACAAGGTGATTTGGAATATGCTTGAAGATAACCGCCTGTTACCGCTTGAAAGCCTGCTTATAATGTTTCAAGAATCGGTATGAACTGAAGAAACATACTTAAGCCCCCTATGTCGCAACCGCGAAGACAAGGACATTAATATCAAGGTGCATCCATACACCATTACAAGGGGAAGATGTACTGTGCTAAGTGCTGACGCCACGCACTTCACAGCCGTTCACAGAGCGTCTATTCGGCTTTTCTGTTAGATAGCCACACGGTAGTCACTGGTTGACACTGACTGATACGCATTCTGGCGAAAGCTTGTGGATATACAGGCTGTAACGGGTACAAACGCAGATATTTTACACGTTTTACGTTAATATATACACATTTCATTAATCTGGTTTTTTTCCAGCGTTGAACAGTCTTTCCACAAACGCATCACAAACTTCACGAACGGATGTTTTGTGCACGGTCATAACGGCAGCACTAATTGGACTAGGCCATTACTCATTTAGCTCCCACACGTCTACACTTCAATCTGACATGTTGTCCATGTGAAAATAAGCATTAGTGACTTACTCTTACCTCATATACTTGGATGTGCTACCCAGCCTAAGGACATACGACTTGTAATAGCTTTAGTTATTAGTCTACAAATGACATATATGTGGATGTAATCTATTCAGTAGACTGTCGTCAATCACGAAAATAAATATCTGTAATTATAGCTCGTTACACCCTGTATAGCCATTTCATGCATAGCGACGATTTTTCAGTCAAATCAGTCAGGCACTGATTTCATTGAGTTACGTCGTCGCTGTGCAATGCATCCATTAAAGTAACATATTACTAAGTGATCTAGGAGTCATGTCCTGCTGTAGTTCCTCCTGACCATCCCCAACCTCTTCTCCACTCACTCGGTGCCCAGTCCTCGAGGTAAAGTCTACTACTTTTCCCTCCAAGAATATGAAATAAATCATGAAGTCCACTCATGTTTTCAAGTGTAAACTACCTTACCACTTCCAATCCGAGCAAAACTTCTAGCGTGCTCTTTCCTTTCATAACTGCAATCCTACCCGCTCCTGTCAGAAGCACCTCCAGCACTGAAACGCCTTAATGCTAATACCACATACCCTTTTCGTATCAATTTGTCTCCAGTCCCAGCCAAATGTTAGCCGGAGATGACATCAGCCTCATCCACGCAGGATTCAAAATGGCACCTATCACCAACATCTCCATCGATCTCCAGATCATCGTTTTCATTCTTGTTAGTGTAAGTTCATCCATTTGTAATTGGCTTTATTCAATCTCTGAAGTGCCGTAGTATGGCTGCTGCAATTTCATTACTTCCTGGAGGAATGTTAATAACTGTTAAAATAAAAAAGAAATGAAAATAAACGTTTTAGACATCATCATTCGCAACAAAAGAACGTATTGGTTTGTTTACCCACATCTTCGATGATCTGCTAGATAGAAAGTATAAGTTGTACAGATGCAGTATGCTGTGCCTACCTTGCTGCCGAAGATGAGTCCGAGCAGCAGAGTGACCGTTAGCTGCGTGTGACAGAAGAAGATGATGTACAACAGGTCCGGGTTGGCGGGCGATTGCAGGAACAACCTGAAAAACACACAGACACACATACAAGTGCTGGCCGCATTTGGCAAGTAACATGGCGACTGCAGGAGGAAACTGCAACACACTGAGAGATTCACAATAGAACTGGTATTTTATTTACTCTGCTCCCGTAATAAGTGTCTCTGTACATACTACTTCTGTATCGAGTCTAATCTATGTTAGTAGCGTTGTGACAACAGAAACGTGCATTTTAAAACAGAACTTGTCTAAAGGGAAGTGTCACTTGGCACCTTGTTCCTAGCTGCATAAACGTCAAAAAATGTAAAATCGATGGTATAGAAATCAAGCGTACATTTTCTGTGACTAAATACAACAATCTAGCTTCTAAGAAAAGAATAATGTACAGAGAGAGAGAGAGAGAGAGAGAGAGAGAGAGAGAGAGAGAAATAGATAGATAGAGAGAGAGAGAAATACGATCAAAATGTTTAGGTTTTCTTCAGCGGCACTGCGTACGTCATAATCTCATAAGACGAACCCTGGCCTCAGATTAAATATGTACCACGAAACCAATACCTTAAAATACGTATTAAACACAATATTAATCAATCATAACTAAAATCAAGAAATTAAAATTTGTGCTACATATTTTATTGTGATGGTCGTGAAACGTTTTTGCTCAAGACTCTATACTGACATTGTGACGTGACACATCGGGCCACATAGGTATCGACTTCAACTTTAATTGGTAACCTACTTAATTAGTATGTTAGGAAACACCAATGGACAAGGTATAGTAAGGGCACGATAGATTGCCGCCGGTCGCCAAGACTGATCGTTAAGAGCCGACACCATGCGTAACTCTGGAGGACGGCTGTTCTGCGTTTCAGGGTAGCTGCCACCCTCAGCGACCCCAAAGTTGTGACATTGTAATTGCCTTACGAACTGTTGTTATGTTCTCTACGTGAGCAGATGATCAATTAATTAGTCACAGTAATAGTACCTACATGAAAATTCATTATGCAAAGTATGACACGACCACAAATGCATACAGAATGTTTTGAATGCCATCTTTCTTCCGGTAATTGTATTGAATTTCAGCAATGTTCCTCGTTACAAATAAGTACCGTATTTGAAGGTAACATCTCTGTTATGCTCAGTCACGAACCCATTTAACTTATGTGGCAAAATCTGTATTTTATAACAATAAGAATTTCTTGGAACATTGTTCGCAGGAAAACGCAGTGATCAATAAAATTATGTTACAATGAGACTGTTTTATTGAAATAATTTTAATATATCGTAGCAGCTGACCGGAACAAATCGCACACGTCCGCGAGTTGCCAGCACGGGAAGACAAACAAGATATTCCCCTTCTCACATCCACTAACCCTGCAGTGGGTACACTGCCTACCCCTCTGCCTCTGGGGTAGGCCTACGTCTGCAGCTTTACTTAGGCCACATCGGAATTCACACGCCGATTAAAATTAATAAGGTCTTAAAATATTACTGTCTCTGGAACTATTTTCTTTTTCTGTTATCGAACAGGAGAACTTCACTCTAGAGGAGCTCTTAATGTTGGTAAACGTTTTTGGATTTGATTGTTAGCAGCTTGATACGTATTATTATAAAATACTATTGAGAATAGCGGGCCGCATGAATGCTTGATTGAGACACTGTTTTAGAGTGTTCTATTAGATTTGCGATGGTTTTTTAGTTGGCGTTGAAGGCAATTTTATACGCACATAGGAGATATGCTAAGTGAAACGAAACAGGAAATAAGTGACTTTCGTAAATATTTTAGCTCCTCCAGACGAGTTTGCACCACCGAGAACAAGCGCAGTCAGATGCAGTGTAAATTAAGAACACGAACTGGTCATGAATTGTCCAAATCCAATGAAATCTTTAACTGTTTATTGTTTAGTATACGAGTTTACGATGTCATAGGCATGGTCAATAGGAGACTTAACATTCTACAAACCGAGTAGATACCATCTATAGATAAATCATAATTTTCCACAAAAGAACAAGAAGCAATTTTGTATATAGACGTTACTAGTCATGTGACACATAAGTAGGAGACATGAAAACAACAGAAAATACATATTTGCTCAGTAGCGTTATATTCTCCTAGGTCTCCCTGTTCAAACAGCTGCAAATTGTAACACCGGAAGTTCCAGTTTTAGGACTGTTTTGACAGAATCTGCTGATTATCCAAAATGGTGAAGGTCAGTCCTGTATGGCTATCTGTCTGAGATATTAATCACGATAATTGAGCATTCAAAGAACTACTGATATGAAGTGATATTAATATGTGAATTATTAACCTCATGAATTTTGTAACATCTATGACATGCAGACACAGAAACACTTCAAATGACTCCATCTTCATACCTCTCAGGCTGAGCTAGAAACTTTTATTTTTCACACAGAACGTATTTCGGACCAGATTTCAGTTTTACATCACCATCGTGGTAAAACCTGTGGTGAGTTCCTGTGGGACCGAACTGATGAGGCCGGCCGGAGTGGCCGTGCGGTTATAGGCGCTACAGTCTGGAACCGCGTGACCGCTACGGTCGCAGGTTCGAATCCTGCCTTGGGCATGGATGTGTGTGATGTACTTAGGTTAGTTAGGTTTAAGTAGTTCTAAGTTCTAGGGGACTGATAACCACAGTAGTTAAGTCCCATAGTGCTCAGAGCCATTTGAACCATTTTTGAACTGATGAGGTAACCGCTCCCTAGGCTTACACACCACTTAATGTAACTTAAACTAAGTCACGCTAAGGTCAACACACACACACACACACACAGACACACACACACACACACACACACACACGCATGCACCCGGGGGAGGACTTCAACCTCCGACGGGGGAGCCGCGCTAACCGTGGCAAGGCGCCCCTGACCGCGTGGATACACCGTGTGGACTCCAGGTAAACAGGAAGTGAAATAACCTGTGAGTTTAGCGAATTCAACAGTATCAAGTAATTAATTTTGGAGTAGACTTATGACTGACTCTCAGTGGGTGTAACTGACTGTAAATAGTTCGAGTAGTGAAGTTTCCTGGCAGATTAAAAATATCACATCACTATTAAAGGCTGGTACCTTTGCCTTCCACGGATAATGTATATAGACGGCATTAATATGGCACATACAAGGTACAAAAGGGCAATGCATTGGTAGAGCTGTCATTTGGATTCAGCAGTTCTGAGATGTGATAGAAACACGTATACAGAATACACTGAGGTGGCAAAGGTCATGGGATATGAATGTATATTAGAACGTAGATGCATGTGCTTACTGTTGTTACCAGGGGGAAATATTCAGTGTGCCTCACCAATTACAAAATCAACTCTTTTGTCATGTCCAATATTACCCACTTCACAATTCCTTTAGTTGGAGAGGTATTAGTCTCTAAAATAGCTGTTCACCTTTACCGACAGTCTGGCTTCTACCAAACTACCACGCACAAAAGTGAGACTCATTAAGGAACACCCACAGAGAGCCATCCATTGAACCAGTCGACTCTAGGTCTAGGCCATGTATGTGTCGGTTGTCTGTAGTACGGATTAAGAGGTACACGACGCATGGAACTTGGCGTCTCAATCCACTTTCAGCAATATTTTACCTACAGTCTGTAGAGACATTCTGCATCCAAGCCCTGCTCAAATTTCAGTTGTTGTCGTCCGCGAGTACGTCACATCCAGTCCAACAATCCTTCCCATGGTATAGTTCTTCTGGAAAGATCTGTTCCTGTTCTTCTTGACAGACATTCGGTCCTTAGTGCATGTCGTTACTCTCATTCTGCTGCCATTTCAGTACACCCAACTGTCTGTGCTATATGTCGGTATGATACCCGCATGTTTCTCGTGCGAATGATTGTAACTTTCTCAAAGTCCGAAAAATGGCGAATAGCTGTACCTGAAACACATTCGAGCTTCCAGTGCTATGAAAACCACCTGAAAGGTTCCTTTAACATTAGACACACCCAGTAGCGAATGTGTACTCACGCCAATCTTCGTCTGTTGGATTGACCTGTTCATGTATTGAAATGACTCAAAAGAAGCTTACATTGGGGTGTAATCCGGGACAGTCTACCCCTCTGGCACAAAAATACTGAAGTAAAGGTTTGCTAATGTTCGGTCGAGGTGTTCGTGGTGTAACACTTTTCATTCTGACATGCTGTGGCGTTCTCTCTATACGACCAGAAACCCGTCTGGTACAACAACGTCGTAGGTTGCCTACATGTCACACAGTCGCTTTACACCAGAAGACAATTTTGCAGCATTTCCACAAGGCGAACCTTGCAGCACCACCAAGGGTAGCGAACCGGGGGAGGACCTATTTGCCTCCACAACCCATGTGACCTAAAACAGTTCCTGCGATATCCTACCGCACGACAGTACAAGGCACGTGCACAGCCACGCGGAGTGAGTTCACGTTGAGCCAGACCTGCAGACGGACAACCGTTGTACTATAACGCCGCCGCCTGCCACCGGCCAGGTGCTTTCTCGACAGACACCGCCTAGCACCAGCAGCTCTACCGATGGTCAAGTCTCCGTGGTTGGATGTCACACCCTGGTTCACAGACTTCGGTAAAACAATGACTGTGTTCTGTTTTTCCAAGGAACTATATCACTGTGCACGTACTAACGGTAAACGCTTGTGGAACTTGGTTTCCATGTGCAGCAGTAGAACTTTGCAAACATTCTTTTGTGTAAAACTCGACCAAATACGTGACATTGAGTTGTTCCACAATGACCTTCAGCCTGTCAGTCATTTTTCACTGTTAACTGCGTTAACTAATTGAAGCAGACGAGCATCGTACTTTTTACAATAAACCATATTTCTGTAAGGTTATTTACTTTCATTGCGGATACGGCGGATTCTTTAGTTTTTACGAAGTTTGTTTGTGACTTAAGGGCGAGCCGATAACACTGGTTAGTAGCTTGTGCTTGCTATCCTCGAGCAAATATGTCGTGTGTCCAATGGCTGAAACTTCTGATATGACTTCACATGTTCTGCTCACCACGTAACACATGAAGTACAGTTTTCACGCCTTGACAGAGAGGTTGACCACATTGTGTGCAATGGTGCCGGTGGTTTCCAATTCGCCTCTCCTGCACAGTATCATGGTGAAGAGCTTCTGCGCTTCGGCTCCTTCGTTCCCACCATTCGACCACAAACTCAAGCCGTGGTATAACTAAATCGTGCACATCGGGCAACACATATTGGTCTAAGGAGTCTCCAGTAATGAGCAGCAGCACGCAATCTTGTTAGCTTACTCCAGACCTGCGATCTATGTGCTGGTAAAACAATAAAACGTGGAAGCATAACCTCACACTCTTCCTTATGACCATGTCAGATCCAGTTTGTGTGCTAGTTCGATTCCCAAGTGCTCATAACCATGCCCTGCCACAAACTCTTCAGCTGCCATAAACTCGGTGGGTAACCTAACAGGAAATGGATTCCCCAGATGCAGAGCGTCTTGCAGGACTGTCGTTTCACGTGTCAGAGTCTATCCTGTCAGAGGTCTTATGTGGCCACGTTTGTGAGGGACATTCTGTTGGTGCCCTGCCTGGATGAACCATTCGGTCCAGACTTGTTAAAATTGAAGGACTCTTCTCTGGAGGCATATTTGCCGCTCATCACGGCATTTGAACAGTCAGTGCGTTCAGAGGTAGCGCCGCACGACCAATCTCAGGTTTTTGCTGCTAGGCCCAACCGTCGTTCTCAGTCACATGGTAGGCCAGATTGACGAACGTCTCAGAAAGACCAGGCACAAAAGTGACCCAAATGTTGACCCCAGCAATTGCCATCTTGTAGCCAGTGTTTTGTGTCCCCCTCTCTCACAAATGCGGCCATCAGCGCGCGAAATGTAAGGCGTGCGGTAAATCAGGCTACAAGGTGGAAGTCTGTCAGTCCAATAAAATGTCCGTGGACTACGTGCATGTCGATTCGCTGTATGATGAAAACAGCATCTGGAGACGAGACTTTACCAGATGCTGTTTATACACAGTCATGTTCCTTCCAATGCAAATATTTTGACCATGACAGTCTCCACTGTCTCTTGCAGACTGACACAGGTTTCTTGGACATAATCATTGACTGATACCCCTACCAGCAGATAGGCGCCCCACCCCTCCGGCCTATCGATTTCCGGATGCTGTCGTACAGTAATGGCATCGTCCATTTTTCAGGCCAGTTCAGTGCTACTGTCTATTATGGCACCCATTCCATCGACGGTCTCACCGTGGTAGTGAATTCCTCCAGGGAGGGAAGGGATAGATCTATTCGGCGCGGTGGGCCTCGAGGTCCACGATTACACGCCTAACGTCCATTCCCTTTGGCGTGTCAGCTCTCCTCGACGATTTGTTTACCCGTTTTAGTTCGGTGTTTTCGCCGCCTGGCTTAGGCATCAAAGGTTCTGAGGTCCATATCACTCTACTCCCATCTGCAGCCTCCCAGGTTTCAAAACACGTATTCCTCCCTTTGCCCTTCAAGACAACTTCAGCATTTGCAGTCTCTCATATTCAGTGGGCGACGCCTATCCTTGTGATGGAGAAGAATAATGGCGCCTTGCGAGTCTGTACGGATTTCTCAGACATGATCAACTTCCCGTCCGGACAGTTTTCATTCGCGGACGTAGTGTTCAGCCAACCACGTGAAGTTCTATATCTTATTGCAGTGCAAGTTGCAGGGACAAACTGTCATATAAAAGAAAGGTGGACTCTGTCGTGTTTGTGTAGATTCCAGTGTATGTCCATTGGTCATCCATGGGTTGTAGCCATACTACAAAAAGTCATGGCGGTACGCAATGCAAGTTGAACACGATCACCGATGCATTCCTACCAAAAGTGAAGACCGATATCTGGCCACCTGTGCATTACGGTGTCGTATGCCAGAGGACTGCAAGACGATCGCAGAATGGCCATTGGAACCGCTGTGTTCGATCAGACTTTAAGAACCAGATTGGGAGAAAGGACCTTACGATCCGAACGCACCGTTCGAGTACCCTGTTTGACACGATAACGTCTCGCCTTCGGTCGTTCATTCGCACGTCAACTGGCAGCTTCGTCATTGGCGGAACTTTATTCGGATTTCCTCTGACGCAAGGTAATGGCCGCGTTCGTGTGTGGAGATGTCTTGGTGGGTGACACCTGCCAGACGTTATCCAGAAAATCGACAGATTCGGCCTAAGTTGTGTGATGGTAAGGGTAGGGAAAGTGTTGACATCTGTACGGATCTCGTCGAAGTCTTACCGCCAGGCAGTACGTCGAACAGGTCCTTTTCGGCCATATGGCTGCCGCTGCATACGATGGTGGTCCTGAATTCCCTCTCATGTACGATAATGCCGGAGCTCATGTGGTGGCCGTAACAACGATTGTCCGGCGAAGGCTGGTTATTGAAGTAAAGGAAGGGCCAGCGGAGAGTCACAACATAAAACCTATAGCACCTTTGTGGGACATGCTTCTGTTGCACCATGGACGCTCTAAGAACTCTGAAGCGCTTTTTTGAAGAATGGGAACAGTTACCAAGGGAAGACCTGTGTAGACGTACATGGAGCATGTCACAAAGGTGTCAGATGGTGGTATACGCTCGTGGAGGGCACACACGTTATTGAAGCTCTCGAAGTCTAACGAACAGCATCCTGAATGACGGAATGAGTGATTGTTTTCGAGACCTGTCGAACGTTTCCGCTCTTATTCTGTACATAAACGAGTATGTAAAGAAGTTTTGTGTACTTAATTTGTGAACGATAAAGGTATGATTTGATTCTTATCCAGTCAGAATTGATGTTCAGTGGATTGGCATGTTCCCTATTTCTTTCGAGCAGTGTATATATTTCTATATCTTAATGTTATTGTTCTTTGTAGAATGTAAATGTGTTCAGTGTAACGTAATTAAGACGAAATCCATTCAGGACCAATTGTGGCGTTGGGAACTGAAGCAACAGCACGTAAACATCTGTTAATCCCAGGAGGAGGAGGCGCTTAGTGTTTAATGTCCCGTCGACAACGAGGTCATTAGAGACGGAGCGAAAGCTCGGATGAGGGAAGGATGGGGAAGGAAATCGGCCGTGCCCTTTCAAAGGAACCATCCCGGCATTTGCCGGAAGCGATTTTAGGGAAATCACGGAAAACCTAAATCAGGATGGCTGGAGACGGGATTGAACCGTCGTCCTCCCGAATGCGAGTCCAGTGTGCTTACCACTGCGCCACCTCGCTCGGTGTTAATCCCACTGTACTCACATGGATACGTTGAGGAAGACGGAGAGAAGGAACTCGTTGTATATGGCCATGGAGATGAAGCGGCTCTCGTTGAACTCTGAGGGGGCTTTCCGCACCACGATGCACAGCCGAATGCCCCACACCAGGAACATCACCTCCACTGGAACATAAAAGTTTCGTAACTACTTTTTGCCGTTCGTAACCTCTAACTCGTTTCGTAAGTAATAATAGCTAGGTGTTCACAAACATTGTTTACAACCAAGGCGGGTTCTTATACGATTTAGTATTTACGACTAATAATGATGGGGTGGATGCTGGACCTCAGAGACAAAATTCTGAATTATAGACAAACAATGAGTTGCTATCAAATTTCACACTGAATGCATACGATCCATGTGACTTCTTGTCACACAGTAAAACTCCTCCAGCACACCACAAATAGGACTCTTCAACCACAGTGCCATACTTATTGTTTTTTTATCTTATGCTACTAGTCTTCTCACTGGTTTGAAGCGAGCTACCACCTTTACCTCTCCTGTTGTAATATCCTTGTTTCTTACTAGCCCTTACACTTAATGTCTAAAGGTATTTGCTGTTTATATTCCTAACTCATCTACAACATTGGCCATCTTCGGATTTGTCTGGTTCTACTGAAGTTATTCCTCAACGACTTGACCCAGCTCCTATCAATCTGACACTTTTAGTCACTTGATACATTCCTTTTCTTCCAGATACTTAGGAGAAAATTCCTATTTTCTAATTTACGTTTCATACCATAAATGTAAACATTCTTCTGTAACCCCGGATTTCAACTTTTCATTTCTAGTCCTCTCCAGTTTTCCCACAGTTTTCCTTTCTATACAATGCTGAACTTTGTGCAGTGAATGTTCAAGCAAGGTCACCTGTTGCGCTTCATTTCGTAGGTATCCACATTAATTGAAGAAGGTCAAAGAAAAAAAAAGTTCACCAGTCGAGACAAAAAGCTCCCTCCCATTTATTATGTGGCAAACCCGCTAAAATATTTTAATTACGTCGACCACAAGTGTAAGTTAAATACGTAGCTCTCCTCTCGTAGAGACTGTAAATTAACTGCAGTTCATTACCATTGTCTCTGCACGCTAACTGTGAGAACAGACCGCAGTAGAAAGAGGTGGCCACTAGATGCAAGGCTACCGTGTAGTATGCTCCGTCTGGCTGTGTCCCGTATTCCTGTATAAACCTATTAAAGAGAACGGAGAGGTTGTTCTGGGACGGAAGACAGTAATTCGATACTGAAGCTGTGTTTTCCGTGTACTTTACATCCAATGTAGACAAGCAGTTTCTCTGACGATACTCTTGTATTACAAATTTATCCTTTTCACCCACAAAAAAGCAGGTTGATTTTACCACACACATGTCGTTTTGCACATTTAAAAGATCGTCAGCTGTCTGGGGTGAAACATATTTACAATATTCATACGTTATTGAGGAAAGATTTTTTTCCTTGCAGTGGCAACTACGTTTTTATTTCATCTGGATTAGGGGTATGCATGCAAATTTTCTGTGCAGCAATGTCTACTGTGTTATGTTATTTATAATAATATGTAAATATATCACTTGGATAAAGAGGAAGTGTATTAATTAATAATAGAGACTGTTAGGTAGGAGGTGTTACATAAGTATACAAGGCAGGAAACTCATCACCAAAAGCCACATAAAAACTTAAAATCAAAGCTAAGAAACAGACTTCTAATACGTATTAAAACACACTCAAAAATAGAGCATACATTTTCAGACATACAGAAACAGACAAAAATATTTAAAAAAGCTTAATTTTAAGTTTTTCGGGACAGGCAAAAGTCGCACTCAATATTTTTTGACCGGTTCTGCTCAGTTTACTAGAGAGTCGTCAGAAACTGTGGAACTTACACTGTGGAATGTACAAAGCGTTACAATATGGAGACATAAATTAATGCAAAGCAGCTCACTCAATTTATAGTCTGATAACTTACGTTGAAGATAGTTAGCTGGTTACATTGCTGATGTAAGATATTAAGCTGACTATGTAAGTGTTTGTCATGTCTATGGTCATGTCATTCCAAAACATAACGTAGTATTTGTATTGAGCGAGGTAAGGTCCTGAATACGACGGTGATCGAGAGAGCCTTTGCCGCTGTTTTCTACAAGCCGAATTAAGGTATATTAAGGTAATCACAAGTATACGCACTATTGTGTGTACCTCACATATTTTTCTTTTATGAATGTCAGTACTATTGCTAGTTGGGAATTTTCTCGTTATGTTCTTGCAGATTATGAGTTATTTACATCGAGCAGAGACATAAGACGATAGAATGGGGTGAAAGAGATATAGAAGAGGTAGGTAGGTTAGAGAAAGAGAAATACAATGGTAAAATTCGAAGTTATGGTGGAGAGGAGAAAGAAAGAGACCAGAGGGGCACAATAATGGTGGCTATACCGCCCATAATATGTAAGTTTTGAGTTCCCTCTTGAATGTTTAGTGGTTCTGGATAAGACGCAGATCACAGGGGAGCGCGTTCCACAGTCGTATGACTGAGATGGAGAATGACACGGAGAATGATAATGTGTTATGTAAAGGTACAGCCAAGATGCTAGACGTATCCGATCTGGTATTGAGGTTGTGGAATGATGATAGGTGTTTAACGTGAGAAGATAAGTATTGGGGCACCAGTGACTAAGAAATCGATGAAGTAAGCACATCGTGTGGAGATCGTGTTCCGTATGTGGGCGTATCCAACCTAGCTGGGAGTATGAAGGACTGATATGATCAAACAACCGTATATTGCACACGTATCTAACGCAATCATTCATCACTAGCTCGAGGCATCTTGAATTTTCTCTATTTGTGCCGTGTTGAACTACATCACAGTAGTAAAGATTAGGCAAGACTAGTGTTTGGACTAATTATTGTTTAACATGAGTTGGAAATGTTTTTCTAAATTTTTGGATTGGTTGTAGGGAGGAGAGCGATTTCCTGCAAGCTGTGACTGTTTGTTCTTCCCGGCTTAGGTGTTAGTAAAAGATTATTCCAAGGTCTTTTACTGTTTTTTGGTATGGTAGTTGGGTCCCGTTGAGGAGTATTTGAGAGACTGTTTCGCGGAAGTACCGGCTGATTAAATTTGGATGAGATATAAGAATGACCTGAGACTTCTTGGGGCTTAGTTTCAGACCTAGGTTCTGTGCCCATCTGGAAACAGAGCAAAGATCTGTGTTCATACTTGCTACTGCGTCAGCAATGTTCTTGGGGCTTGCAGTTATGTACAGTTGGATGTCGTCGGCATATAGATGGTAGTTGCAGGAGTGAATCACTGAAGAAATATCATTAATGTACAGTGAGAAGAGTAATGGACCTAGGACGGAGCCTTGGGGAACTCCAGAGCGCACGTTTTTCCATGATGACATCTCCGACCCACAAGTGACTTGCTGACTTCTGTTTTTGAGGTAACTGTCGAACCAGTGTATTGCGCTGTTTGAGAAATTCAGCTGTTTCATTTTAATTAGTAATATATCAAAGTCAACTGTATCAAAAGCCTTGCTAAAGTCAAGCAGTGTTCACGTCTGTCCATAGCATGTTTCATGTCATCAGTTACTTTGATTAATGCAGTTGCTGCACTATGGTGCTTTCGGATGCCTGACTGATATTTATCAAGGGTGAGTTTTGAGGTAATCCGTCAGCTGTACATGGACGATGTATTCTAGGGCTTTAAATATTGCAGGTAGTATGCTGATCGGCCTGTAGTCACCTGGCGACTTTGGGTTGTCAGTCTTGGGTATAGGTTGAATTAAACTTTACTTCCACTCAGTAGGATATGTACTACTGACAAGCGACAGGTTGAAGATGTCTGTGATAACTGGAATAATAGTGTCTACAACGTTCTTAATCTTGCCAATGCTCACTCCATCATTTCCTACTGCGTCTGAAGAGATTCTCATATTTGCCTTGTGTAATGTGCCTGTAGTGACATGTTTTAGGAAAAACTCGTCTCTCGATAGATTGACATCTTGGGGCTGGTAATTTGTCGCTGCGTAACAGTTTACAGCTGTTGACAAGAAATCGTTTAATTCTTCTGCAGACGCTTGATAAACGGTGGCAGATCTTCGCTTCCCTACACCGAAACTGCGCAGCTTTTTCCACAGTGCAGCAGGTTTCCATATGCCGCATACAACAGAAATATTGTATATTACCCGTCTCTCCCTATAGCTCACCCCTGTTTTTCTCAGAATATCGAACATCATGCACCATTTTACACTGTCGAACGCTTTTTCCAGGTCTACACATACTATGAACATGTCTCGATTTTTCTGCAGCCTTGCTTCCATTATCACCCGCAAAGTCAGATTTGCCTCTCTTGTGCCATTAACTTTCCTAAAGCCAAACTGATCGTCATCTGGCTCATCCTCAATGCTCTTTTCCATTCTTCTGCTTATTATTCATTTCAGCGACTTGGATGCATGAGCTGTTAAGCTGTTGTTCGATAATTGTCGCACTTGTCAGCTCTTTTATTCCGAAAGTCAGATGGTATTTCGCCAGACTATTCACGCCAACGTGAATAGTCGTCTTGTTGTGACTTCCCCAAAGATTTCAGAAATTCTGGCGGAATGTTACCTATCCCTTCTGCCTTATTTGACCTTAAGTCCTCCAAAGTTCTCAGGAATTTGGATTCTGATAGTGGTTCTCCTATGTCTTGTAAATCGAGAACTGTTTCTTATCCTGTCACATCAGACAAATCTTCCCCCTCACAGAGAGCATCAATTCAATGTTCCCCCGTATCAGCCCTCTCCTCTGCGTTTAACAGGGAAACTGTCGTTTCAGTCTTAATGTTACCACCCTTGCTTTTAATTTCGCGGAGGGTTGTTTTGACTTTTCTATATGCTGAGTCAGTGCTTCCGACAGTCATTTCTTTTTCTATTTCTTCACATTTTTAATGTGGCTGTTACGTCTTAGCTTCTCTGAACTTCGTATATGTTTCGTTCCTCTTCGACATGTATTTCTGTATTCCTCAATTTCCCTGAACATTAATGTACTTCCTTCTTTCATCGATCAACTGAAGTCTTTCTCCTGTTACTTATTGTTTCTTTGCAGTTGTCTTCTATGTCACTATGTTTTCTTGTTCAACGTCTCGGATGGCCTTTTTAGAGATCTCCATTCTTGTTCAACTGTACTGCCTACTGAGCTTTTCCTTATTGCTGTATCTATAGCCTTAGAGAACTTCAAGCGTATCTCGTCAATATTTAGTACTGCTGTTCCTCTTCTTTGTGTATAGTCTCCCTAACTAAACCCTTAAACTTCAGCCTACTTTTCATCACTACTACATTATGATTTCAGCAATATCTGCTCCTGTGTACGCCTTACAACTCAGTATCTGTGGTTCCGAATTTTCGTGGAGGGTAGCCACGCTCACCATTCCATGGCGCTTCTTTCTGATGGCAACCCGCAGACGCAACAGCGTGGAGCAACAACGGTCGGCATTCGTGGATTCAACAAATTGCACGAAATCCGTAACTTGCGAACCACGGCGATCACTGAAGACTTAACATCACTTTCTCAATAGTGAACAGAACAGTCCCTTTGGTCAAAGGTGAAGCCAGAAGTGTCCAGGAAACTACCACTTTCCTCTGTACAGGGTCGAACATTACTTTATGAACGAATCATTCGCTAACCTTTCGTCACGTCAACCAGCTGCTTCGGCATCCACCGACATAACACTTTCTGGTAGCCTAAGGATCTGTGAATGAAGTCGCCAACAGCTACATACGAAACACCAAGCTCCCGGGGAATGTACACACACCGAAGCGTTTCCGCCTCTGCATGCACGGGGGAACTGTCGTTGTCACTCAAGACTTCATGGCCTTTTACGAGTGCACACCACCACCTCATGCGTCTCATCAAAGCAAGACACTGTTCATCATTCGTGGGCTGCCGTTCCCTGTGGATTTAGATAGATAGACATTGGTCCCTTGTTTCATAGAACACATATCACACTTCAATACTGTTATACCACGGAAGAGTGAAGCAAAACAGCCATCCTCAAAAACGGGCAGCAGCTCCACGCTGTGGAGCTAGTAGCAGATAAAGCCGTGCCGTTCCAAAAAATACCACCCCTGGGAATGGATATGTTGACTTCGTATTTACTGACGTAATTTGGTTAGAAAAAGTAAGGGCAAAGAATTCTTTTTTCGACATCCTATATCTACATCAATTTGAATACCTCACTAAAAATCACTGTAATTCAGTTAATGCACTATTATCGAATACGGTACATAACTTCCATTGCTTAGAGAATGCATTTAAATTGCTACAGTAAATACTAATTTACATTTGAGTCGCAGCATTTGTGGGCATATATATATATATATATATATATATATATATATATATATATATATATATATATATATATATATCACTCGTGCACCAGAAAAATTTCATTGTTGAGATACATCTTTAAAAATATATCTTTACAAATATATCGTTAAAAGACATTTCAAAATAGCTATTTTTGAATATACTTCTGTAAGGAAACGCCAGACTCAAATTTCCCTGTTCCTCGGTCTTTTCCAGGTGTAGCTCCTCCTTTTGTGACTCTTGAACAGAGTATTCGCCTTCCAGTCCGCCATGACTATTAAATTTTCATCTACCTTCATGGACTGACTTATATGTTCAAAATCGGCATGTAGTTTCTCTACGACTTCAACTTCTGCTTGCGACGTCAGCATGCATACCTGAACTATTGTTAAGGGTGTCCGTATGCAGATAATTTTGATGCCAAGAACCCTATCATTGCTCGCAGTAATTCACTTTTTGCCCTACCTTCCTATGCATAATTAAACTCTATTTTGTTATGCCATTTTATGGTGATGTTGATATTATCCTGTAATCCTCTGGCCAGAAATTCCTGTCTCTTTTCCAAAAAAATGGCTCTGAGCACTATGGGTCATCAGTCCCCTAGAACTTAGAACTACTTAAACCTAACTATCCTAAGGACATCACACACATTCATGCCCGATGGAGGACTCGAACTTGCGACTGTAGCAGTCCCGCGGTTCCGGACTGCAGCGCCTAGAACCGCACTATCACCACGGCCGGCTCTCTTTTCCATTTCATTTCACTGATCACTATTGTATCTAGACTGAGAGTTAGCATTCCCCTTTTCAAATTTTATAGCTTTCCTAGCTTGTTCTAACTTCTCAGATTGCACGCCTACATTCATAGAACTCCACACTTTCGTTGATTATTCGACCTTTTTCTCATGGTCACCTCCCACTTGGCAGTCTCTCCCCGGGAATCCGAATGGGGTACAAGCCTGGAGTCTTTTGTCTTTCTTCAGTTACTGGCCACATATCCTGTGGATACACATTATGTATCTTTAATACAGTGGTTTCTATTGATTTATGCATCATCATGCCTGTTATCATTTACGATTCTTCCGCCTTTTAGGGGCAGGCTCACATTTCATGGGCGAAATTGTGTAATAAACCTCTGGCTGCTTCTGCACACTTTTTGACAAGGCAACTGGCAGATCCACTTGTCAGCCGCAATTGCTCATGATTTTTATTTAAATTTAAAAGAGTGGCAAGTTCGAACCTGGGACTCAGGCCGTCTTGACTACTAGTCGAAGATGCTACCACTAGACTACAGGTACCATAACTTCAAAATATGCTAGGATGAATGGCTGCTACATAATTCACTGTGATACACCACAGAAAGGTTAGTTTTGCTGGTAAAGAGTTGACCGACATGCACCTCGTGTAAAGAGTCAATGAATCCGATGGAAGAGCTGCAGAAAAACGCCATTGTGTTCTGAGCGCATGAAACGAGGAAGGGAAATTTTCATGCCTGTTTCATTTTACTCTGCAATAGATTCCTTGATTTAGAAAAAGTAGAGCACTTGGATTGCTATGAATGCTCTCCTAATGAGCATGTGCCACAGTGACTGGTAGTACGGTGCCCTATGTAAATGTTCTTTCCTCTCACAAAACGAAGTACTCATTCATTTTGAATGTTTTTGGCATTGTGAGAAGACACACTGCAATGGAATTAAATCTGGGAAAACAGGAAATTTTGCCGAACACATCTCTGTGCGGGAAGACCGGAGGGTCGGGAGGCGATTTCGTGGGACGAGGGCCTTCACAGCTCCCAGGCATTGTCACTGTTTAGAAGCTCTGGGGTCGTTGAGGAAGCCGAGGGCGGAGGTACAACGAGAATCAGGTCAGGCCTGTTGATGCATTTTTGCAAGCAGCTTTAAAGATTGTGATCACGTATATTCGAAGACACTGTTGTTGTTGTTCTTGTTGTTGTGGCCTTCAGTCCTGAGACTGGTTTCATGCAGCTCTCCATGCTACTCTATCCTGTGCAAGCTGCTTCACCTCTCAGTGCGTAATGCAGCTTACATCCCTTTGAATCTGCTTACTGTATTCATTTCTAGGTCTCCCTCTATGATTTTTACCCTCAACGCTGCCCTTCAGTTCAAAATTGGTGACCTCTTGATGCCTCGGACAAGTCCTATCAACCGATCTCTTCTTCTAGTCAGGTTGTGCCACAAACTCCTCCCCAATTCTGTTCAATACCTCCACATTAGTTATGTGTTCTACCCATCTAATCTTCAGCATTCTTCTTCAGCACCACATTTCGAAAGCTTCTATTCTCTTCTTGTCCAAACTATTTATCGTTCATGTTTTACTTCGATACATGGCTACAATCCATACTAATACTTTCAGAAACGACTTCCTGACACTGAAATCAATACTCGATGTTAACAAATTTCTGTTCTTCAGAAACCCTTTCCTTGTCATTGCCAGTCTACATTTTATATCCTCTCTACTTCAACCATCATCAGTTATTTTGCTCCCCAAATAGCGAAACATCTTTACTACTGTAGGTGTCTCATTTCCTAATCTAATTCCCTCAGCATCACTCGATTTAATTCAACTACATTCCATTATTCTCGTTTTGCTTTGGTTGATGCTCATCTTATACACTCCTTTCAAGACACTGTCCATTCCGTACAACTGCTCTTCCAAGTCCTTTGCTGTGTTTGACAGAATTACAATGTCGTCGGCAAACTTCAAAGTTTTTATTTCTTCTCCATGGATTTTAATACCTACTTTGAATTTTTCTTTTGTTTCCTTCACTGCTTGCTCAATATACAGATTGTATGACTTCGGGGAGAGTCTACAACCCTGTCTCACTCCCTTCCCAACCACTGGTTTCCTTTCGTGTCCCTCCCTTCTTATAATTGCCATCTGGTTTCTGTACAAATTGTATATAGCCCTTAGCTCCCTGTATATTACCCCTGCCACCTTCAGAATTTGAAAGAGAGTCTCCCAGTCAACATTGTCAAAGGCTTTCTCTAAGTCTACAAATGCTATAAACGTAGGTTTGCCTTTTCTTAATCTAGCTTCTAAGATGAGTCGTAGGGTCAGAATTGCATCACGTGTTCCAATATTTCTACATAATCCAAACTGATCTTCCCCGAGGTCGGCTTCTACCAGTTTTTCCATTCGTCTGTAAAGAATTCGCGTTAGTATTTTGCAGCCGTGACTTATTAAACTGATAGTTCGGTAATTTTCACATCAGTCAACATCTGCTTTCTTTGGGATTGGAATTATAATATTCTTCCTGAAGTCAGAGGGTAGACTTTTGTTAGGACTGGCTCTCCCAAGGCCGTCAGTAGTTCCAATGGAATATTGTCTACTCCCGGGGCCTTGTTTCGCCTCAGTACTTTCAGTGCTCTGTGAAACTCTTCACGCAGTATCGTATCCTTGATTTCATCTTCATCTACATCCTCTTCCATTTCCATAAAATTGTCCTCAAGTACATTGCCCCTGTATAGACCCTCTATATATTTCTTCCACCTTTCTGCTTTCCCTTCTTGGCTTAGAACTGGGTTTTCATCTGAGCTCTTGAAATTCATGCAAGTGTTTCTGTTTTCTTCAGTCTCTTTAATTTTCCTGTACGCAATATCTATCTTACCCTTAGTGAAATGTGCCTCTACTTCGTTACATTTGTCCTCTAGCCATCCCTGCTTAGCCATATTGCACTTCCTGTCAATCTCATTTTTGAGACGTTTTTGCCTGCTTCATTTACTGCATTTTTATATTTTCTTCTTTCATCAGTTATGTTCGACATTTCTTCTGTCACCCAAGGATTTCTACTACCTCTCGTCTTTTTACCAATTTGATGGTTCCTCTGCTACCTTCACTGCTTCATCCCTCAAAGCTACCAATTCTTCTTCTACTGTATTTCTTTCCCCCATTCTTGTGAATTGTTCCCTTATGCTCTCCCTGAAACTCTGTACAACCTCTGGTTTAGTCAGTTTATCCAGATCCCATCTCCTCAAATTCCCACCTTTTTGCAGTTTCTTCAGTTTTAATCTACGGTTGATAACCAATAGATTGTGGTCAGAGTCCACATCTAACCCTGGAAATGTCTTACAATTTAAAACCTAGGTCCTAAGTCTCTTTCTTACAATTATATAATCTATGTGAAACCTGTCAGTACCTCCAGGCTTCTTCCATGTATAAAATCATCTTTTATGATTCTTGAACCAAGTGTTAGCTATGGTTAAATTATACCCTTTTGCAAAATTCTTCCAGGTGGCTTCCTCTTTCATTTCTTCCTCCCCATCCATATTCACCTAGTACGTTTCCTTCTCTTCCTTTTCCTACTATCGAACTCCAGTCACCCATAACCATTAAATTTTCGTCTCCCTTCACTATCTGAATAATTTCTTTTATCTCATCATACATTTCTTCAATTTCTTCATCAGCAGAGCTAGATGGCATATAAACTTATACTACTGTAGTAGGCGTGGGTTTCGTGTGTATCTTGGCCACAATTATGCGTTAACTATGCTGTTTGTAGTAGCTTACCCGCACTCCTATTTTTTTAATTCATCATTGAACCTACTCCTGCATTACCACTGTTTGATTTTGTATTTATAACCCTGTATTCACCTGGCCAAAAGTCTTGTTCCTCCTGCCACCGAACTTCGCTAATTCCCACTATATCTAACTTTAACCTATCCATTTCCCTTTTTATATTTTCTAACCTACCTGCCCGATTAAGGGATTTGACATTCCACGCTCCGATCCGTGCAACGCCAGTTTTCATTCTCCTGATAACGACGTCCTCCTGAGCAGCCCCCGCCCGGAGATCCGAATGGGGGACTATTTTACCTCCGGAATATTTTACCCAAGAGGACGGCATCACCATTTAATCATACAGTAAAGCTTCATGCTCTCGGGAAAAATTACGGCTGTAGTTTCCCCTTGCTTTCAGCCGTTCGCAGTACCAGCATAGCAGAGCCGTTTTGGTTATTGTTACAAGGCCAGATCAGTCAAGCATGCAGACTGTTGCACCTGCAACTACTGAAAAGGCTGCTGCCCCTCTTCAGGAATCACACGTTTGTCTGGCCTCTCAACAGATACCCCTCCGTCCAGGTTGCACCTATGGTACTGGTATCTGGATCGCTGAGGCACGCAAGCCTCCCCACCAACGGCAAGGTCTGTGGTTCCTGGGAGGGTGGGGGCGGGGGGGGGGGGGTCGAAAGCACTAGGCCACAAAATAACGATGTAGCCCTTTACCATTTTCCTCATTTTGAAAGCGCTCAGGAGCTAGGCTAGTGCCATGGGCGTGAGGGTGTCGTCAGAAGCACGTAGCGATCTTACTTAGTAGTACGAGATGGCTGAATGGCTGGAGTGATGGCTGAAGACGATGTATTATTTGTGTGACTCTGATCTGCAGGGACATCTCGATTTTACACCACAATTCTTTTGCAATTTCTCTATTGGCAAAAGACGCTGCTTGTGGTGTAATAAAGCGCAGTCCACAGAAGAAGGAGACACATTTTTACGAAATTCAGTCGCCAACCGCAGGTGCGGGGACTCAGACGTTCGCACCCGGACCGGGTGTTGAGGGGTCGGAGACCGGACTACGGACTTGAGTTGAGGTGGGCAGCAGCGCAGCCAAGCTGATCAGCAGAGGCTGCAGTTGCAGCTGTCACGACGCGCTCTCCTGATCTCAGCTGAGCCACATCCACTATTCATCACAGCATTTGAGATTTCGCGGTGCGTACTTGATGCGGCACAGCGATATAGGTGAGGCTGCCCCAAACCTCATACTATTGCCAGTCTCCGATCCGAGAACATGTACTGAGTACATGATTTTCGTTGTCAGTCACCAAGCTTCCAGTGACGGTTTCTGTCAGGATTTCGTGGCGTGAACGTAAGCTTCAGATCGAGTTTTAGTTCATTGGGCTTATGTGGCAGACAGGCCAGTATCTCTGATATCCAGAATAACCAGTTACATGAATGAAGTTATTCAATGTTTATCTCTTTCTTCTAATAAGTGTAATAAACATTTTTTTGGAATGACTTTGGGCGCTGGACTGGTTAAATATTTTCCTATAAACTTACTGTGCAAATCCCCCACTTTCGGATCTATGTCTGCTGACTTAGAGAATCACATTATTCACCTAAATTTACGTATATATAAATTAACTGGGCAGATCATAAAGATGGGCCCAGGCCCCTTTGAAAATGGATTTCTGAGTAGGGAACAAAAAATGGCGTTTGCACACCTAGAGCGATGACAACCCAGTTACGATACTTTTACATCCGGAACATCTGAAGCTTTCATCAGTAAATCTATCCATACTGTGCCGGCTGCGGTGGCCGTGCGGTTCTAGGCACTACAGTCCGGAACCGCGGGACTGCTACAGTCGCAGGTTCGAATCCTGCCTCGGGCATGGATGTGTGTGATGTCCTTAGGTTGGTTAGGTTTAAGTAGTTCTAGGGGACTGATGACCTAAGATGTCAAGTCCCATAGTGTTCAGAGTCATTTGAACCAATCTATCCATACTGCGGTTTATCACTGATAACCTACAGCCAACAAAAGAACAAATAAGGGACAGAACGGAGCAGTACTGAATAGTATCAAGAGGGCGAAGAGTAAAGTGGGAAGTGAAACTATAATCAGCAAGTACCAAGTGTGAATCGGGCAAGCTGATTTCCTAACAACGCACACTTTGCATAAGACGATGTGAAGCAACCAAACTATCAACCTAATGTTAGTAACGCTTCTCCCGCTTACCTCTCCTGCTGAAATCAGGAAGCAGCTGGATTGTGGAATATAGACTGTAAGCCCAGAAATTCTAAAATATTTTAAAATAGGTTGTTTTTCATTTGTTGTACCTAGCGCACCGCTCAGCTCAACGAAAACTCACTCTCGACGTTATAGTGAACTATCGCAACTGTCCAACTTTTAAAAATATATTTAAGATCAATATCATAACTTTTCTACCTGTGTGATCTCGGTCCAGAATTATAGAACCATAAATTGCTTCACAAGCACAGTATTATCATGTCATAATAGACTAGTGTTTCGGAAGCTACGATGAACTTGAATCAAACTCAGTTTAATTTCACTGTCTGATGAAAAGTGTCTGAAACATATATTAGTGGACGTTAATTGGACGTTGTATACATCCCTCGCGCTTAAGACGCCTTGAAATTTACTGAAGATGCTTTCAGTGGTTTGTCTGAATATCTGAGGAGGAATGGTAACCCACTCTTTCTTACAAGCGAAAACCAGAGATGGTTCAATGCCGGACACTAGGTTCTGGTGCTAAGTTCACTTTATAACTCATGCCAGAAATGTTGCAAGGGTTTAAGGTCGATACTCCAGACAAGCTAATTGAATTCAGGGATGTTAGTGCCGACAAACCGTTGCCCCACAGTGCCGCTTTACGACAGTGCCTTTTGTCAGACTGATAAAAATAATCGTCGTCTCCGAACTGTTTCTGTACCACATGCAGTACACAATGGTGTAAGATCTGTTCTTATCCTTGCCGGCCGTGGTGGCCGAGTGGTTCTAGGCGCTTCAGTCTGGAACCACGCGACCGCTACGGTCGCTAGTTCGAATCCTGCCTCGGGCATGGATGTGTGTGTGTGATGTCCTTAGGTTAGTTAGGTGTAAGTAGTTCTAAGTTCCAGGGGACTGATGACCTCAGATGTGCTCAGAGCCATTTTTTGTTCTTATCCTTCTGCATCTAGCGTTTTCCTGAGCGCAGTAAGGTGACCACATCCTAACCACGAAAAGCAGCGTGTACTGCTCACTGCACCTCCCCTACACTTCACTGTTAGCATGAAACGTGACGGCAGGTAAAGTTCGTCACGCATTCGCCAAACCGAAAGCTTCCATCGGACTGCCAGAGGGTATAACTGATTCATCGGTCCAAATCACCATTTTCGAGTCATCCAGTGACCAATAGGGTTGTTCTTCACTCGATCTGAACCTTCGCTTAAGGAGGTAGGACGTCAAACGGGCCGACTTGGGGCAGGAGACCCACCACAGGACATTTTCATTTCCATTGTCTACATTTGTACAAATACATTCCTAAAACTTTGTCAGCATGGCCATCAAGAATTCGCGATTCACATTCGTAGCACTGGAAGTTCAAAAACAAGAGCCTATTAATTTTTTACACGTGAGATTTCATCATTTTTTTCACTTACTATTGGCTCGATTTGTACCTATAGGCACACTTTTCTTTATGAGTAATAGATATTCTTCGATGAATTTTGCATAGCATACAAACCATACTTAGAGGTGTGTGAAACTCTATAATTTCTTTATTTTATGAAAATATTAATGAACTGTTACATTTTAAACTTCATGTTTAGAAAATAATCAAATTTTATAGTCAATTATCTCAATTTTTACCACAGTTTTAATAGATTTGTAAAATTCTAAAGTTTCATACACCTGCAAGTACGCTTTGTATGCTGTGCAAAATTAATTGAAGAATATCTCTTACTTATGAAGAAAAGTATACCTATTGCAACAAATGCAGCTACCAGCAAGTGAAAAATATGATGAAAATTCTAAAGTAATAAAAAAAATATTTTGTTATGTTTTTCAACTTCCGCTGCTATGAGTGTGAATCTTGAATCCTTTCTAATCATCCCGACAAAGTCTTCTGAATTGGTTTGTGGAAGTATAGATACTGGAATTGAAATGTCCTGTGGTACTTCTGCTGCTCCAAGTCGGCCCGTTTTACTTCCTATCCCCCTTATCATTGACTACAGAAATTGTGGCTTATGGAGGAAAGCCCAACCATTTTACCCCATTCTTTTATACCCCCTGCGAAAAATGTGCTAGCTCGAATTCCGTGTGCATAGTGGAACTCACAAGTGCTTCTTCCACTGATTACATGCCATTTTTTACAAAAACCTTTCGAAATGCAGGACGGTCCATGTCCATCAGTACATGATATCTGTACATTAACTGTGGTAGTTCCTTTGCGTTTCCACTTCACGCTCACGTCATCAATATCCAGGTTTGGCAGGTTTAGAAAGGAAATGTACTGGTATCTTTATTCGGTAACATCCAAACCGTAGTCCACTTTAGAACTCACTGAGCACCCATTACGTTGCTGCGGTACCTATTATTACAACATAGTACACTCCGCCTCCTTTTCTTATTTGGTTGTTCTGACTCTCGTGACACCTCATGGTAAATTTAGCATTGCAAACATTTTGGATATTTGTGATAATTTGCTATGGGACCAAACTGCTAAGGTCATCGATCCCTAGGCTTACACAGTACTTAATCTAACTCAAACTAACTTACGCTAACGACAACACACACACCCATGCGCGAGGGAAGACTCGAACCTCCGACAGGGGGCAGCCGCGTGAGCCGTGGCAAGGCGCCCTAGACTGCACGGCTAGCCCGCGCGGCTTAGCATTACATCATCATCATCATCATCATCAGTTATCTGCTATATTAGCAGGTCTTTTGCCTCTCCATTTTCTGCGATCCATTGCTTCCTTCTTAAGGCTGCTGTATGTTGTACCGCCATCATGTCATCCAGTATCTGGAATCTCTTCCTTCCTCGCTTCCTTTTCCTTCTTCATAACCTTCTAAAACTGTTTTTAACAGTCCGTCATTCTTTCTCAATATAGGCCCAATCCAATTTCTTTTTCTTCTTTTTATTACATCTAGTAACTGTCTTTTCTCTCCCACTCTTCTCAATAACTCTTCATTATTTACCTGTCCGTCATTCTTTCTTAATATAGGCCCTATCCAATTTCATTTTCTTCTCTTTATTACGTCTAGCAACTGTCTTTTCTCTCCCACTCTTCTAAGTATCTCTTCATTTTTTAATCTGTCCATCCAACTTATTCTTTCCATCCTCCGCCATTTCCACATCTTAAAAGCCTCCAGCCTTTCTCTGTCTTTCTTCCTCATAGTCCATGTTTCAGCGCCATATAGAAGAACACTCCATATAAGACATTTTATGAGTCTCTTCCTGAGTTCTCTGTCCAGACCGCTGCAGAAAATTCTCCTTTTCTTATAAAACGCCTCTCTTGCCATTTCTATCCTTGTTTTAATTTCTGTGCTGCACTTCCAGTCGGTGTCTATCCTGCATTACATACGAGTGTGTATATGTGATTTCGGTAGCTATAGACAAGGTCGGGCAACTGAATGCAGCGGTTACCGTCGTTCTCAATTCTTCTGGTATAGATACTTAACTAGCTTTAATAAAGGTACGGGAGAGTGTTGTGCATTTGAACTTTTTTGAGAGTTTCGCCTATAACCACGCACTCTCGCGTCTCACAATAACATTTGAAAATGCCGCAAATTGCTTATGGTAACCTCCAGCGCGCTCCTTGATGTGATTCAGAAATCGGACAATAGATTGAAACACCGACTAGGAAATATTATGTGATTCTAGGCACACTCTCCTCCAGGTACAACTTTTTCCTGTACTGGTACTGCCTTGTAAAATCAGCGAAACATATGCAACGCTTACGTACGTAATGACACGTTAAATTCGTGTTTGATTTGGGATAAAAACAGGCGTTACGGCGCCAAAACCGCTAATAGTATGTTCAATGTTTTGTGATGTAGTCGCAACGACGAACCTTAAAGAATATTTCGTCAAATTATCTTTGTTTTAAACCAGCTAGAATGCTCGTACAAATAAAACAGTGGTGGGGAAAATTTCACGGGCCTCACAGTTGTCAAACGGAATTCCAAGGTCGCACCTCCAGACTAATTTTTGCAGCACACACTCGCAAGCAAGGTCAGGGGCACGCCATTAATTGCGTTAGCGGTTTTCTAATCTCGGCTGTTATCGACAGCGGTGACGTGTAACCGGCTGCGCAGCAAATTGCTTTCCGGGCATCAATCACAGTTTACCAGGCAGACGCGTTGCCCGTCCGCATATTTCATGTTTCACTTAGCGTGTGATGGATTTTAGTTGCAGCGCGACTCGTTTCATTGCTATTTAAATCAAGCAGTGACATTCGAAAAAATAGAAAGATCCTCAGCTAACAGCGGAGTGCTTTCTTTCGGTAAACGTATGTATTCAGTGAATTCAATACCTGCAAAATATAATGTTTACGATTGGGTGCGTTCCAAAACTCGTAATGCCTGCCCTATTAATGTTACCATGTCCACAGTTAAATTCCTGCACGGGTATCGTTTCAATTAATTTCTAAGTTCGGTAAAGAAGTTTTCATAAACAATTTTCAATACCTTCTGTTTCTTACCTGCATTTCTTTTAGATATAAAGAGTGCGATGGTTCTAATAGTAGGGGAGAGTTAGAAGATAGTGTACATGGGAACAAGTGACTCTTTTAGGTCTGTAGTTCACTCTAATGACTGAAGTTAGAACCACATTAAGAAATAAGCGTTACAGACAGCCATAAGCAGTTCCCGTGATTTTTTAGAGATTTTGTTGTTGGTAGACGTAGGGTTCTATTTTGTGCAACATCTGTTTGTAATTACACACATCTACGTGCTGCATGATATATTAAGGTTATTTGTAATATACTGTTAACTATTCAGTTAGCGAATTCTATGGGAACTAAAATTCGATAAAATTAGTTTTTGGATGGTAAAGACATACTTCGTTGTTCGTGCACTTCCGTGTATCTTGAAACACATGAAGGTCTGGTGCCGTGCGATGTTTGCAGTTTAGCTCAAGTTCTCTAGTGTCTTAGAATTTTACTTGTATTAAAAATGGAAATTGTGTTCCTTCACAATAGCATCACTTTCAAAGTGCATTTAACCTGTTTAACCGATAACTGGCTTTTCCTAACACTTCAGCATAACTTGATTTCATTTACTGAGTATTGTGGTGCAGTAGCATAATAATGCAACACAGAGATGATTAAATTCAGTGCAGACAAGGTTTTGTCAATTTTTAAATTTCAACAGAACATTCGTCCATAGATACAAGACCATTTTGTAACTAGGTCATGTTTCTATATTTGGAAAAAACTTTAATTTTCCACAGTAATCCTCGCAACTTCAGGAGAAGACTGCATCAGACAGAAGGTCATTGACTCCATTTAAAACTTGATGAAGGAAATACGCTTAAAATTCTATTACAGATCTGGCTAAGAGCGGTAACCCCAAAATACATCACTTTCCCATACGTATGATTCCCTGGATACATTATGAATTATAATCGTAAAATTTTATCTTTCACAAGATACAAGGCAAAAAAAAAAAATTGCAACACAAAAGAGGAAGTTATTGAAAGTCTGTCTGTAATTTGAGATTGATTTAAAAAGAGATGCAATACCAGATTGAAGTTATTTCTTCAAGCATCTGCTCTGAGTCTTCATGATTTTTATCAGTCGAGTGATGCTCCCAAGCAGGAGAAGCATGATATACTTCAAAATGTTCCCGTGATGCTCTATAGCGAGACCAGTTTGGCTCCGGACGTCATGTGAGTTAGGCCACAGTGAATACAAAGAAAAGTATATGAACTCTGGGTACTGAAGAATAGACGAACAATACGAAATACCATGACTATTATCAGTCGAGTGATGCTCCCAAGCAGGAGAAGCATGATATACTTCAAAATGTTCCCGTGATACTCTATAGCGAGACCAGTTTGTCTCCGGACGTCATGTGAGTTAGGCCACAATGAAACTGTTTTCACATTTAGACAAAATTTTCGGAGGAACGTTTTGAAAATCGGTTTTAGTCAATAAAATATAGACTAACGATTAAAAGTAGGCGGCCTATTAAGTAGAACAATAGTGGGTGGTATTTGTTGCTACATTTTCTTTACAATGGATGCAGGTGATTCTGTTGTTACGTTGTGAAGTCAAAGATAGGATGCCAGGCAATATGAAATACTTGGTATTCCATAAAGCCTCTCATGACTGTACAGGAGCGAAGATTAGATTTCTGTCTCATATAAACAGGCGAATATAAAATGAATTTCCCGTATCACATAAACAAATAATTGTTTCGAAACTTTGATTTGATGCTAAACTTAAGTAATCCCTTATCGAATTAAATTTTTTTTCAGTTACTGATAGGTAATTCGTATAAGAGCTTACATCAAGAGCAATCTCAGAACTGCATTTTGTGTACATAAAGTATGTTTTACCTATTTTACGTGATTAACAGCAGTTTTATGCCAATATTCCGTATTTCCCTAATATTCCGAACTAGGCATCAACTGTAACTTCCAATTTTTTTTCGGTGGTAAGCTTTTAAATTTCATTAGGAGAAGTACAAATACTTATTGCCAGAGAGTTGAAACCTATAATAACGTGTGTCTGAGAGTGAAGAATGTGTTCAATTTCAAGATACAGCTTCAAAAGTAAGTGATATTTCATAGTTGTCGAAATCCATCAACTACTCAGCAACATAAATATCAATTAGTAGTAATGTCAAGGATAATAAAATAATAATGACTGTGCTTTTTGTACTGCTCATCAGAATACAATGTTCTTTAATGTTCTGATACTCTGGACACAAAATAACTACTTATTGGTGCTTAAGAAATGCTCTCATCTAATCAGTCCACTGGTTGAAAATACAGTCATTCTAATTTTCACCTCCCTCTGACACATCTAAGTCAGCGAGCAAAACTACAAGTGATGATAGAGGTTCAAATTAACTAACCTAAACTGCCTCTCTGGTGAAACAAGCGAACGATTTCTTTTTTTAAAATTTTGGTGTGTTTCCGGACACAAAAAGGTTACTCAATGGCGTGTAACAGATATTAACGTCTTATCTATCAGTATACTGGTCCAAAAGATAATAATATTAATTTTCACCTTCTTCATCACATCTGACTCAGCTAGTAAAAGTACAAGCGATGACACTGTCTCCCTTGTGAAACATGTGTGCATTGCTAAATCAAAGACGTATTTTAATTATTCTTTCAGATACGACAAGGTATATGATTGTCCGAAAATGAACACAATGAAACAGCTGTGACGAAGCATTATTTATTTATACTTGTTTCACCGTTTATGCTACCATTACTTTCGTTACCAAAGTAATTTGATTAAAACACAAATCTGTATGTCTCAATAATTCACACATTTTCTTAAATTTTAGTCATTCCGGTCCGAATACTTTGGAATGTAGTTTAAGCATTTGTCATTCTACATTTTCGAATAACCAACGACATGTTTCAGCAAATAGCCGTCATAATACTAAATATTTAGTAGAATCAAACGCCTGTCTATAATCAAGAATTTTGGTAATTTAAAGGAGAACAGAATGTTCCACTGATTGATACCAGCGCAGAAATTTTTAGAGCATTTTTTTTATACCAAGTTATGTCAAAAGAAACTCCCTCAGTAAAACTGACTATACACCTTATGAGTCAGCGAAATGTAAATTAATGTCTTAAAACGACAAACACCAAAATATAGTTTGTGAACCACTATTTGTATTTGCTATGTGACTGGACCAAAGAGAAGCAGCTGAAATTTAAAAGAAGATAGCAATTTACTCTATGATACCAGAGGCTGATATGATATTCCACTGTGTTATGTTTTACGCTGTAAAATGTTTTTAAAAAATTAATGTTGTATACGGTGGTTGCTCAGCAGAATTACTTCATTTTGTTATTGGTTTCAGCAAAGAACGCTCATTCTCACGCATGGAAGACATTTTGCCTATTCGTGAGGAAAATCGTTTATGTTTGACAAGAGTAGTAAAATAACGAGGTTCGTAGTAGAAGATGACCTGTTTTTCGATATAACTACTTCGTCATAGTGACTAACTTAGTCATGTCAAAGTCATACATTTCAGTCATCGACAAATTCTTTACAGAAGTTACAAAAGAACAACGCTTAAACGGTATCTTACACAGCAATCAGATATTGATTTTAACGGTGAAGTATGTGTACCAGATACCGTAATGAAGAAAAACTAAGAGATTCGACAAAGCGATGCCCTATTCTCCCGATTGGCGTGATTATAGTATGTTCTGTATAGTAGTTTTACTTGTTCTTGGACCCACCAAGGACACATTGTCCCAGAAACATTATGCAACGCCACTATTTGTTACACCGAGCTTCGTGAGGCTGGTGAATATTTGTGTCAGTTTACGTATTCCAGGGATTCTGTGAATGATGTCGATTCAGCGTACAGACGCTTGCGTGAGAAATGGAACATTTTGTCATCTCTTACAGGGAAACGCTTCCTCTCGGCAGAACGCATTCTTATGAAAAGCACTTTACCAACCCCTCTCTAAGAATGACTTATCACCCATCTTTATCCACAGATGCCTCATTTTATAGCAAGCGATGCGCTCATGTAAAAAAACATCCCTTCTTTATCTTCCGCTCCTCTTCCCCCTTTTCTCTTATCACACCTCTGACACCTTGAAAGGATACGTGGTTTTAGCTCGTGACAGAAAAATATATCCCGTAATGTACTGTGTTTTAAAAATATGTTGGTGTCATCGATATACATATAATTTGCACGCGACTTGAGGAGGAGCTGCAAATTGCTTTAACCTTAAACAGAGGCGAATTTTATGACCGCTCTTGCTAATCTAAGAAAATTACATCTAGGATTCAATTCAGAATATTACATCACGTTATGAATTTCCTGTTTGCTCGACTTTGGGAAAGAGATCATCAGATACCAGTTCTAACAACCCTACCACAACAAAGGTCAAAAATTTTATAATGACTGTGGTGTTGCTCACGCTGCTAAATACTGCATTTTCGGGCAACAACAATGTTATTATGTGGCAGGTGTCATTAGAGCACAGTTAATAAACTGTAATAATGAATAAACTAGGCACTCATCTTTTCGTGTTTCATACGCTGGTCTCGTTGTAAAATTATGGCACAATCGTCGAAAATCTAGGTGATAATTCGAAGATCGGATGCAAAGACGCCTAGGTTTTATTCTGCTATATTCAAAAGTTTTATAGATGTGTTTCACAAACCATT
This sequence comes from Schistocerca piceifrons, assembly GCF_021461385.2. Classification (NCBI taxonomy): domain Eukaryota; kingdom Metazoa; phylum Arthropoda; class Insecta; order Orthoptera; family Acrididae; genus Schistocerca; species Schistocerca piceifrons. The sequence goes on along the minus strand of NC_060142.1, from coordinate 686,047,058 downwards.
CTTGAAGATTAAACCTTTTAAAGTTAGCACAATGGTGATGAAAAAAATAATCAGCACTCCGAATTTAAGTTACCCTTCCTTTTTATTGCTTTTGTTGTAATATCACGTAACACACAAAACATCATTTCAATACAAAACATACTTGAAAACATCTTCCTCACTGTTAAAGTTCACATTTAATAAACTGGCTACAATATGCGTCTTTCCAACATGACGTCCAAGACTTGACCTTCTCAAGGTCCGACTCTCTAACAACTAACTAATAATCGCTTACGCGCCCAAGTACGACAAAGATCATAGTGACAAAATAAAAAATACACATAAGAATAATATCATTGCAAGATAAACATATCGATGTATCAAAGTACCTCTACATGAATTAAATCAAATCTGAATGTTGTCTCAGAAATAAGTCAACTACTTTACAGAAACACAGTAGAATATTGCTGGTATCGAGAGGTTCAGGTGAGCTGCCGTAATGGTTACGTAACTCAAGTACCATTACACAGTGTTGCGTAAATTCTACAGTCAACGCATTAATGTAATGTATTGCGAATAAATAGAAAGAAGGATCCTCTATTATATGATTATATGATAGAGGAACAAACACTGGTAGCAGTTACTCCAGGAAAATATCTGGGAGTATGCGTGCGGAACGATTTGAAGTGGAATGATCATATAAAATTAATTGTTGGTAAGACGGGTACCAGGTTGAGATTCATTGAGAGAGTCCTCAGAAAATGTAGTCCATCAACAAAGGAGGTGGCTTACAAAACACTCGTTCAAACTATACTTGAGTATTGCTCATCAGTGTGGGATCCGTACCAGATCGGGTTGACAGAGGAGATAGAGAAGTTTCGAAGAAGGGCGGCGCGTTTCGTCACAGGGTTATTTGGTAACCGTGATAGCGTTACCCGAGATGTTTAGCAAACTCAAGTGGCAGACTCTGCAAGAGAGGCACACTGCATCGCGGTGTAGCTTGCTCGCCAGGTTTCGAGAGGTTGAGTTTCTGGATGAGGTACCGAATATATTGCTTCCCCCTATCTATACCTCCCGAGGAGATCACGAATGTAAAATTAGAGAGATTAGAGCGCGCACGGAGGCTTTCAGACAGTCGTTCTTCCCGCGAACCATACGCGACTGGAACAGAAAAGGGAGGTAATGACAGTGGCACGCAAAGTGCCCTCCGCCACACACCGTTGGGTGGCTTGCGGAGTATAAATGTAGATGTCGATGTAGATGTAGATGTAGATTGCATGTTGAACTTTAGTTTGTTAGAGCATAACTGTGAAACAGACAAAAGTAATTTTTCCAAACACGTCTGTTTTAATATGAGGGAAATGCCGTGTAAAAGATAAAAAATTGTACTTCAGTGTATATTCGTGCTTATCTATACAGCAAACAAAATGAATAATATGAATTTCGTCATACTGCGACCACTTCATTATTACATATAAGAGATTGTACCTAGGAGCAAAACCATGATCAGAAAACTTTCAGTTATTATTACACTGAAAACTAACCTCGAATTAGAGTATGCCACAGCACAGTTCCACACAGACTTCATGTAATTGTGGGTAATAAAAATGAACAGCCATTTACAAATGTTTACAAATAATCCAACCTTCATTAAACACATATTTTCAAAGCGTATACATTTAAATGAAGTTGTGACCTTTGGAACGCACAAACTGAAACAGATGTAAATAGGCTAGCAATTAAAAATAGATATTTCTTTGAACATCCTTTTTGTAGTGCATATTTACTGCGAATCCGTCGTTCGGCGAACAGCGGGTCTCTTTTAGAAATTGCACAGCAGGATAAATTTCGACCTCACTCGTCCTGCAGACCGGCTGTAGAACTTTCAATGATCCTTTCAGGCGGATCTTTTAGTAATGTAACATTACTTGGACAGTAAGAGGAGAAGTATACCTCAGCAGACTCGGCTAACAAACGAACTCGCTCGGCTTGTAACACAAAAGGAGGAGAAATCTCTTTGTGCGATGTAGGGTTCTGGGCGATTTAAAGCTGATGGGAAGTATTGTTTTCCTACCGTTCAACGTCTAAATATATACTCCGCAGTGCAATGTACGGCGAATGACGGAGGGTTTTAAATACTAAGAATTTATTTTCGTATTCCTCCTAGTCCTTTCACGCATGAAATAACGGAAGAAGAGGATGTACTTGTACAACACGTTGTGAACAAGAATTCTTCCTAGTTTAATCAGTGGGCTATCAGTGCTATATTTTTCGCGTATATCTTGCATGAAGGGCCGCACGAAAAAGAGAGATACAGTAGCCCTTACGGTGACACATGTACCGCGTTTTTCCGTTATTTCATATGTGAATGGAATAGGACAGGAACTTAATAATATGGGGCCCTTTGTAGTTCTGTATGCTATATGTATGTCATTGTTTATTCGAGTGTCACTCGAGGCAGCTGAATTGTAGCACGTGCTCTTTACATGTTAGTCCTCTAATTTTACCCAAAAGGATACCGCGTGAACAACGATTCCTTTCCATTTACCGTAGCAACTATTTTAGCAACATATCAGTAGTTTTTTCGATGCCTACTGTCATATTTACTTGATAACTTGAAGCATCCCCAACTCTCTTGTGGTTCCCTTTTTAGGTACTCCACGTCAACGTCTGCTCGTAGATACGTATCGTCGGTAGGTTTTCCGGCTTTATTTCTGGACGTGACAGCGACGACTCTCCGATGAGGTGCGGGCCTTGTGTTTTGTTATTACTGCGAGTCTTGTAAATATCGCTTTTATTTAGTAATTTGCCCGGCTAAAACTCTCCCCTTTTATGGTTACGACAGCCTGCACCACCTTTCGCAGGGAGTGGGGACGTCAAAGAGTCACAAAAGTTCATATTAAGCAGTCCGTAAAACACACAAACGTTCACTTCAGTTAGTGTGCTAGTTAATGCCTACGCTTTCCGTTAGATGGTGCTGACTTAGTGCTGAATAGCATTGGTTCCGTAAAACCTTCACTGATTAGTACTAGGTAAATGACATAAGTACAACACTCTTGTATTTCACTTTCACTCTATATTCAAGGATTAGTATGGTGATGGATGATGGTCTATTTAAAAGGTTCCTAGCCTCGAGGAATTTAAATAGTCCGCAAATGCCGATATGCACGCGCTCTACGTCCAGATTCGCAACTAACGGCACACGACACTTTCCAAAGTCTACACCTTAAAATCTGAATAACGGTATCTCTGAATTCACTCGTATCAGCAGATAATTTGAGTTTCTGTCGTCTATATGTCCGTAAATTTCCAATCTAGGACTAAAGTCCTAAACTCCCTTTCATACTCCGTTAGTACCAACAGTCAGAGATCGTACACTGCTTCACTTTTAATCTCAGTAAGATTCTCTGACAGTTTACCGTGAATCTTAACACGATAAAGTCCAATCTAATTATTATCTCGCTGGCTGACACGGGTTCCCCGCCCTTTCACGAAACAATCAAGAAAAAAAGGCGACAATAATGACGATCAGGCCTTTTTATAGGTTTTTCATCACAAGAGTTTAACATCACTGCCTTCTCCATGACGGAGCTTCCGTGCCTTTACTGTACTTAGACGTTAAACTACTTGCTGATATACTATAATTTTGATCTGCAATTACCGAACTCTGATTCTACACTACTTTCCCATCTAAAAATTCTATTCTTAATTTTAAATTATTCTTTCCATAGCTTTTATCACTTAACTGAACCGAGGTGTTACAACGTCTGCCAACAGTAGAACGGAATTGTAGAGCAGGCCATGCTGACGCATTATTTGTGCTTTCCTTCAGATATGCACTGTATTTTTTCAGAACAGTTCCAATACATCTAAGCTTTCCATTCAACTTTAGTACTGTGGATTTCACGTATTCATTCCATTTCACAACGCCTCTTAGCCACGAACACCAGACGTTCACCACTAATATTGCAATCCTGCAGTACCTGGTTATTACTTTTTGTCACAGACACTATCTTTCATGTACCCCATTCAAAGAGCATCGGTCTTCTTCTCATCTAGTGTAAAATATCGTCTCATTCTTCCTGGATTTATTTGTGATAGGACTGGTGCTGTGCTGTATATACCGGGTGATCAAAAAGTCAGTATAGATTTGAAAACTTGATAAACCACGGAATAATGTAGATATAGAGGTAAAAATTGACACACATGCTTGGAATGACATGGGGTTTTATTAGAACCCAAAAAACAACTCATATTGCAAGACGCGTGAAAGATCTCTTACGCGCGTCGTTTGGTGATGATCGTGTGCTTAGCCGCCACTTTCGTCATGCTTGACCTCCCAGGTCCCCAGACCTCAGTCCGTGCGATTATTGGCTTTGGGGTTACCTGAAGTCGCAAGTGTATCGTGATCGATCGACATCTCTAGGGATGCTGAAAGACAACATCTGACGCCAATGCCTCACCATAACTGCGGACATGCTTTACAGTGCTGTTCACAACATTATTCCTCGACTACAGCTATTGTTGAGAAATGATGGTGGATACATTGAGCATTTCCTGTAAAGAAATTCATCTTTGCTTTGCCTTACTTTGTTACACTAATTATTGTGATTCTGATCAGATGAAGCGCCACTTTGTGAACTTTTGTATTTTTTTGATTCTAATACAACCCCATGTCATTCCAAGCATGTGTGTCAATTTGTACCTCTCTATCTACATTATTCCGTGATTTATTCAGTTTTCAAACTAATACTGGCTTTTTGATCACGAGGTACATAAACGATTTGGCGGACAGGGTGAGGAGCAATCTGCGGTTGTTTGCTGATGATGCCGTACGCCTAAGGTGTGGAAATTGAGTGACTGTAGAGAGATAGAAGACGATTTAGACCAAATTTGCAGTTGGTATGATGAATGGCAGCTAACCACCAAATGTGGAAAAATGGAAGTTAATGTGGAAGAGCAGGAGGATCAAACTTTTAATGTACGGATACAGTATTATGTAAATGTATACAGGGTTTGGGAAAGGAGGGGGGCGGTTGTTACATTTGCCTCATGGCGGCAGTGTGCGGGTGTTCGAGCGGTCAGGATTTGAGAGTGGGCATCCAGGGCTGCCGCTAAATGACAAAACAGGAAGTTAGATACAATAAAGAGGATGTATTTCAATGTACAGTGTACAAGGGGCGCGCCTGGGATCGGAAGTCAACGGGTTTATGCCAGTCTCAGAGGTCGAACAATTAATTGAAATGGACAACTGAAGGAGAAGCGGTTGGTGCTACCTGACGTTGGTGGGTGGTCGTGAAAAGCAGAGCCAGAGGCTCTGCCTTCCAAGAAGATGTTTGTTCAGCTCCAAGTCTGGATTACAAGAGCGAGAAGCAACTGTGTACCGCACCGAAGAACACTCCAGTTGAGAGGTGGCATGAGCCGTCTCTCATATTTCTATCTTACGCTGAGTAATTCGATTTTTCTCTCTAATGGCATGCGGTGCAAAGTTATTTCTTGACACGTGGACTTCCCACGCAGCATCTCTGGTCACCCGGGTGGCCCGGTGACAGGCAGGTATTGCTGATCTTGAAAGGGTTAAGCCGACGGGTGTGAGGGAGTCGAGTGGATGCTTTCCAGACGCCGACATTGTCATAAGAGGGGGGGGAGACACGTCCACAGGGGCCTGACGGAGCGGCTGGGCTAGAGATTCCGTTACTTCACAGAAACTTAGTGAAAACACTTTCTGGCGGGCTACCAGCGAGGCGTGGGAATGACTTGCGTCACCAGATGGTCTTGGCCGGCAAATTCCCGCGTTTTCTACAAAATCGTAACTGTGATTAGCTTGCTCACGGGATAGCTCCTTCACGTAGCAAAATCGGCGCAGAAATTGGCACCAAGTACCTCCATTGGAGGAATAGTAGTGCGTCGGCAATAGAGTGTGATTTTCCGCCGGTTTTCGAGTTGCTGATTGGAACGTTTAACCACGGTCACTGTTGTGGGGGCGGGAATGTTCTGTGTTCGGCTTGTACAGGTGCTCTTGAGGGAGTCAGCACTCGCCTTTCGGTCGGAGTAGGTTACAAGACTGAGCTCTCGCTGCTCTGGACAGACTGCCTTCCGTTGGCTGTCTAATATACATTTATTTAATTGTAACTGTTTGACGAAGTTGCTGAAGTTTCGACTTCAACATAACTTTCCGAGTACAGTTGGCCATTGAGCGTTCTGCGTACAAGTGGCCTACATTGTCCGTCTTGAGCGGTTTTGGCTAAAGTTGACTATGTCGGAGTTACTGTGTGACTTCGCTTGTTACAATCAATCATTGAACCGTGAGTGATTGTGTGGCGAGCCTTCTTCGTCTTCCTCAGAGGCGCATTTGTATTGATAGGAAGTCTTTAGTCTAGATCAACCAGACCAGGATTATTTGTTTCGGGCTATACTCGCGACATTATCATTCCCACGACGGGACGTCGAAGCAGCCAGCTATCGCTTCCGGTACACTAGATCGTGTCCTTGCAGTTAAGAAGACAGCTTGGTAATGTATGTCCACAGCACTGGCAGATTAGGGAATTTTGCTCTGTGATAATCAGAGCCCAGCAAAGCGCACCTGTTCCCGTCTTTTCTTACGTGGTTCTGTCTTTTATGCTCATTGTCTGAGTTCTCACTACTGTAGCAGCAATTAATGTTGGTTTGACTGGGTGTTTCTCTTAAGATTTGAATTGCAAGGAATTGGCTCCACATACCACTTGGTCATAAACGTCACAAGCTAGTTTATGGATAACTTCACCTTCACAGCATTTATTTGAGTTTCCAATTTGACGTATTGTAAATGTTTCATGTGTTTGTTTATTATTTTGAGTTTAGTCATAATAAACCGAACTGTTATTTTGGACAGAACTTTCATTTTGTGGATTGGTAAAGCAACCCTTTCATTTCTCACTACGTTAACGAAACTTTCCTTTATCAAATTAATTTCTATCAAATTAAATTATTGCAGGTGCCAGACTCTTTTCTACTCCACTTGCAGGGTCGATTACAGTCAGTTTGCGTATCTTCTTAAGCCACGTGCAACAGCAAAAGTCGGAGTTAGAAAAGGGGAGCTTAGAGCATCATTTCCATATGAAGATTCTAGAAGAATTTAGTGTTAAATACACTGCTAGTCCCGGCACCTCGCACAGTGTACACACACGTGATCGGTATCCCGCGCACGCTACTGGCTAAAACTAATGGCCTGAATTCGCTAGCATTTTCAGTAGAGGTCTCAAGGTGTCTCTTGTCAGCAGCGTTAGCTGGACAGAACTGCCTCAGTTTTGAAAGATAGCTTGCTTGTGTGACGTAGTCACAGCGTAAGATGCTCTGAGAGTAAATTTGTGAAGATTTGACTGAGCCTTTGAAATAAAGTTTTTAAACCAATTCCCTAAAAGATTCCTTGACTGGCTGCCACCTTGTACAATTACTAGTATTTTGCTTGACACAGCCAAGTCTTTTAAATATCTGGGCCTAATGTAGCAGATCGATATGAGGTGGAAGGAGCATGTGAGAACCGAGGTAGCGAAGGCGAACGGTCGACTTCGGTCTATTGGGAGAATTTTAGGAAAGACTGGTTCACCTGCAAAGGAGACCGCATATAGGACACTGGTGCGGCCTATTCTTGAGTACTGCTCGAGTGTTTGGGATCTGTACCAGGTCTGATTGAAGGAAGACATCGAAGCAATTCAGAGGTGGGCTGCTAGAATTGTTGCCGATAGGTTCAAACAACACGTAACTGTTACGCAGATGCTTCGGGAAATGAAATGGGAATCCTTCGAGAGAAGACGACTTTCTCTTCACGAAACACTATTGAGAAAGTTTAGTGAATCGTCATTTGAAGCTAATTGCCGAACTATTCTACTGCCGCCAAAAAAACTACGCATAAGGACCACCAAGATAAGATACGAGAAATTAGGTATCATACGGAGTCGTTTCTCCCTCGCTCTGCGAATGGAACAGCAAAGGAACTGACAGGTAGTGATACAGAGTACCCTCCTCAACGCATCGTAAGTTGGCTTGTGGAGTATCTATCCATATGTAGATGTAGATGTAGACTTCCTCCTTACATCATCCGGCGATGATACTTTGCTGTAGACGAAAGTATCCTCAGTGAACAATCTGAGATTGCTGGTCATCCTGTCTGATAAATCATTGACGTATGTTCAAGATATTCTAACGGTTCGATTAGGCTTATTCGAGACAAAGCGATATGGAGTTTTTTTCTGTAAAACCGAAGTAAAAACGCATTGTATTACTGACAAAACATTTTCCAGCCAGACACACATATGAGGTCTGTGCGATCGTGTGTATCTTAGCAGTCAAAATGTGGATAGCCGTGTAACATATTCCGGATAACTGGTAATCAGTCAGTTCACCTACTTCAGTTATTCTTAAGTTGGCGTGTGTGAATACCATGAGCTGACTATCAAAGGAGTGCGAGTATGTGTTTTTTCTCACCAAGGTCTTAATGGTCTAGTTTAGAATAGACCCTAAAATCCTGTATCACATGGACGTAAGAGATATTTGTTATTAGAAATAAGAGGTGTTGTCCATCCACAATTTCACTGCGTGGCGTCGCAACTAGTGCGCGATCGCCCATTTGTCTATTAAAAGTTTTACTTCAGAATGTATGTGGGCTGCATTGTAAGCCGGTAGATTATTATACGGTCAGTAACGGACGAGCTATCTCCTGCAGACTGACGTCCCGACCATCTGTTGCAGCTGCGTGTGTGAAAGCAGTGGAGTATGGCTGGCAGGCCAGTTACATTATACGAAACTAAAAATATTGATAACTAATAAAGGATTAACCTGTGGACCGTCTTATTTGATTTACATCCTTCTGTTGTGAAAACAAACAATATGTCAAAGTCTGAGATCAAAAATAGTTGTATTTTGGATGTTAGTAAAATTCCATACAAAAACGTAATTTTCCGACAGTCAAGAATTTAAATAAATACAGTGATGTAATAGTTTTCCTTCAGTGACTATGTACGATGATCTGATAACACTTTCAGTGTTCATATATAAATTTGGAATGTTTTTAGTTTCAGAAAAACTCTGTGACTTTTATATAACAATAATTTCAAGAATTCTGAGTAGATATGTGCATTGTGTGTTAGAGTGCGTGTGAATGAGAATGCGTGCGTGAGAGTATGTGGGACATTCGGCATTATTAAAAATTATTCATGTAATTCTATGCAGGAACTGGCAAGTGATCCAACTCTGTAACGTGGGAACGAATCCAGTAGTGGTTCCCCTACTAATGAATGTCGGATGTCCAAGTATGTATGCTTATGCGTAAGATAGCCAGAAATTCGCGACTACATAATAAATTTCCAGATATAGAGTAAAGCTTATAGTTCATTTTGTTTTGTTTATTTAATTAGAGAGTTTTTTGTTACTTAATTTGATGACGTCAATGAGCCTAGAGAAGTGGTTGGCGCTTGCTAGATTTTGGCGCGAGCCGCGCCCTAGAAGTGAGTTCTCATTGGTCGTAAGCGCTGACAGCCAATGAGAAGCGAGACGGTTGGCCGCCTATCGAGGATATACAGTTTTGAGGGTGGGAGAGTGAGAGGAGAGTCGCGAGCTAGTTTTGATTCGAGGCGGTTTTGCTGAATGTGACTTTTCGCATTATGTGTAAGATGAAGTCTTGGGATGACTTCCGCGTTATGGTCCACTGTTAATGGTATCTGGTAGTGACCAGAAACTGTTTATGAAACCTTTAGAGTGTAGTGACAATTCGTTCCGACGAAAATCGCGAGTGAACTTTGAAGTATATAGCGTGGCGGTACTGAGTATATTCTTACTGAGTATTTCATGGCGAGCATAAACTTTAACTAAAGAGAACCACTAAATATCGTGTGCAGAAGTAATTGGCCGATCGTTGACTGTGAACAAGTAATTGGTTTCAAAGTTTGGGAATTTAAAAGTTCTGGCTGTTTTAGGTATGGCGATCACTGTGAGCAGAAACTTAAGTAATTTTCGTAAATGTGGGCTGATGATCTTGCTTAACGGCAATAAAGATCTATTGAAGGTTTAAATTTGAACTTCATGTTTAAAGTACGAGTCACATCCCCTTTCCGAATCATTTCTTTAAAGTACATAAACAATTTTCAGCAAATTTTACCTATAGTGGCCTCCGGCGTGTAGCTATGAGGTTACAGTTCCCTCAACACGACTTTTCTGTGATCTCGTAAGTAGCTGCAGTCAGGAGTTTACGTGCGAAGATCTACCGCTGTAAAGAGGTAGGTGAACAAAAATTATAAAAGAAATAGCATTGCAGCAGCAACTTACATGTGAATGCAATGCGACATAATTAAGTATCCAATTCTCACCACTGAGTTGCTACAGAAGTCAACCTTTCAAAAGACATTGAGCTCTGTGGAAGCTTCGGTCAGTGGCCAACGATTGGGTCTCTCGACTATCGATGTCATTAACGATATCACTTACCATTAAAATTGTTGGTTTTTTCATCCGAAAAAGATACTGCAAATCATTTGTAATGGAATGATGAATATTGGAACCTTTCTGATTGGGCCAGCCGGTGTGTTCGTGCGGTTCTAGGCGCTTCCCTCTGGAACCGCGCGACCGCTCCGGTCGCAGGTTCGAATCCTGCCTCGGGCATGGATGTGTGTGTTGTCCTTAGGTTAGTTAGGTTTAAGTAGTTCTAAGTTCTAGGGGACTGATGACCACAGATCTTAAGTCCCATAGTGCTCAGAGTAATTTTTTTGAACCTTTCTGATTGGTAAACAACGTCGTTACACTCGTTTCATTGTATGAGGTCAGTTTACATAAAATTACTGCTAGTCATGTAGCCTTTGAACAGCCGTTTTGCAGTTTCACCCTAACCTTTGAATTCAAAGACACAGACATAAAATTAGTGTAGCGTTAATATCCATGACTTCAAGGACCTACGTAACATTATTCAGCAACTTCACTTATACGTGACTGAGGTCTGTTCTTGCTTACAAGTGCCTGTTGGGCGCAGAATGAGTTTTCTCTCTACAGGAGAGGGCGCTGATTGGAAACCCGCTGGATAGTTAAAAGTGGGCACCAGATTGGAACTCAAGCCTGAGCATGTACATTTTGTGGGTAATTTGCTCTACGGATTGTTTTCCTTCCTTTATTCCTACGTCGCCTTTATACACTAGTTCTGCACGGATGCCACATGAAATCTTCACATTCCATCCATGAGAACTTCATGTAATTTTTTGTTACAGAGGGTGGCCAGTCCGCTGGAAGAGCTCGCAGAACTAAAATGCCGACTAAATTTATCACCGCAACTCCTACCTTCAGAACGTCACAGAAGTTCTCCTGCATACCTTGTCGAGATAGCACTTGTGGAACAAGCCATGTTATGTAATGGTAATTGATCACAGAATTAATTTTTACTTCACATGAAGAACCTAGGTTCGAGTCCCAATCCAGCTAAAAATTATAATCTGTCATGATCTATCAACCTGTTGGTTGTTTCGATTTCTGTATCAAATGGTGAGGTTGCAAAATCAACTATGGACGATAACATGCAACAGCGTACGGCGTTATCTTTTTTGCTATTAAAGTTGGATCAGTTTTCATCGAGAGATCTTTAGCGACAAAGTCCGCCTGTTTAGCTGGGTAGCCGGCACGGTAGCTCAGCGTGTTCGGTCAGAGGGTTAACTGCCATCTGTAATAAAAAAACTGAGTTAATGGATCAGCCACGACCTTAAACGGATGTGTTACAACGTCCGTCCTGAGCAGATGCAATGAACGAAAACGAACAAAATGAGAATATAAAAAAATAAAAGGTGGTAACGTGCTTACCTCCCATGCAAGCGGGCCGGGTTCGATTCCCGTCCGGGATGGAGTTTTTCTCCGTTTGGGGATTGGGTGTTGTGTTGTAGTCATCATCCTTTCATCCTCATCAAGTCGCCCAATATGGCGTCGCCTGAAATAAGACTTGCACTGGCAGCCGAACATCCCCGGGTCGGACCTCCCGGCGAACGATGCATATGCTCATTTAAGTTTCTTTTTACCAGAAAAATTTTCGTTTACTTTACGTCTATAGTCACAAATTTTTGTCGGTAGACTACCGGTTTCGGTCTATAATGACCACTTTCAGATCTGTTTTTAAAAAACGTATGCTAATGTACCGGAGCCATAGGACATGTTTTTCTAAAACAGGTCTGAAGATGGCCATTATAGACCGAAACCGGTAGTCTGATGATTAAAATTTGTGATTATAGACATAAAGTGAAGAAAATTTTTTATATATTCGGATCATTGTTGAAATCGCGACCATGTCGCAGCTTCTGATCTTTAGAGAGTTTTCTGCTTGTGTATGAAAGACGTAAGGAGATAATAGTTTCTCCCCACACATACAGGAATGCCGTTTGCCTTGGAGGGACACGGCCGCAGTGCACCCCGCTACAGAGCTGCCTACATTTGCCCGAGGCGGTGTCGCAGCGCCCCTCTGGGGTCCCTAATGTCCTCCCTAGGGGGCGGCGGGCGACCCTCCACCCGCTGAGATGGCCCCATTCCTTCTCCCCTGGTAGAGCAAGAAGCCTGATCGATTTGGAAAGAGCACTCTCGCTGCGGTTAGGTTACTAGCATCTCAATCCGCCTAGGACTTAACACAGAGGCTTTGTTCACATATGACACTCTTTTTGTATATTGCTGTGTCTTTTCACTACATATAGTTGTTGTGGTCTTCAGTCTTGAAACTGGTTTAATGCAGCTCTCCATGCTACTCTATCCTGTGCAAGCTTCTTCATCTCCCTGTACCTCCTGCAACCTACATCCTTCTGAATCTGCTTAGTGTATTCATCTCTTGGTCTCCCTCTAAGAGTTTTACCCTCCACGCTGCCCTACAATCTTCCATACATGGCTACACTCCATACAAATACTTTCAGAAACGACTTCCTGACACTTAAATCTCTACTCGATGTTAAGAAATTTCTATTCTTCAGAAACTCTTTCCTTGCCATTGCGTTTTCCTTTTTTATCGTCTCTACTTGGACCATCATCAGTTATTTGGCTCCCTAAACAGCAAACCTCCTTTGCTACTTTAAGTGTCTCATTGCCTAATCTAACTCCCTCAGCATAACCCGACTTTATTCGTCTGCATTCCATTATCCTTGTTTTGCTTTTGTTGATGTTCATCTTATATCCTCCTTTCAAGACACTGTCCATTCCGTTCAACTGCTCTTTACTACATACGAATTATATTATCAATCTCTTCTAATGCACTCTGCCACATTGTTACTTTCCTGTAACAGGGATTGAGTAACTCAAATACCAACTATCCTCTTCTTAAAAACATCATATAATCTGCCGATATTTAATGCCTGCATCACCAGCTATTATGACCATTTCCAAAAGACGGAACAGCCCTACCTCTCACCTTCCCCGTCCTCACCTTTGCATTGCATACTTTTCTCACCTGTCCTTCCTATACGTTTTAAATCAAAAGTAATCTGATCCAGTTTCTTCTGACACGTTATACCGAAATTTTTCTATAAACGTGATTCTGACTTCCATAAGATTTGCAGTAGTTCATTCCATGGCATATTTCTAATTTTGAAAAGTCTTACATTAAAAACTTCTCTAATGTGTACGATACGATGACCTACTTGGCCAGTCTGCTGAACATCTCTTCTGATGCAGCTATCACTATGATAACGATCTAGAACCTCTAGTTATTAGTGGATAATGTGCTTAGCAGCCATCATGATGTTAACACATAATTCTTAATTAATCTAAGCGAATTTCAATCAATAATGGTAACTGATCCACCAAAAAATTTACATACGCTTTTCCATCCAAAAATTTCCATATAGCAATAAGAACTTTAATAGTTGCCACTTGTTATATCTATTAACGATGGAAGCTGAGAATAAGCTTCATAAACATTTGTGGCTATTCGTACGTTTCACAGCAACTGCAGCCAGCTCAGCAATTACATTTTCCAAGTCCCATGGTACTTAGAGCCATTTTCAATTACATTTTTCTTAATTATTCGCAGAAGGCGAGTACTTTGACACCAGCTCCCTCTTTGTGAGACATGAAAACTTGTGTCAGACTGAAACTCTCACCCGGATTTTCTGCTTATTCCGAGTTTTTGCCTTAACGACCCATGCACACTTCCTCGACCGTTGCATACATTGTTGATGATATACGTATGTCACAAATATTACGAAATTATTTACTGAAGGCGCATTCTTTGACATCAGATATAAAATGCACGAAAATACTACTATTTGTGACGCACAAAAGTTTGTGCCACACCGATACTCGAATCCAGATTTCCTACTTTTTGTTAGTGTTCAACTTAACCGCTTTGGCTGTTCGTGTTTGCTCCCAGGACCGATCCAAACCTCCATATGCCACACTGTCAACAATCCGTTACGCTCGAAGATTATTCATTTATTTATTTTGTGGAATCATACTTTGGGGAAACTCCTCTCACAAAGAGAACATTTTCAAAATTCAGACAACGTTCATTAGCATTATATCTGGTGTCAGCCCTAGAGCATAATGCTGGGACCTCTTTAAGAAACTTGGTATTCTAACTACACTACTGGCCATTAAATTTGCAACACCAAGAAGAAAAGCGGGTGATAAACGGGTATTCATTGGACAAATATATTATACTGGAATTGACATGTGATTACATTTTCACGCAATTTGGCTGCATAGATCCTGAGAAATCAGTACCCAGAACAACCACCTCTGGCCGTAATAACGGCCTTCATACACCTGGGCACTGAGTCAAACAGAGCTTGGATGGCGTGTACAGGTACAGCTGCCCATGCAGCTTCAACAAAATGCCACAGTTCACCAAGAGTAGTGACTGGCGTATCGTGACGAGCCAGTTGCTCGGTCACCATTTACCAGACGTCTTCAGTTGGTGAGAGATCTGGAGAATGTGCTGGCCAGGGCAGTAGTCGAACATTTTCTGTATCCAGAAACGCCCTTACAGGACCTTCAAAATGCGGTCGTGCATTATCCTGCTGAAATGTAGGGTTTCGCAGGGATCGAATTAAGGGTAGAGCCACGTATCGTAACCCATCTGAAATATAACATCCACTGTTCAAAGGGCCGTCCATGCGAACAAGAGGTGACCGAGACGTGTAACCAATGGCACCCCATACCATAACGCCAGGTGATACGCCAGTATGGCGATGACGAATACACGCTCCCAATGTGCGTTCACCGCGATGTCGCCAAACACGGATGCGACCATCATGATGCTGTAATCAGAACCTGGATTCACCCGAAAAAATGACGTTTTGCCATTCGTGCACACAGGTTGATCATTGAGTACGCAATCGCAGGCGCTCCTGTCTGTGAAGCAGCGTCAAGGGTAACCGCAGCCATGGTCTCCGAGCTGATAGTCCATGCTGCTGCAAACGTTGCCGAACTGTTCGTGCAGATGGTTGTTGTCTTGCAAACGTCCCCATCTGTTGACCCAGGGATCGAGACGTGGCTACACGATCCGTTACAGCCATGCGGATATGATGCCTTTCATCTCGCCTGCTAGTAATGGGAGGCAGTTGGGATCCAGCACGGCGTTCCGTATTACCCTCCTGAACCCACCGATTCCATATTCTGCATACTTTCATTGGATCTCGACCAACGCGATCAGCAATGTCGCGATACAATAGGCTACAATCGCGATACGCGATAGGCTACAATCTGACCTTTATCAAAGTCGGAAACGTGATGGTACGCATTTCTCCTCCTTACACGAAGCATCACCACAACGTTTCACCAGGCAACGCCGGTCAACTGCTGTTTGTATGAGAAATCGGTTGCAAACGTTTCTCATGTCAGCACGTTGTAGGTGTCGCCACCGGCACCAACCTTGTGTGAATGCTCTGAAAAGTTAATCATTTGTGTATCACTGCATCTTCTTCCTGTCGGTTAAATTTTGCGTCTATAGCACGTCATCTTCGTGGTGTAGCAATTTTAATGGCCAGAGAGTGTACTATTTCTCAGTACATACACTCATTGATGTCCGTTGTCATTTTGAACATGTCTTTTTTGAACACGAAGGAGATCATATCTCTGTCTGCATTAGAATTGTGCCATATCCATGTATCTAAATGAAAAAAAAGTCTTGACTCATTCGACATCCCAGAGACTCCCCTCCAAGGGATTATGGGAAATGATAAATGCAATGTAATGTAATCATGTAATTTCCGCGACAAAGGTATGAGTCTGCAAATGACAAAAGGTCGGTGTTAGTGCCTCTGTCATGTCCGTCGATGTAGGTAATATTTATTTAATTTACAATGCTTGTTCTTCCGCCTTGCATGTCTGATGGAACAGACATTGTCAATTAAATACACATTAGTTTCGCCCGTTTCACTTGGCTTCCATAGAGTTTTCTTAGGTTGTATGCTTCAATTGGTGGTAAACACTTTAACGCTGTGGTTAAATAAAGCTCGTAACCGCATTATCGCCAGAGATCTGTTAACATCAATGGTGTTAACATTAGTTACAATTCTTCCGGATTCACCTGAAAACATTTCAGTTTCCTCTTGAAAGGAATATTCATTTTACTCACCTCTTAAACTAAAGGTGCTCGACAAAAGTAACTCGTATATCAGAAAACGACAGAAAAAGCTATACAATAGATCTGTTGTATGTCGATGTTCGCCGGAACAGGGCAAACATTAACGTAAAGCAACGCTCTTTACCTGAATATGCTTAGGACAGGAGGATTTGCAATACACTTTACCCACTTGATAACACTGTTTTACGAGGCTGGTTGAGTACAATTAAACTTGACCAACACTTAGTAACGCTCTGTTTGATACTGCTATTTCCATGAATGTTAACATTTTTTGCAGAAGTCGAATATTCAGTTGTACGTGATACAATACACGTCTTCACAGAAAAGAACAACATCTACCGAAAGTTCTGTATCTATTTCATTGTTACGCTGATAGTTTATATTTCAACATAAGTAACTGAGTGCTTATTGCTTATCTTAACACTTTAGTTCTTTAAAAACATTTTGGAACGAAAACAATTTCCTCCTGAAATAATTTCGTCTTGCACTGTTAAAAATTTCTGTCCACGATACTGGTTCCTTTACAGGAAATTTTCATTAATCCCTGAGAGATCGGCATTGTATTAAGGACAATATGCTGTAACTTATGTTACCTAAATATAAGTGTAGGTGGGTTTTCTGAAGATGAGTTAAATGTTTAATTGAGAAGGTTGTCCATTCCTCTCGTCTCGCCATTTTAAGTGTGTATCTGTTTCAAGTAGACAACCAAGTTAAGTGATTATATAGAGACGACAAGAGAGTGGCGTAAAGTGAACCAAAAGTAACGAGACTTTAATATGTTCAATTAAAGAATACTGCTACTATTGTGTTGTGAGAATTACTACCATAAAGTTATTCAGATTCTGTGTGTGTTTTTATGCTTGACTTTATTTAGATGTTTTATTAGAAATATGCAGAACATGCATTCACTACATCATTGTCCACTAACAATAATATATACACTCATTGAACTGTATATAACTATCTTGTTCCAAAAGTGTACATTAAACAGATTTACAACTGTTGCCGACCTTGCGGTTTCGAATATTTCTTCGTTATGAATCAATATATAAAAATTACAAATCAACGTCTGAACTTCTAATTTGTGATACTAGTTTATCCTTCTTAAGCTAGGCATGTATTCACGAGTTATTCTCACCACTTCAGTATAAAGTGACTGGTACAGAAGAATTTATGTTGTAGTACCTTATGGAAACGCAGATTTTTCGTTGTACCGAGTGTCAAAACAACGGCTGATTACACCATTCTATGTCAGTTGCTGTGCTGTTTTTATTGTTGTTGACGTTGTTGCGGGCTTCAATACAAAGACGGTTAATTCGGCTGTGTATGTTTGTCTGTACTGTACAAGCCTCTTAAGTTCTGAGTTATTGTTGCTGTCTATATCCATTAATTCTATTCATGTCTAGGCCTCCCTTTACAAATTTTACTAACCCCCATATACACACTCACTTCCCTCCATTATCAAACTGACTACACAATGATGCGTCAGTGTGTTACCTATAAACCAACACCTTTTGTGCAGTAAATCTTTTTATTTTTTCACTCTTAGATTCAGTACTTCCACATTACTTATTCAAACTACGAATTTGATTTTAAGCATCCTTCTATAGTAGCACATTTGAAAAGATTATATTCTATTCCTGTCGGAAGTGGTCATTGTCCACATGTGATTTCGAACGAGCCGGAAATCCAGAAAAAAATCTTCAGCAAATATTTCCTAATGTTTAAATTTGTAAGAGACGTTAACAAACTTCGAAACATCTTTGCATCGGCCATCACCAGTTACTTTGGTGTGAAAATAGGAATCCGCATCTACTAGTTTTAGTTTTTCATTTCCTAATCTCATTGCTAAACAGTAGCCTTATTAAATTCGACTACATTCCATTGCCATTGTTTCACTTTGGTTATTGTTCATTTTATAATCTCTTTTCAAGACGCTGCCCAGTCTTCTGTTCTCTCTGACGGATTCACAAAGTCATCACAAACAGTACCGTTACTGTATCTTCTCCGAGAATTTTATTGGCCCTTTCTAATTTCTCTGTGTTCCGTCGCGGCTTACCCAATGCACAGATTGAATAACATAGGAGATAGGCAATAATCTTGACTGAGTCTGTTCTCAATATGTACTTCCATTTTAGGTTCATCGACACTTATGCTTGCATTCTGGTTTCTGTACAACTTGCGAATTAAGTTTAGTTCCTTGCTGACTTCAGAATATCAAGGCGTATAATCCAGTCAATAAATGCTATTAAAATAAGTTTATTTTTCTCAAACCACCTTCTAAAATAAGTCTTAGAGTCAGTGTTGCCTCAAGTGTAACCTGAATTTCACCGGAAGAGACACTGATTGTCCCCGATGATGATTTAAATTGGAACTGGAATTATTATTCTTTTGAACTGTAAGGGTATTTTCCGTTGGTCATATATCTTGCACAACAAGTAGTTTTTCATGCCTTGTCCTCCCAAGAATCTCAATAATTCTAAAGGAGTGTCGTATACTCCAACTGCCATGTTTGTATTTAAGGCTTGCAGTCACTGTCAAATACTTATTGCGATATCGCTTCTTCTACGTCTCACCTACTTCCTCCTCTCATTCAGTAATATTGCGTTCAATTTTATTCCTCTTATACAGACGCTCTATTGGTTCCTTTCACTTTTCCACGTTGGCTTGTCCCCTGAGGTTTTGTTATTCATACGGCTGATTTTCTTTGTTCCAAAGATCCTTAACTTCACTACAAGTGGCGTTTACGTTTCTCGTACTTATGGACGTTTCTACAGCCTTGTATCTGTTCTCTATCCGTTTCTGCTTAGCCAATTTGTACTCTCTCCTTGTTGAACCACCCCCGTTTATGTTCTTTATTAGGTTTTGTGTAATTTACCGAAGCCACCAAACAGTTAATTGTTATGATTATATGACCATGTGCTTAATGGATGAAAGGCCATCGGTGTTTCTGCTGTGGCTTCAGGGGTATTTCAACCGAGGGCGGCTGTTCTGAGACGGAATAGTTAATGATTGAAAGTCTCTCTATTATTAAAGACCATAAAGGTTGCGATGTACAAACTGATATGTACTTTCTGCTAACACACAAATACTGAGGAAGTTGCTACCTTCGCCTTACACGTTTAATTTCGGTTATATCTTTTACTGGTTGCTGATTTTAAGTACTCCACCATACGCAATGCTGATGGTTAACATTCACAATGATCCTCACTGCAATCCATGGTTGTTGCTGGCCGACGCGGTTCACGCGAACACGTGATTCGGCACTTGTCACTTTCTGTTTCATATCAGTCTCGAATTGGTATCGATGAGGGTCAACCCCACGACGATCAGCGGTACGCGCTCATTTGTCATACTCAGGTCAATTTACCGTTTACTACTCGCTCGACCATCATTCTTGCCCGTTTCTCCAATACTACTTCTCACTCGAAACTAGTCTCACTGCCTCCTGCAGCGCCCGACAATCGACTCCTGTCTGCTATCGACCTGGGCGTCGGATACTAATGTCTATGTACATGGAATCACCGATCCCTTACACAGTCTCACTTTTAGGCGTCTGTATTCTGCTCTCTATTTCCTGCATAACTTCATGAATTCTGAGGAAATTATACTTAAGGTGCTGAAAGATAGTTTTAGATCCTGCCCTGAACACACTCTCTTCGAATTGTCTACGTACATTTCCGTAAAATACGTGGCTTCTTTCTTAGAATGTCTGCTATTAATGATTTTTAGAGGATACTGGTGGAATATGCCGTTATTCAAACAAAGCTAATCCCATACGCTGCCCTTGTTTTTCTGTGCGTGATCTCGAGTGTTACCCCGACCGTGTGAATCATTAGTTCATTCCAGAATGGAAACACTGCCTGCTATCCTCCACAAATTATAATAAATAAACTCAGGTGAAGAAGTGCGTGTAGTTTTCAGTACTGTAACCAACTCAAGTCGAGAGTCAGTTCCGATATCGTTGACTTCCATTCTCTGAACAAGATAGTGCTCGACCATAGACTTCTGTATTGTGGAAAACATTATAGTATTCGGCCACCAGGAAACGGAAGCTGTTAAGGTGAGGAGTACTTGGTAACATGACATTACACTTTGTACAGCATAATTCTACAGATTTCTTACTCTAATATGTGAGACACGACCAAGACACAGAATGCGAGCTGCGGCAGCCCCACCCAGGAGCAGCCGCTTCCCTCGTACTCACTGGTGGTGAAGGAGTGGTCCCACCAGTCTGTGCGGCAGAGGTACGCCTTGAGGTCGTCGGCGGTGCGGCCCACGATCACGTGCGGCGGCGCCACCAGCGTCCTGATCACCAGGAAGACGCTGAACACGGCCACGATCACTCCCAGCCGCTTCAGCAGGTCGAAGTCGGTGATCTTGATCGCTTTCGCCGACCGCACCCGAAATATCACAGATATCCTGAAAAATTGTGCGTTGGGCAGACAGTTGAGCTGCACATTGTTTTCAGTTTCACGCTTACATTTCCGCATTCCATTCCTCCTCCCTTGTTTTGCTGTTTCTGAATGTGTTTCTACATGTACAGCTCTCACCCGAACAATTCTCGGTTCCAGCACTGAGTGGAGAACCTGAAATGTACGTCGTTGATTATATAAAAGGAAAAGAATAACCAAAAGTGGAGCCCCGTTGCTGTATCTCTCTCACACTATCCGGGATATTAGTCACACATATTTCTTCTAAAGACAGCTGATAGCAAATGTCGTAGAACAACAATAAAGCGGCCCTACTCATTACGGAGGCACAGTTACGAAACCTCATTTTCAACTAGACAGTCACCATTTCCTATAGCCCATAACTGAGGCAGTCTTCCTAAGTTCCCGTTTCTGAGAACTTCGTATGTTATATTTCAGTTTTGTACCCTTACACCTCACTGCGTTTACATTTCTGCTGCTACTATTATTGCTGTCATTATTATTAGTATCATGCTATTAGTCTCAGTTTTAGTATTGCAGTTGTTATTATATACCAGTCTCTACTACTATTTCAAGTGCTCAAAGATATACGTGACGTTTGCTTCCTAAAGGTACCAAATCCAAAAAATTCAAAAAAACGTTAGCTGTCACTATGAAATAGCTTGCTGCGCGTAGCAAGTAACTACTTTTCAGCAACAAATACCAATTACCTTAAAAAAGATTGTCAGATCCAGTATTTTACACCAAAACGTACCGAATCCTCTTGAAGTTTCATTGCAAGAAGTACCAAATCCTCTTGCACTGATCTAGCTGAGTACCGTGACGCCGGACAATGTAGCAGAGAACTTTGGTTCGATGCAGAAGCGGCCTTTACCAAGGCGCAAGTTAATACAGCATATTATTCACGCCAATTATGTTATCGTGCTGGGTATAGTTATTCATTAGGAGAGCATAATCGTTTCACCAAACGCGACGCATTTTTATAGATGGCTTAGGGGTGAACGTGATAGGGGTCCAAAGGTAATTAGGTCATGCCTGCGAGATTTTTCACGCCAGTTTTAAAACCGTATTGTGATTGTTTTGTGAGAATTGAGTATCAACAAAAATTATTCTGTTTTATTTCCATCACGACAGGGATTACAGATTGAGTGGTTTTTCCCTGTACGTGATCATTCATACATGCCTGTAGATTGGTCTTTTCGCATCCTATAAATTCCAAAGACTGAAACTGTAATGCTCCCAGAAAAAATATGACAATGTATTTGAAACAGTAGAAACACTTCAGGCCCTGAATTATAATTTTTTTTCTGGGTCAGTTGGCCAAAATTCGGTCAAATACCAGTTCCAAAGCAAAAGCCTTCAAAAATAGTGAGGCTAAAGTCTCACTGTTCATAATATATTAGGACTAGCTGGTCTGCATGCTGCATATGCAACGAGACCAGGTTGCAAACACAAAATGTAAAGTAGGGTATGATTGCATTTTGCTTCAAGTAAACGTTTTAACCAACAGTAGTCCTGTAAAACAGGAAAACGTAAATGACCTGCTATCCATACTTACTGCAATGGCATCTGAAAGTAATCAAATCTCTTTCTACAAAGGCGTGGTAGAAGTTAATGATATACGAGTACATATTGAGGACTGATGACTGATGTTTGGAATCGAATATCAATAATACTATGAACATTTGATTCCTATATGCATAATCGTTCTTAAAATTCCTTCTTCGTAGTACTCACAAAAAATAATGGTGCATGAATTCAAGCATATCCCATTCAAGAAGGTCCAGTAGAGAATAAATATATGATAATTTATGGTCTAAACAAAGATAAATTATGTTTCAAGTTTTTTATTGGTAAACTTCTCCTCTAAAGTAATTTGTGGTAAATGTCACAAAGGATATGAATATTAAATGATATTTGTTTTTGAAGTATAATTTGTACTCCTTTAAAATAATATTAACGCCGAACAGTATCAAATCGAAAATTAAATTACTGTACAATAATAATGAGGAATATCCTAAATTATTCTACAAGTTGTATCACAACTATGATTTGCATACGAGGACTAATGTTCCTACAGGGAGTTTTTCTGCTCTGCTCAGCTTGCCCCATAGGATTTGCTACCTTTTGGAAACAAGCTCCATGTATGGAGATCGGCTTTCCAATCCTGCTGTTACTGATATGGGTATTACTGCTATTATTATTATTATTTATAATATCATTATTATACACATTTAAATGATTTATAAATTTTAAAGAATAATTGAGTCAAATTCTGCTCCAATCAAACAGAGGATCTCGATGTCCTAACATAATCATGTTAAATAGTAAATAAAACACTAAATTCACAGAAATTACGTTATGTGAGATGGCGGAAATTTAAATCATAGAATTCACTAAAAGTATATTCTTTTCTAACAAGGTGGGTCCAAACAGTAAACGTAGAGAGTACTGGTGACGTTTCTATTACTTGGTAAACCGGTTATCTCATAGTTATTACACCAGCTGTTATTGGCGGTGTTCCTTGCAAAAGTGCTCTGTCTGGAAAATAGTGTACTACTGCTAAAATGTACCTAAATCGTACGCCGTGAACTCGAAATGGGAGTCATACTTAGTGCTCATTCTGAATAATCAGCACCACAAAGTTGTCATACGCGTTAAAAATTATTCTCGTTGTCAGTAAAGTGCAAATGACGAAAGTGCAACGATGTTACCATGGACCACATTTGTTATGGCTTGGAGTACCAACGAAGTTTTGTCACCGAAGTTTTGTGCAGGTATGAAATTAATTTTTCTTTTGCCAAATTGCATGTAATGGTACGTGACGTAAGAGCCATGTAAGATGACACATAGCAGTTTATTGTTGGTTTGTGAAACCTGCTTTGTAACAGCTATACACTGAATGTATCTTGTTCGAGATTATGGTAAGCCTACAGCCACCGTTAACGCGAAACGCTTATAAAATTATTATTATGACCTCTGTCACTGTAACCATTAACTGCTGCTTTAGTGTAGGCTAGAAGTTAAGGTTACTTATATTTCTCCTGTAACATATCAGTCATTCGATTCTTCTATTAAACATAAGAGACGGACAACTTTTGTATCTGAGTTCCTTGGGCCATACAGAGGTGTCACTTGAAAACTTATCTTGTTGATCTGCTGAGTAGCGATTCCTGCGATCGTGTGACCCATTTATGACTTTGGTCTTGATTGGCACGGTGTTTGTGTTTTCGATTACTAGCGATCTCTTAGAAATTGCATAAGGTTTATATTAACTATTCTGAAATAGAGTGCACGTCAGTTAATGAATTTACAAACAACACAACTTTATGGGCGAACGAACTGATGAAACAGGAGTAAACTATTGAAGCTGAGGCCTTTTTCCATCTAGGAATTGAATCTGAACACTAAGAATGCAAGAGTGTACAGAACCTGTGTGAATACTGCAGTGTATTATATTCACAGTTTATAACGTTGTATTAGAAGCATACGACTTCCGTTGGATGCGGATGCAGGAATATGGTCAGGAAGTCCAGGCAAGACAAAAGTCGCAGAAGACGGAAAAGAGCAATAGTCGGTTTAAGTCGAACTCCTAGTAAGCTTTGTCGTGTTCAGCACATGGCCAGAAAGAATTGCTAGTGAAATGTATTAATATTAACACGTTTCACTTCAGCGTTCAGAGGTGTAGAGGAATCGCCCATAATTAAGGGAAATATGAATAATCACAAAACGGAATAAAGTGAAAATAAATTGGCTGTAGTACCTTCAACCAGACTTACTGCGGTATTCTTGGTCGATTATGAACAGACACAGGAATTATTTGTGCATTGCCTTCAGGGACTGTGCAGTTAGCATGAAACACAGACACAGACACACACACACACACACACACACACACACACACACACACACACGCAGAGAGAGAGAGAGAGAGAGAGAGAGAGAGAGAGGGAGAGATAGTGTATACGGGTTAATCTATACTGTCTGACAACGAGATCATCCTTCCATTTTCTTCATGTTTAGAGGAACTGAGACTCAACGAATGGAAATCCTTTTCCTAAAGTAGTACAACGCAGTTGTCCCTCTTTCCCGCAAGAAAGTTTTGATGATTTTAACATTTTTAGAGCTTTGTTTCCTATAAAGCATTTCGAGTATCTAAAACAGTGTAGCTGTGCATAGCATAAAGGTGGTGCAAGTGGATTTGCGCTGGTCTGAGCAGTTCTACAGCAACATTTTTCTACTTAAATTTCAATTTCACATTTGTTATCAGATAAAAATATTAATTAACAAATGCTGAAACATAATTTTCAATAAAAATTACATTTTCAATTGGAATTACTAATGCAGTTAAAATGCCACTATTTCCAATAAATTAAAATATGGTAACAACGGGGAGCATAACGGAAAATTAAACACCTTTTTCACTTCCAAATACTGAACTGTATTGTTGATATTCACAGTTTATTCTCTTTTTCGATTACGCACTTTGCATTTTCTTCGTGTCGTTAGTACTAGGGTAGTTTTTATTCATGAGTCCAATACACCATATAATTTCACCACAGTTATGTCTAAAAACGCTTTTTATTAACATAATCTCCATTCAATGCAACGGCCTTACGCCTTGTTAGTGGGAGGGGTCTGTATACCCGCATGATACCACTCTACTGGTCGACGTGGGAGCTAAGGTTTTGCAGCGTCAATAATATTCCCATCATCTACGTAGTATTTCCGGAGCTAAGGTCCTGCTGCATCAGTAGTATTCCCATTATCAACGTACGACATCATTTGCAATGCATCATTCATTGGTGAAAACAGATGGAAGTCGGAAGATGCGAGAACCGCGCTGTAGAGTGGTTGAGCAAGAACAGTACAATGAAGTTTTGTGAGTTACTCTCGGGTGTCAAGACTGCGTGAAGCTGTGTGTTGTTAAGGAGAAGCAGAAACTCGTTTGCGTTATTGTGGCAAAGAAGACGCTGAAGTCGTATATTCAACTTGCTGCGGGTAACGCAACACACTTCAGAGTTAATAATAATAATGAGCGTATGGCATTGGCGGCCGGCAGACCCCTCGCGGGGCGGTTCGGCCGCCGCTCCGTAAGTTCTTTAACGCCACTACGGTGACTTGCGAGTGAATCAGGATGAAATCATGATGAGAGACACACAACACCCAGTCATGTCGAGGCAGAGAAAATTCCTGAGCCCGCCGGGAATCGAACGCGGGACCCCGTGCGCGGGAAGCGAGAACGCTCCCGCAAGACCACGAACCGTGGACATTTCCGAGTTGATAGTTGCGCCATGAGGAAGGAAATCAAACCGAATAACCGCTTCAGAGAACAAGAAGGCCGTTGCCATGACTTTACCTGCTGAGGGTGCGGCTTTCAACATTTTCTTCTGAGGATACGTGGAGTGGTGCCATGTTTCCGCGCCTGTGACGATGTTCGACAAGAAACCTGTCACGATCAGCCCCGTAACGCCCAAGTAATTCACCACAGATGGGCCATCATTACCCTTCTTGGTCTTTTGTTAGGCGGCGATGAGACCAGCGAGAACACACCTTCGAGTACCACACCTGGTGTACGGGTGTGTTCTCACGACCAACAGTGACGTCCAGTTAAACAGCTGAATACCTCGAATGAAAGCATCCGCAGGTATCAACATTGCATGACTCACAGCTGTGAACGGCCTGCCGGTAAGCGGGAGATCGGAGAGGTCTGCACGAGTTTACGCTACTTTGTCGCGATGATAACAGACGCCTCATTCAACTGTTCACAGTGTCTTTGCTCGCTGCCCTATCTCGGTAGACATTCTGCAGGCGCCTCTTACTATTTGCGATGCTCTGGTTTTCCGCTAAGAACAAACTCAATGACACCTATCCACAAGGAGCGCACCTTCGTTGAAGACGCTATTTTAAAGGTCACGTATAGTGCCGCCTCCTTTCGGGACTTCATCAGACAGTGGGGACTGATGTGGCAGTATCTACAACGCTCACGCAAAATTCTGCATTTTTCAGTCGAAATTAGATAAGAAAGAAAGCGTTGCAGTACTTATTGAACGCCCCAGGTAATTCGAAATAAGAATATGTTGTTGCTGTTAAAATTTATGTTTTAATACTTGTTACGTAACTTTTCGTTTGATAACAAACATCGAATTCAAATAACAGGGAACAAAACATTTGCAACTAGGAGACTCGCACCAACCCCTTTCAAACTACAAGACTTACCGTTACGCATCCAGCTGCAGCTGGCTCCGTTCCAAAACTATTTTGTGATTCAGACCGCCAGAGATCTGCAAATACCCAAGCGTAAAATCTCGATGTTTTTCTTTATTCTGGAACTGCGCCATACTGCTTGGTTAACTGATAATTTATACGAGGATAACGGCTTTAAAATACTTCTAAAAATCCGAAGGGGCCAGTCCGTCAAGTACCGTTATGAGAATAAAAAGAATAAATTAGAGACGGAGCTATGGAGTTGATAAATAAAACTTCGGGTAGATTTTTTCATTATTTTTCTCCCCTCCACAAAATTTGATTGAAATACATGTTAAATCCTTACTATGATGCTCTGCATAAAAATGTAAAGTAGAAATTTATATAACATATTCTCTCGAACCCCTACTGGAGGTGACATTGATTTACTGACCGCTAAACTAATTATAGCTAGAAGAAGAGAGATAATTCTTATTTTAAATTGAAGTTTGACAAAATCAGTGTGCAATTAACTATACAACCCACGCCGTAAGAAAACGCATATAGTGTGTCGTAATAACTTACAAATTATAGTTCGGTTTACTATAGGAGTAACTGTTTTATTTTAATATTTTGGGACGTAATATTATAGTTACAAGAACATTAGGAAAAAAATATGCTAGAAGATTGCTATAATTAATTTCGTAATTCAGAATGTTCTATTCATTTGTGGTTGGAGACGTGTTTCTATTCGAAATAATATATTTTTATTTTATATTTTCCAAACAAACTATGATTATCCGCAAGATCTTGTAAGCGATAACATCTTGGTCAGCAAATGATTCCAATCCAGGTAGAGAGGCATTCTCACATCGAACGATAGCGAGAGTAAACTGTCCACTTCCAGTACTCCCAGTGGCAACATCAAGACTAAAATTAACTCGACATCCACGAAAAAATAAAAGGGTCCATTCAGTATCACGCTTTGTGCAGTTCCATTTGTGCCAAGTTTATTCTCCAGGCTTAGTATGTGTTTGTAGATGGCAAGCGATGGCGACGTTGACGATAGACACGTCGACGAGGCATAGTGCTTCAATGCTTTTGCAGATATAGCTCACAGCGGAATGATTCCGCTGTTTTTTTTTTTCTTTATTGATTTTCAATTCCCCCCAAAGCGGGCGAGCTGGCAGCAGCTTACTACGCTGCTCTACAGCCTACAGACTTTTTTTAAATAAAGGAAGAAGAAAGAAACAAGGAAAAACAGGCGATAAAATGGTGATATAAAGTGTAAAATGGCGTAAAATTGCGGAAAGTTAAAACAGAAAGCAAAAGGGGATGGCAATGTAGATAAAATACACAGGAATCAGACAAGTAACATAGTAGACACACAATTAAAAAACATGGCGACAGTCAGCTTTCTGTTCGCAAGAAATAAAAGGCACACCCAGTGACAGTATGATGGCCGTTCGCAACAAGTCCCTAAAAACACAACACGGAACACTCACTGTAAAACACACACTGTAGAACACTCACTGTAGAACACTGCACGAAAGTGGCAGCACAAAGACGACACTCCCGAGCCAAAGGCAGATGGGGGGGGGGGGGGGACCTGCAGGAGGGGGAAAAACGAGGAGGGAGGAGAGGAAGAAAAGAAAAGGGGGGGAACCAAGGAGGGAGAGGACTAATAAATGGGGAGAAGGGCAGACGCGAGAGGGAATGAGAGGAGGCAGAGGAGGGAAATGGAAAAGGTTGCGGGGGAGAGAAGGTGGCAAAGAGAGGGGAGGTGGGGAAGAAAGAGGATGGAAGGGGGGGCAGAGGGAAAAGGACAGAGGAAAGGAGGTGGAGTGAGGATCAGAGTTGATAGGAGGGGTAAATGGAGGGAGAGAGGGCATCATTCGGGAGGGGGAGTTGATGGAAGCCACCTTGGGAAAGGAGATGTAGTGTGTAGAGATGGAGGTTAGGGGGGACACATCGGTGAAGACGTGGCAGGAGCGGGGTCCGCTGGTCTGCGTTGGCCGCTTATGTA
The DNA here is from genome assembly GCF_021461385.2 of Schistocerca piceifrons. Taxonomy (NCBI): domain Eukaryota; kingdom Metazoa; phylum Arthropoda; class Insecta; order Orthoptera; family Acrididae; genus Schistocerca; species Schistocerca piceifrons. The sequence continues at coordinate 686,017,870 of NC_060142.1, read as the reverse complement.
CTGAGGGCATGACCTTGATTACATAACAGAGCTGATAACGGACTTAGAATTTTCAGCGGCTGCAGCAGGAGCAGAATAGCGTATGCGCGGTGCAGTTGTTTTATCAGCGAGCGTACCCGCTGGCGAACCGGAACAAGTGGGTTGCATCATACAGCCTCGCAGGCGCTCAGCGGCCAACACGGCACTATGTTTTCGATTTTTTATCAAATTGGTTTTACATTGTAGGACATTTCCAGGGGCAGATGTGGATTCTAACCACAATCTATTGGTTATGAACTGCAGATTGAAACTGAAGAAGCTGCAAAAAGGTGGGAATTTAAGGAGATGGGACCTGGATAAACTGAAAGAACCAGAGGTTGTAGAGAGTTTCAGGGAGAGCATAAGGGAACAATTGAGAGGAATGGGGGAAAGAAATACAGAATGGGTAGCTTTGAGGGATGAAGTAGTGAAGGCAGCAGACGATCAAGTAGGTAAAAAGACGAGGGCTAGTAGGAATCCTTGGGTAACAGAAGAAATATTGAATTTGATTGATGAAAGGAGAAAATATATAAATGCAGTAAATGAAGCAGGCAAAAAGGAATACAAACGTCTCAAAAATGAGATCGACAGGAAGGGCAAAATGGCTAAGCAGGGATGGCTAGAGGACAAATGTAAGGATGTAGAGGCTTGTCTCACTAGGGGTAAGATAGATACTGCCTACAGGAAAATTAAAGAGACCTTTGGAGAGAAGAGAACCACTTGTATGAATATCAAGAGCTCAGATGGCAACCCAGTTCTAAGCAAAGAAGGGAAGGCAGAAAGGTGGAAGGAGTATATAGAGGGTTTATCCAAGGGCAATGTACTTGAGGACAATATTATTGAAATGGAATACGATGTAGATGAAGACGAAATGGGAGATAAGATACTGCGTGAAGAGTTTGACAGAGCACTGAAAGACCTGAGTCGAAACAAGGCCCAAGGAGTAGACAACATTCCATTAGAACTACCGATGGCCTTGGGAGAGCCAGTCATGACAAAACTCTACCATCTGGCGAGCAAGATGTATGAAACAGGCGAAATACCCTCAGACTTCAAGAAGAATATAATAATTCCAATCCCAAAGAAAGCGGGTGTTGACAGATGTGAAAATTACCGAACTATCAGTTTAATAAGTCACAGCTGCAAAATACTAACGCGAATTCTTTACAGACGAATGGAAAAACTAGTAGAAGCGGATCTCGGGGTAGATCAGTTTGGATTCCGTAGAAATGTTGGAACACGTGAGGCAATACTAACCTTACGACATATCTTAGAAGAAAGATTAAGAAAAGGGAAACCTACGTTTCAAGCATTTGTAGACTTAGAGAAAGCTTTTGACAATGTTAACTGGAATACTCTCTTTCAAATTCTGAAGGTGGCAGGGGTAAAATACAGGGAGCGAAAGGCTATTTACAATTTGTACAGAAACCAGATGGCAGTTATAAGAGTCGAGGGGTATGAAAGGGAAGCAGTGGTTGGGAAGGGAGTAAGACAGGGTTGTAGCCTATCCCCGATGTTATTCAATCTGTATATTGAGCAAGCAGTAAAGGAAACAAAAGAAAAAATTCGGAGTAGGTATTAAAATTCATGGAGAAGAAGTAAAAACTTTGAGGTTCGCCGATGACATTGTAATTCTGTCAGAGACAGCAAAGGACTTGGAAGAGCAGTTAAACGGAATGGACAGTGTCTTGAAAGGAGGATATAAGATGAACATCAACAAAAGCAAAACGAGGATAATGGAATGTAGTAAAATTAAATCGGGTGATGCTGAGGGAATTAGATTAGGAAATGAGACACTTAAAGTAGTAAAGGAGTTTTGCTGTTTAGGGAGTAAAATTACTGATGATGGTCGAAGTACAGAGGATATAAAATGTAGACTGGCAATGGCAAGGAAAGCGTTTCTGAAGAAGAAAAATTTGTTAACATCGAGTATAGCTTTAAGTGGCAGGAAGTCGTTTCTGAAAGTATTTGCATGGAGTGTAGCCATGTATGGAAGTGAAACATGGACGATAACTAGTTTGGACAAGAAGAGAATAGAAGCTTTCGAAATGTGGTGCAACAGAAGAATGCTGAACAAAAGGTGGGTAGATCACGTAACTAATGAGGAGGTATTGAATAGGACTGGGGAGAAGAGAAGTTTGTGGCACAACTTGACTGGAAGAAGGGACCGGTTGGTAGGACACGTTTTGAGGCATCAAGGGATCACAAATTTAGCATTGGAAGGCTGCGTGGAGGGTAAAAATCGTAGAGGGAGACCAGGAGATGAATACACTAAGCAGATTCAGAAGGATGTAGGTTGCAGTAGGTACTGGGAGATGAAGAAGCATGCACCGGATAGAGTAGCATGGAGAGCTGCATCAAACCAGTCTCAGGACTGAAGGCCACAACAACAACAGCAACAACAACAATCAAATTGTTGCATCCTTGAGCCCCTGCGATTCTGTGTAGGAGGAAATGTTAGTCGTTTCAGAAATGACCGTAGCGCCACCACTTACGTTTCATATGTACTAATACAAATGAAACAGAATTGAGGGAAAAGGAGAATGAGAACTCACCTCCACGTCTTGAGCATGAGGGCGCCGTACGTGAGCGAGAAACCGATCTCGCGCAGCCACACCCTCATCGTGCACGTCACCACGTTGGGCGTCGGGTACATCACTATCGTCTGGGGGCACAACGGAGAAAGCAATTAGCGTGCAGTAAAAACGGATCTTTAGCAAAACTTACCTGTCAGGTAAAATCAGTCACACTTGTTGTCACTAAGTATCTATATGACAAAACGTCTAACCTGTGCAGAGATCCAGTTAACGGTTGCCTATCGAACAGCTTGCAAGTGTAACATAAATCTAATTGTATCGTGTAGTCTTTCACGGCCGACGTCTACATTAATTCAGACTTCCTGACTAAGGAGCCGTGGTCTAAAGGTAGCAACTCTTACCCCTGACGTTTAGTTGTCACCTGGGAAGAAGTACTCTACTGTTCGACCGCCACTTCTTAGCCCGGAAGTTTTAAATAATAAATTTGATTCCGATTGTTTCACGTAATTACTGGTCGAATTTAAAAAATTGATATGCTCTTATAATGAGCTCATTAAGAGGTATAGTCCTGTGGTAAATGTTGAACACAGAAATGCAACAACTACAACAAGAAACTGTGTACATGTCACGAAGCACATAACCCACAATAAAGAAAGTGCCCAGAATATTGTCATCCAGAATTTGAAAATATGGACGCTTAGCGGCATCCAAGAAACTATAGGCATAATATAAAACCTGTAGCAAACATTTTCTCTCTGACTCCCCCCACAAAATGATGAAAGGAAAGAAGTTCGTCGGAAGCTATATTTTCATTAAATTTCTCTTAATTTACGTGTAAGGTCACAAACTTGTTGTTAACAGATTACCGGTTTCTCTCTATAATGACTATCATCGGATCTGCAGCAAAAAGTGGGAAAAGACATAAATACACTCGCCGATTGTCTACAGATTAAAAACAATAAATAGACCATAATGAAAAGTATTACTGACAAATATATGCATTTGTGCGCTTTAAGGATGAAGAGGCATACGTGTTTTATAAAAAGAAAGTCCTAATGTACTGCAGCCATAGTGGCATCGTCAAATGTTAAATGCACAATCAGCACCAGCATCGTCACATATATATATATATATATATATATATATATATATATATATATATGTAACATCATATGCATGTCTCATGTTGTCAGTAGCACTGCTGTTCAAAACAAGCTGCTGTACAGTAGCCACAAGAAGTTTGTGTTGTAAGTTCACCAGATGTCGCTAATGTCGGCATACACTACTTTTCAATAATTAATTGAACAGCGTAAAATAAAGGGGGATCCAATGGTTGAAGTCTGTAATGAGCTTATAACGTATAAAAAGCGTTACAGTAATAAAAAGTGATAAAAGAGAACACGATAAAAGTCAGTGTTAAAAATAGGGAGAGTTAAGAGACAGTAGTTGACATATGCTGAAATGCCAAATTCTAGATAATGACTTAAGTGATAAACACCTCCGATAGTGCACAGGATTGTATTAAAAACCATAAACTCTCCATGCAGTAAGACTGCAACAATGGGCATGATGTTTTACTTTATTGTTTCGTTACTATTAAATCCTTTCGTAACACAGTCTACATACAATATCCACAAATACCACTGAAAGTTCCTGCAAAATTTTGTCATTGTACGAGGAAGGGTTCAGGAGATGAAACGCCACAAACACGGAAATGCTTGAAAAACTAGCTTTTGCTTAAAACGTAGTACACGTCACCCATACTGTACTCAAGTATTTAGTAAGGAGAACACTTAGCGACTTCCAATTAACTTGAAATATTATTTCAATCTTTTTCTATGCTGCTTCCTGCTTGCATACTTAACGTCAAATATTTAAGGCATAACTCTTTTCTATTGTAACCAGACATGAAGTTGTTTTATATACTGAAGTTTTTTTTATAGGATCGAGGTTTATTGGTGTCACTATGGTAATTGTTCCACTGTACCGTGTTACCACTATTTAATAATTCATGCTCAACGCATAAATTACCAAGGAGTGTGACAAGTTACCAGGCAATATGTAAACGACAGATTCATAAATAAAAATGTGACACATACTGCTTTACAGAAAAGGTATTATTTTGAATTTCTCATATTAAGAAAATGGATGGAGCTATTTATACATAAATTGGAAAACCCTTTATAGCAAGATCGCATTAAGTAATATTTATTACTGACAGCCGTTTACGACAGCAGAAATTGTCATTTTCTAACCTCGAAATACTTTTTGGTTACAAATCGTGTTCAATTATGAGTTTATCACTCATACCATTCCGTCATTATGGTGGAGAATGTACAGCAAAGTATATACAGAGGTGACAGAAGTCATGGAATATCCCCAAACATTGTATCGAACCGCCTCTTACCCACCGTAGTGCAGCAGATCGACATGACGTCGACTCAACAAGTTCGTGGATGTCCTCTGCAGAAATATTGAGCCATGTTGCCTCTACAGCCGTCATGCCAATGCAGGATTTTGTGCACGAATTGACGTCTCAGTTATGTCCCACAAATATTCGAAGGCCGATCAGGATGGACAAATCGTTCCCTCGAATTGTCCAGAACGTGCTTCTAACCAGTCACGAATAATTGTGACCCTTTGATATCGTGCATTGGCATAAATAAAAATTCCGTCGTTGTTTAGGAACATGAAGTCATTGATTGAATGGATGCAAATAGTCTCCAAGTAGCCGGACATAACCTTTTCCAGTAAGTGAGTCGTTCAGTTGGAACTGAGGTCTATCCCAATCCATGTAAACACAGCATAAACCTGATGGGGCCACCACCAGATAGCAGGGTGCCTTGCTGACAACTTGGGTCCGGGGCATCGTGGGGTCTGCGTCACATTCGAACACCCTATAACCAGCTCATTCGACCACGAGACGGTTTTCCACTCATTTGGGGTCCAACCGACATTGTCACGAGCCCTGGAGAACCGCTGCTGGCGAATGTCGTCCTCTCAGCAATGTCACTCGCCTCGGCCGTCTGCTACCATAGCCCATTAACGCCAAATTTTGAACTGTCTCAACGCACACGTTTCTCGTACGCCCCGCATTGATCTCTGCCGTTCTTTCAAGCAGCGTTAACACTGACAACTCTACGCAAACGCCGCTTCTCTCCGTCCTTAAGTGAAGGCCATCGACGTCTGCATTGTCCGGGATGAGTGGTAACGCCTGAAATTTAGTATTCTTGACACATTTCGACAATATGGATCGGAATACTCAATTACCTAACAGTGTACAGAAGCTTTGCCGAAAGTTAAACAAAGTACGGATGAAATGCACCTTGTGCAATGGCCAGTGGGTAATGGAATCCTGCATTTGTGTATGAACATGCCCATTCCACAAGCTACTATTAATCTGTACAGTATACGGTTTTACCTTTGACAAATCCTACGTTAAATGTGCTGTATATTCTCCGTCATATAAGATTTTAAGTGAATTTTAATTCACTTAAAATCTTTTTCCGTGGTACTAATATTTTAACAAGTGACTATTCTATGTGTCTAATAATATCTGAACAGCGTATATCTTGTTCGACAAATCATTCATTAGGTAGCAGTTAGCATCGTTCTGACTACCCGTCCCACCATCTGATAATATCCATTGCTTTGATAGGCTGTGACAAATCTGAGTAAACCTTAACCAGGCTCCCGCGTCCGGCCATCCTGATTTAGGTTTTCCGTGATTTCCCTAAATCGCTCCTGGCAAATGTCGGGACGGTGCCTTTGAAAGGGCACGGCCGACTTTCTTCCCCGTCCTTCCCTAATCCGATGAGAGCGATGACCTCGGTGTTTGGTCTCTTCCCCCAAACAACCCAACCCAATCCCGTAACCAGGCGAAATGCATTATTTGAAATAAAAACAGCCTGGCAGCTGAGACTTCTCTTTATATAGTTGTTTGCAGATTTAAAGAGAGTTTAGGATTATACAAAGGAGGCTGAATTTATGTTCCGTAACGTTTAAGTTACATTACTAGCATAGGACAAAACCATTAGTTGTAAACAAGTAAAGCAAGCATGAACTTTTTAAAATTTTTATGATAATCGCTGTGTTAGTAAAATATTGTTGTGGATTTGGTTTTGAGTATTGTGCAGTATCACGAACCAGGAGAGGGGTTGAATTGGAGAATTGGGCAGCAAGTGTAGAAAGATGGTCCAAGGTTTTGACCATGGGCATCATCACAACTACTAGATATGTGGCAGGTCGTCTGATGCCAACTGTATGAAACATCTTGCCCAAATTTCCTTGACTGTTGACAAAAAGTTTGTGGCCATAGACTTAAAGTAAAGAAAATTTATTCTATGTTCGACCACGAGACGGTTTTCCACTCATCTGGGGTCCAACCGACATTGTCACGAGTCAAGGAGAGCCGCTGCTGGCGATGTCGTCCTGTTAGCAAAGTCACTCGCCGTCGGCCGTCTGCTGCCATAGCCCATTAACGCCAAATTTTGAACTGTCTCAACGCACACGTTTCTCGTACGCCCCGCATTGATCTCTGCCGTTCTATGTTCTATGTTCGGTTCACTGTTTTGTTTGTTCACTTGTGTCAACAGGCTAATGGAAGCAGGAACATAAGGACATAGGCTCACTTGGTGGTCAAGTCCGAAGTGTATGAAGGCAGAGAACTGATGAACAGAGGGGTGGCTTCCCAATAAAAACACGCTGGTGCCGCAACTCGGGACGCCACAGATGTTGATGTTTACGTTGGCAACCTCTTACACTGTGTCTGATGAGACTCTTTGTCATGTTGGATCTATGGACAGCAGGAAATAGACATTTCTTCCTGCAGTACTTCACACACACAGAGAGACTAGTATAATATAAGATGAAGTGTTATACTTTCCCTTCTTGTGAGAGATTTATAGGATAGCCAGTCTGTTCCACTAGGCATACCATGCTGTGTGGCCACTGTTAGTTTAGCATTCTGGGGAGAACACCAACTTGGTATCATCTGTAGGAAACTGCATTGTTTAACATGTGCAGTCTAATCCCATGGATAGTGAGGACCGACCAGTTCACACTACTCCACAACACAAACCTGTTCAGGCATCGATGTAGCCATTACCACCTCACTGGCACTATACAGTCGACTTTACAGACACAGAATGATCAACACCCATTATTAACACGCCGACGTTTTGGAGGAGCAATAAAAAAGCAAATGTTTGCTTCGAAACGATAGCAAGGAGACAAGTGGCTGCAGTCACATCCTCATTCCGAACACTTATTCGCACTCTGTTGACAGTCTCACTTACACCCTTATGAGGAAGACGTCTGCCCGAAGTTGAAAGTGATCTGTCTGCCGTGTCCAACCCGAAATGAACCTGCCTGTCGCGCCACACGCATTCTTCGATGTATGGCTGCACGCATGCCCTCAAGAACGATTCACATCTGTCTCCAAAACGTTTCGTGATTATGTGACGGCACACTTTACCTGTGACAATATGAACAGCTCACAGTTCTAATGTAACAATGTTGTATATCCAATCGCCGATTAGGTTCATATTCACTGTTGTTTTTTGTTTTCCTTGAACAGACTGATACGTTAACACGGATATTTAGATTTTTAATTGATGAATGGACTTCATATATTTCGTTGTGTAATAGCGTAAAGTATGTTGTACACTCAACAATTCGAATAATGTTCCTGCGTTACATTATAATGTGAGTCTAAAGGACCTTAAAAAGATATGAGTGATGGCAGAGTTAATAATTTGTTTCCTAATATGTACACTTAATATCACAGTAGAAAATACTAGTTCATCATAGGGATAGTTCGAATTGTTTGCAAGTAATAATTTGATGTGCATATTCTCAGCTACGTTTTGTGGTCGCTATCGTAGGAAATTAATATACATACAAACGATGTTTTAACAGACCACCTATTAAATATAGACTTTTCATTAACTTTCGAGTTTTTTTGTTGCTACCTGTATTACGTAGTGGTACATATAGGTCACACATGAGAACAGGAGTAGTTATAAGAGACCATTGTGTCAATGGTATGATTGTTGAAATGTCTGTTTCATATATTTCCAATCATGTTCTTCATGACATTGCTTGTGTATTATACATGTTTAATTGTATCCAGGTTATGATTCTTGAATACTTGATTAACATATCTTCCACGATTTTGGTCGATATTCTAAAAGAACAATAATAAATTTTAGTCCTAGCACCAATTTGAGTGCCGGCCGGAGTGGCCGTGCGGTTCTAGGCGCTACAGTCTGGAGCCGAGTGACCGCTTCAGTCGCAGGTTCGAATCCTGCCTCGGGAATGGATGTGTGTGATGTCCTTAGGTTAGTTAGGTTTAATTAGTTCTAAGTTCTAGGCGACTGAAGACCTCAGAAGTTAAGTCGCATAGTGCTCAGAGCCATTTGAACCATTTTGAACCAATGTGAGTAAATTGTAAACTTCAGTCATAAACATTGATACAGCATAGAAATGAACATTATGCGCATGACCTGAGGTTCAAGTTATGATTTATCAGTTCACTTGGATATTAATCAAGGAACCACATGGTGCGAAGAGCAGACTTGTAAACAGTTTGTAATGTAATTAGAATTCTGGCCTTGGTAAAGAACTAACTGAGCTTCTGATATGCACTCTGTAATGTTTTTGATAATCAAGTAGCCTTCAGCATTATGGCCTTCTGGAAAGTTGAACGGATAAGATGGTTTCCCTGTAGATGAATGAGTTTTCTTTTGTGTTGTACCTTTATTTTCATGTTGTGGTTGGGAACGATACCTTTTGTTTTACCCTCCACTGTTCCAGTGACAGTGGTCGTCATCTAATTTGTTGACCTCACTGGGTGCGCCTCAATTCAGAATTTCTCTTGTTGATGCCCCACTACATTTCTTAAGAGGCGAACCTCATGCACAAAGTTTTTGTACAGGTGACATATCGCGAATAATATCAAACCTTTTGGCTTGTCCCTTTTCATTAATTTACAAGTAATAACGTGGCTCAAGGGAAACTGAGATATTTTAATGGGACTAATAAAACTACAGTGATGTGGTGATTTTATGTCCTCCTTTTAACTTTGTGTAATGTAACGTGGTACTGGCTCTAGCAGTTGGTTGTAATGGACGAGCTTTGGAAATGAGGGGAATTGTAAATATGAGGAAGGTGACTTGTAGTAAGTCTCAGCGGAACTTCCCCTGGGGAGCTGAGGGTATGCAGCCTTTTGCACAAGTACAGGGTGCATCATAATTAATGGAGTAAACGCATAGAGTTGAAAGTACACGATACTAGAAGCAAAAAAGTCTCAGGAAACATAGGATCGAAAATGTATACCTTAAGAGCTACGAGCAATTTTTCATCTTCGATGCTGTGAAGCTGATCTCTTCTACTGCAAGCTCTTTGCTTTCCACATTTTTGTAAGTGGCAGTATAAACCAAAACTAGAATAAATGTCTAGTAAACATTATTTGTAAAATGCATACTCAAAAGTTATAAGCAATTGTTCATTAGAAGAGTTGTGTTTCGAAGTAGCGAAGATGAGCAAGTGCTCATATCTCTTAAGGTATGCATTTTAGAGCACATGTTTATTGAACATTTTTTTCTTGTTTTGGTCGACATTACCATTTCCCAAAATATGGAAAGCAAAGAGCTGGCAATAGAAGAGATTTGCTTCACAGTATCATGAAAAACTGCTTGTCGCTCTTAAGGTATGCATTTTCGACCTTATGTTTACTGAGACTTTTTTACTTCTTGTATCGAGTACTTTCAACTGTATGCGTGTACGCCATTAGTTATGACACACTCTGTATAGGGGAGGAGAGCAGCTTCAGGGAGTGTGTAGTGGAGCACATGCTACTGAACTGTGTAGTGTATGTGCTGTAAAAGGCAAAGGCAAAAGCATTACTTCCAGTGGACAGAACTCTGTCAGTTTGATGTAAGCACAAGAATCGTGGAAAATACTGGTACTTAATAAAGTAAGATAAATAATTCACCAGGTAAACGTTTTCCAGCTATCCGAAATAACATATTGAAAGAGGTCTGGCATAAAGGTTCAGAGGTTGCAGCAGAGTCAGTAACCGGCCTTGTGAATAGTTTTTTAGAATTTCTCTGGACCTGTAATGCGAGGCTAGCTGGTTGTTGAGAGAGCACTGATTGGTGTTACAGATGTGATCTCAGGAGGATAAATTTATCGGAAAGTTTATTCATCCTTTTTTTTTATAGAAAATCAGGAGGAAACTCAATGCATTGGCTTATTGACATTTAACCTTTTCTTGGAAGGAAATTTTGTTGAAGGAACAATTACGCCGTCAGCATGCTGTAGCAACTTCAGAGAGACCGGTGGTAGAACTTTGCTAGCAGGAAGAATGGAGCCGGCAGTACTTATAGAATTGAGACGTAATTCTTCGTCACGGATCTTGGAGCCGAACAGATGAGAGGTCTGCGAGCTTTACCCTTAAGTGCTCTGTAGACTGTTGTAACATCGAACTTTATGTGGCACAGAGACACGGCGTCCTCACTCTGCTCTTATTACACCAATGATTATGGTGAGCAAAGCTTTCAGCTCTTTCATATTAGGACAAGCAAGATGACAGGTTTCACTGTATCATGTTCGTCCGTGCATTCTCAGATCTGCAGATTCTTCGGTGCTTGATTCAGACAAACAGTCATGGTAATCGTTATTTAGTCATGTTGCGAAAGATTTCACAAGTCAGATGTGAAGTTAACAATCAACTCCACCCCATCGTGAATCATCATCTAAAATGTTTTATGATTCCAATGATTTTTGTTATAAACCACAAAGTGCATTTAAATCTTCAGTTTCTTTTTACATTTTAATTTTTCCAGTAACAAATAATACCTCAGTTCCCCATCATCTGATTCAATGTTAACGCCAAACTAATTTACAGCATAGGTAAATCCGTTACGTACGTTGACTTTAGCAGTAAGCCTCAAGGGTGTACCTATTACATGATTAATTCTCATGTAGTTTAATTCACTTACACATACGGGGTTTTGCAAAAGAAACGAAAATTACCCAACGGTACACGCTTATGTTCAGTAAGAACAAGTGTATTTCTTTACCACACTGGATCTGAAATAAAATACTTCTATCTCTTGGTGAAATCATTTAACATCACGCGACCCCGAAAATCATAAACCAACGAACAGTTGTTTAAATATCACCATGAAAAGTATGTGCCAGGACAAGTGATATTATTGTTTGTTTCTTAAGTCACATTACTGCTCCAAAATAAAGCTGGTGCGTGACGAGACTATTTATATTGCAGTTATAATGAAATCTATACCTTTCGCTGCTTACAGGCATTGATATATTTCAACGGGGGACAGTTGAAAAATGTGTGCCCACACTGGGACTCGAACCCGCGATCTCACGGTTACATGGCATGCACTCTATCCGACTCAGCTGCCAAGGACGCAGAGAATAGTGCATCTGCAGGGACTTACCTCTGTCACGTTCGCCGTGAGACCCACACTTCCAACTTACCGGCCAATGATATTGTTTTAGTACTTTTAAACGTCAGTTGAAAATTATGTAGTACTGTAGAATGTTATTACCAATAAATTGGACATCTTCCTCAAAAAAGAAAATAAATAAATAAATAAAAATAAACAGAAAAAGAAAACGTGGCTCAGTCGGATAGAACGTCTGCCAAGTAAGCATGAGATCTCGCGTTCGAGTCCAAGTTAGGGCATACATTTTTCAACTGTCTCCATTGTTATTTATCAACGCCCGTAAGCAGCGGAAAACCCATATTTCATTATAACTTCATTCTTCGAGAGCTGCAAGATCAATGTTATTTGTACAGATACCAGCTTCGTACTATTTATATTGTACTAAAATCCGGCAGAAACCTATTTCGTCGTCGTCCCCATCCGTCCCTCTTCTGCTTCCCTCCCCACCATGAAAGGTGAAATGCAGTATAAGAAAGGTTGTCCCTTTGCCTGTACTGCCCAATAATCCTGGTCTCCCAGCCGCTCGTTAAGTACGGAAGACTCCACGAATTCGAAAAGCACGGTTTCTCCATCTGGAGAACACAATATTCAACTGCCGGTGACCGTTCAACGCAGATTGTAATGTGAAGTCGACCTCGATGTAAAACGTTTCCTATTATTCATAAAATGCGACAACAGCAGTAGGAGGCAATCAGAAACTGAACCATTATTGGAGTACACAACCGGAACTGAATGATACTCTGTTCTCTGTAGCACGACTCACCCAGAAAATCCGAGAACCGAAAACACGCACAGAACAAAAACAAGAAAATGAAATCTCGAAGTATCTTTGAGGCTGTTTCGGACGTGTCACTGCTTCAGAAAAGAGGCAACAAAAATTATAAACAAAAAATTTCAACTTATTAAAATCATTTTTGTCACTATAACGACGTTCGTAATTTCATTTGAAGAGTTCCTGCATGTCCACTGTAGCTGCAGTGGTTTTCCGACATAAACGGATCTAAAATCGTTTAAATGAAAAGCCTAAGATCTCTCCTAGCCTCGGGTGTAATTATGGTATCCATGTAATCTTTCTTACAGTCTTTTAGTAAAATAAATGGGATAAGACGTGCCTTATTTTTGCACTTCAGCATACACAGTTGTACGAAGAAGATTTTTGTAACTATAATTATTACGTTATTAATCACTCATAAGCTGATTTGACGTGTAGTATCTCCTAACGAGGCAAAATGTCACGAGTTTGTAGTATGTTAGCGACATTAACAAACTGAAGAGGAAACCAATGTTCTGATCATTTTAATCTGAAAAATCGTATGCATGTAATTCGCACATTATGTCCCAGTGAAGATATGGCAATAACCCACAATGCGTCCAGTCACCATTTTCAGCTTGGTCGTAGTTATTACTTTCGTCGTCGTCATCATCGTCATCACCATCACCATCACCTCCTTCTCCACCACCACCACCAACAACAACAACAACAACAAGAACAACAACAGCAACTCCATCACCATCAATAACGAAGACTGGTTATCGTCCCGTAATGTGCCTACACCTGCTGGTACATCCATCAACACTGACGTCTACTTAAATTTCTCCATCCTGAGCATTTACACTGAAATACTATTCGCTCTCTCTTGTTCTCCGGTATCTTAAAAAATCATTGATTCAATTTAAATGGTTGCACCTGTCGTTAGTTTGTCTCTGTCTCTGTCTCTAAAGAGGTAAATTCCTGAGTACTTTGATTAATTCTCTTATTTGTTAGACACGAAAGATTTGTATATTTTAAAAGAATGGTATAAGACAAATAAGTGAAGCAGTGTCTTTCGGCAGCTACAACCTTTCCCACTATTCGGGTAACACATGATTTACGCGATAAAAAAAAATTCAGATACTTTTGAGGTGATCCACTAACGGAAATAGTTTTCAAAATCGCTAGAAAGAGTGAAGCGTTAGGTGAGATAGGCATGTATACATGTATTGAACTGGGGACCTAGAAACGACGGAGAGGCTTCGTCCCCCGCCGTAGCTCTCAGTGGTAAACAACCCCACAACAGGCTACAGCCGTCCACTCACTCCAGGGCCACCCCATACCGAACCCAGGGTTATTGACCCCCCCCCCCCCCCCTCCCTTGCCGGGGAACGTCTCATTCCAGACGAGTGTAGGCCCCAACGTTTGCGTGTTAGAGTAATTATGGTGTACGGGTATGTGGAGACAGTGTTCGCGCAGCAATCGCCGACGTAGTGTAACTGAGGCAGAATAAGGGGAACGAACCCGCATTCGCCGAGGCAGATGGAGAACCGCTTAAAAACCATCAACAGGCCGGCCGCCACACCGGACGTCGACACTAATCCGCGGGGCGGATTCGTGCCAGGAACCGACACGCCTTCCCACTCGGGAAGCATTGTGTTGGACCGCACGGCTAGCAGGGCGGGCTGAGAAAGGCATCCTGACCGAAACAAATCGTAACCGGAGGGGCAACGTTCACTGAGTACGGTGTGACAGGTAAGACATTCCATCGATGTCTTTCAGTTCTTGCTGCACGAAGTTTGCAACATGTGGTTTGCTATAAACATAAATCAGAGTCACTTTGTTACAACTGAGGGCTTATTGCGAAAGTTTGCCTCTCCATTCGCACTTCAACTTGAGTAATTTTACCTAGTAGCGAGCAGCATTCACCCTTTGATCCGGTTGCAGTACCTCACGGTATACCACACCGTCGAGGGCGCTTTTGCGCTCCCATCAACAACGTTGTTTTGAGTCATTGAAACCAATCTCTAAATTTGTTTACGACAGACAATGTTCGCCATACGCGTCCACTAGCAAACTAAGACTTTCTGCAGCAGATTGCTTCAAAAGCTGAACAGTAACAAATACAGTAAACGCTGTTCTGGAGGCACAAATCCCGACATGTACAAGGCAATATATCGACATGTTCTTTTCACTCTATTCGACAGTCGCACTCAGATCTGACAACGTAACGTGTCTACTGTTAAATAGTTGTCGTGTCGCTGTCCGCTATGCTACGCTTGTAAAACTACTGCCCACCGTTCGTTGACAGCATAAATTGATTCAGACTCACAATAAAAGGGGACTTGTCCAGTCAGTATATCTCTGTGCCAGCAATATTAAAGACCAGTCGCTTTACAATAATCAACTGTAAAGCAACGATTAACATGTCAATTTACGTAGAAGTAAAATAAGTTTTGAACAGATAAGTATGACAAATATAATTTACTTACACCTAAGAAACCACTTGGAACCATGTACATCTTAACTTGCGCTCCTGAGACGCGAAAACGTTGTAATACAAAACAATTAATGATTAATAAAAAGTTAAATATAATAAATTTGATGAACAGTATCCAATCCCAAAGAAAGTAGGTGTTGACAGATGTAAAAATTACCGAACTATCAGTTTAATAAGTCACAGCTGCAAAACACTAACACGAATTCCTTACAGACGAATGGAGAAACTGGTAGAAGCCGACCTCGGGGAATATCAGTTTGGATTCCGTAGAAATATTGGAACACGTAAGGCAATACTGACCTTACGACTTATCTCAGAAGAAAGATTAAGGAAAGGCAAACCTACGTTTCTAGCATTTGTAGACTTAGAGGAAACTTTTGTCAATGTTGATTGAAATACTCTCTTTCAAACTCTAAAAGTGACAGGGGTAAAATACAGGGAGCGAAAGGCTATTTACAATTTGTACAGAAACCAGAAGGCAGTTATAAGAGTCGAGGGGTTGGGAAGGGAGTGAGACGGGTCTGTAGCCTCTCCCCGATGTTATTCAATCTGTATATTGAGCAAGCAGTGAAGGGAACAAAAGAAAAATTCGGAGTAAGTATTAAAATCCATGGAGAAGAAATAAAAACTTAGAGGTTTGCTGATGACATTGTAATTCTATCAGAGACAGCAAAGGACTTGGAAGAGCAGTTGAACGGAGTGGACAGAGTCTTGAAAGGAGACTATAAGATGAACATCAACAAAAGCAAAACGAGGATAATGGAATGTAGTCGAATTAGGTCGGGTGATGCTGAGGGAATTAGATTAGGAAATGAGACATTAAAAGTAGTAAAGGAATTTTGCTATTTGAGGAGTGAAATAACTGATGATGGTCGCAGTAGAGAGGATATAAAATGTAGACCGGCAATGGCAAGGAAAGCGTTTCTGAAGAAGAGAAATTTGTTAAGATCGAGTATAGATTTAAGTGTGAGGAAGTCGTTTCTGAAAGTACTTGTATGAAGTGTAGCCATGTATGGAAGTGAAACATGGACGATAAATAGTTTGGACAAGAAGAGAATAGAAGCTTTAGAAATGTGGTGCTACAGAAGAATGCTGAAGATTAGACGGGTAGATCACATAACTAATGAGATGGTACTGAATAGAATTGGGGAGAAGAGGAATTTGTGGCACAATTTGACAAGAAGAAGGGACCGGTTGGTAGGGCATGTTCTGAGGCATCAAGGGACACAAATTTAGCATTGGAGGGCAGCCTGGAGGGTAAAAATTGTAGAGGGAGACCAAGAGATGAATACACTAAGGAGATTCAGAAGGATGTAGGTTGCAGTAAGTACTGGGAAATGAAGAAGCTTGCCCAGGATAGGGTAGCATGGAGAGCTACATCAAACCAGTCTCAGGACTGAAGACCACAACAACAACAACAACAACAACAACATCCAGTGCCGAATTTGTACTGTGCAGTTTAGCTATGGACACCCGTGGTACACATTTGTGTATTGAGAAAACATAAAGAATTGGAAATGGACTAAAAGGAATAGCGTTAACACAGAGAACAAATCCACCCAACATTCAGGTAGATGCGTATTAATACCAGAATAATAGTTTTATTCTAACACAAGAAATAGTTTATTAAATTTTCTAGTAGCTGCTAATATAGTGCAATTCTCAATTATAAATGGCAAAGATACTTGTCACAGAATTTCTAAAGCGTTCCGAAGAGGTTCTCAATTTATTAATTTCAAAAACTGTTGCGATGCTTTATCGGGAGAGCAGCCGGTCGTTGACTACTACAATCGGCGAAGTTTAAACCGGGCGCCTGTCACTCTTCCTTAACTCAACCACGTTGCTTCTTTTACATTGAGTAATGATCATAAACATGAACATGACAAAGTTTAAATGTAGGAAATTATAATTAATTAGAAAATGCCGAACAGAACTATCTGAATATCCGTGCAAACAGGAAACGCATTTTACAATAAGCTAGCAATAGTGGTGACATCCAGCTTCAGATTGGTTGAGACACAAGGTGAACAGGGTTCGAACCCCGAAGGCTCGCCAGAGTGCTGTTCCCTCCAGGTCAACGAGTTGCTCCGTCACATGGTTTCTCATATCTTCCTTTTCTTATCTGGTGTTGTGTAAGTTTACAGAAACGATACCAATAGCGCGAAAGGAAGGAATACAGAGGTAAAACAGAGACGACAAAACAAAAGCACACTGAGGGTAGCAGATGCTGTTGGAACTATCTAGAGCCTTGTCTTTGAAAGATAAGATTAAGCATTTTGGCATAGAGTTGTGAAATTGGGGCAGTTGCAAAGTAGGACCAATAAGTCGTTGACATCACCCCTAATTATGAGTGATCTTAAAACAGTTATACACGGAGCTCACACAATCTGTGATGGAGATAGTTTGCCCAAAGAGCTCGTGCACTTCAAGACAGTGTTCAGGGAAAATAAACAATCTGCCCATCAGATTATTAGGGCTTTAGCAATTAAATTAAGAACCAGAAAGTGGATGGAGAGAAGAGAATGTCAGCCATATCTCTAGCTTTTCTTCGATTTTTTGGCAATATTCCCTTCAAAACTACAAGAAACCTCTGTAATTTACTAGTGGAAAGGTTTTTCGCCCACTTTCTGAGATTGCGATCTTCTGGGAACAGTGGAGAACACAGAAGAACGCTTGGCTGGCGTGTACAGGTACAGCTGCCCATGCAGCTTCAACACGATACCACAGTTCATTAAGAGTAGTGACTGGCGTATTGTAACGAGCCAGTTGTTCGGCCACCATTGAGATGCCTGTCATCTCGACTGCTAGTGATACGAGGCCGTTGGGATCCAGCACGGCGTTCCGCATTACCCTCTTGAACCCACCGATTCCATATCCTGCTAGCGGTCATTGGATCTCGACCAACGCGAGCAGCAATGTCGCGATACGATAAACCGCATTCGCGATAGGCTATAATCCGACCTATACCAAAGTCGGAAACATGATGGTACGTATTTCTCCTCCTTACACGAGGCACCACAACAACGTTTCACCAGGCAACGCCGGTCAACTGCTGTTTGTGTATGAGAGATCGGTTGGAAACTTTCCTCATGTCAGAACGTCGTAGGTGTCACCCCTGGCGTCAACCTTGTGTGAATGCTCTGAAAAGCTAATAATTTGCATATCAAAGCATCTTCTTCGTGTCGGTAAAATTTCGCGTCTGTAGCACGTCATCGTCGTGGTGTAGCAATTTTAATGGCCAGTAGTGTAATTCTGTGTAATGTTATAACTTTGTAAAACGGTGAGCTGTTTTTTTTTCCGAGGTCAATATTCATTTCCACGTAGAAAAGCTGTTTTTTTTTGACAATTTGTAACCTTATACTTCCTTATTAATTCGCTTACCAAAGTTTATTTTAATGCCCCAATCATTTCTAATTGTTAAATTCCTCCCTATATTTGTCTAGTGTTACAGTCCAAGCAAGTATAGCCATGCAGGTTTTGTGCCAGGATTCTAAGTACTGATCCACTAATAAAATTAATTATTTCCAGTTGATCATTTGATAGTGTTTAGCCTGATCGAGAACTTCATTTGTATCTTTCGAGGACTGATAGAGTCATCATCAGTTTCCACCATTGATATAATGGCGTGAGTTCTTTTTCTGGACATTTGCAACTTCTGTATAAGTTTCACCATCTGCTCCCCGTAGAGGTACTTGATGTGATTACGTAGGCTTTCCCGGCGTAATACACTCCTGGAAATTGAAATAAGAACACCGTGAATTCATTGTCCCAGGAAGGGGAAACTTTATTGACACATTCCTGGGGTCAGATACATCACATGATCACACTGACAGAACCACAGGCACATAGACACAGGCAACAGAGCATGCACAATCTCGGCACTAGTACAGTGTATATCCACCATTCGCAGCAATGCAGGCTGCTATTCTCCCATGGAGACGATCGTAGAGATGCTGGATGTAGTCCTGTGGAACGGCTTGCCATGCCATTTCCACCTGGCGCCTAAGTTGGACCAGCGTTCGTGCTGGACGTGCAGACCGCGTGAGACGACGCTTCATCCAGTCCCAAACATGCTCAATGGGGGACAGATCCGGAGATCTTGCTGGCCAGGGTAGTTGACTTACACCTTCTAGAGCACGTTGGGTGGCACGGGATACATGCGGACGTGCATTGTCCTGTTGGAACAGCAAGTTCCCTTGCCGGTCTAGGAATGGTAGAACGATGGGTTCGATGACGGTTTGGATGTACCGTGCACTATTCAGTGCCCCCTCGACGATCACCAGTGGTGTACGGCCAGTGTAGGACATCGCTCCCCACACCATGATGCCGGGTGTTGGCCCTGTGTGCCTTGGTCGTATGCAGTCCTGATTGTGGCGCTCACCTGCACGGCGCCAAACACGCATACGACCGTCATTGGCACCAAGGCAGAAGCGACTCTCATCGATGAAGATGACACGTCTCCATTCGTCCCTCCATTCACGTCTGTCGCGAAACCACTGGAGGCGGGCTGCACGATGTTGGGGCGTGAGCGGAAGACGGCCTAACGGTGTGCGGGAACGTAGCCCAGCTTCATGGAGACGGTTGCGAATGGTCCTCGCCGATTCCCCAGGAGCAACAGTGTCCCTAATTTGCTGGGAAGTGGCGGTGCGGTCCCCTACGGCACCGCGTAGGATCCTACGGTCTTGGCGTACATCCGTGCGTCGCTGCGGTCCGGTCCTAGGTCGACGGGCACGTGCACCTTCCGCCGACCACTGGCGACAACATCGATGTACTGTGGAGACCTCACGCCCCACGTGTTGAGCAATTCGGCGGTACGTGCACCCGGCCTCCCGCATGCCCACTATACGCCCTCGCTCAAAGTCCGTCAACTGCACATACGGTTCACGTCCACGCTGTCGCAGCATGCTACCAGTGTTAAAGACTGCGATGGAGCTCCGTATGCCACGGCAAACTGGCTGACACTGACGGCGGCGGTGCACAAATGCTGCGCAGCTAGCGCCATTCGACGGCCAACACCGCGTTTCCTGGTGTGTCCGCTGTGCCGTGCGTGTGATCATTGCTTGTACAGCCCTCTCGCAGTGTCCGGAGCAAGTATGGTGGGTCTGACACACCGGTGTCAATGTGTTCTTCTTTCCATTTCCAGGAGTGTATGTGTTGAAAGTCTCTTCGCGTTTGCTGCCGGATCCTAAAATCAACTTGATATTTCGGCGATCCAACTGTCTATAAGCAGGCGATTGAAATTAGGTTGGCTGATAATTTAATCAACAGAGACAATGGGTTTCCTCTTAGCAAAACGTGGAATCCTGTATTATCTCGCATCAAAACTGAACGTTCTTCGGTGCGGCCTTGATTGCGATATATCGTTGCCAGCAGTGTTTCACTAAGGGCGGCGCCACCTCCCCGTTTTGTAAGGCAGAAACCGTGATGGGCGGCGCATGCGCCGTGTACTGAACGGTGGCCTATATAGGACGTCGAATTGCAATCTTGCGTCAGTTCTCAGCGGGACTCATCAGCAGTAGCAGCATTTCCTGAAGATGGCGAACAGTTGGATCGCCGATATGTCGAGTCAAGTTGAATTTAGGATCCGGCAGCAAACCCGAAGAGACTTTGAAGACTTATTACGCCGGGAAAGCCTACGTAATCACATGTTAATCGAGTTATCCCCCAGGAGGCACCTAACTGACAACAAACCCGACTTCCACCTCCGGCGTTCCACGAACGCGTGGCGAGAATTCGATAACGAGGCGTCAACACGGAGTTTCGTCCATCGGTTGCTCGTGGCACCACCGCCGGTCAACAAACAATTTCGGACCGGGTACACTACCAATCCGTGCGCTGTAGCCGCGTGGTCTTGGGCGTCCTGCCACGGTTCGCGCGGATCTCAACGTCGGAGGTTTGAGTGTTCGAGTCCACGCTAGGGCATGGGTAAATGTGTTGTCCTTATCGTCAGTTATTTTAAGTTAGAGTGTGTGTAAGCTTAGGAATCAATGACCTCAGCAGTTTGGTCCCATAAGATCTTACCACAAATGTCCAAACACTAGCAACATGCGAGCTCGGTAGTCGATCAGCAGCGAAGAGTCAGTGAAGAGTTAAGCGACGAGGCGTTGCGGAGTTCAGGGGTAGAGCTCAGCGGACCTGTGTATTGGGTCGCACAGCCTGCGCTAGACAGGCGCCGACGTTCGACGCCTCGGCTCTGCTAGAATATCCAGAGGCGTGATGTGCCATCGCCAGGTCGCAGCCGGTTATGCTAAACGTGTCGCCTCTGCTTCACCGTCGCTGCCTACACACTACCTGGTGTCTGTCACAGCGCTTGGTCAGCCTCCTGACTTCCAGCAACGTATGTAAGCCTTCGAGTGCGACCACCTCCTGTACACCGGTACGAAGTCGACGCACATCGACGACAAGCTGTTCCCACCAGTCGAGAGTGAGCACCCGTAACATCTGCACTTTGTTGTTATAACAGTCTTCGTGAACCGCATCCACCAAGTTGCTATCCTTCGACAGACTCCTGTCTCCCTCGTCATGAGATTTAATCTACAGTGCCCAGCGGAGTTGGCAGCTACGCCATCCTGACGCCACGGAGCAACGCTGCCCCCACGTCAGTTACGTGTAACTGCGTAGTTACGACAAAGTTACGTTGAATGATGTCATCAACTGAAGTACGTTCTGTGTAAGTCTTTAGTAATGAGCGGGCTTGAGGCTCCATCAGTGTCTTGCCTGTTATTAACTGTTATTTCAGTCATCAAGCCGACTGTTGGTTTCATGTAATTCTCCGCTCTTGTCAACTGGCAGCTATCTTCTTTATTCCAGCCTACTTGCTACCTCCTGCGTCATCAAAAACATGCTTTGTGTACGTACACCCAGTTTTTTCTTTGCTAGGCTTTTCTTCCAGTATATTTTCAGTTACGATTTTCAGCAACCACTGATGTGAAACATGTCTAGTTGTTTTAAAGTTTCTAATCATTATGTTTTTCATTAGGCTTCTGTCTAAATCATTACTCGACTAATACAACTCAACTAAATCCCAATAGCCTCTTCGAACATGAAGTTTCGAAGGCTTTTAATTGTTGTATGTTTATTTTCCAGCTGTCGAAGAGTTTCATTTGCACATACCAGTGCTGAAAATTTATATTTTAGTAGCTAAACCGCCTAAAAGATAAAGTGCAATACCGTCAAGCATAAAGTCATTTGGTGACAGTTGAGGTAACAGGCAGTTTGTCAATGGAGCACGAGAAAGGACGCGATGATAGAACGTGTGTTGAGACATCAGGAATAATTCTCATGGTATTAGACAGAGCTGTAGACGGTAAAATATTTAGAGGAAGACAGAGGTGAGAATACATCCAACCTCATAATTGAGATGGTAACTAGCAAGTGCTTCTCTAAGACGAAAAGGGTGGCACATGAGAGGAGTTCGTAGCGGGCCTCATCGAACTAACCACGAGGCTGATGACTCAATCCAAACAGTGTATATGATAGCAAATTAAGACCAAACAAAACACATACATCACAGTGAAGGTACCAAAACAGTCACATCAGTACACGGTGTACCCCACTCAAATTGTAAGGCAGACGCGTAGTCTCTAATGTAAACGACTATAAAGGTGCCGAAAGGCATCCTTCCTGTGACACATTATCCCAAGCATCTAGCGCCTTTTGTGGTAATACGGCATTCATTCTTGCAGTCCTGGAGAACGAGGAACTTCCCGCTTCATCATCCCCGTACATGCTTATTTGGCGACAGATCCGGTGACCTCGCCGACCAGGGCAGTTTCTGTTCACCACGAAGAACACATTGCGTAGCAGCAGCCGTTTGTGGACGTGCATTGTCCTGGTGAAGAAGCACGTCTCCTTGCTGTAGAAGGATTGACAGTAGCACGGCGATAACGGCTTGTGCAGGGTATCACTCACATACAGACAGGACCTACTCTCATCGCTGAAGACAATAGAGCGACATTCTACTCATATTATTGGATGTTCTCTTTTGAATGGTTTTCTAGTCTATTGTTAGTTGATGGTTGGAGTCACAACATCGTACCACATCGTTGTTACAGGCTACACCAACCAGTCATAGGTGTTGGCCACTGTTTGAAGCCTGTGTATGATTGGAATTAACAGCTTCATCGTCAGAGAAGCCAAGAAGATTTTGTCCTAAATCGCAAAAACTGGTAGCTATATAATAAATAACAACGAAAGGACGGCTGCAGGGGTTTCATTTCAATACATTCTACTCTCCAGTCAAATCTTTCACGACATCAAACTAGCCATGCTTGGAAGTGTCCTCGTGTCGGTAATAGTCTGGCCAGAGTCACGCTTGGTTTTCATCCCTAATCACACAATAGGTGAAGCATACACACATAATTGGTCTCTGGATGAAGATATATCGGCCACAACTGCGCGCGTAATGCTTAGATCTTGACGTGCGTATGTTCTACGCGAATGTTCAGAACGTGTTCTAGAGGAGGGCGAATGTTCAGAGACCAATGTTGAAATAGCGACACACCACCGATGAATTGTACCCAACATGTACATTAGTTCGTCGACATGTCTATCAAGCCTCCCGCAGGCTCACAGTGCTACACCGTTCAAGAGGATGAAGGTGTCCAGTACTCGTCATCCGGACATGTTTACACACTACAATGAACGTTTCTACCACTATTCAGTTCTAAACTCAGCACAGTCGCTGCCTGAAGAATCAAAAGAAAGGGTTATAGACAGGCCTTGTGAGCGCCATCTGATGGCCGATGATCAGTGACACTAAAACTCCGCAGTATGCACTTATTACAAAGCTTGGTGCCACTGACCACGAGGGAGCTGCATTTGCATTCCGGTAGTGTATGTTTGCTGTTATTTTGCCTCATATTTTTTCAGAACTACATTTAGCCTCTTCCAGTCTTTTCCATTGAGTCTTTCTTGCATCTTTATCTATTCTACTTCTCACACAGCAAAATTCTTCCTCAAGTGTCTGTTACCCAGGCCTAACATTTAGCTATGCAGCTTTGTCATCTCCTGCAAGTCCCATTACTTAAATTTTATTTTGATATGTTTGCATATCATAACTATAGGCTGAAAACATTTCAACACTTCCTTCGTTTCGCGCTCTCAGTGCAACAGAAACATTGTCTTGAAAGAAACAAAGCTTACTTAAATCTTCCAAAATTATTTATTTAATGTTATCAGGTATAGTTTAGCAGCCAAGGCGATGACAGCAAATTCAGTTTATCCACTTGGGTTTCCCTTCCATAAACAAGCAATATTTTTAAAAAATCATTATTTTAAAATAATCAACAATTGGGTTTTGTAAGATTTTAATACTGTTAAGATATGTGACGAAGAAGGAAACATTCCCAAGTGCCAATAAGAGATCTTGATGAAACTTGGCGGTGTGAAGAGGAGCCATAATGCAGCAATAACTGTACTTTTGCTTGTGCCCAGCTTCATTTTTAAGGGGAAAACGCACCTCATAAGGTAGCTTAGCATACTGGGTATGGAGGGAAATTCTTCGAAAAAGTTGTATATAAAAACGATTCTCATATAAAATTTGATACGTAATTAACATAACTGAATAATTTATAAACGAATTTTGCAATATTTTGAAATTCTGCAGAACACCGCTCCACCATTAATAATTCCGAAACATGAAAATTTTGTTACTGGATAAATCAAAGAAGCTTTCAAGCTGTTTACATACATGTGTAATAAAGCTGGTTTCTGAAATAAGCTATACACAAAGAGTTGTCAGAGTATTGTAACCATAACTAATAAAAATATCTAAAAATTCGTTATTAGTCTAGTTATTTATTTTACTTATACAAATGAGATTTTCACTCTGCAGCGGAGTGTGCGCTGATATGAAACTTACTGGCAGATTAAAACTGTGTGCCCGACCGAGACTCGAACTCGGGACCTTTGCCTTTCGCGGGCAAGTGCTCTACCATCTTTTTTTTCACATTTTGTCCGTGTTTGTTCGTTGTATCTGCTCGGGGCGGACGTCGTAAGACATCCGATTAAGTTCTTTGATGATCGATTAACTCAAGTTTTTTTTATTACAGAGGGTACGTAACCCTCTGTCCGAACACGCTGAGCTACCGTGCCGGCGACCATCTGAGCTACCGAAGCACGACACACGCCCGGTACTCAGATCTTTACTTCTGCCAGTATCTCGTCTCCTACGTTCCAAACTTTACAGAAGCTCTCCTGCGAACCTTGGAGGACTAGCACTCCTGAAAGAAAGGATACTGCGGAGACATGGCTTAGCCATAGTCTGTGGAATGTTTCCAGAATGAGATTTTCACTCTGCAGCGGAGTGTGCGCTGATATGAAACTTACAGGCAGATTAAAACTGTGTACCCGAACGAGACTCGAACTCGGGACCTTAGCCTTTCGCGGGCAAGTGCTCTACCACCTGAGCTACCGAAGCACGACTCACGCCCGGTACTCACCGCTTTACTTCTGCCAGTATCTCGTCTCCTACGTTCCAATACTGGCAGAAGTAAAGCTGTGAGTACCGGGCGTGAGTCGTGCTTCGGTAGCTCAGATGGTAGAGCACTTTCCAGCGAAAGGCAAAGGTCCCGAGTTCGAGTCTCGGTCGGGCACACAGTTTTAATCTGCCAGTAAGTTTCATATCAGCGCACACTCCGCTGCAGAGCGAAATTCTCATTCTGGAAACATCCCACAGGCTGTGGCTAAGCCATGTCTCCGCA
Organism: Schistocerca piceifrons; assembly: GCF_021461385.2. NCBI lineage: Eukaryota > Metazoa > Arthropoda > Insecta > Orthoptera > Acrididae > Schistocerca > Schistocerca piceifrons. The sequence continues at coordinate 685,991,882 of NC_060142.1, read as the reverse complement.
GTATCCTTTCTTTCAGGAGTGCTAGTCCTCCAAGGTTCGCAGGAGAGCTTCTGTAAAGTTTGGAGTGTGGGAGACGAGATACTGGCAGAAGTAAAGCTGTGAGTACCGGGCGTGAGTCGTGCTTCGGTAGCTCAGATGGTAGAGCACGTGCCCGCGAAAGGCAAAGGTCCCGAGTTTATTTTACTTATATTTGATTTACCCATTAGGAGTGAAATGAAGCACAAGCAAAAAGAAAAAAACGCGTTACATTATTTTTCTCCTCTACATACCCGTCAAGTCTCTTCAAGATCGTTTACCGACAGATGGGAATGTTCACATGCAAGTTAAAAGAAGAAAGAATAACGTGACATTAGGTTAGAAAGAAGAAAACCATAAATTCCATTACTTTTTTGTTTTAGAGAAATATTGATTTCAGTTAAGATTATTTTTGGTGGAGGATGGCAGTTCAAGAAGGAAAAATATTTTAAAAAGCTCTCAAAAGAAAAAACAAAAAAAGTAGCTAAAGTCGCTGACGCTCACTTCTGCAGTAGCTCTCGACATGGAGGTAAGCGATTAGATTCTATTGCTGGAAAAAATAATCGCAGCCTACACTTGGCCTCCAAGGATCGGCCAGTTTGTGACATAAAGCTCTTGAACACAATACTTTGCGCCAATGGCACGGATAAAAATCCAAGTCTCTCTGGCGGAGTGAATCTTGTTAAATTGTTGATAAAGGTTCATCTATAAGGTGAGGAATCAACGGCCACGCTGGCGCTAGTCAAGAGAGGTAGGCGATGTGCCGGCACCATCACACGACACAAATATGGAACCACAACTTACATACATCCATTGCAGCTAACACATACACTTGAGACACAATTCTCACGCATCGCAAAGAAAGAAGTTTTTGTTGGTGGAGGAAGAAAACTCTCTCCGATTAGGCAGCTGAGACAAACCCCAGAACTTTCTCAGCTAACTGTGAAATACGACTTTTTCTTTTTGTTCATTACGAACAACTCAAAGAAATACAAACTTCTGCGCTTGCTCCATTCTCTCTTCAAAATATACAGGGTGTTACAAAAAGATACGGCCAAACTTTCAGGAAACGTTCCTAACACACAAAGAACATATGTTATGTGGACATGTGTCCAGAAACGCTTACTTTCCATATTAGAGCTCATTTTATTACTTCTCTTCAAATCACATTAATCATGGAATGGAAACACATAGCAATAGAACGTACCACCGTGACTTCAAACACTTTGTTACAGGAAATGTTCAAAATGTCCTCCGTTAGCGAGGTTACATGCATCCACCCTCCGTCGCATAGAATACCTGATGCGCTGATGCAGCCCTGGAGAATGGCGTATTGTATCACAGCCGTCCACAATACGAGCACGAAGAGTGTCTACATTTGGTACCGGGGTTGCGTAGACAAGAGCTTTCAAATACCCCCATAAATCAAAGTCAAGAGGGTTGAGGTCAGGACAGCGTGGAGCCCATGGAATTGGTCCGCCTCTACCAATCCATCGGTCACCGAATCTGTTGTTGAGAAGCGTACGAACACTTCGACTGAAATGTGCAGGAGCTCCATCGTGCATGAACCACATGTTGTGTCGTACTTGTAAAGGCACATGTTCTAGCAGCACAGGTAGAGTATCCCGTATGAAATCATGATAACGTGCTCCATTGAGCGTAGGCGGAAGAACATGGGGCCCAATCAAGATATCACCAACAATGCCTGAACAAACCACAGAAAATATGTGTTGATGACGTGATTGCACAATTGTGTGCGGATTCTCGTCAGCCCACGCATGTTGATTTTTAAAATTTACATTTTGATCACGTTGGAATGAAGTCTCATCCGTAAAGAGAAAATTTGCACTGAAATGAGGATTGACACATTGTTGGATGAACCATTAGCAGAAGTGTACCCATGGAGGCCAATCAGTTGCTGATAGTGCCTGCACACGCTGTACATGGTACGGAAACAACTGTTTCTCCCGTAGCACTCTGGCGGTGAATCGAGGAAGTACAGTACATAGTGACGAAACTAAAATGAGCTCTAACATGGATATTAAGCGTTTCCGGACACATGTCCACATAACATCTTTTCTTTATTTGTGTGTGAGGAATGTTTGCTGAAAGTTTGGCCGTACCTTTTTGTAACACCCTGTATATAAATGTATATTACTTACGATTGTGAGACTCTCTCTCATATATCATTTTCTATTTCGGCATGTTGTATCGATTCAACAGTACTTATTACTAATGCCTCCTTCTTATAAAGTACATGAATTATTCTGCCCTTCCTGTAGAACAGTGGTCATTAGCTTGATCCCCATCCCACTCTAGCGGCCGATACGTGGAAAAGGAACTAAAACACTTTCGTTAAGCTAGTAAAAAGTTTTCGCTACTTATTTGGAAAATAATTATTATTGTATACTTTAGTTTGTTGTAACCATGGTTTATAATATTTTAAAGTGTAGTTACTTCCCTACTTTACATCCAGAAAGTAAATTACGCTCGCGTCCAGAGACAGCACGAGTAGTTAAGATAGGAATGCCTCCGGGCACGAGTGCAGGGAAGGTATGTGGGAGAAATTCAGCGCGGTTTCAGTTATGTGGCGGCAGTGGTCGCCGCACAGCGCTTGGATAAAGTGGCTGCTCTGATGTTGTCTACCGCCAACTACGATGTTCGTGTAGTTAGATTTTTGCACACTCAAAAGCCATCTCCGGCACAAATCAATCGCCAATTATGCCACGTGTATGGACACATTATGAGCGACAGTATGGTCAGACGATGATGGAGGCAGTTCACTGATGGATGAACCAGCACTGTCTTTTGGCACTGACGTGGTGTAGTCTTGTACGAATTTTTACTGTGATGGGAGACCACAAATCCTCATTGTCATTCGCAGACACTGAAAAATTGTAGGAGGGTAATCCAGAATATGTTATGTGGAGTTTTCTGACAAGAGGCCCTACTCTTGCGTATGACGATTCAAGACCTCCATACAGCCAAAGCAACACGAAATGTGTTGAATCATTTTGGAAGGGAGATCTTCAACCATCCATCTTACAGCCCCGACAGAGCGATTTTCATCAATTCCTTCTCATAAAGTGTTTTCTGGCACGGAAACGATGCTGAGGGCAGACTGAAGTGACTTCCTAGCTCCGGACTATGGTGGCAATCTCCCATTACATGGGCGTATAGTGAATTGAGCACCACTACGATAAATGCCTCAACAATGGTGGTGACTATCTTGTGATGTATCCAGTGAAGCTATGTAAATATACTAGGAAACACGTTAATCATAGTGATGTTTTTGTTTTCTTTATCGATCATCGGAACTCACACTCTGCATGCACCTCTTAAACCATCATTACTGTTGAACCCGTGGGCGGCTACAAAATTTAACTATTAACTGAGGTACAAAAGGAGATGGTAGCTGACGAAGGTTGGTTACTCCTGTTGTAGACGATACCACGTTGCCTAACAGTAAAACAAATTTTATACCATCCGTGATCTTCAAATGAATTCTGCCAGTAAACGAATGAAGTGAATTTTTCAATGTTTTTCCTAAATCTTAACTCTGTTATTATCTGCGGCAATGAAATTGTTACTCAGCTGGCCCTAACTATCTATATATCAAACTGGTAATCTCTTAATCTACTTTATATTTTTCGTTTCACTCTTCTCTAGATTGTCGCACAGATGACAAAATGGTAGATATCGAAATAGACGTCAGAGGGATAGAGAAACAATTAAAATCGCTCAAAAGAGGAAAGGCCTCTGGACCTGATGGGATACCAGTTCAATTTTACACAGAGTACGCAAAGGAACTTGCCCCCCTTCTTGCAGCGGTGTAGCGTAGGTCTCTAGAGGAGTGTAGCGTTCCAAAGGATTGGAAAAGGGCACAGGTCATCCCCGTTTTCAAGAAGGGACGTCGAGCAGATGTGCAGAACTGTAGACCTATATCTCTAACGTCGATCAGTTGTAAAATTTTGGATCACGTATTGTGTTCGAGTATAATGACTTTTCTGGTGACAAGAAATCTACTCTGTAGGAATCAGCATGGGTTTCGAAAAAGACGGTCATGTGAAACCCAGCTCGAGCTATTCGTCCACGAGACTCAGAGGGCCATAGACACGGGTTCACAGGTAGATGCCGTGTTTCTTGACTTCCGCAAGGCGTTCGATACAGTTCCCCACAGTCGTTTAAGGAACAAAGTAAGAGCATATGGACTACCTGACCAATTGCGTGATTGGATTGAGGAGTTCCTAGATAACAGGACGCAGCATGTCATTCTCAATGGAGAGAAGTCTTCCGAAGTAAGAGTGATTTCAGGTGTGCCGCAGGGGAGTGTCATAGGACCGTTGCTATTCACAATATACATAAATGACCTTGTGGATGACATCGGAAGTTCACTGAGGCTTTTTGCGGATGATGCTGTGGTGTATCGAGAGGTTGTAACAATGGAAAATTGTACTGAAATGCAGGAGGATCTGCAGCGAATTGACGCATGGTGCAGGGAATGGCAATTAAATTTCAATGTAGACAAGTGTAATGTACTGCGAATACTCAGAAAGAAAGATCTCTTATCATTTAGCTACAATATAGCAGGTCAGCAACTGGAAGCAGTTAATACCATAAATTACCTGGGAGTAGGCATTAGGAGTGATTTAAAATGGAATGATCATATAATGTTGATCGTCGGTAAAGCAGATGCCAGACTGAGATTCATTTGAAGAATCCTAAGGAAATGCAATCCGAAAACAAAGGAGGTAGGTTACAGTACGCTTGTTCGCCCACTGCTTGAATACTACTCAGCAGTGTGGGATCCGTACCAGATAGGGTTGATAGAAGATATAGAGAAGATCCTACGGAGAGCAGCGCGCTTCGTTACATGATCATTTAGTAATCGCGAAAGCGTTACGGAGATGATAGATAAACTCCAGTGGAAGACTCTTCAGGAGAGACGCTCAGTAGCTCGGTACGGGCTTTTGTCAAAGTTTCGAGAACATACCTTCACCGAAGAGTCAAGCAGTATATTGCTCCCTCCTACGTATATCTCGCGAAGAGACCATGAGGATAAAATCAGAGAAATTAGATCCCACACAGAGGCATGCCGACAATCCTTCTTTCCACGAACAATACGAGACTGGAATAGAAGGGAGAACCGATAGAGGTACTCAAGGTACCCTCCGCCACACACCTTCAGGTGGCTTGCGGACTATGGATGTAGATGTAGATGTAGATGTAGATGCTTCCAAAGGGCGATTTAGAAAATTGTGTTAGTGGCAGTTTGTGCTATCTCGGCACCTAGTGTAGACAGTTAACTACGGAATATACTAAAGAACACCGCTTTTGCAGCGGCTGTACGTAAACTCTAACCATGACCTGTTTCGATTGCAGTCCCGTTTTACATGTGAAGATTTGAAAATAGTTGTAAATCTTCACTTGTTCTGTCACTTTCTTACTGAAACATGGGAGCTTCATACAAACAAGTATTTTAAGAAGTACATTTTTGATTAAAATCCTTCTTACACAAGGACAAAAACACAATTGTTTTTTTCAGTACGACATGGTAGAGCGTGCGGTCTGAATAATAGTTGCTGATATGTTCAGTTAGGGTCTCCGCTTTTAACTCACCGTGCAGTAGATGAAGAACGCGCCCAACGCGATGACTCGAAGCAGAACTGGACTGGCCGCCCGTACCACCTGTAGGCACACAAACAGATTTCATGTACCACAGTCTCTCAGACGCGAGGGACATCCATGCAATCATAGGTATTTATTAGCTAATATTGATAACAATATGTCGCATTTAACAGGTTCTAAATGTGTAAGCTCTCATATTCTCGTAATCTGATCCACAAGGCCACATACTTAAAAATTAGAAAAATGCCCGGTTCTCAAAAGATCCCTGTTATCAAGGTTAGATGATGGGCACCAGCCACAATCACGTATAGTTACCACGGGTCGCACGTAGAGTAATGAACTGCTGCATTTATTTTCACTTAGTATTCACACAATAAGATGGTCTCACCCATTTTGGTTTTTCTTTTATCACTGACCAGCCTCGATCCCCATTTATTAGTTAATCTAATCCTTTCCCCAGTTTTTCTCCATATCCACCACTCCATCTCCCACTCTTTCCATCTCCTCCTGCCTCTCCCCCTGTCCATCTCTTGCTCCTGCCCCCGGTGCCCATCTTCTCTTTCCCCCTCTGTCATTCCCCCCTTCTAATTCCATCTCCCCCTCCTCCTCTCTTTCTGCTTCCCTCTCTCTGTCCACCTCCTCCTCCCCTCTGTGCATTTTCTCCTCCCCCACTTTCCCTGTGCATTCATCCCCTGTCCCTTCTGCATCTATGTCCTCCTCACACTTGTCTTCCCTTTCTCTGGCCGTTTTCTCCTCCCTATTATTCATCTTCTCATACCCCAACTCTCTATCTATCTCTGCCTCCCCCTGTCTCCGTCCATCTCCGCCTTTTTCTTTGCTCTGTCCATCTCCTCCTCTCATCTCTCACCGTCCACTGTCATAAGTGTCCATATAGTCCTCCTTCTATCTGCACCTATATCCCCTTTCTCCCTCACTGTGTGAACACCTCCTCGCCGTCCCATCTCTCTCCATGTTATCACACTCATGCCAATAGGGAGGTGACCGTTTTAACGACTGCAGTATTTCTTCCAAAGTGATATTAATATGTGTACCAAATTTGATCGAAATTGTCACAGTGGCTTAAATGAGCTTTTTCCTTGTGGCCTTACTTGCATGCGCATGTGTCAAATATATTTCAAATATTTAACATATTTCACACGTAAAACTTTGAACATAGCTGCTAAGGTTCAGTGACCATGTCAGAATTATATTAGAACAAATAAGCCCACGGTCACAAATATTAAGTCAAAATCGACCAGGTTTCGACGCTACTATGAGCGTCGTCTTCAGAATTAGACTAATGTTCTAAAACATATTAGGTATATAATACATTTATAAAATTAATGTTTGTTCTGACTGGAAAAGATGTAATACTTACAAGGTTGCAACCCTTGTTCACAGTACGAGCAGCCCTTAGCAGCTCGTCATCTCAGAACTATTCATGACGTCGCCTGTCCGGCTTAGATCTTTTTTAATATGTGACTTATAAGTACTGCATCTTTTCCAGTGAGTACAAACTTTAATTTTATTAATGTTTTATATACCTAATATGTTTTAGAACAGTTAGTCTAATTCTGAAGACGACGCTCATAGTAGCGTCGAAACTTGGTCTATTTTGACTTAATATTTGTGACCGAGGGCTTATTTGTTCTAATATAATATTTCACAAGTATTTGTACATATATTTACCTTAATGTCTGGCGAACTTTTCTATGCAATTTCATTTTCACGCAGATCTATCTGCTGTATAATGACATAATTTTCCAGGGACATTCCGTGGTGTAAGTGCTTACGATCTGCGAATTGTAGTGAATATCGTTAGTATCAAACAAGTAATAAATTCAAATGCCATAGATGATGGGGTAGTTTTTTACACTCCTCACTATCTGACGTCATACCTCGTGAAGTATGTTTCGTATGGTGATATATTTTTGTAGGTACATTCAGCGGCATAAGTGGATATTCACTGCTAAAAGAATGGCGAATAGAGTTAGTAGCAATGAAGGAATAAATTTAAATGTCTTGCGAGATGTGCTAGTTTTTCACGCATGCCATGTGTATGAGTTCATATCTCCTGAACGAAGTGTCGTAATCATTAATGCGTCATCCCTCAGGTGGCATTTTTTTTTTTTTTTTTGCATGAACAGCGAACATTTATAAGCGATCAAGTGTCCTCCATTTACCTTTTTGTGGTGATCTTCAGCAAGAAAATGCTTCGTAGGGATTCATGTGTAAAGTACGTTGCAATACTTAAGTGCTCTCGTTATGAAATTCATGATGACTAAAATACAAGAAATCTTTTGTTCTTGGCTATACTTTCATTTCACCCCCACCCTTTGGTTGGTGGGTGGTTCTTACAACAACAGTGATTCATTCCTGACAGTAAATGATATACGTATCAAGTCTGGCTGAGATCGTTCCAGTGGTTTACGAGGAGATGTAAAACATATATACATACCAACTTACATCCAATTTTATTATTTGTATGGATACATGTGCACCTGTGGTTTACGAGTGGCGTCTTTGATTAGTGATCAAAACATTCTCGGTCCCGGGCGAAGAAGTCACCACCATTCTGCCAACGCCCTTGTTAATAAACGGCGGGATGGAGAGAGATTCAGGACACTCTCTTGCCCTTGGTATGGGAAACTGCCCCTAAAGGCGGAAGAATCAGCAATGTTCAAAGCATGAGAATACAGAAGGCATAGGAAATTACTGCATTAAAAGCAAATAACGTGTATCCGCAGGACATGTGGCTTGTAACTGAAAAAGTGTCATAATGATCTGTACACGGGCAAAAGATTACCAAATAATCCCCAGACGGATCTCCTGCAGTGGACTGACAAAGGGGCGGTGACCACGGCAAAAAGGATTCAATAACCAAAGACAGGATGAAATTCAACGAGTCGGGGCCTGGAATGTCAGAAGCTTGAATTTGGTAGGGAAGCTAGAAAACCTGAAAAGGGAATGCAAAGGTATAGATACTGACGTCGCAAGCTGAAGATGAAGAGGTAGAGGAAGGAATAATACAGTACGTGAAAGGAGATGAAAATCTAACAGTCATCGGGAACTGAAATGCAGTTGCAGGGGAAGGTTACAGGAGAATATGGGCTTGGGTCAAGTAATGAGAGAGGAGAAAGACTAACTGAGGTCTGTAATAACTTTCAGCTAGTTCAAGAATCAAAAGTGGAGCAGGTGTACTTGGAAAAGGCCGGGTGATAAGGGAAAATTTAAGTTAAATTATGCGACGGTCACATAGACATTCTGGAATCCGATACGGGATTGTAAAGGGTATTCAAGAGTAGATATAGACTCAGATCACAATGCAGTAGTGATGAACTGTAGGCTGGAATTTAAGAGATTACTCAATAAGAATCAACACGCAAAGAAATGTGATACGGGAGTAGTAAGGAATAACGAGATACGCTTGAAGTTCTCTAAGGCTAAAGACATAGTTAGGAATTGCTCAGTAGGCAGTACAGTTGAAGAGGAATGGACGTCTCTAAGAAGAGCAATCGCGGAAGTAGGAAGAAGTTAACTGCGAAGAAACCACGGATAACAGAAGAAATAATTCGGTTAATCGTTGAAGGAAGGAAGAAAAAAAATGTCCAATGAAATTTAGGAATGCAGACGTACTAGTCCATGTGGAATGAAATAAAGAGGAATTGCTGGGAAGCTAAGACGAAATGTCTGCAGGATAAATATTAAGAAATCGAAGAAGAAATGATTATGGGACTCAGCTTACTCAGCTGACTCAGCTTACAAGAAAGTCAAAACAACCTTCGGTGACATTAAAAGCAAGGGTGAGTGGCAACAACACGACCATTCACGTTTCTGTATGTATGAGTTTGGCGACATACATTATGACTTTCGGAAAAATGTTATCCCTACAATTCCGAAGACTGCAATAGCTAACAAGTGCGAGAATTCTCGCACAATCGGATTAACAGCTGATACATGCAAGTTATTGACAAGAGCAATATACAGAAGAACAGAAAACAAAATTGAGGATCTGATAGACGACAATGTAAAGTGGTGCAAGATCTTTTAAATTCTGAGAATAATAGGGGTAGACTATATGTGAGAGACGGATAATATGCAATATGTACAAGAGCAAAGAGGGAAGAACGAAGTGCTAGGAATAAAAAGGGTAGTAGTTCGTCACCACTATTGTTCAATCTGTATAGGGGAGGCGCAATGATGGAAATAAAAGAAAGGTGCACGGGTGGAATTAAAATTCAACGTAAAAGGATATCAGCGATGCGATTCGCTGATGACACTGCTATCCTGAGTGAAAGTGAAGAAGACTTACTTGACCTGCTGAATGGAGTGAACTGTCTAACGAGTACGGAACAGGGATTGTGAGTTAATCGAAGAAAGATGAAAGTAATGAGAAGTAGCAGAAATGAGAACAACGAGAAACTTAACATCATGATGGATGATCACGAAGAAGTTCAAGTCATGGAATTGTGCTACCTAGGCAGCAAAATAACCAATGACGAATTGAGCAAGGACATCTAAAGCAGCCTAGCACTGGCAAAAATGGCATTCCTGGCCAAGACATGTCTGCTAGTATCAAACATAGACCTGAATTTGGTGAAGAAATTTTTAAGTATCTATGTTTGGAGCACAGCTTTGTACGGTAGTGAAACATGGACTGTGGAAAAACCGAAACAGAAAGTAGTCGAAGAATTTGAGATGTGGTGCTAGAGACGATTGTTGAAAATCACGTGGACTGATAAGATAAGGAATAAGGAGGTTCTGCGCAGACTCGGAGAGGAATGGAATATGTTGAAAACACTGACAAGGAGAAGGGGGCAGGATGACAGAACACCCCTCAAGGCTCCAGGAAATGACTTCCATGGTACTAGACAGGGCTCTAGAGGGCAAAAACTGTAGAGGAAGACAGAGCCTGGAATACATTCAGCAAATAATTAAGGAAGTAGGTTGCAAGTGCTACTCTGAGATAAAGATGTCGTCACAGGAGAGGAATTTGTGGCGGTGGCATTATTCTAGTCAGAAGACTGATCACTCAAAAAAAAAAAAAAAAAAAAAAAAAAAAAAAAAAAAAAAAAAAAAAATTAAAAGAAGGGATAAATTCGACAGGCGCTCTGGCACGCGTACGTCTTAAGGACACGGGAGTGACCTATAGGGTCTGCTCAGTCTGAGTAATGGTACAGGCAGTTGCACAACGCTACTCCTGATTATGTAAGAAATACAGATGAACTGGATGTAAAAATGTGGAATAAACTGAACAACTAAATGACTATGTATGGCAAAAGCTGGTAACTGTCTTACTCGTATTAAGACAGACAGTGATTGGACCAAAATATGAAAACACAACGAGGCACGCATGCCCTTCAGTAAAATTTGCTAGCCAAGCGCGTAGATCGCACTGCTTTATTTTACCACGTGCAGCACCTGTGCAATATCTCAGCTGTCGTCAGTACTGTGTTCAGTGTAGTTGCGCGTGCGTTACGTCGGCGTTACATGATTTCCAACATACGCAAATTTTTTATGGTCGTATGGTGTTAATCAAGGGAGCCCAAGTGTTTAGTGCTTCAAGATGCACTGTATGGAAGTTTGATACTGCATACAAGGAACGAGGAAAAACTTCAGCCACTAAGTAACAATACGGATAAGTTTGAGTGTTCAATAATTGTGATGGACTGTCATTGAAGAAGATTGTGATGAAAAATAAGGAAAGACAGCTATAAAAGTCACTGTATAATATAATACTGCACTGGCGAATATTGTCAGTACCAAAACAACACCAAGGGAGCTCCATTAGCATCCAACTGCTGGGCACCGATACCACTTACCACAAATGCAAATGTCTGTAACACGAAAACTTGGTGCCGTAACCATAAAACCTGCATTATGCAGAAATGGACGAGAGTAATTTGCTTGCACGACTCTTTGTTTCACACTATTTCCAACTTCTGGCCGAGTTTTCGTCCTAGAGTGAAGCATGGCATCGGGTCAGCTTCATCGTGGTGTTTCACAGGCAGCATGGCTAATCTGCAAGGTCACATTACTGCCAAGGATTTGGTCATCTTTTATGTCAATTAGGCCCATTGCATTTTACAAGACCTTCCGCTTTGGTGACGTGTTCCATGACGACACGGCTCCCGTTCACATGGCTCGCATCCTCGATAAATGGTTTTCTGAACACGAGGATGACCTGTCGCATCTACCTCGGCCATTACACTCTCCACATCTCCCTATTATTGAGCATTTGACGTCTTATATAGAAAGAAGGCTGCATAATTTCTATCCACCTCTGCCATAATTACCTGAACTTGCCAATATTACACTACTGGCTATTAAAATTGCTAAAACCAAGAAGAAATGCTGATGATAAACAGGTATTCATTGGACAAATATATTATACTTGAACTGACATGTGATTACATTTTCACGCAATTTGGGTGCATAAATCCTGAGAAATCAGTACCCAGAACAACCACCTCTGGCCACCATAACGGCCTTGATACGCCTGGGCATTGAGTCAAACAGAGCTTGGATGGCGTGTACAGGTACAGCTACCCCTGCAGCTTCAACACAATACCACAGTTCATTAAGAGTAGTGACTGACGTATTGTGAAGAGCCAGTTGCTAGGCCACCATTGACCAGACGTTTTCAATTGGTGAGAGATCCGGAGAATGTGCTGGCCATGGCAACAGTCGAACATTTTCTGTGTGCAAACAGGCCCGTACAGGGCCTGCAACATGCGGTCGTGCATTATCCTGCTGAAATGTAGGGTTTCGCAGGGATAGAATGAAGGGTAGAGCCACGGGTCGTAACATGTCTGGAATTTAACGTCCACTGTTCAAAGTGCCGTCAATGCGAACAAAAGGTGACCGAGACGTTTAACCGATGGCACCCCATACCAGAATGGCGATGACGAATACACACTTCCAATGTTCCAATGTCGCGTTGTCGCCAAACACGGACGCGTCCATCCTGATGCTGTAAACAGAACCTGGATTCATCCGAAAAATTGTCGTTTTGCCATTCGTGCACCCAGGTTCGTCGTTGAGTACACCATCGCAGGCGCTCCTGTCTGTGATGCAGCGTCAAGGGTAACCGCAGCCATGGTCTCCGAGCTGATAGTCCATGCTGCTGCAAACGTCGTCGAAATGTTCGTGCAGATGGTTGTTGTCTTGCAAACGTCCCCATCTGTTGACTCAGGGATCGAGACGTGGCTGCACGATCCGTCACAGCCATGCGGATAAGACGGCTGTCATCTCGACTGCTAGTGATACGACGCCGTTGGGATCCATCACGGCGTTCCGTGTTATCCTCCTGAACCCACTGATTCTATATTCTGCTTACAGTCATTGGATCTCGACCAACGCGAGCATCAATGTCGCGATACGATAAACCGCAGTAGTGATAGGCTACAATCCGACCTTTATCAATGTCGGAAACGAGATGGTACGTATTTCTCTTCCTTACACGAGGCATCACAACAACGTTTCACCGGGCAACGCCGGTCAACTGCTGTTTGTGTATGAGAAATCGGTTGGAAATTTTCCTCGTGTCAGCACGTTGTAGGTGTCGCCACCGGCTCCAACCCTGTGTGAATGCTCTGAAGAGCAAATCATCTGCATATCAAAGCAACTTCTTCCTGTCGGTTAAATGTTGCGTCTCTAGCACGTCATCTTCGTGGTGTAGCAATTTTAATTGGCAGTATTGTTTGTAGCAAGAATGGTATAAGATTCCCTTGATAAACATACAGGACGTTTCCGAAAGAGCTGGAAGCCATAACGGCCAAGGAGTATCGTAGACTGGTTGCAGGCCACGTTCACCCCTCTTGGAGATCATGTTCCCTGACAACAGTGGCGTTTTTCTACACGATAATGCGCCATGTCAGAAGGCCAGGAGTGTGGTTGAGTGATTCGAGGAACACAGTGGCGAGTTCAAATCGATGTGCTGGCCCTCCAGATCTGAACTGATGGAACACATCTGGAATGTGACTGAACTTGGCGTCAGAGATCATCCCAGCCGTCAAACAAAAGTTTATGGGAACTATGTGACTTGTGCAAGTTGATGCGCCAGCTCACTCCAGTATGTGAGGGAACGAACCGTAGGACTCAGCTTTTGCAGAAGACTGCACGACAAGGATTCCCTCTAAGTGATTTCTAGATTGCAGGCAGTTCGTCTGTTAGTTTAAGCCATTAACGAACCAACAAAATAATATCACCCACAGTCACCCTGACATACATACGTTCAAAATAGGCACTCACTCACACACACACACACACACACACACACACACACACACACACACACACACGAGTATATCAAGAGTTCTTCTAGTAGCAGAAATCTTCTGCCTACTCTGACAGCCCTACTCTGTCTACGGTCCACAGTCCCTTATGGCTCCTCAAAAACTCAAGTAAAGTACAGTATCAGTAGTGCAGTGATGTTGTTTAGAGGATAATCTTTCATACCATAAAATATGCGTGCGTAATTGGTACCGGGAGAGCCATTGGACATTTGCGGTAAATATGAAAGAGATAGTTAGGAAGCTCAAATACATCACACACTTATACTAATGTATATAACAATTTAATCTAGAAGTACTATTATTGAAGATTAAATATAAGAATCCAAATAGCTGAAAACAAAAGATATATAACTAAAAAGGTCATTATTAAAATATACATCTCCTTTGAAGACTACTAAAGAGGCATGAAATGAACAGGTGAAACATCTTTCCCACAAGAAAAATATGGGTAAAAGTCACGTATGACTTAGCTGTTCTGGTCTCCAGCATGAACAGGATTCCAAAAGTACCTGAGGCAGAACAGATGCAAACATTACCAATGTGGCACGTAACAATTAAAAGTAAAGTGGTGAATTATCTCAAAGTAGGTTTCTTTTCCATCTTACTTAACGTGAGACATCCGAATAACTTCAAAACTTCAAGAAAAATTTGATCGCGTTCCATTGGCAATAATAAAGTTGTTCTTGATAAGTACATTTCATTCGTCAACAATACCTAACATATCTAACACTTAGTTCAAGAGTCATCAAAGAAGGTTGTTTACATGAAAGAGGCCTGGAGATACTGGAAGCTTTCAGATAGATTACATTATGGTAAGATAGAGATTTAGGAACCAGGTTCCAAATTATATGACATTTTCAGGGGCAGATGTGGACTCTGATCACAATCTATTGGTTACGAACGATAGATTAAACCGGAAGAAGCAGCAAAAAGGTGGGAATTTAAGGAGATGGGACCTGGGTAAACTGACAGAACCAGAGGTTTTATAGAGTCTGATGGAGAGCATTAGAGAAAGATTTACAAGAATGGGGGAAAGAAATACAGTAGATGAAGAATTGGTAGCTTTGAGAGATAAATAGCGAAGGCAGCAGAGGATCAAGTAGGTAAAAAGGCGAGCGCCAGTAGAGAACTGTGGGTAACACAAGCGGTTTTGAATTTAATTGATTAAGGAGAAAATATAAACATGCAGTAAATGAAGCAGGCGAAAGGGAATACAAAAGTCTAAAAAATGACATCGACACGAAGGACAAAATGGCTAAGCAGGAATGGCCAAAGGACTAATGTAACTATGTAGAGGCATATATCACTATGGGTAAAATAGATACTGCCTACAGGAAAATTAAAGAGCCCTTTGGAGAAAAGAGGACCACTTGTATGAATATCAAGAGCTCAGATACACAGCCTGTTCTAAGCAATGTAGGGATTGCAGAAAGGTGGAAGGAGTATATAGAGCGTCTATACAAGGGCGATGTACTTGAGGAGAATATTATGGAAATGGAAGAGCACGTAGACGGAGATGATATGGGAGATATCATACTGCGTGAAGAGTTTGACAAAGCACTGAAAGATCTAAGTCGAAACAAGGCCCGGGAGAAGACAAGGTTCGATTAGAACTACTGATAGCCTTGGGACAAATCTCTACCATCAGGTGAGCAAGATGTATGAGACAGGCGAAATACCCTCAGACTTCAAGAAAAATTTAATAATTCCAATCCCAAAGAAAGTAGGTTTCAACAGACGTGAAAAATGCCGAACTACCAGTTTAGAAAGTCACGGCTGCAAAATACTAACACGAATTCTTTACAGACGAATGGAAAAACTGATAGAAGCCGACCTCGAGGAAGATCATTTTTGATTCCGTAGAAATATTGGAACACGTGAGGCCATACTGACCCTACAACTTATCTTTGAAGATAGATTAAGGGAAAACAAACCTACGTTTCTAATATTCGTAGACTTAGAGAAAGCTTTTGACAATGTTGACCGGAATACTCTCTTTCAAATTCTGAAGGCGCAGGGGTAAATACAGGGAGCGAAAGGCTTTTTACAATTTGTACAGAAACCAGATGGCAGTTATAAGAGTTGAGTGGCATGAAAGGAAAGCAGTGGGTGGGAAGGGAGCGAGGCAGGGTTGTAGCTTATCCTCCATGTTATTCAATCTGTATATTGCGCAAGCAGTAAGGGAAACAAGAGAAAAATTCGGCGTAGGGATTAAAATCAATGGAGAAGAAATAAAAACTTTGAGGTTCGCCAATGACATTGTGAATCTGTCAGAGACAGCAAAGGACCTGGAAGAGCAGCTGAAAGAAATGGACTGTGTCTTGAAAGGAGGATATAAGACGAACATCAACAAAAGCAACACGAGGATAATGGAATGTAGTCGAATTAAATCGGGTGACGCTGAGGGAATTAGATTAGGAAATGAGACACTAAAAGTAATAGATGAGTTTTGCTATTTGGGCATCAAAATAACTGACTATGGTCGAAGTAGAGAGGATATAAAATGTAGACTCGCAATGGAATGGAAAGCGTTTCTCAAGAGGAAAAATTTGTTACCATCAAGTATGGATTTAAATGTGAGGAAGTTGTTTCTGAAAGTATTTGTGTGAAGTGTAGCCATGTATGGAAGTGAACCATAGCCGATAAATAGTTTATACAGGAAGAGAATAGAATCTTTCGAAATGTGGTGCTACAGAAGAATTCTGATGATTAGATTGTTAGAGCACATAATTAATGAGGAGGTATTGAATATAATTAGGGAGAAGAGAAATTTGCGGCACAACTTGACTAGAAGAAGGGATCAGTTCGTATGACTTGTTCTGAGGCATCAAGGGATCACTAATTTAGTATTGGAAGGGTAAAAAACGTAGAGGGAGACCAAGAGATGAATACACTAAGAAAATTCAGAAGAATGAAGGTAGCAGCAGGTACTGGGAGATGAAGAAGCTTGCATCAAACCAGTCTCTGGACTGAGGACCACAACAGCAACAGCAACAACAACAACAATACCTAAAAGGGAAAGACACTTTTATCTAGCCTTGTAAAAGGTAATCTTGGTATTTTGGTGAACAGCGTGCAGAAGTACAGTAAAGTATTTACGCCTTGGAAAGTAAATCAAAAATTCTAAACTTTATGTAAACAGTTCACCATAAAGTATAGTTTTTCTGATTATGTGCTCATTTACAGACCGAACGACAAATTCCTTCATTTCGTAGACGCAGGGTACGATGATATGCCAAATAATGGTATCATATCGCTCTTCATCACAGAAGTTTTGAAAAATCTTAAACGGAAGGAATAAGTAACACGTATACAGGAAAGAGAAGCCTCAAGAGAAATTTGTAGAACTGTTCTGTCTTCCAGAGTTCATTTGCCATCAGTTATAGCGGATTAAACCAACATTATACTTTGATAGCCAGATTAAAGCTTCAAGTGATGTTTGTGCAACTTAAAGACTGATGTTTTTGGCAATAAACGGCGAACCGAGGACTGAGCATAGAGTGCATCTTAAAACTTTACATACGGCGAATCGTGCACAACCTTGTGCCGAAGATTCATTTTTTCTACACATTTTTTCAAAATGTCTCTGCTACATCTGTATCTACATATATTCACCACTGGTCACTGTTCAGTGTGTAGCCGAAGAAACTTCGTAACAGTGTTAGTGATTTTCTGTCTTATTCCGTTCAAGAATGGAGCGAGGATATCAGAGTATGTTCAGGTCCCGTACGGGTCCCAGTCTGCCTTGTCTTATGAGACTTATACCAAATTTACGAATTGTAGCACAGGCATTCTCAATTAAATGTTCTGTAAATTAACGCACCAGTTTTACACTAGAACTAGGCCGACTTTCTTCGAAACATTCCCGTTTATGTTACTCGAACATCTCTGCTACAGTTCATGTGACCTATATGGAAGTTCTACTGTCCTAGTAAGGCACCTCTGAAGTCGGTAAGTGTTTGTTGTCATACCTTCTTGGTAAGGAATCCAAACGCTGGAGAAATTCTTTAAAACTTTTTAGTGCTTGCGTCATGTATGCGATTCCTCTCCAGTCTACGCTTCCCCAAGGCTCTTAAAATTACCTTAGTCGCTGACATTCTTTAACGCTGTTTCTATGTGCTCGACCCGTTTCATGTCGGCTGTATGTATTACCGCTAAATTTTTAAGTGGCATAATGTGTTCCAGGTATTGCTTATATAGTCGAATGCAACAGGATTTTTTTTTTTTCTTTACTGTAATCTTCATTTTGCATAGGGTTGCACTACAGCAAAAGGTAACATTTTCCAGGTATTTCCACGTTTTCTTACGATCTTTCAATTTCAATGCTTTCTTCTGTGCAGAAACGTTTTCATTCCCTTGACCATATTTGATAAAGCGTTTATACTGAGCTTGTTCTCTTATTTCAAAGAAATCATTACATATTAATTAACAACATTCCGTTGAATTGCTTAATTATTGTATGAGATATCAATGATTTATTCACGCTGTGACGGAACTATTCGTTCACATTAATAGAGGATGTAGATAGTATCGAAGTAAATATATTTAGACAACGAACATATGGCGTCTGAAGTCAACCTGTAATGTTACGGAACATTTTGTTTGTGGTGCTGACGAGATATGTTATGTCGATGTCGCTAACTGGTTTGTGTACTAAAGGTTCAGAACTGCTCTGTTTGCTGTTGGTTGGTTTCGAATCTGCTTGGAAACATACCGACTCATCTGCGATCATGACCACCTTGTGACACCAGGGACGACTTCATTGTCAACCCAACAATTCATTCGCAGTTATCACCGCCTTGTGGCAACAACAAGGAAGATAGGACAGTTCGCTTACTCTGAAACGCCTGAAACGCATCTTGTATACAGATGTGGGAATGGAAATGGAAGAGTTGCCATGAGGGAATCTCCACAGCACCAAACATTGTGACATTCGCGTCGCTTCCTCCTTGAAACGGGCACTTTCCACGCAAGTATGCATGGTACTGGACGGAATCGAACAGTGTGAACTCCCGAAGTAGAACACGACTTCACGCGACGTGTTAAAGACACTCCATCAGCAGGTACACGACCCACTGAGCAAATCCTTGGCGTCAGACAGAGACTGATGTGGAATATGTTAGGAGACCATCAGATCCCTCCTTTTTATCTTCAGTGCGTAGTAGTATTAGCATCTGAAGATTTTCCCCCAACGAATGCAGTTAGCACGCGGTTTATACAACAGACTGCTCTGGACCCCCTATTTCCGGCCAAGGTCCTGTACACCGATGAGGCTCTGATTATTCTTAAAGACCGTTTGAGTATCCGCAGTTCACATGTTTGGGCACATGCGAATCAATGAGGTACTCATCATTATGCTCATCAACTGCGATGCGGAGTTAATGTGTGGACCGGAATTCTCGCTGATAGGTTGACTGGCCCATACATTCTTCCACTGCGCCTCAACGAACGGAAATGTCGCATTTTCGTGGTACACGTGCTGCCAGAAGTGCTGGAGAACTTACCTGTGAATGTTAGACACAGGCTATACTTCCAGCACTATGGGCCGCCAGTCCATTTCAGCATTCCTGTGACGAATCTTTTTAGAACCCCTACAGGGAACCGATGCCGAGGTGACCTCACGTGTCTGGATTTCTTTCTCTTTGGGCATATGCAGCACCTTGTACATGGAACCGTTTAGGAAACCAAAGAAGACGTCGTCGGTAGAATTGCCGTCGATGCTGGAAGCATTGCGGAGACGCAAGGAACCTTCGATGGACACGACAGCCAGTGGGCCGGTGATGTACTGCGTGCGCACAGACCATCGGCCGCTCATTCCGGCAGTTCCTGTGAATGCTACTGCTGTAATTAGTACGCAAAAGTTCTTTCTGTGTAAATCGTTCCTGGAATCAGGAACTGCAGTCAGGGACCATATGTACCATAGTTAAATATATTTGTTTTGATATCGTCGATTTCCTCTGTCAATTACAAGAAATAGTTTCGGATTACTCGGTGCATGTATAAATAACATTCAGAGGGATACTACACTACTGGCCATTAAAATTGCTACACCAAGAAGAAATGCAGACGGTAAACGGGTACTGATTGGACATATATATTATACTAGAACTGACATGTGATTACATTTTCACACAATTTGGGTGCATAGCCCCTGAGAAAGCAGAACCCAGAACAACCATCTCTGGCCGTAATAACGGCCTTGATACGCCTAAGTATTGAGTCAAACAGGGGTTGCATGGCGTGGTCAGGTACAGCTGTCGATTCAGCTTCAACACGATACAACAGTTCATCAAGAGTAGTGACTGGCGTATTGTGACGAGCCAGATGCTATGCCACCATTGACCAGATGTTTTCAATCGGTGAGAGATCTGGAGAATGTTCTAGGCAGAGCAGCAGTCGAACTTTTTCTGTATCCAGAAAGGCCCGTACAGGGCCTGCAAAATGTGGTCGTGCATTATCCTGCTGAAATGTAGGGCTTCGCAGGGATCGAATGAGGGGTAAAGCCACGGGTCGTAATACATCTGAAATGTAACGTCCACTGTTCAAAGTTCCGTCAGTGTGAACGAGAGGTGACCGAAACTTGTAAACAATGGCACCCCATACCATCACGCCGGGTGATACACCAGTATGGCGATGACGAATACTCACTTCCAATGTGCGTTCACCGCGATGGCGCCAAACACGGATACGACCATCATGATGCTCTAAACAGAACCTGGATTCATCCGAAAAAATGACGTTTTGCCTTTCGTGCACCCAGGTTCGTCGTTGAGTACACCATCGCAGCCGCTCCTGTCTGTGATGCAGCGTCAAGGGTAAGAGCAGCCAAGGTCTCCGAGATGATAGTCTAAGCTGCTGCAAACGTCGTGAAACTGATCGTGTAGATGGTTGTTGTCTTGCAAACGTCCCCATCTGTTGACTCAGGGATCCAGACGTGGCTGCACGATACGTTACAGCCATGCGGGTGAGATGCCTGTCATCTCGACTGCTACTGATACGAGGCCGTTGGGATCCAGCACGGCGTTCCGTATTACCCTCCTGAACCCATCGATTCCATATACCGCTAATAGTCATTGGATCTCGACCAATGTGAGCAGCAATGTCGCGATACGATAAACCGCAATCGCGATAAGCTACAATCCGACCTTTATCTGAATCGGAACGTGATGGTACGTATTTCTCCTCCATACACGAGGCATCACAACAACGTTTTACGAGGCAACATCGGTAAACTGCTGTTTGTCTATGAGAAATCGGTTGGAAAGTTTCCTCATGTCAGCACGTTGTAGGTGTCGCTACCGGCGCCAGCCTTGAGTGAATTGCCCTGAATAGCTAATAATTTGCATATCACAGCATCTTCTTCCTGTCGGTTAAATTTTGCGTCTGTAGCACGTCATCTTCATGGTGTGGCAATTTTAATGGCCAGTAGTGTATATATTTACACTTCACGATGTCTCAGCCAGCCAACGTACATCCTATCTAATAATGCTTCCATCTACGAAATTCCAGCGTCACCATCGAAAGCAGACAAACTCTGCTGAAGAGGTAATATGTAGTGGTGGCCATGACCGCCGATGCCGCTGTCACAAACATGCGTTTCAGAATTCCACGGAATTTAAACAGTAATGAGATACGTTATAACGGTGAAAAATTAAATAAAACATTCCTGGGTAGTAATATTAAAATGCTGTCACATAGCTTTTAGCTAACAAACCTGTAATTTCCTGACCCACCTCGTGTTGATGTTAACAGGCTTTGATTGCTTTTTGGAACGTGTGTCGGCCGTTCAAATTGTAGCTCATTCGTAGAAAACAATTTTCATATGAAAAATTTAATTACATTGTCAAAAGTAATATCAGTGTGGGGCATAGACCACAGTGGCCACATAAACAGTGTTGTCACTGGTCTTCTGCAGATAACACACGTTAGAGCAACGTGCGCAGTCAAGGTTTTCTTTGCAGTAAAAGTACCGCGATGCGAGACTGAAATTATCCCGCCTAGCAATACGCTAAGAGATAATAACGGGTCATCACAATAATTTATAAGTGTACTAATTAATTGTAGTCGTTCATAAACAACGTTATCTAATAAACAGAATGAATAAATTGATTTCTATATTAGTTTGAAAATCACCATTGAATACGCAAAATCGGATCCATGAACTTCCAGGAAAACAGCCATAGCCAACACTTGTCTCTTGATATTTTGGTTGCGTAATGTCTAGCTATCTTCAGAGCAACCTTACAGTCCTAGTGTCCGTCTATCAAGATCACGGACAGCCTCAGCGCACGAGTGCACACAGAAAGTAGTACCTGAAGATATTCCAGTCGGTAAACATATTTATGCACTCTCTGTGTGACCGCTAAAACCAGCATTATTGGTGATGATTTCTGGCTGTCGGCATTAGGCAAGTGAACTGTATGTTGCGAGAGTTGAGCACTGGAAGAACCGAATTCTATACTCTATCCTAACTGAAGTAAGATTCTCGTTAGTCATCAGGCTGATTTCTACGGCTTTTGCGACGACTGAACCCTAGAAAGACAACGTAAATGCCAAAAGTTTGCAGTTCTTGTAGTCCATATTGAGAAGTTCGTTCCAATGCAGCGTTCAACTGATGCTGATTTGTTGGACTCCAACAGGCACATTTAACGTTGATGCGCACAACATATCTCCAGCGGACTTGACAGTAGACAGAAACATCTTAAGCGTGCAGTTGGTACATACTCCTCAGCTTTGGTGTAGTAGCCCTTTGTAACAAAGACCTCCTTCCGAGCGCGTTATCTTTGAATGATTGACATTTTCACAAAAAGATTACACTGACATTTCAGCATACACTCACCTCAAAGTCACCGTTACTTAATAAACAAATTAATTGAAAAGTTGCACCAGCTATCATCGATAGGTCGTTGTATTTTTCTGCCCAACTTGTTTATGAAAGACTTTGAGCCGTTGAAAGTATGTACATAATAAATTTATAGTCCCACCTCATAACTCTATCACACTGTATCAACTCGGAGTATCATCCCAAGTCAATATATAAAATGAGGCACCATGAAGACAAATAACAACGATAATCTCTTTTTCTGGTTGTATTAGTTCACTGACATGTCCGTGAAACATAGCGTCTTCCCGCTAGTCTACACACAAGGATTTGAACGTGCGAGAGGACAATTGTCATCATACTTGGCAAACTCGTGGTCCCTCACAGGAGCCGTTGCATACGGCGCATGTTATCGCCGATAAAGACTGTTTACTTTAGAAACACGCATATTTCATAAGAGTACCTAAAGGTCCCTCCTCCCATGAACCATGGACCTTGCCGTTGGTGGGGAGGCTTGCGTGCCTCAGCGATACAGATGGCCGTACCGTAGGTGCAACCACAACGGAGGGGTATCTGTTGACAGGCCAGACAAACATGTGGTTCCGGAAGAGGGGCAGCAGCCTTTTCAGTAGTTGCAGGGGCAACAGTCCCGATGATTGACTGATCTGGCCTTGTAACATTAACCAAAAGAGCCTTGCTGTGCTGGTACTGCGAACGGCTGAAAGCAAGGGGAAACTACAGCCGTAATTTTTCCCGAGGACATGCAGCTTTACTGTATGATTAAATGATGATCGCGTCCTCTTGGGTAAAATATTCCGGAGGTAAAATAGTCCCCCATTCGGATCTCCGGGCGGGGACTACTCAAGAGGACGTCGTTATCAGGAGAAAGAAAACTGGCGTTCTACGGATCGGAGCGTGGAATGTCAGATCCCTTAATCGGGCAGGTAGGTTAGAAAATTTAAAAAGGGAAATGGATAGGTTAAACTTAGATATAGTGGGAATTAGTGAAGATCGGTGGCTGGAGGAACAAGACTTTTGGTCAGGTGATTACAGGGTTATAAATACAAAATCAAATAGGGGTAATGCAGGAGTAGGTTTAATAATGAATAAAAAAATTGGAGTGCGGGTTAGCTACTACAAACAGCATAGTGAACGAATTATTGTGGCCAAGATAGACACAAAGCCCATGCCTACTACGGTAGTACAAGTTTAATGCCAACTAGCTCTGAAGATGATGAAGAAATAGATGAAATGTATGACGAGATAAAAGAAATTATTGAGGTAGTGAAGGGAGACGAAAATTTATTAGTCATGGGTGACTGGAATTTGTTTGTAGGAAAAGGGAGAGAAGGAAACATAGTAGGTGAATATGGATTGGGGGGAAGAAATGAAAGAGGAAGCCACCTTGTAGAATTTTGAACAGAGCATAACTTAATCATAGCTAACACTTGGTTCAAGAATCATAAAAGAAGGCGGTATGCATGGAAGAAGCCTGGAGATACTAAAAGGTATCAGATAGATTATATAATGGTGAGACAGAGATTTAGGAACCAGGTTTTAAATTGTAAGACATTTCCAGGGACAGATGTGGATTCCGACCACAATCTATTGGTTATGAACTGCAAATTGAAACTGAAGAAACTGCAAAGAGGTGGGAATTTAAGGTGATGGGACCTGGATAAACTAAAAGAACCAGAGGTTGTACAGAGTTTCAGGGAGAGCATAAGGGAACAATAGGCAGGAATGGGGGAAAGAAATACAGTAGAAGGAGAATGGGTAGCTCTGAGGGATGAAGTAGTGAAAGCAGCACACGATCAAGTAGGTAAAAAGACGAGGGCTAATAGAAATCCTTGGGTAACAGAAGAAATATTGAATTTAATTGATGAAAGGGGAGAATATAAAAGTGCTGTAAATGAAGTAGGCAAAAAGGAATACAAACGTCTCAAAAATGAGATCGACAGGAAGTGCAAAATGGCTAAGCAGGGATGGCTAGAGGACAAATGTAAGGATGTAGAGGCTTGTCTCACTAGGGGTAAGATAGATCCTGCCTACAGGAGAATTAAAGAGACCTTTGGAGAGAAGGGAACCACTTGTGTGAATATCAAGAGCTCAGATGGCAACCCAGTTCTAAGCAAAGAAGGGAAGGCAGAAAGGTGGAAGGAGTTTATAGAGGGTTTATATAAGGGTGATGTACTTGAGGACAATATTATGGAAATGGATGAGGATGCAGATGAAGACGAAATGGGAGATAAGATACTGCGTGAAGAGTTTGACAGAGGACTGAAAGACCTGAGTCGAAACAAGGCCCTGGGAGTAGACAACATTCCATTAGAGCTACTGACGGCCTTGGGAGAGCCAATCATGACAAAACTCTACCATCTGGTGAGCAAAATGTATGAGACGGGCGAAATACCCTCAGACTTCAAGAAGAATGTAATAATTCCAAAGAAAGAAGGTGTTGATAGATGTGAAAATTACCGAACTATCAGTTTAATAAGTCACGGCTGCAAAATACTAACGCGAATTCTTTACAGACGAATGGAAAAACTGGTTGAAGCGGACCTCGGGAAAGATTAGTTCGGAATCCGTAGAAATGTTGGAACACGAGAGGCAATTCTAACCTTAGGACTTATCTTAGAAGAAATATTAAGGAAAGGTAAACCTACGTTTGTAGCACTTGTAGACTTAGAGAAAGCTTTTGACAATGTTAACTGGAATACTCTGTTTCAAATTCTGCAAGTGGCAGGGGTAAAATACAGGGAGCGAAAGGCTATTTACAATTTGTACAGAAACCAGATGGCAGTTATAAGAGTCGAGGGACATGGAAGGAAAGCAGTGGTTGGGAAAGGAGTGAGACAGGGTCGTAGCCTCTCCCCGATGTTATTCAATCTGTATATTGAGCAAGCAGTAGAGAAAAATTCGGAGTAGGTATTAAATTTCATGGAGAAGAAGTAAAAACTTTGAGGTTCGCCGATGACATTGTAATGCTGTCAGAGACAGCAAAGGACTTGGAGGAGCGGTTGAACGGAATGGACAGTGTCTTGAAAGGAGGATATAAGATGAACATCAACAAAAGCAAAGCGAGAATAATGGAATGTAGTCAAATTAAACCGGGTGATACTGAGGGAATTAGATTAGGCAATGAGACACTTAAAGTAGTAAAGGAGTTATGCTATTTAGGGAGTAAAATAACCGATGATGGTCGAAGTAGAGATGATATATAATGTAGACTGGCAATGGCAAGGAAATCGTTTCTGAAGAAGAGAAATTTGTTAACATCGAATATAGATTTAAGTGTCAGGAAGTCGTTTCTGAAAGTATTTTTATGGAGTGTAGCCATGCATGGAAGTGAAACATGGACGATAACTAGTTTGGACAAGAAGAGAATAGAAGCTTTCGAAATGTGGTGCTACAGAAGAATGCTGAAGAAAAGGTGTGTAGATCACGTAACTAATGAGGAGGTATTGAATAGGATTGGGGAGAAGAGAAGTTTGTGGCACAACTTGACTAGAAGAAGGTATCGGTTGGTAGGACATGTTTTGAGGCATCAAGGGATCACAAATTTCGCATTGGAGGGCAGCGTGGAGGGTAAAAATCGTAGAGGGAGACCAAAAGAAGAATACACTAAGCAGATTCAGAAGGATGTAGGTTGCAGTAGGTACTGGGAGATGAAGAAGCTTGCACAGGATAGAGAACCATGGAGAGTTGCATCAAACCAGTCTCAGGACTGAAGACCACAACAACAACAACCTGAAGGTCATGGCAATCCATGTTATAAAATCCTTATGGCAATGCAGTGCAAAGCGACGGTGAACGTGCCAGTTCAGGAATTGTTAAATTGTTTCTATCCATCCCTTCCAATCATACACTACTGGCCATTAAAACTACACCACGAAGATGACGTGCTACAGACGCGAAATTTAACTGACGGGATGAAGATGCTGTGATGTGTAAATGATTAGCTTTTCAGAGCATTCACACAAGGTTGGCGCTGGTGGCGACACCTACAACGTGGTGACATGAGGAAAGTTTCCAACTGATTTCTCATACACAAACAGCAGTTGACCGTCGTTCCCTGGTGAGATGTTGTTGTGGTGCCTCGTGTAAGGAGGAGAAATGCGTACGAACACGTTTACTACTTCGATAAAGGTCGCATTGTAGCCTATCACGATTGCGGTTTATCGTATCCCGACATTGCTGCTAGCGTTGGTTGAGATCCAATGACTGTTAGCAGAATATGGAATCTGTGGGTTCAGGACGGTAACACGGAACGCCGTGCTGGATCACAACGACCTTGTATCACTAGCAATCGAGATGAGAGGCATTTTATCCGCATGGCTGTAACGCATCGTGCAGCCTCGTCTCGATCCCTGAGTCATCAGATGGGGACGTTTGCCAGACAACAACGATCTGCACGAACAGTTCGACGACGTTTGTAGCAGCATGGACTATCAGCTCGGAGACCATGGCTGCGGTTACCCTTGACGCTGCATCACAGACAGGAGTGCCTGCGATGGTGTACTCAACGATGAACCTGGGTTCACGAATGGCAAAATGTCATTTTCTTCGGATGAATCCAGGTTCTGTTTACAGCACCAAGATGGTCGAATCCGAGTTTGGCTACATCGCGGTGACGCACAATGTAAGCGTGTATACGTCATCGCCATACTGGCGTATCACCGGCGACGAATATAAAAAAGTACCTTTGAACAGTGGACGCTATATTTCAGATGTGTTACGATCTGTGGCTGTACCCTTCATTCGATCACTGCGAAACCCTACATTTCAGCAGGATAATGCACGACCGCATGTTGCAGGTCCTGTACTGGCCCTTTTGGACACAGAAAATGTTCGACTGCTGCCCTGGCCGGCACATTCTCCAGACCTCTCACCAACTGAAAACGTCTGGTCAATGGTGGCAGAGCAACTGGCTCGTCACAATACGCCAGTCACTACTCTTGATGAACTGTGGTATCGTGTTGAAGCTGCATGGGCAGATGTACCTGTACACCCCATCCAAGCTCTGTTTGACTCAATGGCCTGGCGTATCAAGGCAGTTATTACGGCCAGAGGTGTTTGTTCTGGGTACTGATTTCTCAGGATCTATGCAGCCACATTCCGTGAAAATGTAATCACATGTCAGTTCTAGTATAATATATTTGTCCAATGAATACCCGTTTATCATCTGCATTTCTTCTTGGTGTTGCAATTTTAATGGCCAATAGTATATTTGAGATCCTAACAGCGACAGTGGAATTTCGATCTACTGCACTCAGTTTGTTCGATTCCATGACTCATTATATGGCACATCGTAAGAAATATGTGTATTCGCCTTTTAATGTGGGCTTTCATTCGCCGGACAGAAGACGAAGCGGTCACGAACGACGTGTGGAACATCAAAGCTATACTCGCCTGCTTCAACCCACAGTTCAGTGGTAGCCGGAAGACGCTCTGAGACTGGTCATATTGTCTAGATGTTAAAATGTGTGGGAATTCCTAAGGGACCAAACTTCTGAGGTCATCCGACCCTAGGTTTGCACACTACTTGAACTAACTTATGCTAAGAACAACACACACACCCTTGCCTGAGGGGGAAGTGAACCTCCGGCGGGGGGCCTGAAAAATCCGTGGCATGGTGCCTCTAACCTCGCGGCCACTCCGCGCGGCGTCATATTGTCTCTGACGACGAAGTCCAAACTTTTTTCCACACGTTATCTTTCTGAAATTCAGCCATCAAGGAGACTACTGATATCCACCTGATGAAGGAATTATTCAATGGAGACGGGGCTTCAGTTTGGATAGAGTATGATGACAGTATGCATTGTTCATCGTAAGAATAAACCTGATGTAAAAGAAAAAGTACTAACGTGATGATTGGTCATCAGCCGTAGCACTGTTGTTGTTACGCTACTGGAAGTAGGTCCTATTTATGTATTAGATCTCGTGTTACTGTGTTATGGTAAAGCTACTGTTATGTTAAAGCTAATGAAATGTGTTGGCAGCCATCTACTTTTTCCTTCGTACTTTAGCTACGTAGGTTTTATTTCAAAAATATAGTACAGTCGCACTCTGAGCACTGTTGTACTCTAATTGTCGCGTTGTTGATACGTGGTGAGAAAACGGATGAAGCTGCTTCCTACTCCGTAGTGTAACGCGTGTGGAGCACGGTTTAAAAGGGACGAGGAACTGATGGTTCTCAAAAATTTTCACAAGTTTACAGAAAAAAACATCGGATTTGTTGTTTTCCGAGGACTATTTACTAAATTCAAGGTTTCATTGTAAATGGAATAGATAGCCCAATCTATCGCTTTGTAGCGTTTGGGATTAGCCCGTGGGCAGCTGGCTGAAATTTTGCTTTGGTATTTTACTTTTGCTTTTCAATTTGGAATACCTACATCTTCTGAATATAAAATGCATAAAAGGCATGGTCATTAACACATTTGACATTCACTTTTTAAGAAAAAGGCACATATTCATGTTTCTAATTACTAATTGTCAACAAAACTTCAGCTTTAATTGCAAATACAAATTCTTGATTGTTGTTGTTGTAGTGGTCAACAGTCCCGAGACTGGTTTGATACAGCTCTCCATGCTACTCTATCCTGTGCAAGCTTCTTCATCTCCGAGTACTACTGCCACCTACATCCTTCTGAATCTGCTTAGTGTATTTACCTCTTGGTCTCCCTCTACGATTTTTACCCTCCACGCTGCCCTCCAATGCTAGATTTTTGATCCTTTGATGCCTTAGAACATATCCTACCAACCGGTCCCTTCTTCTTGTCAAGTTGTGGCACAAACTCCTCTTCTCCCCAATTCTATTCAGCATTAGTTATGTTATCTACCCATCTAATCTTCAGCATTTATCTGTAGTACCACATTTCGAAAGCTCCTATTCTCTTCTTGTCCAAACCATTTAGCGTCCATGTTTCACCTCCACACTCCACACAGATACTTGCAGAAACGACTTCCTGACATTTAAATCTGTACTCAATGTTAACAAATTTCTCTTCTTCAGAAACGTTTTCCTTGCCATTGCCAGTCTACATTTTATATCGTGTCTACTTCGACCATCATCGGTTATTTTGCTCCCCAAATAGCAAAACTCCTTTACTACTTTAAGTGTCTCATTTCCTGATCTAACTCCCTCTGCATCACCCGACTTAATTCGACTACATTTCATTATCTTCGTTTTGCTTTTGTTGATGTTCATCTTGTATCCTCCTTTCAAGACACTGTCCATTCCGTTCAACTGCTCTTCCAAGTCCTTTGCTGTCTCTGACAGAATTACAATGTCATCGGTGAACCTCGAGGTTTTTATTTATTCATGGATTTTAATACCTACTCGGAATGTGTCTTCTGTTTCCTTTACTGCTTGCTCAATATACAGATTGAATAACATCGGGGAGAGGCTACAGCCCAGTCTCACTCCCTTCCCTACCACTGCTTCCCTGTCATGCCCCTCGACTCTTATAACTGCCATCTGGTTTCTGCACAAATTGTAAATAGCCCTTCGCTCCCTGTATTGTACCCCTGCACCTTTAGAATTTGAAAGAGAGTATTCCAGTCAACATTATCAAAAGCTTTCCCTAAGTCTACAAATGCTAGAAACATAGGTTTGCCTTTCCTTAATCTTTCTTCTAACAAGAGAACCTACCCATCACACCCCCCTCAGATTTAATTATAAGCTGGCACAGTGGATAGATCTTGAAAAACTGAAAACAGATCAATCGAGAAAATAGGAAGAAGTTGTGTGGAACTATGAAAAAAATAAGCAAAATATACAAACTGAGTAGTCCATGAGCAAGATAGGCCACATTAAGGAGAATATGAGCGCAGGAGCGCCGTGGTACCGTGGTTAGCGTGAGCAGCTGCGGAACGAGGGGTCCTTGGTGCATCTCTTTCCTGTAGTGATAAGTTTAATTTTTTATTTTCAGACAATTATTATCTGTCCGTCCGTCCGTCCGTCCAATGCCATGTAACTGCGCCGTAGTATGGGGACGCTACACAACATATTCCTGTCATGTGACGCACATGCCGTCACCAGTGTCGTATAAAATATATCAGACGTGTTTTCTTGTGGAGGAATCGGTTGACCTATGACATTGCGATCAAATGTTTTCGGTTTCCATTGGAGAGGCACATCCTTTCGTCTACTAATCGCACGGTTTTGCGGTGCGGTTGCAAAACTCAGACACTAAACTTATTACAGTGAATAGAGACGTCAATGAGCGAACGGACAGATCATAACTCTACGAAAATAAAGAAAGTAAACTTTTCACTCGAGGGAAGAGTTGAATCAGGGACCTCTCGTTCCGCAGCTGCTCACGCTAACCACGGGACCACGGTGCTCCTGAGTTCACATATCCTTGATGTTGTTTATCTTGCCCATGTACTACTCAGTTTATATATTTTGCTTATTTTTTTCATAGTTCCACATAACTTCTTCCTGTTTTCTCGATTGATCTGTGTTCAGTTTTTCAAGGCCTATCCACTGTGCCAACTTGTAACTAAATCTGAGGGGGGTGCGATGGGGAGGTTCCCTTGTATGATAAGTCGTAAGGTCAGTATTACCACACGTTTTCCAATATTTCTACGGAATCCAAAGTGATCTTTACCGAGGTCGGATTCTACCAGTTTTTCCATTCGTCTGTAAAGAATTCATGTTTGTATTTTGCAGCTGTGAGTTACACTGATAGTTCCGTAATTTTCACCTCTGTCAACACCTGATTTCTTTGGGATTGGAATTATTATATTCTTCTTGAAGTCTGAGGGTATTTCGCCTGTCTCATACATCTTGCTCGCCAGATGGTAGAGTTCTGTCAATACTGGCTCTCCCAAGGCTGTCAGTAGTTGTAATGGAATGTTGTCTACTCCAGGGGCCTTGTTTCGACTCAGGACTTCCAGTGCTCTGTCAATCTCTTCACGCAGTATCGTATCTCCCATTTCATCTTCATCTACATTTCCATTTCCATAATATTCTCGTCAAGTACATCGCCCTTGTATAGACCCTCTATATACTCCTTCCACCTTTCTGCTTTCCCTTCTTCGCTTAGGACTGGGTTTCCATCTGAGCTCTTGATATTCATACAAGTGGTTCTCTTTACTCCAAAGGTCTCTCTAATTTTCTTGTAGGCAGTATCTTAACCCTCTTCATCCTTAAATTTGTCCTCTAGCCATCCCTGCATAACCATTTTGCGCTTCCTGTCGATCTCATTTTTTAGACTTTTGCATTGCTTTTCGCCTGCTTCATTTACTGAATTTTTATATTTTCTCCCTTCATCAATTAAATACGATAATTCATCTGTTACGCAAGGATTTCTTCTATCCCTCGTCTTTTTACCTACTTGATCGTTTGCTGCCTTCACTAATTCATCCCTCAGAGCTACCCATGCTTGTTGTACTGTATTTCTTTCCCCCATTCCTGTCAATTGTCCCCTTATGCTCCCCTGAAACTCTGTACAACCTCTGGTTTAATCAATTTATCCAGGTCCCATCTCCTTCAATTCCCACCTTTTTGCAGTTTCTTCAGTTTTAATCTACAGTTCATAACCAATAGATTGTGGTCAGAGTCGACATCTGCCCATGGAAATGTCTTACAATTTAAAACCTGGTTCCTAATCTCTGTCTTACCATTATATAACCTATCTGATACCTTCTAGTATCTCCAGGATTCTTCCATGTATACAACCTTCTTTTATGATTCTTGAACCAAGTGTTAGCTATGATGAAGTTATGCTCTTCTAATTGTATAAGATTTTTTGAAATAGGAAAAGGTAACAAATTCAATTTTTATGAAAAACTCATGAATGGAGTAATCCTCATTTGAACTATGTTCTTTGTTTTATACCACAGATTATGTCCCGCAGGAGCCAGAGCGTTAAGCGTTGTAGAAACATGGAAAACGATAATTCTCGCGGTATCGAGAACACCATTCAAATGCTGCAATTTTACAGTTACCACCGTACCATGGCAATATGAACCCAACAGAACTCATCTGGAGCCAGGTTAAGGGTTTTCCGAGAGAAATTAGAAAACATTTATGCTACCACACGTACTGTAATTAATGTACAAATCGTTGTCACACGTCGTTGCCGAATGCTTTTGGGATACCGAACGGCCCGTCATAAAATACGAGGGGAAAATGTGGAGCCTCACTTTCTGAATTCGCCTCGTTATCAGCTTAGCAGCTGACGGACCCAGAGCTGAAATGTATTCCTCGGATTTGCATATGGAAGGAGTTCAGAGATTACCAGGCGACTGACTGTAAATAATACCTCTAATGGCTTCGAAACTTAACTGTACGACTAAATCCCTGTAGTTCGCGTTTGAGTCACATATAGCTTGTGCAGAAAAATTACCCTATGTCTACGTTAGGAATTTTCATAAATATTGTTTTTAATTTCAGAACTATGTTAACTAAATACGAGAGCATGTTCTGCTTTTCTTCTGTTTCCCTAAGAACTGGTGTGGAATTGCTGGAATTTTGCCGAATATCATTTTATTCAGATTAAAAATTAAATGACATTCGAAGCTATGTACTTTCTCTGCTCGTCTCCTTTTACGTCTTAACTGCAACTGCTCCACGTGGAGCGAAATCCAATGAGTTTCCAGCAAACACGGAAGAATACATGGTGTAATGTTTACATTAGGTTTATTCTTTCTGGAAAAAACTACATCAGTGGTACATCCATAAGTGCTGAAACAGTGTGTCAATCTATAGCCTTATAGATAATGATGCAACCAGAAATTTTTAAGAATGATATACATTGTACAAGGAACGCAGGTAACGCATGTGATTCCGTTCCGTGATACCTTTGCTTTCTGTGACTGCTTGTGCGTTGGCACTCTTCCCTCTTCTATCACTCAGAAGACGGCTGGGTGTTTTTAGGCCTAAGTATCAGACGAGAATAGGAACTGGTTACGGTTACATTTGTGGAAACACGGGAATCAACAAATACGTATAAAAACCCTGAAGATATACAAGTAAAATCAACATAAAAATGACAGTTGTATATGAGTAGGGCGAGTGGCGAGAACTACTTCAGTTGGTGTGAAGTAAGATAACTACCAAGGAAATCTCGCAAAATAACATGAGGTAAAATGTAAAGTACACGTAATACACGTGCAAAAATACTTGGTGTTCGAAATTAACAGTTTTGCCGAACAGTGAATACATATGCTGTTTATTTACTGTAAGTTCTAAATACCGAAATCACAGATAAAAGTTATTTAGCTTATAAAACATTCCATTCTCCATCTTCAGGAGACCTGTATAACGTGTAGCATTATGTTTGCTTATAACGAATTCGTGACCGTTAGTCAGATATTAATTTGCTGCTATTGTAGTCTTTAGTTCAGTGAGTGATATGATTCAACTATCTACATCAATCCAACCTGCGTAAATCTCCTCATTCCTGCATTACCACATCAAGCATTTAGAGAAGCTTACTGCATTTGCGCCTTAGTCTTCCTCTACAATTCTAACCACCTTCCGCAAACAATTTCTCCATTACCAGGAGCGGACCAGATGTTTGCGCCAGACACCCACTATTTTATTCATGGGTTCGGAGATTTCACAATCTTTCTCTTTCCATAGACGATTCGTGCATTTAGGGAGAAGCAGTAAGTCATTTTTTTTTTTACTGCGCAGCAACATGGACTGTCTGAAATGTGTAAAATGGATTAACAAATGATTCTACAAATTTCTCAAATGGTGTTTCTATTTTTTCCCCAAAATCTTTTATTGTAAAACAAATATATTATCTGCAGCTGATCTCCTTTGTAATATATTATCTAGTTCATCAACGGATATTTCCGAAATTGTCTTAAGTCTACTATTTGTTAGTCTACGATGTAACTTATATACTGAAGTAAGGGGTCCAACACTCTGTGGTTATAAAAGCAAATTCTAGTCAGTGTATAAACGCCTGGCGTTGATTTCAAACTCTGAATGTACACAAAATGAGTATAGAGAACTGCTCATATTAAACTGGTCTTTTTTATCTGTACATATTAAGCATACAGTACCGACATATATTTCATGTTGCGCAGTGCCAAAAGGGGCAATGTACTTTATGCCCACAACAAAAAAAATTTTTAGTTTAAGTTTCTTTAATTTTTACTGCCGTTAGTGTTGAGGCTTTCATGCCTCAGCGATACAGATAGCCGTGCCCTAGCTGCAACCAAAATTGAGGAGCATTTGTTGAGAGGCCAGACTAATACATGATTCCTGAAGAGGAGTAACCACCTTTTCAGTAGTTGCAGGGACAACAGTCTTGAAAATTCACTGTTATGGCCTTGTTACATCGACCAAAACGACCTTACTGAGCTGGTACTGTGAACGGCTGAAAGCAAGGGGATATTACTGCTGTACTTTTTCCCCGAGGGCATGCAGCTCTACTGTATGGTTAAGTGATGATGGCATCCTCTTGACTGAAATATTACGGAGGTAAAATAGTCCCCATTCGGATCTCCGGGAAGGGACTACTGAGGAGGATGACGTTATCAGGAGGAATAAAACTGGTGTTCTACGGATCGAAGGGTGGAATGTCACATCCCTTAACGGGACAGGTAGATTAGAAAATTTGAAACTGAGAATTGATATGGTAAAGTTGGATATAGTGGGAACTTGTGAAGGTCGGTGGCAGGAGGAGCGGGATTCTTAGTCAGGTGAATGCAGGATTGTAAGTATAATATCAAATAGGGGTAATGCAGGAAAGCTTTAGTAATGAATAGAAAATAGGAACGCGGATAAGCTACTATGGGCAGCACAGTGAACGCACTGGAATTCGCACGGACTGGTATTCGATAGCAGGAAAAGTAAGAGAAGAAAAATAGTAGGTGAATATGGACAGTGGGAGACGAGTGAAAGAGGAAGCTGGCCAGTAGAATTTTGGACAGCATAATTTAATCATGGCTAACACTTGGTTTAAGAATCATGAAATAAGGCTGCGTACTTGGAAAAGACATGGAGACACAGTAAGATTGTAGATTGATTACATAATTGAAAGGCTGAGATTTCGGAATTAGATTTTAAATTTTCATTCATTTTTAGGGGCAGATCTATTGGTTATGAACTGTAGATTAAAACTGAAGAAACTACTGAAAGGTAGGAATTTAAGCAGATGATACCAGTGTAACTGAAAGAACCAGAGTTTGTAGAGAGTTTCAGAGGGAACATTGGGACACGATTGACAGGAACAGGGGAAAGAAATACAGTAGAAGAAGAATAGGTAGCTTTGAGAGATGAAATAGTGATGGGAGCAGAGGATCAAGCAGGTAAAAAGCCGAGCGTCAGTAGAGATCCGTGGGCAACCCAAGAGGCATTGAATTTAACTGATTAAAGGAGAAAATATAAAAATGCAGTAAATGAAGCAGGAGAAAGGGAATACAAACGTCAAAAAAATAAAATCAACAGGATGTGCAAAATGGCTAAGCAGCAATGGCCACAGGAAAATGTAAGGATATAGAAGCGTATATCAGTAGGGGTAAGGTAGATGCCGCCTACAGAAAAAGTAAAGAGACCTTTAGATAAAATAGAACCACCTGTATGAATATAAACAGCTCAGACGGAAAACCAGTCCTAAGAAAGAAGGGAAAGTAGAAAGGTGGAAGGAGCGTGTAGAGATGTACTTCAGGGCAATGCTATGCTAATAGAAGAGGACGAAGTTGTAGATGAGATGGGAGATACGGTATTGCGTGAAGAATTTGACAGAGCGCAGGAGACCAAAGTCGAAACGAAGCCACAGGAGTAAAACACATGCCGTTGGAACTTCTGGTAGGGTTTGGAGAGCCAGCCGTGATAAAACTCTTCTGTGCAGAGAGCAAGATGCATGAAACATGCGAAATAACCTCTGACTTCCAGAATAATACAGTAATTCCAATTCCAAAGAAAACAGGTGCTCACAGGTATGAAAATTACCAAATCACCGTTGCAGAATACTAATACGAATTCCTTACAGAAGATGGAAAAATTAGTAGAAGTCGGTCTCCTGAACGATCAGTTTGGATTCCGGAGAAATGTAGGAACACGAGAGGCTACAGTTACCCTACGACTTCTCATAGAAGATAGGTTAAAGAAAGGTGAAGTTGACGATTGAAAT
The DNA here is from genome assembly GCF_021461385.2 of Schistocerca piceifrons. Taxonomy (NCBI): domain Eukaryota; kingdom Metazoa; phylum Arthropoda; class Insecta; order Orthoptera; family Acrididae; genus Schistocerca; species Schistocerca piceifrons. The sequence continues at coordinate 685,955,019 of NC_060142.1, read as the reverse complement.
AAAAGAAACGTGCCACTATCGGGAAACCCGAGATGAAAGCGTGAAGCCTACGTTGCCCGTAACCGCGATATGATTGCTATACTATGATGTAGCAATCGCTTTACCTAATGTTATTTAAACTGTCATTAAGTGGAAGGGAAACAATATAAATGTCCAGTCACACTAAATGGAAGATGAGGAGCGGGTTTTCTCGTTCTTGTTTTGTTGATGTTTGCTACAGTATCGGAATGGACATAATAGTATTTAAACGTAATTAGTGGCTAACCAAGGATGTAACAGAGCGGTAAATGCTGGCTTTAGGTAGTTGTGCATCAATTACTTAATTGTACATGACACGTACAGGGCATGTCGCTGAGCCTTTCTAATGACATCGTTACAATTGAATTTCTGATGGTGGTGAAACGATTACATAAATTTAGAATATTACCTACAAAACAAACATATGTCCTTTCAGAAACGCACAAAAAAGGTTCGCTGGTATGAAAAAGCTGCAATGTATGTTCGGAGTAATCGCTATCTACATAGCAACACCACTGTGTACGCTCCAAGACTGATCCACTCACAGCTGGTGTTATTGCACCTAATGCAGCGGTAATGAGGGCTTTAATGTTGTTCATTGCTTTTTTCAAACTTCTGATACACCACGTTTTTCACATCTCCCGAGCGAGCGAGGTGGCGCAGTGGTTAGCACACTGGACTCGCATTCGGGAGGACGACGGTTAAATCCCGTCTCCGGCCATCCTGATTTAGGTTTTCCGTGATTTCCCTAAATCGCTTCAGGCAAATGCCGGGATAGTTCCTTTGAAAGGGCACAGCCGATTTCCTTCCCCATCCTTCCCTCACCCGAGCTTGCGCTCCGTCTCTAATGACCTCGTTGTCGACGGAACGTTAAACACTAATCTCCTCTTCCTCCTCACATCTCCCGAGACGAAAAAGTGATTGAGGACGATGGTTCAGATGGCTCTGAGCACAATGGGACTTAACATCTGAGGTCATCAGTCCCCTAGTACTTAGGGGACTAGTATTTAGAACCACTAAATCTAACTAACCTAAGGACATCACATACATCCATGATCGAGGCAGGATTCGAATCTGCGACCGTAGTGGTCGCACGGTTACAGACTGAAGAGCCTGGAAGTGCATGGCCACAGCGGCCGGCTGTTGTGGAAGAGATCCGGCAACCGCGGTAGATATATCTGAACAGGACTGCTCAGTCCTGTTTATGGATTTGTGACTTGTTGGTCTACTTCACTGACCAGTACTGTTCCTTTGTGTGTACGAAAATAAATAACACACACAGAGGCTAATTGTCGTATACATATCAATGTTTGTGGCAGGAAACCCTGTTATTACTATCGTTTCTTGTGATATCACAAGAACCGATAGAAATAACTGGGTTTCCTGTTACTATCCTGTTACTATCGGTTCTTGTGATAACAATGAAAGTGAGATTATGACGTCAATCACATAGCGATTACAGATAACGTGGGGCTTACGCATGCATCTCGGAATGTGCAGTAACAGCGCGTTTCGTCTATTTCAAGTGTCAGCTTCGCTTTGCAATTTCTCGTGATGTAACAGATATATTTCTATGCAAACCGACGCCATAATTTTTGTGAATTTTTCACATTATTGGCTGGTTCAAATGGCTCTGAGCACTATGGAACTTAACATCTCTGGTCATCAGACCCCTAGAACTACTTAAACCTAACTAACCTCAGGACAGCACACACATCCAAGCCCGAGGTAGGATTCTAACCTGCGACCGTAGCGGTCAAGCGGTTCCAGACCGAAGCGCCTAGAACCGCACGGCCACAGCGGCCGGCTTCACGTTATTGACTGCCTAAGAAATAATTGCAGGAGGTCCATAGCAAGAAACGTAAGTTTGTGTAGAAAATAATATTTGCTTACGTTTTAGAATATCTCATAGTATTCAGTTTCATGTACAGCCTGTTTTTCATTCGTACCCGCGAAATTAGTTTTTCAATATCTGTTGCTGTTGTTAGAGAGATATTAGCACTGAAACTTGTAAGTGGGAGCCACGGTAACTGCCCCTAACAGTATGTATAACTGTTCTATAAAATAGTGTTTTGCTCTTCCAATCGAGATAACGGCACCAAACTTGTCAAAACGTTATTGACATAGTATTTCAAACGCGCAAACGCTTCATAATCGCCTGATTTAGTGGTCATATGCTGTTCGTGACCATAGTTTGAAGTTAGTATATAGACGTTACAGGTAAGCTGCTAAACAGAGATCCTAGAAATGAGTGAAACAGAGTAGCTATATTTTGAATCATATCACTCATTGTATTACCCTTATATGTATTTCATATTGTCGGAATGAATATTTTAACAAATCTAGGACACCTCAAACACTCGGGCCTTTTGCACTAATTACCTCTTATGTATTTCATTCCTCGACCAAACGTTTGTCTGTAATGCAAGACAGTAGGTCTCGTACATCAGTCGCCATTAGCACGCGATATGTCAACGTAGGCAGCAAATATGCAAGTGGCCGGTTTATGCGTAATAAAGACAGAGGCAGTTTGATATGCTGTCTCCCCGTTTACCAGAGCACTTGAGTAACAGGCGCTTTATTGATTCGACAGTAATACTGACCACGTCGTGCAGCGACAATTTGTGAAACAAGGAACTACGGAACTCTGTCGTATTGCTAAAATCAATAGTAAATTTTTCATATAGCGATTCCATGTCACTTAAAAATAGCGTAGTGCGTGTGGACACCTTCAGAACATGAACAAAAAAAAAATTTCAAAATAAATAAATGTTGCTCTAGTTGAGAAAATAATAAAGTCTATGTCCTTCGGAACACTAACTAAAGGCGATGGAAGTGTATGACAAGCCAATTTTGACCTCATGTAAGAATATCCCATACAAAAATACATGTCCAGAGAGAGAAAAAAAAAAGAAACAGCCACTACGAAGGAATTATCAGAATGGGACGGAAATCTGTAGATGTGACGTACGTGTATAGAAAAACAAATGTTGACATATTCAGCAAAAAATGGATGATTTATTCACGAGAAAGTGTACCACAAATTGAGTAAGTGAATAACGAGTTGCTCCCTCTCTGGCACTTATGCAAGTTGTCATTCGGATTGGCATTGATTGACAGTGTTGTTGGACGTCCTCATGAGGGATATCGTGACAGACTATGTACAGTAGGCGCGTTAGATCGCCAAACAGCCGAGTTGGTTGTAGGGTCCAGCCCTTGGTGCACCAAACGTTCTCAAATGTGGAGTGATATGGCCATCCTGCTGGCCCAGGTACGCTTTGACAGCCACGAAGAAAAGCAGTAGAGACACTCACCGGGAACAGAAGGGTATTATTTTACTGAAATGTAAGCCTACAATGGCGTTGCCTGAAGGGGATCAAAATGGAGCGTAGAATGTTGTCGACAAATCGCTGTGCTGTAAGGGTACCGTGGATGACAACCAAAGAGCTAGTGTAATGAAAACAAACGGCAACCCTTCCCATTAATCCTCGTGATTGGGCTGTGTGGCTGGCGACAATCCTGTAAACATCCCAACGCTGTCTGTGGCATCTCCAGACATGTCTTCGTCGGTCATCGAGGCTCGGTTTGAAGCGGAACTCATCACTGACGTGAATTCTACTCCTGTCACTGAGAGACCAGCTCGCAGACGTGTCAGGAGTCGCCCCAGACAGGGGCGAGGTACCAGCCTGAATCTCGTTCGCCGTACGGCCAGACAACCAGCAGTTATGCGCTGGGGTGTCAATTGTTTTCATATCAGGACCCCTTTGGTTATCGTCCGCAGCACCCTTAAAACACGCGATATGCCGACGATATTCCACATCCCGTTTTGTTGTCCTTCATGACAAGCCATATTGGACTTACATTTCAACAAGGTAATCCTCGCCCACACACGGCGAGAATTTCTAATGCTTGTCTTCGTACTTGTCAAACCCTATCCTGGACAGCAAGTTCGCCAAACCTCTGCACAATTGAGAACGTTTGGAGCGTTATGGATACGGTCTGGCAATCACCTCTGTATTACGACTATCAAATACGTCAATTGGACAGAATATGGCACGATATTCCTCAGCAGGACATTCAAGAACTCTGTTAATCAATGCCAAGCCGAGCAATTGCTTGCATAAGGCTAGAGGTTCACCAATGTGTTATTAACTTGCTCAATTTGCGAAGCTATTTTTGTAGAACAAATCGTCCAAATATTCTGAAATTATACTGATTTGTTTGTCTGTTCACGGTGCGTGATTTTTTTTTTTTCCTTAGAGTATATATAGTTCCTTAGAGTATACATAGTTAAGTAGTGTAACCGAATTCGAGAAGAGTTAAGTTTATACATTATCAAAGAAATGCAAATGTTAATGTAAATACAGTTCTCATCTCATGAAATTATGTAAGTATGATTATTAGAGAAATGTTCTTGGTTTTGATGTTCCTTAATCTAATGCTAATTTTTACATGATTTCTGCCATTAACGTGAAAAAGTTTCTAGACATTTGTATGGAATTATTAAGTTCTATAGAAATATGGGGGAAGACCATGAAATGAAATATGTATACAAAATGGGAATATAAACACAATTTCAAAGTTATTTTCAATTTAAAAATCTAAAAACGGGAAAAATTTGTATTTATGACTCGAAATGTGTCGTGGGAGGTGAGCACTTTTGTCTTGGTTGCAACATTGTCATGGTGCATAGAAGTAGTTCGTAGCGTAACACAAATATTATAACACACTGGAGGAGCAGGTCGCTAGTACTATGTATCCCCTATGACATTTGGTGTGAATGAGATGTAGAAAAAACTCAAATAACAGAGAAAATAATGTGTAATCACTGTGGAAATTTCTGCTGAGTCAAGTAGTTACAGATTTAGAAAAATGAGGGTACATGAAGAAGAAAGAATAGAACTGATCTCCATCAAGAAACGTATATTGCAATGAAAGGATCATCCGTATCTCTCATTGTTACGTAATTTCACGAAATACACGAGAAAGGAGTTAGTGTACAAATTAATGCTGAAAATATAATTGACAAATTGAGACGGAAGAATTTAGAAGTTGTAAGAGCGACTCGTCGATCGGACGTACTCACCCACAACCTTCGGCGTCTGGCAAAGTTAACCAGGACTCGTCTGTCCATGTGGTCGTAATCCTTGTTTTGCGCGTCCACTGGTGGTGACTTTGTGGCATCTCCCTGCCCTGTCACGCGTGGTAAAATGTACTTTATACCCGATATTAACTTCTTAGAACTATTTCATGAGAGGATTCAGTTTTGGTTATTTTGATTGTAGCACTCCGTGTCCTCGGATATGAGAAATAGAATTTGCAAAATTGACACAGGTTTGAAAAACTCTTCCAAGGTATTTATTCGCTGTCTACATCACAGTTTAAATATTTCCTGATTGTCAGTTCCACTGATACAGCGAAGTATGTTCGAACCGCCGCATTCTCTTAGACAGTGGAACTTCTATGCATTAACTATGCCGCGGATCATGCTGTATCACACTACATGATCGTTGCAAAGTCGTTCTGTCGAATGAGGAAGAAGAATTTGATGTGAATATGACCCGGGTAACACTCTTAACTGTACTCAGCAAAATTTTATCTTGTAGTCTTCACAGTTAATGAAAAAATGATACGACAAGGGATGATAACAGGATCTTCAAGACAGAATTTCTTATGCCATAAACCACCAGTTACTTCCATACTGATGGTCATGCACATATTTCGAATCACATAACCAGAATTCAGCAACCAATGCTTGCCCAAACAATTCTCACGTTTGTTGTGGGTTGACCTCAGTAATGTGTTAGATTTAGCAGAAGGCAAACTGTCGCGAAATTTAAATTATTTGCAACTGTTTGAACATTTTGATTATGAGAATTGTTGAACTTTCGTACGATGACTGACATTGTGCTTTGTGATGTAACTGTTCAGCTTTTATTACAATGTAGCTTTCGGGATAGCAACGATTGTTAGTTTCACGAATTAGGTTAATTTCCTGCTCAAATTTTCAAACAAGCGGCATAATAATTCCTGAATGTTTAGCATATCCTCGAATGAGGCAGATATTTATGAGTGCATGCAGTTCAGTAAATGCAAATGTGGACTGGTCGCACTGCCGGAAACATTATGGATGCGGGCTGTAGCACTACGGAACACGTGAACTGTGTAAGGTATAAAAAGGTGTGTTTCTCGTAGTGTGTTATTCACGAAGTGGCTATAACCTCAATACCGGTCTCGTGTGAAAAAAATTTTCACCATGTTGCCTCTCCTGCATCTATGTTCCCTTTCTCCAACTTTATTTTAATTTACATTAGTAGGCACATTATTCATGGTTCTCAAGCGTTATGTGTTGTGGCCATTGTCAGAGGTTTAGCTTCAAAATGCACTGCCCGACACGAAAAGTGTAGCATGCAGATGAGGAGGAGGGAAGGAAATGTAGTTTCAAGGATGAGAAGGTAAGTGATGCTATTTTAGTGAATCGCTGTCATCTGGGTCCGCCAGAACAGACACCACTCAAATAATACATCTCTCTTAGAGGGCGAGGCGTCCTTGACGTTTGATTCAGAGCAAGTGCAGTAATATCATCCGAACTCATACGGGAATCAGTAATTTGCGAGTAGGGGTTCATGGACTAGGCACTGCATTATCACTGTACTCTGTGCGACTGAACGTCAAAAATTCCCACCGATTCCTTCATTTTCTTTCCCGACTGTCTGTTTCATATAAATGCAAACGTTTGTGTTGTGAAGTTAGCGGCAATGGCAACATAAACATGGGACGGTAAATCCCCAGTGCGGCTGCTGTTAGTCGCCAACCAATGCTGCTACAGGATGACAAAGAATGAATTGAAGAGATCATTAAATGTTCTTGCATGTGAGGCTCAAATGTGAAGGGATTCGGATTTATTTGATACACTGTACGGCTCTCCTCCCTTCAGGTGGTGAGACCTAGCCTACACGAAACTTGGCGATGAGTATCTCTTCTCTCATGTTCTAATGTAGTCCAACATCAGACCACTGTCGCTTCCGAATGCCCCACTAATCTGGACAGTTAGTTAGTTAGTTAGTTGGTTGCGTGTTCCATTGATCAATCGCACAGTCCAGAAGGCTGTTATGATGTGGAACGTGTCAAGTGCAAAAGAAATGCACCTATGATACAAGATATTTAATATATATATAGTGTTAAAGATTAATATTTCTATTATTTACCCTGTTCCCTTAAATGGCACAATATTCATACACTATATGAAAAGATTTATTTACTCCTATTCAAGAACCCATCTATGGAACAGAAGGATTTGTCAATGAGATATGACTTCAATTTATTTTTTAAGCTATTTCTGCTGCCTGTCAGACATTTTATTTCATCTGATAATTTGTCCAAAATTTATATAGCAGCATATTTCCCCCCTTTCTGTGCCAAAGATAGGTTGAGTAAAGGATAATATCAGTCTTTGTTTTTTCTGGTGCTATAATCATAAATATCAATGTTGTTTTTAAACTGGTCCATATTGTTGAAAACTAATTTCATTAGTGAGTAAACGTACTGTGAGGCTGCAGTAAGATTTACCAATCTTTTAAAAATATGCCTACAACATGTGTGACATTATTGTAACCAACTGCTTTAGAAGATCCAAAATATAAATTTTCCAATTAAGATTCTCATCTATATGAACACCCAAAAACATAGTATTCTCTACCCTGTCTACTGACTTCTGTTGATGTGCTATATTTGTTGAAGAAACTGTACTTTTTGCAGTAGAAAATTGGATGTCATGTGTTTTTTCTAAATTTAGAACAAGCCCATTTGCAGAAAACCCATTAATGACTTTTCCAAAGACCATATTTGTATCATTTTCAATTGGATGTTCTTTTACTGGATTAAAATAATGCTTGTATCATCAGCAGTGTCAATTCAGCTTCTTGTTTCAGATACGAAGGATGGTCATTCACATGTATCAAGAAGAGAAGGGGCCCTTAATTGAACCCTGTGGGATAGCTAACGTAATTTCACCCCAGTTAGATGAAATGGCAATCTTTTTAAATCACTTGATCCATATAAAGAAACTTTTTGTCTGGAGGTATGACTTAAACCACTCATAAGCTCTTTCATATATACCATAGAATTATAATTTCTGTAACATAATGTCATCGTTCACACAATCAAATCGTTTGGATAAGTCATAGAAAATTCCTGTTGGTGACATTTTACTATTTAACGACTCTGCTTTGAGGACAGTGAAATTGTATTTTGCCATCTCAGTGGAACAGAATTTTTGAAATCCGAACTGAGATTTACTAAGTACCTCATTACTGTTCAGTGGCTAACCACTCTTGAGTGCATATTCTTCTCGAAGATTTTTGAAAATGCTGTAACCAAGGATACTGGCCAATACTTATTAACATCTGTGGTGTCCCTGTTTTTTTAGATAGGTCTGACAATATTTTAACCTGTCTGGGAAAGTATCTTAAGTTTGTGATGCATTACATATGTGACTCAGAACATCATCTGTAATTGCTCCACATTGTTTTAATATCTTATTAGAGATGTCATCCAACCCAACAGAACAATTATTTTTCAAAGATTTCATAATCTTACTTATTTCACTAGAGAATGTTAGGCGGAATTTAACCTGAGTAAAATTTTTCAAAACTGACTCTTCCATGTACTGCCCGGCTTATTCCTTTTAATTACCTCACCAAATGTTCCTCCTACACTTAAGAAACGGTTGTTAAATATATTAGCTACTTGTGTACCGTAGGTTAGGATGGTCTCACTCTCTTTAATGGTAATAATACCTACACCAGTGGTTACTTTTCCTGTCTCCCTTCTAACAACATTCCATATTGCTTTGATTGTATTGACAGAGTTGTTAATTTCTTCTCTAACATACATATTTCTTGATTTCCTTATAGCTTTTCTCAGTGTGTTACAATAATTTTTATAGTGCTCTGTCTCCCATGAAACGACAAGATGGTGAAATGGATTCCCTATAAAATTGTCTAATGTGCTGACAGCGATGCCTCACATGACTACACAGCATGTCCGTGCCTTTCACAGTTACCACTTTGGCACTGTTCACGCCGCTCATATATCTTACCAGGCTGGGCAACAGCACAAATTGACATTGGTGGCCTTTCTACCTGTCACAATGAACTGAAATTCTAATCATTTAAATACCCGCCGATGATGTGCATGTGTACAAAGTTACATTGTCATCTGTCCATGTCTTCTGAGTACTTTTTTTGCCTGTTAGTGTACCTGGTTTCAGGTTCATCTAAGCAGTAGTTCGATCCATCTGATAAATATTGGTCTGTGTGAAAAACGGTCCATAACTTTTCAGTTGCTTTCAGTGTTACATCGTTTGTGCTTCCGTACAAATCAGAAAGTTAGGCCTGTTTGTGTATAATTAGAGTTTATATTCTATGGCTCCATTTATTAGGACGGTTTTACTGTAAAATTCAGTCACTATACAGTAACTCTAATGATGGATGCAGCCAGCCTTAGAAGTTCCATCTTCAATCCAGTGTCTTAGCTCACCAACTCACTACTTGACTGTTGTAATCCTAGAGACGCAGAGGTGGAATATCTCTCTTCTGTGAAGTCGTCTCAGTCCTCCAGCGTGACAGCCCGACTAATATGGCTCCATGAAATAGGAGTCATCTCCATTCGCTTAAGTTATTTGACTTATGTACGTGTTGAACATGTTTATGATAAACCTTACTACGTGGAAACTTCATTACGTGGAATGTATCAGGCGAATGTAGATACACACCAGCTCTTTCTTCATAGGCACAGTGTAAACCTCGGGATTGTAATAGGAGATTCCAAGTATGTTCCTCGGAGTTAAACAAAGAACACGTTCCATTAGACTTCATCAGGGTAGAGAGAAATTCAGAAATGGAACAAGACTTCATCAGGGTAAAGAGCCACACACAGTGATTTCAATCGATATAACTTGTCTCATTATCTTTAAAAGACTTTCTCAGATTCCTTAGCAACATAGAGAATGAATGCATGTGTATAGAATGTGTCTGATACATCCTCAGTTTCCTGACAAAATTTTACTTCCTGCCTTTAGTGCAGATAAACATGAAAAAGATCGCAAGGAAATTAATACAAAAATTTATGAAATAGGGGTAAACTCAGCAATAATGCCTAAATTAATATCTGATGAAGATGCCGGAAGAAACTTATGTGGATTAACAATAATGTCACAGAAAAAGTTATAAATTTTTGGTGCTTGTAATAGTTAAATATTTCTGCTTGTTGGAAAGAAAGAAAATAAACATAAATGTGAAAACAACCTGATTGGCTTTACGTTAACCGATTAATTTAAAAAAAATTAAGTTTCTGATACACCAGAAGAGAAAAGTTTACCATCAGTAATTTTTACCATTATTAGATAATGGTAGAGAGACATTGACTTTTTGTGCAGGAATCATTCAAAAACTGATGACGACTACATAATAATGAAGAGATGCATTTCGAAATTAAACAGACAATTGATTTGAAAAGTATTTCAGCAGGTTATTTTACAAAATGATCATGTTAGAGTTGATATGCTGAAACCATCGAAACTTTACTTCAAAAACTCCACAAGATAACTATTTCTCAACGTCAGAGCCAACTGGAAGATACTATCTTCATACTTTGAGAAGCCTTTTTGATGAAACAGCAGCATAAGTATACTTCACGTCACGATGAGGTCAATACTCCTTTCTACGTTTTGCACCAGACTGAATAATATGTAAGTTGCTGAAAAACGATTGTCTCCCTGTTAAGATGGAATATTGGATGAGATGTGGAAACTGGGCTGGAAATTGTCAGTTAAGAGGTGACAGGGATTTACCAATGAATGCTTGGAAAACGTAAAAAATTATACACAACAAGAGATCAGACCGATGCTAGTAACTGTAAAGGCATCTCTATACTACAATTTCTTGCAACGTTCTACATTACCCCTTCGGGACAAAACAGAACACGCGAAATACGTAACTTCCTTATACGAAATATGGTTAAGGTAAAATCAGGTGTTGCCCTGGAGAAGTTGTCAGACAGGAAATTATCCTCTGGATTAGAGCTGTATATAAGCTGAACAAAGGTTTCACCTCTACCAACAGTCAATGGAAATACGATTTTATAAGTCTACTATTTTTACTCTAAACATTAACTGGGAACAGACACAGCACAAGCAACACACTTGAATGAGATGCCAGTAGACACAATATCGACATCTGCGCTTGTGAACAAAATATCAAGTCCCAAGAAATTTAAGACAATGTGTTCGAATTTCCTATTTCTATTAATAGAGAATTTGATAAGAACTTATGATATTGGGGAAGAAGTTGCAAGAGAATGATATCAAGACGATCCATTTGAGAAAATGATTAGGAAGATGTGAGCTGAAAGTCATCACATTGACTGACTTTATGACAGTAAATTTCAAAGAGAAAGTTTACACCTAGATTATTACGGCAGTTAGTCTTAAAATTGCCTGTAGAACCGAACTACAGGTTCTTTAAAATTTAAAGAATACGTCCTTGAACTGACACACAGTAGGAAAGGTATATTCTGATAAAATATGATGAAGATCGCAAGATATTCTATGAGGTATCGACATTGCAGCAGGATCATGTTGACTTCTTCCCTTAAGATTTCTGCTGGCATCAAACAGCCATGGCTGGACGGTTGCCACAACGAAATACTGTAGCAAAAAGTCAACATGATCGAGCTGCAGCCCCGACACCCACATAGAATATTTTGTACACTGTGAAAACTTGAAGAATCACACAAGGTCGCTAGGGCTGACGGATGCAAATGGCTAAGAGAGTGGCTCCACTGAAACATACTGAATAAGAAAGCCACAATAAGGAAATAAAAAAACAGGAGTGATGTTAGAAATGAGAGAAAATCACTACATTATTGAATCCCCATCACTCTAGGCTCAAATCAAACTTTACACAACAGTGAAAAAAAGTTAGTATATGAGTCCTTCTACTTTATTGTGAATTTAAACTGCATTTCATTGTTAGTCATCTGAAGTCGCTGCTGCTCATAGATTTCCTTGACATGTAGTTATAACCACAGTAATAATACCGCTGCAGGATGCTAGACAGTGAAATATACCTCCTGAGCATTCGGTAGCGAAAATTAGTGGCAGCTGTTAACCATCACCAGATATATTGATGTTGAGGATATTTTTAATATTACAACTGATCTCGCAAAAGGAAATTTTGGTCCTTTTATAGTACCTAGCTACTCTCAGATTCAGATGGATTCATTATCATCTTCATCAACCAATTCAATCATTAGATGATGTAGCCTCTTCGAGTCGAGGATTCACGTAGGCTTTCAGCAGTCAAGTGGGAAGTTCTCGGGCCGTGCCAGGTGCTACCAGCGATCTACTTGATATCTTTGTCGAATCTGTCCGGTGGTCTTTCTCTAGGCCTCCGATGCTCCCTCAGACTCCAGTATTATTTTTGTCCATCTGCTGTCTTTTTCTTCTTGCGACGTAGCCAGTCCACTACCTTTTCAAGGAGACTACCGTCTCTAAGATATCCATAATCTTCGTCAAAGTCCAAATGCATTCTGCCCATTTCCCATCCTTTCTTGTATAACCCATTATTGATCTTTTCATGGCTCTCTGTGCTGTCCTAATTTCCAGTTTTTTAAATGAGTTCATTGTCCATATCTCACAACCATACGTCAGTTGGATTATTGACAACAAAATATGGTTGCTCACACACGAGGTGTAGTGGCTAGACATTGGAGTCAAATTCCAGAGAGCGAAGCTTCAAATCACTGTTCTATTCTGGTTAATGTTTTCCCAGTTTTTAAATGTCGCTTGAGACATAGGCTGGGTCGTTCCTTTGGAGAGAACACAGCCACTGCCCAAACAACAGCCTGTGATCCGTCTCTGATAACCTCGACATCGACAAGATTAAACCCCAATTGTGCTTGTCTTCATTTTTTATTGGATTTTCAGCGTCAGTCATAACCGGTGACATCCATTGTGGTTCTGATCGAAGTCGTCGTTCACGTGTGTTGAAGCAGTCGCAGTCAACAGGCCTTCTTCGTTTCTACTGTCAGTATTTATCAAATTATTTCTTCCAACTAACGGTAACCATTGCTCTCGAATGCGACACAAAACTCCATCTCCTCTAAACTTATGAGGCACTTGCAGCAGAGGAGGATGTGAGGGGTGTGAACTGCCTTGGAAGGAAAATGTCGCAAGAGGGACAAAGCAAGGAGGATACACGAAGACTAGGTTAAATGAAGGGAGTGGCAGTCTTACGCCTTAATATGGGAAAGAATTCTATGGTAGTGTCCATATAGAGCACAGCACTATAAGGAAGTTAAGAATGAAGCGTGGGAAAATCAGGGGACTGTTTGAAATGAGGTATAACACAAGAAGGCAGAATATTAAGTGGACTGATAATATATGAGGAGTTCCTCCATAGTACCTGCAAAGAAAGGAATATATGGAAAACGGGTAGAGGGCTAGTGGACACGATTTAAGATATTACAGAATATTTTGAGGTAGCTGTAGAGAATCGAAAGTCAACGGAAGCCAGAGCCTGCAATATATAATATTTAAAAAAATAATGAGGAAGTTGGAAAGCTGAATGTAAGCACTAATCTGTGGGGATAGGAAAACACGATGGGCTGCATCAATCCAGCCTGAAAGTTCTGCTCCGGAAAAAGAGAACTCGTACACGTTGATCGAAGTGCAAGCAAAATTGTTGGTAATGTATCTCGTTTTATGTTCTAGATAATATAAGAAATTATTCAGTAAACTGCAGCGCATCAAGGAGCAAGAAACTTGCAGAGTAACCAACATGTGCTTCTTAACGATTAACTTAATAATTGTTGCAAATACTGATATTCGGATGAGACAACGAAAGAGTGCAGTTGTAGAAGGCGCATTTATTGCTGCAGTGAAACGTTTCACGAATGTATCTGGTGGAGATACGTACGGGAGCATCTGCAGGTTAGTCACAAGCACGCGTGGCTTTCAAGTTGTGATGTAATTCGAACCATCTAGTGTCTTTCATACACATTAGATCTGTTACATATACAAAGTCTACAATCGACTGTTGTCTCGGCAGCACACAAATTAGTTCTTTCAACACTGTCATTTGTTTGTGACTGCCTAATCTAAACGATACTAGGTACGTTAAACGCATTCACTACAAGCGAATCATATACACACACAAAGTTCTCTGTTTTGTACATATTCCAAAGGATACTAATATTTACAGTAGGACACGAGCAGATGTTGTTCACAATAGGCTTTTTAGGTGGCTGTTTCATTAAACTGACGCATCACACCTGTTGGAAATCTATATTTTAATTATTTCTTAATTTACTGTTGTAGGCACAGAAACTGTTAACTGTCTCATTAACATTCATGAGAGGAACAGACCAGACACTGATTACACATACAAAATGTAAGTAAATTACATGATCCGGTAAATCACGGTGGTACTTATAAATTTGGGGGGGGGGGGGGGAGAAGTAATTTCTTTTGATTTACGTACCCCCTATATTGTGTTATTCATGCAAATTGAGACCAATTACATCATTGTTCGTACAATGAATCCACTTTAAAACAGCAGACACGCTGTACATAAATAGAGACGTAGTTTTCTCATTGCTGCTTCAATCACAGGCAACAAATGACTGCTATATTCCTTACGAGCCTGCCGTGTCTAACACAGACAACCATTCTAGTAATTTAGTTGGTAATATGTTTCCAAGTTGACTTCAAATATAACTGCAATGTTACTTGAAATACAAATGTGATGCTTGTTAGTTGTTTACGAAATAAGCACGTAACAAATTTACAGGGTTTCACTAAATTAATGAGTTTCTGTCCTAAGGAAGTAACGTGGTGGTACCCTGTTGCACTTCAACATCAGCGTTTTACCGCCATTCAGTTAGAAGCGACCATATACGTATGCATTTCGTGTCTTCTGTACTGTTCACATACTTACTGTGCTCGTTCCACAATTAGATAATTAGGCCTAATGCCTTCTATACCGCCGAGATTGTTATGTTGGTTTGCCGCTAATGTTGTTTCTCTCAATCTATATTCATGGACGGAGACGCATGAACTTGGTTTCACAAGCTGCGACATGGTACTGGATTAAAACAATGATCCATGGTGTAGAATATATTTCTATTATTTCTGTCAATGACCACAAATATTTTAGTCCTTAGACTATCGGTTTCGGCCAGCAACGACCATTCTCAGGCTCTATAAAATGAAGCAGCAAATCATCACCGACATCGGAAGATGGTCACCGTTGACCGAGACAAGTAATCTAAGCACCAACAGCTTTGTGACAATTGAGGCGAGCAAAACAAATTTATCAAAACCTGTATTCTAGACGGGTTTTTAATCCTCCCTCCCTCTCCTCATAAAAGCCCCCAATTTGTCTTTCTTCTACGTTCCCATTTGGGACCGTGCATGGTTGACAAAGTGTGAACACGAGATTAACAATCAGGAAATTATAACAATAAATATATAAAAATTAAGAGGGCAGTAGACATTAAAATGGAAAGAATTGAAGTTGAAAGAAGTGGACAAATTTTGTTAGATAGGCAATTTAATTATAAGCCGAAATGTGGGGTGGATATTACGTAAGGAATTCCACCATCAAGATCTCATTTCATTTAAAGACAACCATCGGTGAATAAGTCGCTTAGTACATACAGGACAAAGTAATCCGTCACCAAATTTATATGGAGTGTATTCTTAGTTGGGCGATGTTCAAGACAAATAAAAAACGTTCAGGGTCGATGTAAGTGTGACTTTGGAGATGGCTGAGGGGAACCAGCTAGGCATAGAGAACATGTTTTTTGAAAGAGCCCAGTGAGCAAAGAAACCGTATAACAACAAACGGAAAACAGTGAACGTAACTTTCCTCACATGTTTTTAAACATTATAAGTTTATAACAGATGGGTTGGACATAAAAATTTTGGGAAAGAATGAAAAGAGTTGGTGATTTGCTAAAGGTAACAAAGCAAAAGTATCATATAAATGAACAGGCCAGCATATATTTGAACAGTTAAGAAGAGTGGTGGCTGCGACAAGGCATTAAGTTTGAAGAAAACAACAGTGATCGGATGAACAGGTACACTGATCAGCCACAACATTGTAATCACCTACCCACTATCGATATAAATCCGTCCAGGACAGAGTAGAGTCAACTGGGGAGGAATGAATGCTAGTAAGACACACGCACGGTGCATGTAGTATCTGTGAGCGCTTCCGTGTTGAAAATTGGGAAAAACAAGCGATCTATATTAGTTTGCTCGAGGGTAGGTTGTGATGCCGCGGAGTCTCGCCGCGAGCATTTTGGAAACTGCACGACTTGTCGAGTGATCGAGAAGCGCTGTGATAAGTGTGTCTTCAACACGTGGCGAAATCAAAGTGAATCTATGTCCAGACGTCGTGGGGCTGGTCGGCTACCCCTCATAACAGGTGTCAGACGTCATATCTGGGCAGGTTGGCAAAACAGGACCGGCGGCGATCTGTGGCGAAACTAAACTCAGCCTTTAAAAATGGTTGAAATGGCTCTCAGCACTATGTGACTTAACTGCTAAGGTCATCAGTCCCCTAGAACTTAGAACTACTTAAAGCTAACTAATCTAAGGATATCACACACATCCATACCCGAGGCAGGATTCGAACCTGCGACCGTAGCGGGCACGCGGCTCCAGACTGTAGCGTCTAGAGCCGCTCGGCCACTCCGGGCGGCAAACTCAGCCTTTAATACTCGGCAGAGGATAAATGTGTCTGATCACACAGTGCTGCGAATACTCCTATGAGGCTCTGCCTCCGACAACCCATGCATGTACCAAATTTATCACCACGACTTCGGCAACTATGATTGAAATGGGAATGTGACCATCGGCACTGGACGTTGGCGCAATGGCAGACCGTTGCATGGTCTGATGAATCCAGCCGATGGGACTGCGCGAAGCTGTCGTCTTCCAGGAGAACAGCTACATGAGACCTGTGCTGCAGGACGGAAAAAAAAAACTGGCGGTGTTTCCATTATGCTAAGAGGAGCATCCACGGTCCATTGGAGCTCGTACAAGGTACTGTCACTGTCAAGGGGTATCGTATACGGGTTACGGCTCACGTACACCCCTTCATGACGATCATGTTTCAAGACGGCAGTGGCATATTTCAGCAAGAAAATGTACCCTGTCACAAGGCCACGAGTGTGACAGGGTGGCTCGAGGAAAACAATGGCGCGTTCCAATACACGTGCTGGCTTCCAAAACTCGCAAGGTTTCAATCCGATCGAACACCATGGGAATGGTATTGAACGTTGCATCAGAGCTCATCGTCCCAACCTCAGAAGTTACGGGAATTAGGTGACTGTAGATGGTTATGTTAGGAAACACATATGCGTGGAAAAGCGAATTTGATAAACAGAAGTTTGAAATTCACCGTCTTATTTTACATCTCCATCTACATTTATTCTCCTCATGCCACCCAACGGTGTGTGGCGGAGGGCACTTGACGTGCCACTGTCATTACCTCCCTTCCTGTTCCAGTCGCGTATAGTTCGCGGGATGAACGACTGCCGGAAAGCCTCCATGCGAGCTCGAATCTCTATAATTTTATATTCGTGATCTCCTCGGGAGGTATAAGTTGGGGGAAGCAATACATTCGATACCACATTCATAAACGCACCCTCTCGAAACCTGGACAGCAAGCTACACCGCGATGCAGAGCGCCTCTCTTGCAGAGTCTGCCAGTTGAGTTAGCTAAACATCTCCGTAATGCTATCACGCTAACCAAATAACCCTGTGACGAAATGCGACGCTCTTCTTTGGATCTTCTCTATCTCTTCTTTCAACCCGACCTGGTACGGATCCCACATTGATGAGCAATACTCAAGTATAGGTCGAACGAGCGTTTTGTAAGCCATCTCCTTTGTTGATGGACTACATTATTTAAGGACTCTCCCAATGATTCTCAACCTGGCACCCGCCTTACCAACGATTAATTTTAAATGATCATTCCACTTCAGATCGTTCCGCACGCATACTCCCAGATATTTTACAGAAGTAACTGCTACCAGTGTTTGTTCCGCTACCATATAATCATATAATAAAGGATCTTTCTTTTTATGTATTCGCAATACATAACATTTGTCTATGTTAAGGGTCAGGTGCCACTCCCTGCACCAAGTGCCTACCCGCTGGAGACCTTCCTGCATTTCCCTGCAATTTTCTATTGCTGCATCTTCTCTGTATACTACAGCATCATCCGCGAAAAGCCGCATGGAACTTCAGACACTATCTACTAGGTCATTTATATATATTGTGAAATGCAATGGGCCCATAACACTCACCTGTGGCATGCCAGAGGTTACTTTAACGTCTGTAGACGTCTCTCCATTGAGAACAACATGCTGTGTTCTGTTTGCTAAAAATTTTTCAATCCAGCCACACAGCTGTTCTGATATCCCGTAGGCTCTTACTTTGTTTATCAGGCGACAATGCGGAACTGTATCGAACGCCTTCCGGAAGTCAAGAAAAATGGCATCTACTTGGGAGTCTGTATCTAATATTTTCTGGGTCTCACGAACAAATAAAGCGAGTTGGGTCTCACACGATAGCTGTTTCCGGAATCCATGTTGATTCCTACAGAGTGGATTCTGGGTTTCCAGAAATGACATGATATGCGAGCAAAAAGCATGTTCTAAAATTCTACAACAGATCGATGTCATAGATATAGGCCTATAGTTTTGCGCATCTGCTCGACGACCCTTCTTGAAAACTGGAACTACTTGTGCTCTTTTCAAGGCCGGCCGGGGTGGCCGACCGGTTCTAGACGCTACAGTCTGGAACCGTGCGACCGCTATGGTCGCAGGTTCGAATCCTGTCTCGGGCATGGATGTGTGTGATGTCCTTAGGTTAGTTAGGTTTAAGTAGTTTTAAGTTCTAGGGGACTGATGACCTCAGCAGTTACGTCCCATTGAGCTCAGAGCCATTTGAACCATTTATTGAAGTTTCACAATGTTGAGACCGTTCACAACACTGAATTAAAATAACATTCACACGCTTATCTTTTCTCCACATGCGATAGACCCCTCTCTGCGGAATCCATGGTAGGCGACTAATGTAGCCTTGTGTATACGCTGTCTAGTAGACATGGGGTACCCAACGGCGAAACAATGAAAATGTGCCATATAGCCCTCATCATCCTTCTCAAATGAAGGAAATATATCGTCACAGATCTGCCTCGAACCTTATGGTGCCATATGGAGAGATGTATCATACAAAGATCAGGTGCAAGAAAGGGTAAGTCAGAAGATCTAACGGGTTCAGATTAGTACCAAGTGTGCCCAGAAACAGTTGTTACAGTGTCTCAGAACCAATTCAGTATATAGCGGTTCATTAACATAAAACTACACCACTGAACGTTAAAATTGGTACACCACGAAGATGACGTGCTACATACGCGAAACTTAACCGACGAGAAGAAGATAATGTGATATGCAAATGATTAGATTTTCAGAGCACTCACACAAATTTGGCGCCGGTGGCGACACCTACAACGAGCTGACATGAGGAAAGTTTCTAACCGAATTCTCATACACAAACAGCAATTGACCTGCGTTGCCTGGTGAAACGTTGTCGTGATACGTCGTATAAGGAGGATAAATGCGTACCATCACGTTTCTGACTTTGATGAAGGTCGGATTGTAGCCTATCGCGATTGCGGTTCATCGTATCGCGACACTGCTGATCAAATTGGTCGAGATCCAATGACTGTTAGCAGAATATGGAATTGGTGGGTTCAGGAGGGAAATACGGAACGCCGTGCTGTATCCCAACGGCCTCGTATCACTAGCAGTCGAGATGACAGGCATCTTATCTTCATGGCTGTAACGGACTGTGCAGCCACGTCTCGATCCCTGAATCAACAGATGGGGACGTTTGCAAGACAACAACCATCTGCACGAACAGTTCGACGACGTTTAAAGCAGCATGGACTATCATCTCGGAGACCGTGGCTGCGGTTACCCTTGACGCTGCATCACAGACAGGGGCGCCTGCGATGGTGTACTCAACGACGAACCTGGGTGCACGAGTGGCAAAACGTCATTTTTTCGGATGAATTCAGGTTCTGTTTACAGCATTATGATGGTCGCATCCGTGTTTGGTGACATCGCGGTGAACGCACTTTGTAAGCGTGTATTCGCTATCGCCACACTGGCGTATCACTTGGCGTGATGGTATGGGGTGCCATTGGCTACACGTCTCGGTCACCTCTTGTTCGCATTGGCGGCACTTTGAACAGTGGACGTTATATTTAAGATGTGTTACGACCCGTGGCTCTACTCTTCATTCGATCCCTGCCAAACCCTACATTTCAGCAGGATAATGCACGACCGCATGTTGCAGGTCCTGTACGGGCCTTTCTGGATAGACAAAATGCCCTTGCCAGCACATTCTCCAGATCTCTCACCAATTAAAACGTCTGGTCAATGGTAACCGAGCAACTAACCCTTTCAGAATACGCCAATCACTACTGTTGATGAACTGTAGTATCTTGTTGAAGCTGAATGAGCAGCTGCACCTGTACACGCCATCCAAGCTCTGTTTGACTCAATGCCCAAACGTACGAAGGCCGTTATTACGGCCAGTAGTGGTTGTTCTGGGTACTGATTTCTCAGGATCTATGCACCCAAATTGCGTGATAATGTAGTCACATGACACTTTAGTGTAATATTTTTGTCCAATGAATACCCGTTTATTATCTGCATTTCTTCTTGGTGTAACAATATTAGTGGCCAGTAGTGTAATAGGGTTTGCCACGTCTTATTCCCCTGTTCCCAAGCTACCCGCAACACACCGCATACACACAGACTCGCTCTTCCCGTGCGCGTCGACGTCTTTCGCTGTGACATTTGTGTTATCTCGAATACGTTGGGAGAAGAACTTCAGTAGGCTGTGGAGGCGGCATCGGCACTTGTCACTGCCTCCCGCCTGCACGCACGTTGTTAGTAGCCGATGGAGACCGAACTCTGCCCGTTTTGGCGGCGCTGGTGGTTTCTCCACTGAGACTAATGCGGGCAAATGCACCCGTATCGCTCTGCAATCAGGCGCACGCACACACACACACGCACACACAAACGATGAGCTACCCGCGCCACTGCGGTCTCGCTTAGCAAGATGTGGGGGTTCGGTGTCGGTTGGGGGCGGGAGCCGTCATGGCGTGCTCCGGGATTAGACGGGCCAGCAAGCGCGGCTAATTGTGGTTGCAGCGGTCGTGGAGATCACGTCTTGCGTGTCCCGTTGCAAATTACGGCGTGTGCGGTCGATGTCAGCACACGTGGCGTGGTGGCGCCTCGCCTTACTAATGAAGGGACGCGCAAACCGACGCTCTTCCGTTACACCCACAGGAGTAGGCTGTGCTGGTGGAAAGCGCTGACGACAGAAGCGACAGCTTGAAGCAATCCAGAAGGTAATGTAATATAAACACTTCTGAAGGTGTAGCGTAGGGGTAAAAGATCAGCATATAATATTGGCACAGCCAAAAAAACAGCAGCACAGTTTCACACACATAAGTAAATGACAGCTCTGTTATTTTGACTTAGCAGAGCACTGGCAATAGGACACGTACTTATGGAACTAAGGCTTCTTTTCGAAAAGCAATTACAGAACAATAAACCTACTTGTGTTGCCTTTGTAGAGGTGGAAAAGGAATTTTCTCATGTTTTGTGACAGGAGATGTTTAGAGTGTGGAACTCAGCACGTTTAAAATACAAAGACATATCTGTGATTCAGCTATGCAAGAAGAAGTGGGTGTGATCAGGTATTTTTCTTGAATAACATGAATCAAATAACAGAAGAGACATGAGACAGAGATGTTGTCTGTCTCCTGTTATAGTCGACACATCTAAAAGCTATAAACCAAGCTCCTGAAACAACTGAATTGGGTGTCGAAATTCAAGAATAGAAGATACAGATGTTGTGATATCCAGATGTCATTGCTGCGATCACGGAGACGAAAGAAGAGTTATGGTTCAAATGTCTCTGAGCACTATGGGATTTATCATCTGAGTCATCAGTCCCCTAGAACTTAGAACTACTTGAACCTAACTAACTGTCGGTTTATAATCCCAGATGTAATTATCTTTTTACATGTGTGTTATCTCTTATTGCGACTTAAAATGTGGGCTTTTATATCAATGGACACGGAATTTACTTTACTAATATTAGCTACTAGGTGTTCTGGCGTAAGGCGTCGGCACTACACCAGGTGGCAAAATGGTTGCTTGAAGATCGGCAGGAGGCGAAAGCAAGCGAGCGTATCAGGAGAGAGGCCAATGACCAACTCGCAAGAAACGTCCTCTCGACCGCCAGTATTTAGATCGCCGCTGCAGATCTGTCACAGATCTGGAGGACCCAGTCTGTCACAGTTACAGTCAGTCATCCAGTGAGCCAACGATTCGAATCATCAGTTAGAGCCTAGTTACTTGCAGTCTCAGTTATAGGCCAAATCAGTCTCATTCTCAGGCAGCACATAGCGATCAAAGTAGTGAACATAGCAGATGGGCACTTCACCAGTAGTGAGGCTAACGTGGACTATTTCAAAAGAGCTTGTACTTCATCGACTATCTTGAGATAAGTAACTCTCTGTTGTGATTAATAAAGAATCCTATTAATACAAACTTGTAGTAGTGTTATAGAAAGAGGGTACCAGCCACCAAAGAACATACCCACTTTGTTTCACATGGTACAAGCCTATAGTGACAACGAGACGACACTAAACTCGATATTCCAAATCTTCTACATGCAAAAAATTAAAACTTTCTGCTGTAAAGTTATCCGGGTAATTGCTTCTATTCTACGGAATTACGTATATTTAGTTTTGGATTCGTCAATTTTCACTCCCTTATGGTGTATGGCTTCTTTCAGGACCACGACTACTTTCTCCAATGACATTCTTCGACCACTAATAACTGTAATCTCAACAGGATATGCTGCCAACCTATTCGCCTAGATATTTGCAGTTTTCATGTAATTACTTCTAAAGCCAAACTGAAAAGCATTATGGAAAGAGTATCACCTTGTCCTATTCGTTTCTTGATATTTAAACAGTCCGTTAATTCCCAATCCACTGTCACCATTGTCTTGGAACTTGCCAAGATCGCCTTAAGAATCGAAATGTATTTGGATGATATGTCAAGTAATTTCATGTCTTCGAGTAGCTGCCAGTGATATTCTCCATAAGTAGCTGCTTTTGTTACAGAAGAAACATATTACATGGGTGTTTGAATGCTGTAGAATATCTGAACTATCTAGAGAACGTCTTGCCTGAACTTCTGGAGGACGTACTCACCAAATTTCGCCCTAACATGTTCTAACAACATGCTTATTCTCCAGCGCAATTCTATTACCTATCCGAGAATGTCTTAAAGACGTATTTACAGAGTAATGTCAAGGACGTACAAAATCCACTTCACACCGTTATCGATTTCAGATGCTCTTCATGAGTGCGTCTCGTCAGTATTTGGTACCTAAAGATGAAACCACGGAGTCATACTGACAAGAGGATTAAATACGATTCGACCTTGCACAAACTTCTGTTTAAAGCTTTAAATTAATGTAACTCTTCAAAGGTGAAAAGACACAGCCATCAATTTTTAGTTTACTGTAACTTTTAATAACGTTTTTTAAATTAATTTGATATATGAAGCGGCCTCTCGAATAAATTACAAGTTTACAATAAGAACTGGACAAGGAAACATCATTCTCACCACGCAGAGGACTCCCTGGAAACGTTCAAAATATCAGTCTCTACACAATCAAAAATTTATTAAAAACGTCATCCTGTAACATCCTTTATAGCGGGGTAAAACGGCGATTGATGCTTCTCTTATTTTACCCTCTACTTTTCTGTCCTGCTCACCTTTCTTTTTGACGTCTGTCTGGCTTCACAAGATGTATTCCTGTTTATCAAGATCTCGGTGATTGTCCACCGTCATTTTTCAGTGTTATAACTTTCTCGACCTTAGGATTCAGCAACAGCAAAGTAAAGGCTTCTTGAGGACCCTCCCTGTAGCCTTTATCCCTTCGCTGCGACTTGTCATACCGGAGCAGACGAATACATTGCACCAGTGATGGCGATTTCCTATGTATTTACAGGGCAAAAGATGAAGAGAAGTTAAAGGAGGCTCTTTAAATGGAATAAAAATTTTAAACAAGAGTCAAATTTTTGTGACATGAATCGTCTGAAAATAATAATTAATGAGGTGTCAATTGAGGATTTAACGTAGAATTGTACAGAGTAGTAGAGTGTATTTTTCTGATGGCTTAGGCACACCATCCGGTCAGATGTTATATGGCCGTGAGATACTACTTCTTCATAAAGTGAAATCATAATTCCACGTTATGCACTGAAATTTAGATTTTCAGTCGTCACCTAATTTGCTGTAAAAGATTTCTGACATGATCCAAAGTCACGCCAAATGCTTGTTTAACTTCTTATATTTCTTACTTTTAGACAAATCATTTCACAAACCGTTTAACCGTTTTTTTCAGTTTTTTTATTCTCAAGCTTTTTGAAAACCCTGATCTCGCTCTGGTCACTCTCATACTCCGTCTATCCATTTCCTGCTCTTTGTTTGCCTATGGAAATTTGGACAAAAATTTTTGCTTATTCCGTTGAATACGTTTTCCATAACTACACTGAGTACTTTGAAGCAATTGAACTTTCTTTCGTTACTAGACCACGTGTGTCTCATTTACTCACCTCACTTGTTCACTTCCCCCTTTTAGTTGGGGAATGAAAATACGAACAGAAATCAGTTACATAATTTCTGGAGAATCTTGTTTTCGCACAGCTCAAACCGTTGGCAGAACATGCTGATGAAGGATACATGTAATTAAGATATGAATTCTAGCCAATGAAAGTAAAGTACATTTATCAGTTGATCTTCTTTGCAAATAATTAATTTTCATTTGTGTATGACTCACAGTACTCATTTTAAAGAGTTTTTGAGTCTCTAACAATTTTCAGATAATCGACCTGCTAAAATTCAACATGAAGTTCTGTTGGAATGTAGAGCAACTACAAGAAGACTATATTAGCCTAATTTCCAGTGCCAAATGTTTGTAAAAATTTTGTACAAGGTGCTTCATGAAACTACTGTTTGTCCACGTTTCACCCTTCTTTTCCATTTTCTACATACTGTACACCAGTATTGGTATTTGTAGTTTGCTCTTGTGTTGTTTTGCATCATATACTTGTCTACATTCACTATGTGTCATAAAATTTTAACAATAACAGTAAATATAAAACCCGCTAACTGAGCATCACAGTATTCCTTCGCAGTCCCGTTATTTGGCTGAAGAAGAAGAGAGATAATTAATTACATAATTCGTGAGTGTTGATATACTACATGTAACGATCTGAAGTCTTTACAAAGTTAGTAACTGATCTAATATTGCATTGTAGAAATTCCTATTTTCTTGAGCTGTATTTACGTTGCATTGCAAGTTAGTTACAGACCAACATAATCTTCTACACCCACATATGCATCCTCACTTTGTGTATCACAGTGAAGTGCGTCGCAGAGGGGACTTTGTTTCGTCAATATACTAAGATTTCATGAAGTTTAACTCACGAAAGAAATAGGGAGAGCTTCCTCTGGTACGCTCCTATGTGATCACGTATTAGTCAAATTTTGTCTGCAAAAAAAAAAAAAAAAAAAAAAAAAAAATACTTTATACGGGGCCGGTAAGTAGGCCTCGCTCCTGAGAGGCGTATCTGGAAGTTTCGTTAGCAGGCTCTCGTGAGGGTCGCGGCATCACAATTGCAATGCCTGTCAATTTAGATTCGCTTCCACCATCTTAACTCTCTTAACATGTATTTCCCGTATCAGAATGTTATTACTCATAATAATGTAAATTTTACGATGTCAAAGCTCTAAATATCCTTACAAGTACTTTCTTACTAGCCTAGCCTCCGCTTGTCCGCTCGCATAGACTGTGTGCTCTGCACATTTTTTTTCCTTCGATTGTACTTGTGTGTTGATACACCCATTGTTCATATGTAAATCTGCACACTATAAAAGAGTTAGTGAACCTTTACATCCGTTTCTTTTTCTAAGTAATTGTATCAAAGCTGATTTCTTGTGCTGACTGTTAAATAGCTTTTTCCATTTAGTTCACAAATTCGAACAGCACATATTTCACACTAATTGCCATACATACATTGTCTTTCCCGAATGTACTTATGACCATTATACGATTCTGCTTTCAAAACGAAATATCTTATTAAAACTTTGACTTTCACCCCTTAAGTGTTGAATTTCCTAAAACACTGAAACACGTATAATTTATTTCCACACGAGGACCGTAATACCGTTTTTTATTGATTTAGCCTCCTGAAGTATTTTCATAAGACAATTCATCCCCTGTTTCAACCCCTTATGTATTAATTGTCCAAAAACATTGAAAGACGTATGTCTTTATGTCTACCTGAGAAGTCAAATACCACTTTTGAAAGATGTAACTTTAAAAATGTTTTGGCAGTTCTTTCATAATACTTTATTTTCAAGAAAAGTTCATCCCATGTTTCAATCCCATAGGGGTTAATTTTCCGAAAATGCTAAAACACGTATTCCTTTATTTCTGATCGAGAACCAAATCCCAATGTTCGTAGTTATAGCTTCCAAATTGCCTCAACGGAGTCTTACTTCAGAAATAGTTTTCGTCCCTATTTCACCCCTTTAAGGGTGGAATTTCCTAATTTCAAGTTTCTGCCCTTAGCGATTTGGGATAGGCAGTGGTGAATCGAGCAATCTTTCAGGACATTTCCTATTATATACAGAGATTGGTGCAATTCACACTGTAAATAATCTTCCTGGCTCTCTCTTACAGCTAACCACATATCATTTAATAATTTAACATCACAATAATTGTAGGACAATAGCAGCACACAATAATAAGATAATAGTAATAATAATAATTATACTTGTGAATGTATGGTATTTCAGAAATGTCAGTGTACTCAACACTGTCCGTCAGGTATTCTTTGGAACGAGAGTACTGACCAATAGCGGATATATGTGGCAGCAATGCAGAAGGATTCATGTTTGGAGAAGAAGATAATTAGTGTCATGATGAGCAGCAATTAGTAGGGTATCGTTAATAAACCGTGTGGAGAAAAAACAACAGAAAATGGTAGTGTTCGGGAAAGCGTAGATGGTGTTGTCAATGTGGTGAAAAAAATGTTTCGCTAATGGTGTACTTCCGGGCGACCTGAGAGATCATGGAGACCTAAGTGATCGCTTCTTAGTGGTTCCCTGTTAGACAGAAGCGAGACTACTGCTATATGTCGAGAGGGAGGCTATACCGGTGACAACAAATGGTTCAGATGGCACTGAGCACTATGGGACTTAAATTCTGAGGTCATCAGTCCCCTACAACTTAGAACTACTTAAAGCTAACTAACCTAAGGACATCACACACATCCATGCCCGACGCAGGATTCGAACCTGCGACCTCAGTGGTTGCGCGGTTCTAGACTGTAGCGCCTAGAACCGCTCGTCCACCCCGACCGGCCCGGTGACAATACCTAAAGCGTTAGTCTCCTCTTGAATTCAGAGACGTTGACATAGTCAAAGTGAATTGTTTCACGAAAATGTTGATTAATCAACTTTCTATGAGGTTAATATGTCTTAAAGTACAGTTTTAACACCCAGATTTTGTGCCCATCGTGATACTGGACAAAAGTAATCTCTCATACCTGAAACTGCGCTGGCAAAATTCTTCGTGTTGGCAGTTAGATACAACTCGACGACACCAGAGGTGTTTATAATAATGCAGCACAGATGATATGTCACTCATATTCATCGGAAAAGCAGTGAAATAAGCAACAAACACTGCAGGAATTCTGAAAACACGTTATGCCGCCTGACTTCTTCCTACAACATCTGTGTCTCTGGTATCAGTGTTTAAGGTACCGGTATCGTTTAAGGTATATGTGCAACATCAGTAACGCAACTGTCTCATATTTACAAGGAGTCAACAGCCGTACCGAGATTGAGTTAAAATTGTTGCTTCAGGCCTCTCAGTGAATTTTTTGATATCGTCAACCACTTTGTCTACTGTAATTGCTGTTATCAACTGAATTACAGGTCTATATCACTAATGTCGATTTGTAGTAGGGTTTTGGAACATACACTGTATTCGAACATTATGCAGTACCTCGAAGAAAACGATTTATTGACACAAAGTCAACACGGATTCAGAAAATATCGGTCTTGTGAAACACAACTTGCTCTTTATACTTAGGAAGAAATGAGTAATCGACAGGGGATGTTAAATTGATTCTATGTTTTTAGATTTTCAGAAGGCTTTCGACACCGTTCCTCACAAGCGTCTGCTAACCAAATTACGTGCCTACGGAGTATCGCCTCAGTTGTGCGACTAAATATGTGATTTCCTGTCAGAAAGATCACAGTTCGTAGTAATAGACGGAAAGTCATCGAGTAAAACAGAAGTAATATCCCGCGTTCCCCAAGAAAGTGTTATAGGTCCTTTATTGTTCCTGATCTATATTAACGACATAGGACACAATCTGAATAGCCGTCTTAGAATGTTTGCAGATGATGCTGTCATTTACCGTCTTGTAAATTCATCAGACGATGAAAACGACTTGCAAAATAATTTTGATAAGATATCTGTGTCGTGCGAAAAGTGGCAATTGACCCTGAATAAAGAAAAGCGTGAAGTTATTCACATGAGTACTAAAAGAAATCAGCTAAATTTCGATTACGTGTTAAGTCACACAAATCTGATGGCTCTAAGATCAGCTAAATACTTAGCGATTACAAGTACGAATAACCTAAATTGGAACGATCACATCGATATTATTGTGGGTGCATTGGCAGGATACTCAGAAGGTGCAACAGGTCTACTAAAGAGACTGCTTACACCACGCTTGTCCACCCTATTCTGGAGTATTGGTGTGCGGTGTGGGATCTGCGTCAGGTGGGAGTGACGGATGACGTCAAAAAAGTACAGAGAAGGGCAGCTCGTTCTGTATTATCGCGAAATAGGGGAGATAGTGTCACAGACATGATACGTGAATTGGAGTGGCAAACATTAAAACGAAGGTGTTTTCGTTGCGACGGGATTTTAACATGAAATTTCAATCACCAGTTTTCTGCTCCGATTGCGAAAACATTCTGTTGCCACCCACCTACATAGGGAGAAATAATCATCACGATAAAATAAGAGAAATCAGGGCTCACACAGAAAAATTTTAGTGCTCGTTTTTCCCACGTGCCGTTCGAGAGTGGAACGATAGAGAGATAGCATGAAGGTGGTTCATTGAACCCTCTGCCCGCACTTTATTGTGAAGAGCAGAGTAACCACGTAGATGTAGATGTAAATGTAAATGCTGTGCAACGCTCTTTCCGGACACCGGACACCTAATCGATGTTTACTGTAATTGTTCATGAACAGCATACTCCAAGGCATTAGGTAGTGCAGGTCGTATACGGACGATCCTACAGTAACCTTATGATTCAGGGTTACCTACCTGGGCTACTAGTCTAATCATGCTAGGCCTCCAAGTAGTAATAACTAACGAGAGAAAGATTGGACAAGTCTGTCAGATCTACAATAATGTGAGCAACGCTATTAGTGCTGTTATTCCAGACGAGACAGAATCAAATAACGCGGTAAGGACAGGCAATAGTATATCTTCATAAACATTTTAAAAATGAAAATAGTTTAACTATAACATTGATAACTTCTTGTGCTTTTAACACATAAAGAATTTATCAGCTGAAACGATACCTAAACGATACCTAACAGCGGTCAGGCGCATTTTCTCTGGTGTTTCGGCAGGTATTTGCCCTTTCGTTTTTGCAGCGTATAGCTTGAGTCATCCCAAATAAATACTCCCCATCATGACTTTCATACGAAGCCCAGTGTGTATGGAAAGCCTCGGTTTGTTTCCTGCTAAAAACAAAATGATTTGTAAAATGGAATTTTATATGCCAGTCCGAAGCAGCGATCACAAATTAGTCTAATGTGAAATTCGTTTTGTCGATTTGTAATAGGGACAGCAAAAAACGAAGTATAACCATTACTAAAGCAGCAACCGTACGGTCCCGGGCCACGTTGACTGCTACCGCCATTCAGAAGGGCTGAACAGCATCTGCTGAAGGACTGATAATTCCTCGGGTTTTGCTGTTCCTGTTGATGCATATCGATGAAACAAATAACACGCTAGACTGACTTCGGACCGCTATATTGAAGGGGTACGTTAAATTCCACTTCAAAAGTCATTTTGTTTGTAATGAAAAACAAACCGGCGCTTTCCGTCGGCACTGGCGTCCATTGAACGACGCAATGAGCTCGAGAGAGACCCTTTATACTGATGCATCTGACATATACAAATACAGCTAGAATTTGGGATTTTAGATAATTCTATTTATATTGATAGAAATTTTTTCCACGTTATTGCCTTCAAGCAGAATTGGTAAAATAACATCATTAGAAACAATGCGTACTTATCTACCCAGCAAATCTACGTAAGATACTTTCTATAATTCTGCGTGTTTCTAGTTTCAAAACTAAGTTTCGACCAACAACCGCGTTACTTACAATTTTCGCTACAGGGGTCGTACTAACTTCGTAACAGATACAGTTTTTTACGGCATAACAAGTCTCGAAAAATCAAATTTCATTTACAAGTACACATGCAGAAATCATTAACGACGCTCGATGTATAAACGAGTGGCTCGGCCAAAAATTAGCGTTTACCGCACTGTAAATAAAGGTTCCAGAGAAAAGGTTACTGCACCTTTACACGTACAATGTCATGAGTGGATAGGGTCACTCAAGGAAACTAAGCTTTAAATATTCATGTTTTTTCAGCTGACGACCCTGCACACAGTTTTCTTCGATTTGGAGATAACATTTACAACACGTGACGGTATGTGTGCCGTTACTTAGGTGTCTACAGTAATAAAAATAAACACCTCTCACGGAAAAGTATGACTTGATACCGTCATTTTACGTCAAACAGAAGATAAACGTAACTTCCTGGCAGATTAAAACTGTGTGCCCGACCGAGACTCGAACTCGGGACCTTTGCCTTTCGCTGCAGAGTGAAAATCTCATTCTAGAAGATAAACGTCGTTGATACTTGTTGGATATATTGCACAGTTATACAGGATTGTATCATTGTTGTCAATCAGTCTCATTTCCTTAGAAGCGAGCAACTTTTAGGTTTACAGATTTTTGTTTACATTGTGTAAATAAACGTTATTCTTTGTTGAAAGTCAACGGAAATCTCGTGATTTCAAGAATAAACGAATCAAGCGTCTACCTAAGTGAAAAATCGCGTCGCAAACTAATAATAATAAATCCATTTGGGAATACAAAATATATTCAGAGCACCACATTTTTATAAAGATTGATGCTACCTATTCGATCACTATACAAAAACTAAATTACATTATTTATTTAGTCTTTTAATTATCCATTAAACCACATGTCCTTGAAGGACCGCAGTGTCGGAGTACTGATGTTGTCACGTCGGATAGTCTATTCGGCAAATCTTACTTTCGTAGGTTTTTATTGGTAAGAAATTGATTCGTAGCAGGACGACTATGTATTTTCCACAGTCTAATATACGAGTCCGGTCAGTGGGACATTGCTGTATGTAGACCAGCAACAACTTTACGACGATTGCTTTTCAGTAGCACACACACACACACACACACACACACACACACACACACACACACAGAGAGAGAGAGAGAGAGAGAGAGAGAGAGAGAGAGAGAGAGAGAGAGAGAGAGAGAGAGAGAGAGAGAGAGAGAGAGAGAGAGAGGGAGGGAGACCTCGAGGCTGAGTACACTAGGGATATTTTGCTAAGTTCAAGACTTCAATAAAAGTCAGCTGCTATACATTTAGGTTTACAGAAACATTCCACGTTATACGATAAACTGCGTTTCCATTTCATTGAGCCAAGAAATCGGAGAAGTGTATCAAGAATTACTGTGCAACCACGTACTAGGGTCCACCTTCCAGCACACTTCCGTGCCTAGACAGTGAATTATATCCACGCAACCTCGCCTGCTTATACGTTTAATACAATAGTGCCCACACCTCTTCCTTCACTCTGATTGCGTCTCTCCCACTGTCAGTCTATCTACCTCATCCTCCCACGTGTGTCTACTAGCTCTCCCCACTCTGTCTCTTCATGTCTTCCCCTTTTACTCTGCCTCCTCCTCTCTCAGCCCAACCAATCCTCATCTCTCTCTCTCTGCCATCTCTGACCTTCTCCTCCATCTCTCTCTGTCCATCTCTTCCTCCCCCTCTCTCTGTCCATCCTCTCCACACCTCTCTCTGTATATGTCTCCTTTGCCCCTCTCTGTAGTTATCCACCTCCTCTTTCACACTCTCTTTCTATTTCTTCTCACCCTCCTCTGTGAACCTTTACTCCACCTCTCTCTGTTCATCTCCCCCTCCCCTTGTTCTCTGTCCAGACCCTTCATCTTCGCTCTATCCAGCACCTCTAGCCTCCCTCTCTCAATGTCCGTTCCTACATTCGGGCTGACACAACAATAAAACAACAGACAAGTCTTGGCGGGAAACCCACATGTCGTGGACTAGAAAACCTCTCTTGCACATCAATTATGGGCATGGCATGCAGGGCAGGCCTATAAGGCAGGCTGATACTTCTCCAACACAGCATGCTTGCCGTTCAGGGCAGTCTACATGTTGAGGTCGGAAAACTGTTCCCTGCCAATGACATGGAAGCTGCCCTGTAAAGAAGGTAGATCAGGTAGCCAATAACCTCGAAGCACAATATACAGTCATGGAAGGCGGCCTATACACCAGGGCCTGGAAATCACACGATTTTGCTCACATCACCGATCCTATTTGTGCTAGGAGGTTGTAAATCCCACAGTGCTAAAACTGTTAACGCCTGCTGTATCCATGCCAGATTTGGTTGAAACTAATTCAGGAGTTTGGTTGGGAGGATATCCAATACATACATCCATACACACACACACACACACACACACACACACACACACACATATATATATATATATATATATATATATATATATATATATATATATCACACTATCGAAGGATGCAAGAGCACAAAATAGTAACGTTTTTTGGACTACGACCCAGTACAACAAATTGTACGTAACAGTACTTAATCAAAGAGTGGCAGTGAATACTGAAAGTAGATCAGTGAATGACCACATTTTGGAAGAGCAGAAATATTTATATTAGGAAATAAGACACAAGAAGTACTACTGAGTTCTATTATTTGAGCAATGCTTGATGACGATGATGATGGCTAAAGCAGATAGTATATAAAAGTTGACTGCTAACAGTAAGGAGAGGGTCCCTGAAAAAAAAAATTGTTAACATATAATTCCAAGTTAAATTTCAATAAGTCTTTTCTGAAGGTATGTTTTTGGAGTGTAGTCTTCCATGAAATTGAAATACCCACGATATGCAGTGCACTCAAGGAAACTCTACTCCCTGTTTGTATACTTTCCCTTATAGTCTTTTCAACGCTGTTATCATTTGATGTCAGGGATCTCAAGTAACTAAAAGAGGTCACTCCCTTGAAACTTTTCAAATTTATAGTTTGGATATATAGGGGTTTGTTTTATTTTCATTTGCTATGAAGCTGATTTTCATTGCTTCTATTATGACTGCCAGGTACACTATGTGATCAAAAGTATCCGAACAACCCCAAAATAAACGTTTTTCATATTAGGTGTATTGTGCTGCCACCCACTGCCATGCACTCCATATTAGTGACTTCAATAGTCGTTAGACATCGCGAGAGAGCAGAATGGGGCACTCTGCAGAACTCACGGACTTCGAACGTGGTCGGGTGATCGGGTGTTACTTGCGTCATACGTCTGTACGCGAGATTTCCACACTCCTAAAAATTCGAAGGTCCACTGTTTCTGATGTGATAGTGAAGTAAAAACGTGAAGAAACACCTACAGCACAAATGCGTACAGGCCAACCTCGTCTATTGACTGACAGAGACCGCCGTCAATTGAAGAGGGTCGGAATGTCTAATAGGCAGACATCCATCCATACCATCACACAGGACTTCCAAATTTCATCTGGATCCACTGCAAGTTCTATGACAATTAGGCGGGAGGGGAAAAAACTTGGATTTCATGGTCGAGCGGCTGCTCATAAGCCACATATCACGCCGGTAATTGCCGAAAGACGCCTAGCTAGGTGTAAGGAGTCTAAACATTGGAACATTTGACGATTGAACAGCGGAAGTACGTTGTGTGGAGTGACGAATCACGGTACACAATGTGGCGATCCGATGTCAGGGTGTGGGTATGGCGAATGTGATCTGTCAGCGCTTGTAGTGTCAACAGTAAAATTCGAAGGCGTTCGTGTTACGGTGTGGTCGTATTTTACATGGAGGGAGCTGGCACCGGTTGTTGTTTTTCGTAGCACTACCACAGTACAGGGCTACACTGATCCTGTTAGCACCTTATGCTTCCCACTGTTAAAGAGCATTTCGAGTATGGCGATTGCATCTTTCAACACTATCGAGCACCTGTTAAAATTCACGAACTATGCCGGAGTGGTTGCACAACAGTAACATCCCTGTAATAGACTGGTCTCCACAGAATCCTGATCTAAGTCCTACAGAACACCTTTGGGATGTTTCGGACCGGCGA
Organism: Schistocerca piceifrons; assembly: GCF_021461385.2. Taxonomy (NCBI): domain Eukaryota; kingdom Metazoa; phylum Arthropoda; class Insecta; order Orthoptera; family Acrididae; genus Schistocerca; species Schistocerca piceifrons. The sequence goes on along the minus strand of NC_060142.1, from coordinate 685,920,237 downwards.
CCTCGTGCCAGGTCTCACCAACCGATATCGATACCTCTCCTCAGTGCAGCAGTCGGTGGAGAATGGTCTGCCATTCCCCAATTCTTTAATTGTGTTGGCATATGTTGCTACTATTGCAATATCATCGGTATATTCACATGTATGGCTATGTCTCATGATTATGGTGCCGCTTTTATTTAACTTATTTACTTCACTGTGCACAGCTATGTTGTAGGCAACTGTCTTGTTATATATTCTTACTTTACCTCTTGTCTCTGTGACCGTAATTTTGGTTAGAGTGATTAGTCTGGCACGAACTTCTCTCGGCACTCCTTATAGTTGTCGCCTATTTATGCTGTCAAAGGTTTGTTTGAAATCAACGAATAGGAAATGCAGTTCTATTTATGTTTACAGATCTATTCTATCAATGGTGTTGTCACAAATATTTGAACGCATCCCCACATCTAAGTATTCTAGCACCTAGCAGTGGTGTCTTTTTCTGCTAATCCGTCCACGTGGCTTCAACCTACAAATGAAGGAAGATGCGGTGCATCACAGTGACTGCCAGAGTGGTTAGGTGTCGAGCTGTGAGCTTAAAATAATGGAACAAGTATTAGCTGACGGTTATAATATACACATAAATATAAGAAACGCTAGTTACAAAGTGTGCCTAATATGTAAGAATGCTGAATTGCTGATTGTTAAATTCGGACTAGAGACTTGAGAAGGTGGAAAATTTTGCTATCTCGGAAATGGAGTAGCTAAAGCAGTAACACGAAAGAAAGACTTACTGGCATGGATTCCAGAGGCAGCAGTACTTATTTAAAAAATAAATAGCAACTGATAAAAAATTTAATCTTCAGATGATAAAAATGTTCAACAAATGACTCAAGTACAGTCTGTAAGGGTAGAAAACGTGGACAATGGGGAAGACGGAATGACAGAATGAGAAGCATTTCAAATGGGACATTAACAGAGACTGTTGAAGAACGGAGCGAATGGTCAGGTTACGAAACTATAAATTAGGCAGCAAGTCAACATGATGAATTGCTGAATAGAGAATATAAAGAATAATAGTGAGACAAATACTGGGTATTTATTAAGACATGAAAAGTTTCAGCAGCTGAGGGGATGGTGGATAGAAGAAAGTGAATTCGGAGATGTCTATATAGGTGTAAAATGGATAAAGTTCACGATATGTCACAGTATTAATGAGTTACGAAAAGATGACAGAATTGGATGATTGCATTAAACTGTTCTTAATAACCTGAGTTCGCTGGAAAGAAAATGTGCATATTTACCGATGTCACACGTCTTTCGTGTGTTGTATCAACCTTATGTGTGTTTTCCGTATGATGTGTTTCCTATGGAGTATGGCAATAGTTCTAAGTCCTAATCCTCACTAACAAAAGTATGTACACTACTCGCAGTATCTGTGTCATACCTTCATTCCCAATGATTAGTACTTTAGGTAGTCTTACTGTTGATAGTTTTAAACGAGAATCTTTTTATGATACATTTAAAATGAACAGCAACACCACTTTAACATACCAATATATACACAACAGAACAGTTAAATCGGCGGGAATTATGAGAATGATTAAAAATTTGTTTTACCTGTAAACAGACAAAGAAAATGAATTTTTTCTGTCTTAATGTTCGCTTTATAAATGTTTGTTTTAGCATTTATATCATCTGTTATTAAGTTTTCTGGAAGTTCTAATGGTACATTACATAGAGATTTAGGTTATACGTAAATAGTATGCCCAGATGTCCTTCAGAAAAAGCTGTACTTGATTATAGACGGCTTAGCCAAATAGAGAGATCGACTTAGTTTTTGACTGACGATAGTTATGGGTTTTCAGCTTCCAAAGGATGTTAACGTTTTCTTGCTACTGTATTTGTAATATTCTGATATTATGTGATTGCAGCGAATACAGTGGAATATAGTCGGATTGATTCAAGTGGTGCTAAGGGTATTAGTGTAGCAGGCGAGACATTGGAACAGTAGATGGATTCTGCTATATGGACACCAATATAACTGATGATGGCCAAAGTAGAGACGACATACTGTAAAATGTAGAGTGGCAATGGCAAGAAGAGCGTTTTCAAAGAAGAGAAATTCGTTAACACCAAATAAAAATTTTACCGCTAGGAAGTATTTCCGGAAAGTATTTGTATGGAGTGTTGCCATTTATGAAGTTAAACATGATCGACAAACAGTTAACACAAGAAGTGAATACAAGCTCTCAGTATGTTGTGCAACTAAATAATGCTGAAGATTAGATGGGTAGGTCACGTAGCTAATGAGGAGCTACTTAATAAAGCATTGGGAAGAAAAGAAATCTGTGGAACAACCTGTCTAGAACGGATTGGTTGATAGGCCACATTCTGAAACATCAAAGAATCACTAGTTTGGAATTGGGGGACCGTTTGGGGAGCTAGAAGTCGTGAAGGTAGACTAAGAGATGAATGCAGTAGGCAGATTCAGAAGGATATGGATTGCAGTACTCGGATATGGAGAGATTTGCACGGAATAGAGCAGCATGGAGGACTGCATCAAACCAGTATTGGGACTGAAGACCACAACAACAAGAGAGAACAAATTTCATTGTGTTTTATTGCAACACTGGCTGAGTACCCGGCTTTTCCCAAGTATGTATTTATGAATTCTAGTTGTGCATCCCCTCCTTCACCCTATTTCTATACGTCTTTTATCTCCTTCTACTCTTTCTCGCTTTCCCTGTCCTCCAACCCCCAGTCTCTGCCCATTTCCTCCTGCTCCTCTTTTTGTTCATCTGCTACCCTCTCGTGTCTTTCTACATTTCCGCTGCTCCCTCTCTATGTCCATCTTCCATTCCTTTTGTATGTCCATTTTCTCTTCCACTTTCCCTGTCCATCTCCCTCTCTTCCCTTTCTCTGTCCATCTCCTCCTGCCGCTCTCAATGTGTCGTAGAGGTATATAATTTTCTAGGTACCTTCGGCGGCATATGAGGATACCGTCTGCTAAATCTGTTGCGAATGAAGTTAGTAGCAAAGAAGTGATAAATTTAAACGGCTTGGCGTCATGCCTGATGCGACAGTTTTACTGCAGGAACAGCGAAAATGTGGTAAGTGGTGAACTTTTTTCCCTTCAACCTATTTTGGGTGCTCTAGGTGAGAAGAAGTTTCGTATGGGTTTGAAATTACGTGTAAATGTTGGAAATCACTAAGTGGCTTCTTTCGCAAATACTAGACAGCGCAAGTTTCAGCTATACATTATGCAACGTGTACGTGATGCAAGAAAGAGTATGCAAGCGTGGGTTATTGCATAAGCGATGTATTCATCACTTTGAATCGTATCACGTAGGATATATCAGCCAATAAAAGCATTTCCACAAGTATTATAAAGTTCAAAAGTCAAAGAGCAGACAGCCCTTTCAAAGAACAATATTTTTCCCTAACTCACATATTATTATTAAAATGAAGTATTTTGTGATAAACCTCTCACTTTCAAATGTATCTTACGTTCTGCCTCTAGGTTCACGAAATCCCGTTACCATATTTCATGGAAATCAGCTCTGCAGGTTAGTAATAATAAACTTGAGCTTCATGGGTGATACGGCAGAGTTTCATATCAGTGTTTGTAAGGTCGTATATCTGAACGATGTGACATTCAATGACATAATTTTACAGGTACATTCAGTCGTAAATGTGAACACTGACTGAAAAATGTGTCGCGATCACTGTTATTAATCAAGGGGTGATATATTAAAATGTTTTGCCTAGTGCGAATAAGAACAGCGAAAATGCAGTTTCCGATAAATATTTTTCCTTTCATAATTTTGTGTGGGAGAGGGGAGAGAGAGTGTCAGCGAGAATAGAAATTCTAAAGGCTTGAAATTATGTGTAAACTTTGTTGGAAGTAACTATGTGGTTCATTTTTCAAATAGTGGATGAATAAAATCTGGGTATTCCCGTGTCGTGAGCTGCACTTCCTTTTCAACACCACCCGTTTAATAGGTTGGTATACCTTAACCACATAGTAATTCTTTCCAGATAGTAAGGGAATGTGCTTCAAGTTTGATAGAAATTAGTCCCCTGGTTTCGGAGAGGAGATGGAACACACATACATACATACATTTCTGCAATATGTGTGGGTATTTTTTTCCCCTGACACATTGCAACCGTCTACGTTGAAGTTCCCAGTGAAAGCACCATAGAACTCCGTCTAGTATAGATGGATACGCACACCTTGCATTTGAATTACTGGTGTAGATTATTTCTGAAAAAGTCGGTCCGGTTACTATTTTCTTTAAGTAATTGTTAAGATAATCGTAAGAGACTTCTTCCCCCATGATCCATGGACCTTGCCGTTGGCGGGGAGGCTTGCGTGCCTCAGCGATACAGATGGTCGTACCGTAGGTGCAACCACAACGGAGGGGTATCTGTTGAGAGGCCAGACAAACATGTGGTTCCTGAAGAGGGGCAGCAGCCTTTTCAGTAGTTTCAGGGGCAACAGTCTCGATAATTGACTGATCTGGCCTTGTAACATTAACCAAAACGGCCTTGCTGTGCTGGTACTGTGAACGGCTGAAAGCAAGGGGAAACTACAGCCGCAATTTTTCCCGAGGACATGCAGCTTTACTGTATGATTAAATGATGATGGCGTCCTCTAGGGTAAAATATTCCGGAGGTAAAATAGTCCCCCATTTGGATCTCCGGGCGGGGACTACTCAAGAGGACGTCGTTATCAGGAGAAAGAAAACTGGCATTCTACGGATCGGAGTGTGGAATGTCAGACCCCTTAATCGGGCAGGTATGTTAGAATTAATTAAAAAGGGAAATGGATAGGTTAAAGTTAGATATAGTGGGAATTAGTGAAGGTTGGTGGCAGGAGGAACAAGACTTTTGGTCAGGTGATTACAGGGTTATAAACACAAAATCAAATAGGGGTAATGCAGGAGTAGGTTTAATAATGAATAAAAAAATAGGAGTGCGGGTTAGCTACTACAAACACCATAGTGAACGCATTATTGTGGCCAAGATAGACACAAAGCCCATGCCTACTACAGTAGTACAAGTTTATATGCCAACTAGCTCTGCAGATGATGAAGAAATAGATGAAATGTATGACGAGATAAAAGAAATTATTCAGGTAGTGAAGGGAGACGAAAATTTAATAGTCATGTGTGACTGGAATTCGTCAGTAGGAAAAGGGAGAGAAGGAAACATAGTAGGTGAATATGGATTGGGGGGAAGAAATGAAAGAGGAAGCCGCCTTGTAGAATTTTGCACAGAGCATAACTTAATCATAGCTAACACTTGGTTCAAGAATCATAAAAGAAGGTTGTATACCTGGAAGAATCCTGGGGATACTAAAAGGTATCAGATAGATTATATAATGGTAAGACAGAGATTTAGGAACCAGGTTTTAAATTGTAAGACATTTCCAGGGGCAGATGTGGATTCTGACCACAATCTATTAATTATGAACTGCAGATTGAAACCGAAGAAACTGCAAAAAGGCGGGAATTTAAGGAGATGGGACCTGGATAAACTGAAAGAACCAGAGGTTGTAGAGAGTTTCAGGGAGAGCATAAGGGAACAATTGACAGGAATGGGGGAAAGAAATACTGTAGAAGAAGAATGGGTAGCTCTGAGGGATGAAGTAGTGAAGGCAGCAGAGGATCAAGTAGGTAAAAAGACGAGGGCCAATTGAAATCCTAGGGTAACAGAAGAAATATTGAATTTTATTGATGAAAGAAGAAAATATAAAAATGCAGTAGATGAAGCAGGCAAAATGGAATACAAACGTCTCAAAAATGAGTTCGACGGGAAGTGCAAAATGGCTAAGCAGGGATGGCTAGAGGACAAATGTAAGGATGTAGAGGCTTGTCACACTAGGGGTAAGATAGATACTGCCTACAGGAAAATTAAAGTGACCTTTGGAGAGAAGAGAACCACTTGTATGGATATCAAGAGCTCAGATGGCAACCCAGTTCTAAGCAAAGAAGGGAAGGCAGAAAGGTGGAAGGAGTATATAGAGGGTTTATACAAGGGCGATGTACTTGAGGACAATATTATGGAAATGGATGAGGATGTAGATGAAGATGAATTGGGAGTTAAGATACTGCGTGAAGAGTTAGACAGAGCACTGAAAGACCTGAGTCGAAACAGGGCCCCGGGAGTAGACAACATTCCATTGGAACTACTGATGGCCTTGGGAGAGCCAGTCATGACAAAACTCTACCATCTGGTGAGCAAGATGGATGAGACAGGCGAAATACCCACAGACTTCAAGAAGAATATAATAATTCCAATCCCAAAGAAAGCAGGTGTTGACAGATGTGAAAATTACCGAACTATCAGTTTAATAAGTGACAACTGCAATATACTAACGCGAATTCTTTACAGACGAATGGAAAAACTGGTAGAAGTGGACCTCGGGGAAGATCAGTTTGGATTTCGTAGAAATGTTGGAACACGTGAGGCAATACTAACCTTACGACTTATCTTAGAAGAAAGATTAAGGAAAGGCAAACCTACGTTTCTAGCAATTGTGACTTAGAGAAAGCTTTTTACAACGTTAACTGGAATACTCTCTTTCAAATTCTGAAGGTGGCAGGGGTAAAATACAAGGAGCGAAAGGCTATTTACAATTTGTACAGGAACCAGATGGCAGTTATAAGAGTCGAGGGGCATGAAAGGGAAGCAGTGGTTGGGAAAGGAGTGAGACAGGGTTGTAGCCTCTTCCCGATGTTATTCAATCTGTATATTGAGCAAGCAGTAAAGGAAACAAAAGAAAAATTTGGAGTAGGTATGAAAATCCATGGAGAAAAAATAAAAACTTTGAGGTTCGCCGATGACATTGTAATTCTGTCAGAGACAGCAAAGGACTTGGAAGAGCAGTTGAACGAAATGGACAGTGTCTTGAAAGGAGGATATAAGATGAACATCAAAAAAAGCAAAACGAGGATAATGGAATATAGTCAAATTAAATCGGGTGATGCTGAGGGGATTAGCTTAGGAAATGAGACACTTAAAGTAGTAAAGGAGTTTTGCTATTTAGGTAGTAAAATAACTAATGATGGTCGAAGTAGAGAGGATATAAAATGTAGACTGGCAATGGCAAGGAAATCGTTTCTGAAGAAGAGAAATTTGTTAACATCTAGTATACATTTAAGCGTCAGGAAGTCGTTTCTGAAAGTATTTGTATGGAGTGTAGCCATGTATGGATGTGAAACATGGACGATAACCAGTTTGGACAAGAAGAGAATAGAAGCTTTCGAAATGTGGTGCTACAGAAGAACGCTGAAGAAAAGGTGGGTAGATCACGTAACTAATGAGGAGTTATTGAATAGGATTGGGGAGAAGAGAAGTTTGTGGCACAACTTGACTAGAAGAAGGGATCGGTTGGTAGGACATGTTGTGAGGCATCAAGGGATCACAAATTTAGCAATGGAGGGCAGCGTGGAGGATAAAAATTGTAGAGGGAGACCAAGAAATCAATACACTAAGCAGATACAGAAGGATGTAGGTTGCAGTAGGTACTGGGAGATGAAAAAGCTTGCACAGGATAGAGTAGCATGGAGAGCTGCATGAAACCAGTCTCAGGACTGAAGACCACAACAACAACAAGAGACTTTTCACACTAATTGAAATTTAGAAAAAGTTTGTACTTTGGTTTACATACAGTATATGTGAATTTATTGTTAGTTACTTATAAATGTATCACAATTGAATTGCAGACACACCTGTAATAAACTCGATATTATAATTTGCATGTTCTCGATAACCGGTTTGCGTTGCTTTATATTTCTTTCACCTTTTAGCTTTGGAATATCATACTTTCATTTTCCGGTTTGTCGTCTTCTACCATTTTTTGACTGACGTCTCGGTTTGTTTTGACTAGGCAACCCTGCCTAGAATTAAAAACAGATATTTTCTCAGCAGTACTGTAATTATGGAAAAATTCTCGATATTCGACTCAACGTTTCAGATGAGGACACGCATAAATGTTTTTAGGGAAAATGTTGCCTTGAATAGGATCACTACGCTTTGGTGGTATTATTTGAGGATACGAACCATGATCAGGGCGCTAAGACGTAAGTTACCAGATGCATTCCAGAAATGCTTTCAGAGAAAGGATGTTATTTGAGAAGTACGGCATTTGCACCGGCATATTGTTACCCGTGCTGAAGTCCTTTTATCTGCAGAATCGTCCTTAACAACAGAAATTGCTTCTTGCTGAACGCGGACACATATGCAGCATTGATGAACATTTTTCTCAGTAAGCCGAGGAATGAAAAAGAACCATACCTCAGCATATTCGTATATTCCACAACTAGCAATTCAAATGCACCATTATATTAAGCTACATTTTTTTATGATTATAAGGCAATGGAGCCTTGCGTACTTAATCATACTCTCGTCCAAAGCATCATTGTTTCTTCTTCATTTCAGCTTACAATAACTCATTGAATGCTTTCAGTTTTTAAATAAATTCAGAACTGTTTGTAAATGTAGAATAAATATTGCCGTGTACTGGCCATTCAGTGCCGACTGGGCGCTGTGTCATAGTCTGTCTCACATACATCTCATTTCGGATGCAGGATCGAGGAGTTCGTGGGCCCGTGGTCTAGGGGTAGCGTCTATATTTCATAATCTTAACGTCTTCGGTCCCACGTCCAAATCCTACTGCTGTTCAAATTTTGATTAATAATCAGCCTTGGGGGCCGAAGACTTCCGGCATAAAAAGTCAGCCTCAGTCTGCCAACAGCCTTGTCAGAGAGGGCGGAGGAGCGGACAGATGTTCAGGGCACCCTCTTGTCCTTGGGGTGGGAAACTGCCCCTGAGGGGTCAGGTTCAGCACTGATCAACGGCATGAAGAAGCAGAAGGTAATGGAAACCACTGCATTAAAGACACGTAACATGTATCCAGAGGACATGTGGCCTGTAATTGAAGTAGTTCAAAATGGTTCAAATGGCTCTGAGCACTATGGGACTTAACATCTGTAGTCATCAGTCCCCTAGAAGTTAGAACTACTTAAACCTAACTAACCTAAGGACATCACACACATCCATGCCCGAGGCAGGATTCGAACCTGCGACCGTAGCAGTCCCGCGGTTCCGGACTGAGCGCCTAGAACCGCTACACCGCCGCGGCCGGCAATTGAAATAGTGTCATAATGATCTCTCCATTGGCAAAAGATTCCGGAATAGTCTCCCATTCGGGTCTACGGATGGGGGACTGACAAGGGACAGGTTACCATGAGAAGAAGATTGATTAATCAACGAAATGATAACGTTCTACGAGTGGGGACGTGGAATGTCAGAAACTTGCGCGTGTTAGGTGCGGTGTCACCGCCAGACATCACACTTGCTAGGTGGTAGCCTTTAAATCGGCCGCGGTGTATTAGTATACGTCGCGTGTCACCACTGTCAGTGATTGCAGACCGAGCGCCGCCACACGGCAGGTCTAGAGAGACTTCCTAGCACTCGCCCCAGTTGTACAGCCGACTTTGCTAGCGATGGTTCACTCACAAATTACGCTCTCATTTGCCGAGACGATAGTTAGCATAGCCTTCAGCTACGTCATTTGCTACGACTTAGCAAGGCGCCATTATCATTTGCTATTTATCTTGTGATGCATGTACCGTCAGACCGATGTTCACCAATTATGGATTAAAGTTAAGTATTCCAGAAGCTATGTACTTTTTTTACTGGTCTCATTTCCGTGTCCAGTTCCAGACCTCACGCCAGCCTTCGTGAGCTAAAACGCGTGTCTTTCGGCTACCGGTCATAGTGGCTTGGCTATCTTCCCCAGTCACAACAGTTTGGCTACGAGGATGGGATTGGCGACGAGCCAAATCTCGTTTGTACCAATTCTGCCCTGATTTACTTGTGTCATGGCTTCGCCACAATCTCCAGATGTACTGTCCGAATTTTATCGCTTGCAGAATCAGCAGACGCAGGCCTTATTGGATGCCCTTGGACAGCTCGTCCAGGGTCAACGTGCAATGCAAAACGATGCGGCAGCCGCCGCTCCACCGCTCACGCTGCCACAACACACAGTTGCACCACCTTTTCGTCCTTTTGATGCGGCACTGGAAAGCTGGACGGAGTGGTCACACCAATTTGGATTCCATCTCGCCGCCCACAGAATTCAAGGTAATGAGCGGCAGCCTTTTTCGTTAGCATCTGTAGGCGTCCAGACGTACCGTGTGATAGTGAAATTATTTCCCCGACGCGACGTAGCAACTCTGTCCTACGACGAAATTTTGACTGCATTAGATGCATATTTCAAAGAATCAGTCAATGTAGTTGTGAAAAGGTATACCTTCTTTCATACAAGACGTACGGCCGGTCAGACTAATAGGGAGTGGGTTGCAACTTTGCAAGGCCTTACTAGGGATTGTGCTTTTGAGTGTGAATGTGGACTTCCTTATTCAGACACTAACGTACGTGATGCAATTGCACTGAACGTTTCTGATGTTCGTATACGGGAACAGATTTTGAAACTAGTCAATCCCTCCCTTCAACTAGTGATGCACATATTGGATCGGCAGGACACACTTGACTTTGCTCAGGAATCATTTGAAACTTCCCCAGCCATGTGTCGCGTTAACCAGCCCGCCGGGCGAGCTGCCACCAAGTTCTCAGCCACATGTACCGCGACAGCCAGCAAATGCAGTGAAATCATGCCCGCAGTGTGCTACTAGACATTCACGTGAGAATTGCCCGTCACGCAAAGCTATTTGCTTTTAATTTATTTATTTATGCATTTATTTTACCTGGCAAGATTAGGGCCTTCAGGCCCTCTCTTACACCTAACCAGGCATACTCAGATTCAACAAATTTCAGTTTCTACAGAACATTGAGGACATATAACATGTTATACAGTATTAATGTTAAAGAAAAAAAAATAGAGATTATAAAAGTAGTACAATGATAATTATAACACTCAAAAAATAATTATAACAATAAAGAATAATAATAATAATAATAATAATAATAATAATGACTATGTATATGTAAGTAAACATATTTTTGTTTTATGATTGTCAGTCCTATTGCTGGTTGGGAATTTTCTCGTTATATTCTTGCAGCTTGTGAGTTATTCTCATCAAGCAGAGACATAAGACGATAGAATGGGGTGAAAGAGATATAGAAGAGGTAGATCGGTTAGAGGAAGAGAAATAGAATGGTAAAATTCGAAGCTATGATGGAGATGAGAAAGAAAAAGATGAGAGGAGCACAACAATGGTGGCTATACCGTCCCTAGTATGTAAGTCTTGAGTTCCCTCTTGAATGTTGAGTGGTTCTGGATAAGACGCAGATCACAGGGGAGCGCGTTCCATAGTCGTATGGCTGAGATGGAGAGTGACACGGAGAAAGATTTTGTGTTATGTAAAGGTACAGCCAATATGCTAGACGTATCCGATCTGGTATTGCGGTTGTGGAATGATGATAGGTGTTTAATGTGAGAAGATAAGTATTGGGGGCACCAGTGGCTAAGAAATCGATGAAGTAAGCACATCGTGTGGAGATCGCGTGCCGTATGTAGGCGTATCCAATAGCTGGGAGTATGAAGGACTGATATGATCATACAACCGTATATTGCATACGTATCTAACGCAAGCATTCATCACTAGCTCGAGGCATCTCGAATTTTCACTATTTGTGCCGTGTTGAACTACATCACAGTAGTAAAGATTAGGCAAGACTAGTGTTTGGATTAATTTTTGTTTAACATGGGTTGGAAATATTTTTCTAAATTTTGGAATTGCATGTAGGGAGGAGAGCGATTTCCGGCAAGCTGTGACTGTTTGTTCTTCCCAGTTTAGGTGTTCATCCAAGATTATTCCAAGGTCTTTTACTGTTTTTTGGTATGGTAGCTGTTTGAGAAATTCAGCTGCTTCATTTTAATTAGTAATATATCAAAGTCAACTGTATCAAAAGCCTTGCTAAAGTCAAGCAGTGTTAGGATGGTAGCTTCACGCCTGTCCATAGCATGTTTAATGTCATCAGTTACTTTGATTAATGCAGTTGCTGTACTATGGTGCTTTCGAAAGCCTGACTGATATTTGTCGTGGATGTTATGAGTTTTGAGGTAATCCGTCAGCTGTTCATGGACGATGTATTCTAGGGCTTTAGATATTGCAGGAAGTAATAAAAAAGGACATGTTCAAAGTGTTTGCCAGAAAAAGCTCAGATCGGACACTCCCACCCATTCCAGGCTCTTTGCTTCGCGCCGGAATCAGAATCGAACCCAGAATACTCAGGCTCATGAACCTTCGCCCATGGAAATTCTTGTAGTTCATTCCACTCCGCCCAGTGCCACTCTCTCTAACAGTGACTGTGTTTGTCCCACAAATAGTGTGCGTCGACATCGCCGGAAATCCCGCCAAGTCGCAAGTGATTCTGTACCAGTGTCAGTTCACGTTGCACGAGACAGTCGCTCTTGTCGTCAGCAGGACAATAAACTTTTTGTAGATTTGGACATTAATGGCAACGTGATACCATTCCAGCTCGATACCGGAGCTGCAGTTTCCTTCATCAATCCAGACACGTACAAACAGCTGGGCACACCTCCGTTGCGTGCCGCAAATGTAAAGCTCATTACATATTGAGGTCACGGGCTCCCTGTGTTAGGACAGTGCAGCCTTCTTGCAACATACAAAGGTGAAACAAAACTTGTGTCATTGTATGTCCTTTGTTCTTCTTCGGCAGTGAACTTGTTTGGTTTCGATTTTTTTCAGTTGTTTAACTTGCCTATAGTCAATCAGGTCCTATCAGTGAACCAGACTGTGCCTTCAGACAGTGTTTCTCGTCTATGGGAAGAGTTTGCAGACATTTTTGCGCCGGGCCTTGGTTGCACTAAGAACTATAAAGCACATTTGGAACTGAAAGTAAATGCACAACCTAAATTTTTCAGAGCGCGCAATGTTCCCCACGCATTCCGTGATGAGGTCGCAAGAACATTACACGATTTGGAATCACAAGGTGTGATTGAACGTGTGCAGGCTTCTCTCTGGGCATCACCCTTAGTAATTTTGCCAAAACCTTCCGGAAAATTGAGACTTTTTGTGGACTTCAAGGCAACAGTGAATCCACAACTAGTGACTGCAACTTTTCCTTTACTCCCCCCGGAAGATCTTTTTGACAAACTGTGCCCGGGTAAATATTTTTCGAAGTTGGACCTAGCAGATGCGTACTTGCAAATACCGGTGCCCGAAGAATCCCAGCGCGTTTTGGTGGTAAACACGCATCTTGGTTTGTATCGATTCAAACGACTGCCATTCGGGTGTGCCTCCGCCCCTGCATTGTTTCAGCAATATCAACAAACTGTTTGTGCGTCGGTCCCCACTGCAACAAACTATCTGGACGATATTGTGACCTCCGGAAAGACGGAAGAAGAACATTTAGCCAATCTCAGAACATTATTTCAGGTCTTGCTACAAAATGGTCTTCGCTTGCGGAAGGACATATGTGTGTTTTTTGCTCGTGACTTACCGTACCTGGGCCATGTACTCAATGCCCAAGGCATACATCCCAGTCCAGAGCACCTCCGTGCCATACAAGACTTGCCTTCGCCGCAGAATTTGAAGCAGCTACAGAGTGTGCTGGGAAAAATCAATTATAATCATCGCTATGTGCGCCACGCCTCTTCCATTTCAGCTCCACTTCATCGCTTACGCCGTAAAGGTGTTCCGTTCGTCTGGACGACGGAATGCGAACGCGCCTTTCGCCAGTTGAAATCGGCGTTGCTTTCCAATACTTGCCTTATGCCATTCGATCCCCGGAAACCCCTTTTGTTGATGGTGGATGCGTCGGATTTCGGGATCGGTGCTGTGCTTGCGCACAAAGATGGATCGCACCATCGCCCTATTGCCTTTGCGTCCAAATTGCTCTCGTCTGCGCAAAGAAATTATTCACAGATCGAGAAAGAAGCTTTGGCTCTCGTATTTGGTGTTACTAAGTTTCATGATTTCTTGTATGGTCGTCACTTTACCATCATCACAGACCACAAACCTTTGACATCCCTTTATCATCCGAACAAGCCTGTACCTCCACGTACAGCGCAGAAATTCATTCGCTGGTCTATTTTCCTCTCGCAGTACCGCTACGATATCTTGTATCGGTCCACTGTTAAGCACGGAAACGCCGATGCATTGTCCTGTTTGCCTGTTGCTGAGGATAGAGCATTCGATTCTTCCGAACTAGCTTGCATGTTCATTGATTCCGAAACCGATGACGTGGTCGAATCGTTTCCGATTGATTTTCGTCGTGTAGCTACAGCCACAGCTGCTGACCCTGTCCTTGCTACCGTTTTGCGTTTTGTTGCTACGCAATGGCCCTTGTCAAAGTCACACATCGAGGATCCGTTGGTTCGCCGATTTTTTGCTCACATGGAGAGACGTTTTGTTCGACGTGGTGTTTTGCTGTTGCGTTCTGATAACGATCAGTCCAGGGTCGTGGTGCCTCGTTCGTTACAGTCCTCTGTCTTACGTCTTCTCCACCAAGGACATTGGGCTATAGTGCGAACGAAACAACTTGCTCGTCAGCACTGTACTTGGTTCGGAATCGATGCTGCAATTACGAATATGTGCTCTTCTTGCATGGCGTGTGCCGAACAACAATCCGCACCACCGCGGAAATTCTTTGCATGGCCGAAAGCCGCTACCCCTTGGCAACGCCTACACATCGATTTTGCTGGTCCTTTCTGGAATGCTCGATGGTTGGTTGTTGTCGATTCATTCAGTAATTTCCCTTTTGTTGTCCGGATGTCTTCCACGACGTCATCTGCCACCATCCAAGCGTTATCCGCTATCTTTTGCATTGAAGGTCTTCCACATACTATTGTTTCCGACAATGGCCCACAATTCATGTCCGCAGAATTTCAGTCATTCTGCAAGGCCAATGGTATTCAACGTGTGCCGTCCGCGCCGTTTTCGCCGCAGTCAAACGGTGCCGCTGACCGATTGGTCAGGACTTTCAAGTCCCAGATGTTGAAGTTGAAAGAGTCGCATTCTCGGGAGGACGCGTTATTGCTCTTTTTGTCCTCGTATCGCTCTCAGCCCCGAGATGGTCGCTCGCCGGCTGAGTTGCTCCACGGTCGTCCTCATCCAACCTTGATGTCTTTGCTACATCCGCCGCATCAGGTTCCTGTGCAGCGGCTGACACCTGCTTTTGCCCCAGGCGACGTTGTCTACTATCGCAACTATCGGGGTTCATGGCGTTGGCTCGAAGGGCGCATTCTTCACTATCTCGGCCGCGCTATGTATCTGGTTTTGGAGGCCTCTGGTGAGGTGCGTCGGCACCTCAATCAGCTGCGCCTCTGTCGTCGCACGGGTTCTGCCGCTCCCCGTCTGCTTTCAGCGACGGTGCCGTCCAGTCAGCGCCCTGGGGACCCATCTATTGGCTCGCCTCAGCCCCAGGTGTTACCGACGATGCCTTCCCTTTTGCCCCATGGCGACGCGCCGCCACCGCCGCCGCCACCTGTTCGCCCGCCGGCGACGCCCGCAGTGGACGCGTCACTGCAACCGCCGGGCGCCTCCCTGGGTCACGCGCCGTCGATCGCCTCCCGTGACCCGTTGTCCTCCGCCATGGACCTCTTGCCCGCTCCGGACCATAGGACGTCTTCGCCCGTCGGGTGCCCCGACCCGATGGAGGTCGACCCTTCGGTCCCTCCTGTCTCTCTACGGGCGCGTACACCGCATGTTGGCGTGAACCCTGGACTAGGTTTTCAGGCGTTTCCTAGCTCCCCTCGGACCGAATGGCAGGGTGCGGGTGGCACAGCCTCGCCTGTTGTTAGGCTCCCTACCTCGTCGCATACGTCAACATGGGGTCCTCCCCACGGCGGGCGGAAGCCTTATAGCACAATCGTACGCCGATTTGCGGGGGAGGAATGTGGTGTCACCGCCAGACACCACACTTGCTAGGTGGTAGCCCTTAAATCGGCCGCGGTCCGTTAGTATACGTCGCGTGTCGCCACTGTCAGTGATTGGAGACCGAGCGCCGCCACACGGCAGGTCTAGAGAGGCTTCCTAGCACTCGCCCCAGTTGTACAGCCGACTTTGCTAGCGATGGTTCACTCACAAATTACGCTCTCATTTGCCCGGACGATAGTTAGCATAGCCTTCAGCTACGTCATTTGCTACGACCTAGCAAGGCGCCATTATCATTTGCTATTTATCTTGTGATGCATATACCGTCAGACCGATGTTCACCAATTATGGATTAAAGTTAAGTATTCCAGAAGCTACGTACTTTTTTTACTAGACTGAACTCCTTTAACTGTTCCAGACCTCACGCCAGCCTGCGTGAGCTTAAACGCGTGCCTATAGGCTATCTCATAGTGGCTTGGCTGTCTTGCCAAGTCACAACATCAGGGAAACTAGAATAGCAGAATAGCGAAATGCAAAGGCTCAATCTAGATACAGTAGGCATCAGTGAAGTGAAGTGGAAAGATGACAAGAATATCTGGTCAGATGAGTATAGGGTAATATCAACAGCAGAAAAAATTGTATATCAGGTGTAGGATTCCTTATGAATAGGAAGGTAGGGCAGAGAGTGTGTTTCTGTGAACAGTTTAGTGACAGGGTCATTCCTATCAGAATCGACAGCAAACCGACAACGATAGTTCAGGTATACATGCCGACGTCGTAATCTGAAGATGAAGAGATAGAGTGTATGGGGATACTGAAACGGTAATGCAGTGAGGAAAAGGAGACGAAAATCTAATAGTCATGGGGGACTGGAATGCAGTTGTAGGGGAAGGAGTAGAGGAAAATGTTACATGAGAATGTGGACTTGTGGCAAGTAATGAAAGAGGAGAAAGACTAATTGAGTTCTGTAACAAGTTTCAGCTAGTAATATCGAATACCCTGTTCAAGAATCACAAGAGGAGGATATATACTTGGAAAAGGCCAGGTGATACGGGAAGATTTCAGCTAGATTAGATCACGGTCAGACAGCGATTCTAAAATCAGATACTGGATTGTAAGGCGTACTCTGAAGCAGATATAGACTCAGATCGCAATATAGTAGTTATGAAGAATAGGCTGAAGTTTAAGTCATTAGTCAGGAAGAATCAGTACGCAAAGAAATGAGATACCAAAGTACTAAGGAATGACGATATACGCTTGAAGCTCTCTAAGGCTGTAAATACAGCAATAAGGAATAGCTCAGTAGGCAGTATAGTTGAAGAGGAAAGGACATCTCTAAAAAGAGCAATCACAGAATTTTGGAAGGAAAACGTAGGTACAAAGGAGGTAGCTGCGAGGGAACCATGGGTAACAGAAGAAACACTTCAATTGATTGATGATAGGAGGAACCCATTAACGTTCCGGGGAACTCAGAAGCACAGAAATACAAGTCGCTGAGGAATTAAATAAATAGGAAGTGCAGAAAAGCTAAGATGAAATGGCTGCGTAAAATATGTGAAGACACCGAAAAAGAAATGATTGTTGGAAAGCCAGACTCAGCATACAGGAAAGTCAAAACAACCTTCGGTGACATTAAAAGCAAGGAGTCGATTCATAAGAGATAGGGGATACAGTATTAGAATCAGAATTTAAAAGAACTTTGGAGGACTTAAGGTCAAATAAGGCAGAAGGGATAGATGAAATTCCATCAGAATTTCTAAAATCATTGGGGGAAGTGGCAACAAAATGCCTATTCATGATGGTGTGTAGAACGTATGAATCTAGCGACATACCATCTGACTTTCGGAAAAGCATCATCCACACAATTCCGAAGATGGATAGAGCTAACAAGTGCGAGAATTATTGCACAATCAGTTTTACAGCTCATGCCTCCAAGTTATTTACAGGAATAATATACAGAAGAATGGGAAAGAAAATTGAGGATGCGCTAGATGACGATCAGTTTGACGTTAGGAAAAGAGAGAGGCAATACTGACGAATGTTGAGTGATCACTGTGAATGGCAGCTGGATAGCACGTGTTTGTAGGGGACAGCGTTATCTGCACATCACAGAGAGTCATTGCAGGTCTATATTTGGTCGGCTGGACAAAGGGTTCAATATGCAGATTTATGGGACCCTTAGACAAAGCAATTGTACATGTTTTACCGAATGGGAGCGTGAGTACAGGGATACTTATTGTCGAGTTTCCGATTGAACATGTGTGACCACCAAAAGGGAGGGTCACTTTACTGTGCACGAAGCACGATGTAACCCTTGCACATCTGTGCCTCCCATCAGAGAACAAGAGATGGACACCATGCAACAACCTGTAACATCCCGCACCAGTGGTCGGAGATTATTAGCAACCAGACTAGACAATTATCGTCCATGCGTAGGCTGCCGTTAACATAACAACGGAATCGGCTGCGTTCTGAGTGGTGGTGTGAGTGCAAACAATGGACTGCTGATAAACGTCGTCGCTCTGTGTTCAGCGAAGATCAGCGGTTCCGCACAACACCCGATGACCGTAGTCGGCGAGTATGAGGAGAGCTTATATTCTTGCAGTATTCAGGAGATGCACAGTGGTCGAAATTCTTCCCGTACATGCCATGAAGGCCCAACGGTACAGACCGGCCGCCGTGTCATCCTCAGCCCATAGGCGTCACTGGATGAGGATATGGAGAGGCATGTGGTCAGCATACCGCTCTCTCGGCCGTATGTCAGTTTCCGAGACCGGAACCGCTGCTTCTAAATCAAGTAGCTCCTCAGGTAGCCTCACAAGGGCTGAGTGCACCCCGGTGGCCAAAAGCGCTCGGGAGACCGGATGGTCACCCATCGATGTGCTATCCCAGCCCGACAGCGCTTAACTTAGGTGATCTGACGGGAACCGGTACTACCACAGCGGTAAGGCCGTTGGCCGCACAACGGTGTTTCTACTGTCATTACCGAGTGGAGAGTAATCGGGTATGACATCACGTCATTGGTGGTAGTCATTGATGAAACTCAGACATCGTGCGTCCTTAAAGTTTAACCTCTCATACAACTCTATCGTGATGACATTTTTCAAAATTATAATGCTTGTCCCATACAACCCGTAGCCCTACGAATTATTTATATTATATATATATATATATATATATATATATATATATATATATATATATATATGTGTGTGTGTGTGTGTGTGTGTGTGTGTGTGAGAGAGAGAGAGAGAGAGAGAGAGAGAGAGAGGGACAGTGAGAGTGTGTGAGAGAGAGAGAGAGTAAGAAAAATCCTAAATCCGATCCTGATAGCTCGTGGTCGTCCGGTAGCGTTCTCGCTTCCCACGCCCGGGTCCCCGGGTTCCATTCCCGGCGGGGTCAGTGATTTTCTCTGCCTCGTGATGACTGGGTGTTGTGTGATGTCAAAAGGGTAAGTTATGTTTAAGTAGTTCTAAGTTCTAGGGGACTGATGACCATAGATGTTAAGTCCCATAGTGCTCAGAGCCATTCGAACCATTCGACCCCGATAGAATATGAGTAGGGCCAATTCGGACGGCAACTCCATCAAAGTGCCAGTGTCAATCTCATAGTTACAACAACTGCTGGTCAGCTTGCCTCAGAGAAGGTACAACGCGTTTAGGAGATCGGGATCAGTATATGGTTCCACAACGGCTGGAGTGTGATATCATATTGATAAGTGGGCTCGCACTGCCAAGATACTCGTATTTCTAAATTTAACTGGACATTGTGATCACTCAAATAACCTCACATACCCTCTGAACCCCGGAAGCTTCATTTCGTTTCCTCCTCTTCTTATGGATGCTTAACTTCTTTGTCAGGCAGTGTAACAAAGACGTGCTACTCCACCTTCGTTAGAAAGATCCGAGGTCAGAAATAAGACAGGTGTTATTGTTGAGAACCTCGAAAATTCGAGTTTGTTAGTGGGCCAGAGGCCTTTGGCCTGGTAATGTAGACGCACGTGGTGGAGCGACTGACCTTGACGTTGCCGTACTTCCACGTGAAGAGCACGACGACTGGCAGGCAGCAGATGACGACGCACGAGAGCACCAGGATGGCAGTGCGCATCACCCAGTTGAGAGACACGACGCACGGCCGCTCGTCGACGCACGAGTCGCAGCCCTCGGCGCAGGCCAGGCACTCGAAGCTGCCCTCGGCGCTGTACAGGTTCTGCCGGCCCTGTGGGAGACAACCAGCACACGGGCCGTGGTCAGTATGGCCAACAATTAACAGGGTAGTAACACTTGCTGTAGAGTGAAACAAAAGGTTCAGCAGGCAAGAAAAGTGTTTACACTCAGTAGCAAAGGGTCATGGGCAGCCACTGGGACACAAGTCGGTTCTCTGGAGCTAAAACCTATGTGGTGCACTTGTCACTACGCAGTCCTTTACAGAGAAAGGGTTCCGAGCGCGCCGCTTCGAAATCGGGAGCAATACGACACACAGAGGACTATCGGCGCGTACGGCTCTGCAGAGACGGTGTGCCGCCCATTGGCGAGACATTCGTCGTCATCCTGTGCTGCGGTTTACTTTGGTGGTAACATAGCGTCTGCTGTGGTGAACATAGACACAGGACACTGATGACATAGGAAACAAGAATTCTTGTGGAATGTCCGATGTCACAGAATGAGAGTACCCATGCTACTTGTACCAATTACTATCTCATGTTTTTACGAAGAGTACGTGAAGGAACTTGCCATCCTTCTTGCAGCGGTGAACTGTAGGTCTCTAGAAGCGCGTAGCGTTCCAAAGGATTAGAAAAGTGCATAGGTCATCCCCGTTTTTAAGAAGGGACGTCGAACAGATGCGCAGAACTATAGACCTATATCTCTAACGTTGATCAGTTGTAGAATTTTGGTACACGTATTATGTTCGAATGTAATGACGTTTCCGGAGACTAGAAATCTACTCTGTAGGAATCAGCATGGGTTTAGAAAACGACGGTCGTGTGAAACTCAGCTCGCGCTGTTCGTCTACGAGACTCAGAGGGCCATAGACACGGGTTCACAGGTAGATGCCGTGTTTCTTGACTTCCGCAAGGCGTTCGATACAGTTTCCCACAGTCGTTTAATGAACAAAGTAAGAGCATATGGACTATCAGACCAATTGTGTGATTGGATTGAAGAGTTCCTAGTTAAGAGAACGCAGCATGTCATTCTCAATGGAGAGAAGTCTTCCGAAGTAAGAGTGATTTCAGGTGTGCCACAGGGGAGTGTCGTAGGATCGTTGCTATTCACAATATACATAAATGACCTTGTGGATGACTTCGGAAGTTCACTGAGGCTTTTTGCGGATGATGCTGTGGTATATCGAGAGGTTGTAACAATGGAAAATTGTACTGAAATACAGGAGGATCTGCAGCGAATTGACGCATGATGCAAGGAATGCCAATTGAATCTCAATGCAGGCAAGTGTAATGTGCTGCGAATACATGGAAAGACAGATCCCTTATCATTTAGCTACAAAATAGCAGGTCAGCAACTGGAAGCAGTTAATTCCATAAATTGTCTGGGAGTACGCATTAGGAGTGATTTAAAATGGAATGATCATATAAAATTTATCGTTGGTAAAGCAGATGCCGGACAGATTCATTGGAAGAATCCTAAGGAAATGCAGTCCGAAAACGAAGGAAGTAGGTTACAGTACGCTTGTTCGCCCACTGCTTGAATACTGCTCAGCGGTGTGGGATCTGTACCAAATAGGGTTGATAGAAGACGTAGAGAAGATCCAACGGAGAACAGCGCGCTTCATTACAGGATCATTTAGTAATCGCGAAAGCGTTAAGGACGATAGATAAATTCCAATGGAAGACTCTGCAGGAGAGACGCTCAGTAGCTCGGTACGGGCTTTTGTTAAAGTTTGGAGAACATACCTTCACCGAAGAGTCAAGCGGTATATTGCTCCCTCGTACGTATATCTCGCGAAGAGACCATGAGAACAAAATCAGAGAGATTGGAGCCCTCACAGAAGCATACCGACAATCCTTCTTTCGACGAACAATACGAGACTGGGGTAGAAGGGAGAACCGATAGAGGTAAAGGTACCCTCCGCCACACACCGTAAGGTGGCTTGCGGAGTATGGATGTAGATGTTGAAAACGTGTTCAACAGCTACATCGTAATTCGCAAGCTACCTAACGGTGTGTGGTGGAGTATGCTTCTGGTACTACTAATTAAGAACCCTCCCCCTTTTCTATTGCACTCACAAATGGTGCGTGGGAAGAAAGATGACGGTAAGCCTCTATGTTTGCTCTAATTTCTCGGATTCTCTCGTCGTCGTCATTTCGTGAGTGTGTGTGTGGGAGGACGTAATATGTCGTCTGAATCTTCCCGCAAAGGGCTCACAAGTTAACCTCATGGTGATACACAACGACCGTCTTGTATAGTCTACCCCTGAAGTTCGTTGAGCACTGTATAACGCTCTTGTGCCAACCAAATGATCCCATGACGAAACGCACCGCTCCTCTTCGCTACCTCTTTTATTAGTACTACCAGGTAAGAATCCCATACTGGTGTACGGGACTCAAGAATCGGTCGAACAAGAGCCCTGTATAGAACTTCCTTCACGGGTGAGATACGTTTCCTTAAGATTCTTCCAATGAATCTGTCTGGCAATTGCATTTCCTACAGCTTGTTTTATGTGGTCATTCCACTTAAGGTCGCTCTGGGCACTTAGTCCTATATATTTTATGGCAGGCATTCTTTCCAACAATTATTCATTAGCAGTATAACTCTACGGAAGGGGATTTCCTGCCCTATATATGCACAATATGTTATATTTATTTATATCTACTGTTAACTGACAGAGCATGCACCACTTATGAGTTATCTGTAAATCCGTACTGGTTTTTAACAGTACTACAATCTTATAGACAACCGCATGATCTTGGAACAATACTAAAGAACATCCGACGGTTGCTAATTTATATGCATTCTAAACATTAACGGTTCTATCGCGCTTTTTTGGTGTACTAGAGGAATTACCATTATGTCAGTTAGTTTTGTTCTATTACGAGAGGTAACAGCCCGTACAGTATTTGCAAGATGACAGTTTGGATGATTCACAGATCTGGCCTTGTAACATTAATCAAAACGGCCTTGTTGTGCTGGTGCTGCGAACGGCTAAAAGCAGGTAACTGCTGCCGTGGGCACGTAGCTCTACTGAATGGTTAAATGAGGATGGCATCGTCTTGCGTAAAATAATCTGGAGGTAAAATAGTCCTCCATTCGTATCTCTGGGTGGAGACTATTGAGCAGGACGATTTCATCAGGAAAAACGAACCTGGCGTACTACTGATCGGAGCGTGGAACGTAGAGTCACATAATCGCATAGGTGGATTACAAAATTTAATAGATAAATGGATAAATTGAAGTAAATGTAGTGGGAATTAGTCACGGTCGTTGGCAGGAGGAACAGAACACCTGATCAGTGGAAACCAGGGCAATAAATACAAAATCAAGAGAAGGTTCAGACATGAATAAAAAATATGAATGTCAGTAAGGTAAAATAAACAGCATATTGAACGCATTACCGTAGCAAAGGTAGACACTAAACCAACACTCACTACCATAGTGCTTGTTAATATGACAGCCGGCTTGTAGATGGTGAAGAGATTGCAGAACTGTACGATGAGCTAAAAGAAATTACTCAGATAATTAAGGAAGACCAAACTTTGACTGAAACGGAGGACTTGAATTCGGTAACAGGAGAAGGATGAAAAGGAAAAAGAAATTTAACCATTGGTAACACTTTGTTGAAGAATCCTGAAACGAGGTTGTATACTTGGAAGAGTCCTGAAGGCATAGGAAGGTATCAGTCTGATTATACGGTATAATGGTTAGGCAGTGAATTCGGATCCAGCTTGCAATTTGCAAGGGCAGATGTAGACCCCAAGCGCAATTTATTGGTGGTGAACTGTTGTTTAAAAATAAAGATATTACAAAAAAAAAACGTAGGAAGTTAAGGACATGGGTTCTGGATAAGCTAAAAGACCCAGAAGGTGTTGAGAGTTTCAGAGGTAGCATTAAGCAACGGTTGACTAGAACTGAGGAAAGGAATACAGTAGAAGGCGATTGAGTATCTTTGAGATGTGACACAGTAAAAACAGCAGAGAATCAAATAGGTAAAAAGACTGGGACTAGCATAAGTCCTTGTATAACACAAAAGATGCTGAATTTAACTGATGAAAGTAGAAACCGAAAAAAATGGGCAAATGAAGTAGCCGAAAGGGAATACAAACATCTATAAAATCACTTTGACAGTAGGTGCCAAATGACTTAGCAGGTATGGCTAGAAGACAGTTTCAATTATTCGAAAGAGAAATTTCGATTTAAAAGCAAGTGTCTCTAGGGTAAAGGTAGATACCAACCACAGTAAAATTAAAGCGGCCTTTGGAGAAACGCAGCTGTATGAATATCAAGAGCTCCGATAGAAGAAAAGAAGGGAAAGCTGAAAGGAGAAATGAGTTTGTAAAGGATCTGTACAAGGGAAATGAAAGCAATATTATAGAACTGGAAGAGGACGTAGATGAGGATGAGATGGGAAATGTGATAGTGCTAGAAGAATTTGACAAAGCATTGAAAGACCTAAGGTGAAACAAGGCCCAGGAAATATACGACATTCCGTCAAAACTACTAACTGCCATGAGAGGGCCAACTGTGACAAAACCGGTTCCATCTGATGTGGAAGCTGTATGAAACAGAAAACATACTCTCAGACTTCAGGATGAATCTAATAATTCCTATTCCAAAGAAAACAAGTGCTGATAGGTGTGAATAATAGCGAATTGTCACTTCAGTAAGTCATGGTAGCAAAATAATAACACGAATTATTTACAGAAGAATGGAAAACGGTGCTAGCCGACCTCTGTGACTACCAATTTGAATTTCGGAGAGAATTGGGAACACACGAGGCAATACTGATCATACGACTTATGTTAGAAGATACTTCGAAGAAAAAAGAACCTACGTCTATAGTATTTCTAGACTAAGAGAAAGCTTTTGACACTGTTGAATGGAACATTCTCTTTGAAATTCTGAAGTTAGTTGGAGTAAAATACGGGGAGCGAAAACGTATTTACAACCTGGACAGAAACCAGTCGGTAGCTATGAGAGTCGAGGGGCGTGAAAGGGGAGCAGTGGTTGACAAGAGGGGGGGACAAAGTTGTAGCCTATCTCCGATGTTATCCAGTCTGTATACTGAGCAAGCAGTAAATGAAACAATAGAAAAATATCGGAGTAGGAATTAAAGTTCAGGGAGATGAATAAAAACTGAGAGGTCTGTCGATGTTATTGTAATTATGTCATAGACAGCAAAGAACTTTGAAGAGCAGTTGAACTGAATGGACAGTGTCCTTATATGAGGATATAAGGTGAACGTGAGCGAAATCGAAACAAAGATAATGGAATGTAGTCAAAGTAAATCAGGTGCTGTTGAGAGAAGTAGATTAGGGAGCTAGACAAAGTAGTAGATGAGTTTCGTTATTTGAGCAGCATAATAACTAATGATGACTGAACTGGAGAGGATATAAAATGTAGATTGGCAACGGCAAGAAAAGCGTTTATGAAGAAGAGAAACTTGTTAACATCGAATATAAATTTAACAATTTGTAAGTCGTTTCTGAAAGTATTTGTACCTAACGTAGCCATATGCGAAAGTGAAACATGGACGATAAACGGTTCAATCAAGAAAAGAACAGAAGCTTCTGCAAGGTGAACGCTGAAGATTAGATGGGTAGATCCCGTAAGTAATGAGTGGGTTTTGAGTAGAACTGGCGAGAAAAGAAAAGTGTGGCATTACCTGACGAGTAGAAGGGATCAGTTGACAAGACACGTTCTCAGACATCAAGGGATCATCAGCTTAATAGTAGAGAGAGAGAGTAGGGGGTAAAAGCAGTTGAGAGACACCAAAGATGAATACAGTAAGTAGATTTAGAAACATGTAATTTATAGAAGCTATTTAGAGATGAAGAGGATTGTACAGGATAGAGCGGCGTGCAGAGCTGCATTAGACCATCTTCGGACTGAAGTCCACAACAGCAGGAGCGACTTGTTGACTTTTGCCCACAAAGAAGTCTTGTATCCTGTCACAAATATGGTTCGATATACGGTAAGATCGTTTTTTCTTTTTTTTTTTCATTTACAGCAGTGCGGTACGGTGTCAAATGCCTTCCTGAAATCATGGAACGTGGCATCAACTCGAGTGCCGTTGTCTACTGCGTAATGGATCCTATGAAGGAACAGAGAGAGCTGAGTGCGGAATCGCGTAGATTTTTATGAATAAGAGTTTCATTCTCCGAAAACATGCTAATTCCTGACCAGAAAATGTGCTCCGTAATTTTTTGTCAGCCTCTCCTGCAACTCTTCTTCGTAACGGGAATGACCTGCGCATATTTACAGTTGCTATGTACTCTTCGTTGTTCCCTCCGCCACACACCGTTGGGTGGCTTGCGGAGTATAAATGTAGATGTAGATGTAGAATCTAAGATAAACTGCTGATAGAAGGGCAGCTAGTTCTTTCACATAACCTTTGTAGAGTCTTGCAGGTAACTCGTACGGTCCTGATGCCTTTCCACTACTAAGCGACTGTAGTTGATCTTCTATTCGGCGATCAGTTATCCCAATATCTGCCATTTCGTCGTTCGTTCGATGGTTGAAACGATACAGATATAATACAGTTGTAACGCTTATAGACATCCACTTACTCTGAGAGCAGAATAATCCCAAATGACTTTTTCTCTCACGACCATTTTCAAATTGTTAAAAGTCACACTGCCACACATAAAAAGTAATTCCTAATTTTTGACAGTGATTATGTTTGTAGATTTTAAAATTCTGTAATCTGACATAATGTTTCTCTGGGTCTTCTTATGTCAAATTCACGTGTCAAACCTTGTAAACTGAATTACTTTCACTATTTTTTTAAAGTATTTTAAAACGAGAATCTGATGAGCAACCTAGGTTCATCAAACTTCTCCCAAAGCACAGAGAAGTACACGTACTTTGGAGCATGAAGGTAGGTGTAACTATCTCATTGTTTCTAGAGGATGCTTTCATGGTGTCCCCTAGGTTAGTCGAGGACCATTACTGTGCAGCAAACGTTGGCATTTAATACTGGCCTCCATTCTCAGAAGATAGGTGGAAGCTATGCAGATGACGTGCCGGTACACTAAGTTAACTGCAACGGCTGTTTACCTCGCATACCAGCTGAGAACTATGTAGCTCCACGACGGCATCTCTGCTGCACGTACCTTTGAGCACCGAAGGGGAAGCCGGAGTGAGCGTCCCTCCCTAAACGACGAATCCTAGTTTCTAATTCCCTTAAGCACTGTGCTAAAACGTAATGCTTAGTGCTCGATACTCGTACTTACTGTTACAATTTGATATTTCATGGAGCCTTCCGTGCTTTACAAAAGAGGACATCAGCTTTTTTCGTCGTAGTTTATAGTTATCACTGAAGCCTTAAAAGTTCGCTTCAGGGATATTTGATCTTGAACTTAGCAAAGAGTAATAACTATCGTCATTAGTGTTCTGCCAAGAGTCAGGTTCTCAACTTGTAATGTCCCTTTTTCTCTTGCCTTATGCCATCCTGTTCAGGTTTGTGAAATTTCCGCTTCCGTTTATGTCGTCTGTCATCTTATATCTTCGCTTTTCTCTCATTCCCCTCCCACAAGCTAGTCATTCCCAAGTTTCTCTTAGCTGGCACTCCTATCATATCGAATATCCTTCCAGTTCTTCCTTTCTCTCATAACCTCTGACAGTCTAATTCTCGCACCAACCATTTCCAACACTCATTCGTTACTCACTCTTTCCAAGCAGCTTATCCTCTCCAATTTCCTTCATATCCACACCTCAAATGCTTCTAGCCTTTTTTCATCCTCTCGTCTCACTGTCAATATTTCGGCCACATACAGTGCTCCAAACGCTTGCAAAGTCTTTTCCTCAGTCTTTTACCTAGCTTGCCACTTAATAATCTCATCTTTCTACTTACTGCCTTCTTCGTTATAGGAATGCGAGTTTTCACTTCCTGATGACGTCTCAGGTCTTCAGCATTGTACTTTTACATGGCTAACAATAGCTTGTCTCATTTTAGTACAAGGTAGACTCCTTCCTGAGCTGATCACCATGTTCTTTGTTATTCCTGTGCTTACTGTCATTCCATGTTCCAACCAAGTTTCATTCAAATCTTTCCGCATTTTATTTATAGTTCCTTCACTTTATGTCACAAATACCATAAGACAAGGGTGTAATAAGTTAAGCAAACATAATCTGAGCTATAATTAGGTCAAAATTACACCCATTACATTTCATTTCAGTGGTATTTATTTTGAAGAAGTCACCTTTCCATAACTGACCTTAAATGTTAGCATCTCATCTGTGTCGTATGGTCATGCGTAAAGTGTATCGAAGGTGACAAGGGATGTCAAAGCCACATTCTCAACCCCTTAGCCCACCTAGACCTAGGTTTCAAGGTGTTCGTCGATGTAGATAGCTGGTATCATTTACAGGTAACATGGAGTAGAACCATGGATATTTTCCAACGCACTATCATCGCACTGGAAAAAGTAATATCTCATACAGCGACTACATCAACTTTACAAAAGTTGACTATAAGCTAATGTTTTTACGCACAAAATGGAAAAGAAACAGACGTGTGTTTTCACAGTGTATTTTCCTCCTGAAAGCGGAATTTCCTGCTATCGCTCCCAATTCTGTTATTCTTGAAAAATTGTGATATGAATAAAGAAATTTCCCGTTTTTACATACCAACACGATATCTTTGTAGATAAAATGCGTTATTTAGAAATATGTTATCAGGCATAGGAAATGTGTGTGTACTCTGATTTTTAAAACTGTTTAACGACAGAACACAGCAATTCCATCAGTGTTAGTTACTACCGTTATTGTACCGTCCCATCGTCTACCTATTCTGTTCTTATAGCAAATGACTGTTTCTGATGATAAGGTCCTTTCATTTTGTGTTCACTGATGTATTCCTATCTTAATGTTAGCTCTATCATCGAATGTATTTTCAGCTTGCCAGAATGATGGTAATAATGCTTCATGTTTTAGTAATTATATATAAAGTCAATAAATCCAGGTATTTCGAAAAAAACGATACAAAGCCTGGACCTTTTAATTGGCTAACTGGTTAATAATTGCTTGTAGCCAAATAAAAATATAATTATTCCTTTCCTGCAGGACCCAAAATTCATTCCCCTACAATACCCATTGTCTGAAATACCGATTTTGGTTACAATTAAACATTTACATCCGTACCCTGTGAATGAGTGTAAAGCGTCCGTAGAGGATGAATTCCATTGTGCCATAAATTAAGCTTCTTCTATATTTATTCCCAGTTACAATGTGATGACAAAGATCCCTTGCAACTAAGTCCACGTGTTATTATTAATTTTCCATCAAGATCTCTAAGGAGCGATTGGTAGGCGACTGAGAATTATATATTATACTCTAGGAACCAGTTGTTCGACACTTATATTTGGCGCCTCGTGAGGTAATTGGTGTCATTGTTTAAGCGCCAGGTTTTAATTTTCTAGCAATTCATACGAGCTTATTAGTATGCGGTAAACTGTGCTTTATTCGTGCTTGATATCTCTTTTTCAGTGGGATCGGATGCAGATTCTTACACTTCAGCAGTATTTCAGTATGGATCGGACGGAATTTTGTCATATTCTGACTATAAATAGTGGAATATTTAATAAGTAATGTTTCGGGTTAAACGAAATATTTTATATTTGTTACTGAAACCACCACACTGTCACAGAAAGAGCATCAAGAACGGCAATTACGCATTTTTGTCAGCATAACGCAGAAAGTCGATTCAGCAACACAAAATGTTTCATACACGTCATGTGACTGAACAGTATCTGTTAATGCCAACCCACTGCCTATACCGATCGACTGCCAATGTTACTCTGTTTCGGACCACTTTCTTTTGCAGTAACAGGAAAACCTGTGTATTAGTTAATGTGGAGAAACTCATCTGTTGTCCTTCAGACCGTTGCTAGTAACGTGGTAGGGTAAATCTAAATACATTTGGAAATATGAGTCACATTCTCGGTAAAAATAGAAATTTCGCTGTTTCTCTGTCTTTTATTGTTTTATTTTCAAAAAACCTATTCGGTGCACGACATATTGCAAGAAATAAAATACAGTTCTTATGAGCAACATTATGTAGGGATAGTCCTATATTTGTGACCAAACGGCTTTATAATTTCACAAAATTTGCTGTGTTGTGACTCTGCACTAGTAGGAAGTCACTGGCAGAAAGGCAGAACGTGGAAATATGCACACTGATAAAGGTTGCAGAATGCTCTCAACGAATTGGTAATATCTTTGGCTGTTCTTCCTCTGCTCCAAAAAATAATAAGTAAAATACAGACGCAAAATCACGGAGAGGTATGTGAAATCGCGGGACATTGAACGGAAACAGTTTATTGCCGCTGTTGTCTTGTAATAGAAAGGATACTCATAGAAAAGTCAAAAAAAATGCTAAAGAATAGATTTCGTTGATCTGGAACTCAGTCATGCTGACTACGAAGGCATATCATCAAGATCCACATTCGACGTGTCCCTTATTTGAGTTAGGCCATTGAGGCTGCAGGGAACGTAATAGGTTCCCTTGTAAGTGAACGGAAAATAGGGAAGTTGTCATTAACCAGGATGAAGGCGAAAAAAGATGTCATTCGTGGATTGCGAGAAAAAATGTACGACGAAGTATCACACTTGTCAACTACTTAAGAATAATTTTTTCATGGAATGCTTCGCACGAGAACACTATAAACGTGAGGATTTGATCCGAAAATCGCTTTCAGAGCAGTCGCATTAGTCTACTTCAGTCTTCCAGTAGGATTAGAATTCCTATTCTTCAGACATACGGGAAACGTATCCAGTCAGTTACGTTATGAACGTGTAAGAATGGGAGTACTCAGGAGAGAGACATTTTCATTTCTGTTTTCCATTGTCTTCCTTTTCTCTAGTTGTGGTAATGTTCACTTTCACTCTCTTACATCAGTAACGACGGTATGACATTTACCTTTCTTTTATTACGTTTCGACCCAATGTTTTGTCATATAGTTCCCAAGATCAGCTAAATCGCTTACATTTTACGTGAAAATTTTCCATATGTTATCATATTACCCCATCTTTCCAAATGTGGATCAATGTTGCCATTTACGACATTCATAACGGCTGACCACCTACAGCCAACAAAATTAATGATGTAGAGATTTTCTGATGAATGACATGTCATGTGAATGCCAAAAACACCAATATTCCTTGATCAATGATTTTTCTATTCCTGAATGTGTCTGCACTTTGACAGACCATTACATTATTTTGTCACATACATTATTCATATAACAATTTTTCGTCAACATCATTCAATTTATTTAGCGCTTCTTTATGAATTCTAATACGCTGCTCACCGAAAATGATACGTTCGTAAAGCTGTTCTTACGCGTTATAAAAGGCTTCTGTTAATGTACTTAGTACGTTGTGAACTCTAGTGATGTAGAAATTAGTATTCCCCACCAGCAGGAAACGGGAGTGTTCTTTCGCGGCCATTCTTTCGTTGAGATAGGGCCTAATGTAGATTAGGAGTTATGTTCAGTAATACAAATAGTTTCATATGTACTTCATAACGATAGATGTCATTTTCTTAAGCATAATTTAAAATACGTAGACGTTTTTGAAGGTTAATATTTTCACTGTTGAGTGTTTTATGTTCTTTTTTGTATTTTCGACCACCGTGGTTCCAGTTTGGACTTCACAAGAGTAAGATTCGTTTAACACACATATTAAAGAAATTAATATTTTGGCATAGATAAACATGTCGTGCTGTAGTCACAAGTATACCAAGCAGAAGAAGCCAAGTGCGGCCACCGTAAAGTTAGTCAATACGAGAAGTTGACGAGATTGGTGTGATAATAGAGTTATTTCGTTCCAAAGTTTGATGCCTCTGTCTTTTACATACATCAATTCCGACGGTTAAATCTGGAACTGAGGTATCCACACATTCTGAGTAATAAATAGGCGTAGTGCTAATCAGTCAATGATTAGACTGACTCTGAGGCATATCTGAAGGCTTCATGTTTACTGTCCAAGAATGCATAGCAACAAGTTCATGAGATGACATATATCGTGCATTGATATTCGCTCACTTTGAACGCAGAGAGTCGAAATCAGGAAACGTGTAAGAAAGTTTCTGATACAGTGTAATCATTTAGTGGTACACCTCATTCATAAACACAAAGCAATCAAAAAAAAATGTGTGTGTGTGTGAAATCCTTATGGGACTTAACTGCTAAGGTCATCAGTCCCTAAGCTTAGACACTACTTAACCTAAATCAACCTAAGGACAAAAACACACACCGATGCTCGAGGGTGGATTCGAACCTCCGCCGGGACCAGCCGCACAGTCCATGACTGCAGCGCCTAAGACCGCTCGGCTAATCCAGCGCGGCAGCAATCAAAATTCTATGAAATTTCTTAGAAATGGAGAACTTCCATTTTTATACCTCAAGCCTCCGTTAACCAAACCTGAAAACAAATTTTGGTTTCACTATCGTCTCCTTGCAGAAGAAGCTGCCACAAGTGAACGATTGCACATGTCTTGGGCGACAGGTGTTTTTTTTACCGGACCTTGTTTCAGCCCGCTGTTCCACCCTCACCGCAGTTGGCGGGAGGCAGAGACGGTCCCCACCCTCTCGCCGAGCATTTGCATATCTGTGCAAGACCCTCAGTAACGCGGCAGTTAGCCTTTAAAGCTGCTCGTGTCGCCTGCGATAACACCCGGCTTCTTATGCGCCATTTCTTTGTGTTGGGCCCACGCCCACCCGCTTAAGCTGCTAGCCTGCTATTTTGGCCATAGTCTCGCCATCGCCTCTAACTACAATGCTTTTTTCATAAATTAAGGAGATAATGTAACTTACTGTATAGCAACGCCCAAGTTCGTGTAATGGCGCTGCTTGGATCTTAGGAGGAGAGCAGAGACCTACCTCACCGATTAAATTGTAGGAATCTGTGTTTTGTTCAAAAATAACCGTTAAAGTTCACCAAGGGCCATTGTACAAACATTCTCAGATCAAGCATGTACAGCAGCGACACGTACGCGCGTGTTGAGTTCTCGTAGTAAGTTATGAACGCTGCAAAACCGAAACCTGTCATCACTTTAATAAATTAATACACTACTGGCAATTAAAATTGCTACACCAAGAAGAAATGCAGATGATAAACGGGTTTTCATTGGACAAATATATTGTACAAGAACTGACAGGTGATTACATTTTCACGCAATATGAGTGCATAGATCCTGAGAAATCACTACCCAGAACAACCATCTCTGGCCGTAATAGCGAATTTGATACGCCTGGGAATTGAGTCAAACGGAGCTTGGATGGCGTGTACAGGTACAGCTGTCCATGCAGCTTCAACACGATATCACAGTTCATCAAGAGTAGTGACTGGCGTATTGTGACGAGCCAGTTGCTCGGCCACCATTGACCAGACGTTTCCAATTGGTGAGAGATCTGGAGAATGTGCTGGCCAGGGCAACAGTCGAACATTTTCTGTATCCTGAAAGGCCCGTACAGGACCTGCAACATGCGGTCGAGCATTATCCTGCTCAAATGTAGGATTTCGTGGGGATCGAATGAAGGGTAGAGCCACGGGTCGTAACACATCTCAAATGTAACGTCCACTGTGGCGTCAATGCGAACAAGAGGTGACCGAGACGTGTAACCAATGGCCAGGTGATACACCAGTATAGCGATGACGAAAACACGCATCCAATGTGCGTTCTCCACGATGTCGCCAAACACGAATGCAACCATCATGATGCTGTAAACAGATTCTGGATTCATCCGAAAAAACGACGTTTTGCCATTCGTGCAACCAGGTTCGTCGTTGCGTACACCATCGCAGGCGATCCTGTCTGTGATGCAGCGTCAAGAGTAAAAGAAGCCATGGATTCCGAGCTGATTGTCCATGCTGCTGCAAACGTCGTCGAACTGTTCGTGCTGAAGGTTGTTGTCTTGCAAACGTCCCCATCTGTTGACTCAGCGATCGAGACGTGGCTGCACGATCCGTTACAGCCATGCGGATAAGATGCCGGTCACCTCGATTGCTAGTGATAAGAGGCCGCTGGGATCCAGCGCGGCGTTCCGTATTACCGTCCTGTACCCACCGATTCCATATTCTGCTAACAGTCATTGGGTCTCCACCAACGCGAGCAGCAATGTCGCGATACGATAAACCGCAATCGCGATAGGCTACAATGCGACCTTTATGCAAGTCGGGAACGTGATGGTATGCATTTCTCCTCCTTACACGAGGCATCAG
The DNA here is from genome assembly GCF_021461385.2 of Schistocerca piceifrons. Lineage (NCBI taxonomy): Eukaryota > Metazoa > Arthropoda > Insecta > Orthoptera > Acrididae > Schistocerca > Schistocerca piceifrons. The sequence continues at coordinate 685,885,991 of NC_060142.1, read as the reverse complement.
AACAACGTTTCACCAGGCATCGCCGGTCAACTGCTGTTTGTGTATGAGAAATCGGTTGGAAAGTTTCCTCATGTCACCACGTTGTAGGTGTCACCACCGGCGCCAACCTTGTGTGAATGCTCTGAAAAGGTAATAATTTGCATATTACAGCATCTTCTTCGTGTCAGTTAAATTTCGCGTCTGTAGCATGTCATCTTCGTGGTGTAGCAATTTTAATGGCCAGTACTGTATGTGACCGCCAAAATGATTTCTAAACTTTACCCATGTAAAACAATACTCACCAAACAAACTTACGGATATTTTAAAATGCTGTGAACGTTCTTTGGCACCTATCCTGAAGATAGTATCTCGATCGTGACGTAACGTGTCGACTGAAACGTAATTCCTATTTATGAATCTGGGTGGTCCAGCCAACCGTTATTAACTGATCAAATTCTCTATATCTAATGATATGTAAACTCAGTGATCTTTCTTAGACGTCCTACAGAGGAATCGGATAATAATTATACCCTAAAGTAGACAGTCAGGATGTTGCGTTAGCTAATTTAGCGTAACGAAGGTACCCATGAATCTGACTAGCCCTTCAGGGATTTAACCCGGTGTCTTCCACTATGCGTACCAAATGTCTTGGCATCGCATCATTTCGCTCGGTCTGTGGGCGATCTTGCGCAACTTTTACGACTAAGTTACTATAGCGGGGAAGGCGCTTGAAATATCAGAGTCTGAGCGATAGCATAATCCGGAGGCTCGGCACGAGCATCTCGGAAACTGCACGACCTGTCCCTGTTCGAGGAGTGCTGTGGTGAGGGTCTTCAACACGCGGCGAAAACTAGGTGACACCACGTCCAGACGTCGTTGGGTTGGGCGGCTGTCCCTCATTACAGATGTCGGACGTCGTAGACTGGACGGTCTGGTGAAACAGGACAGGCGGCAAACTGTGGCGAAAGCAGCATCAGACTTTGCGCAGATTACAAATGTGTGTGAACACATAGCCTGCCGAACAATAGGGCTTTTCAGCCCACCACCCATGAATGTGAAAATATTGCCACCACAACATCGACAACTACAGCTGATGTGGTCACTTGACCTTCAACATTGGACGTTTGAGCAGTGGCAGAGCGTTGGATGGACTCATGAACGCAAATACCCTTTTCATCATGCCGATGGAAGGGCGCGAATCCGTCGTCTTGCAGGGGAACCGCTCCTTGACACCTGTACCGTACGACTGAGACAACCTGGCGGCGGCTCCATTATGCTCTGGGGAGCAGTCACATGGGCTTGCATGCGTCCAGCGGAGCTCGAGAATTGCACAGTGATGGCAAAGAAGTATCATACACTGGCAGTGGTATTTTTCACCTACATAGTGCGCTATGTCAGAAGGCCTGGAGTATGATAGAGTGGATCGTGGATTATAGTGGCGATTTCCAATTGATGTGTTCGACCCTCAATCGCCATATCTGAACCAGATAGAACACATCTGGGATGTGATTGAACGTGGCTTCAGAGCTCATCGCCTCCCTCCCCGGGAATTACAGGAATTGGGTGCAGACATGTTGTCAACTCCCTCCATCGATATACCACAACCTCATTGCTTCCATGCCACGACGCGTCGCCGCTGTTATCGCTGCCAACGTTTTATGTACCGGATACTGGGTGGTTGGTCATAATGTTCAGACTGTGGGGGGTCTCTACATTACCTCTCTTCATCATTTTGTTGAACATTTAATATACTCAACACCGGCACCTCAGTTCCGGGCGTAAACTGTAAACTATAATTAAAAAATAGTTCAAATGGCTCTGAGCACTATGGGACTTAACATCGGAGGTCATCAGTCCCCTCGAACCTAGAACTACTTAAACCTATCTAACCTAAGGACATCACACACGTCCATGCCCGAGGCAGGTTTCGAACTTGCAACCTTAGCAGTTGCGCGGTTCCGGACTGTAGCGCCTAGAACCGACTATATAAAAGAACACTTAGCAGCTGAGTGTGTCTATAGTGGTCACAACGTATATTACCTTTATTTCCCCTGACATTTTACTAAGACTTTTGGTTCCAGAATGAGATTTTCACTCTGTAGCGGAGTGTGCGCTGATATGAAACTTCCTGGCAGATTAAGTTTTAATCTGGCAGGAAGTTTCATATCAGCGCACACTCCGCTGCAGAGTGAAAATCTCGTTCTGGAAACATCCCCCAGGCTGTGGCTAAGCCATGTCTCCACAATATCCTATCTTTCAGGAGTGCTAGTTCTGCAGGTTGCGTAGGAGAGCTTCTGTAAAGTTTGGAAGGTAGGAGACGAGGTACTGACAGAAGTAAAGCTGTGAGGACGGGACGTGTGTCGTGCTTTGGTTAGCTCAGTTGGTAGAGCACTTGCCCGCGAAAGGCAAAGGTCCCGAGTTCGAGTCTCGGTCCGGTACACAGTTTTAATCTGCGAGATAGTTTCAAAACTTTTGGTAATTATTGAAGCCCCACAAGCATATTGAACACATCTATGTGCTGTATGTGAGTATATACATCCCTTCCAATGCTCACCGGATGAATGAAAGCATATATGAAAGTATACAAGGTAAATTTCAGTATCCAGATCTGTGGGAGAAAAGTAGTCTGCTACTGTGGTGGAATAGCCAACCCCATAAAGCAAATACCACGCAGAAAATCGGTTTGTGTTCGCCTTGGACGATTGTCTTGTACAGGTTGGCACCGCACAAAAGGGAACTCTCTGGCACTTCCGCAGTAATGGAAGCCTGGGTTCCAAAAGGGTTCAAAAAGTGTTCCGGTAGACGCGAGATGGGCGACAGCAACTAAGTGTGAGTAAACGTATTCATAGTTAATTCATTATCTCATTTTTGTAGATTTCTGCTTCAGTCAAAATTAACGTCTTGCTCTCATCGCTCATTGCTCGTCGAGCGGTGTACGGAATGTTTCTGGTTAATTGCAGAACAATATAACCAGTTGCACTTGACCACGTATGCAAGCTATTGTCCTGCTCCAAATCTGTTCAAAAATGTGGACTCGTGATGTATCTCCTCAGTTCAGTCGGATTTAGTTCGTTGGTGATCTCACGAGTGTGTTATAACTGAATAGATTTCCAAGTATCTTTGTTGTTTCAGCACGTGTTAAGTACGGCTCTGAAACCCACAGTTCGCAGATCATGACTCACAGCAATGTATCCTGTCAAATTTTGTCAGCTGAATTTTACCTTTCGTGTTATGCAGATATTTTGTTTGTGACGATCATGAGTTCGCGGATTGTGAGAAACGTTACACGTCACAGTTACTCAATCTCGGATTAAAACTTACAAATTAGTTTCAGAAATTCTTCTCAAGTGCAACTATTAAGAGTTAATTCTTATTGAGGAATTCTTGTTCACTTGCTTCGGGCACTCAACTCAAGGGAACAGTAGTTTGCCAATGATGTGAAGTCTTCCTTCATTCTTATATTCGTCCTGAATCTCTATTATATTTGTATATATTGATGAATTTCGCCATTGAAAAATTCCTCTGATCCTTCCATAGTTAATAATTAATGATATATCGTGCTGGGTTCCCCAAGACGCAGTTGTATATGTAATTTTGTAACTCAGCCAAGAGCGTTATGTAGAACAGCAACCATCACCAAATTATTAGTTCTTTACCTCATTACTTTGTTCAGCTCTTCTTGAACAAATGTGATATTTTTACCAGAGCTAATGCTTACGCATTCCCTCGCAAACTTCCATTTCACGTCCTACTCCTATCCATTGTGCAAAGGATAAATATGGTCAAATTATTTATTTAATATTTATTCAACTATCATATACGTGCAGATCAGGTAACTCATTTCATCTAAACATCAAAAGTTTCTGTTGCATGTATATCCAAATAGCGTGTCCCAACCTTACATATCAATAGATGCCTCTTTTTTATGAACAGTTTCATCACGAGCACCAATACCCAACCAGATATCTCACAGACAGATACCCTTCAACTGATCAGCATAAGTGGGTTTGTATTACATGGAATTAGAAAGAATTTAATTCTGTTGTTGCTCATACAGTAGTGGGTCAGGTTTTCCGCTTAGAAGCGATTGTATTAATTCCTGAATTATTAAATTATTTTTTAAGGCTCAAACTTATAATAAGCGTATATTGATAATTTTTACTTATGGACTGTCTGACAGCAACTGAATGAAACACAATCTTAGTGCCATACGCTTTTCGCCTTTATTTTCTGCAAGGCATCACGAGTGGCAGGTGGCGTGGACAATTTCTTACATATTACGCTCCTGTTGCATTTTTTGTGTTGTTCTTCTTCTTATGAGTGCCAATTTTCGTTTTTTTTCACACATTCCACAGCTCCATTAACTGAACGCTTGTTTGAAAATGCAATAGGAGCGTAATATGTAAGAAATTGTCCACGCAACCTGTCACTGATGATGCGTTGCAGAAAATAAAGGCGAAACACGTATGACACTAAAATTGTGTTTTATTCAGTTGCTGTCAGACGGTCCATAAGTAAAAATTATCAATATACCGTAATATTGCACACAACTGAGGAAGACAAGACTAAAAATGTTGAAGGGGATTCTTAATTCTATCACATCGCCCTTCTTGCCATTGCATATCAGTTCTTATGAATCAGCCAACTATCGGAGCCAGCATCTCTTCGAAAGCCTCAGTAAACAGGTCAGGTGCTGTTGGAAAGAGCGGGGACTCCATGGGCACGCTTTCTCCATAGTCACACCCAAGGGAGTTCACAGAATCGATCGAAATGTGCTGAAACAAAATATAAAACATGCCATGGACAGTTACTTCCGTAAACGAAAACGAACTTCAAAACTCTTCATTGTATCTGTTCATAGTACCTTGATCCGGTGTGTGTACCAAATCTATTTGCTGGCTTGGTATTTTGCCTGCAGGTACATTGACTAATTAACTACATTTTCCGCTTACTGCGTGCCTCACTCTCAACATTTCTTCGATGCTGCGGCAGTCTGGAGGTTGAAAACGAATTCTGGATACCTCAGTTATGGTGTGCTACAAATTATCTCTACAGTAGAGTCTTAGCCTTTCATTTTAGAGTTTGTTTCACAATTTCCATTCAAGGCTTCTTGGGTATGTAGCGGAGACTTTCAAGACACATCGTCCGAGAATGCTCGGATGTGAAATTAAGTTAAGGATCAGGTTACATTAATAGCTCCTGCTCCAGTGTACGTGCTCAACGTGGAGAATGACCTCAGAACTGAGTAATCTCGTTGTGGTAAAAATTAATTTATAATGAAGAACGGCCTCATGGTAACAGTATTTTTCAGCATTTTTCCTAAGTTCGAAAATGGCGTGTAACTTGTGTAATGTTAAATCGTTGGAGATTTATCACCGAAGACGGTCCTAACCGTCCCTTCTGCGATATCCTTACCTTGTGTCTCTGGCTGCTCAGGTGTAACACTTTGTGCGTCATAAATTCGTATGATCATATGATTTTATGTTTACTGTCCAGTTGACAAAAAGAAGTTGAAAAAATCTGCTTGATTATTGTTTTTGTGTGTGTAAATAATCGTCGAAGATCACGGGGCGGAGGTGTTCGACCAAATCTGGATGTGAGAGAGGACAGGGTACTTGGAAACTCCAGAACCCGTTTGGGTACTCTGGGAAGTTGGCTTGTGGGTCATACAAACCTTCAATAGTGATAAAGGCGAGTCCATAAACACGATAGGTTTTTTGAGTATAGTGTTTCATCGATGATAATTACAGCATTTGTGCAGGGAAACACAGACACGCATTTTCGATCGTATCTACCGCGCGGGTTTTAAAAAAAGTAATGTGTAGTACTGCACCTGAACAATAAGTCATATTATAAATTTATTCACTTCAGTAAACATCTTTTATCCATCCCAAGAAGTTGGTGCCCTCTTCCCGAATTTGCGGTCACCTTTTGTTTTTGTAGTACACCTCCTGGTGTATATTCCGGCAGAAAACATCTCTGATGCGTCACCTATTAAACCGCGCTTGGGTACGAAACTAGCAATTACGGTCTGTAAAAGTAAATCTCTTTGTCAACATGATGTATCTCAACATTAATCCGTAACGTCCAAAAATTTGTTTTACTCCAAAATTTACACATTTTATATTCCTGCATTCATTACACTCATTTTTCGATATTGCACCACAAGCTACCGTTGACATTACACTCAGACGCATATAATCAAAAAGACCCAACAAATAATTAGCATAAACGTGATAATCCTGTTTATGGCCTACAAAATGTTAGTGATCTATAGCAAGTTATTAATAGTAAAAACTAATCTTAATGGGTATCCAAGCCGTAAATGGATCTCTTTTATATCTAGAGGAGTGTACATGAGAAACAATGTGTCAACAAATGCCTTTAAAGACACTATTCTCAGTTTCTACGGAAACGTAAGAGCGCCAGTTGTGTTCAATTGCTATGCCTTAGCAGTACTCTAGATACTCTACAGCAGTGTTCCCATAAAACAAGAGCGGAATACTAGGTTGGAAATATATAAATCAGAAAGTAACAAGAGAAACTTCTATACAATATATTCTCGTTGCGATGGTTAGGTTACTGCGTGTTTCAATAGTTTTGGTAAGATTATTTGAACAGTGACAGACGGAATGTGAGAGCTATGAATTTGTAAAACTTTTGCCGTATTATGCGAGCAATTGTATAAAGAGTGTTGAATGCTACGAAGCTATAACTGTTTTCTGGACATGTTTCTGTAACAAACGGTTTGATTCTCTCATTCTCGCACGCCCTGATTTCTCAGGTATGGACATAATTCTAAAAGCTACGTAAAATTCTCTTAGACTCCGTACCGCGTTACCACACAGGCTATATTGAACCAAAAGCCTTTGCTCCGTTAACGTATTAAGAGAGTAATCTGCTGTAAATCTCTACTGACCCTGCACACCGTGTGGACGTTAAATACCGTGTTGCGACGTAAAACCGTGTTTGCCTTCAGGGTAAACTTCAGAGTAGTTATTCCACGGCAGAAACTCTACAAATGGGCCGCTAGCACGGAAATGTTCTGGTTGATTTCGATAGAAAGTTAACTGCATTTATAATTTGGTATCTGCATGAAAACACTCTGTAATAAAGCCCTGTAGTTGAAACAGCAGAAGAGCGTGGCACAGCGTCACGGAATATCAGCAGTATATAACAGTAAGCCACGCTAAAGGACCTATTGTCACGGAATACGGTCGTTTGCACCTGTACGGGCACAGATCTGGTGCATACTTTCTAGACAATTAATTCAGGACAATCGTACTATGATCGACGTAACTCCACTTGAAACGGTACTTCGCGAGCTGGGCAGGTTATAACGAGGCGTTATCTTGCTCTCACACTTTAACAAGCTCTGGGATTTTATGAACTTTTAAAAATTGCTTATATTAGGCAAACTGATCAGCTGGAATTTTCCTGAAGATATATGAGTCTCAACTTTAACTTCGAAAAGGATAGAAGTTTTACGGCACGGGATCTTTACTTCGTTTGCATTTATTGCGAATCTCTCTGCCAGCGCAAAGTCTCAAGCGACTGTAGAAAAGTGCAACAGGGTGTTCGGAAATTTCTAGGACTTGCAGAGGGGAGTGAGTACATAATATTTTGGATAGAAATCTTAGTTCGGAAACGTATCATTTCAGTTCTACGATGGTTGCTATTCAGATGTATAACGCATCCACGTCTGTTTAGGGATAGAGAAATGCCTCCGAGCTGCGTGTCCTGGCATGCAGTAGGGTACAAAGGATGACGTGTACTACGTCAGACGGTCACGTGATGTCATTTTAACGTCGCATACAAGAGACATTTGTAGAGACAGAGGATGATCACCGTGCACGATTTCTGGTTCCTGTACTGGGAAATTGAGAGACGTCTAACATGCTGACTGTGTACCACAAAATGATTCGTAGGTTCAATATCTATAACAACGTTGGTGATCGCTAATGACCATAGAAGTTTTGCGCCCTAAAAAACCTAAAAACCACAAACGTTGGTGATCGGCACATAGAGCCGCTGTTGCAATGCACCTGTACTGTTCTTTACGTACAGTATGTTACGTGCTTTTTGGTTTCGGAATAATATAAACACGTATTATTTAAGTGTTAACATAAATATGCTGAAAACGTAAATGGATGTTGCGTTATGTTTTCTCTCGAAATGTAACCTAATAACTGAACTGCCTCACGCCTAATTACGAGGGTCACTCCAAAAGAAATGCACACAATTTTTTTTTTAAATCCATCTTTTGTTCTACACGTTTGAAAGTTATACAGTGTGTAGATACATTCTTTAGGAGCAATATTTTCATTTCTCCACATAATTTCCATCCCTCTCAACTGCCTTACGCCATCTTGGAACCAGCACTTGTACACCCGCACCGTAAAATTCTGGGCCAACCTGTTGGAGCAACTGTTTGGCAGAGACTTTCAGTTTCCCAGAGAGATGATAGTCACATGGAGCCAGGTCAGGACTGTAAGACGGGTTTTTCAGTGTTGTCCATTCGAGTTTTGTGATCAGTTCCATGGTTGTTTGACTAACATGTGGCCGTGCATTGTCATGCAACAGCAAAGCATCCTGCTATTGCCGAAATTTCTTCAGTGACGTCACATATGCATCAGAATTTATGGTGGTTCCACTTGGCATGATGTCCACAAGCAAGATTCCTTCGGAATCGAGAAACACCATAGCTATAACTTTTCCAGTAGAAGGTGTGGTTTCGCATTTTTTTTTCTTAGGAGAATTTGCATGATGCCACTCCATTGAATGAATCTTCGTCTCTGGTGCAACATGATGGAGCCATGTTTCATCACCTGTCACAATTCTTCCAAGAAAGTTACCAAAGTGAAATCTGTACTACTGTGATGTTAGAAACACTAGTGTAATATGTCTAAATGCTTTGGTAATACTCCTAAGTTGTTCTCCACGCACGCGCATTGTGATACTTTGGAACTCTCGGCAAGTAAGCTCACATGTTAACAAAAGTAACAAGGACGTGATAGATAGCATCACTTTCGAAATAACTACTTTACATGCATAGACTTCGTCAAACGGGAAGCCGTCGTCATATAGACTAATAACAGTAATTCACGTTCCATAACATATAGCTATGTGAAAACATGTTTGCTAAGTAGGTATACAGCGGGGTAGTCATGGTGGGGGATGCTACAGGCGGATCGGTTCATATCATTTGACATCTATTCTACTTCTCTGAACTAATTCGAGCCTCATTTATGTGTCTGTGAGTTTTAAACCAATATAGTTGAGTACATCTTTGAGGAATACAACAAGACATCCCTTCACTTTTGCCAATCTCATGGCAATGGAAGAGGTGCCTGTCGCCTTCGTCGACAGCGTTGTCCACAACATCGGATTCCATCGCATATTCTTTTCGCCACAGTTATGCTAGTGCTTCGCGAAAGGGATACTTTCACCGTCAGCAGGCGTTGTGGTGTTCCATGTAGACGCCGCACAACCAAACTGGAAGGTAGTTGTGTTTGTCGATAACACCGCCACTCCTCTTCTCCATGCCCGATTACTGACCTGCAAACCGTTGCCGTTAAGGCTCGTGTGGATCAATTTACTCTCTGTATTTACCATCACAGAGAGTGACAGCTTCTGAGGCTGTCAGGGATCTTTTAGGACAACTCCCCCGGCCATTCAATGCCAATTATACGAGGGCTGTTCGGAAAGTAAGGAACGATAGGTCGCGAAATGGAAACCACTGTGAAGATCAAAACTGTTTTATTTGCGAAAGTTAGCTACAACTTCCAACTACTTATCTCCATGGTCGCCGATCCGACTTAGACGTTTGTAGTAGCGTTGTATCAACTTTCCAATACCCACGTTACAGAAGGCAGCCGCCAGTGCTTTCCGCCAATTCTCTACGCTGGCGTACAGCTTGTTGTCTGCGCCAAAATGTTGTCTCCATAGGCAGCGTTTCATGTGAGTAGAGATGGAACTCAGAGGGAGACAAATAGGGGCTGTATTGTGGGTAATCAAACATTTCCAATTGGAAACGATGCAGGAGCATCTTCAATGCCCCTTCAGAATTCGGCTGAGAATTGTCTTAAAGAAGAAAACGCATGACAGTTATGTAAAGTAGGCTGCATAGCTTCAGGCGAAATTTCTCACCAAGCCCTCGTACTTCGCGGGAGACACTATTGTTCTAGGTATCTTTACGTGCTGCCTGTGCACTTGGAACTAAAACGAACGACATAATGCGATTTACAGGCATACTAGAGACACTGTCCAACACACCTGTGCAGAACTTCATCAGATTTTCACTGTGGTTTCCATTTTGCGACCGATCGTTCCTTACTTTCCGAATAACTCTCGTGTATCATGGAGGTCCCACAATGCTCGCAGTGGGGGTCGAGTTTTAGAGAACCTCTTGATATCTCGCCTGCATTCTAAGCAAATATACTACTACGCATTTCAACGGTGTTACAGTGTCATCCTCTGCCATCGCTTTCTGGTTCTGCTCCACAGCCCTCTCCGACGCGGTTCAGTGAGAAGTGTGACCTTCATTCTAGTTACCACTTCCCGCTCAGGATTCGCCTATGTGATGCAGCATTGCCTGAAAAGACGCCGTCGAGATGGATGATCAACAGAATTAACCGTTGGCAGTGCAATCAGGCAATGTCCAGGAATGGGTGGACCACATCACGAAAGTGTCCACCATGCCGCTGACTTACCCACGCGACATCTTAAGAGCCAACCTAAGCCTTCGTGTGCTGATAAACTCCTCTGAGTAACCCGTGTCAGGCATGTCACTCTGCGACAGTTTAGGTGCCTCCTAACGGCGGACAGTCTAGTGGTCTTTCGAATAGTGAGACCAAAGTCTCGATGCATAATGAAGAAGAGTAAGGAAGGTCATGGTAGGCATTCCTGGACTCTCTAAAACCCTCCACCTGTTGTACAAAAGTATGGGAAGGCATGAGGAGGAGTGCCAGTAAATACAGGCACACACCTATTGCAGCAATGCTGTAGTAGGGGGCCTCTAAGCAGCATTCGGAGACATCACCCAGACAATGGTAAAGCATTTTACGATGACTTACTGACACGTAAAACAATGACCCAGAGGTCCGTCATCAAAATGCCAGTGTATCTGGGATTGTAAAACAGTTAAGACCCTTAGACGCCGGGAAGGATTCTGCTCCAGACGCTACCTCCGTAAGATTTTATGTTGACTATGCTACAAATATAGTACCATTCTTATCCCTCATCTATCAGAGACCACTGGAACAGCGGAAAGCTCCAAGGGTTGGAAGATGGCCCAGGTCATAGCAACCTGTAAAATGGGTAGAAAATCGGATGCACATAATTACCAGCTAATTTCACTGACATCGAACTGTTGTAGACTCATGGAACGTATTTTGTATTCAGACATAATGACCTTGCTAGACTCTGAGAAGCTCATATGCAAAAACCAGCACGTTTTTAGGGAACAGCGGTCATGCGAGACACTGCTGGCCCTCTTTATGCATTGTATACAACAGGTTCTAGATACCGGCTCCCAGGTTGATGCCATACTTCTCGACTTTCGAAAGGCGTTCGACTCAGTTCCGCATTGTCGCTTGCTCCAGAAAGTGCGCGCTAAAGGCCTACCCTATGACATATGTGGTTGGATAGATAGTTTTCTAACAGACAGGGAGCAGTATGTCGTCCTGAACGGGGTGACTTCAACAGAAACAAGCCTAACTTCAGGTGTGCCCAAGGGCAGTGTAATACGTCCGCGGCTTTTTACGATTTACATAAACGATCTGGTTGATGGTATTGACAGCAGCATTAGACTGTTTTCCGATGATGCTGTAGTGTACAGGAAAATAGCATCACGCTAAAGTTGTCAACAAATTGATGAGGATTTTCAGAAAATAAATGCGTGGTGTAATGACAGGCAGTTATCTCTCAATATTAGTAAGTGTAACCTACTGCGTATAAGTAGGCGAAAATCCAAATTAATGGACGAGTACAAAATAAATGTCCAGTCATTGGAAGCGGTAACATCCGTCAAGTATTTGGGTGTGACTATTCGAAATGATCTCAAATGAAATGATCAGATAACACAAGTAACGGGCAAGGCGAACTCTAGACTGCATTTCACTGGTAGAGTCCTGAAGCGATGCAGTCCATCAACAAAGGAAACTGCTTAAAATACGTTAGTTCGTCCAGTCTTAGAATGTTATTCGTCTGTATGGGACGTTCACCAGTTGTGTCTGATTCAAGAGATTGAGAAGGTCCTAAGAAGAGCCGCAAGATTCGTGACTGGTACATTTAGCCATCGCGAGAGCGTTACAAATCTCATAGAAAGTTTGAAGTGAGACACACTTGGTGATAGACCGCACGCTAAGCGGAAAGGGCTGCTCACTAAATTCTGAAATCCGATCTTCGCCGAGGATGTAGAGAGTGTATTATTGCCACCACCTTCCAAATCGCGCGATGATCACCGTTCAAAGATAAGGGAAGTTAGAGCTCGTAACGAGGCGTTCAGACAGTCTTTTCTCCCTCTCGCGATCCCCGAGTGGAACAGACGGGGGAAAATATGACTTTGGCGCGTATTGTGCCCTCCGCTACACACCGCTTGGTGGCTAGCGCAGTGTATATGTAGATGTAGAAAGAAAGGAATGAGTTGGAATTTAGGCCCAACAATTATTGGTCCTACAACTACACAGTCTCCATGTGGGAGCTGGATTCGGCGCTGTCTGAGGCTCGTGATTCTGTGCTCGGTCACAACCAAATCCAGCATGCAGCGGAACTTGAAACCAGCGTCAATGGAACTCCTTTTTTTATTCTGCCAGCCAAAAATTCCACTCCTGTGCCAACTTTGCATATAAAGCAAGCGCTGCGATCTCAGTTATGTTATGAATATATTGCAAGTTCTGTCTCAATCTACAGTTTTTACACCCCACTGCTCCTTCTAGTATCCTGGGAAGTTATTTCTCGATGTCTTAACGTATGTCCTATCATCTTGTCCCATCCTCTTGTTAGTGTTTTCCATCTGTTCTTTTCCTGGTCAGTTCTGCGGAGAACTTCCTCATTCCTTGTCTTATCAGTCCACCTATTTTTCAACATTCTTCTGTAGCATTACATTTCAAATACTTCGATATTCTTCTGTTTCACTTTTCCCAAATTCGATCTTACACTGCCATACAGTGCTGAGCTTCAGACGAATATTATCAGGAGTTTCTTCCTCAAGTGAAGGCCTACGTTTGGTCTAGTAGAGTTGTCTTGGCGAGGGATTCCCCCTTTTGCTGGCACTAGTATTCTTTTCATGTCCACCTGGCTTCGTTCGTCATGGATTACTTTGCAGACTAGGTACCAGAATCAGCTTCACCTTCTCAGTGATCACCAGTACGGATGTTAATCTTCTCATATTCTAATTTTTGCTACTTCTCATTACTTTCGCCTTTCTTCGATTTACTCTCAAACCCCATTTTATATTCTTTAGACTGTTCATTCCATTCAACAGATCCATTCTCTGTTCGTAACAGTGTCATCAGCGAAATTTAACATAAATGTTTCTTCACCATGTATTTTAATCCCACTCGTGTACTTTTAATTTATTTTCGTCAATGCTTCGTGGGTGTATAGATGGAAAGTAAGAGTGAATGATTACATCACCGTCGTCCATTCTATAAGAGTCTTATTCTTCCCTCGTGGTTCCTGAACATAGTGCATATTATCCATCTGTTAAACATCATGCATCATTTTCAGTTGTCGAACATTTCTTCCATGGCCGAAAAATCCTTCTAAGGTGCCTTCTTATTTCTTCAGTCTTGATTATATTATCATCGCAACGTAAGAACTGCCACTCTGGTACTGTTATCATTTCTTGAAGCCCAACTGATTGTAATCTGACAGTTCTTTAAGTTTCATTTCCTTGTCAGCAGCTTCAGTTCACGAACTGTTGAGCTGATTGTGCGCTAATTCTCGCAGTTGTCAGCTGTTGTGCCTTCTGGATTGTGTGGATGACATCTTTCCGAAAGGCTGATGGTATGTTGGCAATCTTAAACATTCTACATACCAACGTGAATAGTCGTTTTGTTTCCACTTTCACCAGTTATTTCAGAAATTCAAAAGGGATTTTATCTATTCGTACCGTCTTATTTGATCTTAGGTCATAAAAGCTCTTTTACATTGCGATTCTAATACTGGATTCCCTGTCTCTTCCTTGTAGGCTCCCGTTTTTTCTTCCAGCAAAACATCAGACAAGTTCTCCCCCTAATGGGAGGACTTCAATAAAGTCTTCCCATCTAACTGATCTCTCTTCTACATCTGGCAATGGAATACCTATTGCACTCTTAACGTTATCGCCGTGCTTTTAATCTCACCGAAGGAGATTTCCCTTGTCTATATGCTTAATCGGTCCTTGCGATTATCATTTCTTTTTCGATTTTTCACATTTTTAATGCAGACATTTAGCCTTAGCTCCCCTGCACTTCTTATTTACTTCATTAGTAAATAACTTGTATTTCTGTATTCCTAATTTTCCCTGCGAATTTTTGTGCTGCCTTCTTCCTCGATGGACTAAAGTATTTCCATGCTTTATTCCTAATTAGCATTCTCATACCTACCTTTTTCTTTTCAAATTCTGTGATTGCTTTTTTTCTAGAGATGTCCATTCCTCTTCAACTGAACTCCTTGCCGAGCTATTCTTTATTGTAGTATCTATAGCTTCAGAGAACTGCAGACTTATCTCTTCGTTCTTTATCACTTCCGTATCTCACATCATTGCGCACTGATTCGTCCTGATTTGTCTCTTAAAATTTATCACTACTATAATGTGATCTGAGTCTATATCTTCCACTGGGTACGCCTCACTATCCGATATCTGATATTGGAATCCTTGCCAGAACTTGATGTAACCTAACTGGGAGGCTCCCGTATTTACCAGCCTTTTGTTAGTATACTTCCTTGTTTTGTGATTCTTGAACAGAATATTTGCAATTTCTAACCGATTTTTGTTGCAGAACTCGCATAGCCTCTCTCCTCTCTCATTACTAGTACAAAGCACATATTCTGCCGTAATCCTTTCTTCTACTCCTTCCCCACGGCAATCAGATTTTCATCTTCCTATACGTAAGGAATTAACAGTTCAGTATCCTCACATACTTTCTCTCTCTCTTCATCCTCTGCTTGCGATGTTGGCATGTATACATGAACTTTTGTTGTTGCCTTATCACTGAGCTATTCAGAGTTACTTACTGTCTTCTCTGCTTTCCTATTCATACCGAATCCTTCTCCTGTTATAATATTTTCTGCTTCTGTTTATATTGTCTTATACTTGTCTGACTATAAATCCCCGCATTCTTTCCATTCCGCTTCACTAACGCTCCTTATTTCTAGATTGAGCTTTAGGATTTCCCTTTTCAGATTTTCTAGCCCTAATCACTCCAATCTTCCCACGTTCTATGCCCCGTCAAGTAAGACGGTATCCTTTTGGTTGTTACTGAATACTTTCCTCTAGGTCACCTCCCCTCCCACAGATCCGAAGGGGGGGGGGGGGGGAATAGTCTGGAATCTTTTGCCAATGTAGAGATCATCATGCTTTTTTTTCAATTGCAGGCCACTACATTACATATACATTATGTGCCTTTAATGAAATTTTTTCCATTGTCTTCTGCATGCTCTTGACGTTCATCATTTTTGACTCTACTACCTTTCAGGGGCAGTTTCTCATCCCCCAAAAGAAAAGAATGCCCTAAACGTCTGTCGGCTCCTCCACCCTCTTTGACAAGGCCGTTGGTGGAACGAGGGCGACCTCTTATTCCGGAAGGCTTCGGCTGCCATTGCTAAAGATTTTTATTCAAAATTTAAGCAGTGGCATCGTTCGAACACAGAACCGATGACGTTTTGATAACAAGTCATAAACGCTATCCCTTTTTCAAAAATGCTTCAGATGGCTCTGAGCACTATGGGACTTAATATCTGTGGTCGTCAGTCCCCTAGAACTTAGAACTACTTAAACCTAACCAACCTAAGGACATCACACACATCCATGCCCGAGGCAGTATTCGAACTTGCGACCGTAGCGCTCACGCGGTTCCAGACTGCAGCGCCTAGAACCGCACGGCCAACCCCTTTTTCCCTTAGCTATCTACATGTACAGGGAAGATCAGTGTTACTAAAATTTAAACAAAGGTCATAGTTGCCTGTACTTTGTACTGCCACTTTTACCCTGAATAAGTTGCTGCTCTTCAGACGTAGCCCCTATATATTCCAAACAATTTTCCCAAGGCGATAGGATCTACAGTTGTATATCCCATTTTCACATGATTTTAGTTAGTAATTGTGTACATACATAAACCCTATGAAACATAATGTAACTAAAATATGTTATTCGTAAGATAACAAAAAAAAATGTAGATTTCTTGTGCGCCTTTAGCTAAAAGCATCTTTATTCAAGAAATGGTGCAACTGGATGTTTCTTGTCCACTGCTGTCTCCACAACAATGGCGTGTAAAAAATATCTAGAACAGACCCATCTTACTTTGTTAATGTCTCAATGAATGCAGCTTTCCATGAATCAGCCAAACTCTTAACTACACTCCTGGAAATTGAAATAAGAACACCGTGAATTCATTGTAACAGGAAGGGGAAACTTTATTGACACATTCCTGGAATCAGATACATCACATGATCACACTGACAGAACCACAGGCACATAGACACAGGCAATAGAGGATGCACAATGTCGGCACTAGTACAGTGTATATCCACCTTTCGCAGCAATGCGGGCTGCTATTCTCCCATGGAGACGATCGTAGAGATGCTGGATGTAGTCCTGTGGAACGGCTTGCTATGCCATTTCCACCTGGCGCCTCAGTTGGACCAGCGTTCGTGCTGGACGTGCAGACCGCGTGAGACGACGCTTCATTCAGTCCCAAACATGCTCAATGGGGGACAGATCCGGAGATCTTGCTGGCCAGGGTAGTTGACTTACACCTACTAGAGCACGTTGGGTGGCACGGGATACATGCGGACGTGCATTGTCCTGTTGGAACAGCAAGTACCCTTGCCGGTCTAGGAATGGTAGAACGATGGGTTCGATGACGGTTTGGATGTACCGTGCACTACTCAATGTCCCCTCGACGATCACCAGTGGTGTACGGCCAGTGTAGGAGATCGCTCCCCACACCATGATGCCGGGTGTTGGCCCTGTGTGCCTCGGTCGTATGCAGTCCTGATTGTGGCGCTCACCTGCACGGCGCCAAACACGCATACGACCATCATTGGCACCAAGGCGGAAGCGACTCTCATCGCTGAAGACGACACGTCTCCATTCGTCCCTCCATTCACGCCTGTCGCGACACCACTGGAGGCGGGCTGCACGATGTTGGGGCGTGAGCGGAAGACGGCCTAACGGTGTGCGGGACCGTAGCCCAGCTTCATGGAGACGGTTGCGAATGGTCCTCGCCAATACCCTAGGAGCAACAGTGTCCCTAATTTGCTGGGAAGTGGCGGTGCGGTCCCCTACGGCACTGCGTAGGATCCTACGGTCTTGGCGTGCATCCGTGCGTCGCTGCGGTCCGGTTCCAGGTCGACGGGCACCTGCACCTTCCGCCGACCACTGGCGACAACATCGATGTACTGTGGAGACCTCACGCCCCACGTGTTGAGCAATTCGGCGGTACGTCCACCCGGCCTCCCGCATGCCCACTATACGCCCTCGCTCAAAGTCCGTCAACTGCACATACGGTTCACGTCCACGCTGTCGCGGCATGCTACCAGTGTTAAAGACTGCGATGGAGCTCCGTATGCCACGGCAAACTGGCTGACACTGACGGCGGCGGTGCACAAATGCTGCGCAGCTAGCGCCATTCGACGGCCAACACCGCGGTTCCTGGTGTGTCCGCTGTGCCGTGCTTGTGATCATTGCTTGTACAGCCCTCTCGCAGTGTCCGGAGCAAGTATGGTGGGTCTGACACACCGGTGTCAATGTGCTCTTTTTTCCATTTCCAGGAGTGTATTTTACTGCTTTGAATTCAGGACTTACTGTCATCAATGTGATGCTGTGCGGAGCGTCAGAACGAGCTTGACATTCGGTATTGTGGGGGTTGGTCCACGAAAACACAGCGTACTTAACTTGCGAAGAGCTCACGGTAACTCGGGTCCGTTCGAGGGCGCTGTGAGCCTTTTGTAGGTACCAGCAGTAATCAAACTCCACTTTGTCCCCTTCGCTGAAGACAAAGTCGATTGCAATTCTCTTGAATTATGTAATCGCATGGTGTTTTGCGAGGGGTAAAGTAATGGTCTTCGGGACAGACGACGGTCCAAGATTCAATCGCGTGAGGTGTGACGCAGAGGTATCAAGCTCAGATTTTTTGTGTCAGAATGACGACCCGTATGTGATGTGATGTTCGTTGGTGTCCAGGAGGCGCCTTTAGCTAAAAGCATCTTTATTCAAGAAATGGTGCAACTGAATGTTTCTTGTCCACTGCTGTCTCCATAACAATGGCGTGTAAAAATATCTAGAACAGACTCATCTTACTTTGTTAATTTCTCAATGAAAGGGGGGAGGCCGTAAATCCGACAGCATGTAGCCGGTGTCTCGTCGCATATTTTTTGTTACTAACTCGATGCCACATCGCGCGACCGGTGGTGGGCAGGAAGTGGCGGTGTATCGTATTCCACATACGTGGCCAATGGCCAGCTGAGTACTTGCCTACTACAACATTTTGTGGACCTGCCCGCTGAAGGGTGTTGTAACAATCTTTCATCTTCAGCGAGCTTGTTTCGTGAGAGCAAGGATCACGTAGCTGTATCCGAGGGTGAACGTCGACACGTGGGAGAGCTGTGTCACTACCGTGCGACTAGGACCTCCCGTCGGGTAGACCGTTCGTCGTGTGCAAGTCTTTCGATTTGAAGCCACTTCGGCGACTTGCGTGTCGATGGAGATGAAATGATGATGATTAGGACAACACAACACCCAGTCCTTGAGCGGAGAAAATCTCCGACCCAGTCGGGAATTGAACCCGGGCCCTTAGGATTGACTTTCTATCGCGCTGACCACTCAACTACCGGGGCCGGACTGCGTCACGGTGGATGCCACTGACACCGGCGGGACGTGAGACACTGGCACCAGAACCTCTAATAGACGGCCCTTGAGGGAGTCATGTTGACTAATCAATCATTTCGGCAAATTGCTCACACTGAGGGCAGCTGCCCATGACCAGACATTAACCACTCCCTACCCTCCATTGCGCAGGGGGTGTGTAAGTGTAGTAACATAATTTAAATACATGTCCTATGAATAGGTAATAGCTGAAGGCCACCCGAAGTTTGCGACCTTTCACCGCCAGCAGGGTAGGACCAATGCTGCGTGAGTGAGTTTGGCACCACGTAGAGGGTCAGGATTTTCGCGCGTTGCAGCTGGTTCAAGTGCTGGAGCAGGTTCTGGCGCACCACCACGTGTATAAGTGTAGTAACAGTCGATAGTTCGCCACGCCCATTCGGCGCGCATTATTCGTAAATGTGATGCCCAACTAGTTCAGTAACTGGTGGAAGCATGGTGACAGCACCGGCCCGAAACTATGCCTGAAATCAAATTCTGCCAACTTTCTGACGTTCGGAAGATTGCCCCACGCCTGTCCATATCGCTAAATACAGTTTAGCATGCTGTAAACTTTCTTGGTGATACGAACGAGCAGTAGTAGATCGTGGCTTATGCCCTCAAGCGGAAAGTAGTGTCCCACATTGTGATGCCAGATAACCGGCAGCTGAGACTCCAAACAAGGGACTCCAGCGCTGTTATATGAAGATAGGTAGGAAGGTGGGAACCTTGTCGCAGAACCTCTTAATGGCTATTGGGCCCACCGTCCGTCAGCTGGGCTGTACCTGAGAGCTGTCTACTGCGAAAGGCGCCGAAGGGTGTCGAAGAGTCTTTTAGAAATGCCATACGGTCCATCACATGTACGAGGAAGTTATGGTGCACCGTTTAGAAGGGCCGAAATAAAACCGAGACGGTTGCCACTATTAGGTGGCACGTCAAGGAAATCGCTATTACGTGCCGGCAGCAGCCGGTGGCAATTTGTGTTTTGGCATCTCCCTCTGCGACGTCTGGGCTAGGATCTTTGGGAACGTCGTCTTAATGTGGCCTGACAAAAGCCAAAAGCCTCGGGAAGATATTGTAGTCGGCGTTCAGCATCAGCATTGTAAACGGCCAATAGTCACTGACAGATTTCCCTCCCGCTGACTTGTGTACAGGTATCGGAAGTCCTTCGACAAAACTAGGCGGTACAATGTCTGGAGATATGAACCACGGAAGTCCCTGTAAAACTCGATTGGTAATCCATCAGGCCCAGGAGGCTTACTGAATGCACTCTATCCCAAGACGTCCTCCGTCTCTTCAGGTGACACTTCCTCCTTTAATGGCACCATTGTTGTTGTGCATCACCTGCTGTAACGCTTCTCCAGTGACTTCGACGACTACGGTCCTTTTCTGGTAAGGATGAAAATCATTATCCGCGGTTTTCTCTGTGGTTGCTTCAGCTGTTCAGGAGCGATCGTCAAGTATCGTAAGGCGTGAGATAAACAATCGGTCATGCAGGTGCATAACCCCCAATATGTTGTGCATGGTGGATACCTCGGTGGCCATTCGGTCACATCGTTGCGAGTGGACTATCGCCCCTTGGAACCGTCGCTTTGTCACTGATAGTATCCGATTACCGATTCAGTGTCGTTCTCGTTTTCTGTCCAGCGATGGGCTAGAGCATCAAGGTCCCATGGCAACGCAAAGTAAAAATAGCTGATCTGTTAGTCCCATGCTGCTGTGTCTTTGTCAAACTGCTTAAGTGACTTGCTGGTCGCCATTTTGGCACAGAGGAGCTACCACGCCAAAGTGTAGGGGTATAGGGAATGTTTCGTTATCACTTGTTCCACACTGCAGCGACTTGCAGACAGCAGGTTCAAATGGTTCAAATGGCTCTGAGCACTATGTGATTTAACTTCTGAGGTCATCAGTCGCCTAGAACTTAGAACTAATCAAACCTAACTAACCTAAGGACATCACACACATACATGCCCGAGGGAGGATTCGAACCTGCGACCGTAGCGGTCGCTCGGTTCCAGACTGTAGCGCCCAGAACCGCACGGCCACTCCGGCCGGCGCAGACGGCAGGCCTGGTCCTGCAGGTAAGTTACGTTCATCTTCCAAATGTGATGCATCGTGCGGATATAGGTACTGTGACCCAAGGCCAGAGGGTATCACTCAGCGGCCATCACTCCCTGTGACATGTGCGTGAGATCCAGTCGGGTCTCAAAATAACTGGTAAGATGCATGTATTCAGAGGTGTCGTTTGTTGCTTTTCCCAAGTGGCACGCAAGTGGTGATCTTGAATCACCATACCCAGATCTGGAAAATGCCTGTAGAGCGTGATTTGGTGGTTGGGATGAAGGACGCAATTAAAAGTGCCGTCGAAGGCGCTGGATTCGTACCGTTCTCGGCGACGTCGGAGGACTAGAACCTGGCCCAGTGACAAAGTTTGGTGGTGTCCGACAGTGCATAGCCATTAATTAATCTGATAACGAGTGCCATGACTGTTAACTCTCGAACAGAGGGAAGATACGTGACGTCGGTGGCTTCTAGGGCATCGTTCACTACAGTCACCTCACTGGTGTCTACACGACCACCAGGTGCCACGAACGTTGCATAACCTTAAATGTTAAGTTGTGGGTTAATTCGGACTTTTTGCAGGCTCGTATTGTTTCTCTCAGGAGTTGGATCTTGTCAGGAAAGCTAACTATATTGGTATTCATCGTGGCCAGGCTGTACGCCTGTCGGTGCAATGGCTGTGCGGGGTTATCCACGGTGATGGTGTGAAGAAGGGGACCTACATCTACATCTACATCTACATGATTACTCTGCAATTCACATTTAAGTGCTTGGCAGAGGGTTCATCGAACCACAATCATACCATCCCCCTACCATTCCACTCCCGAACAGCGCGCGGGAAAAACGAGCACCTAAACATTTCTGTTCGAGGTCTGATTTCTCTTATTTTATTTTGATGATCATTCCTACCTATGTAGGTTGGGCTCTACAAAACATTTTCGCATTCGGAAGAGAAAGTTGGTGACTGAAATTTCGTAAATAGATCTCGCCGCGACGAAAACCGTCTTTGCTTTAATGACTTACATCCCAACTCGCGTATCATATCTGCCACATTCTCTCCCCTATTACGTAATAATACAAAACGAGCTGCCCTTTTTTGCACCCTTTTGATGTCCTCCGTCAATCCCACCTGGTAAGGAGCCCACACCGTGCAGCAATATTCTAACAGAGGACGAACGAGTGTAGTGTAACCTGTCTCTTTAGTAGACTTGTTGCATCTTCTAATTGTCCTGCCAATGAAACGCAACCTTTGGCTCGCCTTCCCCACAATATTTTCTATGTGGTGTTTCCAACTGAAGTTGTTCGTAATTTTAACGCCCAGGTACTTAGTGGAATTGACAGCCTTGGGATTGTACTATTTATCGAGTAATCGAATTCCAACGAATTTCTTTTGGAATTCATGTGGATCACCTCACACTTTTCGTTATTTAGCGTCAACTGCCACCTGACACACCATACACCAATCTTTTCTAAATCGCTTTGCAACTGATACTCTTCATCGGATGACCTTACTAGACGGTAAATTACAGCATCATTTGCGAACAACCTAAGAACTGCTCAGATTGTCACCCAGGTCATTTATATAGATCAGGAACAGCAGAGGTCCCAGGACGCTTCCCTGGGGAGCACCTGATAACACTTCAGTTTTACTCGATGATTTGCTGTCTGTTACTACGAACTGCGACCTTCCTGACAGGAAATAACGAATCCAGTCGCACAACTGAGACGATACCCCATAGGCCTGCAGCTTGATTAGAAGTCGCTTGTGAGGAACGGTGTCAAAAGCTTTCCGGAAATCTAGAAATACGAAATTAACTTGAGATCCCCTGTCGATAGCGACCATTACTTCGTGCGAATAAAGATCTAACTGCGTTGCACAAGAACGATGTTTTCTGAAACCATTCTGATTACGTATCAATAGATCGTTCCCTTCGAGGTGATTCATAATGTTTGAATACAGTATATGCTCCAAAACCATACTGCAAACTGACGTCAATGATATACGTCTGTAGTTCGATGGATCACTCCTACTACCCTTCTTAAACACTGATGCGACCTGCGCAATTTTCCAATCTGTAGGTACAGATCTATCGGTGAGCGAGCGGTTGTATATGATTGCTAAGTAGGGAGCTATTGTATCAGCGTAATCTGAAAGGAACCTAATCGGTTTACAATCTGGACCAGGAGACTTGCCCGTATCAAGCGATTTGAGTTGCTTCGCAACCCCTAAGGTATCTATTTCTCAGAAACTCATGCTAGCAGACCTCTCGAGTGATGTCACGCCCCGCTGACTAGGACCCTCTCTGTGTCGTTAGGACTGGATGGTTTGGCGTCACCTCAGCTGGCCCCAGGTATGGGTACATCAGCCTGCGACGTGATTGCTGGATTCTATTCAGGTCCCATAAGCTCGTAGTGGTTGATACGAATGGACCGAGCAGCTTCGCAGGCTGCGCTGGAATGTTCCTGTTGATCAATGTTAGCCGCAGAGAACTGGCAGACGGTCATTGCCCGTCCTGCTGTCCATTCTACGGGGGCGAGGTCGGTATCAGTGGTGTCATCCTCATACCTGGCACCATACAGGACCAGTTCTTCTTCCTCCAGCGAGTGGGAGCTGCAGAGTTCCGACACATTCCTGCGGCGTCAGTTTCGGCGTTTCGACGAACGTTTCTTCCGTGTGTGGCCCTCTGTGTCGGATAGTGGCACTTAGTCACGCCTCTACAGCACAAAGGCTTCGGTTTGTATAACAAGTGAATAGGTTCCCATCCCGGGTCGGCCGCGCTTGTAGTGTTGGGTGGTATCTGTGCCATCATACGATGCCAGATCTCTGCCACTGGCCAGGCTGATTGATCGCTCAAGCGTTGGTCTGAATCGGATTGCTCCAGTACAGCAATGTCGGTCTCCCGTGTCTGGAGAGGCGGAGACGCCCTGCACGCTACCACGTAAGTACTGGGAGCTTCGGTGGAGGTACGACGTACTGCGGGGAAGTTGTACGATCCGACGCAGGAGGTGTTCGGAACATGGGTGGCCTTCCTTGCCTTGGCCCTGAAAAAAGTTATGGCTCAGAAGCCTCCTAACAGGAAGTTTGATGGTACGTGTCTACGGAGTTTAATGTACATTTGGAAAACTCCGTTGAGGTCTGGATACGTTAAATTGGGTCCACTTTTCTGCCTCGTGTTCATGTGCCACATTGTAAAGCCGGAGGTTCGGTCGCCGCGACGTCTGCTCAAAGAAATCGTAGGTCAGTTTGAAGATGCGTATAGTCTGCAGTCTCAGTCCACTTTGGTCAACCTCGACGTTGCCAACAATGTCGCCCATGTGGCAGAAGCGGAGTCCTTGCTTCATCGTTCGAAGAACCTCGCCACATGCAGCGTTTTTAATAAGTTTCTCAATGGCAGTATTGCTTACTATGGAAAAGTGGATGCCGGCGTCGGCTTCCTCCTTAAAAAAGCTCTCGACTTCGAGTACTTTTGGCCTAGAAAAGTCGTTTCGAAACGCGAATTCCAGAGTACGCTTCTTGTATTGATTCGCTTATAGCACTATGGCGTCACGTTATTGTCGATCGGTGGAAGTAAACAAGGTGAGCTGCAGCCAGATACACACATTACGTCCACTCTGTTCAGCTGATAAAGCCAGGCTTCAACTCCCAGATCGTAGGTGTAGACCTTCTTACAACGTTTTACTTCGATATGGCAGACAGGTCAGTACCCTGACTCATTTTGATACCTCTCCACGAACCATGAAACGGCCGTACAGCTGCCAGTAGTTAGCGGAGTGTCGCCGTAACGAACCATGTAGGAAAGACCTTGGAGCAATTCCTCTGGTCTGGATGTTAGAGGCCAAGCGGCTCCTTAACCGCTCTCAGTTTTCTGTCAGGACATGTTGATCCACCACTGACAACTTTATCGTGCTAGAGACAGTTATTCAGCAGGCTCTTCTGTGTAAGGGGGATTGTGTTGGCATACTTGTTGCCGTCAGTAAGGAGCATGACACTATTTGCATACACATCATCCTACGGCACATTCACCTGTGGGTATTTCGTGGGCATTTCATCATCCTCTTTCGGTCCTTTTTGTTACAGTACTTTTTTCGGCAGCGCATTGGTAACATGTTGTTCAATACTTTTCGGCGGAAGAATGGTGTTAACCTCAGACGTGTTTTAGGTGTCATCCTGTTCACCACAGCCATCAACAACATAATGGCAACAATAAGGAGTTCGGCAAAGTGATCCTTACTTGTAGACAATTTTTCAGTGCACTGTTCTTGCTCCAGCATGTAACAGCGATTTGTGTGTTGCAGCTTACTATGATGAGGTCATAGAACTAGGCTGCAATGAAGGGCTTTAAATTTTCTGCAGATAAGTGTGTGTGTGTGTGTGTGTGTGTGTGTGTGTGTGTGTGTGTGTGTGTGTTAATTTAAATCGTTCTCATTCTACTTTCAGTTTAATTTAATTTCGTATTTTTAATTTCACTTGCTTTGCGTATAAATGACAAGAGTCGGCTGTTATCGATTGCGGCCGTTTTTCCTCTGGTCGCTGGCGGCGCTCTTGCATCACGTCCTCCGGTTTGAAATGTTTGCCGACCACTGTTGTGACCAAGCGGTTCTAAGAGCTTCAGTCCGGAACCGCGCTACTGCTACGATCGCAGGTTTGAATCTTGCCTCGGGCATGGATGTGTGTGATGTCCTTAGGCTAGTTAGGTTTAAGTAGTTCTAAGTTCTAGGGGACTGATAACGTCAGATGTTAAGTCCCATAGTGCCCAGAGCCATTTCAACCATTTGAAATGTTTGCGAGGTGGGCAAGTGAGCGATCAGTCAGTCACAGATGGACGTGGAGAAAGGAATTAGGTAGGAGGAAACTTGTTCGTCTCGCGCCAGCGGTCAGGGTCCTGACCGATTCGCTCTGAATAACCGTTGCAACGGGAACCACTTTATCATTAGCTGATTCCGAAGCTCTGAAAGGGCACCCATTCCTGTTGTCAGGCCCTGTTGTGTGATCTGGTAAGGTGGCGTTATACGGCTCTCTGTTGTTACTGCTCTGCCGTATGTGATTGTTCCCCGAGTTGTGAATTTGTGCACCCTGGAAAGTTTGAACCCGCCCTAGCGTGATCTGTATCGCTTGCACAAATCCTGTTCTCCTCTGTGTTCGCTCAGCTCTCTGTATTGCTTTTCTTAAAAGTAACTTAGTTGTAATCCCCGGGTGTGACGATTTTGGTGATAGGTTTTTTTGCTTGGTTTCAATAATGTCAAATGATGCCTGTTGTTGTTGTTGTGGTCTTCAGAGCTGAGACTGGTTTGATGCAGCTCTCTGTGCTACTCTATCCTGTGCAAGCTTCTTCATCTTTGAGTAACTAATGCAACCTACATCCTTCTGAATCTATGTATTCATCTCTTGGTCTCCCTGCCCTCCAATACAAAATTGGTGATCCCTTGATGCCTCAGAATATGCCGCACCAACCGATCCCTTCTTCTAGTCAAGTTGTGCCATAAATTTCTCTTCTCCCCAATTCTATTCTATTCCTCCTCATTAGTTATATGATCAACCCATCTAATCTTCAGCATTCTTCTGTAGCACCACATTCCGAAAGCTTCTATTCTCTTCTTGTTCAAACTATTTATTGTCCATGTTTCACTTCCATACGTGGCTACACTCCATAGAAATACTTTCAGAAACGACTTCTGACACTTACATCTATACTCGATGTTAACAAATTTCTCTTCTTCAGAAACGCTTTCCTTGCCATTGCCACTCTACATTTTATACCCTCTCTACTTCGACCATCATCAGTTATTTTGCTCCCCAAATATCAAAACTCCTTTACTACTTTAAGTGTCTCATTTCCTAATCTAATTCCCTCACCATCACCCGAGGCAACTCGACTACATTCCATTGTCCTCGTTTTGCTTTTGTTGATGTTCACCTTATATCCTCCTTTCAAGACACTGTCCATTCTGTTCAACTGCTTTTCCAAGTCCTTTGTTGTCTGTGACAGAATTACAGTGTCATCGGAGAACATCAAAGTTTTTATTTTTTCTCCGTGGATTTTAATACCTACTCCGAATTTTCCTTTTCTTTCCTTTACTGCTTGCTCAATATACAGATTGAATAACATCGGGGAAAGGCTACAATCCTGTCTAACTCCCTTCCCAACCGCTGCTTCCCTTTAGTTCCCCTCTACCCCTCGACTCCTATAACTGCTATATGGTTTCTGTACAAATTGTAAATAGCCTTTTGCTCCCTGTATTTTACCCCTGCCACCTTCAGATACCTAACACCGTAATAAAGTTGACGTCTGGGGAAGCGGCGGGAATATGGTAGCGGCCGCAGGTGCTTCTGGTGCTGTCATGATCATTTATATTAATGATTTCCTGTAATTAAGATTTAGATACTGATATGGTCAGATCTGTTAGCATACAGAGTGCACTGACGGAGAGCTCTGAAACTTTCTTTGTTGGCACCCTAGGGGATTGTATGGTGAGATTGCTTACCAGGTTCTTGGAGCCTGATTGGGTCTGCGGACCGTGTTTTACTGGTACCTGATCTTACATTATTAGCAGAACCAGCAATTCAACCCGGAAGTTCAAATGGTTGTTTAAGACCTGCTTAAACTATGTTTGTACGATGGTTACAATTATATGCTTATTCTATGTTCTTCCCTAGCCAGCTATTTGCTGAAAGTGGGTCATCCTACTAATTGATCTGCTGGTGTTTCTAGGGATAATCTTGTCACACAATGCCTATTTTTCTATCGACCTGCTGTTACCTGATGAATAAGCTACTATTTTTGCAGTCTGTGCATGCAATTGGACCGAGCTGGCGAGTGTGAGCGTACCGGCAGCGTGATAATACTGGACAACATTTGGGATTCACCAATTCCTTTAACTTGTGTGAGGCAGCTCTGACACACGGTGACTACCTTTTAAGATCAGGTTTTTTCTTCTCTGGTTCGCGTGGGCCTAAATCTTTTAGGGTTTGCGTACTTTGTTGGTTTGGATATCTTTTGTATCGTGTCATTTCTGTATTAAGTGTCACTTAGCGAGTCGGCAATTTTCTGGCCTTTTTGCTGCTGAAGTTTGTCAGCTCTCCCAAAAGACCGTGTCTTTATAATTTAAAACCATTGTGTTAAACTGGTATCGTTTTTCTATTTTAGAAGATTATTTCATTGAGTTTTACTATCATTTTCTTTTTGAAAAAAAGTTAGTGTAATAAATCTGAATCACTTGGCAAACAATGAATGATATCATAAGCTGGAACATCGTCCTTCCATGAGTTCCGTTTCGCAGGGAACCAGAAGGTCTTGCAGGACGCTTCTGCTCCAGTTACATAGGACTCTCATGCGATTGCGACTATGGGTGCACAGTATATGCAGCTGCGAGGCCTTCTCATCCGAAGATTACTGACGCAATCCACCATTAGGGTATCAGCCTGGCCACAGCTGCTTACATGATCAGCCCCAAAACAAATATGTGTGCTAAAGGAACCGTCACACTATCCGGCGTCAAATGTTGCGTCGGGAATGTAAGATCTTCGTTGCTCCCAGTTCACCGGCATACCATATTGTTTCTCGTGCAACTACGGAACACCTTTTGTTCAATCGTCCTCGAGCAAAGCAACAAATATTATACGGGACTTGGTGAAATGCATGCTGGAGTCACTTGGTGTCGAGCAATTACAACGCCATACCGAGTCTTTTAACTGCTAGCCGCCCTGGTTACTGCAGAGGCCGAGAATAATTTAGGAAGTAGTGCGGTATAGAAGAAGCTACAGTCCAGCACATGTAATACATACACTACTGGCCATTATAATTCCTACACCACGAAGATGACGTCCTACAGACGCCAAATTTAACCGACAGGAAGAAGTTGCTATGATATGCAAATGATTAGCTTTCCAGAGCATTCACACAAGGTTGACGCCGGTGGCGACACCTACAACGCGCCGACATGAAGAAAGTTTCCAACCGATTTCTCATACACAAACAGCAGTTGACCGGTGTTGCCTGGTGAAATGTTCTTGTGATGCCTCGTGTAAGGAGGAGAAATGCGTACCATCGCGTTTCCGACTTTGATAAAGGTCGGATTGTAGCCTGTCGCGATTGCGGTTTATCGTATCGCGACATTGCTGCTCGCGTTGGTCCAGATTCAATGACTGTTAGTAGAATACGGAATCGGTGGGTTCAGGAAGGTAATACGGAACGCAATGCTGGATCTCAACGGCCTCATATCACGAGCAGTCGAGATGACAGGCATCTTATCCGCATGGCTGTCACGGATCATGCAGCCACGTCTCGATCCCTTGTAACGCCGGAAATGCATATCCTCCTATTTCCATCTATTGTACTATGCATTTTTTTTATTTTGTTACATGAAGGTATGACATTTCTGATTCTATATATATTGTAATTGTTTTACTATTTGAATATATATATATATATATATATATATATATATATATATATATATGCATTTATGTGGATGTATAATTGGTTCGTTTTGTACATATCATTTGTATTTTTACGCTGGACCTTGCCTAGGGAAAACTATGCTATCGAACGATTGCATCGATAGGTCGTGTGGAGAACCAAAGTGTTTAGGATCTTTGGTAGTGTTAACTCTGCCGCGTGGAGCGCAGGAAGAGCAGAGTCTGGCTGGAGTAGGCCGCTGGAGCCGGTGAGTTGTGTGACGCTCCAGCGAGTTGCCGCGCTTTCGGGGTTTGGCAGCATGTAATTGCGCTCGACTTGCTATGAATGATTCTGACACAGTGTCGCGGATGGGAAGCATTAGTAGGCGCACATCAAGAGCCCGTTTCGCCTGGTGACCGTGTCGAGAAGAAGGCGCGCAAACATCCAGCTTCTGCAACAGCGACGGCCGACAATGAGTGACTGTCGCCACCTCGCCGATCGACGAATGCAAACATTCAATCAACCAACAAGGAAGACTAAAAGCACGTAAAGTTTTAGAATTGTATGGCAGACCTGAGCTTTTCAAACTGTTGCATCACAAAAATAGAGCAACTTAGCATCAACCTTTGTTGCTCATTGTCCCAATTGCATTACCAAGCAGGGTCCCTTCCTCTTCTGGAATGAACCCGAGTGTCGTTGAAATTCATACACCAGTATTAGACTAATATCATTCGATTTCACTGCTTTAATTTCAAAGTTAATTTAAAGTAATCATAGCTGGCTACAATATTTAGATTACACGAGCAGAAATTAAGAGTGCGAGTTTTGTTACCATATTTTAGCTTACCTGTGACTGCAGCTCAGCTTGGTATGTCCTAAATTTTACTATTGTTGATTGTTCAGAATCATTTCATTTCAGTTCTAAGTTAAATCTCTTTTTTCTAAATAGCGTAGATTCAAGTAGCTTTTGAAATGATTATTGAGGTAGCCCATGACTTATTTGATTGAATTTCGTATTACTTCAGAAACAAAGTTTTGTATTAATTTCAGTCACTAAATTCACTTTCCATTTTCCGGTTTTATTAATTCTTTTGCTAAATTAAGTCAGAGTGTAGCGGAATTTATTACTTCTGACAAACCTTCTGTTGCCACGCTTTTAGTGCTAATTATATGTGCATTAATCTTTCATTTTCAGTTATTATAGTAGTTGTCCATAGGACTAGAAACCGTAATTTTCCCCGAATCTCAAATATTTAATTAGCGCCAATTAATTGTTAACGTAACGACCGCTCATTTATTTTCTTTATTTATTTTAGACCTTTACTCAAAATTAATTTCCACCAATTTCATTTGCATTTTTCCTTTCATTTAGATGCAACCCGTTCCTCCCTCTTTACCGACAAATTAACTTCGGTGACGATTCATTTTCCCAAATTTCCATTAGGTGCACGCAGTTTAATTTTTCACTGTCATTAAGGTCGATAAGTGAGGGAGAGGTTACACCCTAAGTCAAGAGATGGGGACGTTTGCAAGACAACAACCATCTGAACGAACAGATCGACGACGTTTGCAAGAGCATGGACTATCACCTCGGAGACCGTGGCTGCAGGTATCCTTGACGCTGCATCACAGACAGGAACGCTTGCGATGGTGTACTCAACGACGAACCTGGGTGCACGAATGGCAAAACGTCATTTTCTCGGATGAATCCAGTTTCTGCTTACAGCATCATAATGGTCGCATCCGTGTCTGGCATCATCGCGATGAACGCACATTGGAAACGTGTATTCGTCACCACCATACTGTCGTATCACCCGGCGTGATGGTATGGCGTGCGATTGGTTACAAGTCTCGGTCACCTCTTGTTCGCATTGATGGCATTTTGAACAGTTGACGTTACATTTCAGATGTGTTACGACCCGTGGCCCTACCCTTCATTCTGAAAACGTCTGGTCAATGGTGGCCGAGCAACTGGCTTCTCTCAATGCACCAGTCACTACTCTTGATGAAATGTGGTATCGTGTTGATACTGCATGGGCAGCTGTACCTGTACACTCCATCCGAGCTCTGTTTGACTCAATGGCCAGGCGTATCAAGGTCGTTATTACGGCCAGACGTGGTTGTTCTGGGTACTGATTTCTCTATGCACCCAAATTGCGTGAAAATGTAATCACATGTCAATTCTAGTATAATATATTTGTCCAACGAATACCCGTTTTATCATCTGCATTTCTTCTTGGTGTAGCAATTTTACTGGCCAGTAGTGTACATTACTTTGCGTACTGTTACCAAAGCATCAGAACTGTGTACGGATGGATCAACAAAGGAGGACTCGTTTGGTGGCTCTGTCGTTTTCCGTGATATTGTTCTCAAGATCCGATTGCCTCAAGAGTTTACTGCCTTTGACACAGAAATATACATGATATTATGGCCACTAGGGTAGATGACATGTTTAGCGAGTGCTGAATTCCTCGTCTGTTCAGGCTCCCTGAGGCCCTTCGCTCTGTAAAACGCTTGTACAAAGCGGACAGAGAAGTCGAGGAGTCCAGAATTTCTGAGATGCACTCCTCCAGCTACGAAGGCTGGTCTTTCTGCTGGGTCCCAGTGTACATGTGTACTGCAGGGATCGATAGGGCAGATGTAGCAGCAAAGGACAGGTGTCGTTATTCTCAATTAGTTTAGGGTGCCATTCCCTGTTGAGATGCAGAGTCATGTGTTGATGCGAAGAGAGTGGCAGGCAGTGACAGACAGTTAGCTGTGTGTGGTAAAGTCCACAGTGCGGCCGTCGTGTACCTCCTTCCTGCCACACAGGCGGAATGAACTTTTCTCACTTGAGCTCACATGTGATACAGCCTCATTACGTAGGGCTTGTTGCTCCGGTGAGAGGTTTCTCATACTTTTGATGCTTGAAACGTACAGATCACAGTGTGCCACATTTTGGTAGAGGCAGCATTTCATTACCCTCGGAGTTGCCTCATGTTTTGAAGGACATTCAGTCGAATGGAGTACAACTTTTATGGTTTTGTGCATTGCCCGAATTGTTCCCTAAAATTTTTATGGAGATGTTCTTAATATGCTATCAGGGTTATTGGCTCATCCATGTTTCTTGTAAGTGATCGGTAGGTCACAGTTCCCCTTGTAACTCTTTTAGCTCTTCTGTTGTATTACAGTTTTAGCATATTTCAGGGGTATAAAGTTATCTTAAGAGACGAGAGATAGCGTGCTTGTCTTGGTAACTGTGAGTGACGGTGGCGGAGTATGACTTTCGTTTTATAGGTATACTCAATCATGAATTACAAAACTGTCAACGTTGCATTGAAGTTTTATTTCATTTAAATGGCGGCCAGTTTCGGACTTTAGTCTATTATGAAGGTATCCACATAAGTGCTATCATAATCTGTGTACGCTGTCCACATTGCTTCTACGAGTGGCTAAGTGCAAGGTACTATTGGCATACGACAGTTCAGTGATGCATGCTGTAAAACAATCAATCCTCACTGTTGGATGATATTTTTATCCATTTAAGACATTTCGTTTCTGCTAATTTTCGTATGGGCACTGATAACAGAGCCGCTTAGTGGCCATAAACGGCAAACACACACACACACACACACACACATGAATGGATACAATTGCTACACACCATAATAGGTGGGTGTCCAAAGCACCAACTGGGAGAGGAGGATTCCATCACTGTGATGGTCAAGTAGAATGTAGTAGCAAGCCATACGTCGGACACAAGAAAGACTATTCAGAGTACCGATGATGTAGAATACGTCCTCCACTGCTTCTGAAAAGCGAAGTTACGATACCTTTCAGCCACAGCCAAAACAGCCAGAAAGCTGACCTGTGAAGTAAAGCTGGCCAAGCAAAGTCATCATCATCTCGTCATGCCAATAGATAGATCTGGTATAACTGTTATCCAGTCGCTTGATCGACTTCTCCATAGATTTCAGCCGACCATCAGTGAAGTAGGACCTGTTTCAGTCTTCCTTCTGTTCATGAACACCATCTCTGGTGGAACAATAAGTACTGGTCAAGGGGACCTTGCCACTGCTAGCCGCAGCGCTACTGTTCGAGCCTTTGCTATTGGGAGACTGTGGGTGACTTATACGATCATCCTTTAGGGAAGCCTTGGCAGTGGACCAGGGACCAGTCAACAGTGGTCACCACGGCGTCGTGTACAGCACTCCCTGCCCACGTTCCGTTCATGCAGACATATTCCTGTCGGAGGCAGCAGTGTGACCTAGCCGACATGGCACACTCTGTGTAGCGCAATCTTCGAGGTCAACGAGAGCGCTCTGGTAACCAATTGCCCGGCAACATCAATCGCTCAGGTAGCGCAGACAACACCCGCCGAGCCGCGGCCAAAGTGCTGAGACGTCGCCGGAAGTAGAGTAGGCGCATCCATCGCTGCAGCAACCAAGATGGCGCGGCGCGGGTGAATGACACAGCATTCCGTCGAAGCTAACATCCTGCTTCCGGTCACCGAAGCTGGTTACTATGAATGAATACAGTTTATTTTGGAACGAAATGACGTTTTATGAGCCACTTCCAGCATACAGCTGGCCATCTCCCACCGAGCCCTGAGCCCTGGCTTTCCCTTGCCCATCCCTGACCGGCCTGATCCTGGCTTCGACGACTGAGTACCGCTACCTACCGTGCCGACCGGTTGCCGAGTGGTTACACAATTATTAATATCTTAGCTAATCGGTTATGGTGGGAAGGCGTGCACTTCGAATTCAGTGTACAAAATCCAGAAATTTCGCACGCTCTACATGCATGAAGTACTGTCAAGGAAACGTCGTTTTCTGGCGCCGTCCACAAAATACGTCCTCTCGTTGACTCTGCTCGTGCAACGTCATAGACAAGGTTCTGTCGACTTCAGAACTGTAGAAGGGAACACATTCCCAGTAAATTGTCCATATTGACACACACAATGGTTTCGGTTACTACAAGCCACACCACAAGTTGGGAAACGGGGCCAAATTTCCAGTAGTTTAATATCGAGTTGAGATTTCACAAATGTTTTATTCGTATCTTACAGAAACTAGCAGAACGGCAATAAACTGGCTTTTAAACGGGCCGCTAACGGCAATCAAGTAATTTATAGCAATACAACAGTTAAATTTTTTTTAAAAAAACGCAGAAGCTAGCTATACGGCAATAAACTACTTGCACCGACTTTTAGCCAGCGAAAACTTGTTATAAGATGGCTTAACTAGCTGGCAGCATTAGAGCTAACCTCGTGCATGGAAACCTTACGCCACACAGTCCTGAATGAGCGACCACATGATCAACCAACAAGAAGCATGAATTTACTCATAACCCACGAAAGAATAGCGAAACAATGAAACTGCCAAAACTACACCTCCCATCGGGCAGTAACGAGAGGAGGAGGAGGAAAGATAACTGTCTTCAATTACACCGCTGCCAGGGACAGGAAACCCGGTCCCCGGTAGAGACGCTGGTTACACAAAATTACTACTTAATGATTAAACCTTCCACGAACTTTACTTGCAATTATGCTCGAACATCCAGTAAACGACCTCCGATGGCAAGGATCCACACATCCGACCGCGCACGCGTCGCCAGCGTGCCCAACACGCCACGCTCACGCGACAACACGCTCCGTCACCGGAGTTCACGACTTCTCTGCAACGTTGAGGGGTACTGACCGCTCCATCATGTTAGGTGACTCCTTTTTAAACTCCAGTGTTGAAACGGAGGATTTAAAGAAGCTTGTTAACGTCCCACCAAGGCGAAATGAACAGCAGCTATTCGTGGGGAGATTCTGCCGGCCGAAGTGGCCGTGCGGTTAAAGGCGCTGCAGTCTGGAACCGCAAGACCGCTACGGTCGCAGGTTCGAATCCTACCTCGGGCATGGATGTTTGTGATGTCCTTAGGTTAGTTAGGTTTAACTAGTTCTAAGTTCTAGGGGACTAATGACCTCAGCAGTTGAGTCCCATAGTGCTCAGAGCCATTTGAACCATTTTTGTGGGGAGATTCTGTATACAACCAACACGCGGGGAGCTCTTCCGTCAAATCGACCCACTCGTTACACACAACCGACATACATCACGTGGTGAGTCGGTACAACCGACCACGCCTGCTTCGCGCCGGAGAGCCACACTGAACTCCCGTGTCCACCACACTCTCTGCGCGCAACCCTCTACTTCCGCGCCACCACACGAGATTACAACCGGTCAAAGATCTCACTTCCTCCATAGCAGTTTCCCGGAAGCAAAAACGCAGATATCGATAGCAGAGGGAAAAGACAACCAAGCAGCCACTAATGACAGACAACATATCAAACAAACATGTCAGGGGACGAAAAGGAAAACCAATATAATCTAAACACAAAGTGTAGCACGAGTCGATACACGGCTCACATATAGTTCGTATGAATGTAGGAAGTACAACGCAACCACCTAGAAACACCTGCTACACAAAAATAAGAAAGAAACGCGAGCAAGAGGAGTCAGTCTTCTTAATTTTTCCAAAGGTACTTGATAAACAACATACACCATTGTCCTTCAGAATACATTTTGATTTTCTGCTGCTCGAGGTTATTGCTCACCCGTAATGGCGTCAGTAATCGGGTGAGGGCCGTAAAATCTGCTCACTGAATTCTCTCGAAGCCCAATTTAACTCAGACTAACGAAGACAGTTATAGCAAAATTTAATTATAAATATAAGAGACCTTGATAATGTGATTAAGTTTTGACTCTACACATAGTAACGCTGTTATGCTGGCTCGTAATAAGTAAAATTAAAATGTCAGAATGGAATTCAAAACAGTATCCAAAGCATGTGTCGATAATGCAATACCAACGATGTTACTGTTTTACAGTTTTCTACATAAGAGTCCACTTTCGCTACTTAACAACATCTAGGCCTATGTATTTGCTTTCGTACAAACACAAAATAAAATAAATTCGTTCTTCATAAGGCTTGCACGTTAGTTTTGAAACTCGAACTCCGGTTGCAAAACTAAATTTATATTCTACTTCTTATTTAAAACCTTCTTGAGGTACAAAACCTTTTTGGAAGCCAAATGTCCAAAATCATTTAATCTAATGATTACCTTGAAAACTGTTTTCATTACTCACATGGGATTATCGATCTGAGACCTCGTATGGGGTTGTTCAGCCACCTGTAGCAAGTCATTCTATTTGTCACCTCTTCGACGTCTTGCGCGTCTTTGTGACTGAGATGAAATGATTGGGAAAACTCCAACACTGATTCTTCGAGCGAAGAATAAGCCTTAGCCGACCAGGAATGCAACTGAGAGCTACACTGTCTAGAGGCAGCGACAGTAGCCTCTGGATCACGAGGTACGGCCATTACGCCCGTAATCTGGGTTAAGAGATATGTGCATGTACACAACTGGCCATTAAAATTGCTACATCACGAAGATGATGTGCTACAGACGCTAAATTTAACCGACAGGAAGAAGATGCTGTGATATGCAAATTATTAGCTTTTCAGAGCATTCACACAATGTTGGCGCCGGTGGCGACACCTACAACGTGCTGACATGAGGAACGTTTCCAACCGATTCCCATACACAAACAGCACTTCACAGGCGTTGCCTGGTGAAACGTTGTTGTGATGGCTCGTGTAAGGAGCAGAGATGCGTACCATCAGGTTGCCGACTTTGATAAAGGTCGTATTGCAGCCTGTCGCGATTGTGGTTTATCGTATCGCGACATTGCTGCTCGCGTTGGTCGAGATCCAATGACTGTTAGCAGAATATGGAATCGGTGGACTCAGGGGGGTAATACGGAACGCCGTGCTGGATCCCAAAGGCCTCGTATCACTAGCAGTCGAGATGAGAGGCATCTTATCCGCATGTCTGTAACGGATCGTGCAGCCACGTCTGGATCCCTGAGTCAACAGATGGGGACGTTTGCAAGACAACAACCATCTGCACGAACAGTGCGACGACGTTTGCAACAGCATCGCCAATCAGCACGGAGACCATGATTGCAGTTACCCTTGACGCAACATCACAGACACGAGCGCCTGCGATGGTGTACTCAACGACGAACCTGGGTGCACGAATGGCAAAACGTCATTTTTTTCGGATGAATTCAGGTTCTGTTTACAGCATCACGATGGTCGCATCCGTGTTTGGCGTCATCGCTGTGAACGCACATTGGAAGCATGTATTCGTCATCGCCATACTGGCGTATCACCCGGCGTGATGGTATGGGGTGCCATTGGTTACACGTCTCGATCACCTCTTGTTCGCATTGACAGCACTTTGAACAGTGGACGCTACATTTCAGATGTGTTACGACCCTTCATTCGATCCCTGCGAAACGCTACATTTCAGCAGGATAATGCATGACCGCATGTTTCAAGTCCTGTACGGGCCTTTCTGGATATAGATGTTCGACTGCTGCCCTGGTCAGCACATTGTCCAGATCTCTCACCAATTGAAAACGTCTGGTCAGTGGTGGCTGAGCAAGTGGCTCGTCACATTACGTCAGTCACTACTCTTGATGAACTGTGGTATCGTGTTGAAGCTGCATGGGCAGCTGTACCTGTACACGCCATCCAAGCTCTGTTCGAAGAAATGCCTAAGCGTATCAAGGCCGTTATTACTGCCAGAGGTGGTTGTTCTGGGTACTGATTTCTCAGGATCTATGCACCCAAATCGCGTGAAAATGTAATCACATGTCAGTTCTAGTATAATATATTTGTCCAATGAATGACCGTTTATCATCTGCATTTCTTCTTGGTGTAGGAGTTTTAATGGCCAGTAGTGTAGTTATGGCATTCGTTTCTGTATTCGTCTTCCACTTGCTCGCTTCAACATCCTGTGCTACAGAAGAATGTTCTCTAGATAATCTTGCATGACTGTCTTGTTGGAGTTAACTGCGCAGTATGTGAAATGTCTGAACAGAAACTTGTAGCTATCGTGTCTTTTCTTGGGAAAAAGTTTCGATCCAGTCTGTAGATTATAGAAGCATCGTCTTGGTGGTCACTCGAGCAACTCTCGCCGAACGATATATAGTTTCTACTTGCCGATTTCATCAATTGTCTTCTAAGACAGTTAATTTGTCACATAGAACTTGACAGTTCTTCAGGTAGTCCATATGTGAAAGCAAGCAAATTTAGATGTTTTATCATGGTATTTTATGGGTGTTACATACTGTAATTCAGGTGAAGTCGCCCTTAGATCACTCAAATATAAACGCTTTGATAATCCTAGGTGTTATGCTAATCAGGAGAACAGTGAACATCTGCGTATCCGGGAAATCGACTGAAAGTTAATTTTCAAGATCTTCTTATGGGAATTATCTGTATCTACTATAACTACGTTTAAGAATGTTTTGAGAATCCGAAGCTTTCGAAGGGCGTGGTGATAAAGTTGAAACCTCCATTGCCATTTTTATAGCACTGTCTACGGCCACGCAGAAATCTGATAACGCTGGATCATTCTGTCTATAAATACAAAAGCAAAACTCGTATAACTCAGAAGTGTATAAGTGGCAAATACATTTGCAGTAATGTCAGACTGGTCACTTTCTTGTGTTTTTAGATAAAAGCGCGATACTAACTAAGATATTGCTTCTGTGTCATGCATCTCACTGCTGAGTATTGAACCCTTCAAATACTGGCTTGCTACCGTGGCGAAGATGGTTGTGCGCTCCGCTATGACTCAGAGAGCTGTGAACTGTGCTGTTGAGAGCTTACGTCCTGTAAGGTCCGTCTTAGCCAGAAAAAGTAAAGTCCACAACCCAGGGTTGGAGGTGGGGGTAAGGGGGGAGGATAGGTGCTCTTGGCCATATGGAAGCCGACTGCTCCAGAAGAGACAAGTTGGATGAAAATCTGGAAGCGGGAGCGTGGCACATTCCACAAAACAAATCTATGGGAGACGACACCAAAAGAATAACAGACGTGCTTGGATACCCAAACTTGGCAGACCCGTCACCTACCTACAGAGGCTTCGCAGCTAGGGCGCGATCGCCGAGTTGTCTATTAAAGCTTTCTTGTATGAATGTATCTGGGCTCCAGTGTAAGCAGTCTGAATCTTATAAGATCTGCAACGGGCGAGTTGTGTCCTGCAGACGTGCGTCATGACCATATGGCGTGACTGCAGCGAGTGAAAGTAGCGGAGAGGCGCTTACAGAGTAGTTACGCTCTCTGGAAATATAAAAATTAAAAACTGATCTAGAAATAGCCTGAGGAACTTCATATTAGGTACATAAGCTGTTGTGTAAAGGACCAACCTGTCAAAATCTGAAGTCAATAACTGTCATTTGAAAGATACAAAAAAGGGTGAGTCACCTAACATTACCGCTGGATATATTTCGTAAACCACATCAAATACTGACGAATCGCTTCCACAGACCGAACGTGAGGCGAGGGGCTAGTGTAATTGGTTAATACAAACCATAAAAAGATGCACGGAAGTATGTTTTTTAACACAAACCCACGTTTTTTAAATAGAACCCCGTTA
This sequence comes from Schistocerca piceifrons, assembly GCF_021461385.2. Classification (NCBI taxonomy): domain Eukaryota; kingdom Metazoa; phylum Arthropoda; class Insecta; order Orthoptera; family Acrididae; genus Schistocerca; species Schistocerca piceifrons. The sequence goes on along the minus strand of NC_060142.1, from coordinate 685,846,012 downwards.
GTTTTGTTTGCACATCTGAACATATAAACAAATACGAAATCAGTGCCGTTTGTCGCATTGTAAAATGTTAATTACATCCGGAGATATTGTAACCTAAAGTTGACGCTTGAGTACCACTCCTCTGCTGTTCCATCGTGTGTATTGGAGAGCACCGAATTACGTAGGGATCCAAAGGGAACGGTGATGGACCTTAGGTACAGAAGAGACTGGAACAGCACATTACGTCCACATACTAACACCTTTTTATTGATCTTTTCCGCTGACGCACATGTACATTACCATGTGGGGTGAGGTACACGTACACACGTGGTTTCCGTTTTCAATTACGGAGTGGAATAGAGTGTGTCCCGACATGTCAGGCTAATAGATGTTCAATGTGGTGGCCATCATTTGCTGCACACAATTGCAATCTCTGGCGTAATGAATATCGTACACGCCGCAGTACATCTGGTGTAATGTCGCCGCAGGCTTCCACAATACGTTGTTTCATATCCTCTGGGGTTGTAGGCACATCACGCTACACATTCTCCTTTAACGTACCCTACCTGCACATTCCGCAATTAACTCTAGGCTGACCCTTGACTGGATGTTCGGCGGGCGTTTCATAGGACGTGGAGGACGCATAAATTGGCCAGCCCGTTCTCCTGATCTTACACCTCTGGACTTCTTTCTGTGGGGTACATTAAAGGAGAATGTGTAGCGTGATGTGCCACCACCCCAGAGGATATGAAACAACGTATTGTGGCAGCCTGCGGCGACATTACACCAGAAGTACTGCGGCGTGTACGACATTCATTACGGCAGAGATTGCAATTGTGTGCAGCAAATGATGGCCACCACATTTAACATCGATTGGCCTGACATGTCGGGACACACTCTATTCCAATCCGTAATTGAAAACGGAAACCACGTGTATACGTGTACCTCACCCCTCATGGTAATGTACATGTGCGTCAGTGAAAAAGACCAATAAAAAGGTGTTAGCATGTGGACGTAATGTGCTGTTCCAGTCTCTTTAGTACCTAAGGTCCATCACCGTTCCCTTTGGATCCCTACGTAATTCGGTGCTCTCCGATACACACGATCGAACAGCGGAGGAGTGGTACTCAAGTGTCAATTTTAGGTTACAATATCTCCGGATGTAATTAACATTTTACAATGCAACAAACGGCACTGATTACGTATTTGTTTATACGTTGAGAAGTGCTAACAAAACTAACGAGGTTCCATTTAATAAAACGAAGGTTTGTGTTAAAAAACATACTTCAGTGCATTTTTGTATGGTTTGTATTAACCAATTACACTAGCCCCTCTCCTCACGTTCGGTCTGTGGAATCGTTTCGTCAGTATTTGATGTGGTTTACGAAATATATCCAGCGGTAACGTTAGGTGACTCACCCTGTATATATATATATATATATATATATATATATATATATATATATATACATATATATATATATATATATATATATATATATTTATTTATGTGTGTGTGCGTGTGTGTGTGTGTGTGTGTGTGTGCGTGTGTTAATAGTTGACCAACTGTGACTCTTTGGAAAGATATGATAACACCTTCAGTGTTTAGATTCAAATTTCGAAATATCTCATTTTAGAAAACTCTTCGTAATTTTGCTGCAGTAATAACTTTAAGAATTTCAAGAAGATATTTGTTTTCTGTGTTAGGGTAAATGTGAAAGGGAGTACTTGTGTGAGTGTATGTGAGACATGCTCCAATATTAAATTTTCAGTTTGTAATTCTCTATAGGAACTTGCAAGTGTTCCAGCTTTGTATCGTGGGAACCAATCCACCAGTGGTTCCCCTACTAGTGGATGACGGATGCCAAGCATGTTTGAATATGTAAGAGACAGCCAGAACGTTCGCGACTATATAGGTAAATTCCAGGCGTAAAATACATCTTAAAGTTTGTTTCATTTTATTCGTTTAACAAGAGAGTTTTGAGTTGCTTATTTTAATGACGTCAATGAGCTGAGAGCAGTGGTTGATTCTGGCTGGATTTTGGCGCAAGCCGCGCCCTGAAAGTCATTTCTGATTGTCCGTAATTCTGTACAGCCAATAAGAAGTGAGACGATTTGCCACCTAACGCATGAGACAGAGGTGCTGGTAATGGCAGAGGGAAGAAGGAAGTGGTGGACTAGCTTTCGAAGGAGCCGGTCATGCTGAAAGTGTCCAAACGCATTATGTGTAAAATGAAGTGATATTGTGACTTCCGCGTTTTGGTACAGTGATAAAGGTGGCTGGTGTTTACCATTAACTATTGTGAAATTTTAAGAGCCGAGAAATATTTTGTTCTGGAGAAATTCGCGTGTGTAAACATTAAACTAAAAGCGTGGTGGCAGTAAGTAAAAATTTTTACTGAGTATATATGGTGAGCAAAAACTTTACTTAAAGACAACCACTGAATGCCGTGTACAAAAGTAAATATCAGTTTATCGACTGTGTTACTCTCGTAAATGATTTCGGAACTGGATAGGAAAAGTTCTGGCTGTTTGAGTGTGACAAGGCTCAAATGTCTCTGAGCACTATGCGACTTAACTTCTGAGGCCATCAGTCGCCTAGAACTTAGAACTAATTAAACCTAACTAACCTAAGGACATCACGCACATCCATGCCCGAGTCAGGATTCGAACCTGCGACCGTAGCGGTCGCTCGGCTCCAGACTGTAGCGCCTAGAACCGCACGGCCACTCCGGCCGGCTGTGTGACGAGGACTGTGAACACATGTAGGCTGATGATCTTGCTTAATAGCAATAAAAAAATCCTAATGCTATTTTAAAAGCACCTATGGACTTAGAAATTTGAACAGCAACCCATTTCCGATTTATTCTTTACAGTTCACAAGACTATTTTCAGCGTTTTGTACTTATAGCGGCCTCCGACGTGTAGTAATGAAATCTCAGTTTCTTCAACACTGCTTTTCTTAGATCTCTTAAGCAGCTGCAGTCAGGAGTTACAAGAATCAAGTAGGAAAACGGAGTGGTCTTTCGCTGACGACCGAACTGGGGAAAAATGTAAGAATAAGAGGACTGGGGAAACTTTGAAAACAGCCAAATGGAATCTTAGAGCAATAATGAGCTAAGCAGGAAAACTAACAAAGGAATTAATGTCTTCAAAAACTGATACAGCTGTAATATCAGAAAGAAAGAAGAAACTACAATGTTTAAAAGCAATTAATTTAAAAGAAATTAAGAGCTGCATTTGTAATTATGATCAAAAGTATCCACAAAAATGTTGCAACTGTATGCATTCAGAGATAAAACATATGTGAAGTTGTTGAGAAAGCTGGTAAATATAATTGTTATATGCTCCGGATTATGGAAAAGCGAGGAAACGCATTTGTATACCATATTAGCCACCGAGTGAGATACACAGTTAAAGTTCAAACATATAAGTACTTATTAGGAAATAAATAACGTTAAATGAACATTTATTTTTTCTATATCCATGCTGCAATGTCTATTCTTGTTGTACAAGTGAATATTTAGCATTTCTCTTGTGATTTTTTTAATAACAATTGCTGTTATTTGAAATCCCACCAATCTTGGCTGAATATTTTCGTGCCATAAGCAAAGAAAGTACTGTTTAATTTTCTTAATAACATAAATTTCATTGTAACAAGGCAGCTACTAGCTACATCAGTGTCTGTTTTCATTATGAAGTTATATATTTATAAATCGTACTTCTTAGCATATTTTGTATTGTTACAGCGCAGAATAGTAAAATGTAGAAAATAAGAAACTTTTATTAAAACTCACTAAAATGGCCACTGGCAGAAACAAGTCATGGCAGAGACGGAAACAGAAATCGAGCTGGTATGTCGCAGTTTGGTCAGGCTCTCAGCACAATATGACACTGTCTGCTGAGTGAGAATGTGCATTCAGCAGAAACAAGAGCCCGCAGAACGTGGTCGTGCAGTAGCATTCTCGCTTCCCGCGCCCGGGTTCCCGGGTTCGATTCCCGGCGCGGTCAGGATTTTCTCTGGCTCGTGATGGCTGAGTGTTGTGTGATGTCCTTAGGTTAGTTAGGTTTAAGAAGTTCTAAGTTCTAGGGGACTGATGACCATAGATGTTAAGTCCCATAGTGCTCAGAGCCATTTGAACCAGAAACAAGACTGGGACAGAAAATCAGAGGAAAGGTGACAAGCATGTTCTTTAGCTCGTGAGGCATTTAGCAACAAACTATATCTCTTACACTAGATAATGTAGTGAGGAGCTGACACGGCAGTTAAGTGAATTTGGCAGAATAGACAGAGGACATTCGTTATGAACTCAGCCTCACATCATAGCCTCATAATTTATTCCTTTAAACCCTCCAGAGTAGGATATTTGTGTAGATTACAGCTCATTTAATTCTAAGAAAAAAATGACACAAAAAATAAAGAAACCATTAAGAATTCCGCAATTTATGTCATTTTTCCCAATAGAAAAAATGGCAAAGAACCTACAAAAATATCCCACCATCCTGTTATCTTTTAACTTATTCACCACAGTCTAAGATAAGCAAGGAAGTAAATGACCATGGATTTGGCCAATTTTACTTATAATCGTTTTCAAATATTCCCATCTTGTCAAGAATTTCACACCTAGCGAAAACATTGCGTTAGTAACCATATTTTATTTTTATTTTTTATTTTACTTTTATTTTATGTAAATTGTATTTATTGTTTCATTTATTTTTATTATACATTAGGTATAATATGAGAATTCTAGATCATTTACCATTTGCCTAAAATTTTTCTGATTTTTTCTTCCTTAGCAGACAAAATTATTGATGTTTTTTGAGTGTACACTTGGCAACAGTTGTTCCACATTCACAAGTAACTCTGATTTACTGGTATCTCTTTTCACATTCTTTGCATATACGATATCCACCAGTTCGATAATTATCCTCAAGAAAATCATCACGTTTTTTACTATTTATCTAAGGTATATTTTGGTCAAATAATCTTACATTGCATTTACACTGAAATAATTCCTCTTGTTTTATTCCTAATTCTAACATTAACATTTCTCATGTCTGGAAATAGAAACATTCTGTAAACGGAGCAGTTCAAAATCTTTCATCCAACAAAATTTCACTGTGCCACATACCTATATGTGCATTTGATGATGGCATAACAGCTGGAAACTAGTTTGCGTAGCACGTAATACATACTGTGGAATATTATATCAGTTTTTGTATGTGCTGCATACATAATGTATAAACTATTCTACCACGAACCTATAAAATAGTCAGTCAATGCGATACTAAATAACTTCCATGGAACGTCATGTGACAAATATTTTGTGTAGCTGAATGAAATGGAAACTCTAACATTAATAATACAGTTTTTCTGTATTACTTATTGTCTGTCAGATGTACGTTTGATATACTGAGGAGAATATAGAAAAATTCGGGCTCATACGGAGGTGAATAGGTAGTCGTTTTTCCCTCTCTCTGTCTGCGAATGGAACGGGAAAGTAAAGGACTAGTTGTGGTAGAGGGTACCCTCCACTACGTGCCGTACGGTGGCTTGCGCTGTGTGTATGTGGATGTAGATATAGAATCTTACTCGATATTGTGGTCTACGGCTCTAGAGTTGGGGCTCATAGAGTCAGAAAGATAAGGACAGTACAGGCGCTACGGCGAGCGCAAAGGAGTGTGCTGATGTGAAAAACACCGACTGAGGTGAGGTGGGTGGTATTAGGCTTTCTACTTCTTGACCTAGCAGTAAGAAAGAGAGGTGCACAATGCTGGCTCAAAACGAGCGAATATGATGATTTAAAGGAGATAAAGAGCTCAAGAGCAATAACGAATAAGGAAATCAAAGCATGGACTGATAGAGAATAGCAAGAAATCTGGGACAGGGCAGAAACAGGACAGAAACAGGCCAGAAATGGGGCAGAAACAGAACCTGCCACTTCCTTCCTAACACAGAAGAAAGATCAAGAAGGAAATACTTCCTTCCGACCAAGGGAGCTATACACTACGCGTCGGGACATGGTCAGTATACCATCTACTTACTGAAATACGGCAGGCGCACAACAGACACTTGTGAATGTGTAGCAATTGGGATCCAGGATGACATCGTCTGGGAGAGTGTCTTTAGGCAAGATATTGTAGACCAGAATAGGAACGCATTTGGAGATGCAACGGTTTCTAGCATAATAAGGAATGAGGGACTGTGATATAAGCTGAACTCGGTCACAGATAAAATATCAGATTATAAACTGCCAGCGTGCATGGGTGAGAGACAACCAAGAAGAGGCCATACGTCATGACAACAAGACGCGCCATGGCAGTACACCCACCAATAATAATCTTCTGGAAGCAGTGAGGAAATGAGCCTTTAAGAGGACCGGGAAGGTCCCTCCGAGAGCATGACAGCCATCTCATAATTTCCACGCCTTGGATGACAAAGCCCCTGAGAATCCTGTGTTGCAGCTCACCACGCCGGGAGAAGACCGTCCAGACAAATGAGAGATCCAGCTTGGTTTTAATACAAAGAACAACAGTATAGTGTAATGTTGCATAGTATAATGCTGTGTAGTATAATGTGGTAGTAGTGTAGTCCAGAATTATTAAGTACAAAATTTGTAACTTATTAATGCCGCATAGTGTAATAGACCGCCGGCCGGTGTGGCCGTGCGGTTCTAAGCATTTCAGCTTGGAACCGCGTGACCGCTAAGGTTTCAGGTTCGAATCCTGCCTCGGGCATTGATGTGTGTGACGCCCTTAGGTTAGTTAGATTTAAGTAGTTCTAAGTTCTAGGGGACTGATGTCCACAGATGTTAAGTCCCATAGTGCTCAGAGCCATTTTGTAATAGACCAGTAGTGTGTGCCTTCTGGATTCCGGATGAACAGGTATCTGTGGGTTAGGTGGCCGAATGGTGGTATGTAGAGTTTTTTAGTTATTATTAGTGTTATTATTGTTTTAATATAGTTGTTGTAAATACATTAACCCCCTTCCCATTAACTACGAGGAGTGTTTTTTTAATCAAGTACAGTTTTCAAATTAAAAAAAGACGTACTAAGATATCTCAAAAATTTTATTTTTACATGAAAGCCTTTACCTTAATCTACGCACTGACACCGTTGCAGTCCGATTCTTTCTTGTTTACGTTGTGTGCTGAGTGTTTAAGATGCCTCCGATAATCGTGAGTCGCGTCGTCTGTAAAGTACGGGCTGTTATAAGATTTCTTAGTGCTAAAGGCCTAAAAGCGATCGATATTCATCGTGAGATCTGTGCAGTTTACGGGGAAAACATTATGAGTGATGGAATGGTAAGAAAGTGGGTGAGAGCATTTAAAAATCGCCGCACAAGTGTGCATGATGAACAACGGAGTGCGCGCCCATCGGTCGTTAATGAAAGTTTGGTGCAGGAAGTGGACAATAAGGTGAGAGAAAACAGACGCTTTTACGATTTCCTCCTTGCGGGATGACTTTCCTAATGTTTCTCGTAGTGTTTTGTATGGCATTGTGACCGAGCACTTGAGTTACCGAAAATTGTGCGCACGTTGAGTACCGAAAATGTTGACGGATGTGCACAAAACCAAACGTTTAGACAGTGCATTGACTTTCCTTGAGCGGTACCACAACGACGGTGATGATTTCTTAACCCAAATTGTTACGGGCGATGAAACATGGCTGGCCTACGTTACACCAGAATCAAAGCAACAGTCCATGGAAGTTGAGCAAGGGCATCGTTTTGCTGCAACACAATGCCCGTCCGCATGTGGCGAATCAGACCAAAGATCTCATCACATCTTTTCGACGGGAAACTCTAGATCATCCTCCGTACAGGCCCGTTCTTGCGTCCAGTGACTACCATCTGTTCCTGCACTTGAAGAAACACCTGGGCAGTCAGCGTCTTCAAGACGATAACGAAGTCCAAACATTGGTGATGCAGTGATTAACAAGTTAGGCGGTAGACTACTATGAGGAGGGTATTCAAAAACTGGTACATGACAAGTGCCTCAATACAAACGAAAATTATGTAGAAATGTATATTAAGGTACAGGTTTCCAAGTAAAAATAAAATTATTCAGGTATTTTAGCACGTCTTTTTATAATTTCAAAACGGTACTTTAAAAACACGCCTCGTACCACAATGCTTAGTTATTCATAAAATATCTGGAACTATGTGAAAATATTATGTGCTTTATTCACGACAATCCATGTACAACATTCTTACGGTTCTTTTACGTAGATAGCAGACAAAAACAAAATAGCAGATAGATAAATGAATAAGTAAACGCTTTAAGATGGCGTTGCTCATCCCCGTTTTGCTGCCATATTGATTCCCTGAAACTGTGAGTGTGTTGTCAGCTAGTAAATTTTGCTGTCGTAATATCTGAAGTACTAGGGGTTCTTTCATTTCATACATTGTTTCGGCCCTTTATGTTCGACTGTAATGGACATCAGTTAACATATGGACTTGGCTGTTCAGAAATGATAAACGCCAGAAAAGCACTCTTATCTACTGTACGTGTTACGGTATGGTGGGCACTCACCATCATCAGCTTCTCGTACTCTTCCTCGATTATGGAGCCGTTGAAGTACCGGTAGCGGGCGTGCACGTCCGGGAAGTAGAAGCCCTTGCGGCACACACACTTGTAGCTGCCGCGCCGGAACCCGAGACCCGGCAGCGGAACGCACTGAAAAGAAGCACACGTTCCAATCATTCCACATACTGCGAAAGTGGGGAAGCATTAAAGTATCTACAGACGGAAATTAAGCACGAAATGTGGCAGGGGGGTAGCCTAAAGAAAGACGAAATAGCAGCGGTAATGAAATTAGCGACGAATTTAACATCAAACTTGGGAACCACATAGCAGACGAATGAATTCTAACTTTTTTAAGAGTCAGTAATTGTATGTATCAATAGACCTTCCAGAGAAAAACGAAAGAATTACCTATAGTATCTCACACACACAGGATACTAATATCTTCCATGCATGGACCGCCGGCCGATGTGGCCGAGCGGTTCTAGGCGCTTCAGTCTGGAACCGTGTGACCGCTACCGTTGCACATCCTGCCTCGGGCACGGATGTGTGTGATGTGCTTAGGTTATTTAGGTTTAAGTAGTTCTAAGTTCTAGGGGACTGATGACCTCCGATGTTAAGTCCCATAGTGCTCAAAGCCACTTGAACCATTTTTTTTTTTTTTTGCATGGACCCAGTAAAATAGTATTTCGCAAAGTCAAGTGAAACATCTGTTGTTGTTGTTGTTGTGGTCTTCAGTCCTGAGACTGGTTTGATGCAGCTCTCCATGCTACTCTATCCTGTGCAAGCTTTTTCATCTCCCAGTACTTACTGCAACCTACATCCTTCTGAATCTGCTTAGTGTATTCATCTCTTGGTCTCCCCCTACGATTTTTACCCTCCACGCTGCCCTCCAATACTAAATTGGTGATCCCTTGATGCCTCAGAACATGTCCTACCAACCGATCCCTTCTTCTGGTCAAGTTGTGCCACAAACTTCTCTTCTCCCCAATCCTATTCAATACTTCCTCATTAGTTATGTGATCCACCCATCTAATCTTCAGCATACTTCTGTAGCACCACATTTCGAAAGCTTCTATTCTCTTCTTGTCCAAACTATTTATCGTCCATGTTTCACTTCCATACATGGCTACACTCCATACGAATACTTTCAGAAATGACTTCCTGACACTTAAATCAATACTGGATGTTAACAAATTTCTCTTCTTCAGAAACGCTTTCCTCGCCATTGTCAGCCTACATTTTATATCCTCTCTACTTCGACCATCATCAGTTATTTTGCTCCCCAAATAGCAAAACTCCTTTACTACTTTAAGTGTCTCACTTCCTAATCTAATTCCCTCAGCATCACCCGACTTAATTAGACTACATTCCATTATCCTTGTTTTGCTTTTGTTGATGTTCATCTTATATCCTCCTTTCAAGACACTGTCCATTCCATTCAACTGCTCTTCCAAGTCCTTTGCTGTCTCTGACAGAATTACAATGTCATCGGCGAACCTCAAAGTTTTTATTTCATCTCCATGAATTTTAATACCCACTCCGAATTTTTCTTTTGTTTCCTTTACTGCTTGCTCAATATACAGATTGAACAACATCGGGGACAGGCTACAACCCTGTCTTACTCCCTTCCCAACCACTGCTTCCCTTTCATGTCCCTCGACTCTTATAACTGCCATCTGGTTTCTGTACAAATTGTAAATAGCCTTTCGCTCCCTGTATTTTACCCCTGCCACCTTTAGAATTTGAAAGAGAGTATTCCAGTCAACATTGTCAAAAGCTTTCTCTAAGTCTACAAATGCTAGAAACGTAGGTTTGCCTTTCCTTAATCTTTCTTCTAAGATAAGTCGTAAGGTCAGTATTGCCTCACGTGTTCCAGTATTTCTGTAGTAACAAAAAATCACAATAATTATGATAAAATTATGTTGCCGGTATGTATGCGATTATAAGGTCCTTAGACGTGAGAAATCTTCCACGTTGAATATTTTTTAAACTGTACAGATTCCCAGAAATATCCTTTTCCAACCCAAGTGCTCGCCTACGTTGTCTTGATAGTCCACTTTCCCCACGATGTAAGCAAAAGATTTTATCAACAAAGTGGTGAGTTGTATGCCTTTAGACAATGGTGTTTGTATTTCACTGCAAGCTTTTTGTTTCGGGGGCACTTTCAAATATCGCACTGTACGAATCCTGGGATTATGTACACGTAATTGATTTCACAAGGTAAATAGTTTTCGAGGAAACTTTGTACTCGTTTCCAACAATAACCGTGTTCACGGAACGTAAGTAATAATGCACTGACTCAAACTTTACGCTTCCCGCAGCATCATAAACAGCCCAAAAAAATTAATGTATTACGTACAGTCATTTGGGATAATCGAATTTGTATTGCAGCAACAATTATCAATATTTAGTCACGAATCCTGTAGAGACGAATGGAAAAACTGGTAGAAGCCGACCTCGGGGAAGATCAGTTTGGGTTCCGTAGAAATATCGGAACACGTGAGGCAATACTGACCCTACGACTTATCTTAGAAGCCAGATTAAGGAAAGGCAAACCTACGTTCCTAGCATTTCAAGACTTAGAGAAAGCTTTTGACAATGTTGACTGGAATACTCTCTTTCAAATTCTAAAGGTGGCAGGGGTAAAATACAGGGATCGAAAGGCTACTTACAATTTGTACAGGAACCAGATGGCATTTATAAGAGTCGAGGGGCATGAAAGGGAAGCTGTGGTTGGGAAGGGATGGAGACAGGGTTGTAGCCTCTCCGTGATGTTATTCAATCTGTATATTGAGCAAGCAGTGAAGGCAACAAAAGACAAATTCGGTGTAGGTATTAAAATCCATGGAGAAGAAATAAAAACTTTGAGGTTCGCCGATGACATTGTAATTCTGTCAGAGGCAGCAAAGGACTTGGAAGAGCAGTTGAACGGAATGGATAGTGTCTTGAAAGGAGGATATAAGATGAACATCAACAAATGCAAAACCAGGATAATGGAATGCAGTCGAATTAAGTCGGTGAGGCTCAGGAATTAGATTAGGAAATGAGACACTTAAAGTAGTAAAGGAGTTTTGCTATTTGGGGAGCAAAATAACTGACGATGGTCGAAGTAGAGAAGATATAAAATGTAGACTGGCAATGGCAAGGAAAGCGTTTCGGAAGAAGAGAAATTTGTTAACATCGAGTATAGATTTAAGTGTCAGGAAGTCGTTTCTGAAAGTATTTGTATGGAGTGTAGCCATGTATGGAAGTGAAACATGGACGATAAATAGTTTGGACAAGAAGAGAATAGAAGCTTTCGAAATGTGGTGTTACAGAAGAATGCTGAAGATTAGATGGGTAGACCTCATAATCAATGATGAAGTATTGAATAGAATTGGGGAGAAGAGGAGTATGTGGCGCAACTTGACAAAAAGAAGGGACCGGTTAGTGGGACATGTTCTGAGGCATCAAGGGTCACAAATTTAGCATTGCAGGCAGCGTGTAGGGTGAAAATCGTAGAGGGAGACCAAGAGATGAATACACTAAGCAGATTCAGAAGGATGTGGGTTGCAGTAAGTACTGGGAGATGAAGAAGATTGCACGGGATAGGGTAGCATGGAGAGCTGCATCAAACCAGTCTCAGGACTGAAGACCACAACAACAACAACATTTATGAATATCTTCTGAACTTTAACTAACGATGTATCATAGCGTCTGGTCTAGTAATAGTGTCTGTGACTAGTAACGAAAATGTTCCGAGTCTTCGGTTTGAACCTAGCCACTACTTTAGTTCCGCATTAAAATAACCAACATAGGCGGCTGAATACCTCCATCATTGTCAAAGAGAGAGGAGGAGCAGACAGAGATTCAGGCTCTCTCTTGCCCTTGTGGCGGGATATTGCCCCAGAAGGGTGTAAGAATCAGCAAGTATCAACGGAATGAGGCTGCAGAAGGCATTGGAAAAAACCTCATTAACGACAGTTAACGTGTATCCACACGACATGTCGCCCGTAATTGAAAAAGTGTCATGTTGATTTCTTCTTTGGCAGAAGATTCTGGGTTAGTCTCTCATTTGATCCTCCAGGAGAGAACAGCGCATGGGATGGGTGTCTATGAGAAAAGCATGGAATAACCGACGAAAGAGTAACATCCTATGAGTCAGAGCGTGGAGTATCAGAAATTCGAAAGTGGTAGGGAAGCTGGAAAATGTGTAAAGGGAAATACAAAGCTCTATATAGATACAGAAGGAGCCAGTGAAATGAAATGGAAAGAATATAAAGATTTCTGATCTGACGAATGTAGAATGTTATCAACAGCAGTAGAATGTAGTACAAAAGAGGTAGGATTCATTCTGAATAGGAAGATAGGGAGGAGGGTGAGTTAGTACGAAGAATTCGGAGGTAGGTTTGTTCTCGTCAGATTCTTACCAGTGCCAACCACAGGTACACATGTCGATGACGCTAACAAAAGATGAAGAGATAGAGAAAATATTTGAGTATATTGAATGGGTAATTCGGTATGTAAAGGCAGATTATAATATATCAGTCATGGGAGACAGAATGCAGTTGTAAGGGAAGGAATAGAAGAAATACGACACAATATAGCCCTGGTAGTAGGAACGGAAGAAGAGAAATAGTAATTGAGTTTCCAGAATGAGATTTTCACTCTGCAGCGTAAGTTTCAGTAATTGAGTTATGCAACATATTTCAGTTGGTAACATTAAATACACAGTTCAAGACTCACACGAGGAAAAGGTATACTTGGAAAATGCCCGGAAACACCGGAATATTCCAATTAGATTACATTATGGTCAAGCAGAGATTCTGAAATCAGATACTGGAATGAATATGCACCCAGGAGCAGATATATACTCAGATCAGGATTTAGTTATGGTGAAGACTAAATTGAGGTCTAGGCGAATCGACTATAAGAACCAGAGTGGAAGGATGTGGGATATTGATGTACTGCAGAAGGATGAGAAGCGTTTGAAGTTTATTATAGATGTGGATACTGTGATTAGGAGTACTAAAGCTGGGAGAAACATCCGACAATGTAAAACTGTGCAAGATAATTTAAATTCTCTAGTTCATTGGTGACGCGACTTGTTACTTGCGAAGCAGTCGACTAAACGAACTTCTGCATGGTTGCCAGGACATTTATGACATGGAATGTTAAGATTCATCAATTACTGTGACAGCTAGTAGCTCAAATATAGGAGTAGCAAATGGAATTCATAAGACGTAGGTTTTGCAGTAACACTTTTTCTTATTTTGGAAGCAGCAAATATTTCAGAAAGTGAAAATTTTACAAGTATGTTGACGAAACATTGCTGCGGTAAACACTCCATCATTGCCGCAATCGTAGTTCAGCAGAATATGAGTAGGATCTGCTAATTCATGAAACGACGTTTTTATACTCAACAAAATTTACTTAACAAATTAAATGTTGAATCATTAGTGTGATTATTCAGAATATTTCATACGGATGATGATCGAATGTCGTGGTATTACTCGGTCCCATATTGACAATCGCTTTTAATACAAAGAGTTGCAAAACAATGCCTAGAACTTTTCAAAGTATTCATAGGTGGAATCGTGCACACATGGTCGGATTCGGATTTCCATTGTAGCATGACACAATGTGATCTCCCAACTTTAGGCAGGAGGTGTGGCCACAAGTAGAAACGAGCAGAAACTGGTAAAAACAATAGAAAACTTAATAACATCCCAGCGATTATTATTCCAATTTCTGTGACTTATGTGAAGTCCAGCTATGGGTAACGCTTATATATAGCGATGACAACAGCTTTGTTAACAGCAGGAAGGCTGAAAACTGCTTTCAGAAACGATTTCCTAACAGTAAAATTTATATTCGACATTGGCGTGTTAATATTCTCAGGAAAGCTATTCTTGTTATTTCCAGTCTACATTTTATACCCGTTTTACTTCTGCTGCCGTCAGGTATTTTGTTGGCTATATAGACGAACTCGTATACTACTTTCTGCGTCACATTTCCTAACTTAATTCCCTCAGAGTCGCCTGACTTAGTGCGACTGCAGTTTATAACCCTTCTATTTATGTCTATACAACAAAAGAACGAAAAGTCTCGAGTGACTATTGTGAGACGAGGCGTGAAGAGGCGACGGCGGCGGCAACGGTCGCATTTCGTAAAAGTAACACATCGAGCCATCGAGCGCATGAAAAGTCCGCAGAGAATATCTCACCAGCAAAATAGATCTCTATATATATTCTATGAGTGGAAAGAGGGTATACAGTGTAGTACAGTAAAGGCTGGCTGTCGTTCTGAATATACGTAGCAGACTAGAATTTGTAACCGCAAAGCAGAATTTAAGAAAAATTCATCTGACTTCTCCTCTGTCTGCAGTAACATGCGTTAGAAAGTTCCAATGCCAAGAAAACTAAAAATATAATGTGCTACATGAGTTTTATCGACCTCAAGGTCCCAAACCAATGAGACTAATACCACACTATTTGACCATCTGTTCATTAAGGGACTTGATGCAATTTTAAATTCATCTCACCTTCTTTCAGAGAACGATATATCCTGAAGCACAGCTTACCGGAGTGAGACAGCTGGCATCTTAAAATACATCACAATTCATTTCGTACTCAAATCCCCATCCCCGACGTTGCATTCTCCCCTTGCGAACGTGGTTGTGGGTCTACTTCACGTATCTAAGGCCCTCTATCTATACAAACGATTTAGGAGACAACCTGAGCAGCACTTTTAGGTCGTTTTCAGACGATGCTGTCATTATTTTTCTGGTGAAGTCATCAGAATATCAAAACCAACGATTTATATAAGCTATCCTTACGGTGTGAAGATTGGAAATTGATTCTAAACAATGAAAAATATAAGGTCATCCATATGCGTACGAAAGGGCATCCGCTCAACTTCGATTTCACGATACATCAATCAAATCTAACGTCCGTAATTCAACTAAATACCTAGGAATTACATTTACGGACCACTTGAATTGGAATGAATACATAGAGAATTTGGGGAACCTGAACCAAAGACTGTATTTTACTGACGGAAAACTTAGATTATGCAACAGATCTACTACAGAGACTCTCTACACTACGCTTGTCCGCCATCCTTTGGTATACTACTGACAAGGGAACCTCCCCATCGCACCCCCCTCAGATTTAGTTATAACTTGGCACAGTGGATAGGCCATGATAAACCGAACACAGATCAATTGAGAAAACAGGAAGAAGTTGTGTGAAACTGTGAAAAAATAAGAAAATATACAAACTGAGTAGTCCATGCGCAAGATAGGCAACATCAAGGAGCAAGCGAGCTGAGGAACGCCGTGGTTTCGTGGTAGGGTGAGCAGCTGCAGAAGGAGCGGTCCTTGGTTCAAGTCTTCGCACAAGTGAAAATTTTACTTTCTTTATTTTTGCATAATTATTGTCTGTCCGTTCGTTCATTGACGTCTCTGTTCACTGTAATAAGTTTAGTGTCTGTGTTTTGCGACCGCATCGCAAAACCGTGCGATTAGTAGACGAAAGGACGTGCCTCTCCAATCGGAACCGAAAACATTTGATCGCAAGGTCATAGGTCAACCGATTCCTCCACAGGAAAACACATCTGATATATTCTATACGACACTGGTGACGACATGTGCGTCACATGATAGGAATATGTTGTCGACCCACCTAACTTGTACACTTTGCGAATGGGTATAAAGATTCTTCTACCTTGCCCGATTTAGGTTTTCTTGTGGATGTAATAATCACTCCGAAAAATGTGATGAAAACGTAAGAGTTTGTCACATAAACTGAAAATAAAGAATTAAAGTTTTCACTCGATGGAAGATTTGAACCAAGGACCCTTCGTTCCGCAGCTGCTCACGTTACCACGAGACCACGGCGTTCTTGTAATTCCAGTGCCTTGATGTTGCCTATCTTGCAGTAAACTACTCAGTTTGTATATTTCGCTTATTTTTTCACAGTTCCACACAACTTCTTCTTGTTTTCTCAATTGATCTGTGTTCAGTTTTTCAAGGCCTATCCAATGTGCCAACTTATAACTAAATCTGAGGGGGGTGCGATGGGGAAGTTCCCTTGTCAGTGATGTCGGATCCTTATCAGACACGATTAACCGAGTACGCCGAGAAAGTTCAAAGAATGTCAGTGCGTTTTGTATTATCGGGAAATAGGGGAGAGAGTGTCACGGGCATGATACAGGATTTGAGGTGTAAATCGTTTAAACAATGGCGTTTCTCGTTGCGGCGCTATCTTCTCACGAAATTTCAATCACTAGCTTCCTCCTGTGAATGCTAAAATTTTTTGTTCACGGCAACGTACGCTAGGAGAAACAGTGATCATAATAAAAAACGGAAAACCAGAGATCGTAGGGAAGGTAATAGGTGTTCTTTTTATGTGCTCGGTGTTCAAGAGTGGAATAATAGAGAATTAGTGTGAGGTGGTTCGACGAGGCTTCGGCCAGCCGCTTAAGTGTGACATGCATAGTAACCATGTAGATGGGCTGAAAACATAAAATCAGTGCCCCGGCAAGTACTGGGACGCAACGCGCTCTTCCGCACATCGAAGGCGGTTCTGCAACATAAATTGCCCACCTGCCTCGATACTGCTGCATATCTGCACACGTAACTCCTGACTACAGCTACTTAAGAGATCTCAGAAAAGCAATGTTGAAGAAACTGAGATTTCATAACTACACGCCGGAGACCGATACAAATACAAAACGCTGAAAATAGTCATGTAAAACCTTAAAGAATAATTCGGAAATGTGTTGCTGTTCAAGTTTCTAAGTTCAAAGGTCCTTTTAAACTTGCATTAGGATTTTCTTATAGCTATCAAGCAAGATCATCAGTCCACATGTGTTCAGATCATTAAAGTTCCTGCTCACAGTCCTCGTCACACTCAAACAGCCAGAACCTTTCCTATCCAATTCCGAAATCATTTACAAGAGTAACACAGTCAATAAACTGATATTTACTTTGCAGTCGGCATTAAATGGCTGTCTTTAAATAAAGTTTATGCTCGTCATAAATACTAACTAAAAAAGAAATTTACTTAGTACCGCCACGCTTTTAGTTCAAAGCTTACACACGCAATTTTCTCCAGAACAAAATATCTGTCGACTCTTAAATTTTCACAAATAGTTAATGGTAAACACCAGCTACATTTATCACTGTACCGAAACGCGGAAGTCACGATATCACTTCATTTTACACATAATGCATTCGGACACTTTCATCATGACCGGCTCCTTCGAAAGCTAGTCCACCACTTCCTTCTTCTCTCTGCCGCTACAAGCAACTCTATCTCATGCTTTAGGGGGCATAAACGTCTCACTTCTTATTGGCTGCACAGAATTACAGCCAATGAGAACTGACTGTCAGGGCACGGCCCGCGCCAAAATCTAGCGAGAACCAACCACTGCTCTCACCTCATTGACGTCATTAACATAAGCAACTCATAACTCACTTGTTAAACAAATAAAATGAAATAAACTTTAAGCTGTAATTTGCATCTGCAATTTAACTATACAGTCGCAAACGTTCTCGCTGTCTCTTACATATTCAAACATGCTTGGACATCCGTCATCCACTAGTAGGGGTACCACTTGTGCATTCGTTCCCAAGATGCAAAGCTGGAACGCTTGCAATTACCTGTAGAGAATTACAAACTGAAAATTAAATATTGGCGAATGTCTCACATACACTCACACAAGTACTCTCTTTCACACCCACCTTAACACAAAACACTAATATCTACTAGAAATTCTTAAAGTTATTAGTACAGTAAAATTACGAATGTTTTTCTAAAATGAGAACTTTGCAAATTTTAATCTAAACACTGAATGGGTTATCATATATTTTCAAATAGTCACAGTTGGTGAACTATTAACATATATACCGGGTGATCAAAAAGTCAGTATAAATTTGAAAAATGAATAAATCACGGAATATGTAGATAGAGAGTTACAAATTGACAAACATGCTTGGAATGACATGGGGTTTTATTAGAACCGAAAAAATACAAAAGTTCAAAAAATGTCCGACAGATGGCGCTTCATCTGATCAGAATATCAATAATTAGTATAACAAAGTAAGACAAAGCAAAGATGATGTTCTTTACAGGAAATGCTCAATATGTCCACCATCATTCCTCAACAATAGCGGTAGTCGAGGAATAATGTCCGGAGCTATGGTGAGGCATTGGCGTCGGATGTTGTCTTTCAGCATCCCTAGAGATGTCGGTCGATCACGATACACTTCCGACTTCAGGTAACACCAAAGCCAATGATCGCACGGACTGAGGTCTGGGGACCTGGGAGGCCAAGCATAAGGAAAGTGGCGGCTGAGTACACGATCATCACCAAACGACGCGCGCAGGAGATCCTTCTCGCATCTAGCAGTATGGGGTGGTTCTAATAAGACCCTATGTCATTCCAAGCATGTGTGTCAATTTTTACCTCTCTATCTACATTATTCCGTGGTTTATTAAGTTTTCAAATTTATATTGACTTTTTGATCACCCGGTAAATTGATTTAGTTTTTTAAGTGTCGGATAATTACGTTTTTTACTGACCTTATTTTTGTAACTTCCAAATCATGATAGTTATTGACATCAGAGTTTGACGGATTGTTCCTTTACACAACAGAAGTTTATGTACCTAATATGAAGTTCCTCAGGCTACTTCTATATCAGTATATTAATTTTTGTAGTTCCAGAGAATGTAGCTACTCTGTATGCGCCTCTCCGCTACTTTCACACGCCGCAGTCACGCCATATGGTCATGACGCACGTCTGCAGCACAGAGTTCACCCGCTGCAGATCGTATAAGATTCTGACTGCTTACACTGCAGCCCACATACATTCATACAAGAAAGCTTTGATAGACAAATTGGCGATCGTGCCCTAGCTGCGACGCCTCACTACGAGCGGTTACACATTACGAGGGAGGCTGGAATACGTATTCAAAGCTAAATAAGCACTAAACCAAAGTCAACAGTGGCAACTTCTGCCGGGGGACCCTCGTCGTCGAACTTCTCATGCTCAGTCGCCTTGCAACATATTTTTCCACTTTTATGATGCTGAGAAATCCCCATCAGCGCATGGCAACTGATGATCAAGTTACCATATATATTATCCGAAATCGTAGATTATGTGTTTAACTGTAAATCAGGGACGAAAATTTTCACCTATCCTTGTGATGTAGCCACTTTTCTGATATTCTTTCCACACCTCTCTATATGGTTTACTGGGTTTATCCAACTTACGATGAGTATTAACTTCGATAAACGATCAGTTTCGACGTTTGTCAAAATAAGAGTGAAACGATCTGAATAGCTTGCTGTTAATGAGCAAAGTTTCAGAGTGTTATGATTACCACTTGCGGATTTACTAAAACGTTTGACGTATTACTTGAGTAATATACAGAAATGAGACGACGCCTTCTTGACTTCGACACTATCGCCATCTGACATGGTGATCAGCCTGCTATGTCACCCGGTGTGTTTAAACTACCGAGCGGGCGGATGGAGGGACGTTGTGGCAGGCACCGTGATGTGAAAGAGAGCATGCGGTCTTGGGCTTCATCATGTTATTCGAGTGTCCAAAAACTGACTCTCAACATACAATCCCACGAAATGAGTTTCATATATGTTTCCAAATTTATGTTGACAGAAAACTGAAACCTTCCCAGAAGGTACCTAACTCGTAGGTCTTTATAGGTAAAATTAGTACCTTGAAAAACATATAAATAATTGCAGCCCCTATATCATAAAACTAGTCTTACTTTGAAATGAGTGAATATATATTTTTGAGATGATGAAACATCGTGTGACGCCCGATGCAAGGACCTCTTTTAAATATTGCAACAGGCAGGGAATTGCCTATGGTTTAACCAAACAGTATATTTCCAGGCTTGTGTGGGTACCATCCACAGTTTTTTATTTAATTCTTGGACGTGCAGTCATCAGGCCTTTTATCAGATGGATCGTTCTTTATTTTAGAATTACTGTACAGAGCCACTTGCAATTAAAACGACTTGATGCTCTACAACAATGAAGATGTTTCGGCATGTCTGCATGAAGTTCTGACTGGCAACGACGTAACTCTTTACGAAATTAACGATGCTGGTAACAATAAGATCGGTTTCCATTCAGTAGCGGAGAGCAGAAATTAAAATTTACTGCCATTGAATGTAGTATGGTATTCTAACAGTTACGAGTACATCTCCGTATTAATTCTTTGTACACACAAAGTAATGCTATCGACACGGGATCTAAGATTGATTCCATGTTTATAGATTTCTGGAAGGCTTTTGCCACCGTTCATCACAAGAGGTTTCTAAATAAATTGGTGCATATGGAGTATCGTTTCAGTTGTGTATTGGATTCGCGATTTCGTTCCAGAAAGGTCATATTTTGTGGTAGCTGACGGAAAGTCATTGAGTAAAACAGGAGTGATATCCTCTATTCCCTAAGGATGTGTTATGGGCCCTCTCCTGTTCCTAATCTCAATGAACGATTTAGGAGACAGTCTCTTTGTTTGTGGATGATGCTGCCAGATTCCGTCTCGTAAAGACGTCAGAAGATCAGAACAATAACAAAATGATTTAGGCATAATAGCTGTATGGTTCGAAAAGTGGTAGTTGTCCATGAATAAGGAAAAGTGTAAGATCACTCACATGACTACGAAATGAAATCCGTTGAATTTCTGTAGTACGACAGATCACGTAAATTTAAAAGCTCTCAATTCAACGAAATATGTGGGAATTACAATTACGAACAACTTATACTGGAACGATCACATAGATAATGTTATAGGGAAGGCAAAGCAGATACTGCGTTTTATTGGCAGAATACTTAGAAGAGGCAATTAATCTACTAAAGCGACTACCTATTGTAATATTTCTGGCTTTATAGCCATCAAACCCACACACAAGAAGCTCTTCTTAGAGCAGATGAGAGGGCAGCAGAGGGAAGATGTAATGTGGTGTGAAATATCGCTGACAGATGGTTTATTTGGTATTGGTATCGTGAGAAAGATCGCCTTAATTGGGTCCTTCTCCGCGATTGGTAGCTGCGTTCGAAATTGCTTGACAAAATGACAGTCGTCTTTTATAAATATTACAACATAACAGCGTATTTGCTTGCAGTTCATAATAAAGCATCTCTCAGTTGCGGGCTATCATTCCTTTATTTCGCAAGTATTCGTAACCAGCAGTATAATAAACTAATTCTAAAGCAAAAGGCAAACGAAACACTTTGGCGATTTTCGGATCGCGCCTAACTTGAATGGCGGGCGAAGTGGTTCGGCTGTAAGATCAGAGCTGGTTCGGCAGTCACGGCGGATTCTTCAATCCCGGAGGACGGAAATGTTGTCTACCGCTTGTATATGTGAGAGATGGTTCGGTAGTGTCGCTGGACAGACATTTTTGCCACCCGGAGTCGCCGAGCAGTTCTAGGCGCTACAGTCTGGAACCGTGCGACTGCTACGGTCGCAGGTTCGAATCCTGCCTTGGGCATGGATGTGTGTGATATCCTTGGGTTAGTTAGGTTTAAGTAGTTCTAAGTTCTAGGGGAATAGGTGACGGATGACCTCAGAAGTTCCCCACTTGAAGAGTCTTCATGCTAGCAGGCGGCACAGTGTGCAGAGCAGAACGAAGCAGTCATGGGCAACAGCTGAGACAGAGCAAGCAGTGGCAGGTGTAGCCAACACTGCACAGCACGTTTGGAGTGCAGCGAGCAGTGCAGCCCACAGCCAAGGGAATCAGCGGTAGCAAGTCGACGAAGAAAATAGTGTGAGTGTTGCTCTTGCATATAGCAGTCTAATATTTGTAATTGGCACATTAATATTAGTAGAGTGTCTGGGGAAAAGGAAGTAAGATACGCTCTCAGGAGTAGAGGAGTTCAGTCCCATAGTAGTAGCAACGATCCGGTCGGTTAG
Source organism: Schistocerca piceifrons (assembly GCF_021461385.2). Taxonomy (NCBI): domain Eukaryota; kingdom Metazoa; phylum Arthropoda; class Insecta; order Orthoptera; family Acrididae; genus Schistocerca; species Schistocerca piceifrons. The sequence continues at coordinate 685,823,571 of NC_060142.1, read as the reverse complement.
ATACAAATAAATGGTAGTGAAGTCAGTTTGGAGTTTAATGATACGTCAGATTTAGTCACAAATAACCAAAGTGTAAACGTAAATTCTAATTTGGTAATGAATCCGGAAAAGAAAAATCAATATCCGATAGTAACATTGAGAATTCAGAAGCAGCCATGAGTGATTCCACTGGAAATGTAGAGTTAACCAATACCGAGGGAAGCAGAAATGTTGATTTAGCGGCTAACCATCATAATGTAAACCGACCATTTGTAGTATCCAGTCCAAATGTAATGATTCATTGGAATGACGATGCCAGAGAAAATGTCTCTGACGTTGGCATTGCTAATGAGACAATGTTGAGTTACATACGTCATGGTACAGCATCAACTGACATGTTAATATCTCACGATGACGATTGGGGTCTGAGGTCTATGCTCAAATTAATTTCGCAAGTACAAAAAGTGGTAAATAAAGCACAAAAAGAAAATTAGGATTAATTAAATAAAGCACTAAAAGAATACAAGGAGGAATGACATGATAGAGAAAATGGATGAGGTGTTTAACCAAGTCACTGAAGGAATAGCTCAAAATAACAATACAAATCTTGAAGCTAAGGGTGAGAGGTGTTGTAAGGAAAGAGATTATGAAACAAAAGAATGGGGTAAATAGAAGTTTTTAAGACAGACCTATTTCTATGCCATCGGTGTTTGCTAAAGTTATCGAGACGGTTGTATATACAAGGTTACTGCAGCATTTAAATTCACATAATTTGCTGTCAAATGTACAGTTTGGTTTTAGAAATGGCTTAACAACTGAAAATGCTATAGTCTCTTTTCTCTGTGAGGTTTTGGATGGATTAAATAAAAGGTTGCGAACGTTAGGTGTTTTCTTTGATTTAACGAAGGCTTTTGACTGTGTTGACCACAAAATATTACTGCAGAAGTTGGAACATTATGGAGTAAGGGGAGTAGCTTACAATTGGTTCGCCTCCTACTTTAAGAACAGAAAGCAAAAGGTAATCCTCCGCAATATTGAGAGTGGTAATGATGTTCAGTTCCAATGGGGCACTGTTAAATGGGGCGTTCCCCAAGGGTCGGTGCTGGGGCCACTGCTGTTTCTTATTTATGTAAATGATATGCCTTCTAGTATTGCAGGTGATTCAAAAATATTTCTGTTTGCGATGACACCACCTTGGTAGTGAAGGATCTTGTGTGTAATATTGAAACATTATCAAATAATGTAGTTCATGATATAAGTTCGTGGCTTGTGGAAAATAATTTGATGCTAAATCACAGTAAGACTCAGTTTTTACAGTTTCTAACCCACAATTCAACAAGAACTGACATTTTAATCAGACAGAATGGGCATGTTATAAGCGAGACGGAACAGTTCAAGTTCCTAGGCGTACGGATAGATAGTAAGCTGTTGTGGAAAGCCCATGTTCAGGATCTTGTTCAGAAACTAAATGCCGCTTTATTTACCATTAGAACAGTATCAGAAATAAGTGACATTTCAACACGAAAAGTAGTATACTTCGCATATTTTCGTACGCTTATGTCATATGGTATTATTTTTTGGGGTAATTCTTCTGATTCAAAAACGGTATTTTTGGCTCAAAAACGGGCTGTTCGAGCTATGTATGGTGTAAGTTCGAAAACCTCTTGTCGACCCCTATTCAATAGTCTGGGAATTTTGACATTGCCCTCACAGTATGTATTTTCTTTAATGTCGTTTGTTGTTAGCAATATTAGCTTATTCCCAAGAGTTAGCAGCTTTCACTCAGTTAATACTAGGCAGAAATCAAATCTGCATGTGGAATGCACTTCCTTGACTCTTGTGCAGAAAGGAGTGCAGTATTCTGCTGCATCCATTTTCAATAAGCTACCACAAGAACTCAAAAATCTTAGCAGTAGCCCAAACACTTTTAAGTCTAAACTGAAGAGTTTCCTCATGGCTCACTCCTTCTATTCTGTCGAGGAGCTCCTGGAAGAGCTAAAAAATTAAGCAAATTCCAGTGTTACATTCTTGATTTTCTTTATTTAAACTAACGACTTGTCGCCTGAATATGTTTCTTATATTTCATTTTATCTGTTTGTACAATCGTGTTATAATTTCATGTATTGACTCGTTCCATGACCATGGAGACTTCTCCTAAATGTGGTCCCACGGAACAATAAATAAATAAATAAATGAAACAAAAAAATACCATAAAACCGAATAGTTAAATAAGGATTTCAAGGATCCAAATGTGGTATTACAAACAGCCAATAATGACATTAGTAATCTAAGACAAGAGCAAAGTTTCGAATACGACCATGAAATCCTTAGTCGTAATAATTTCACGTGTAGAATCCTCTTGTAAGGGCTACACATTTGCGATTCAGGGCAAATTGAGAGAAATGGGGAAAAAAGTACTGCCTGAGATGCAAGACAAAACAGAAAACGAAGTTAAACAAAAAGCAGAAACTTGTTGTGAACGAGGAAGGAAGGCAGGTCGGGTTCATGTACGTGACGTGGCTAATTATGTTAATGGTTATAACGTCCATCATTTCTTTAGTAAGTGGACCATACACCCGGTAGCCTCCATTGGAGAGATCTAGGGTATCATTCCTGGAAACATTACTGAAAAGCAAAAAGTCAAATTCGTGGCCAGGAGATCAGACACAGAAGCAAAATCAATGGGACCAAGGGTCAGTAGTATTTGTAAAACACATATGGAATTTGTTGAAGCACTCTTGAATCAAGATTGGTCCTTCAGCAAGCGAACAAAGCGAGAGGGAAGTATTTGTGGACAGAAGGTTTTTTGGGGGTGAAAGTCATTATACCACAAATGGATAGGTATAAGGTAGTAGACGTTCCCGTACAGAAGTTCAATGGCGTCAAGATATCAATAAAAATAGACTTCACAGCCAGCTTCTATCAGAGGCCGCTGGTAAAAAGTGGTAAAATGTATACCGCATTTACCTATGAAACACAGAGTTAGCTGTTTAAATGTAAGGCACATCACACAGTGGTAGATTACATGGTTGAATATGAGCAAATTGTGAATGAAGTGCCTCCTTCTGTCACGGAAATACCGCCAGAACAATTATTAGCTGAAATCCTGTCAATTAGTGAAATGAAAAAAATATTATGAGTACTAACCTCTGTGGGCAATAAAGTTCTTTGTATTGCTAGAGAACTGACGATTACTTGGTGCCCGAGTCAACTGTCAGAATACTTTATTTTCTTTTCCCGCTATTAGTTCTTCCCCTTCTTTCATTCAGAATAATATCTGTCTTCTTTAACATTTTTCAGTATCAGGGTAAAGATGATGAAATCTCCTTATACTGAATGTGACAACAAAGAAACAAGTCATGACACAAAGTAACCTAGCAGAATAAACATCTGCATAGCACGGGTGAAAAACGACATTTAACGTAATATATGTGGACACACAATTTCCGCATTAATGCACATAAGAAAAACATATTCAAATGGCTCTGTGCACTATGGGAACTACTTAAAACTAACTAAGCTAAGGACATCACACACATCCATGCCCGAGTCAGGATTCGAACTTGAGACTGTAGCGGTCGCGCGGTTCCGGACTGTACGTCTAGAAATGCTCGGCTACCCCGGCCGGCCAAAAAGATATTATAAAGCATCTAGGGCTACATTTTTTAAAATATTTACAACAACGATACATAAACCTTTAAGTCTGACAATATTTTAATAATATGAAAGCAAGACGAGAGCTGCTATATAGAACACGTATTAAATAACGGAAAATAAATAAGCTGAAGGCTGCAGAAGAAGAGGTCAACACTAAACCAGGTAAGTGAATACCACAATGTAGGATAGAAGAAATTCTGGTGTGCAAAAATAATGGAAACAATTAAATGTTGTTTTGAGACGATGCAAGGATTGTGTAAAAATAGACATGTCGTTACTCTTTAGTGCGAATTGAAATGGCGAGTTCGTTTCCACTGTATTAAATTGGTACAGTGATAGGGTAGGAGCAGTCCTACCAACAAGGTTTATGGTAAATAGATAGTTATGGTTATTAGGCGACAGAAAAGTCGGCCAATTATTTACGTATACAGAAGAAAGCTAAATGGAGAGCTACAGATTAAGCAACAGAAATGGTTCAAATGGCTCTGAGCACTATGGGAAAAATGGTTCAAATGGCTCTGAGCACTATGGGACGTAACATCTGAGGTCGTCAGTCCCCTAGAACTTATGACTACTTAAACCTAACTAACGTAAGGACATCACACACATCCATACCCGAGGTAGGATTCCAACCTGCGGCCGCGGCGGTCGCGCGGTTCCAGACTGAAGCGCCTAGAACCGCTCGGCACAGCTGCCGGCAGAGAGTAAAAAATACACACTCTTTTTAAATATGAAAGGAACGAAGAGTAAGATTACGATAAATGGCACCGTGCTCGTCTCATGATGTATGGCAGTGTATCTGCTGGCTCACATCTCCTTAAACTAGAGAGTCGCATCTCTTTAGTCTTATCTTTGCTTTTTTCCGTCTCTACCTGAAAGTAGTCAGATTGGAAGTTACTAGCAAAACCCAAAGAAAACCTTTGCATTGCAGCAGTTGAATGATCAGCCTATTTTTCATTATTTTAATTTTTCATCGTCGACATTCGACTATAACGCGATATACTCCATTTATTATTGTTATTAGTTTTTTTGTGTTTCCTTCACCCAAAAGAACTCTCCCAGCTCTGCCGATGGACATGACCGGGGGATCAGGAAGAATGGAACTATAGATGGTTCACCATGTAGAATACGAACCTTTACCAGAGTGTTTTGTGTTCACGGCAACAGGAAAAGCCCAATAAGAAAATAGGCTATAGAAAACCAGTCATGCAGGCCGAGTTCTGCACCAATTTCTGACGATTTCACACTGTGACGACAGAGAAATTCGAGTCGCGGTATATTACTCAACAGTCGAATCTGCTCTTCTGACACCGTCAGTGCTACACATACCAACAAATTTATGACCACGACCACGGTTTACTCTGAGCTGAGCTGCTGGTTATACAGTAGTGTGACATCGATAAATGCCGGACTACGTTTGATAACTTTATTCCATCGTGTTTCATTTGTGACATTCGATTTCTAATACAGTTCATATGTCTTCTGTCAAAATCAATTCAATACGAAAAGGCATAGCGGTCTGTTTTACGAGTACCAAGCAAAAACACAAATAAATTGTCACTAGAAAAATTCAAAGAAACCATCAGTGACATGCAGTGAAATAGATATGGACTCTTTCCATCGTTTAGGGGCCAAACAAGAGGGGAACATTACGAAATCCTTGAACAGGCTAGTCAGTGTACATTGAATAAATGAATCTCATGGTGAAAAACGTATTGAGGCGTATAACTACACGTTGTGCATATTTGCAGTTTAGTTTCTATGTTTATGAGCATAATTTACAGTTTCTTCTCTTGCGAAGCCGTAATATGAATTCGCTACTGCGTGGCATCGAATAATTAGTTGACTGCGTTTTCCTTGCTTCCATCCCCACCACCATATTTCTGCATTCTCCTGATAGTTGTGAATTTCTGTTTGTATGTGGCACAAGATACATGTAGATACTGTCGATTTCAAGGCTTAAATTGTTCGACGTGTGAAGCACGGTTGATGTGCAATTACTTTCTATTTCACTGAAGTAAGATTTCATTACAGACTGCCAAAATGTATTATCTTGTGTATTTTGGGGAAAGTGTAATCGTGATAATGGTGCATAAAAACCAAATTCTCTCATTTCTCCCTTCTGAAAGCCTCTCTAAGATGGGCTGACTAGAATTTAATTACAGAGCAGCCGCTAGCAATGTAAGCAACCTCGTTGCAAATATTTGGCAACCCTGTGATGTTGCATTTCCTTTCAATGTAGTCCTGAATTTCCCTGCTAAATTCACTTCACATTCCCTTTCCACTTCCATAAATCAAACTATATAATCTTCTTAAAGATGAGAGATGGAGACAGATATTAAATTTCAGGTCTCCAGGAATTGTGTTCTTTACATAAGTAACAACTGCTGTTATCTTTATCGTTGCGTTATCACGCTCAACGGCTAATACTCAAATGAAAGAGAACCAATGATATCAGTCTCTCTTTAGCTTAGTGGCTCCACCCATGTCTTGCAATGCAAGGGCGATGTGAGATGCCATTTCTAACTGGAATGAAAGCCATTGCACGCAATATTCTTAACTTTTCTATTGTATTTCATGGTGTTGCAAATTGCTAGAGGAAATAATATTTACGAAATCTTAAGAAAACCTTTCCACATTTAGGCTTGTCGTTAGCTGCACACTTTAAGCTGCAATAATGGAAATAATTATCCTCTTTGTGGACACCTATCTGCTTCAGTACAGAATCGTCTCTGAAGGGATTCGAATCGACCGTCAGGGAAACGAATTTGAGTGTTGTTTGTCAAGTAGGACTCTCGCGTCAAAGGGATAGCTATGAAGCGAAAATACTAATTAATATACTTCCTCTCTGATAATTCTCTGTAATAACAGGTGGGCACCCACTGTGTAACATCGGCGTTAGCAACTCCATTTCACCATGGGTATCTTCAAAAATCATCCGTTTGCTGATTTAAATCTATCGGAATAGCTTCAATATCGCTTTCCATCTGCATGGAATTCTCCAGGAATTCATTCACAGACCTCAAAATGTGCAGTGTGGCTGCGTTACTATAGAGCATGTACTGCAAAGTATTCACACAGTTTATCGTACTCATGTACGGTAAGGAATCGAACAACGACAGTAAAACATATTACACGGCTGTTACTGACTACATCTTGACGAAAACATACGAAACCTTGAAAAAAGTAGCATCTTTATAAGGAAAGGAAACGAGTGACAAACAACAAAGAATAATATTAAGCAATATAGGGACGTCTTTTCATTCGACCATTAACTATAAAATTACGTTTGAGCCACACCCGTGTCCTGTGTGTTAGTATAATAAAATACTCCGCATATTAAAACGGGTCGTCTCCTTCCATTACTACCGCAAGTGAAATGCAAGTCACAGACATGTTTTGCGGAACATCACTAAACTACTCTGAGGCATTTTATATTCTCCGAAGCAATAAACGGTAGCGGGCTCTTTCGAAGACGAGCGAGGGAGTGGAGATATGCCGCCACAGCCGTTGAGGGGTGCCAGCAAATGGGTCCTCCTGAGCTCTGGCAGACAGCCTGCCAAGAAATGTCGCCAAAATGTTATTGGACGAAACTGTTATCACCCGAGTGTCAGAGAGTGAAATACGTTGCACCTGCGGAACCATTATGCTCATGAAACCAGCATTCCATCAAGGCGCGAAAAAAATTTCGACAACCAGTGGTCTCGACTGCCAGACGTTGCACTGAGATGACACGTGGTCTCTACGACAGACTGCGCCCGTTGACGTCACAGAACTGCTCGAACAGAAGAGAAGACTTCCTCCAGAGATTGCCGCAACTTATAGCGTTGCCACATTGCCAGTACACAGATGGACTTAGAGAATAATCAGGACAGTCATGTTATTTGTCACACGTCGCGATCATAGTGGATTTCGTCTTTGCAGAGGCTGGCCCCTTCCAGGTTTTATCTCAAAGAGTGTACATATCTGATAACCTAAGCATTTGTGTTAAATTTACTTATTGATAAGGATCACAGAAACATGGACTAGAGACCATGTTCAGCTTCACAGTATTGCAGACTGTTGTAATGAGCTAGAGCGTTTCAATAATTAAATTCCGAGAGCGACATCTGAGACTTCACATTTCGTTAGTCTCGTAACAGACTGCACAAATACAGTCTAGATATGCTCTTCGCGATATTCAATCAGTGCATCCATTTTCAGGGAGAAAGTGATAATAAACATGGGCAAAATCTGTCCATCGACTGTTAACAGGTAGTGCATGCTACTTCATTCCTCCAGCGTCTATGAAGCATAGTGCCGGATCGGCTCTTTCAGGATTTAGTAAATTTTATTTCATGATTTACCTTTGTGGTCGATGCCCTTCCCGACGGAACAATCGCCTAGTTAACATGAGGGGGAAAGTCGTATATACCATCCGTCTGTGAGCCGTGTATACTTTATTGTGTGTGTTATTTTAACTGTATGAGGATCTTATTCACCGAGGCGTAATGTGGTGACCAACCCAGCCATTTTCTATTGACTCTGTCTTCAGATGATCAACGAAGGGATTGCGTTGCGGAAAAGGAAGTCTATGGGTATCAGTTACTGAATGCTGTCCCCTATTTCGATTGCACTTTCTACACGTCAGTTAGGGGGTCTGAAGATGGCGTTGTGAAACGTCAAATTTGGTCGCATGAATAAATTGTTTCCGAAACATAGATGGTTGAAGGTGTTTTAATTTTAGATTTTAGTGTAATTCGAGGAGCAAGTTAAGATAGTACCGGTAGTAGTTCCCAGACGTGCGTTTCAAATGTGGCATGCTAGTCATATTACACCAATCCAGAAGTAAAATTCATTGTATGTCAACAGGACAATGACTTTTCGGAACAACAAACATGCTGAAAGCAAATACAGTCTTACTAGTGTCTACCTGTCTGCGTTCTGACGCTTGACGATCATTATAGAAGTATCTACATGCGGAAAATAATTGGCTCCATTTGCCTTTCGTCATCTATCCTAGGGAACGCCATCTATCCTAGAGAAATAGACTTTGCACATACACAAGTTTTGCTTTATGTATTTTTTTGCACAAATAATTTCGTTTTAATGGTCTTTAAATGACTTTTGGATACGAAAATACTGCGAGCTACATCCTTCACGTAACTTGTTCGATTGATGCTTTTGAACATGGTGCAAAATAGAATTCAGAGCGTTTTATATTTAAATTTCAGTCCATCCACCAAGTTGGATATTTTTAATTGATCCCTCTAACACGATTTCTTATATAAAGCACCGCGTCATGTGACATCATGGATAGGGCATTGAACTGCTGATGTGACTTCACTAACGTAAACACATAGAGTCAAGGCTGCAATAGTATTCCTACTCACAGGACGTTTCTGTCAATTTGTTCATACTTTTTTGAAAATTGTCTCATATCCATACAGCAACACTGATAGGAAAATTAAACGGTAATTTTTTAAATTAGAGGCTTTGTTACTTACAAAAAATTACTTACGAAAAATTTACGATTCAACTTACTGGCCATCGTTGGCCACTACTTTCTCCCTTTGTAATCCCGTGTCGGAAGAACTGGGTGTCTTTGCATGAGATCCATGATTCGATCCGATGTTGCACTTCGTCATATGACGGGAAGTACCTGGTTAGCCAGGCTGCGCGCAATGAATCGAAATAGTTGGTAGTCAGCGGAGGACTGTCTGGAGAATACGGCGGGTTGGGTAGTACTTCCCATTTCACCCTATCTTTGGATGGGTTTTGTGACATGTGGTCGAGCATCGTCCTGCTGCAAAATCACATTTTCAGGTCTATCTCTATATTGTGGCCATTCGTCTTTCAGTTCACGGCTCTAACGCATTAGCTGTGATATTCACCTCCTGTGATTCTTTCCATAGGTTTCAGTAGCTTCGCAAACCTTCCCTCTTCGACGGCCATGGCTGTCTTTGACCTAAAAACCACCCTTACTGAAGCGTTCAAACCATGCTCTTATTACAAGGTTCCTCTTAGTAGGTTTTCCCCAGTATTTTATGAGAGTCTGTCGCAGATATCTTCATGTTAAAGCAGAAAATTAAAACTTCATGCAAATGACGAGAACTGGGCTACGTAATTTGACATATTCAGTCGAATATAAATTCATGATGCACTCAAAAATCGATTAGTATTTTGGTGGCGTTATGTTATGAATTCTGACGCTTAATGTACGATACTTCGGACCCACCAACTGCACTGGCATTTGCCGCTACTGCCATCTGTTGCTAAACGGCGGAAGCAATGTTCTAGACAAATACTCTGTTAGCCTGTCACAATGTAGTAACTCCAGCATCTTTTCGTTGTCTTCGCTAAATAGTCTTCGTTGATAAACACACCGGACAAACAATTGGTTACCCTACGTGATATGATGGTGACACCGACTAACATCGTCTATGGGCTTGACATTGGTCCCAGTTTGGCGACGAAGAGACTCCACAACTTTCTTCACGTATGTCAAATCAAGCTGAAGACACTGATGGAGAGAGTTGATCTTGGGAATGCTGTCTGATATGTTTCACTCGCTGTTCCCAACCGTCCCGCCTCAGTTTTCGTCAAACCAGCACCGTATGCGTGCAACTCTGAACACAGTTGACGGTACGGGTATTCAATAAGAAAACCAAGTCAGTTTCGGTTGAAAAGTGCGAAGTTTGTTGTGGTGCATCGTGTAATATTCCCACTTCAGGCCCTACAATTGTTGTATGTGATGGTGCTATACTCAGCCTTCAAAAGAGGTCTGAAACGGGGGTACGGCCGAAACAGAGAACTATAACTGAGTTTGTTTTGGTGGAAAAACAAGGAAAATTGCAAGTATACATAGACTGTAGCGGAATGTCTACGGAGACGTGGTAGTGAAAGAAAGCACGTTGAGTCGTTTGGAGAGGCGTGTATCAGCGTCGCAACAAGGTCGTGAAAATCTCTTCTATCTACCGCGTGCCGGCCGCCTGTACACAGCTGTGCCTCTTGCAGTGTTGGAACGTGCAGACATCTCATTCCCTAGGGATCAAAGGGTCACAATTAAACACGACGATGATAGCTCGGATCTCGTATTTCGACTTCCGTGGATTTGGACCAATGAAGGATGCACTCCATGGGAAGCTTTACATGAACTATTGGAAGGTTGCTGATACCTCATTCCCTAGGGTACGAAGGGTCACAATCAAACACGACGATGATACCCGAATGAAATTTTCACTCTGCCGTGGAGTGTGCGCTGATATGAGACTTCTTGGCAGATTAAAACTGTGTGCCCAACCGAGACTCGAACTCGGGACCTTTGCCTTTCCCGGGCAAGTGCTCTACCATCTGAGCTACCGAAGCACGACTCACGCTCGGTACTCACAGCTTTACTTCTGCCAGTATCTCGTCTCCCATCTTCCGTCCGCGAAAGGGAAAGGTCCCGAGTTCGAGTGTCGGTCGGGCACACAGTTTTAATCTGCCAGGAAGTTTCATATCGGCGCACACTCCGCTGCAGAGTGAAAATTTCATTCTGGAAACATCCCCCAGGCTGTGGCTAAGCCATGTCTCCGCTGTCCTTTCTTTCAGGAGTGCTAGTTCTGCAAGGTTCGCAGGAGAGCTTCTGTAAAGTTTGGAAGGTGAGAGACGAGATACTGGCAGAAGTAAAGCTGTGAGTACCGGGCGTGAGTCGTGCTTCGGTAGCTCAGATGGTAGAGCACTTCCCCGCGAAAGGCAAAAGTCCGGAGTTCGAGTCTCGGTCTGGCACACAGTTTTAATCTGCCAGGAAGTTTCACGACGATGATAGCCCTGATCTCGTATTTCGACTTCAACTGATTTAGACCAATCAAGGATGCACTCCGTGGGAAGCTTTACATGAATGGGGGTAAACACGTCATTCTCTCGTCGGTGCTGTCAAGGCCTAATACTATTTGAAACGAGGCGAAATCGCGCCTTTTCGGGCCACATTACACGATCCTAGCCAACTGCTGTGCAATTTTTCTGTTATTTCGCTGTGAGCAAAGATGTTTAATGAAGTACTCGAATCCAAATGTAAACTGCATGCTGCTCTCTTTGCAGTGTCCTCAGGCAAACTGGTTATGATTGACATCAGTCATTAGAAGTAGGTGTTTCTGGGGATATCGAAACTGTTAGTTACTGACAAGGCGTGTGACACGTCTCCGGTGACTCGCGAATAAAATCTTTCTACAACTACTCTCCATAAATCTTGTTACCTGACTGCGTGCAACAGTACTTCTAGTGGTCCTTTTGAACAGTCCGTGGTCCGCTTTGATACACCAAAAGCTAGCGAGCTTCATTCACGACGTGGTCATGAGCACACCCAAGCACGATCACACATTTCATCGAATTTCAAAGATAACACAAGCAGTCGGTCGTATAAGTAATGGGTGACTGACTTACAAGGATTAATTCGTCGCCGGCCGCGGTGGTCTAGCGGTTCAGGCGCTCAGTCCGGAACCGCGCGACTAATACGGTCGCAGGTTCGAATCCTGCCTCGGGCATGGATGTGTGTAATGTCCTTAGGTTAGTTAGGTTTAAGTAGTTCTAAGTTCTAAGTTCTAGGGGACTGATGACCACAGATGTTAAGTCCCATAGTGGTCAGAGCCATTTGAACCATTTTTTTTTTATTAATTCGTTGATAGGAATTTTGTGCAAATCCAGCAGCAAAAGTACATAATCCTCTGGGATGCTTGACTACTGCTAGGGGCGTGGCCCAAGCGTTTCTTTTATCTGACTCACTCACCACAGCCCCGCGCAGAGAAATAGTGGTCCAGTTTTCTTCCTATCCCGAAGTACGCACATCAGCCCTCAAAATAGGCAACACATCACTGAAAGACACGAGTTTTGTTTAGTAAGCCATGCTACATGTATTTCTGAAGGCAGGATGGTTTTATTCAATATACGTCCCACGTGTCCTCTAATCGGTCCACTGCTGTGATCTCCCTGGGCACTGCCTGCACTGAGGTTGACCCCTCACCTGTGGTTGAGTGGGAGATCATTCGAAAGTCTGGCAGGCAGCGAAAAACTTTCCGAGGGGCAGATTGTAGTGCCTACTCGGTTTGTTTGACGAACAGATTTTTGGCGTTATCTGTGGCTGACGATGTCTCTGAGCCGGATGCAGTCGTCCACCCTGTTCCAGAGGAAGCTTCTCGGAGGTCTGGGCACAGAGGGTGGGTTTGCTGGTAGTTGCGAGCTCCAACGTTAGGAGCGTAATGAGGCCCCTTAGAAACATGGCTGCCAAGGAGGGGAAGGAAGCCAGTGTTCTCTCCGGGGCGAGTCATTCTGGATGTGGAAACGGTGCTTCCGGATGCCATGAAGAGTACAGGCTGCAGCCAACTGCATGTGGTGGTTCATTTCGGTACCAGTGACGTATTTCCTTTTGGAATGGAGCAGATTCTGTCTGGTTTCGGGCGGCTTGCGGAAATTGTAAAGACTGCCACTGTTGCTTCCGAGATTAAGACGGAGCTCACCATCTGCAGCATCGTCGATAAAACCGACTGTGGACCTTTGGTGCAGAGCCGAGTGGAGGGTCTGAAACAGAGGCTCAGGCGGTTCTGTGACCGTGTAGGCTGCAGATTCCATGACTTGCACCATCGGGTGGTGGGTTTCCGGGTTCCGCTTGACAGGTCAGGAGTCCACTACACACAGGAGGCGGCTACACGGATAGCGGGGCTGTGTGGAAGGGACTGGACGGTTTTTTTAAAAAAAATTTTAGGTTAGAGGGTCTCAGGGAACCACAGATGGGACGTCCGTCTAAAAGTAGGCAGGTAAAACACGGTAAGGTAGTTGTAGAAACGATTGGTATTGTAGTTGTAAATTGTCGTAGCTATGTTGGAAGAGAACCAGAGCTCCAAGCCCTAAAAAAGGCACTGAAGCCTAAATAGTTGTAGGTACAGAGAGCTGCCTAAAGCCGGAAATAAGTTAGGCTGAATTTTTTTCAAACGATCTAACAATGTTCAGAAAGGATAGATTAAATACAGTTGGTGGTGGAGTATTTATTGCTGTTAGAGGTAGTTTGCCTTGTAGCGACATTGAAGTTCATGTGAAATAGTATGGGTAGAGGTTATATCTGACAATCGGACTAAACTATTAATTGGATCGTTTTATCGACTCCCCGACTCAGAAGATATAGTTGCTGAACAGTTCAAGGAAAACTTGAGTCTCATTTCAAATAAGTACGCCGCTCTTACAGTTATAGTCGGTGGTGACTTCAATCTACCCTCGATAGGCTGGAAAAATTATACGTTTAAAGCCGGCGGCAGAAAATTATTTTGAACAATTAGTTCATGAGCCCACTCGAAGCGTAAATGGTTGCGAAAGAATACTTGACATTTTAGCAACAGATAATCCTGGACAAATAGTGAGAGTTGTGACGAATACAGGGATTAGCGACCACAAGGCAGTTGCTGCTAGGCTGAATACCGTAACACCTACAACCATAAAAAAGAAACGCAAAGTAAATCTACTTAAAAAAACTGAAAAAATGTTCTTAACGCCTTTTTAAGAGACAGTATTCACTCCTTCCTATCTGATTATTTAAGTGTAGAAAAGTTGTGGAATGTTTTCAGAGAGATAGTATCAACAGCAATCGAGGGTGAGTCATCTACCATTACCGCTGGATGTGTTTCGTAAACCACATCAAATACTGACGAATCGATTCCACAGACCGAACTTGAGGAGAGGGGCTAGTGTAATTGGTTAATACAAACCATAAAAAAATGCACGGAAGTATGTTTTTTAACACAAACCTACGTTTTTTTAAATGGGACCCCGTTAGTTTTGCTAGCACATCTGAACATATAAATAAATACGTAATCAGTGCCGTTTGTTGCATTGTGAAATGTTAATTACATCCGGAGATATTGTAACCTAAAGTTGACGCTTGAGTATCACTCCTCTGCTGTTCAATCGTGTCTATCGGAGAGCACCGAATTACGTAGGGATCCAGAGAGAAGGGTGATGGACCGTAGGTACAGAAGAGACTGGAACAGCACATTACGTCCACATGCTAACACCTTTTTATTGGTCTTTTTCACTGACGCACATGTACATTACACGTACACACGGGGTTTCCGTTTTCAATTGCGGAGTGGAATAGAGTGTGTCCCGACATGTCAGGCCAATAGATGTTCAATGTGGTGGCCATCATTTGCTGCACACAAATTCAATCTCTGGAGTAATGAATGTCGTACACGCCGCAGTACATCTGGTGTAATGTCGCCGCAGGCTGCCACAATACGTTGTTTCATATCCTCTGGGGTTGTAGGCACATCACGGTACACATTCTCCATTAACGTACCCCACAGAAAGAAGTCCAGAGGTGTAAGATCAGGAGAACGGGCTGGCCAATTTATGCGTCCTCCACGTCCTATGAAACGCCCGTCGAACATCCTGCAAGGGTCAGCCTAGTGTTAATTGCGGAATGTGCAGGTGCAGCATCATGCGGATACCACATACGTCGACGCGTTTCCAGTGGGACATTTTCGAGCAACGTTGGCAGATCATTCTGTAGAAACGCGCTGTATGTTGCAGCTGTTTGGGCCGCTGCAATGAAGTGAGGACCAATGAGGTGGTCGTCAATGATTCCGCAACAT
Organism: Schistocerca piceifrons; assembly: GCF_021461385.2. Lineage (NCBI taxonomy): Eukaryota > Metazoa > Arthropoda > Insecta > Orthoptera > Acrididae > Schistocerca > Schistocerca piceifrons. Next base: position 685,808,338 of record NC_060142.1, on the reverse strand, counting down.
ACATTTACAGTCCACGGTCTCTGTCGCTGTCGCTCTACCTGTCTGAGCCAGCGAGGATTGTCCACGGACCAGCAATGCATGTTCCGTAGATTCACTGCCCCGTGGTTTGTGAAACCCGCTTCATCGGTAAACAGGTAGAACTGCAACGCATTCTCTGTTAATGCCCATTGACAGAACTGCACTCAGTGATTAAAGTCATCACCATGTAATTGCTAATGTAGCGACACATGAAACGGGTGACGATGCAGTATGCGCATGACACTACTTTGACTCAGTAGACTGGCTCTCGCAATGTCCCGTGTACTCATGTGTGGGTTCATGGCAACAGCAGCTAACACACCAACTGCACCCGCTTCTCCTGTGACGGGCCTGTTACGGACCCGTTTGCGTGCTACGACCACACCTGTTGCATACAGTTGGCGGTAGATGTTTTGCAATGTGCGGCACGTTGGATGCTCTCTGTCCTGGTACCGTTCTGCATACACCCTGCAGGCTTCAGCTGCATTTCATCGACACTCGCCATAGATGAGTATCATCTCCGCCTTTTCAGAGTTCGAATACACCATGGTCACAGTTCCTACAACACTACACTATCGCAGACATCTGGTAACACGGTGTACTACAGTTGGTCTGCGTGCGGAGACGAATGCAGAATAACAATAGCAGCAAGCGCTACATGCGGACACTGCGCCAGCTAGACCAAACCACAACAGTGCACTACAGCCACACTCGTAAACACGGTCGTCATCGTAAACATATCCCTGCAGATGCTGCTCGCCGACCGTACCCCTGTTTGTTACAACACGCAACTGAACGTCGGAGGTTTCTAGCGTCAACTTTAGGTTACAATATCTCCGGATGTAATTAACATTTTACAATGCAACAAACGGCACTGGTTACGTATTTGTTTATATGTTCAGATGTGCTAACAAAACTAACTTGGTTCCATTTAAAAAACGTAGGTTTGTGTTAAGAAACATACTTTCGTGCATTTTTTTATGGTTTGTATTAACCAATTACACTAGCCCCTCTCCTCATGTTCAGTCTGTGGAATCGGTTCGTCAGTATTTGATGTGGCTTACGAAATATATCCAGCGGTAACGTTAGGTGACTCACCCTGTATACCACATAAATTAATAAGTGATGGCACTTATCGCCCATGGTACACAAAACGGGTCATATCGCTGTTGCAGAAGCAACGAAAGAGCATGCCAAATCTAAGAGAACGCAAAATTCCCAAGACTGACAAAGTTCTACAGAAGTTCGAAATATCGTGCGCACTTCAATGTGAGATGCTTTTAATAATTTCCACAACGAAGTTCTGTCTCGAAATCTGGCAGAAAACCCAAAGAGTTTCTGGTCATACATAAAGCACACCAGTGGCAAGACACAATCAATACCTTCACTTCGCGATAAAAATGGTGACGTCACTGATGACAGTGCCACTAAAGCAGAGTTATTAAACACGGTTTTCCGAAACTCCTTCACCGAAGAAAACGAAGTAAATATTCCAGAATTCCAATCAAGAGCAATTGCCAAGATGAGAAACATAGAAGTAGATATACTCGGTGTAACAAAGCAGCTTAAATCACTTAATAAAGACAAGGCCTTCGGTCCAGATTGTATACCAGTCAGGTTCCTCTCAGAGTATGCTGATGAAGTAGCTCCATATTTAGCAATTATATACAACCACTCGCTCACAGAAAGATACGTGCCTAAAGCTTGGAAAATTGTTCAGGTCACACCAATACCCAAAAAGGGAAGTAGGAGTAATCCGCTGAATTACAGGCCTATATCACTAACGTCGGTTTGCAGTAGGGTTTTAGAACATATACTGTATTCAAACATTATGAAGTACCTAGAAGAAAACGATTTATTGACATACAGTCAGCTCGGATTCAGAAAATATCGTTGTTGTGAAACACAACTAGCTCTTGGTGAAGAGTTCTCGGGCTTCCAGCCGGGTGGCGGTGTCTTCAAACTGCGACGTTTCGACCAGTGACATACTCATCATCTTCTGGCGAAGTGTCGAGACTTTGCGGATGCCGATCCCTTTACACCTGCGGTGCGCCCTCCACCTCCTGGCCGCGGGAGGCTGGGTCCAGAGGAACCGGCGGGCGAGGTGGAGGGGGAAGCGGGTGCGCCGTTCGTGTCTCCGTCAGAGCATTCTGATCGCGTCTCGTGAGCTGGACGGTTCTTGTTGCTTTCCTGGCGTATTGCAGCTAATGCTGGATTCCAGACCGCGCTCAGTTGATAGCTTTCGTCCCTGTTCACAAGATTCTCGTGGATCCGTATTTCTATTGATTCTTTAATGACTCTAACCCAATAGCTGCCGGCTCGGCAAAGCACCCTGGTGTTTTCGAAATCAAAGGTGTGGTATTCTTTGATGCTATGTTCAGCTATACCAGATTTCTCTATCTGTCCAAGTCGAACATGCCTGATGTGTTCCTCGCACCTTTTAGAGATGCAGCGCTGTGTTTGACCAACGTACTGCACACCACATTCGCAGGCAATGCTGTATATACCAGGTGTGTTTAGTTTGAGTGGGTCTCTAGCTGAGCCCAGCAGCTCTTTCGTCTTCGGCGGTGGTCGGAAGACGGTTTTTATGTTTGATTTTCTTAATAGCCTCCCGATTTAGGCTGATGTGGGCCCCAAATATGGAAGAAAGGCGAGTCTCTTGTTAAATTCCTCTTCCTCTTCCTGAAATTTGTCAGCCTGTCTCCTCTTGAAGGCCCTGCTAATCTGTGTTTCACTGTACCCGTTTTTTCGAAATACCTCTCTTAGGTGGTGTAATTCACTGAGAGGCTTTCTTTGTCACAAATGACGTGCGCCCTATGTACCAAGGTGGTCAGTACTGACTGGCGCTGCGCCGGATGGTGGCAGCTGGTTGCATGGAGGTACAGGTCAGCGTGCGTCTTTTTTCTATATACTGAATGGCCCAGCGTGCCATCCGCTTTCTGCCTGATCAGTATGTCCAGGAATGGAATACAGCCATTCTCTTCTACTTCCATCGTGAAGGTGATATTCTCATGTATGGCGTTTAGGTGGTCCATAAACTCCTCCAGTACCTGCCGGCCATGCTGCCAAATCACGAAGGTATCGTCCACATAGCGGAAGAAGTGCCTGGGTTTACGGTGAGCAGTTTGTAGTGCCACCTCCTCAAAGTGTTCCATATAAAGATTCGCGATCCCTGGAGCAAGGGGAGATCCCATGGCCACTCCATCCACTTGTTCATAATGCTCTCCATTGCACTTGAAGTAGGTGGTCGCAAGTGCATATTGACAGACCTTCACTGTTTCAGGCTCGAAGTGCTGATTAAGGAGTGCCAAGGCGTCTTGTAGCGGTACTTTCGTGAACAAGGAGGTGACGTCGAAGCACACGAGTAGGTCATCATTCTGTATTCGGATCTCCTTCAGTATTCTAACGAAATCTGCGGAGTTTTTCACGTGATGACTGCAGTGTCCCACCAGTGGTTTCAATAGTGTCGCCAGGTATTTGGCCAGTCCATAACTGTGCGAGTTGATAGTGTCCAGAATCGGCCGTAGAGGCACCCCATCTTTGTGAATCTTGTTCAATCCATACAGGCGCGGTGTCGTTGGCGCTCTTAGATACAGACGTTTCTGCACCGCCTCTCGTAGATCTGAGTCCTTCAGTAGCGCCACGGTTTTCCTGGTCATCGTCGATGTAGGGTCCTTGTTGAGTTACCTGTAGGCTGGGTCTTGCAGCAGAGAGCAGATTTTCTGTTGGTAGTCGACTGTGCGAATCAGCACCGTCGCATTTCCCTTGTCTGCTGGGAGGACCATGATGTCAGCATCATCCCTCAGTGCGCGGATAGCCTCTCGCTCCGGCGCAGTAATGTTGGCTTTAGGGAGTCGTGACTTGTTGATGATCCTGCAGGTCTCCCTTCGGATCTGCTCAGCTTCCTCCTTGGGTAGGTCCCGGATTGTTTCCTCTACGCTGCTGATGATGTCCCGTTTCGGTATGGTCCTTGGTACAGGTGCAACGTTAAACCCTTTCGTGAGGACCGATGTTGTGGCTGCATCTAGCACCTTATCTGTCAAATTTAAAATAGCTCTCGTGCTATTTGTCACCTTCTGGGCCGACTGAGCTCCAGAGAGTCTGCCGAATTTGTCGATCTGTTTTGCGGCAACATGTCGTTTCTGAACCTCACTGTCGGCGTGAGAGCTGCAGTCAACCCACTCCCAAGTGTGTGGCGGTAATGCTTCTGCCATTTTCAGGTGACATGCGATCAGGATGCGTGCAATCTTGTCCAGTTCTTGCCGTGTGTAGTGAATGCGTTCCCTGACAATGGCCATCCCGCTCGCCGTAAAATACGTTCGGTTTTCTTCGTTTTCACACGATGTCTTAATTCCGCATATCGTGGCAGGATGTTCTTGTCTCGGCAACGTTGGAGGAAAGCCAATGAGCTGAGCAATTTGGCTTTCCTGTTGCGTTCTTTCTGCAGCAGCTTGAAGCTACAGAGCATCTCCTCCACGTAGAGGTTTCGTAAATGTGAATGTATGCTTTCCCGGCGTATACAGCTGGCGAAGAGTTCTCGGGCTTATAGCCGGGTGGCGGTGTCTTCAAACTGCGACGTTTCGACGAGTGACATACTCATCATCATCTGGCAAAGTGCCGAGACTTTGCGGATGCCGGTCCCTTTATACCTGCGGTGTGCCCCCCACCACCTGGCCGTGGGACGTTGGGTCCTGTGGAGCCGGCGGGCGGGGTGGAGGGGGAAGCGGGTGCGCCGTTCGTGTCTCCGTCAGAGCATTCTGATCGCGTCTCGTGAGCTGGACGGTTCTTGTTGCGTTCCTGGCGTATTGCGGCTAATGCTGGATTCCAGGCCGCGCTCAGCCCTGTTCACAAGATTCTCCTGGACCCGTATTTCTATTGATTCTTTAATGACGCTATCCCAATAGCTCCCGGGTCGGCACAGCACCCTGGTGTTTTCGAAATCAAAGGTGTGGTATTCTTTGATGCTATGATCAGCTGTAGCAGATTTCTCTATCTGTCCAAGTCGAATATGCCTGATGTATTCTTCGCACCTTTTAGAGATGCAGCGCTCCATTTGACCAATTGTAGAGCATTATGAACAAGTGGATGGAGTGGCCACGGGATCTCCCCTTGCTCCAGGGATCGCGAATCTTTATATGGAACACTTTGAGGAGGTGGCACTACATACTGCTCACCGTAAACCCAGGCACTTCTTCCGCTATGTGGACGATACTTTCGTGATTTGGCAGCATGGCAGGCAGGCACTGGAGGAGTTTATGGACCACCTAAACACCACACATGAGAATATCACATTCACGATGGAAGTAGAAGAGAATGGCTGTATTCCATTCCTGGACATACTGATCAGGAAGAAAGCGGGTGGCACGCTGGGCCATTCAGTATATAGAAAAAAGACGCACGCAGACCTGTACCTCCATGCAACAAGCTGCTACCATCCAGCACCACGCCAGGCAGTACTGACCACCTTGGTACATAGGGAGCACGTCATTTGTGACAAAGAAAGCCTCTCAGACGAATTATACCACCTAAGAGAGGTATTTCGGAAAAACGGGTACAGTGAAACACAGATTAGCAGGGCCTTCAAGGGGAGACAGGCTGACAAATTTCAGAAAGGGGAAGAGGAATTTAACAAGAGACTCGCCTTTCTTCCATATTTGGGGCCCACATCAGCGAAAATCGGGAGGCTATTAAGAAAATCAAACATAAATACCCTCTTCCGACCACCGCGGAAGACGAAAGAGCTGCTGGGCTCAGCTAAAGACCCACTCAAACTAAACACACCTGGTACATACAGCATTGCCTGCGAATGTGGTGTGCAGTACATTGGTCGAAAGCAGCGCTGCATCTCTAAAAGGTGCGAAGAACACATCAGGCATATTCGACTTGGACAGATAGAGAAATCTGGTATAGCTGATCATAGCATCATAGAATACCACACCTTTGATTTCGAAAACACCAGGGTGCTTTGCCGAGCCGGGAGCTATTGGGATAGAGTCATTAAAGAATCAATAGGAATAGGGGTCCACGAGAATCTTTTGAACAGGGACGAAGGCTATCAACTGAGCGCGGCCTGGAATCCAGCATTAGCCGCAATACGCCAGGAACGCAACAAGAACCGTCCAGCTCACGAGACGCGATCAGAATGCTCTGACGGAGACACGAACGGCGCACCCGCTTCACCCTCCACCGCGCCCGGCGGCTCCTTTGGACCCGGCCTCCCGCGTCAGGTGTTGGGGGCACACCGCAGGTATAAAGGGACCGGCATCCGGAAAGTATCGACACTTCCCCAGAAGATGATGAGTATGTCACTCGTCAAAACGTCGCAGTTTGAAGACACCGCCACCCGGTTTGAAGCCCGAGAACTCTTCGTCAGTTGTATACGTCGGGAAAGCATACGTTCACATTTACAACTAGCTCTTTATACTCATTAAGTAATAAGTGCTATCGACTGGGGATTTCAAATTTAATCCATATTTGTAAATTTCCAGAAGGCTTTCGACACCGTTCCCTACAAGCGTTTTCTAAACAAACGGCGTGCCTGCGGAGTATCGCTTCAGTTTTGTGTCCGAATCCGTGATTTACTGTCAGAAAGGTGACAGTTCGTAGTAATAGGCGGAAAGTCATAGCGTAAGACAGAAGTAATATCCGGCGTTCCCCAAGGAAGTGTTATAGGCCTTGTATTGTTCCTGATCTATATAAACGACATAGGAGTAGACGTCTTAAATTGTTTGCGGATTATGCTGTCATTTACCGTCATTTAAAGTCATCAGATGATCAAAACGACTTGCAACAAGATTTATATACGATATCTGTATGGTGCGATAAGTGGCATTTGACCCAGAATAAAGAAAAGTGGGAAGTTATTCACATGAGTACTAAAAGAAATCAGCTAAATTTCGATTACACAAATCTGGGGGCTGTAAACTCAACTAAATACTTAGGGATTACAATTGCAAATAATCTAAATTGGAACAATCACATCGATAATATTGTGAGTAGAGCAAACCAAAGACTGCGATTCATTGGCGGAACACTTACAAGGTGCAACAGGTCTACCAAAGAGACTGCTTACACTACGCTTGTCCGAACTATTCTGGAGTATTGCTGTGCGGTGTGGGATCCGCATCAGGTGGGACTGACGGATGACATCGATAAAGTACAAAGTAGGGCAGCTCGTTTTGTATTATCGCGAAATAGGGGAGATAGTGTCACAGACATGATACGTGAATTGGATTGGTAATCATTAAAACAAGGGCGATTTTCGTTGCGTCGGGATTTTCTCATGAAATTTTAATCACCAGTTATCTCCTCCGGTTGCGAAAACATTCTGTTGGCACCCACCTACATAGGTCGAAATGATCATCACGATAAAATAAGAGAAATCAGGGCTCGCACGGAAAAATTTAAGTGCTCTTTTTTCCCGCGTGCTGTTCGAGAGTGGAACGGTAGAGAGACAGCATGTAGGTGGTTCATTGAACGCTCTGCCAGGCACTTTACTGTGAATAGCAGAGTAATCACCTAGATGTAGTTGTAGGAGTAGACTCATCCTCGTATGTGCCTTAAGCGATTCAGGGAAATTCCAGAAAACCTAAATCAGGATGGTCCAATATTCTTCTGAACCATCATCCTCCAAAATGCGAGTCCAATGTCCTAACGACTGCACTACCTGCTCGTTCTGAGAAGTGGAGCAGCAGATGGATAGGAGAGGGGAGAGGAGGCGATAGAAAATGATGAAGGAGGAGAAGAGGGAGAAAGGGGAGAGGAGAAAATGGACTGCTAGTAATGGGAGGAAGAGATGGACAGGAAGGAGGGGTACAAAATGTAGAGGTTGTAAGAGGAGGTTGATAAAAGAGGGGTTAAGGTGTCAGACAGAAAGAGGAGAAGGAGGAGATGGACGAGTGAGTATGAGGAGGAGATGGACAGAGAGGTGAGGAGGTGATGGACACAGGGAGGGGGAGAAAGAAATGGACAGACAGTGGAAGAGTAGATGGACAGATACAGGGGCGAGGAGGAAATGAGCAGAAATAGAACAGACGAGGTGGAGTGTACAATATGCAAGGTGATTCTTCGGTGTTATTACTGATTTTCAGGGATGATGAAGAAGGTAGAATATATAGATATGAGGTGAGGAATCCAGGTCCCGAAACGACCGAGGCGAAAGTTACATGCTGAAATCGTTCTGATGCCAGTAACAGTGGAATTCATGTACTGGTACTGTTTTTGCAAAGATTTTAGGGTGGGAAACTTTCAGTGGTGGTAGTATGGACTAAAAAAGAGAAAAAACTCTGTAGTACACATTGGCTCTAAAACACATACCTTAAGAGCTATGAGCACTTGTTTATTTTCGCTACTGTCAAACATACCTCTTCTGTTGAACAAGTGTCCATAGCTCTTAAGGTATGCATTCTAAAGCCCACGTTTGTTAGAGACTTGGTTTCCGTTTTGGTCGGTACTACCACCATCAGTCTTAGCAACAGCAGTACCGGTATTAAGTGTTCAACTGAAGTGTCAAAACTATTTTCGCTTACAACTTCCGACCCAGTCGTTTTCGGATGAGGGTCCTTTACCTCATATTGATGTCTTTACTCTTCTTCCACAATCCCGAACATTTTTAATACCATAACGAACTAATATATATATATATATATATATATATATATATATATATATATATATATATATATATATATATACGTGTGTGTGTGTGTGTGTGTGTGTGTGTGTGTGTGTAGGTGTGTAAGTGTGTGGGTGTGGGTGTGAGTGAGCGAGTGTGTGTTGTAACATAACGTAATCTCATTATTATCTCGAACTCCATACTACACAAACAGACTCACACACATATATATACAAGTGCTGCGTGCTGCAACGTCTATAGTGTCACGCACGACTCAGTAAGTAACGTGGTAGTGCGGTGATGAAGCACTTTTGAAATCTTGCGAATTGCGGGAAGCTCCGTTGTTTTGCTACCCCTCTCCTGTGCTCGGTGGGACGGCAGAGCTTATCAGCGCCGTGTTGTGGTCACAAGTTGCTGTGCCCTGCATCCAATAACAAGGTGCGGTGTACGGGAGCAACTTGCTACTTTGCGAGCAACGGCGAACGGAACCTGATCGCAACTAATCTCCATGACAATGGGATTGCTTTAACAGTGAGTTACCGTATGGAGCGTACAGATATAGAGGGAACCTACAGATTTATGCAAAAGTTTTGCCTCAAGTTAAGAGGTCCGTTGTATCAATTATTCACGAAGAAGGAGCTTTTATTTAGGAGAAAGTTTTTTCCTTGCAGTAGGTTTTTGGACGTTCAGGAAAGACATAAACAAATAGCTAATACAGAAGAGTGAAGAGAGTACGTAATTATCACTGCAGTGAGATGAAACGACGTAGGCGCCACAAGTACCCACATGTACATCAAAGAAATCCTTTGCTTGGGTCCATAAGAAAAAAAAAAAACAAAAACAAAGAAAACGAGAAAACTATCCAATGGAAGATGAGTAGATGTTGCAGAATATGCAAGTGCGGTGTAGATGCGAACAGCTGAAGACCAGATATAAAGTAGGCCTTTGCTCAACAATGAATGTAAGATAGATGACGTTATCGTTACTACCATACTGCAATGAAATTCAGTTTACTAGCCATCTGTATCTTTATGTGGATGGTGTTAAAAAGCGTACACTGTTTTCTGAGGTGGTGGTTCCCATCACAAAGAGAAAAAGAAGTCCACTAAATATGAGTCGAGACACGCATCATTTCTGCGACATGTGACTGTGTTGAGAGGAGAGTTTGAACCTGATGTCCACTCATGACAGTCAATGTGACTTCCGTCCATGGCAACAAAACGCTCTGCACTCCCGCGAATGGAATCACGCTCTCTTTGAAATACACCTGGTTGTTGTTGTAAGTCCTTTAGTGTCTGTAGATCTTTGACTGGGATGGCGGTGTCTAACGCCTTCGACCGTCGCCATGACCAAGAAACTAGGGGATTGAATGGGGAAGGGGGAGGCATAGCTGTTTTCTCTCCCCGACCAATGCAGCAGTCCTGAAATGTCAGAGCCAGATATCCACACATTGCACAGGAAATTGCTGATGCGCCATCGTACATAAATCACCCATGTAGTCTTTGCTGTCATGGCACATAAAACAGGTATGAAAAAAAGTGATGTGAGTAAACCCTATTCATTCTTTGTGGAAGGATTTATGGTTAGAGCGATTGCCCACACGTAGTGGAAGAAACGATGTTGATGCCGTCTTTCTGCAACTTCATGGGATTTTTATTAGCCCACACATGCTGGTTATGAAAGTTCATAATGCCATCTCTTGCCAAACCCGCTTTGTCAGTAAATGTACTATTTGAAATTTCCTGGCAGATTAAAACTGTGTGCCGGGCCGAGACTCGAACTCGGGACCTTCGCCTTTCGCGGGCAAGTGCTCTACCAACTGAGCTACCCAAGCACGACTCACGCCCCGTCCTCACAGCTTTACTTCTACCAGTACCTCGTCTCCTACCTTCCAAACTTTACAGAACCTCTCCTGCGAACCTTGCAGAACTAGCACTCCTGAAAGAAAGGATATTGAGGAGACATGGCTTAGCCACAACCTCGGGGATGTTTCCAGAATGAGACTTTCACTCTGCAGCGTAATATCCTTTTTTTCAGGAGTGCTAGTTCTGCAAGGTTCGCAGGAGAGCTTCTGTAAGGTTTGGAAGGTAGGGGACGAGGTACTGGCAGAAGTAAAGCTGTGAGGACGGGTGTGACTGATGCTTGGGTAGCTCAGTTGGTAGAGCACTTGCCAGTGGAAGGCAAAGGTCCCGAGTTCGAGTCTCGGCCCAGAACACAGTTTTAATCTGCCTGGATGTTTCATATCAGCGCACACTACGCTGGTGAGTGAAAATCTCATTCTGGAAAGTAATCTTTGACGAGAACAGTGGACCTGCAGCACACTCTAGAAAAAGTCATTGAGAGAGCTGCAATCTTCTACTCATGTACGGTGATCTTCTGGGCTTAGTGCCTGCATGGGCTTAAGATGGTACGGATACAGCACTTTATCATGTAGTATCGCCCAAACAATTAGATGACTCATGCGTTCTGCTTCTGCCAATTGCAGCACACTGGTTCCAGGACCTTCGTCCAGTAAATATATGGCTCTGGGCACTATGGGACTTAACGCTCAGGTCATCAGTCCCCTACAACTTAGAACTACTTAAACCTAACTAACCTAAAGACGTCAGACACATCCATGTCCGAGGCAGGATTCGAACCTGCGACCGTAGCGGTGGCGGTGCCAGTCTGGAGCGCCTAGAACCGCTCGGCCACAGCAGCCGGCCCAGTAAATGCAGGACATGCTTCTGGATCTGAGGTGTGCGCACTGACCGAGGCCATCCATCGTTCACCATGTGAACCTGTGTCCTTAAGATGCTGAAAAAGTCGGCCGAACAGCTTATTGGAAGGTACTCTGCGACGTGGATATTTTTCCGCGTAGAGGGCATAGCCTCGCAAACTACGTCTTCCATTTGTTAACCGATTGCAGAAAATCATATCCGCCATAACACTTGTGACGTAGCACGCTTCCATTGCTGACATGTGGAAGAGAGAAGAAAATGCACCGCCTGTAGACTAGCCAATGGGCAGAGTGATGGCAACACTAGAGTGCATCGATAAAGAGAGAGACGTACACTAGCGAGCCCTGTTGATGGATCACCAAGGCAACTACTGTGCCCATACATTCTTTGTTTCCTCAACGTTTACCTTATGTGGCAAGGAGGCCTACATAATTTCAACTAAATGTCTTCAGCCACTATTGGCAGGTATACGTACCTCAGATATTATGCGTTTCTAGACCCATTATAATTGGATTTTTTCTTGTTTTCATCGTTACTGTCACCTCTCAAAATATTCAACGATTTTTTTTTAACATCCTGTATACCCGAAACCCACTTTAAGGCATGTTGCAGATAATACATCTCACCGACGTTAGTGATTTTTCTGCCGTAATCCTTTCGGATTCGGAACGAGAGAAAAAGACTATCTAATCGTACAGTTGAGAGTCATATATGCACTGCACACATATGGAATTTTTTCATTTTTACAAGAAATTTTAAAAAGAAAATTGTCGTTAATTTGTAATAGTTAGTGCAGTTCATGTGGATGTTTCTATATGTTTTATTTTCTAAATGTTGTTTTCTGAGCCATGTATAGGGAAAATTGATGTAGAAACTTACGTAAAATTAGATAGGAAAAGTAGATGGAAGTCCGTCTGCTGTAGAAAATTGATGAGCAACTAAAGGAAAGGCTGGAAATCGAGAGCTTTATGTGCATCAACAAAGAACCACCAAATCGCTGCTTGAAACCAAGATCTGTACTCTTTTCAGCGTAGTGCAAGTAGTTTGACCAAACAGCCTCGGCTGGTCACTATTAGCGTTACAAAGTATGCACTAATAATACGCAACGCTACGTAGCATGCTACCGGATGCAGAACAGGAATCCAGTTGATAGTGTTGTGCGGGAGTCATAAGCATAAAGGAACTATACAGATGACGGGAACTAAGGCTGTAAGTGGGCTGCTTCCGTGTTGGCAGCGCTGTGTAGCGCTTTGCATTGGATCTGACTGCGTTTTCATTGTAAGAGACTCTGTGGCTGGTTCGACTCGTTGTTGGAAGTTAATCGCCAGTAGTGCTGGGCAGTTGGAAGTTAGTCGCCAGCAGTGATGGAAGTACTGTTTGGCACTTGGAGATGAACAGCCTGCAGTGATGGATGTGGGGAGGGAATAGCCAGAGGTGATGGACGTTAGAGGTTTGAAGTGAGTGGACAATCTGGACGTGTGTCCGTCATGGAAATGTAATTTGTCGCTGATTAAATAATCTTCTGGAACTGTATGTTACGGGCGTTAATATATTATATGATTTTTGGACTGGTTGCCATATTATTAAGGCAAACCATTGTTTGCTCCGCAACAAAATCTTTCGTTTGCTAATCATATCCCTAGTTAGAATCTTATATTTAGCTGGGAGTATCGGCGCTCGCTGCATTACAATAGTTCGTGTAATGAGGATTTTTGTGAGGTAAGTGCTTAATGAAACTTATAGGTAATTGTTAAGTTGCCTTTTTCAGTCAGGACTGTTCCTTTGAATTAATTATTTGAAGTCAGGTTGTATTTTTGTTTTTTCAACGGTCAGATTGCATTACGCCAGAACATTGTGTGTCAGTGTTGACATGATAAGAACAAGTAAAGAGAAAGTAGGCTCGGTACTTCCAGTTTTACTCAGCTGTTTCAGAATTAAATAACTTAGAAGCTTCAACTTCCCATTTCATTCAGCAATAGAAGCAGAAAAGAATTTTAATACAGAAGTTTCAAGGCTTCGTCCTCAGAACAGCTGCGCAACGTATCTATTCACAGCGTCTCTAGAACTGTAAATGCGTACGTTTTTCTCAACTGAATCTGTTAGATGTGAAATAGTAATCACGGGTCGGTACCTTATGATTGTCATATTTTATGTTACATGGGATAGACTCCTTTTTCGATCGTTTTAACGACAATGAAATAAAAGACTGTACTGAAAAACTCACAGTTCATAAGTAATTATGGCTTCATCATATCTCTCACTCCAGTTTTCACTTAACGCAGCACTATAAATAATTTCCAGAATTAATCTTTCCTAGTTAAAATTTTCATTTATATTAGAATCGTGAGGTTTACTAAGTCTTAGTGAAGAACGTAACGAAATGTAATGCTTCTGTAGTTAAATAAGTATTAATGTATGTCTTTTTGTTTAATGTTACTGTTCAATTATCCCTGCATATTTTTCCAGTCAGCTTTGTTGAAACTGTGTTGAAATTATATATATTAAGATTACTGTTAGGCTCTGCACAGTCATAGCACTAACATTTTTTTATTAATGGTAAGTCACTGTCAGGACAAGTCATAGCGCTAACATATTTTTAATAATTGTAAGTCACTGTCAGAACGTGCTTTCTGCATGTTGAAAACTTCCCCTTGGAAGTATTTCATTGAATAAGTGAATATGAAGTAAGACGCTTTTATTTATTGATGATAGGGACACTGCTTATGGAACTAAGAAACCAAATGGTCAATATCAACATATATCGAAATTGGGCTGAGGACCTTTCATTTTACATAAACAACTTGCGTGGACACTTCTCTGTATCAGGGTGTTAATTATAATAGTCTCAATCTTAACTGCTCTTCTAGTTGTATTAAATCACATTTTACAATTACACTGTGACATATTGTAGAAACTTGTTGTGATCTTCCTATTTCGACCTGAACAAGGTAGAAATAATAGGTGTACTTTTCTGCTGTCTAGTACATAAAGAGTAGTGTGATCAGTAATACAGAGGCTTACTTTTTCCCACCACAAGGTAAGGAGTATTACATGAGTTTACTTTATGACGTATAGTGCCCATTTGTCTAGGTACAGATATATGTATTCAAAGTTTAATTGTTCATTTTATTTTCCTCCTTATTTGTATCCTATTGCTCGCTGTATGATTTCGTCTCACGTCCTCAGCTCTTTTATGTGAAGTACATTCCTCACTATCAGAGAAAAGCATAGGCACTGCCAAGGTTTCGTATGGGCTAATGCAAGCGTTTGTTCTTTAGGTTCTCGTTTCAGTATCTTCTTTTCTTATTTCAGAAGAGGTGTACAACGTATACATTCTCCCTTAAATGTCTACATACGGTAGACGTAGTTTAGAACAAATGTATTGAATCTGTTCCTTTCAACCTAAGTTTTTCTTGTTTAGAGACTTATGTTCCACGTGCAGTCTTTAGCTGATGAGGCAATTATTTTGGTCTTCTCAGACGATATTTCCGTAGAATGTCCACGTGAGGTACTTATAAGCTAAAAATAAATTTTGGGATAACGTCTTCTGGAGTTGATATTAATAATAAATTGCCTGAAAGATTTCAGTGGGTACATCTGTGCAACTAGATTAACACAAAAGTAACTTTACAGCATGTTTCAGAAAGAATATACGTATTTCTAATTCATACATTTATCATACTATAAGACATACGAGTGTAAAACTTGACACACATATTTACGAACCTCTCAAGTTTAGATTACAGATGTTCAATATGTCCTCCATAAGCGACATGAACAACATCACATCGATACCCAAATTCCTCCCATACTCGGGCAAGCATGTCCTTCGTCACTGATGTTATGGCAGTACGGATTCGGTTCTTCAACTCTTCCATGTTCTGTGGGAGTGGTGGTACATAAATTTTGTCTTTAACGAAACCCCACAGTAATAAGTCAGAGGGTGTCAAATCCGGTGATCGTGGAGTCCAGCTGATACCTGTTAGGTCGCCAGCTCCATGGCGACCAATCCAACGGTTCGGCAGAGTTTCATTCAGATATTCACGGCTTGGCGACCCAAGCGATGGGGTTCCCCGCCTTGTTGAAAAATGAAATCGTCTTCGTGCAGCCTCAGAAACAACCAGTTTTGTAACATAGCGCGATACTGCTGACCGTTAACCGTGTTTCCATCAAAGAAGAATGGGCTGTAAACAGATGATCGGGATATCGCACAAAACACACAGACTTTGGGTGAATCTCGTACATGTTCAGTGTCTGCAAGTGAGTTCTGTAGGCCACAAATTCGAACATTGTCTTTGTTTACCTAACCATTAACATGGAAAGTCGCTTTATCACTGAACACGATGCGTTGTGCGAAAGTTTTATCATCGTCTATAGCATCAAGGATCTCGATACAAAATGCGACACGTTTGCGTTTGTCATTAGGAAGCAGCTGTAACTTGCACGGCTTCATAACCAACAGACGTCTCAAAACACGCCAAATTATTGTTGTAGGCAGTTGTAACTCCCGACTGGCACGACCAGTTGATTTTGATGGACTACGCAGGAAAGCAGTTTGAATTCGTGCAACATTTTCCTCAGCAACACGACGATGCCCAGGACACTTTCCTTTACATACACATACTGTATCTAGAAACTGTCGTACCATCTGCGAATGTTCCACCCATTCGGAGGATCAATTTGTTACCTCTGCCTGAAACGTCTTTGCACTCAAATCACGGAATATCACTTCCCAAACTAGAGAGTACAAAGTGATTTCTAATGCGGCGTAGCCATTTTCAAACGGTTCTGAGCACTATAGGACTTAACATCTAAGGTCATCAGTCACCTAGACTTAGAACTACTTAAACCTTACTAACCTAAGGACATCACACACATCCATGCCCCAGGCAGGATTCGAACCTGCGAGCGTAGCAGCAGCCCAGTTCCGGACTGAAGCGCCTAGAACCCCTCGACCACAACGGCCGGCGTAGCCATTTTAAACATATGACGCTTACCAAGCCAAACAGAAGACAACCGACATATAGCGGCTACTAATATAAACTAGACTATGTATTCGTTTCTTCAATAGCCGAGCCGAGGCGCAGTCATTGATAGTTTGGACAAAATAAAAATTTGTAATACATATATTCTTTTTGAAACACCCTGTATTTTATTGACCTGTAATCTCTTATTACACCAGTATAACATATTAATACTGGAACGCTATATCTTACTGGATTAAGTGGTGTCTATTTAACAGTACCATTAGGGGCCAACATGTTTAATGCTTGATTTTTACTTTTGTTTCCAACATACATACATCGTGATTCGATATCAATCTTTTAGCCAACCATTAACGAAAAGGTCAAAACATTTTTATCTCCTGTTCAGGGTGCAGTTGCTTCGGCACAGATGTAGACTGAAAAATGCAA
This sequence comes from Schistocerca piceifrons, assembly GCF_021461385.2. Taxonomy (NCBI): domain Eukaryota; kingdom Metazoa; phylum Arthropoda; class Insecta; order Orthoptera; family Acrididae; genus Schistocerca; species Schistocerca piceifrons. The sequence goes on along the minus strand of NC_060142.1, from coordinate 685,791,572 downwards.
TTTCGAGAGAGAAATTCCCGATGCAGGCTGTCATACTGCAGCTGACAGCTCAGCAGCGGCTGTCTCCGCCTATATAGAACACGTCTTCGTGATTTACTCTCTTCTGACATGCCACGGCACAGCTGCGTACGGTAGAGCAAGCAATGTACGGAACGAAACAAATATGTCGTCTGCAGTCTTGAATCTGTGGTAAGGGTAGCCCGATTTCGTTTTCGATAATTCAGTTGCAGGTGTCGTAAGGTTGGGGGTAGGGGGATAATTTGTCTCGGAGAACTAAAACATAAACGATCAATAACTTTCTTAATAGGTCTAAACATGCGTGAAATTAACAAGGAAAAAGAGATAATGAATAACAAAGAAGAAATTTGGGAAGGAAAGTAAATTTCAAATTGAAGTTTGCCGATGGCATTCTAACCGTGACAGAGTCAGGAAACAACAGAATGGGATGGTTACTGTTTTGAAAAGCAGTTATACGATCGTTAATTAAGAAAGTAAGGAATGATAATGGATTGTGGTAGAATTACGTTAGGTGGCGAAATAAGAGTAGAAAATGAGACATAAAAGTAGCGGGCAGTAAAATCAGTGGCGACATCCGAAAGCAGACGATATAACATGGAGATTGCCAACAGCAGGATAATTATTTCTGAAATAGAGGAATTTGTTACACCGATTCGAAATTTAGGTATTAGCAAGTATTTACTGGAGCACTGGTCTCAAGGTTGGTATTGTGCGTATCTGAAACGTAGACTAGGAGGAACTCTGACATGAAGAAAATAGAAGCTTTAGGAATGTAGTGTTTCACTAAAATGATGAAGATGAGGTTGCTAGTGTGGATTAGTAATGAGGAAGTACTGAATCTTATGAAAGAAAAATTGAATATCTGGCACTGTTTCACTAAAAGAAGATATCTTTTAATATGATGCTTCATGAAGCACCAAGTAATCGTCACTTTCGTAATGAGAGATAGTGTGGGGGGCAAACTTTTGGAGATGAATAGTACCAGGTTCATATGGATCTAGGTTGCAGTAGTTCTGTTATGCAGAGACGAAGAACCTTGCACTGGACAGATTGTCATGGAGAACGGAATCAAAGCAGTCTTCTGAAAAGAGAAATTAAGTATCAAGCTAGGTAAAGAAATTAAATATTTGATCCTCATGATAATGAGTATGTTTATTCTTCTTCTTCTGTTGGCAAACGCTGCCCTTTATCTTACATCTGTGTTATCGTTTCATTAATTTAGGAGTAACTTATTATAACTTCATAAGGTGATGGAGTGGAGTTAACTTCAGGAGGAAGGTAGGATGCACCATCTTTCTGCAGATAGTTTAAACTATATTGTGTGTGTTTTTACATTCTTAACATTGTAAATATTTTAGAATATGTTTTCTAACGCAGAGATTTCTAGAAGACCGGCACTGACCTAAAAGGGTTAGGTAAAACGACTAAAAGACGGTTTAAGAGACCGAGAGTCGCTAATTCAGTCCATAAATTCGAACCAGATCTGTCTCACTTTCATGTCCCAGTGGCTGGATATCATATGCTCTATCCCAGAGAACTATACGGGCGCGATCTAACGGCACAGTTTCGCACCCAAACAGTAAAACATTTTCCTATTTCTGGAGCCACAGACGGCGTATTATTGAATAATTAAAGCTGAAAGGAATTAGCTACAAAACTGCCTTATTAAATATTTGTCTGAAAGCTCCCTTCATTGTTTCGGCCACAGACAAATGATCAAAATCACACACACTTTCTACTGAAATATGTGGACTCTATGGCATTTTCTAGAATGAAAGCGATCTAAAACGCGAAACATTTTTGGGATACAAATGAGGTGAAAATGATAGTGTTGAAGCCATAAAGCAAGATTAACGAAGTCAAGCTTGTCGATTTTCTGACGTCACAACCATCATGGATTACTAAAATATCGGCTTTGAGAAACCCAACAAGAGCTTTGCTTATGAGACATCATGAGAACCATGAACAAAGTTTTTATCGATTTCGGAAAAGGATTTGACTCATTCATACATCAACGTACATCAATGAAAGTATCAACATGTTAATTGCAAATGGAAATTAGTTAAATGGTTCAAATGCCTCTGAGCACTATGGGACTTAACATCTATGGTCATCAGTCCCCTAGAACTTAGAACTACTTAAACCTAACTAACCTAAGGACAGCACAAAACACCCAGTGAAATTAGTTACTTAAGTAAGAATCTCTTGGAAGGAAGGATGTTGTATTTTAAGATGGATAGAGAGTTTTGGAAAGATGAAGTGCTTCTCCAAGGGGAGTGTGTTGGAACCTTTGCTACGCACCAAATATATTAATAACTCGACAGAAAAAAAGTAACAGTAACCTCAGAATGTTTACAGATGATACAGTTATCTGTAATGAAATACAGTCTGCAAAAGTTCTAAGACAAATGTCGATACGATATAAAAGTGGCGTTAAATTCTGCAACTTGCTTCAGCTTTTCAGAAATGTAAAACTATACAATTCAGATTTGCAAAAACCTAGTAGCTATCACTACAATATCAATGAATCGCAAGTGGAAGCAATTAAATTATACAAATTACTATGCCACAGTCAACGAGAGAGATCTCTGAAAATTGGCAGCGTTGTCGGATGCAGACGAAAACACTATGTGTGCATAGAGCTGCGGCAACATTGAGGCGTTGCCACAGATATGTACAGAAAACCGCTTTATGTGGCGATTGGTTGAGATGGACCCTCGAAGCAGTCGCAACTACCAGGGAGCTTCTTTATCCGATTGTGTTGCACACGTAATAATTTGTAATTATAACATAAATGGAATGATTAGATAGGCTCAATCGTAGGTAGAGCAGGTTGCTGGTGGCACGCGTACAAAACTCTCGTACCACCCATTCTAAAATATTGCTCAAGGGTGTGGAACGAATACCAAATAGGACTTACAGTAAAAAATGATCTCATGCAAAGAAGGGTAGCAAAAATGCTCGCAGATTTCTTTCATTCACGGGAGAGTATTGCGGAACTATAGAAGACCTGCGTTGGATGAAGCTTTAACGTAGGGGTCAGATTTCCCGGGAAATCCTACTTACACAGTTTGGAGAAGATTAAGCGGACCCCTAAAGGAGTACACAACAGTATCTGTCGTATCACGCCAATTATGAGTCGAAGGCAATTAAAGAGTAATTACACTCCTGGAAATTGAAATAACAACACCGTGAATTCATTGTCCCAGGAAGGGGAAACTTTATTGACACATTCCTGGGGTCAGATACATCACATGATCACACTGACAGAACCACAGGCACATAGACACAGGCAACAGAGCATGCACAATGTCGGCACTAGTACAGTGTATATCCACCTTTCGCAGCAATGCAGGCTGCTATTCTCCCATGGAGACGATCGTAGGGATGCTGGATGTAGTCCTGTGGAACGGCTTGCCATGCCATTTCCACCTGGCGCCTCAGTTGGACCACCGTTCGTGCTGGACGTGCAGACCGCGTGAGACGACGCTTCATCCAGTCCCAAACATGCTCAATGGGGGACAGATCCGGAGATCTTGCTGGCCAGGGTAGTTGACTTACACCTTCTAGAGCACGTTGGGTGGCACGGGATACATGTGGACGTGCATTGTCCTGTTGGAACAGCAAGTTCCCTTGCCGGTCTAGGAATGGTAGAACGATGGGTTCGATGACGGTTTGGATGTACCGTGCACTATTCAGTGTCCCCTCGACGATCACCAGTGGTGTACGGTCAGTGTAGGAGATCGCTCCCCACACCATGATGCCGGGTGTTGGCCCTGTGTGCCTCGGTCGTATGCAGTCCTGATTGTGGCGCTCACCTGCACGGCGCCAAACACGCATACGACCATCATTGGCACCAAGGCAGAAGCGACTCTCATCGCTGAAGACGACACGTCTCCATTCGTCCCTCCATTCACGCCTGTCGCAACACCACTGGAGGCGGGCTGCACGATGTTGGGGCGTGAGCGGAAGACGGCCTAACGGTGTGCGGGACCGTATCCCAGCTTCATGGAGACGGTTGCGAATGGTCCTCGCCGATACCCCAGGAGCAACAGTGTCCCTAATTTGCTGGGAAGTGGCGGTGCGGTCCCCTACGGCACTGCGTAGGATCCTACGGTCTTGGCGTGCATCCGTGCGTCGCTGCGGTCCGGTCCCAGGTCGACGGGCACGTGCACCTTCCGCCGACCACTGGCGACAACATCGATGTACTGTGGAAACCTCACGCCGCACGTGTTGAGCAATTCGGCGGTACGTCCACCCGGCCTCCCGCATGCCCACTATACGCCCTCGCTCAAAGTCCGTCAACTGCACATACGGTTCACGTCCACGCTGTCGCGGCATGCTACCAGTGTTAAAGACTGCGATGGAGCTCCGTATGCCACGGCAAACTGGCTGACACTGACGGCGGCGGTGCACAAATGCTGCGCAGCTAGCGCCATTCGACGGCCAACACCGCGGTTCCTGGTGTGTCCGCTGTGCCGTGCGTGTGATCATTGCTTGTACAGCCCTCTCGCAGTGTCCGGAGCAAGTATGGTGGGTCTGACACACCGGTGTCAATGTGTTCTTTTTTCCATTTCCAGGAGTGTATATTGCGCTCAAAGGCATTTAAATAGTTATTTTTTCAGCGATCTATACAGCGATTGGAACTGGAACCAGCCGTAATATGTGGAACAGTGCGAAGTCCAAAGTGACCTGAATCAACTCATAAACACTGTCCTTGTATTTGCAGATAATATGTATAGCTGTATTTACAGAAGCATATAGAATACTTTTCTAGCACAAAACATTGTCCTCGTAAAACCCAGAATTCCATTCCTGGTAGACTGCCACGCTATATTTATCCTGCTGTTCCTTCCTTTTTCTATATTTCATTAATTTATTTAAGTAACTCTTGTGTCGATTCACCTTACAAATTCACCTCACTGAAAGGGGTCACGGAAGAGTTTTGGAAAAATTTGTATGTAGCCTTGACTTGGGTATTACAAAGTATAGATATGCATTTGTCTGACTGTCTATTCAAAACTAGACGTTTCAATTCTTTTAAAAAAATATTTTAATGACGATGTTATTTTGTATTGGATCTTTATACAGTCACATAATTATTACTAAATGCAGTAAGAAATGCAGAAGATCAAAGAATATTTGAGGATTTCGCAGTTGACCAACTACGAAATCAAATTTAACTTATTTCAAGAAAAGTTGTGGAATTATAATGGCCGTTTACACTGCTGGCGAGAGCTTGATGAAGACTGTGACAAGCGTGAAACATCCTGGCGTACCTAATGAGAACAACCAAAGTGCAACGAGCAAACAAAAGTTACTGTATGGAAAGTAGATGTCATACTCAGATTTATATGGCGAATCGTAAGGAACTGTGTATCATGCACGTGAAAAGGGGTTTTCAAAACACTCGTTCGTCCGATTTTTGAATACTACTCGTCATTTTGTGACCCTAGTCAGATATGATTAGCAGAGGACATAGCACATCGAAGCAAGTGATTCTCGTTTCCTCTCTAGTTCCTTGTGGCAGCTCGACACAGTTTACAAAGATGGTTCAAATGGCTCTGAGCACTATGGGACTTAACATCTGTGGTCATCAGTCCCCTAGAACTTAGAACTACTTAAACCTAACCAACCTAAGGACATCACACACATCCATGCCCGTGGCAGGATTCGAACCTTCGACCGTAGCGGTCACGCGGTTCAAGACTGAAGCGCCTTTAACCGCACGGCCACACCGGCCGGCTTACAAAGATGCTCGCCTAATCTTAGTTCTTGACGCTACAAGAGAAGCTCTCTTATTCGTGACGAAATTTGCTGTTAAAATTCCGAGATCGAACATTTCGAGAAGAACAGAGAAACATATTACTTCCTGAGAAGTACATATCGCGAAAGTACCTGAGAAATTCGATCTTATGCTGAATTTTCAGTTTTTATTCCCACGTATCATACGCAAATGGAACTGGGAAAGTTGGGGGGGGGGGGGGTATTGAGGGAAGGATGGATGGCCTGATACGAGAAGTGCCCTCCAACATTGCTCAGTACAGAGGTAGACATGTGTAGGAGCTGTAATATACGAGACAGTTTCGTATGTAATGACATCTACATTCTCTGTAACTTTCTTTGTTTACCTTTATTTGACTGATAAACGAAGCAAATTTTACAATTTTCTCTAGCACTTATTCCGAAGGGGGAGAGGATAACTGATGTCGTGCATTCATCTTCAATATCGCTCTCCCACCCGTTCCCAGCCACCCGCCTCCTAATAAGGACCACAGTAGCCTCCTTCTAGTTTAACTTTGCCTCATCAGCGCTTCATAAATTCCACATTGTTCGCAAAGCTTATCGCCAAACGCACCGTAGTCACCTCCCTTGACAGCGTAAGATGCGGGTCACGCATCCCTATCTCTCCTGGGGGTGCACGATCAATGGCCGCCAGCCACTCACACCCCTGTCTGTGCCACCAAAGTGGCACTGTCCCAGAGATATTGGTCGCAATTTGTTTCCGATCTGTGATCTTCTTACGCTCCTGCAGCCTTAAAAAGAGACTATTTACGTCACACAGCAAAATCAAACAGTAGGGTCCACACCAAAGAGAACAAGGGACCAATATGGAAAGTAAAGAATTTAATTTCCTGCGTAACACTGTGAAGTACAATACTGCGTATCTGAATTCGGGGTAAACAGAAATGGGAAAGTTTTTCAGTGCACTGGAGAATGCTCTTAATGAGTTTTACGTATATTCGTGGATGCAAAAATACTCCCTTTACGTCACCTGTAGGCCGCTACAACAGTCGGGATTATGAACAGAAGACAGATTTTGAACAGGGAATTAGTATTGTGAACTACGCCTATGTTAATCACTGTGTACGTGGAGCAAGTGGTAAAGAAAATTAAAGGGATAAATCTGCAAACACAATTAAACTTCAAGGGGAAGAAATAAATAATGTTAAGGTTGCCCACTGAAATTTTAATTCTGTCAGAGGCACGAAAGACTAGATCAAGTAACTAATGAAATGGTACTGAATGGAATCGAGGATAATGGTGCCTTTTGGTACAACCTGACAAAAGTAAGGAGTATTTTGATCTTGAAACACTTAATAATACTGAATTTACTAGTTACAGAAAGTATGGGAGAAAAATTGTAGAGGAAGACCATGACTTGAAAACAGTAAGCAGGCTGAAAAGGATGTACTGTGCAGCTGTAACACTGAGAGGATGTGTGCGATGGTGGTGTAGCCTAGCGTGGAGAGCCGTATCAACCAGTCTTCTGATCGACATCAATCATTCTGTGGAAATTGGAGCACTATGGCAAACTTGTGTAGGATGTTACACATTGAGATTAAGGCAACTGCGAGGTACCGGTTGTGGAAATTAAACAAACGGTACATGTAAAGAATCGAAATGATTAATCTTTAATCATAATCTAAGAAGATTATTAGTACGATCGAAGTTACTCTTGGCCTACATTTGCTTTCGGCGTGTGACCAGGTAATGACGTAAAATAAACTGTATGATTCGGTAGCTATTACGTAATTAATATTTCGTACACATGTAAAAAGAATCTCCAAGTACAGTCTATAAAAACGGTCGCTATCTGAATCTTCAGTGGTGCAATTCCTCAATGAAAAAACTTGGTCTGCATCATTTAATGCAGTATTTGACAAACAGTCACTTTTGTACATATGACGTGGTCAAGATGGAAGCGGGAGACGTAAATGTAATTTCACATGTATTACCGACGGAAGTTGGGACATTATGTGACCAATTATCTTTCTAATTTGCCTGCAGCTGTTGAGTGAAATAGAATTTGTCGAGCACCTAAGAATAATTATAGCCTCAAAAGGCCTATGATGTGAAGCCACTGTCTACTGGGTACCATCAAATTTTTGTTGGTTGTATCCCTTGATACTTTAAAATTTGCAAAATTTTGCATTTTACTTGTTATGATAAAACATTCAGTGTAAGACTGACAGCTTTCTGAACCCAGAGATGACGTGATCGAACGTTTAGGTGGTTTAAGTTGAGTAACGCTCATTTCACGGCACTTCCTGCAAACGTGATGTCATTTTGATTACATGCGCAATATCGAAGACCAAACGATCTTCTATCGACTTTGTGAAATGGAAGAATATGAACGCTCCTCGTTTCACTTGCAACAATGTAAACTGTCCTCCTAGTTTCATACCTAACCACTCACTCAGAAATCGCCACATATTCGGAAATAAATACCTAAATATTTGTAGAATGGACGAATTTTAGGTCGCTGCAGTTTCAGCTGTCGTCTTAGGTTACAGCCTAACTGCACGCTCGGGAATCGCGAAAGATTTATTTCATTTTCCCTTCTTTAATCTGACGGAAAAGTAAATAACATCTAATACTGCAGAACTTAACTGTTTTACATTTATAAGAAAGTCCCAGAATGTTAACGCTAAATTGAAAAAAAAATAACTTTATATGTAGCGCCAAGCGAACCTACAACTTTCGACGCTATATCTTTTACACTAGCACTTACGGACGTCGTATTTTTCCCCTGGCTTGTTGACCATAGTATCTCAAAAATGGTTCAAATGGCTCTGAGCACTATGGGACTTAACATCTACGGTCATCAGTCCCCTAGAACTTAGAACTACTTAAACCTAACCAACCTAAGGACAGCACACAACACCCAGTCATCACGAGGCAGAGAAAAACCCTGACCCCGCCGGTAATCGAACCCGGGAACCCGTGCGTGGGAAGCGAGAACGCTACCATAGTATCTCTTGGAGGCTTATATCGTTGATTCGTTATTTTCTGAAATGTAATGATAATGGTGACATGTTGGTGATAAATTTTCAGTGTTCCGTTACCTTGAAGCGGCATACTACAAATTACAAAACAAGCGTCTTTCATGCTTAATTTGTAAATTACTGACGATAACAGCTCACTCCTGAGAAAGCGATCTTATATGAAGGCATTAACAGTCGATAAATCATTATGTTATCTTTAATTATAAATACAATTATAATAAATCATTCCAAAAATAACTAGTTGGTATAAATCTCCAATAAACGTGCATGAAGTCTTTTGAGAGACCTGTATCGAGCTCTGACGAAAGTCGATAGCGATTCCTGCCGTCATCGATAATGCACGTGACGTCAGAATGATGTTACGTTGGCAGGAAGTGTTGTGAAATGTGTGGTACCCTTTGAAGGTATTGTGAGATAGCTTTCCACCTGTATTTTATTTGAAAACAAGTACTAGAGCGTCAATATATGTTATTGCCTTTCATCTCTTGGAGCTCCTACTGACTGAAAGCTAGGCAGAAAGTGGTTTCATTCTTATTTTTATATATTTTGTGGTGATTGTAAATATGATGAGATGCGTGTTACTTTTATTTATTAGTGTAAACATTTCCTTGTTCTGCGTCGTTTCCCTAAATATTTTTTTTTTCAGAAATTATGTTGGTAACTGTGAATCAAGCCGGATTTCTTAATACGGTGATGCCACTGATAAGCTGCCATTGTAGCAGCCTTCATTGCATATCGCCAGATCGGTGTCAGAACCTGACATTAGTTAAAGTTTTTCGACGAGGACCAATATTATATGGAAGAGTCATTTTTCTACAAAGTCAATACTAACATTGAAATATTCAATCTTATTATCACGGTCACACGTTACCTTATCAACGAGCGAAAGATTACCACCAGCTAAGCTGATTTTTTCCGCTGTCACCAGTCAATTACAATCTGCCCTTTTCCAGTTTATGATCCTTGCTTATTACCAACACAATTCAAAATTAGATCTGTGATGTCTGTTTTTTCAGGCATGCCCGAAACAACAGACAGCATTTTTTACCGTGCAGCCACTGTGAATAAAGATGTAAAAGAATTATAGACATTAGCTGCAAGTGGGCATTTGTTTAACTAAACAGCAAAAGTTGAAAATTTGTGCTGGACCAGCATTCTAACCCGGGTCTCTCTTGCTTACTAGGCAGATGCGCTGTCCACTACAACATTCAGACACAGTGGTCGTCGCAGCTGCAGGGACTATCCAGCACACCTGCCCTCATACAAAAATTCTCAACTTATGCAGGGTGTTTCAAAATGACCGGTATATTTGAAACGGCAATAAAAACTCAACGAGCAGCGATAGAAATACACCGTTTGTTGCAATATGCTTGGGACAACAGTACATTTTCAGGCAGACAAACTTTCGAAATTACAGTAGTTACAATTTTCAACAACAGATGGCGCTGCTTTCTGGGAAACTCTATAGTACGATATTTTCCACATATCCACCTTGCGTAGCAATAATATGGCGTAGTCTCTGTATGAAATTACCCGAAATCTTTGACAACGTGTCTGGCGGAATGGCTTCACATGCAGATGAGATGTACTGCTTCAGCTGTTCAATTTTTCTGGATTCTGGCGGTACACCTGGTCTTTCAAGTGTCCCCACAGAAAGAAGTCACAGGGGTTCATGTCTGGGGAATAGGGAGGCCAATCCACGCCGCCTCCTGTATGTTTCGGATAGCCCAAAGCAATCACACGATCATCGAAATATTCATTCAGGAAATTAAAGACGTCGGCCGTGCGATGTGGCCGGGCACCATCTTGCATAAACCACGAGGTGTTCGCAGTGTCGTCTAAGGCAGTTTGTACCGCCACAAATTCACGAAGAATGTCCAGATAGCGTGATGCAGTAATCGTTTCGGATCTGAAAAATGGGCCAATGATTCCTTTGGAAGAAATGGCGGCCCAGACCAGTACTTTTTGAGGATGCAGGGACGATGGGACTGCAACATGGGGCTTTTCGGTTCCCCAATGCGCCAGTTCTGTTTATTGACGAAGCCGTCCAGGTCAATATAAGCTTGGTCAGTAAACCAAATGCTGCCCACATGCATATCGCCGTCATCAATCCTGTGCACTATATCGTTAGCGAATGTTTCTCGTGCAGCAATGGTAGCGGCGCTGAGGGGTTGCCGCGTTTGAATTTTGTACGGATAGAGGTGTAAACTCTGGCGCATGAGACGATACCTGGACGTTGGCGTCATTTGGACCGCAGCTGCAACACGGCGAACGGAAACCCGAGGCCGCTGTTGGATCACCTGCTGCACCAGCTGCGCGTTGCCCTCTGTGGTTGCCGTACGCGATCGCCCTACCTTTCCAGCATGTTCATCCGTCACGTTCCCAGTCCGTTGAAATTTTTCAAACAGATCCTTTATTGTATCGCTTTTCGGTCCTTTGGTTACATTAAACCTCCGTTGAAAACTTCGTCTTGTTGCAACAACACTGTGTTCTAGGCGGTGGAATTCCAACACCAGAAAAATCCTCTGTTCTAAGGAATAAACCATGTTGTCTACAGCACACTTGCACGTTGTGAACAGCACACGCCTACAGCAGAAAGACGACGTACAGAATGGCGCACCCACAGACTGCGTTGTCTTCTATATCTTTCACATCACTTGCAGCGCCATCTGTTGTTGAAAATTGTAACTACTGTAATTTCGAAAGTTTGTCCGCCTGAAAATGTACTGTTGTCCCAAGCATATTGCAACAAACGTTGTATTTCTATGGCTGCTAGTTTAGTCTATATTGCCGTTTCAAATATACCGGTCATTTTTGAAACACCCTGTACAAACACTGTTAATGTAGTGCTACTTTCCCAATGTATTTATTACTCGCAGAATTTCTCTGGTTCGCATAAGAGTTCCAGCTTGTTGTGGATGTGCACTGAAAGGTTCGTTGGCCAATTTCCCTTAATTATTTATGTGATGTCTGTTCTTACGGACATGCTCGAGAAAACACACACCGTTTTTATCGTACAGCCACTATGAACCAAGACTGAAAGGGATTAAATACATTAGATGCCAGAGGGAATTGATTTATCTTAATGAGGAGAGTTTTAAATTGGCGCTGGGCCATGATTCAAACCGAGGTTTCCTGCTTACTAGGCACAATGTCATCGCATCTGCACGGTTTACCCGACCACTCCTCCTGTCGAATTAAATTCTCAACTCATCCACAAACTACTAAGGTAGCGCCCCTTGACCAGTATCCTCATAATAAGAAATCAGGTATGTAACTAACCCGAGGACGGCCAGTGATCAATTCACTGCAGAAGCATACCAAACACGAATTCTTATGCGATTCGGCCAGTGCCGCGAGTAATGATGATAATGGGCAAAGGGCACTACATTATTAGAGTGTGGATGAGTTGAGAATTTGTGTGTGAAGGGCCGCGTACTGCGGTAGTATATGGAGTTGCGATGATCACCGTGTCCGGCTGATGTAGTGGGAAGCGCATCTGCGGAGTAAGCAGGAGGCCTATGTTCGAATGGCGGTCCGGCACTAATTTTCAGCATTACCCATTGATTTAAATCAGTGTATCTCGGTTGCAGCTATGTTAGTAACTGCTGCTGGCCGGATGCCCTTAGTGGCTCCACCATTCTTCCGTTTCCTAATTTATATTGCAAATCTTTCTTCTTCATCGTAACTCTCATCTACACTTGTATGAACGTTCTCGAAATGTTTGTGTATGTCGTGTATCTGAGGCAGGAAGTGGGTACCAGCATCTTATTTACCTAGTCGGATCTGATAAACAGCCTAAAAACTCAATTCAAGCTGGCCGGCTCACCAACCTTCGTCATTAATCTGTGCGGCGGATTCGGTCCGGGGGAGGCTTGCCTATCGTAAGCGGTGCTTTAACACTCCTCTACGTCGGGGCGGCGATGGCCCTTTCGAAAGCTACGAAAAAGTTGAAACTTTCTGGCAGATTAAAACTGTGCGCCGAACTGAGACTCGAACTCGGGAACTTTGCCTTTCTCGGGCAACTGCTCTACCAACTGAGATAGCCAAGCACGACTCACGACCCGTCCTCACAGCTTTACTTCTGCCAGTACCTCGTCTCCTACTTTCCAAACTATACAGAAGCTCTCCTGCGAACCTTCCAGATCTAGCACTGGGATGTGAGTCGTGCTTGGGTAGCTCAGTTGGTAGAGCACTTGCCCGCGAAAGGCAAAGGTCCCGAGTTGGAATCTCGGTCCGGTACACAGTTTTAATCTGCCAGGAAGTTTCATATCAGCGCACACTCCACTGCAGAGTGAAAATCTCATTCTGGATACGAAAAAGTTGTTTATAACAGTATACTCGGACACATACAATTATTTCTACTTGGGCCATTGCTTGTAGGTCGTCTTTCTTGTTTAGACCAGTACTATCTCGTGTAAAATTATGGGTTTTTAAAAAATACATTGTCTATTGGAAAACTGAATGTGAGCATCGGATTTACGACTTGACATAGATCTTAATTAGGATGTCTTACTATCGGACCTCGTTCCTTGTGGTGTGTGTTGCAAGTGACTGATAATCGCCGTTTCTGAAAATACTGAGATGGATTTCGATTTACACGTTAAATGGACAGCGTTTGGAAGGCGATTTGATAGAAAGTTTGTTGTATTTCTGTAATTGCCGCTGACGTATTTTGTCACTGATGGGCATATTTGGTTTTTGCTTCTTTGTAGATTGTCAGGACTGTTACATATTTTTGGATAAGATCACACATTGTTGAAAACAACAAAGGAATTGTTCCATAAAATTTCTGGAATGTAGGCGAATGAATTTTACGTAAATTTCACAAAGTGAGATTTATGCCGCTGCACGCTCGAAATTTAATGGAACAATCACAGTTGTGAAAAAATATGAAGACGCACAACAAAGGAATTGTTTGAGATACAGATGCAGGACGGGTATACAGTGCGGCTCTGGATTAGAAAAGTAGATGGTTGCTTTTTGAGAAATTTCTGCGGAGAATTAGAGGTTTTACAATTGCTTATAGCGTGAACGTATCTGCTTGCTCCGTAATTATTCACTAAAATCAACACTGCTATGATGACTCAGCATCTGTATTCACGGCTTCCTGCAACACCACAAACTGTAAAGAATAAGAATGGACAACGCCACCGCTGTACTGATAATATCGAATAGCTCAGTGAATTTAGCCGCAGATCCCCAAACTGTCTTCCAAAGTGCTCCAAACATTCGAATTAGCAGATTCATAAACGAACTTCATCTCATGTTGAAAAAAAAAAAAGATCGTATGGCGTTGCTGGCCGGCAAGCCTCATTCGGGGAAGTTCGGCCGCCGAGTGCGAGTCTTACTTCAGTCGACCTCACTTTGGGCGAATCGTGTGCCGGTGACAAGGATGAACGGATAATGAGGACAACACATCACCCAGTCAACGAGAAGAGAAAATTTCCAACATGGCCGGGTATCAAACCCGGGCCCGCTGCATGGGAGGCAAGCAAGTAACCACTCAGCGAAGTCAGCGTACATCTCATGTCGATTACTTTGAACAGGAAAAATAAATATGGCGACTAAAAAGAGACTCTGCTAGAGAAAAAAGGGTCCGGTTTCTAGAGAAACCTTTCCAAATTACTTTTGTTTGGAGATTATTTATTTAATTACTTGGTGTTAGAGTTTGGATGTGGACACACTTCGACAAATACAGATTCTATCTCCTAGGTTAACATTCATATTATAGATGACTATGTTTTAGGATACGAAGATACTCTCAAATGCTTTAATGTTCGGAAACTTCAGTAAAGATGTTGTTGATGCTGTCTTCAGTCCTGAGACTGGTTTGATGCAGCTCTCCATGCTACTCTATCCTGTGCAAGCTTCTTCATCTTCCAGTACCTACTGCAACCTACGTCCTTATGAATCTGCTTAGTGTATTCATCTCTTGGTCTCCCTCTAAGATTTTTACCCTCCACGCTGCCCTCCAATACTAAATTAGTGCTCCCTTGATGCCTCAGAACATGTCCTACCAACCGATCGCTTCTTCTATACAGGTTGTGCCACAAACTCCTCTTCTCCCCAATCCTACTCAATACTTCCTTATTAGTTATATGCTCTACCCACCTAATCTTAAGAATTCTTCTGTAGCACCACATTTCAAAAGCTTCTATTCTCTTCTTGTCCAGACTAGTTGTTGTCCATGTTTCACTTCCATACATGGCTACACTCCATACAAATACTTTCAGAAACGACTTACTGACACTTAAACCTATACACGACGTTAACAAATTTCTCTTCTTCAGAAACGCTTTCCTTGCCATTGCCTGTCTACATTTTATATCCCCTCTACTTCGACAATCATCAGTTATTTTGCTCCCCAAATAGCAAAACTCCTTTACTACTTTAAGTGTCTCATTTCCTAATCTAATTCCCTCAGCATCACCCGACTTAATTCGACTACATTCCATGATCCTCGTCTTGCTTATATTGAAGTTCATCTTATATCCTCCTTTCAAGACACTGTCCATTCCGTTCAACTGCTCTTCCAAGTCCTTTGCTGTCTCTGACCGAATTACAATGTCATCGGCGAACCTCAACGTTTTTGTTTCTTCTCCATGGATTTTAATACCTACTCCGAAATTTTCTTTTGTTTCCATTAATGCTTCCTCAATATACAGATTGAATAACATCGGGGACAGGCTACAACCCTGTTCAACTCCCTTCCCAACCGGTGCTTCCCTTTCATGCCCTTCGACTCAGTGAAGATAGCCAAGATATTATTCAATACAATACAGGAAGTTTTTCTGTATATTTTACATATGTGGATACCAACGAAGAATAGCGGACACAAGTCATGGAACCTATGCAGAGACTGTTATAATGTCACTGAACTTTTAAAGACGCTAGAACGAAAGGCAAAATAAACGTTATTGAATATAATTTTCAGCAGTCTGAGGGGGAGAGAGACGGTGCTTGCGAACGTTTGTGTGTAAGAGCGAAAGAGAGAGAGAGATGCGAACGTTTGTGTGTGCATTGCATGAGGGGGAGGGAGATGGCGAGGGAGGGAAAGAGAGAGAGAGAGAGAGAGAGAGAGAGAGAGAGAGAGAGAGAGAGAGAGGGAGAGAGAGAGGTGATGATGACTAGGTTGATGAAACAAAAAGGTGGAAAGAGGGAGAGGTGCAGTAAATGAGTGAGTGAGAGTGGGGCAGTGAGAGTAAAGCGGTGCACAGTGGATGACGTATGGTTGAGTGGTATGGGAGGGGGAGGTTAGGGACATTGAAGGCGTTAGGTTTGCCTCAGCTTGCCGAGTTATCAGGTGCACCGTGTTGCAGGATAATCCCCAGCGCCCGTAATGAATGCCTGCGGAGCCACTAACTGAATTACCGATTTCGCGCACCAGCTGGGCTAATTTCACACAGGCCACCAAGAAGTAAATTTCATCAGCCCAAGAGCTCCCAGTGAGTGTTTTATCTGTCGTTTATTATGCTGTGACTCTGGAGAAATAGGACGTGGAACTCTGATTTACGTGGCCAAATAAACGAGAAGCAACATTCATTTCGAGCGATTCTCACACCTAATTAAATCGGAATGTTGTTCCTTTGGCTTCTCGTTAGATTGTGATCGTGTCAGAGAGCAGTCGTTTGCTCTGCACCTGTCTGCACTCTTCCTGATCTCTCTACTCAGTTTCGTATCGTTTTGGCACTAAGCGTATTACGGAGACAGTGGAATTATGTAAGGGTACACTTGATGTACTCTCTACCTTTGCTTACGCCCTAGCGTCTCGACAAAATCATCTCTGTAATTTTCATGTGATTCCACTTTATATCCCCTGAGAATTTCAGTGTGGGCTAAACCCCTCCTAGGAACACTCTTACTTTGTCATCCCCCTGATGAACGTTTGATACTGAACCACACGGTCTTAAATATTATTCAAGAATATTTCACAAGAAAGTCTAGTATGTGGTGTCCCTAGCACATGCACTACGCAGTTACAGAATTTTACAGTAAATGAATACCTAGCAACCAACTATTTATCTGGCCCCCTTAGATCAAGTGGGTGGCGGCGGACAGACCAGCATCACTAAGAACACTGATGTCTACTGGTGCAGCTGACGTGTTTCTATGGACCTTGCTGCGTCCACCACTATCAGCCGCTTTCATGACGCCTACGGAATAAAGATGGTCTAAACTGTGTTTCCAACCAAAATAAACATCATTTGCTATCACCACACTTTTACTGAATTTTAATTCGCTGTTCACTCTCCTGTGGAAGAATGATTTCTAAAATTTTAAGAGACATTTTGATGCTGCTTCCAGATAACAAAAAATGAAAAGGATTTGAGCTGAACGCTGTGTTTCCTCATTGCTTCGGAACCCTAGATTGTGGTACATGTCAGAATATAAAACCTAGAGTACTGAATTGCCTAACACTCCACTTATAAACATTTTGTTCTCGGTGTTGTTGGCGCTACGTGGCTCTGATTATCGCCGTACCTGGATAAAACTTCGCGCTTACGGAAAAGACAGGGACTCAGGAATTATCAAGGATTCCGACCAATATGAAAAATTATTCGTAAGATCATATGGTGTTCCGAAACAAAAGCCTTTAGCAGAAAGCGCGAGATGGTACTTCCTAATGTAGGTGTAGGTGATGAAGCATTTGGGCAGATCGAAATATTAACGAGAACCTACGGCGGAATGCAGCCGCCTTATAAAAAAATATATTTCACTGTCGGCTAACTTCAGCGCGTAGGTATGTTGAGCTCACTTTTGGTATAGCGTGTAATAAGGGGACAACGCTACATGACCCATTAGACGCCACTGTGAATTGCGGCGAAAACAATTTAAAGGCAATTACTTGTATTCTAATAAGAGATGGAGTTAACCACTAACACACGCCACAAATATAAATTCACGACCCACTTTATCAGCAGAAAACACTCTAGCTAAACCTATTAACTGTACTGTTGAAATGGCTCTAAGCACTATGGGACTTAAAGTCTGAGGTCATCAGTCCCCTAGAACTTAGAACTACTTAAACCTAATTAATCTAAGGACAGCACACACATCCATGCCCGGGGCAGGATTCGAACCTGTGACTGTAGCAGTCGCGCGGTTCCGGACGGAAGCGCCTAGAACCGCTAGGCCATCGTGGCAGGCCCAACTGTAGTGTTAATGTAGAAAGACTTGAACATACAGATTGTGCGATATGATGGAAGGTCAGATTGTTAATAAAACTTTTGAATGCATTATGGGAACAGCAGTGATCAATGTCTTATAAATAATTACTATTAAAAACAGTCTTGACCACAATGTATTTAATAAGGTGACCGGTTTCGACCACTATTGTGGTCATCTTCAGACCATTGAGTAGGAACCTCTTTGTTGGAGAATCACAGTAGTGATTCTCCAACAAAGAGGTTCCTACTCAATGGTCTGAAGATGACCACAGTAGTGGTCGAAACCGGTCACCTTATTAAATAAATTGTGGTCAAGACTGTTTTTAATAGTAATTATTGTTAATAAAACTGTTTTTCTTATTTATTGATTTCGTCTTTTCTTACTAATTTCCTTCGCAGAATATTAGAAAAAATTCTTCCCAATACAGCATAGCCTCCTAATAAAAAGAAGTACAAAATTAACTTATCGACATTCAACATTAAAGAAGCGCTATTTGCCCTCTTAGAATCGTAGTAATTGTGATCTCTGTCTCGTGGTATAAAAAGGGACAGCTTTTTTTTTTGTATTCTTGTGTTCTTGGTTGTGATGTCCTAGCTGACGGAGGCATATAGATCACGGTCTGTAATTAATACAATTAACTATAGCATTATTATAATTTCTGTTAAATATATATGGAAGTAACTATTGTAGAACGTGTTCCTTGTTAGTAGGAAGTATCATCCCTAGCCATGATTTAGTTTCGGTAATACTCCAATGTTGCCCTGGTGATTTTGTGCAAGCTCATGGTTGTATCGGCGCCATCAATGATAAAATGATAAAAACTCTTCTAATAATCATTTAACGCAAAAAGTATTGAAAAGAATAGTCTCAATAAATACGAAACGGCGTCTTGTAATATTTTCCATTTCATTTTAGGCCAGAAGTACAGTTTTATTAAGAGTAATTTCTATAAATGTGTACGCTGCCATTGCACATACACAGCTATCCTGGAGTACCAAGGATCACATAGAAAATAGTTAAGCATTGCGTTTAATTTGCTTATCGTGTAATATTAAAGAAAGATTTGTTTAAACCCATCGTAAGATGCATGTCTTCACGTTGGAATACACATATTTCTGGTGAAAGCGCCCTGAGAAAAATTAGTCGTGGTTTTTAACAAATATAAAAGAGGATTTTTAACAAAACATTTCATTCAGTTATCAGAATATTCTCTTTAAAAAAAGTTACGCGATACCAAGCTCACCGTCTCAATGCTTTATTTTTGTGCAGTTACGACGCAGTATTCCAAAATGCTGATTTTTTTTTTCTGCTTCGGCAGATAGTAGCTCGATGTCAGGGTTTGCGCCTGGGGTTATTTTTTCGCAACATCCGACAAAGAAATATAATACAAACATCTGACCACAACGGAAACACGCGGTCAACCGAACACCACGAGGGCGCTACCTCACGTTCTGACTGCGCATCAACACGCGTTTGTTTGCGTCTGGAGACATTTTGCGTAAACGCTTCTATAACGCGCGTCAATGAGCCTTAAGGAACGGTCATATCATCGGTTGCTATTTGAACGTTGGGTATCTAAGTGCGTGATTTAGACACTCAAGTCTGATATCCGTCATGTGAGCAGTGCCAAAAAAGTGCGTGATTTAGACACTCAAGTCTGATATCCGTCATGTGAGCAGTGCCAAAAGGGCGGAAGTAAGGGAAATACCTTAACTCGGGAATACGATACTCATAAATACTACGGACGCGCCAGCTGAGTCATGTAGGATGTAAAACCACAATCAAACACAAAATGATAAGCTGAATGAGATCAAATAGGTGTTCAGAGCAGTATATTTCTATAGTTATAAAAAAACAATCGTGTACAAAATAATTAATATAGTAGAGCTTGAGGATCCCAGTGAAGAGTCACAGTTTAATGAGACTATACAGTAAACATAACTTGTTATTTTGTTGTCTTTACTGAAACGTTTTTGAAGAAATCTATTATTTCGGCCATACAACAGCCATCTTCAGAATCTCTCATTCTGCTGCACTGCAACAACAAATAAACATACAGCAAAAATTTGAGTTGAAATTCACGTTATATTTTATCTCCCATATTATAGTTACATGGTTAAAACTTGTTGCAGTGCTGCACAAGGAGGTATTCTGAAGGTGGTTGAAACGGCTCTAAGCCCTATGGGACTTAAAGTCTGAGGTCATCAGTGCCCTAGCCTTAAACCTACTCTAAACCTAACTAACCAAAGGACACCACACACATCCATGCCCGAGGCAGGATTCGAACCTGAAACCGTAGCAGCAGCGCGGTTCCGGACTGAAGCGCCGAGAACCGTTCGGCCCCAGCGGCAAGCTTCTGAAGGTAATTACTGTATTTGCGAAACCAGTAATTCTTGCAGAGAAACTTTGCGGTCAAAACAATTAAATAAAGAAAATCATGTATATCATGTAATCGCTCTCCAGATTAGCATTCTATGTCAAGTTCATCTGACAATACGTAATGTAATGTAGTTATTTATTTGAGCCGACAAAACTGGCGCATGCGCTGTTGCAATGCTTACAAAATTTCGCCAAACTGCGAGTTGGAAAACATTAACTTTTCCAGTTGTCGATGACGACATACCTAGAATATAAAGGCCGCAGTCGGGCCTTGTAGTAGAATGACTGAGCTGTTGTACTTCGCTTAACATTTTTGCGATAGTCCTCGAAGAACTTGGAATCTGTTTCGAGTACAGTTGAACTTGTGCAACTTGGCCAACTGACACTTACATAAAATTTGCTGGTTTTCAGTGACAGACCATTTCGTCGATCGATCCATTCGTACAATGAGTTAGACACGCTTCCACACTCCCCAACTTTATTGTTGCGCTCTGCCAAATTAATACTAACGGGAGGCTACTCCAACAGAATGAACTGAATTATTCGCACAAACCTGTCAGTCACCTGCAAGTTTCCCAACACTTATTACTTAATTTAGTATAGAACTGGAACATACTGCACCGGTGTGTGCTCAGTCCTGATACAAAACCCAAGAGAATCGAAATAAACAAGACACACAGTTCATTCACGACACACTTAGAGAGCGGTAGGTACAGGTCATGCATGTTCATTAATTTCACCTCTGTTCATTGTATTTCAATGAACAAAATTCAAATGGCTGTATAGAAAAGGAAACAATAAGGCAGACTACAGTCTACAGCATTGTTGAACTATCCTCCTGCATGGAGAACTGTCCCTATCACTATTCACTTTCTGTTACAAAAGTTACAAAGTAGTACAGCAACGACTGCCAGTATTTTAGGGCAATGGAATGTTATCGGCCACTTGCTTCCTTTTAATTTCCTAATTTACAAAATAGTTGTCACCAGTCTTTGCATTTAGCATGTTTGGTACCAAAATACTTCTTTAATGTCTTATGTTTCATGCTAAATCTAGCTAAAATATGTAGACAAATCACTCGCTGTTGGTTACTATGCAAGCCTCTTAGTATGAAAAGTTTTATCATGGCCTAACTTCCGTTTTATGTGCCTAAAAGTGATGTCAAAGAACAAAAAAGCAAAGGATTCAGCGTACTCTGAATGTCGACGATTGAAAGATCCGGTTACCTTCTGACCACCACTTCGTAGTTTTTTAAGCAATTAAATTTACTTAAGTATTCTTTGTCAAAATAAAACTTACATTGAATTTCCCATAGTCCGAGAGGAGAATCAAATGCACGGAAGGATGGCGTTTGGTTGTGGCCTTGCCGAATCTGCGTATGGTCAAGACACTGCTTTATTGCCGAAGGAATTCTGTTTCATTTCCGCTTATGCATTTCTTGCTAAATATTACTTCTTAGAAATCAAAGCCGTGGCATGCAGTAGAAACCGATAAAGTAAATACTGTCTTTGTGAAAGTCTTACGTAAGTGTGAATACAAAAATCTATTACCTCACATAATGCAGACTACTATTCAACAAAACTGATATCGTTTCCTCAAATATGTTACTATTAATGACAGGAATTAGAAATGAAATACGATAGTCTTCGTTAAGAAGAAAACATCAACATCTGCAGGGACATCACATTCTGTCTATACAGGCAAGTATTTTAACATAAGAAAACGTTTTATCTCAGTGTCTGTAGTAGTACGTTGTTTACCGGCATTTATGAAAACACTCGCCGGCGGCCGTGGCCGAGCGATTCTAGGCGCTTCAGTCCGGAACTGCGCTGCTGGTACGTCGCAGGTTCGAATCCTGCCTCGGGCATGGATGTGTGTGATGTCCTTAGATTAATTAGGTTTAAGTAGTTCTAAGTTCTAGGGGACTGATGACCTCAGATGTTAAGTCCCGTAGTGCTTAGAGCCATTTGAACCATTTTTGAAAACACTCAGTACCATAGAGATAGATTCTGTAAAATGTAACCATACTTCTATCTCAGCTGGTTGTTAGAATCGAGTTTTCAGATAGTAGCACTCACTGCTCCTTTCTGATTGTCGTATATTTTGGCAACAGTGATACGTCTAGCTTGTCAGAAATAATGTGTTTCTGGAACTTCACTGCAAATGCTCGTCAATTACTGTAGCATTAAAATTAAAGGCACCTTTCCTGTTTTAATATCATAAATAAGTTAGAAATCGCCTTTCGTATTTCCAGGGATAAAAACAAGACAGAAATTGTAAGATACCTAGCTAGCTTGTGTTATTGTTGTGTGGAGTTCTTATAAGTAAGTATAGTAATATTGTGTTGAGAAGAAAGTTCCCTGCTTCTGATCCTGTGGCAGTGAGCAACATATCTTCTGTAACCAGAGCCGGCCGGTGTGGCCGAGCGGTTCTAGGCGCTTAAGTCTGGAACCGCGTGATCGCTACGGTCGCAGGTTCGAATCCACCCTCGGGCATGAGTGTGTGCGATGTCCTTAGGTTACTTAGGTTTAAGTAGTCATAAGTTGTAGGGGCTGATGACCTCAGATGTTAAGTCCCATAGTGCCCAGAGCCATTTGAACCATTTTTTTCTGTAACCAGAAATAAGAAAACAATCCCTAATCACTTACAAATTGGCTACAAAATTTTTCAGTACCACGGAACATGCACAAGACAGGATATTACAGACGTCCAGAAGGTCTACGCCGAAAACCATTATGCTCCATCCATTTGCTATACACATTAACTTTATGAATAGACAAAAATGTTCAAATGTGTGTGAAATCTTATGGGACTTAACTGCTAAGGTCATCAGTCCCTAAGCTTACCCACTACATAACCTAAATTATCCTAAGGACAAACGCACACACCCACGCCCGAGGGAGGACTCGAACCTCCTCCGGGGTGAGCCGCACAGTCCATGACTACAGCGCCCTAGACCGTTCGGCTAATCCCGCGCAGCATGAATAGACATTTTCAATAGTTGCGTACTGAGTCCATCTACACTGAAGACAAAAGGAATAGCTACACCAAGGAGGAGTTGGGCGACGTAAACGAAAGTTGTTGGCCGTGTTTCTACGTCTTAAAGTTGATGTTAACAGAGTTTTGCATCACTTGCATAAAAGTCGCGGTAGTAGCACCACTGCGAGGATGTAAATCATATTTGCTTTATACGCTGTAACTGTTGTGAGTGTCAGTTACCTTTCAGATTCGGCATGGTGAGTTGATGTTAGCCAAGAATGCGTTTAAGGCGAAAAAGACCCCGTTAACAACACCGTACTGAGTTTGAACGAGCGGGTGGAAACAGGGCTACAAGAGTTTAGACGGTCCTTCGGCGATTTTGCAGAAATACTTGGCAGGAATGTAGCCAGTGTAGATGATTGCTGGCAGCAGTGGCGAAACCAGAACGTACAGTTGCAAGAAGACCGAGCTCCGGATGGCCACGTGGCACTACCTACAGGTAGAGGGAAGACCACGGCTGTGGCGTATCGTATTACGTCTGCAGCAGCAATCTGAGCAGCAGGTAGTGTTGTGTCCTCGCCAATGGACGCAACTGGAGCTCTAGGCTCTGAGCACTATGGGACTTAACTTCTGAGGTCAGCAGTCCCCACTTAGAACTACTTAAACCTAGGTATCCTAAGGACATCACACACATCCATGCCCGAGGCAGGATTCGAACCTGCGACCGTAGCGGTCGCACGGTTCCAGACTGTAGCGCCTAGAACCGCTCGGCCACCCCGGCCCACCGCAACCGGAGCTGGCACACTGAGACAGTTTCCGACTTTCGCCAAGGGCAGCGCTTTCACTTTCGCCGGCCGCCACAAGAGCGGCGGCGTGAGCAACCTCCGTGCCGCCGCGAAGAAGATGGACTTCCGCGTTGTGATAAGCGGCAGCCACAGGCAGCAACGGACGGTTCGCGTTCGTGGTTGGCGTACGACAGATCTAGTACGGAGTTCCTGGGTTGCAGTACGAAACTACAGCTCATACTGGAGATCGGCCTGCGAGACTTAGTTCACAGGTGGAGTCGACTATAGCCTTCGCTTTCGAACAAGTGTTTCCTACAGTGCGTAGCGCCCAGCACAGATAGCATTGTTGACACTGTATTCAGTAACGTTCCCCGTGACAGGACACTGTTTAGTTGTATTTGTCCGCAAGCACGTCCAGTGCGTTGCAGTACGACTTTAATTAAGTGTTGCAGTCAGTGTGCAATTTGCAGGAGGGGATGGTGGGGATTTGCCCCCCTCAGCATCAGACCATCCCCTCCTCTGGTTTTAGTTTCTGCATCCCAACCTGGGATGTTTATTTCCCACGCACTGGAGTAAAACTTTACATATAATTTAAATTTGTGTAGTTGAACACTGAAAGTTTACTATTAATACTGTTAGTATGTTTGCTTATTAATTTTGAAAATGGTTATGTAGTAGTTAAGCATTTCAAAACACTTAGTTAGAACTAAATGACAAGACGACGCACGCCACATTTCCGTAGCATGCCACAATGTTGCAAGACGTCGCCCCAGCGTAAACGAGGCTTTAGAGCCAGGTCTGTATTGTTTGGTGGATGTGATATGTTGCGTACGAAACTGAAACCGGCAATCAGATGCAAACGTCGTGGAAAACTGTGAAGTGGTGTCATCTTGCAGCAAGATAACGCTCGCCCACATTCTGCCAAGCGGACAGCCGACGCAATAAAGGAGTTGAGATTCGAGATGCTGGAACCTCAACCATACAGTCCAGACCTGGCTCCAAGCGATTTTTACATGTTTGGACCCTTAACGGAAGCACTACAGGGAAAAAGATTTGAAATTGATGAAGACGTCATTGCTGGGGTGCAATATTGGTTACAGATGAAACCGATAAGCGTATCTTCTGATGAAATAAAAAAACTCATAAAACGTCGGGGAAACTGCATTGAAGTCCAGGGAGGTTAAGTAGAAAAATAACGCATGTTTCAGTTTTCTGTCATCAGAATAAGTACAGCTTTTCAAAAATGTGCCTTTACTTTTTGAATTCCCCTCGTATGTAGATGATTTTGTAAATAAGCTTTACGTATATTGTACTTCTAAAGATAGTGCATACGCGTGAATAGTGAGTTCCGGCATTAAAATCTATTTATAAATAACTGTTTAACCATGGGTAAGGCCACGATCCAAGCTAGTAACATATATAATTATATTAACCCTCTAAGACTCCCCCCCCCCCCCCCCCATCCACTGGTAAAAGAACAAATCGCACACTGGTTGCAGTGTAGTAAAGCGTGCATTTGTATCTCAGTAATTTGTTTGCACTGTCGCATTTGCTCCGTCCATATCGAAGCACCTGAACCTAATACGAAGTTGTGAACTGTTGTACCCAGACAACCAATACACATCAGTAGGCACCAAAGTGACACAACGAAGGGCTGGAAGGTGGTAATATTGAGAATACATCTGTAACACCAACTCTCCTTTGGAATAGAAGGCTACGGGTCTTTCTCCATGGTAAGAGGACCAGGTAGCACATACCAGAAAAGAATGGCCTACCACAACACACTGAGCTCCCCATCGTGCTTTTTAAGATTTACACCTGTTACACATTGCTTACTTCAAGGATAGCTCCAAGCCAGACGCCCTGCAGCTTGCATTCCACTGACCCAAACCCACCGCCCTTTACGTCTTCAGTGTTGTCAAGCCAGAGCTCACTGGAGGGCAGGGTGAAGGTCAGTTATATTTTCTGATGAATGCTGGTCCTGCCTCGGTGCCAGTGATGGCAGTGTGTTGCTTACAAGGCGCCCTGCTGAGGGCCTTCAACCAACCTGTCTGCGAGCTAGACACACTGTACCTGCAAATGGAGTTATGATTTGGCTTACGATTTCTTATTACATCAGGAGCACTCCCATAAGCATACCTCGCAACCTGACTGCAAATTTGTACGTCGATATGGTGATTCGGCCTGCTGTGTAGCCAATCATGAATAGCATTCAGAGGAGCGTTTTCCAACAGGATAACGCACGCCCACATACTGTCTTTGGCCCATCAAGTGCATCAGGCATGAAGCTGCAACCCACAAAGTGACAGCCATCATCAGTACTGTACACTGCATGCACGTTTGAATGCTTTCATTCAACATTCTGTTGGTTACACCCGTTGTTATTATCGTATCACCATTTCACAACCAATGGCTTACCTCGTGCTTCCATTAACCTGTGATCTTTCAGTGTTAATCACTTACATATGTTGCCTAGACAAATGCATTCAAGAGATTTCATTACCCTATATTAATTGCTTTTTGGCGTTGTGATATTTTTCCGTCAGTGTATTTATATATTCGAATATGATCAATAACTTCATGAATGATAAGACTTACAAGCTCTTTCGTTGGCTAACATGTTGATGTAGTAACCCTAAGACCAATTTCATCGAGCTCTCCCTGCAAGTCCGTCCTGTGCAAGCGTCTTCATCTTAATAATATCTGCCACCTACATCCATTTCAACGTGTTTTAAATCGTCAAGTCATCGCGTCACTCTAGAACACTATCAGAATTAATACACCCCTTACCAAATTGACTATTATTTGATGCCTCCTATCAATAGATGCCTTCCCTCAGTCGAGTTACACGATAAATTCATTTTCCTTCTAGTTAGATTCATTCCCTCCTACTTAGCTCTCAGCATACTCCATTTTTTGTCTGTATTGCTTTCAGTTCTCGTTTCACAATCACACGAGGCTAACGTTCACACAAATCATTCAAAAATACGTTAGCAAAGCTTTTATATACTCTCCCAATCGCCCATCCAAGGACTTTATATATTTATTATTTTCTTTATTTACATATTTATATATTTTTTGTGTCATTTTTCCTCTGACTAGTTTGGTACGGTCCGCCACAAATTCCTCTCCTGCGCTCATCTCTTCATGTCGGAGTAGTTCTTCCACCCTACGTTTCAATCTCTTTCTTTCCCTAGCGTTTTTAGCCTCTACTTCTCCCTCTGGTACCATGGAGGCCTTAATACGTGTCCCACCATGCGGTTCCTTCTCATTTTCAGTGCTCTGCATATATTCCTTTCCTTACCGATTCTGCTCAGAGCCTCTTCATTCCATACTTTGTCAGTCCAACTAATTTTCAAAACGCCGACTTCATCTGTGGTACTCTGCGTTTTATGCCCTCCTTGCTTCGTCCGACATGATTATTTTGCTTCCGATGTAGAAGAATCGCTTAACTTTGTCTACTTTGTAATCGCCAGTTTCGATGTTAACTTTCTCGATATTCTATTTTCGGCTACTTATTATTACTCTATTGCCGGCCGCTGTGGCCGAGCGGTTCTAGGCGCTTCAGTCCGGAACCGCGCGACTGCTACGGTCGCAGGTTCGAATCCTGCCTCGGGCATGGATTTGTGTGATGTCCTTAGGTTAGGTAGGTTTAAGTAGATCTAAGTTTTATGAGACTGATGACCTCAGGTAAGTCCCATAGTGCTCAGAGCCATCTGAACCATTTATTATTACTCTATTCAATCCAACGCTTCGTTTCGTGTAATATTAAGAGAATTTTCGTTTATTGCTAATCTCTCAACACCATTCTTTACAAAAAATAACTAAAGAATCAGGTTTGATGCAGAACATTTTCTATCATTGCTATGCAACGAATCGAGTCCTTTAGTGTGAACTGCGACAAAAATATAGTCTTTAGTAATGTTATAATTTCTTCTGTCCACAGGAGAAGCGAACAATTGGGTGTTGTTCTCTCGTGTGGCGGTAGTGCCTTTTCCTCTTGTTCTTACGCTAAGTACACAGCATGTTAACTACTAGGGGCCGGCGGAAGCGACGTCGCTAATAAGGCTGGCCGGGCCGTATCGACATGGCGGCTTTCTCTTTCCGCCTATTAGGGCGGCCCGCTGGGAAATGAACTGCGTGCGGCTTCGTTAAAGCGGCTGCGGCTGCGGCTGCAGCAGGGATTAGGACCGTGGCCTTTATTAAATATTTCATAAATACTCCGCCCGCCGGCTCCAAACAAGCCAGAAAAATCTCGCAGTGCTCCGTGTTCAGACTAGTCACGTTCCGCGAAAATCGCGCAACGATATTACCCCTTATTAGAGCAGAACGATGCCAGCCGGCAGAAGGCACTCGTTCACTTGAACGTGGCCTCCAGCTGGTGTCGGTGGAGAAGCCCTTCATAGGGCAGCGTGATGGCGTCAGATTTTTCGCGGCAAAATGACGAAAGCGCCAGTGGGGTTGCGGCGGCGTGGTTCTTTCCGTCCCTTTTCGACGTACCGGCACCTATCTGTGAACATTGTCTCAGCTGATCATCAGTAGGGAAGCCGAGTGAAACCTACTGTACTTTCGACGTGAACCAGGCTGCAATTAAAGTCACTAATCTACGTTTAGGTAGAAAGTTTTCGTTCGAAATGAAAGGTTGGAAATTTTGTCCTCGATTAATATATTCTGAAACTAAGTGAACAAGTATCACTGCCAAGCCCGTGTTAGTCTTAACGCAGTCACTCACAATCCCTTTCACCCACGTTAGCAAGTTTATGGTGTTGCATTTCCCGAAAACGTTATAGCTACAAAAATACGAATCGTTTTTGATTGAGAATGCTCGCCAAATATTAAGTCTGTCGGTACCAAATGCAGTAACAGTTTTTAGCCGTCGACCTGCTCAGAACGCCACGCGGAATATATGTCTTTTCTCGTCACAAAATTCACTTAAAAATTCCGAAATTTCCACACACACATCGGAATAATTATGCCGTCATTTCCATCACTTTTGATGTATGAATCACTGCTAGATCCGGCAACTCCTCATTTCCATCGGAACTACTACTGCACACGTTCGATCTCTTTCATGGCTAGGCTTCGACTCCTCTCTAGAATACTCTCAGTCTTCTCTACCAGCAGAGAAAGGCACGCGAAGAATATAGCTTTATCATTGGTCAGTTTACTCAACAGCCAATAGCAAAACAACACTCTACCGCGTCAGTCCGCGCTTTTCATCAATAATCAATGGCAAAATAGTGAACCTAACGACTGCACCTTTTACCGACCTAATTATCTAATATACTGAAGTTTTGCTTATGCATTAATTTATTTACTATTGTTATTTATACCTGAATTAACTTTCCCTTAACCATAAACTTACTTTACAAATCTATTGTACAAAAATCCACTTTGTTCATATCCATACTTCTTTGAAATGTTCCCACAGTAAGTCCTACTACATAACTCGTTAAACAATTATCTTCATACTAACCTTAAACCACACTCACGCATCATTCATACTGCTAAAACACATTTATAACATTTTACATACACAAAAAGAGATAACAACACCTTATGAAAATACTAGAACAGTTTATGAAAAACATTCTACTACTTTAGTGAACTCTAGTGGGCACAATCGAAACTAAAATCACAGTCCCCCTATCCAATGTTGTCCTCTATCGGCTGATACATAAACTACGTGCGCGTCCAGTCTCGCGTCACCATCTGTCACTATGCAGGTCTGAGACACACCTCCCACTTAACTGCCTCCAAGGCAAGATCGTTATATGGCGCTACCCTTGAGGGTGTTGCATAATGGAAGCACGCCGTAGAGGAGGAAGCCTCTGAGAACAGCGCTAAAATTATAGCACTCCACATCTACATCTGTACTCTACAAACTACCATACTGAGTATGGCGGAGTGTAAAAGGTGGGCCAGAAGCTTTTCCCCTAACCCCCTAACCGTCCCCCCCCCCCAGGTCACCCCTACCTGTGTCATTCGTGGATGCTCAGTGAGAAGAGGCTACCGTGCTCGCGAGACATCCTTGGCGATGGATTGTATCTGCCCTGTGTACGTCCCCGAGCCATTATTGGGCTACCGGAGGAAAGTGCCTGCCGCCTTGCCACGTTTCACACGGCTCGTCCCGTCGGAGGTTCGAGTCCTCCCTGGGGCATGGGTGTGTGTGTTGTCCTTAGCGTAGGTTACTTTAAGTTAGATTAAGTAGGTAGTAAGTCTAGGGACCGATGACATTAGCAGTTTGGTCCCATAGGAACTTACCACAGATTTCCAAAAAACACCTGCCTGCAAGAGCGTGAGAGAGTATCGGCGGATGGTGGAATAAGGGCGTGCTCGTCAAACAAGTTGAAAGTGACATGCTAGCGGCGACGTGGAGATCTAAAGATAAAGTTTTCCCTAGGGTGGGTGAGCACTCTGTTGGACCGACTGCAGTTGGAAGGTGACGACCGGACGAAGGGAGTCCAGCTGGCGCTGTGACCCTGGTTGGAGTTTAACGCAGCTACATCGTCGGGACTATTGAGTCACATATTGTGGACTGTATGGTGAGACCTACTTGTAATGGGCAGTAATTCTGTCGGCAACTGATGTGTCCACTCACTGCCGCCTGGTTCCTTTTTGCCCTAGCTGCTGTTTGTGCTCATTCCTCCGACGTTCTGCTTTGAGCGAATGAGCTCGTTTCTATTTTCCTAGAAGCTTCTGTCGGTTTCACGGTCTCCATCAAGCCCAGTGCTCAATCATTTGTCGTAGGCCTCCTATTTCATCTCCACTAATTTCTCCACCTCCTCATTCCACCATGAATATCTCCTGTCTTTTCCCAGTTTTGTTTTCTCCACTACATCCTCAAAGACTGCCTCTTATATCCCTTACTTAACAGACTGGTACACAAGCTATGTGATCTATAGTATCCGGGAACCTGGCTGAAAGTGACTTACAAGTTCGTGGCACCCTCAATCCGTAATGCTGGAATTCAATATGGTGTTGGCCCATGTTTAGCCTTGATGACAGCTTCCACTCCGGAGGCATACGTTCGATCAGGTACTGGAAGAATTCTTCGGGAATGGTAGCCCATTCTTCACGGTGTGCTGCACTGAGGAGAGGTATCGATGTCGTTCGGTGAGGCGTCCCAAAACATTCCAAAGGTGTTGTGTAGGATTCAGGTCAGGAATCTGTGCAGGCCAGTACATTTCAGCTATGTTATTGTCGTGTGGCCACTCCGCCACAGCCCGTGCATTATGAACAGGTGCTCGATCGTGTTGATAGATGCAATGGTCATCCCCGAACTGCTCTTCAACAGTGTGTAGCAAGAAGGTGCTTCAAACATCAATGTAGGCCTGTGCTGTGATACTGGCACGCAAAACAACAAGGGGTGCAAGCTCCTTCAATGGAAAACATGACCACACCCTAACACAACTGGCTCAGAATTTTACTGTCGGCACTACACACGCTGGCAGACGACTTTCACCGGGCATTCGCCATACCCGCACCCTGCGATCGGATCGCCACACTGTGTACCATGACTCGTCACTCCACACAACGTGTTTCCACTGTTCAATCGTCCAATGTTTACGCATCTTACACCAAACGAGGCGTCGTCTAACATTTACCGGCGTCATGTGTGGCTTATGAGCAGCCGCTTGACCGTGAAATCCAAGTTTTCTCACCTCTCGCCTAACTTTCATAGTACTTACAGTGGATCCTGATGCAGTTTGCAAATCCTGTGTGACGGTCTGGATATATGTCTGCCTATCACACATTACGGCCCTCTTAAATTGTCGGCGGTCTCTGTCACTCAACATACGGGGTAGGCCTGTACACTTTTGAGCTGTATGTGTCCACATTTTTACTTGTGAGGTAACGGCGAGTTGCGACACCCTCAAAATATTCTAAGTTCGGAGTTTGCGTGGCCATGCGGGGGCCTCTCGACGGGCTGCAGCCCAGCTCCAACCACGTGGTGCCGAATGTTAGCTGAGCATGAGGGGTAGCCCTATATTGAAGCTGTGTCGATGAAGGAGACACGCCGGAAGTGCCAAAGATGGCGGACTTTGTAAAACGTTAATGACAGACATTTCACAGTACGTGTGGAAATTAATAGTAGCCAGATGAATCATGATACCTCAAAAAGGAACATATACGTTACCAATATTAGCACGAAGATTCTAATGGTGTAATCAGATTTTCTATATTTTTATTAGTTTAGAGTTCACTATCTGACTGTAAATTATATAAGTGCCACTAAGGAACGAATTTCCAAAATCCAAACGGCTCTTCCGATTTCGTCGATCGACATGTCTTTAGAAAGCTATTAGAGTAAAACTAAATTGGCGTAAATTACATGCATGTTGTAACCTCCCCCCTCACTTATCGACCTTAATGACAGTGAAAAATGAAACCGCGTGTACCTAATGGGAATTTTGGAAAAGCAATCGTCACCGAAGTTAACCTGTCGGTAAAGAGGGAGGAAAGGGTTACATCTAAATGAAAGGAAAAATGCAAATGAAACTGGTGGAAATTAATTTTGAAAAGGGGTAAAGTTAATAAAGAAAGTAAATGTGCGGCGGTTACGTTAACAATTAACTAGCGGTAATTAGATATTTGAGATTTGGGGGAAATCACGGTCGCCAGTCCTAAGGACAATTACTATAGTAACTGAAAAAGAAAGGTTATTACACATATAATTAACACTAGAAGCGTGGCAACTGAAGGTTGACACGTGTAGTGTGAAAACTGAAAGTTTGTCAGAAGTAATAAATTTCGCTACACTCTGACTTAATTTAGCAAAAGAATTAATAAAACCGGAAAATCGAAAGTTAATTTAGTGACTGAAGTTAATAGTGAGCTTTCTTTCTGAAGCACATCGAAATTCAGTAAAATACAGTTAGTCTTGGACTACCTCAACAATCGTTTCAAAAGCTACTTGAATCTACGCAATTTAGAAATAAGAGATTTAACTTTGATCTTGAATTAAATGATTCTGAACAATTAACAATAGTAAAATGTAGTACGTACCAAGCTGAGCTGCAGTCACAGGTAAGCTAAAATACGGTAACAAAGCTCGCACTCTTAATTCGTGCTTGTGTAATCTGAATATTGTAGCCAGCTCTGAGACTTTAACTGAACTTGGAAATTAAAGCAGTGAAATGGAATTATGCTGGCGTTTGAATTTCAACGACACTCGGGTTCATTTCGGAAAAGGAAGGGACCCTGCTTGGCAATGAAATTGGGACAATGAGCAATAAAGGTTCATGCTAAGTTGCTGTAATTTTGCGAGACAAATGGAACAATTTGAAAAGCTGAGGTCTGCCATACAGTTCTGAAACTTTACGTGCTTTTAGTCTTCCTTGTTGGTTGATTGAAGGTTTGAAGCCGTCGATCGAGGAGGTGGCGACAGTCACTCATTGTCGGCCGTCGCTGTTGCAGAAGCTGGATGTTGGCGCGCCTTCTTCTCGACACGGTCACCAGACGAAACGGGCTCTTGATGTGCGCCAGCTAATGCTTCCCGTCCGCGGCACCATGTCAGAAACTATCATCGCGAGTCGAGCGCAATTACATGCTGCCAAACCCCGAAAGCGCGGCAACTCGCGGGAGCGTCACACAACACCTGCTCCACTCGCTACTCCAGCCAGACTCTCACTGTACTGCCCGCGCTCCACGCGGCAGAGTTAACACTACCAAAGATCCTACACACTTTGATTCTTCACACGACCTATCGATGTAATCGTTCGATAGCAGTTTTCCCTAGGCAAGACCCAGCGTAAAAATACAAATAATCTTTACACAACAAGCCAATTATACATCGACATAAATGCATAAATATATATATACAAACAGTAAAGCAATTACAATATATAAAGAGACAGAAATGTCATATCTTGAGGTAACAAAACAAGGAAAAAAATAATAGTACAATAGATGGAAATAGGAGGATATGCATTTCCGGCGTTACACGTGCCCCACATTGTCTGAGGATGTTCGTGTAACGTAAACAGACTCAGAAAATGTCCCAAAAAAGAAACAGCGGAAATGCATATGCTCAAAACATCAACAAAATTTAGCATTCGTCTAATTAACCATAAATCAATTTTTAGACCATAATAACTGAGTGGAGACACTCCTAATCTTATTCCACTCTGTCATCTTGCACAAAATAAAACAGGTTGACAACATATTAAAATTCATAGAAGATATAGAAAATGGTTTAGCTATTCCAAAATCGTCAAAATTCCTAACAGTATCAAGAAATGGAATACTATTTACAAAATTAATCAGAGTACATGGTCATAAAAACAGGTAGATCAAAATACGCAAATTAATAATTAATTACATAGAATACACATTTTTACATAACCCTTTCATAATTAATATTCTCGTCATGGGAGTCCATTAAACGCTAAACAAGAAAATAACACACATCAGATCGAAAAAAACATAAATATTGACAGTAGAATTCTTTCAGCTGTCCAGGAAGAAAAACAATTCCGCCTTTCGTACTCGCAAGTACAAAGAATGCCGACAGCGGCCCAAGAGCCGACAGCGGCACCGCCTCGCCAGTATTGTTGCGCCCGCCTGTGCGGCACGCTTGATCTCACTCGCCTGTGTAACGGCATTTCCAGAACGTCCGTTTCACTGAATTCTTTCGGAAAAACTCACTCCCGAGTAATCTCAAGGAGTCCATAAACACTATCACAGTGGATAACTCAACACTGTCCATCATCACACGCATGTACTAGCCTGAAACTTAAAACAGCGTCTAAGTACATCGGCAATGACTAGTAAATCATATATTTATGAAATCTTACAGCTATTTACAAAATCATATTTACGTTGCTTAATCTACTGTGACTCAGCTGAAAACTTAAATTAGCAGCTTGGATTTTTCAATTGATAAATAATCACTCTCTCTTAAATCATTTAGTCAAAATTAATTACTTATTAATTACAACTTCTTTAATGTCCTCTTGGTCAGTCAAAAGCATGGCAATCTAGCAAACCTTAATCTTACACTCTATATTTACATATTGTACAAATTACCCATTGTGTGGTATTAATCGATCCTAGGTTGGTACAATTTCAAATCTACTATATTTCGAATACCTAATAGCTTTCCAGAGCTTGGATACTCTAAGCAATAAGCATTTGTGTGAGGTATACCAATGACTTTATATGGTCCATTATAAACAAACTTAAATTTAGAGATTTCATTGTCTATCTCGCTCGATTTCTCATGAGCTTTTACAAGTACTAAGTCTCCGATCGCAAACTTAGCAAAACGCGCTTTAGCGTCATGACGACGTATGCGAGCATCGGCTTTAAGCTTCATTACTTCTCGCAAACGATCTTTTTTCACACCAATACTAATGTCAATCCGTGGAGGGAATTTGATTATCTCTTCCACTAAACTTTTACTTCTGTCATCCAACAGGATTTCCTCTGGAGAAAATCCCGTCGATTCATGTCTCAAGGTGTTCATAATTCTCTCAAATACTGCTACATATTTGCCCCATGCCCTATGGTTGTGATGGCAATAGGTACGGCACAGTCGGCCTAGGTCGCGCATATACCTCTCAGCGGGATTCCCAGCCGGACAATAAGCCGAAATATGGATCACCTCGACCCCATTACTTTCCATGCCTTCATTCCACAACTTAGAAGTAAATTGTGCCCCATTGTCTGATAGAATCGCCTTGGGCTTACCAATATGAACAAAATAATCGTTCACAAGCTTGCTATAGACCGCTTTGGCTGTAGCTTTCCTAATCGGGTATAGTTTGATGAACTTGGAAAAAGCTTCTAGCACTACTAAAATGTAAGCAAAGTTTCCTGATGACTTGGGCAAAGGTCCGTACAAGTCCACGCACAGTAACTCAAAGGTGTCGTTAGGCCTTATACTTTGCATAGGACCACGACTCGTACAGTTGGTAACCTTCACCTTCTGACATAAATCGCAAGTTTTCACTCTGTCAGTAACTCGTTTTAACATGTTGTTGAAATGCACTACTTCACTCAGCTTTTCCGTACATTTCTTTGGTCCACAGTGACCATACGCCAAATGGTAGTAGTCTATTATTTCCGTGACGTATTTGCTGGGCCAGCATACCCGCCAAATATTACTATCTTCACCCTTACGTATGTACAAGATATGATCGTATATCTTGTAATACTTCCTTAATTTCTCTCCTTCTGGACTCTTTTCATCATATCGGGTTTTCACCATATTTAAACAACCATCCTCGTTCTGATGACGACGTAGATTCTTACAAATGTTCATTATTAATTTTCGTCCCTCAACTTCTTTAAAATAGTACAATTTGACCACTCCATCTGCCTCATCTTTCAATAGACCTTGATTAGACTCGGGCAACCGCGACAGCGCATCCGCTACGCAATTGTCGGTCCCTTTTACGTAACAGATGTCATAGTTAAATTGCTGTAAATACAGCGACCACCTAGTCAGTCTTTCGTGAAGTAGTTTACAATCCTTCAGATAAGTGAGCGCCTTATGGTCCGTATGAATAATCACCTTACGGTCCCATAGGTAACCCTTGAACTTCTTGAATCCCCACACGATAGCGAGACACTCTTTCTCAGAAATCGTGTAGTTTCGCTCACTTTTTGATAAAGTTCGACTCGCGAACGCTATCGTCCGGTGTTCCTTATCCTCTCCTTTACCAACTTCTTGGAACAGTTCTACCCCCACCCCGTAATTCGACGAATCCGTTCCCAGATGGAAGGGTAGCGATAAATCAGGATGAAATAGTATGTTAGATCTTAACAACTCGTCTTTTAATCTCTCGAAAGCGGTCTGACACCCGTCAGTCCACACAAACGGAACATTTTTGCGTAAGAGGTTATTCAAATTTTCATCATTAAACACTTGTCCTTTTACAAATTTACGGTAAAATCCTGTGAGCCCTAGAAAACTTTTTAACTGTTTCCTAGACTTGGGTGGAGGACAATTCCTTATTGCCTCTAGTTTCTCTGGGTCTTTCGTAATACCAGCAGTGGTAATTACATGCCCTAAAAATTTCAGTTCCTGCTTCACAAATTCGCATTTCTTTAGCTTTAGAGTCATTCCGCCACGGCGCAATGCTCTAAAAACTTCATCTAACAGGTCACAATGGTCATGCCAAGTGGCATTGGCCAACAATAGGTCGTCAACATATACAGTTAATCTTGAACTCAAAGCCGGTCCTAGCACTTTATCTAGGGCCCTGATGAATACGGACACAGATATATTAAGTCCAAACGGCAGTACTCTATACTGATAACACCTGCCCGCAAACAAGAAGGCGGTGTATGGCCTAGATTCTTCTTCGAGTTCTATTTGCCAGTAACTAGCCGTCAGATCGAGGCTAGTCATGAATTTAACGTCATGAAAACGTTGCAAAATGTCCTCCATACTCTCTGGTCTGTCTGTTTCACGTTGAACGACCCTATTCAACGTGCGTGCGTCAATCACAATACGCACACTACCATCCCGTTTTGCTACAATGACCAAACCGTTATTGTATGGACTTGTACTTCTTTCAATCACTCCCCATTCGATCATCTTATCTATCTCCCGTTGCACTGCTTCCTTTTTGGACAGCGGTATAGCATACGGTCTCACGAAGAATGGTTCGTGCGGAATTACGTGCAACTTGCATTTATATCCTTCCACAAGACCCGGTTTGTCTGAAAACACACTCTTATTCCTCATTATTACTTCATACAGGCCTCGTCTTTGTTCGTGTGTTGCGTTTGACACACCGTCTACAATACTTTCCAATTCACTTTCTACACTATTGTCAATGCCGAGATTCCTCACATTACAGTAGTTCAAATTCATACCTACGTCGATACCATTCGGCCAGTTAACAATGTGTATAGGCTGGTATTGCCTATGCACACCGTCTCCTGCCTCGTCAAAACTAACTACTATTGTTTTATCTTGGGACGTACATGTCAAAGTTTTGCTTTCGCAATTAATCACTGCACGGTACTTTAATAGCCAATCTAACCCGATAATTACTTCCGTAGTTAAGTCTGGCACGACGACAAACTCTTGCTCAAATCGTGCCCCACATATCTCGAAGTTGACAAAAATCTGTTTTGTGACCGGTTTACTGGCCTTCCCAGTAGCACCGATAATTTTCACTCCAGTTACTGGCATAACTACGATGCCGGGTCTGTCTTTCAGTAACTCAAATATTTTCCCAGATACAGCACTCAATTCTGCACCGGTGTCAATCAACACGTTTAGTTGTAGGTCGTGCATATTAACAGACACTACTATCTGTCTACACTTGTCCTCGACTGTTTCATTATTTTCCCACAGTAAATCCTCGTCTATATCCAGGTCATTCCAGAAAAAACCATCCGGCTTTGATCCTAAATTCGGCTTATCTGGCGGCTTTTTCAGCCTCTGTTCACATACAGTTTTAATTTCAACACGTCTGTCCTGAGGCTTAGTCTGTAGCTTCGCCTCCAATACCGAAACCTTTTCCTGTAACTCGTCAACTAGTGAGTGCTGCTTTGCTATCACTTCACTAATTGTCACCTTCGTTGATTCCTCTTTGGTCAGATTGATCTCATCTGCCAATCTACCTGGAAGAATGTGCCCAGTAGCATCCGAAATTACTTCCTCTGGATCTGAGCAACCCACACTGCTACCGTCTGACCGTATAACGTCAGCTCTAACCTCATACACGCTGTAATCTACGTGCTTTTCTACCAATCGTTTCCGGCTATCACTAAAATTTTCGTAATCTTTCTCCTTAATACTCTCGCAATGTTTAAACTGGATGTTCGCGTCGGATGGGTCGGCTACTTCTACCACTACAACTTTCGGTAAAGTCTGCCGGTTAGGGCCAGAGCTTTCCGTTACTACTTCAACATTCAACTCTTGCGGGACGAAACACGACGCATCTTGCTCGTGCTCCCCATTAACATAAACTATTTCTAGTAAAGTCTGCCGGTTAGGGCCAGAACTTTCCATCACTTCACAATCACTATCTTCCTGCGGGACGAGACGCGGCAAATCCTGCCCGCGCTCCCCATAAACACTTCTCCCGTACAGGCCCCTATAATCTCTTAGTTCGTCGTATAAGCGACCGAACTGCCTTAACCAGACCTCATCCCTCTCTGCATCCCCTCGCTCGATGACGGACGTTTTATCCGACATCTGATCTTCTTTCAACACTTGCGAATCATTCTTAAACTCAATCTCCGGTTCCGCTGTGGGTATTACAGCTGCCACTTTGTAGTCGATTTCCGGAACACTACTTAAATTGTTCTCACTGACAGTGAATGTATTTTCTACTGCCGTGTCTACAGCTGATCTACTACTTGTGGGCGCACTCCTTTCTCCTAATACTGGCACACTCTCCCGCCGTTGATTATTCCATACGGAATTCTCATAACGACGACACCTGGGTTTTCTCCTGTTATTGGGCCGCCAAAATTTCTCCACGCCCGGTCGGCCCCTCACCGGCGCGGCTAATGGTTTCCCTGTCTCGTCCCAGCAGATACGCTCCCCGGATACTGCTGAGGCGGCTGGTCACACCCTCTGGCGTTATTACTATTCTGCGCAGCCCGTATCATGCTAGTATGATACTGGTTTCCGTCATTCCGGTTATTATTTGCATTGTACCGATTGTCATTACGGCCCGAACCATTATTGTTATTGCTGCCAAGATTGCGGTATGCATTATTCCCATAGTTATCGTTGTTGTGGTTCCTGTTGTTGTTACCACGGCCTCCACCACTGTCGCGATTATTGCGCCAATTGTCCTCGTCCTCAACTCTTTCTAGGAAATCATTGATTGTCCTGTAACTGCTTCCTATGTAGCGTTTTGTATCATCTGGAAGCTTCTTGTAGAGTTCCCAGACTATTTCGGATTCCGTGCGGCGATCACGCAAATATTCCAACTTGCGGATCCAGCCCTCACAAAACTCCTTCATCGAAACGCGCGAATTCGCATCGAAAGGCCTCGATACGACAAATTCGCGCCAGATACCTTGCTGTTTCTGCTCTGACCAGTATTCAGCCAGAAACAAATTTTTAAACTCGTCAAAAGTCAGGTTCGTAATGTTGAGGTTTAAGCCCCAACGCTTGGCATCACCAGCCAACACATCAATAACCGCATTAATTTTTCTCTCATTAGTCCATGATCTGGGTAAAACTCTTTCACAGTTTTTAATGAAATCAGTCGCATGTACACCGCCTTTTTTCAAGGGGTCAAACCGCTCCTCTTTCGTCAACAACTCCGAACTATGTGCACAGATTGGCACATAGCTCTGTTTTTCGTCAAGTTTCCTTTCTAATTCCGACACCCTCGTAATCACTTGGCAAGTGGTTGTCGCAAGCGTTTCCACTTCCCTCTTTTTCTCTTCGCAGGTATTAGCCTGCTTCGTCA
Organism: Schistocerca piceifrons; assembly: GCF_021461385.2. Classification (NCBI taxonomy): domain Eukaryota; kingdom Metazoa; phylum Arthropoda; class Insecta; order Orthoptera; family Acrididae; genus Schistocerca; species Schistocerca piceifrons. The sequence goes on along the minus strand of NC_060142.1, from coordinate 685,751,054 downwards.
CTTTGGTATCTACTTCGGATACTAAAGCCTTTAAAGTTTCCACCTTCTGATGATCCTCTTTTCTCACTAATTGAATTTGTTCCGTCACCTTATTCTCGATGATCGGAGCAACTGCGTCTGCTACACTTTTCTCGATTCTGCTAATTTCGGAATAAAAACGAGTATTTATGCTCGCAATTTCCGCCTGAACGCCTATCATTTCCTGTTTAAGATTACCGATTTCGGTATTAATTACAACAATATCTTCTTTGATTTTATCAACTTTTGTGTTAACAACTCCAACATTGTTGATAACAACGTTAATAGCTTTGTTCTGATTGTCTAGCATCCGTTCAAATTTTTCAGACTGAGCTTCTTGCTTGGCAGCCCGAGCTTCTTGCTTGGCAGCCTGATCTTCTTGCTTGACCGATTGACTCTTGATTTCGTTAATCAAAACGTTCAATAAATCAGTTAAATTCCCGGAAACTACCGGTTTTACTTCCGTTGCGGCTTCCTCTTTAATTGTCCCCCCGTATTCGTCATCAAGGGATTCAGATTTGATTTTCACTTCTGATTCCGAAACATTTTCTAGAGTTTGGAATTCCATTTCTGCTCTTTGTTGCGTTTCGGCGGTCGCATCTTTCATGCTAGCCGCCTGCCCCGGAACAATGGGTACCGCTGTGCGCGTTTCCCACTGTTCGACCGATTGTTCCGTATCCAAGTCTACCAAATTTTGGTAATTGTTGCCTTCACTCATTTTAATAATTTTCAATATAAATGCAAAATCTCAACTCTAATTAGGATTCCTCACACGAATATTCTCGCTGACGTATCGACCATTTCGTAACCAGTACTTTGTTACGAGATTTACACAATGCAAAATTCGTGTCCAGAACAACCTCAAATTTGAAGATTGTCCAGTCACCAGGTCGCCACGTGTAACCTCCCCCCTCACTTATCGACCTTAATGACAGTGAAAAATGAAACCGCGTGTACCTAATGGGAATTTTGGAAAAGCAATCGTCACCGAAGTTAACCTGTCGGTAAAGAGGGAGGAAAGGGTTACATCTAAATGAAAGGAAAAATGCAAATGAAACTGGTGGAAATTAATTTTGAAAAGGGGTAAAGTTAATAAAGAAAGTAAATGTGCGGCGGTTACGTTAACAATTAACTAGCGGTAATTAGATATTTGAGATTTGGGGGAAATCACGGTCGCCAGTCCTAAGGACAATTACTATAGTAACTGAAAAAGAAAGGTTATTACACATATAATTAACACTAGAAGCGTGGCAACTGAAGGTTGACACGTGTAGTGTGAAAACTGAAAGTTTGTCAGAAGTAATAAATTTCGCTACACTCTGACTTAATTTAGCAAAAGAATTAATAAAACCGGAAAATCGAAAGTTAATTTAGTGACTGAAGTTAATAGTGAGCTTTCTTTCTGAAGCACATCGAAATTCAGTAAAATACAGTTAGTCTTGGACTACCTCAACAATCGTTTCAAAAGCTACTTGAATCTACGCAATTTAGAAATAAGAGATTTAACTTTGATCTTGAATTAAATGATTCTGAACAATTAACAATAGTAAAATGTAGTACGTACCAAGCTGAGCTGCAGTCACAGGTAAGCTAAAATACGGTAACAAAGCTCGCACTCTTAATTCGTGCTTGTGTAATCTGAATATTGTAGCCAGCTCTGAGACTTTAACTGAACTTGGAAATTAAAGCAGTGAAATGGAATTATGCTGGCGTTTGAATTTCAACGACACTCGGGTTCATTTCGGAAAAGGAAGGGACCCTGCTTGGCAATGAAATTGGGACAATGAGCAATAAAGGTTCATGCTAAGTTGCTGTAATTTTGCGAGACAAATGGAACAATTTGAAAAGCTGAGGTCTGCCATACAGTTCTGAAACTTTACGTGCTTTTAGTCTTCCTTGTTGGTTGATTGAAGGTTTGAAGCCGTCGATCGAGGAGGTGGCGACAGTCACTCATTGTCGGCCGTCGCTGTTGCAGAAGCTGGATGTTGGCGCGCCTTCTTCTCGACACGGTCACCAGACGAAACGGGCTCTTGATGTGCGCCAGCTAATGCTTCCCGTCCGCGGCACCATGTCAGAAACTATCATCGCGAGTCGAGCGCAATTACATGCTGCCAAACCCCGAAAGCGCGGCAACTCGCGGGAGCGTCACACAACACCTGCTCCACTCGCTACTCCAGCCAGACTCTCACTGTACTGCCCGCGCTCCACGCGGCAGAGTTAACACTACCAAAGATCCTACACACTTTGATTCTTCACACGACCTATCGATGTAATCGTTCGATAGCAGTTTTCCCTAGGCAAGACCCAGCGTAAAAATACAAATAATCTTTACACAACAAGCCAATTATACATCGACATAAATGCATAAATATATATATACAAACAGTAAAGCAATTACAATATATAAAGAGACAGAAATGTCATATCTTGAGGTAACAAAACAAGGAAAAAAATAATAGTACAATAGATGGAAATAGGAGGATATGCATTTCCGGCGTTACAATGTAATTTGAATAGTACATGAGTTACTGGATGTCAAAGTGGCCGATTACTATCGATCGCATCAGGCCATAAGCATTCCACAGTTACACGAAGAAATGGTAACAGGATGCTTACAAATATATTTATTCATCTATGTCTTTGTTTATATCCTATATACACTATTTATGAACAAATTGGTTAAATATTTACTGTGTTTGGGAAAGAACAGAGACGTTAGGCTACTGGCCTATCTTTTGTTGCTATTCCTTTGATATATGTTTATTTAATTTGTTTATGTATTAATTAATATGTGTTAGAGCGTGTTTGTGGTCCCAACAGAGGAATTTTTATTTAATTTCAAGTTATTGACATCTAAATCCCGCGCTTAAAATGTGTTTAACTATGTTTGTGCATGTGCGTTGACTGGAAGACATGGTGGGAGCACTCTAGCCAGTCAGAGCGATCTTTCCATAAAGGACACGTGGAGAGACTGTATGGAAGTGAGGGGGTTTGGAGGAGGACACGAGGCAGTGCAGAACAGTGCGGCGCGAGGGTACGAAACGGGACATGAGAGGTGCTGGAGGTGACAGCGCGACGGACGCATGGTCGCAGCAGAGACTTGGAGAGTGTGGAGCGGTTTTCGCGTGGTAGCAGCAGACAGAAATACATCGTAATGCCGGCTTGCGTGCTTATGAGATTTCCATGGCTTTTACGGAGAAGACGTACTGTGCGTTAGAAGTGACTGTCTCTCAAGCTATGTTGTTGTTCATAACTAATTACGTGCTGTAGGAATCTGTTGTTTCCCTGTTATTCAACTTATATATTATTTAACAGCTGTTTTGCAGGAATATACGACATTTTGAAAAGTGTTTCTACTGTCGTACTAATCATTCAAAGTCGTTAAGATAGTACCTGCAGATTTTATTTAATTTCAATCTTTCATTTATAAATTTATAGGTTACATACACAATTCGCAACTGCCGATTGATAAGAACCTTCGACCATTCGATTCATGTGTGTAGTCATATTGTATACTGTAGACTAAAAAGTATTTGGCTTGTAATGTGGCAACTACGTATCCCAGTCCCTACATAACGAAACCAACGAAAACTTTTAATATCTCAACTCTGAGTCGGAGGGTACGTAGTTGTGGGCCACACCACACCATTACCACATAATTCTCTTTCTTTGAAACCCCGCACATTTCACTATCACATGAGAAACAGTGGTCCTATGGATGTTTAGGATTGTGGAAATCCCGTGTACAGCCGTGTTACACAGGTGACAATCAATCACCTGACCACGTTCAAAGTCTGTGAGTTCTGCAGAACACCCCATTCTGGTCTCTTACCATGTCTAATGACTACACAGGTCACTGATATGGAGTACCTGGCAGCAGGTGGCAGCACAATGCACCTAATATAAAAAAACGTGTGTTTTGGGGTGTCCGGATACTTTTGATCACATAAAGTAGCTCCACAGTATCATCCTTGATATGTCATGCATTGGCTGCCAATCTTAGTTGACAAGATAATCGTTTTGAATGCTCCTACACACTTAACAAATAGTACCGGATCTCCGTCGACTACACACTTACGTAAGTCTGCTGGTTTTCGTAACTGTTGCCACTGAAGCTCAATCAACAGTGGACATCAGAAGGGGCTGAAGAAGATACCAGCAGAGGGATGAAACGTCGATCGTTTAGAAGAAATATGACACGGGGTAACAACCCACAAGTTCTTAACTTCAGAAAATTGTCTCCTGCCAACTCTTCGCCTGCTACGTCTTTCCGTTCAAAGTAAAATATTATAATTTTAAATTTTATTTCACTTTGATTTTTCTTCACCTTCATTCGTGCATTTCAAGAGATTTGTTTATTGCTGTGGTGAGTCTTGGCTTTAATTGCTTTATTCACTTGCCACCAGTGCTCCCACTATTAAATTGTGTGTTTTCTAGTTGTACAGATTTATTTGTTTCGATAATAAATAGCTGTTGAATATTACTCAGTTTTGTAACCCAATACCTTACCAATCCATACCTAGCTGCACATCGGCTCAAAGAGAGATCGTTTGACCACCTCCGTTTGTTAGAATTTTAGCGTAGAAATCTTTCCGCTAGATGCATGTTGGGGTAATTTTCACGTCTCCTGACACATTTTGGAAAGTGAACTCCAAGACGTTTGGAAGTAAAACGATCTGCAATGTGTAACACAACGTCTCTCCCCAGACTAGTCACGCATACTTGTTAAGGATGAAATATCTAATAATTAATAGTGAATCCATAATTACATAAATCCATAGGACTGTTCTCGCGAATAAATCATATGCGAATTCGATATCGTAGTGCCTGTGTGATTCAGAATTACTATGCAATGTTCCTTCGTTCATACATGCGTGTCCAAAGGAACACTGACTGCGGCGACTAGAGACGTTCTGAAATACATGAAATGTATTCGTAATTGCGATTATGGACAAACATCAGCTGAATAATGGAATGACGACCGTGAAAACATGAACCCGCATTTCCCGCATATTGCGAGCGGTCGGCTTACTATGTAAGCTATGCGAGCGCGATTCAGGGCCTACTACAAACCTCCATATGCCGTCAACCATGTATCTACAACCTGTACATGTGCATCCACTACGTATATTCGTACACAGACAAGACTTTTTACTTGGAAGTTGCTTGCCGGTTGTCGGCCGTAAATACGATATTGGAATGCCTGTGTTATTCGGAGTCACGATATAACGTTCCATTGGATATTCATGCCTGTATTTAGTATCATCGATATGTTAGATTCTCCTTCAGAGGCATGGGCAGAAAAGGCGAGAGCCCACAAGCCGTAACACCAGTGCTGACGGTTCGGTGTCAGTACTGTTGGTGTGGTACTTCCCGCGTGACTAGCAAGCTTTCCTCGGTCAGATCGAGCTAGTGGTAGTTATTCTGGATCTGGAAGACAGAACGCGCTCTCTATTACTGGTCTTGTCACGCGTCTTAAAGAGAGTGATCCTATGTAGGATCCCGGCAGCCCTCCTTTCCAATAAAACGCTTTGGTGTCAGGTATACCACCATCGTATTACTCGTAGAGGCACAGGGTACAGTGAAGACCGTTTGTATATGGTTGGAACTGATGTTGTTGCTGTTGTGGTCTTCAGTGCTGAGACTGGTTTGATGCAGCTCTCCATGCTACCTTATCCTGTGCAAGCTTCTTCATCTCCCAGTACCTGCTGCAGCCTACATCCTTCTCAATCTGCTTAGTATCTTCATCTCTTGGCCTCCCTCTACGATTTTTACCCCCCACGTTGCCCTCCAGTACTAAATTGGTGATCCCTTGGTGCCTCAGATCATGTCCTACCAACCGATCCCTTCTTCTAGTCAAGTTGTGCCACAAATTCCTCTTCTCCCTAATTCTATTCAATACTTCCTCATTAGTTATGTGATCTACCAATCTAATCTTCAGCATTCTTCTGTAGCACCAAAATTCGAAACCTTCTATTGTCTTCTTGTCTAAACTATTTATCGTTCATGTTTCACTCCATACAAATAGTTTCAGAAACGACTCTCGGGGAAAATCGCTCGCATTCTGAAGAAACATCGGGTCGGAACTGTGTTTTGTCCTCCAAATAAAACTCGTGCACTGGTGGGGAGCGCCAAAGATGACCTCGGTTTGAGGAAGGCCGGCGTGTACCAGATTCCGTGTCAATGTGGCAAGTCGTATATTGGTCAGACGATGCGTACCGTCGAGGATCGATGCCGTGAACACCAGAGGCACACTCGCCTGATGTATCCGAGCAAGTCGGCGGTCGCTGAACATTGTTTGTCGGTAAATCACGCCATGGAATATGACCGCACGAGGATTCTGGTACAGACGTCGAGATACTGGGACAGCGTTGTTAGGGAGGCCATCGAAATTCGCACCAATGACGACCTCATAAACCGTGACTGTGGCTATAATCTTAGCAGGGCTTGGGAACCAGCGATCGGGTTAATCAAGAGTAAATCGAGCAAACGTATAGTTGTGACGACCACGGCGGACAGAGCCATCACTCCGACGTCATCTCAGACGCCGTCGCAATCTGTTCCTCCGCGCGACCGTGGCGCGGGGAGCGGACGGCGGAGGGAGCGCGCCGCGGGCGTAGGGTATTTAAATCGGCCGCCGCCGCGACCGAACCCAGTTCCCTCTGAGCAGCCATAGCGTACGGATCTCCGTGCCGGCACGTTCACAGGAGCTCAGTCCGTCAGTTCACCTGATGATGGCGACATGTACGATCGCCGAAATATTGTGCCCGTTGGACACTATAGACCGGCAGCACACCCGTGGATATTTTGACTTCCTGACACTTTAATCAGTACTCGATGTTAACAAATTTCTCTTCTTCAGAAACGCTTTCCTTGCCATTGCCAGTCTCTATTTTATATCCTCTCTACCTCGACCATCATCAGTTATTTTGCACCCCAAATTGCAAAACTCCTTTACTATTTTTAGTGTATCATTTCGTAATCTAATTCCCTTAGCATCACCGGGGTTAACTAGACTACATTCCATTATCCTCATTTTGCTTTTGTTGATGTTCATCTTATATATTCCTTTCAAGACACTGTCCACTCCGTTCAACTGCTCTTCCAAGTACTTTGCTGTCTGTGACAGAATTACAATGTCATCGGCGAACCTCAAAATTTTTATTTCTTCTCCATGGATTTTAATACCTACTCCGAACTCTTCTTTTGTTTCCTCTACTGCTTGCTCAATATATAGATTGGATAACATCGGGGAGAGGCTACAACCCTGTCTCACTCCCTTCTCAACCACTGCATCCCTTTAATGTCCCTCGACTCTTATAACTGCCATCTGCTTTCTGTACAATTTCTAAATAGCCTTTCGCTAACTGTAATTTACCCCTGCCACCTCCAGAATTAGAAAGAGGGTATTACAGTCAACATTGTCAAAAGCTTTCTCTAACTCTACAAATGCTAGAAACGTAGGTTTTCCTTTCCTTAATCTTTCTTCTAAGGTAAGTCGTAGGGTCAGTAATGCCTCACGTATTCCTACATTTCTACGGGATCCAAACTGATCTTCCCCGAGGTCGGCTTTTACCAGTTTTTCCATTCGTCTGTAATGAATTTGCTTTAGTATTTTGCAGCTGTGACTTATGAAACTGATGGTTCGTAAATTTCACATCTGTCAACACCCGCTTTCTTTGGGATTGGAATTATTATATTCTTCTTGAAGTCTGAGGGAATTTCGCCTGTCCCATACATCTTGCTCACCAGATGGTAAAGTTTCGTCAAGACTGGCTCTCCCAAGGATGTTAGTAGTTCTAATGGAATGTTGTCTACTCCCGGGGCCTTGTTTCGTCTTAGGTCTTTCAGTGCTCTGTCAAACTCTTGACGCAGTATCATATCTCCCATTTCATTTTCATCTACCTCCTCTTCCATTTCCGTAATATTGTCCTCTGGAACACCGCCCTGTGTACACCTTCAATATACTCCATCCACCTTTCTGCTTTCTCTTCTTTGCTTAGAACTGGGTTTCCATCTGAGCTCTTGATATTCATGTAAGTGGTTCTCTTTTCTCCAAAGGTCTCTTTAATTTTCCTGTAGGCAGTATCTATCTTACCCCTAGTGAGATAAGCCTCCACATCCTTACATTTGTCCTCTAGCCATCCCTGCTTAGCCATTTTGCACTCCCTGTCGATCTCATTTTTGAGACGTTTATATTCCTTTTTGCCTGCTTCACTTGCTGCATTTTTGTATTTTCTCCTTTCATCAACTAAATTCAGTATCTCTTCTGTTATCCAAGGTTTTCTACTAGCCCTCGTCTTTTTACCTACCTGATCCTCTGATGCCTTCACTATTTCATTGCTCAAAGCTACCCATTCTTCTTCTACTCTATTTCTTTCCCCCATTCCTGTCAATTGTTCCCTTATGCTCTCCCTGAAAGTCTGTACAACCTGTGATTCCGTCAGTTTATCCAGGTCCCATCTCCCTTAATTCCTACCTTTTTGCAATTTCTTCAGTTTTAAATGTACATTTCATAACCTATAGACTTTGGTCAGAGTCCACATCTGCCTGTGGAAATGTCGTACAGTTTAAAATCTGGTTCCTAAATCTGTGTCTTACGAGTATGTAATCTATCTGAAACCTTCTAGCATCTCCAGGGTACTTCCATGTATACAACCTTTATTCATGATCCTTGAACCAATTGTTAGCTATGGTTAAGTTATGCTCTGTGCAAAATTCTACCAGGCGGCTTCCTCTTTTATGTTCCTCTTTCCAATCCATATTCACCTACTACGTTTCCTTCACTTACTTTCCCTACTGTCGAATTCCAGTCACCCATGACAAATTTTCGACTCCGTTCACCACATGAATCATTTCTTTCATCTCATCATACATTCCATCAATTTCTTCTTCATCTGCAGAGCTAGTTGGCATATAAACCTGTACTACTGTAGTAGGGGTGGGCTTCGTGTCCATCTTGGGCACAATAATACGTTCACTATGCTGTTTGTAGTAGCTTACCCGCACTCCTATTTTTTTATTTATTTTTAAAACTACTCCTGCATTACCCCTATTTGATTTTGTATTTATAACTCTGTATTCACCTAACCAAAAGTCTTGTTCCTTCTGCCACCGAACTTCACTAATTCCCACTATAAGTAACTTTAACCTATCCATTTCCCTTTATAAATTTTCTAACCTACCTGCCCGATTAAGGGATCTGACGTTCCACGCTCCGATCCGTAGAACGCCAGTTTTCTTTCTCCTAAAACGACGTCCTTTTGAGTAATCCCCGCCCGGAGATCCGAATGGGGGACTATTTTCCTCCGGAATATTTTACCCAAGAGGACGCCATCATCATGTAATCATACAGTAAAGCTGCATGCCCTCGGGATAAATTGCTCGTGGAGGTACAGTGTACAGTGAACACCGTTTTTATATGGTTGAAACTGATGCAGAATGTAGAACCTGTATCAGCAAAATAAGTTGTAAGTTCTTTGGTCTGTGTTCGTCTCTGCAATTGGCAGTGCAGTAAGTCTGAGCTTATATAAACACGAAGTACAGCCGCACTACCCCCTTTCCTGTGAGGTGGCATCGATACCATCGACCACAGTGGGAAGAATCTAAAGTAAACGAGCTTTGCTCTTGGCACTTGCCGCTTTGCAGAAAGTTAATTTCGCTAATTCATTTATTTGAGCAAAACGTCTTACTGTCGCGTGCAAGGAGACGACACGGTTTTGTGTCAGCATGTAAAATAGTGTTTCAAACAATAGCGGCAGGTTATCATGTACAGCGCACTGTAAATATCACACTACAATTACGCCATTTCTCTACGAATGCGAGCCAAAGTCGCACTAAAATCACGCCATATCTTTCTGAATGCGTACTAGTATGCAAATGAGGCAGGCTACATCGCATTTCGTAGCGCTATCTCTTCGATAACTAGAAACCGATGTTGAGTGTTGAAATGGTGGCCAGTCGCCCTACAATGACGTCAGAGGAGGGACGCAGTTGTCATCTCTTCCGGCACTACCAGTGCTACTTGTTCAGAGTACTAGGTGAATATATTTCTTTGAAATTGGGTGTAGCGTGTTGTCCAAGTTTAGATTAAGAGGGGTGTATTAGGAAACTGTGGAATAAGGGCTTTTTGGGCCAGTGGATAGCGGCATTGTTTGGTTGTTCTAGGTCTGGATTTGATTCCCGTTGCTACTAACACTTCTTTACTCATTTTATTTTATTCTTCGAGTTTGTTAACAATTCATTTTAAAATTAAATAAATTTAAATGGATATATTTAGTATTTTCGCTGCATCTATGATTACTGCGCTTGTATATCAAAACGCTGTAAGTCATGAGGTGTCGCAGCTAGGGCGCGATCGTCAATTTGTCTATTAAGGCTTTCTTGTATGAATGTATGCGGGTTCCAGTGTAAGCAGTCAGAATCTTATAAGATCTGCAACAGGCGAGCTGTGTCTTACAGGCGTGCGTTATGACCATATGGCGTGACTGCAGCGTGTGAAAGCAGCAGAGAGGTGCTTACAGAGTAGTTACATTCTCTGGAACTATAAAAATTAATAACTGATCCAGAAATAGCCTGAGGAACTTCATATTAGGTACATAGCCTTCTGTTATGGAAAGCAACAATCTGTCAAAATCTGAAGTCAATAACTGTCATAATTTGGAAGTTACCAAAAAAAAAGAAAAGTCAGTAACAAACGTAATTATCCGACACTTAAAAAACTAAATCAACATATATATATATATATATATATATATATATATATATATATATATATAGTTCACCTACTGTGAATATTTGAAAAGTGTTTAGATTCAAATTTGGAGAGTTCTCATTTTAGAAAGCTTTTCATATTTTTGCTGTAGTAATAACTTTGAGAATTTCAAGTGGATATTAATGTTTTGTGTTAGGGACAGTGTGAAAGAGAGTACTTGTGTGAGTGTATGTGGGACATTTGCCAACACTAAATCTTCAGTTTCTAATTCTCTATAGGAACTTGCAAATGTGAACCTGCAAATGTTCTAGCTTTGTATCGTGGGAACGAATCCACCAGTGGTTCCCCTACTAGTGGATGACGGATGTCCAAGGATGTTTGAATATGTAAGAGACAGCCAGAACGTTCGCGACTATATAGCTAAATTCCAGATGCAAAGTACAGCTTAGAGTTTATTTCGTTTTATTTGTTCAACAAGAGAGTTTTGAGTTGCTTATTTTAATGACATCAATGAGCTGAGAGCAGTGGTTGGTTCTTGCTAGATTTTGGCGCGAGCCGCAACCTGAAAGTCAGTTCTGATTGGCCGTGATTCTGTAGAGCCAATAAGAAGTGAGACGGTTTGCCACCTAACGCATGAGATAGGGGTGCTTGTCGGGGCAGAGAGAAGAAGGCAGTGGGGGACTAGCTTTCGAAGGAGCGTGTCATGCTGAAAGTGTCCGAATGCATTATGTGTAAAATGAAGTGATTTTGTGACTTCCGTGTTTCGGTACAGTGATGAAGGTTGCTGGTGTTTACCATTAACTATTTGTGAAATTGTAAGAGTCGAGAGATATTTTGTTCTGGAGGAAATCACGTGTGTAAACTTTGAACTAAATGCGTGGCAGTACTAAGTAATTTTTTTTTACTGAGTATTTATGGCGAGCAAAAAAAATATTTATTTAAAGACAACCACTGAATGCCGAGTGCAAAAGTAAATAGCAGTTTATTGACTGTCTTACTCTCCTAAATGATTGCCGAATTGGATAGGAAAAGTTCTGGCTGTTTGAGTGTGACGAGGACTGTGAACAGGAACTTTCATGATTTGAACACATGTGGGCTGATGATCTTGCTTAATAGCGATAAAAAAATCCTAATGCAAGTTTAAAATTACCGTTGAACTTAGAATTTTGAACAGCAAGCCATTTCCGATTTATTCTGTAGAGTTCACAAGGCTGTTTTCAGCTTTTTGTACTTATAGCGGCCTCCGACTTGTAGTTATGTTATCTCAGTTTATTTGCTTTTCCGAGATCTGTTAAGTAGCTGCAGTCAGGAGTTACGTGTGCAGATCTGCAGCAGTATCGAGGTAGGTGGACAATTTATGTTGCAGAACCACCGTCGATGTGCGAAAGGGTGCGTTACGTCGCAGTCACCACATCATAGCACATTGGTGAACTTTTGCACGAGTCGCCACTGATCGCACCTCTACCGAACACCAAAAATGAGATGTGTTAAGAAATTTTAGCAACCGCCACCTTGTCACATCGTTCGTGATTCCTTGGGTTCAATAATCTCTATCCTACATTATGGGATGTACAATGGTTTGTATTTATTATGGGGACTCCCGCTTAAGCTTTGATTATTAGTGAATCAATAGGCCTACCGCAAAATGAGGTACAATAATATTTTCACTGTTTCACTGTGCGTTGCAGTATATCCACCAATTTGGTGGTTCAAATGGTTCAAATGGTTCTGAGCACTATGGGACTCAACTGCTGAGGTCATTAGTCCCCTAGAACTTAGAACTAGTGAAACCTAACTAACCTAAGGACATCACAAACATCCATGCCCGAGGCAGGATTCGAACCTCCGACCGTAGCGGTCTTGCGGTTCCAGACTGCAGCGCCTTTAACCGCACGGCCACTTCGGCCGGCCCACCAATTTGGTTTTAAAGTTAAATATACACATTTCATTTTACATTGTAGTAAGGATTGTTCGATTTTCGGTGTCTTCGCTACAAACTGTTCACATCAAATCTATGTAGCTTGAAATTTATGTGTCTAATGTTAATGAAATTGTAATATGCTATTGGCACACTCGTTGGTAATAAAGTTCTCCAGTTGTTATGATTTTTCTGATGTAAATTTTTCTCAGCCAAGGATAAGCATGAAAGAGAAAGCGTGGCATTGTTGTGAGGGTATCTTTTGTAACTGTAAGGAGCTACAATCTATTTGATCGGACAGTGTGATAAGAATTTTATAACGAGTGATACGTAAGACTGGTTTATGGGTGATGGACCGTGGAAATAACAATAGCTGCCGTGGGGGAATCAGGCGCTACTTTGCCAGTCACAGGCAAATATTTTTCCAATAGCCCGGGACTCGGTGACAACGGCGCATTTATTTTCACAGATACGCACGTTGTAAATCGGGGGGTCCACCACGCACAGAACCAGTCTCAAGCACCATTCTTTATCAAACCCATATCACACTGCACGCTACTACTACCAAAGAGACATTTGAAACGAACCAACCCTTTCTGTCCTATGTTTATCTTGCGCTCAGAGAATGTAACTTTGGAAAATTCGTAAGAAGTGTTTTGTGGCTGATTGAAAATTCCGTAAGTTGAGATTCGCACTACCAATACGTGTGCCTGTAACCTATTAAAATTTCATTGACATTGGAAAAAAACAATTCATCTAGATAGTTTTGAAGTGAGCAGTTAACAGCGACGACGCCGATACCCTGACAATTTTTAATACAATCTAAAACAAAAAAAAAGTGTATTGATTTTTAAGATGAAATTTCTCCATATAGCCTAACGCAGAAGAAAACAAGAAAAATATGCGTTTAGGCCTATTGATTTGCTTGTAGTTACTGTATAGTAAAAAATCCGATAGTAGTCATGCATTCTTTCCCAGGCATATCATTGTATAATTGTATATAGATACTAGTAATCTCTGGTCAGTGCCTTTACCAGTTCAACCTGTGCCCCCGCACTGATAAAGCTTCAGTGAAGGCAGCTCTCGGCTCACGCGTCTGCTTCAGTCTCCTAACCAATCATGCACCCTTCTCATCCGCTAATGGTTAAAAAGCCGAAGCTTTCCACGACTTGGAGTGAGCAGAAAACTAATTCGGATGCCAACAGCATGTTAATTTCATCCCCCCTGCAGACCAGGGCAAGCCCTTTACAAACTGCCGCACTCGTGTGGCCGATAAGTGCGGTGGCGTGATCGTGATCTGACTAAACAGACGTGCATTTCTTCGTTCAGTCTTTTTTTTTCAATAACTGTTTTTGGCCTAAGTCCAATAATACTCGACAGCTATTCGAACGAGGTTTTTTAAAAAACCCCATTTCGCGCGTGAAATACACGTCCTTTAGATATTCTCAATAGCTCGGAGTTTCTCGTCTATCTCTCCTGAATAATATTTTTTGTTATTTCTCACATGTTAAAAAGTACGATTTTAGGCCATCCAGAATGGAAACCAATACTTGTATTTCAGGTAACGACCTATGAAACATTGTACTGCAGTGAGGTACTGCTTTTTTACAACCCGTTTCCACAAATTCACAGAATTCATTAAGTTTCGTCATTGTAACTGCATATACAGGGTGTAAATTATAAGTTAACAAACCAGAATAACTCGAAAAATAAGCTCCACACGAAAAAATGTGTAGAATCGAAAGCTGATTATTTTCGAGAAGGACATCTACTGGTTCTAAAATCAGCCCACTACCCAGCCCCCTGGGGATGGGGCGGGAGGCAACTTTACAATTTCAAATGGGAACACCAATTTTTTATTGCAGCATAAGATTCTACGTAAGAAACAACGTACAATTTGTCTTAAATATTTCTTTTGATTCTTGGTAGTTGGCGCTGTAATTCAGGAAAATGCCTGTTCTCATTTTTACGTGGAAAATGGTTACGGATAAATAAAAATACTTATTTACTTCGTAAATTTTGATTCGCTAAAACTAAAATTCTCCCTCTCTCCCCTCAGGCTGGGGTTTAAGAGAGAGGAATTAGAATTTTACAAATGTTGACCAAAATATTATTTTTTTCCGCAGATTCGGATAAGTTTTGTTTGTTTCGTGGTCACGAGGCCAGACAACTTTCAAATATGAAACAAATCATCTGACTAGCTAACCAACCAAAACTCCTACTTACTAACGAGTGAAATAATTAACAAACAGAGTAAACAAAGCAAAAGACGCAAAAGTGAGAAAATCTATTGTCTTGAATTACAGCGCCAAGTACCAAGAATCAATACAAATGTTTAATACAAAATGTACGTAGTTTTTAATGTAGAATCTTATTCTGCAATAGAAAATGTTGGTTCCCATTTGGAATTTTAAAGTTGCCTCCCACCCCAGCCCCTACGGGCTGGTGTGGCGGGCTAATTTTAGCACAAGCAGATGTCACACTCTAAAATAATCATCTTTGGATTCTACACATTTTTTCGTGTGAACCTTACTTTTGTCAACTTAAAATTTACACCCTGTATATAAAAACATTCATAATTTTTTATAACTATAACAACCAATCAGGGGGAAAGAATCTAGCAACTGTTTTGAGTTTGTACTAAATAGTGTACAATGTGGGCTGCACGGCCAGTTCATAGGTCCCCTCTAAATCAGATTGAACTTTTCTGAATATTTTTTCATTCCTATTTTCCTACACATTAGTATTGTCATAAGTATAATAAACCAAGTTTTCTTCACGTTTGTGTTCTTCTCACAAGCAGCTAAAGATGCTGAGTAAAAATTTGCACAATTTCCCCTGATACTCAGTCAAAATATCTTACAAGAATCAGAACAAGTTACTTTTCATTTCTATTTGACTATGAATCGTTACTGTTACAAAATTAATGTTTTCCAAAGAACGTAACACATTGTCAAATATACAATGCAATATAACGTTAACAATAAATGCCATCGTTTTCGATCGAGAATACGAAACGTTTTGATAGTATAACTATTTGATCAGTTGAGAGATGCAGTTTGATGTATTGCAATTTATTAATGTGATGTGGAAGTGTCGCCTCTTTAGCAGCACACTTCAGATAAATCTTATTCCCACCTTTAGTTTTAAAAAATCCCTTATGTGTGCTGATGCAGCAGTATAAATAGCTTTACTATGTAAAATTCTCTGGCACATACTTCGTAATAATCGAGTGCATTGTTACTGTCGTGACACAATGTTAAACATTTGGATTCCTGTTGCAGGTTAAGATTAAATACACACTCTCAATTGCCTTTTTTTTTTATACAATGAGACAAAAACCTGGAAACATGAAAAACGTGTAGACGAGTTACTCCCAACAGGGAAACGAGATAAACAAACAAGTTTGCCCCACTGCGTTGCCAAGTAACTAAATGGGGAGTCGTGGTGGAACCGCCTTGGCAGTGGCGTCAGCATTCGTTCCAAGATAGGCTGGAAGAGGCCTCAAGAAAATGTTGACAAAGTATGCCATTTGGTCTCTAATTTAAAAAATCGACAGCCATAATACTCTCAAACCACGGACATTTTTTGAAACCCGGTCAGCAGCAAAACAACAAAAGCAAAGAGAATAGCTTCGTACCTGAGTGGTTCGTTCCTTGCACTTGTCAGACGCGGCGAAGATGTTGAGCTGAGTGCTGCCAGGCGGAAGAGGGCACTGGTCGATGTCGACTCGCCTCAGGTCGATATCGATACCGCTGGTGCCCCTGCAACACACAGAGCGGCGTCTCATCAACAGGCTACAGGTATCGGTCCCACAGTAACAACAGGGTGATATTTCCGGGTAGCAGCAGTGGTACAGGTCCTATCATATAGCGTGACACAGTTCCGTTAGGACTGTGGCTATGAGCCATAAAAGTCATTGGTTATGTTCAAAACACTCTTCCTCTGAATTAAAACATCGCTGAATTCGTTTTATGTTTTACAACAGTTCCTGTGGTCATTTCCGGAGTTGCCTTTAATACTGCAGTGCAGCTTTTTGGATGCTCTTAATTGCTTCATAGCGGTGTCTTTTCATTGACAACTTTCAGTTTGACGATAAGCCAAAAGTCGGCTGCGGCCAAATCTGGTGAATATGGTGGGTGATGCAGGACTGTTATCCATTTGCTGGGCGAACACTCGTGCACAACCTTCGCTTTGTGGACTGGGGTGTCGTCATGGAGGAGCAACCAGGAACCTCCTTCCCGGTATTCGGGTCGAGTTCGGTGGATTGTAGGCCACAAACGCTGGAGGAGTCAACAAACATGATATTGCGTCACTGCTCCAGTGCCATTTTCTGACGAGTGTCAGATAAGTACTGTTGAATCCTTGGCCAGGATGCAAGCTGCAGCAGAACTAGCGCTTTGACTTTCTATACGGCTGTTCTTGCAACTTCGAGGATCGTAACGCAGTAACTTGCCACGAGAATGCGTTGCAGTTTGGAAATTCACACAAAGAGTGCTAAAGGAATCGGGGCGCACTGTGTATGAGGATATTCAGAGTACGGTAAAAGACAGTTATATCATAGAGCTAACATAGGCTTGAATATATTAGAAAACTTATTCGTTTAACAGTGACAATGTCATAATGACCTTATTTTCAGAGAACAATGTGACAATATAATCCATCATTTATCGTACATTCACGACACCGAAACCAGATGACTGGTAGCTACACCAAGGAGATCGGTGCGCTTGCTACTTAGATCACATGCTTGTCCCAACGTGTTAATGACAGACAAAACTGACACGGTTCAAAGATAAATCATCGCAATGCCCCAAGCATAAAAGAAACTAAGAGCTATTCGACGATAGAAAATCTAAAACCATTTCGAGGAAAGTGGTGATGAGTGTAGGTAGCAGAGCGCCAGACTTTAAAGACTCTGCCCAGAAATCCTTCTGAGGTGAAAGGTTTCCATAAACTCCCTAGATCACAGGCTCTCGTCGCGATTGAAAAGGTTGTCTGCAAGTCTCTGGCCATTACAAGAAAGTTTTCTCTATCTGCAAAATGGTGTATGCAAACAACCAAGTCCAGCGACCATAGATTTGTTCAGCAGAAGATGGTGTTCGTTTTCGATGCAACGTTCTTCTACAATGTGTGACCGTACGTAATGGATATTTGAGCTCTTCTGTCGGAGACATGCTCTTTAAAAGCAGCTGCACTAAATATTAAAACAGTATATAATTCTATTAATTCTAATATTGCAAAAATGCACGAAGCTAAAACTACAAGGTTTCTGTGGAAAATGAAGGCAAGCATTACACGAATTCTTTCCAAGTACAATACACTTATTTAATTGACTGATATGGCATTCGCCTTTAACTGTAGAAATTGGCTATACATTTCACAATTCAAATTTCGGTCTTTGAGCCTTTATCAAACACTACTGCAAAAGCTAAAGATATACAAAAATGGAGCTACAAGTGTATAAACAGAATTACGGAAACATGTCATCCAGAGAGTATAATGGTGAAAATAGTCCATCACTTACATTTGGCTTCACTATATGCCAAACTTTACAATCCTCTAACATTTATACGTGTCATTGTCACTAACAAGCATTTTCACTGGAAAAATACAATAACTTCAAACATATGCGAAGCTCAGCATATCGTGAAATAATGTAAATTAGGTGACCAGCTCCACTGTTAATATCCTTCACGAAAATCGCTACTAATCAATGTTCCAACAGACCACTTGCTTGTCAACTTACGCCTTTGGCACGAAAACAAATTCACAAGTGAGACTGTCCGTGTATTTCTCACAAAATAGTACATTCAAGTGAAAACAGTTGTATGATTCTCAAAATATTTTTGTGCCTGTCATCAACCTATAGCTTTCTATGATTTGAAGCTTACAGCTGCTATCCTTGGAATGTGCTATCTCTTATACGTGCACAGACCGTCTGACTTGTGAATGTATTTTCGTGGCAACGGTCACAGTTCACATGTAAATAGTAGGCTAGTTAGGATATTGATTTCTACCTATTTATGTGAAGGATATTGAAACTGGTAACAGTTCTCGTAATTTACATCCTTTCACGATTACAGAGATTCGCATTCGTCTGATATTGCTGTATTTGTACAGTGAAAAGGCCTTCTTTTGTCGTTGACATGTGTACATATTGCTGAATTTTAACGTTCATCATACGGTTAAGAAAAGTTGAGAGATGGATTTTTTCATCATTTTTCTGACGTACAGCTGTCTACATGACATGTCTACTCAGTTCTGTACACAAACGCTGTGCTTCTGTTTCGTATATTTCTTTTTGGCGTTTGCAGTACCACTTGATAGCTGCCGGTATTACTCTATCGTCGTTGAATAACTCCATGAATTATTTAGATCTGTTCATAGACATCAGTGACTCTATTCATGCACTCAAGGTTTATAGGAACCCTAACAGCACAGATATAGTAATACTGGCCAATTCTCAACATCGCATAATATACATCCCAATGAAAGACGACGACTTTCAAATTGGTTTGACTGTAGTCAAACAAAGAGCCACAACCAATGGCTATTCTCCAACCTTAGTGGAATCTATAGTGCACCAAAAGTAGAAACAACACCTGCCATTGACCCTTCACCTCAAAAATGCAATAAATGTTGGACATTTCCATACTTTGTTATAGTCTCATTGTATGTAGCCAGAAAGAGCAAACGCAGGAACGTAAAAACATTTTTTAGTGTGCACAACACTAGTGTACGCCTTCTGCACAATGGTAAAGACAGCACTCCAGCTTTGAAAAGACAAGACTGTTTTGTCCAGCCTCATCTTTAGAATATGTCATCACAGTTCATTGTTAAGTTATTTTCATCTTTGTACAACAGTTGTAATATGTCTATCGTTAATTACTTCATGTGTCACATATTTGATCATACTTAGGTTATCTTACATCGTATTTACACTGAAATTATCCGTCTTGTTTTATTACTAATTCTAACTTAATCCTTGGGAGTAGAGATATTCCGTAAATGCCTTAGTTTATAATCTTTGATTCAACAACATTTGACAGCACCACATACTTACGTTTGTGCATGATGATGTGGTAACAGCCGATAAGTGGTTCGTGTAGCAAATAATGAACAGTGTAGAATATTACAACACTGTTGTGTGTGTTTCATTCATAGTGTATAAAATACTCTACCAAGAACCGATGGAACAGTGAATGAACCGTAAAACTAAGAAATGGTTAATTAGCTATGTTAGAACCAAAGGACAAAAATTAACATCAATAAGGTAAAAGAAGAGAACAGGTTTAGAAAGGGGGCTACACATAAATATCCCAAGCCTCCATATAAAATTGATCTGTTCATGTCGTGAAGGAAATGACAAAGTAATTAAAGGCCAAAAGCGAAAGGTTACATCTTATCAGATTTGCAGAAGACACCGTGATAGTTGCAGAATCCGAGAAAGAGGGTACCAGAATGCTGCCAGTCCCATAAGCCACTCTTAAATTATGGAAATAAAAGTGAACAAATCGTAAACAAAACAATTGGTAGAACGAAAAAATAGGGAGAAATAAAAACCAATGTGAAACTGAAGATGTTTAACCGATCAGGTGAAACAATTTTGTTAGCTTTCTAGCATAAACACGTTGGCCAAGAGATCCTAGAACTGAAGCAATTCCTCTGTTAGAAAATGTTTCATAGGAGTACCATTCCTTGTACCTATGTTTGTCTGTCTAACATTCGCGATTGCCCATTTTTTAAAAAGATATCCACTTGAACAGCCTTTTTCTGATATTCCTTATCACAGTATCCACATCGTTAGCGAGCTTCAATTTGATCTCATCATTCTTCCGTACTTAAGCTCCCTTACACACTGATTCTTGAGGACGAGTCTCGAAAATTTTCGCTCTTTCTTCATCAATACTAAATTGCGATCGGTTTCTATATCCACTTGAGGAAGCTATAGAATCCAATATGTATATTCGGAATTTGTCTGATCGGTCTGTGATTTTGCTGGTATCTTCCCACGTCTCCATGTCTTTTCCTAGCATACATTGTCGTCTTGTGATTCGTGAACAATGTACCCGCTATTATCGTCTGAAATTTATTAAGGGACTCAACTAGGCTTACTCCTCCCTCATTCGTACAGCCAAGATCATATTCTCCGGTAACCTTTTCTTCTGTTCCTTCTCTTCAAACAACGTTCGCCGGCCGCTGTGGCCGAGCGGTTCTAGGCGCTTCAGTCTGGAAACGCGCGACCGCTACGGTCGCAGGTTCGAATCCTGCCTCGGGCATGTATGTGTGTGATGTCCTTAGGTTAGTTAGGTTTAAGTAGTTCTAAGTTCTAGAGGAATGATGACCTCAGATGTTAAGTCCCATAGTGCTCAGAGCCATTTGAACCATTTGAAATAACGTTCCTATCTCCCATAATTATTACACTTCCATCGTGTTTTATATACTGAATTACCCCACATACTTTCTCTTTTTCTTCATCCTCGCTTGCGACGTTTGCATACATATCTGAACCATCGTTTCCGGCTTTGGTTCACTGTGACACCAGGTAACAGTTCCATCACTGAACTTCTCACAGTAGCTCACTCTTTACTGCACTAAACAGTTCACAAATAACCCTACTCCCTTTATCCCTCTGCGACTCAACAATATTTAAAAAAATTAATTTTAAATTTTTTCACAAAATTAACATTTATTAACATTCAAAGCAACGAGTACTAGAAGAAATTGACAAAAACAGTGTGTTATCACTTTAGACTCACTAGGATATTCAGTTTCTAGGCCCTCCTTATTTTATGATATATTTCGAGAAGAAAATTCGTATATTTCCTAGAATGTAGAACATATGTAAACTTCTATGAATTCATAATAATAACAATATTCCTTATTAACAAGCAAATTAGGGCCAAAAATTTAATACGTTTTGTATCAAAACCACACGCTCTCCCAGTAGTTCCATTTCCAATCCACTAATAAAAGCAGTAGATAAAATCATTTACGTTACTCTAACTTTAGATACACTGGGTGAATCAAAATTACTAACGGGGTCTTAAGGCTTTTAGTACCTGTTACACTCAACTTACAATTATGTATAACGCATCAAAAATAAGGTCAATATCTGTGCACAAGCCCATGCACTTTTTTGGTGTCTGCCCTTAAAAAACGCAGATAGCCAAGAAGGTGACAACTGAACAGAGAACTTCATGTATTTCGCAGTTGCAAGGACTGAATCTGCAGTTGTAGTGAGTTCCCTACCAATTACCATTGTAATCCTTGAAGTGATACTAACTGTCGTAGATGGTATCATCAGTTAGAAGACACACGGTGTCTTTACAAAGGGAAGGGTAAGGGACGCTCAAGGGTGACAGAACAACTTGTTGAACGAGTGACAGACTTTCACGTCTAGTCCGAACAAACCATTTTGAAAAACTAATCATGACTTAGCAATGCCAGTGAAATCCCTGTGGTCGTTCGCTGTTGTTCCGTGTTCTAAAGCCTACACTCTACGGTTTACTTGCCAACTTTGCAAACGAAATGTTTCTGCACGGCAACGAAGATTTACTGGATTGTGTCGTCTTCAGTGATGAATCGACATTTCACCTAAGTGGAAGAGTAATACATGTAAAGTGCGCTCCTGAGGGCAAGAAAATCCCGAAGAGGTAGTACAGTTGCAACGAGACCTCACTAAACTGAATGTTTTGTGTGCTACATAACGGGAGAAAATTTTATGTTCTTTTCATTTCCGGTGAAGCAACTATAAATGATGCATCTCATCCTGATGTGGCAGAGCTACAGATATTCCTTCGATTGCTAGAAGCTGGACCACAGAAATTTGTAAATTGAAGGGAAGGGAAGGAACGATCGTTGTCAGATGCATCGGCGAATCAGCGGGGACGAGTGAGAAACTGTGCGCGAAAGGGATTCGAACCCCGCATCTCCTGCTTACTTGGTAGTTGCTTTAACCGCTGCGCCCTGCGGACACAGTGTTTATCGTAGTTGAGCGGACTACTTCCGAATACCCCTCGACCGACCCACAAGCTAATATGTCCGAAACAACAGCTAACACGAGTTCACATAATAGATTCGCTTCCATGGGCAACGAATCCACCACCTTCTCTGCGGATTCAGAATTAGGATCACCGAGCGTGGTGGAGCAGTGGTTAGCACACGCATCCGGGAGGACGACGGTTCAGTCCAGAGTCGGGTCGCCCTGATTTAGGTTTTCCATGATTTCCCTAAATCACTTCAGGCAAATGCCCCCGGATCGTTCTTTGAAAGGGCCTGGTCGACTTCCTTCCCCGTCCTTCCTTAGTCCGATAAGACCAATGACCTCGTTGTTTAGTCTCTTACCCCAAACAACCAAACCCCACAATTAGGTTCGACTACCTGCGTGACTGACGGCTACGGTCGCAGGTTCGACTCCTGCCTCGGGCATGGATGTGTGCGATGTCCTTAGGTTAGTTAGGTTTAAGTAGTTCTGAGATCTAGGGGACTGATGACCTCAGATGTTAAGTCCCATAGTGCTCAGAGCCATTTGAACCATTTAAACCTGCATGGCTCTCGAAGTAGCATGCTTGGAAGACATACAGGGTGTTTCAAAAATGACCGGTATATTTGAAACGGCAATAAAAACTAAACGAGCAGTGATAGAAATACACCGTTTGTTGCAATATGCTTGGGACAACAGTACATTTTCAGGCGGACAAACTTTCGAAATTACAGTAGTTACAATTTTTAACAACAGATGGCGCTGCAAGTGATGTGAAAGATATAGAAGACAACTCAGTCTGTGGGTGCGCCATTCTGTACGTCGCCATTCTGCTGTAAGCGTGTGCTGTTCACAACGTGCAAGTGTGCTGTAGACAACATGGTTTATTCCTTAGAACAGAGGATTTTTCTGGTGTTGGAATTCCACCGCTTACAACACAGTGTAGTTGCAACAAGACGAAGTTTTCAACGGAGGTTTAATGTAACCAAAGGACCGAAAAGCGATACAATAAAGGATCTGTTTGAAAAATTTCAACGGACTGGGAACGTGACGGATGAACGTGCTGGAAAGGTAGGGCGACCGTGTACGGCAACCACAGAGGGCAACGCGCAGCTAGTGCAGCAGGTGATCCAACAGCGGCCTCGGGTTTCCATTCGCCGTGTTGCAGCTGCGATCCAAATGACGCCAACGTCCACGTATCGTCTCATGCGCCAGAGTTTACACCTATATCCATACAAAATTCAAACGCGGCAACCCCTCAGCGCCGCTACCATTGCTGCACGAGAGACATTCGCTAACGATATAGTGCACAGGATTGATGACGACGATATGCATGTGGGCAGCATTTGGTTTACTGACGAAGCTTATTTCTACCTGGACGGCTTCGTCAATAAACAGAACTGGCGCATATGGGGAACCGAAAAGCCCCATGTTGCAGTCCCATCGTCCCTGCATCCTCAAAAAGTACTGGTCTGGGCCGCCATTTCTTCCAAAGGAATCATTGGCCCATTTTTCAGATACGAAACGATTACTGCATCACGCTATCTGGAGATTCTTCGTGAATTTGTGGCGGTAGAAACTGCCTTAGACGACACTGCGAACACCTCGTGGTTTATGCAAGATGGTGCCCGGCCACATCGCACGGCCGACGTCTTTAATTTCCTGAATGAATATTTCGATGATCGTGTGATTGCTTTGGGCTATCCGAAACATACAGTAGGCGGCGTGTATTGGCCTCCCTATTCGCCAGACATGAACCCCTGTGACTTCTTTCTGTGGGGACATTTGAAAGACCAGGTGTACCCCCAGAATCCAGAAACAATTGAACAGCTGAAGCAGTACATCTCATCTGCATGTGAAGCCATTCCGCCAGACACGTTGTCAAAGTTTTCGGGTAATTTCATTCAGAGACTACGCCATATTATTGCTACGCATGGTGGATATGTGGAAAATATCGTACTATAGAGTTTCCCCGACCGCAGCTCCATCTGTTGTTGAAAATTGTAACTACTGTAATTTCGAAAGTTTGTCTGCCTGAAAATGTACTGTTGTCCCAAGCATATTGCAACAAATGGTGTATTTATATCGCTGCTCGTTTAGTTTTTATTGCCGTTTCAAATATACCGGTCATTTTTGAAACACCCTGTAGAAGTCGACTGCTGATACGTGGCGTTAGGTGGAATGTGAGTCGACCGAGATGCGTGTCGGGGCAGTTCGTGCAGTTCCAGCAAACTCTCTGTATGGGTGGCACAGTGGTGAACTCAATTGTGTAGTCTGCAGGAAATCCTAGTTTCGAATCCCGGTCCAGCACACAATTTCACTCGTCTCTGCTGATTCCGCTCACAAATCCCCGACGCAACTGACACAGATATCCTTCCCGTTTCTTTCGTTTTTCCCCTCCACCATCAATTTACATGAATTTATCACACCTGTGGATTCCGCGTGGTGTCATTTTTCCCGTTATGTCTGAAAGAACTGACGTCAGTATTCATATAAAAGAAATTTATCTGGCAGCAACACGGTGAGCTTCCTCACTGACATAACTCATTACGCAATTGGCTAAACGACTTTGTACCTAAGCGCTGGACTAACCGTAAGGGGCCGCATGAAAGAGATTGTTTCGTATGGCCGCCAAGTTCAACCGATTTCACGCCATGCAATTTTTACTTTTTCTGGCTCGTAAATAATCACGTGTATATGCCGCCGCTAAAATCTGATATACCCGAGTTGAGAAACAGAATTGAAGCAATTGTTGCAAAAATCACTATAGACGCACTGAACGAGGTGTGGGAAGAGCTCGCCTGTGAAATCGGCTTGGGCTGTGTCGCAAATTGTCGTCACATTGAACACTTGTGAGAGAAAAAGTTTGATTTGACTTCCTTCTTCGTACTACTTATAATTTTAAGTTGGATGTAAGAAATGCCAAATTGCTTTGCCACAATACTGATTCTCACTGTTAATGATGCCTCAATACTTCCACTATAAAGAAAAGCACTTTATTATCTCCTACTATCAAGTGGCACAATCTCCTCGCCAACTGTTTTTTGCTGTGACTTACTACAATGCTTTACATTTGTAGAAACACCTGAGTATACCACTAGATGTCTCTGCTGGGCAACAGCATCGGTGGTTTCATGCTAAAGGCAATAGTACTTCAAAAAAAAACTTAATAAAAGTTGTGTCAGGTGTAAACCACTGTTTCTCGAAGGTTTAAAGCATTCTTTGTGCTACTGACATTACACCATATTTATTTGAATATAAATTACCTCTTTACAGTTGACTGAACCTATTAAAACTCCATTGAGCTTTTATATTTCACCTTTTAGACGTTCTATCTAAACTGTTACGTTCAATCTTACAACTTCCCATGCTCCGATTCACAGAATATTATCCAGTCTTTGGTCATTCTTTTTCTCTTGGTTGCCTCCTCCTTGGCAGTCTCCTCCCAGAAATCCGAATAGAAGCCTCAGTCTTAATATTTTGCCAATGTAATGAAACACAACACCTCCGCTCGTCCTTTAGATGTTATTTATTATATATCAGCCAGTTTCGGTGTCTCAATACAACATTTTCAGACCATAAAGGACGCTCAGTGAGTGAGCTCCAATGGAGAGTTTATCAAAACTGTTTCTCAGCAATCTGCCGGATGCTCCTTTAACAAAGTAGTTTGCATTGCTCTATGTATCCTCATGCCGTTGATCGCTGCCGATTCTTCCAACTTTTAGATGCAGTTCCCTACCCCCAAGGGCAGCACAGGCCCCGAACCTCTTTCACTTCTGACGCTGGAAGTCAACGGCCAATTTGCTGATGTTATTTATTTAAAAATTTAAGCAGCAGCTTCGTTCGAACTCTATATACCACTTACTGCAATCGATGAATGTAATTTATTTACCAATTATTTGTGTATGTGTCCCCCACGCTGCCTGCAGTCTGGAACCGCAAGACCGCTACGGTCGCAGGTTTGAGTCCTGCCTCGGGCATGGATGTGTGTGGTGTCCTTGGGTAGGTTAGGTTTACCTAGTTCTAAGTTCAAGGGGACTAATGACCTCAGCAGTTGAGTCCCATAGTGCTCAGAGCCATTTGAACCATTTGAACCCCCACGCTGCAAGAGAATTAAATAACCAATTACAGGATTAAATTGTAGTTGGTGGTTGCAGCATGAAGTAGATGGGAAGCAGATACGTGAGTTCTAGTCACACGGTGATTAAATATTACACTGAAGGGCCAAAGAAACTGGTACACCTGCCTAATATCGTGCAGGACCCCCGCGAGCACGCAGAAGTGCCGCAACACGACATGGCATGAACTCGACCAATGCCTGAAGGAGTGTTGAATGGACTTGACACCATGAATCCTACAGGGCTGTCCATAGTTCCATAAGAGTACGAGTGGTGGAGACCTCTTCTGAACATCACGTTGCAAGGCATCCCAGAAATGCTAATTAATTTTCGTGTCTGACGAGCCTGATGGCCAGCGGGAGTGTTTAAACTCAGAAGAGTGTCCCAGGAGCCACTCTGTCGTAATTTTGGACGTGTGGGGTGTCCGATTGTCATTTGAGCAAGTCTGTCTGAATCCACAATAGACATGAATGGATGTAGGTGATCACACAGGATGCTTACGTACGTGTAACCTGTCAGAGTCGTATCTAGACGTACCAGGAGATCCATATCACTCCAGCTGCAGACGCCCCACGCCGTTATAGAACATCCACCAGCTTGAACAGTCCCCTGCTGACATGCGCTGTCCTTGGATTCATGAGGTTGTTTCCATACCCGTACATGTCCATTGACTCCACACAATTTCACCATTTGCAACGAGACTCTTCCGACGAGGCAACATGTTTTCGGTCATCAACAGTCCAGAGTCGGTGTTGGTGTGACCCCCCTTGAATGGCCGAGCATTGAAATCTGCAGCATCTTGCGGAAGCATTGCACTTCTGTCACGCTGAACGATTTTTTTCTGTCGTTATTGCAGGATCTTTTCCGATCGCCTCAATGTTGGAGATCTGATGTTTTACCGGATTCCTGATATTCACGGTACACTCGTGAAATAGTCGTAAGGGGAAAAATCCCCACTTCATCGCTACTTCGGAGATGCTGTGTCGCCGGCCTTTGTGGCCGAGGGGTTCTAGGCGCTTATACTGGAACGGCGCTGCTACTACGATCGCAGGTTCGAATCCTGCCTCGGGCGTGGATGTGTGTGCTGTCCTTAGGGTAGTTAGATTTAAGTAGTTCTAAGTCTAGGGGACAGATGACCTCAGGTGTTAAGTTCCATAGTGCTTATTGCCGTTTGAACCTTTTTTGATGCTGTGTCCCATGGCTAGTGCGCCAACTGTAACACCTCGTTCAAACTCATTTAAAGCTTGATACCCAGCCACTGCAGCAGCAGTAACCGACCTAACAATTGCGCTAGACACTTGTTACATTATATAGGAGTTGCCGACCGCAGCGCCGTATTCTCCCTGTTTGCGTATATCTGTATTTGAATACGCGTGCTTATACCAGTTCCTATGGCGCTTTAGTGTAAGATCCATATGCCTGTATTATGTTACACTGTAGTGTTGTGAGTGTTGTACATAGAGACTCGGTGAACTGTGAATATGGGACGTAGCTCCCCAGCCTACTTCAAACGTCACGAAATAACAGTATTCTTTAGCTGCGGACGTGTCCATCCAGTACAGGTAGCACAGTTATCATACGACAAATAACAGATCTTACAGAGGATTACAACTTGTAACTTCAATTTAGTTTACTTCTATGGTTTTCGACATAAGATGCTGTGGCTCTGTGTCATTACGTGAACCTCCTGTTTTAGGTTCAGAATCTTTTACGTTACAGGACACTTCCTTATATACAGTATCAGTTTCCCAAAGTGATCACCTTATGATACTAGCGAATGTATGAATCCTACCTCATATCGCACTTTCTGACATGTAATTACTCTTAGTATATATTCGCTCATTATGAATGAGTTCTCTAAGAAAGTTCCATATTATTATGGTATTCCTAGTATCTTATATTGAATGCTGCAATACAGTTCTAAATGATATACATAATGCTATTTTTCAACGTACTTACCAAACATCTTGGAACAACTGTCGGAATGTTCCACATACCCGGCAAATCGCACTTAAGTAACTAGCAGAGGGTTGCAATAATTTTCTATTATTCGATTCTCGAACAGCGCGCGCAAATGTTGAACACATATATCTTTCTGCGCGAGCTCTGATTTCCCTAATTTTTATGATGATCTTTTCTCCCTATGTAGCTCTGCGTCAGCAAAGTATTTTAGCATTCGAAGGATAAACTTGATGATTGAAATTTTGTGAGAAGATTTAGACGCAGCGAGAAGCGCTTTTATTTTAATTGTGACCACCCCAAATTGTGTGTCATGCCCGTGACACTGTCTCCCCCATTTCGCGAACCTACAAAACGTGCTGCCCTTCTTTAAACTTTCTCGATGTACTCCGTTGATCCTGTCGGGTAAGGATCCCACACAGCGCTGCAGGTCTCCAAAAAAAGAGGAAGAACAACCATGATGTGTGTAGACTTTTTAGCAGATTTGTTACATTTTATAAATGTTGTCCCAATAGAACGCAGTCTTTGATTTGCCTTGCCCGCAACATTTACCATGTGTTGTTTCCAATTTAAGTTGCGTGTAACTCTAATTCCGTAGATAGAATGCTAGAAATCAGTTCTATTTCACTCTATGTCTTTCCATCAGTTACCGCGAACTGTGTCCTCTCTTACAGGAAATTATGAATTCAGTCACATAACTGGGTTGATATTCCATAAGCACGAAATTTCACTGCAAGCCTCTTGAACTTCACACTGCGCGTCTGTAAACAGCTAGTCTTGTTCCACAAGAACAATATTTTCTAAGTACGTGTTGTCTGTGCGTCAATTGACCGTCCTGCCCAAGGTAATTCATAATATACGAACACGATATATGCTCCAGTTATTTACCAACTGTTTAATTCTTTGACGGTATGAAGTCCTTTCTTGCACAGGGGGCCATTCAGTAACTGCTGTGTGAAAGTCAACATGGTTGATAAATATCTTTCCTTCAAGATGTTTTTGTCTGTCGATAAGATGGAAGCAGCGTGCTACAAGATCCGAAATGTACGGTAGGTGCTTCCTGACGTCCCATCGAAACCGTTGCAGCATAGCTTAAGTTGTGCACGTCGTGAGGGGTTGTTGCACCGTCGCACCGGAATATAACTTCTTTGCTTAATGTTTCACGCCTCTCCTTCGTTATGACCGTAAACATGCCGCCTTTTGTGTGCCGGCAACAGTGTTTACGGTAGGCAGAGTGAGCACGATTTCCGACGATGGAGATGATTTCGGACGAAGGAATAAGCATTGCCTTGTCCTCGGTAGTCATTCTGCTGATGCTGCGAATCAGTTTCACGATTGCCTGGACATGGCCTTGATTCTCGAACAGTATCACTCAAGTCTGTGCGGCACTGTTCAAATTACTGGAATCACCTCTTCGTCGCGACACTGAATTTGGTTCGTATACCACCAGCTTTTCACGACAAATCTATCTGCAATTTGGACATTTTGCCCACAATAATCATAATGACTTGCTTCCAGCTTTTGAGTACGTTTCCAACTGTCACGAAATTTAAGTCGCACATTGCGATGTGCATGATATCTGTACCACGGAAGAACCCTATCTGTGTATAACCAGGAATGTGTGCTGTCTTCTGACAATGCGCCACCCTTGCTGCACAGTGGCCTTAGCTAAGGTCGGCAGGTGCAAATTAAAGTTCCTACGAAATGTCGGTCACGCTTCCTTGCAACAACGCCACTTTTACTCATTCCTTAATTGTTAGGCATCCTACAAATTAGTTCTGATGTGCTTTCCTGCTCTTAGAAGGTAATTCGCTTATTTATTTTTCGTGCACGCAAGACATTCACGTTCACAATTCACAAATGCTAAAGTCCCCTAGCTTTTGTTGGTCTGTAATTAAACTGGTGATGCCCCTAATTCCGAAACTTGAAACATATTTAAATAAAACAAAATGCGGCTCTGAGTGAGAGATCTTACTTTTACACAAGCAGAAGACAGTTTTGTGCCTAGAGGATAGTGTGCCTAGGGACCCATTATGATTTTGGTGCGGGATTCAGTACAATAACTGGTTTTACACTCACATAAAGGAAAGTGCACTAGAGACCACCAAAGGCAGATTCGTCCCTTTTCCGCAGCCTCTGTTGATGTCAGACGTGAAAATACATTTTGTGCAGCATTTGTAAACATTCTTCGTCTTACATGTTTATGCTATGTTCTGTATAATATGTGGAACATATTGGTAATTCTTCAAGTACAGAATTTTGTCGTAAGTAAGATGTCACATATTTTTCGAACTATTTATACAACATGTGGGGAGTTAAGCCATAGTTTATCAGGTGCGCACCTTCTTGTAACTCCAAAACAGAAGACGGTCTTCTTACCATGGAGAAAAATGATACTTATAGATGTACTAACAACGGGACCGTAAGAGCTTCACCTCAACGAATTGATTCATATCGACAGGGTGTGTGTATCACGACTAGAACTTCAACAAATGTAAACGGAAAGACGCAACTCTCAACTATGTTCGAGAAAATTGAGTTGGAAATTTTACTCGTACTTTTGTATTTCGTGTGGTTAGTTTCAGGAGTGCACAGACCATGGCCGAATATTACTGCTTAAACTATTTTTCCTACCACGTAGTGATTATGACCGTTGTTGTTGTTGTGGTCTTCAGTCCTGAGACTGGTTTGATGCAGCTTTCCATGCTACTCTATCCTGTGCAAGGTTTTTCATCTCCCAGTACCTACTGCAACCTACATCCTTCTGAATCTGCTTAGTGTATTGATCTCTTAGTCTCCCTCTACGATTTTTACCCTCCACGCTGCCCTCCAATACTAAATTGGTGATCCCTTGATGCCTCAGAACATGTCCTACCAACCGATCCCTTCTTCTGGTCAAGTTGTGCCACAAACGTCTTTTCTCCCCAATCCTATTCAATACTTCCTCATTAGTTATGTGATCTACCCATCTAATCTTCAGCATTCTTCTGTAGCACCACATTTCGAAAGCTTCTATTCTCTTCTTGTCCAAACTATTTATCGTCCATGTTTCACTTCCATACATGGCTACACTCCATACGAATACTTTCAGAAACGACTTCCTGACACTTAAATCAATACTGGATGTTAACAAATTTCTCTTCTTCAGAAACGCTTTCCTTGCCATTGCCAGCCTACATTTTATATCCTCTCTACTTCGACCATCATCAGTTATTTTGCTCCCCAAATAGCAAAACTCCTTTGCTACTTTAAGTGCCTCATTTCCTAATCTAATTCCCTCATCACCCGACTTAATTATACTACATTGTTTAACGATTCCTTTATTACTTCCTAAATATTTACCCCCAAACAAGGAGAAAAAATTCTCGTAACGAGAAAAAATGAATTTGAAAAAACTTTCAATCAAGTCAGTGTAGTCCTTTACGTACATTGTCTGATCTGCTTGTGTGATAAGTATAATGTGTAATTTACCCCCAAAGAAGGAGAAAAAGATCTCCTAACGAGAAAAAATGGATTCGCAAAAACTTTCAATCAAATCGGTGTAGTCCTTCACTTACATTGTCTGATCTGCATGTGTGACCAGTATAATGTGTAGTTTATGGAGCACTGCACGAATCAGCATGGTACCGATACTAGAAACAATGGAAACATTTATTGCGACATACAGTACTTGTGATAAACGACAAATCCTTGCATGTACATGGGTTCTTCAATCTGTTCATTGCAAAACAAAATTTATGTTACTTTGGTAAGTGGTATTCGGTCATCGCACAATTTCCCGACGCACCACACGTATTTATTGGTTAGAATTACGTGCATATGAAATAAAATAAAATTGCGCCGAAAGCCAGATACGATCCACAGACATCGAGCTTACGAAACTCAGCCCTTCATCTCTTGACTGCGGAATTCTAGCTATCATACGGAATATATAAATACACTTAAAACTTCCAGCTCTATTTTCTCTAGAACGATTGGGAGATGCATCTTCCTGTTTACATTCGTTGAAGTCATAAACATGCCGATACACGTAACGTCAATATGAATCAAATGAGTGGGAGAAGTTCGTAAGCTGCCCTTATAAGTTTACTTAATGTCTTTAATAATTTTAACTGTCTTGAAAACGGAACCTCTTTTTAGATTGCGACAGCGCCTGTTTACAAATTTATTTAACTTGTAAAGGTAATTGATAAGACTTCTCCTTTATCTGATTTCACTTAATGATTATTTGTGTGAAGTAGAGTAATAAGGTAATGAAAAGGAAACTGAAAACAGTATTGATAATATTTTCTGGATTGCAACGCCTTTAAATTTCGGCACAATATTAAGTCCTAGGTACATGACCGTGTTGTACCTCGGAACACGTTTTCATATTAGGAAAAGCTTTTATTTTCTGGATTATTGTGAAATACTGACTGCTACACTTAAAAAGCGAGTACCATCACTTAAAAATGTAATAAGGAACTTTATTAAATGTCTATTAAGAAGTGAATAAAGGCTAAAGTTTGGGAAGTGTGCCAACGTACACCACTCTCCCTTACTTTCCTGTTGTCTCACAGCATCCTGAGGTTCCTTTTACATTGTCGCAGCTGTTAGAGGATCTTCCGCCTCATTAGGGAACATTCGGTGAACGAGGAAGCTGCATAAATACTGCAGAGGACGAGTCTGGGTGGAAACTGTTTGTGCAAAGTCCGCCCCAGGCGGGGGTGTGGAATTTTGTGTCCGCCGCCATGGAAACGCAGTGGAGATAAAGTTTGTTTTGCGAACTGAGTTTGTGCTGGACTTTCAGGACTGTCACCGGTTTGAATAATTTACCGCCGAATAACATACTACCCCCTTCCCCACCCAAACCAGCCACCCCCCTACTCCACCAGGCAAACCACCAGCCTCCCCGTCGCCGACCTTTCCGCATTCTTGCCAGCGTCTCATTATCTCGTCCTGTGCTGGGTGTGAACCGCGGTTTTCAGTAGTTGAAGAAATGGGATAGGTGTGAATGAAATGTCCCAGACATATACATTTCAGAAAAATAATGTGGCTTATTTAACCATGTTATAAAGCAGTAGGGCGACTCTACTAACTAGCTACACTT
The DNA here is from genome assembly GCF_021461385.2 of Schistocerca piceifrons. Taxonomy (NCBI): domain Eukaryota; kingdom Metazoa; phylum Arthropoda; class Insecta; order Orthoptera; family Acrididae; genus Schistocerca; species Schistocerca piceifrons. The sequence goes on along the minus strand of NC_060142.1, from coordinate 685,717,250 downwards.
TCCAAACTTTCACATATAGGCAGGGCTGTAACAGAAGTTTAAATTGTTTTTTTATTCCGTTTCAAATAATAACATTTAATTTAAGTGTGCTGCAGTCCTTTTCTGAAACAACAAGTATTATTACGGAGAAATAGGTTCTCCAAATGTGGTAGACTTCCGATGTAGAAAATTCTCATGCACCCAAAACAAATATTCTGTACAAATTGAAAATTGTTGTAGTCGAGAAAATCGTATTAATTCTGTATTTAAAATCTGTGTTATATTCTTACTGTGCTACACACGAATAATTGGTAAGCGAAATCAAATTAGGAGGAAGCATTATCAAAAAGTAGTTACAAGTAAGAAAAATTTGAAATAGAAGCTAATGGTCAGTAACAACAATTTCCAATTTCAGATCGGGGAAGATTGTTACGACATCAAAGAATCTCAGTTCATCAGCAGATATAACGTATTTAATTGAATAAGACCTTTTCCCGTTGCAAGGGACCAGATGGCGCACAGCCGACGAAGTATGTAAATAGTTTTAAGAGTATTAATAACTTTACTCACCATAAAAACCTGCAACTGATGAATTAACAACACCCTCCACAAAGCTCTAATATTAAATACAGTACATAAATATACAGGGTGTTACTAAAAGGTACGGCCAAACTTTCAGGAAACATTCCTCACACACAAATAATGAAAAGATGTTATGTGGACATGTGTCCGGAAACGCTTAATTTCCATGTTAGAGCTCATTTTAGTTTCGTCAGTATGTACTGTACTTCCTCGATTCACCGCCAGTTGGCCCAATTGAAGGAAGGCAATGTTGACTTCGGTGCTTGTGTTGACATGCGACTCATTGCTCTACAGTACTAGCATCAAGCACATCAGTAGCATCAACAGGTTAGTGTTCATCACGAACGTGGTTTTGCAGTCAGTGCAATGTTTACAAATGCGGTATTGGCAGATGCCCATTTGATGTATGGATTATCACGGGGCAATAACCGTGGCGCGGTACGTTTGTATCGAGACAGATTTCCAGAACGAAGCTGTCCCGACAGGAAGACGTTCGAGGCAATTGATCGGCGTCTTAGGGAGCACGGAAGATTCCAGCCTATGACTCGCGACTGGGGAAGACCTAGAACGACGAGGACACCTGCAATGGACGAGGCAGTTCTTCGTGCAGTTGACGATAACCCTAACGTCAGCGTCAGAGAAGTTGCTGCTGTACAAGGTAACGTTGACCACGTCACTGTATGGAGAGTGCTACGGGAGAACCAGTTGTTTCCGTACCATGTACAGCGTGTGCAGGCACAATCAGCAGCTGATTGGCCTCCACGGGTACATTTCTGCAAATGGTTCATCCAACAATGTGTCAATCCTCAATTCAGTGCAAATGTTCTCTTTACGGATGAGGCTTCATTCCAACGTGATCAAATTGTAAATTTTCACAAACAACATGTGTGGGCTGACGAGAATCCGCACCCAATTGTGGAATCACGTCATCAACACAGATTTTCTGTGAACGTTTGGGCAGGCCTCCGCCACACACCATTGGGTGGCTTGCGGAGTATAAATGTAGATGTAGATGTTGGTGATGTCTCGATTGGGCCTAATGTTCTTCCACCTACGCTCAATGGAGCACGTTATCATGATTTTATACGGGATACTCTACCTGTGCTGCTAGAACTTGCGCCTCTACAAGTACGACACAACATGTGGTTCATGCACGATGGAGCTCCTGCACATTTCAGTCGAAGTGTTCGTACGCTTCTCAACAACAGATTCGGTGACCGATGGATTGGTAGAGGCGGACCAATTCCATGGCCTCCACGCTCTCCTGACCACAACCCTCTTGACTTTCATTTATGGGGGCATTTGAAAGGTCTTGTCTACGCAATCCCGGTACCTAATGTAGAGACTCTTCGTGCTCGTATTGTGGACGGCTGTGATACAATACGCCATTCTCCAGGGTTGCATCAGCGCATCAGGGATTCAATGCGACGGAGGGTGGATGCATGTATCCTCGCTAACGGAGGACATTTTGAACATTTCCTGTAACAAAGTGTTTGAAGTCACGCTGGTTCGTTCTGTTGCTGTATGTGTCCATTCCATGACTAATTTGATTTAAAGAGAAGTAATAAAATGAGCTCTAACATGGAAAGTAAGCGTTTCCGGACACATGTCCACATAACATATTTTCTTTCTTTGTGTGTGAGGAATGTTTCCTGAAAGTTTGGCCGTACCTTTTTGTAACACCCTGTATAGAACTTATTAACAATAACTGCATAATATACCACCTTACGTCTTACAACAATAAAAATAGTAGAATACGCTGGAAACTCTTTAGTCGGTTTCTACTGTGCATTCCTCCACGTGATTCTAAAATCATTCACCACATGGAAACCCCGATCAGGGAACATCCTGTGTTAGCTTACTTGCCGCAATCTTGCCTTGAAAATATCTGGGTGTGCTGCTGTTGAAACATCGGCTGCTGTCGATGATGTCAACCGGCTGCATTCTCCTAAGTTATTTGAACAATGTATACGCCGGGAGAAACTCAGGTCTCTAGGTACAGTATCCTCCAGATACTACACTCTCCCCTACCCGAAATCTCTTATTACCCCAGGGAGAAGGGTACCGCATCAGTAATTCAGTCACTTACAGGAAAAAATACCATCCGTTTCCACGACGATAATCGTATTACCATTCGAAGGTAGCATTTTAGTTCTTAAGTGATTGGATCTTTCGCGGTCCCGTCATTACTTGCTACCTGTAGGCTATCGTATAGGGATCCCCAACCGACGATCATTCAGTACTTTTTCGGACGTTTCGTGAGTTTGACTGCCAGGCAGTGTTAAAGATGAAGGCTCCATTGCTGGTGGCGGAGACTACTTGTGCTGATAAAACGTCAGAAAAACCTCTAATCTCCCGCTGACCGAAATCAGCGAAGCGTACGCATACGCAATACGTGAGATATTTTTTTCTTACAATAGCTGCATAATACGCAACCTCACATCTCACAACAACAAAAACAGTAGAAAATTCGGGAAACTCTTAAGTCGGTTTGTACTGTGTATTTTAATTTACTAAGTGTAATTTTTTTAAAATACCAAGATTAGGGCCGCAGGGTACGCCTTATATCTCTTTTTGATTTAATTACTTATTCATTTAACCTAATTTGGGTTTCACACATACAGTACCTTTTTCACTTTATGGTTACCTAAGCAGTAACAGCTTTAAAATGAGAAAGAGTATTAAAGAGATCTGCATGTATATTGGAACAATGTAAGTAATACTGACTATGAAGTAATAGAATTAACACTGGCAATACTTCCAAAGGGTGAGACAAATAAAAGTGGCCCGGAGAACTGTGTCCCAGGGTACAAAGAAACACAGCTGAAGGAAAGAAATACAGTACTAACCCGACTATAGCAAATGTTGAAAGTGACCGCCATTCATCTTTTGGCATTTATGGGCTCTGGTCAACAAGCCGCTGAAGACTAAATGTTCTACTACAGTTCATGAAGATTGTGTGGGTTGTTGCGATCCATCTTAGATTTAGGGGCTCCCAAAAACAAAAGAATCGCACAGTGACAGATCAGGTGACCTGGGAGGCCAGCAAGGGCCGCTACCAGACCGTCTTGTGCTATCAGCTCTGTCAGGCGTGAAGATGGCGTAAACAGGCTCCAAGTTTCAGCCGGCTGTGTGGGCAATTGATATATCCTGTTGGAAGTAACTGTAGGTCTTTTCGTCCTCCGTTAGTACTGCTCCACTCGACAGGGGCACTTTTGTTTGCCACAGATTGTGCTACAGCTGCTGCCACTAATATTGATAGTAATAATAATAATTGTAATGACAGACATGATGCCAAAAATAATAATAACAATAGTGGCAGATATAAAAAGAATTTGTAGGTGTACGAAACGGATGATTTCTGATGTAGCGGGTTCTGCGGAAAGGAAATTTAAAGGGCTGCATTAGAGTTACATTTTCAGTACAATTTAGGTTCTCATCTGTTATTGTTCCTAGACTCTTTGCTGAAGGAGAGAATTTGGTATTTGTTCAGTTTACGGTTAAAGATGGTAAGGATTCCCAATACTTTGGGCTGATGAGCCTAGAATGACCAACCAGTACCGCCTGGATTTTGCATGGATCGAGCTAGATTCCCAAAACCTTGGGTTGATGAGCCTAGAATGACCAACCAGAAGCCGGCCGAAGTGGCTGTGCGGTTAAAGGCGCTGCAGTCTGGACCCGCAAGACCACTACGGTCGCAGGTTCGAATCCTGCCTCGGGCATGGATGTTTGTGATGTCCTTAGGTTAGTTAGGTTTAAGTAGTTCTAAGTTCTAGGGGACTAATGACCTCAGCAGTTGAGTCCCATAGTGCTCAGAGCCATTTGAACCATTTTTTTGAACCAACCAGTACCGCCTGGATTTTGCATGGATCGAGCTATAACCGTGTATCCAGCACCCATTTAGACAGTGCAGACAGTGCACTCAGGCTCTCAGTAGCTAATCAGGCGTCCAGAAAGTTTATTTTCAGAACTAACATTAGGATACGGATACTACATGAGTTGTACATAACAGAACTATTACTGGTTATCACTGTTAGCATTCAGCCGCGATTCTTATACATATATTTTTAAGTGAGGTACAGCCTTAAGCACGATATTGGCGAGAAGAGAAATAAGTTTGAAAGATCGGGAGTTTATAAGATTCAGTGCAGAACTTGCGATGCAAAATATATAGGGCAGACAGGAAGGTCATTCGCGATCCGGTATAAAGAACATAAAGATGCGTTCAGCTTAGGAAATTATGAGACATCAGCTGTTGCGAACTATATATATGAAACAGGCCATCCCCTTAACAGCATAGAAGATAACGTAGAAATATTGCATGTAGAAAAGAAAGGGAGGAAACTTAATTTACTACAGGAACTCGAGATAGCTATCCATGAAATGAAACAAAGCAATATTCTAAATGCACAAAATAATTTCAAAGAAATGAGATTTTTTAGCGGGTTTTTAGAATTATTTTAGAGTAGGTATGCGACTTTAAACTTGTAGCATGTCACTGACGGAGTTGCGAGAGGCTAACGATGGCAGACCAATGCAATAAGGAAATAAGGCGCCCAATAGCATAGCGTTACCGTCAAGCACAGGGCTGTAACCACGCCACAACACCTAGGCACGTCAGTCCACAACAGCTCCCGAGCCGGCGCAGTGCGACAGCATATCTGGTAGCCATCGACTTGTGTCAACAACTTCAATGTAAGACGAGGACCCATAGCCCAATATACTTATAGTTCTGTTTTACTCTATGGAATTCCCAACTATTTGTGATGGTATTTTGTCTTTTTAGTCCGTTTAATTTCATGACATAGACTTTACAACCTGATGATGAGAGCATTGTCTCTTGAAACGCGTTGTTAAAATATATGTATAAGAATCGCGGTTGAATGCTAACAGTGATAACCAGTATAACGACAACTGCAACCTCGACTCCACAATGGATTATATTAAAAAGAATGATTTCTCTTCTTAATGATAATTAAATATGAAAAAAAGCACTCCGTCTTCAGGCCACGAGTGGCCTACCGGGACCATCCGATCGCTGTGTCATCCTCAGAGGGGGATGTCGATAGGAGGGGCGTGGGGTCAGCACACCGCTCTGCCGGTCGTCATAAGGGTATTCTTGATCGAAGCCGCTACTATTCGGTCGATTAGCTCCTCAATTGGAATCACGAGGCTGAGTGCACCAATTAAATATGACATAAATCGATAATCGTTGACATAGATACAATGCCTACATGCTAACTACAAACACCCACTTTACTAATATTTGCAGTCATTACATTACACAGTTTAAGAAGATTAAGACGTATAAAAATGGTGATAAAATATTATAGATGGAGTAATACTGCAGTCTGGTGCTTACGATATTAGTATTAAATGTTATAATAATATATAAATGAAAGATATTATTACCATAAGGCAGGTCCTATTACCGAAGTTGACATTGTGTTAAGACTATTTCGTCCTTGTCAAACAGGAGTAATGATATACAAACAGTAAGGCATACCGGTACTAAAGAAAGATCACGACGTGGAGAAAAAATTATTAGTCGACAGAAGTAAGATAAATAATAGCGGTAAATTGGCATAAAACATACTGAAAGGAAGAGAAATGGAGAGGGAGAAAAGGGACAGTGACGAGGAAAGCAAATAGTGCGTCCACTAATCGAGGTGAATACTGGGTTGCTGTTGCTTGCAAAGAACACAACAGGAAAAGGCTCGCAGCAAAGGTATACTGATGATAAGAGGGAAATGTTTAGTCTCATCTTGGATTTGGCATGGTTCGGAGTGGTTAATAAGAAATATGCTGATGGCGTGCAGAGGTAATGGAAATGTATATAGATTTACATTGACATATACGTACAACTTCGATGCTGGACTTAGCACATCTAGTATTGCAGTTACGGATTTAGGTTAGCAGTTGAAACGTAAAGGCGATGTAATGAGAAGTCCAGAGACCAACAGGTGAAGAAAACAGTGTGGTGTCACCGCCAGATACCACACTTGCTAGGTGGTAAGTTGCCTTTAAATCGACCGCGGTCCGTTAGTATACGTCGGACCCGCGTGTCGCCACTATCAATGACTGCAGACCGACCGCCCCACACGGCAGTTCTAGAGAGACTTCCTAGCACTCGCCCCAGTTGTACAACCGACTTTGCTAGCGATGGTTCACTGACAAAATAAGCTCTCATTTGCCGAGACGATGGTTAGCATAGCCTTCAGCTACGTCATTTGCTACGACCTAGCAAGGCGCCATTATCAGTTGCTATTGATCTTGTAATTAATGTACCGTCCAGACCGACGTTCACCATTTATGGATTAAAGTTAAGTATTCCACCAGCTACGTCCGTTTTTCTAAATTCTAATTTCCTTGACCTGTTCCAGTCCTCACGCCAGCCTGCGTGAGCTAAAACGCGTGCCTTTCGGCTTCCTCTTGTAACCCGGTGTTGGCTCTCCTGCCAACCCACAACAAACAGCATACTTTAAAATCACATTGCTTGGTAGGTAGTATACCAGGCTAACTGAGCCTAAGAAGAACTGGTTCGATCAAACAGAAATGCCACATACATACGTACAAGTCTTATGTTGGTATTCCTGCGCTGTGCGAGTCGTTTGCAGCGTTCGCTGTCACTAGAGGAGACCGATGTTAGGTGGTATAATGGCTTTAGTGGCCCACAGATTCTTTTTCCTGCAGCTGTGAAGCTAGAACGCTGTGATCCTGAAATGTGAAGTGTATGTCCTATCGCTATGGACTCGAGCGAGTGTTAGCACACATAACGCCCTTTTTGGAGACTTCTTATACCCAAGGTATAAAGTATAAAGGATGATGTAAGATAAAGAGATGCTCTGCCGTGTCTCTTTTTTAATTTTGGCTTGGAGAAGCTTATGCAGGACGCAAACTGTTGAGCAGGAAACGGTCTTTCACAGATCAAGGCAAATAGGAATGACATATAGTTGTAAGAACTAGCAAGGTAATGGAAGGGACATTCATTGTAATTGAGCAGGCCAGTGGGAATACAGCACTGACTGCCAGCAAATACACTGCTGGCCACCGTAAATGCAACACCCTGAGGGAAGCATCCTAATCAAGTGATATTTACACCATAGGTTTGCAGCGATGAGATATGCAACTGATTAGAATTTCAGCGCAGACGCACATCACGCGCGCCTGTGGCGCCACCTCATAGCACCATTTAAGGCTTGGCGATTTCGACGAGTGTACGTTCGGCACGTGAGTTTACCTTGTGGTTGTTTCACAAGACGATCAGTTATGCCTCGTAGACAACAGCGAACATCGTTTGATCAAGTATCCGAGTTCGACAGAGGAAGGATAGTGGCTTACCGAGATTGTGGATTATCATACAGAGAAATCGCTAGTCGTCTTGGACGAAACCAAACAACTGTAATGCGGATATGTGACCGTTGGATGCAGGAGGGTACGACGGACCGACGTGGTCGATCGCATTCACCTCGGTGCACCACTGCACGTGCTGATAGGCAAATTGTGCGCATGGCAGTGACGGATCGCTCAGTGACATCCCGAACCATAGCACAGCACATTGCGTCTGTAACGCATTATCCAGTGTCTGCGCGTACCATTCGACGCCGTTTACAGCAGAGTGGTCTGTCCGCAAGACGTCCATTGCTTCGTCTACCATTGACGCAGAACCACAGACGTCTCCGTCGCCAATGGTGTGATGACAGACGGATGTGGATGGCAGAATGGAATGACGTTGTCCTTACTGACGAGGCACGCTTCTGTCTGCAGCACCACGATGGTCGGATTCGAGTGTGGAGACACCGTGGAGAGAGGACGCTGGACAGCTGCATTATGCACCGCCACACTGGTCTTGCACCGGGGATTATGGTATGGGGCGGTATTGGATACTACTCTCGCACGCCTCTAGTACGCATTGCCGGTACTTTAAATAGCCGACGCTACATATCCGAGGTGCTCGAGCCAGTTGTCCTTCCTTACATTCAGGGCTCGGCCACAGCCATATTTCAACAGGATAATGCGCGACCACACGTGGCACGCATTGTCCAAAGGTTCTTCGTCAATAACCAGATTGAATTGCTTGCCTGGCCGGCTCGCTCTCCGGATCTTTCGCCGATAGAAAACATGTGGTCCATGGTTGCTCAACGAGTGACCCAGATTACATCCCCAGCTGCCACACCAGATGATCTTTGGCAACGTGTGGAAGCTGCTTGGGCTGCTGTACCCCAGGAACACATCCAACGTCTCTTTGACTCAATGCCGAGACGTGTGGCAGCGGTGATCTCCAACAATGGCGGCTACGCTGGCTACTGATTCTGGCAGGAACCACATGTCACAGACGTCTGTAAACGTAATCATTTGATACTTGGTCAACAAGTTATCTACAAAATAAATTTTGTTGTGCTACCTCTTGTCTTGCTTGGTGTTGCATTTACGGTGGCCAGCAGTGTAGTAATCAAAGTATATGGGGACAGGAAAGGCATACAGCAGAATATACTATCCTCAGTAACAGTGAGTGTTTACAGTAATGAGAGAGGTGAGTATTTTAAATACTGGGAATCGTCAATCGCCAACACTAATGAAAGCTCATATGAAATTAAAAAGAGATTACAGACAACAGAACCTACTTTGCATTAAGAAGCCGTTTTGCTCAACGTTCTAATCATGTATCACTAAATGAATGACTTTCGAAACACTCACAGATTCACTGCTAATGCATTCTTCGCAAACTTGATTATCAACATAGATAGATACTAGAATGCTAGATGAATTTGAGAGAAAAGTGCCGGTACTTGGATGAAATGTTGACCTGGTCTCAGAAAGACGGACGTAGATAACGAAGTACAGTCATGAATTGCACATGGTATACATACAGTGTGAACATTAACAAAACCGCAAAATCCAGCCTCGTATTTGTGACGGGAAATGGAGGGAAAAAGGTCCCGTCAACCTGTGTCCATAAATGTATCGTTTCGACGGTATAGGGAGCTGACGAATGACAGTTCCTCTGCCGACGTTCCGCGTGTTTCTCTTGTGTTGCAGCCCTTTTGATTGAAGCAGCATGCTGTAAGCAGTGGCGTAGTCCAGTATACATGTCGCAAACAAGCTGAGATTATGTTTGTGTACGGCTAAGGACATTTCAAGGTCGAGTCGCACCATTTTCACACCACCGCCTTTGGGGGCGCAGTGTTCCTGTGTGCAAGTCATTGAAAGCAATAGACATTGACCTTGCTGGGCAATTCAATAAGCAACAGCTTATTGGTGGTCCAAATGACTTTTGTGGATTAAGAATGCATTTCACTGTGGTGTAGGCCTATCAGCTGTCTTTGAAGGCAGTACATGGTTGACCTTGACTGTTGTATGGGGGAACCATGTAGACTATGGTGGCCCTGAAGTTTTCCCTGATAAAAAAATTTTGGCTTGGAAGACGTGGAGTATAGCGGAGAGTAAAGGCCTGGGTTCCCTATGGTGTATAGGTTCGAGACAAGCCTACACAGGCACCAGGCACATCTCACAACTTCTCAAGCCATTTCTGGGCATTTGTATGATAATGGATCCTCTAAGACAGACGATCTTGCAGGGAGGCTGTGGACTGCGTGTTCACCAGATTTTGAGGATCAGGTTCTACACGACAATGAGACGAACCCTTGTACAAGCTCCAAATTTGGTGTGAGTACAGACCGCCGCCTCCCTGGATGTTCGTCTGTCTGAAGAGACCTGTGATCACACACCTGTATGGCCGTACACAAACACCATCTCGGCTTCCTCCCGCAAGAATACTGGACAATTCTGCTACTTACCGTACGCTGCATCAGTCACACAGCCTGGAACACACCAGGATCACACGGCATGTAGTCAGAGGAGCTGTCATTCGTCAGCACCATGTACAGTGGCAATAATGCTATTCCGGGAGCGTGTTCATAGGACCTCTTTTCCTCCATTTCCAATCAGGAATGCATCCCTGATGTTTGCGGGTTTTTTAATGTTCACACCGTATATTGAAAGAACAGTAAAATCATCCATACTAAATTAAGAAGTTCACAATTCACGGATGAGTGATACAGAAATAACTAAATGCACGTTAAAGGAAATACATGGGATCAAAAGGGACGGGATTGACAGAGAATCAGATGGAGTTATTTAGGACCACCAGAAAATTCGTTGTAGGGCACGCAAAGGTCGCCCTGTGAATAGTGATAACGGACGAAGAATGGTTGAAGAGGTCAAGGTTCCCAATGAACCATAGGACCGCAGAGGAAGAAAAATAGAAGAAGAAGAAGAAAAAGAGGAAGAAAATGATGTTGATGTTGATTGTTAAAATCATTCTGAATAGCGTCATCTATAGGAAAACTGTACGTGTAGCAGCTCTACAAAAAGGCACATATAACACGTCATAGGTTATTTTCGCTGTTCCTACACGGTTTGGCGATATTATTTTTGCAGCATTGTTAACGTTAATGTCAATTGGTGTATTATCATAAGGAGAGGAATCGCTGACAAAAACAGTTTATCACGTGCTGTAGTCTGCAATCAAGAGAAGGAATAAATAAACCTTCCAGAAATTTCAGGATCGCTGCAAACTTCCGAGTGAATATGTCGTGTATGATCAAAGCCTGTTTGAATGGTAAACATTATTGTAGATGGCCTGCATTTAGTCACATGTACAGCAGTAAAAGCTGTGCCACTATGACCGAAGATGCTAATTATGTTTCACCAAATTTTCAGAAGAGTACGTGTTTGTAGAAAATTCCAATATATATACACAGGGTGACCCTTTGATTGTGACCGAGCCAAATATCTCACGAAATAAGCATCAAACGAAATAACTACAAAGATCTAAACTCGTCTAGGTTGAAGTGGGAAACCAGATGGCGCTATGTTTGGCCTGCTAGATGGTTCTGCCGTAGGCCAAAAGGATAGCAAATGCGTTTTTTTAAATAGGAACCTCCATTTTTTACTACATATTCGTGTAGAACGTAAAGGAATATAAATATCTTAGTTGGACCACTTTTTTCGCATTGTGATAGATGGCGCTGTAATAGTCACAAACATATGGCTCACAATTTTAGACGAACAGTTGGTAACAGTTAGATTTCTTAAATTAAAATACAGAACTTAGGTCCGTTTGAACATTTTATTTCGGTTGTTCCAATGTGATACATGTACCTTTGTGAACTTATTATTCTGAAACCATCTGGTTTCCCCCTTCAAGCTAGACAAGTTTCGTTCATTGTAGTTTTTGTCGTTTGACGCTTATTTCGTGAGATATTTGTCCCAGTCACGATCACTGGACCACTCTGTATATATTGCAGTGAGATAGAGTGATAGGTCCACTATGTAAGTTACGTTCGTATGTGGCTAGAACACCTGTTTATAACTATTGTTTGTTTATGTCTCTTGATAAACCAGTACTAAGTAAAAATTATGAATAACAGTATAATACTTAAGAACGTAGTGAGCGTATTTTATCATTCCGAATGACAACGGAAAGAACATAAGGGTGACGGTGAACGGCGCTCACGATAATGGCGGCGTCCAGCTTAGGACCGCCATCCGGAGGACGCATCACCATCAACTGCGACTGACGTCCTCACTTCACGAGGCGCTGCGGAGGGGTCCGGGTATAAACCCGGTAATTGTGGCACCATCTAGGGGTGGCAGACTTTACTGCCTCGTTTCCACTCACCATTCTCGACGAAATCTGGCAATGAGGAGTCCTTTTGCTGTTGGGGCTCCACATGGCTAAAGCCTTTTACCATACATGTCGACCCCGATCGTGGAAGAAATATGTTATTATTATTTCTTCGTTTGTGGCTGCCCCTGACAGATATCTTTAGGTCAGAAATGTGCCGATTGTATACACCGTCTTCAGTAACAATATTTAACACTGAAGAATCTTACGAGGTATATGGCTTCCGGCATCTCTTTCAAATTTCACTTATATTCATTTCCAATTGACCGACCTGCGGAAACGCATCCTTTCACTCCAACAGTCGTCTCTATGTAATGCTAAAGAACCTACAATATCACATTTTATGCTAGGGAAGAACTTTCTACCCTGCTACTCTTTTCAGAAAGTCGCCTCTAGCCAGCCCTGTAATATAAGTTTTCGTAATTTTCGTAATCAGTTAGTAAATGATTTTCTATGTAATACAGTCTCTTTCTACAATTATATAAATTACCACATTAAATTAAGTTTTTCTTCCAAATGTAAAAAAAACTGTTCCAAGGTACAACATTGTCATGTTTTGTTATTTAAATTCTCATATTAGTTAAAACACGTGAAAAAACATCATTTCATTTCTTATTCTCGCAGCTAAATAACTCAAACAAATAAGAAACTCTGTTTATTTCAGTGACAAACAATAATGACACATTTAAAAATTATTAAAATTCAAAGAAACGTCTAGCTATATAGATATTCTATTGTTATTATTTTCAGGTTAGAATATGACAAGAATTAGAAAACTACTTACTGAAAGAATTTCATTGTGTCTCTGAGTTTAGTTGTGAAGATGATTGTTTGATATAGTTGCTACAGGTATCAAAAGACTACAAATCGTATTGTGTCAGGAAACCAGTTTTCTTCAACGGTGGTAGAGTCGCTATTAACCAATGCAGAACCGTAAGTGAAAAATCTGTGTCAATCACGTTATGTATGTGGCATTATCGTCGTAATGTGCATGATTCTGGCACAATGTATCAACTTCTTATGAAGGTAGAAAACAGTCAAATCGTTAGAGGAAGTTACTGAGAAATGGAATTCTATGAACGTATTACGGATGCCGATAAGCGAGAAAAATTCCTTTACACACTTTTTCTGAGAGCAAGGTAGAAGAAAATGCAAGCATATCAAAAGAAATGCATAGAATTTTGTCAAGAGTGGAGCTTACAAATAAAGTCTCTAATGAAGAGGTTTCAGAAATAGTAAGAGAAACTATGTCAGATTTTTTCCACAAGAAAGAATAAGCTATTGGGGAGAAGAGATGAGAAGGGAGTTGGTTACACGCAAGGGGAGAATTAAACTTAAAATAAGTAGCACAAAAGATAGAAAAATAAATTAAATTACTGAATTTGTTCGAGAGGGGCTAGGGGGTTGGGAGAAAGGGCATAAAAAGCAGAGCATCTGGAAGACATTTAGAAGGTATTTAAAATCATGCATTTGTTCTAATTCCTCACCATTTCTTATTTCCGTAAATGGAAGTTGTGTAAATTATTTAATAAATGTCACTTACGAAAAAATTTACTGTTTATTTCACAGGACGTAGATTTTAGAAGCAGCATATTTTTCAAATTAATCCTGATTCACTAAATTATTGTACCTAAGCTGAGAGGAACATTTATCGAACGAGAATACAAACAAAATTGTACGAGGGCAAAGCGAATAATCCGCATATTCGACGCGATTTACTTTACATAACCATGAATTCTATGATCTTAGAATACGTTGCAGTCTTCAGAGATAAAAGTTGTTGAAACAGCATTTTTAAGAAAATTATATATTTATTGTCCTGAGACAAAATTCCGACAAATGAAAAATAACCTTAAGTAAACTTTTTCTGCATGCAGTAGCACAAATATCAATACGAATCGTCAATAAATTAATTACCGAAGCGTTCATAACCTATGATGACTGCGAGGAGCAAAAACCGAATGAAGAAGAGAAAAATTCCCGAAACACTTTGATAATTCCAGTGTTATAGGTTCAGGTGCTCTTCCGCGAGGCAACAGGAACACCCATTTGCATAAAGTGGTTAAATTGCCCGTTGGTACTTCCATTAAGCACGCCAACGGTGTCATAATTCAATTCTCCTTCCATGAAAAACAACAGCAGGGCCAATTTCATTTGCATTTTTACGTCGTTGCACCGGTGAGAGCTGCAGATGTTAGACGTATAAGGCGGAACTGTCAGATGGAGCACGAAAACGAGCACTCATTCGATAGATAAAAAAAAAGCAGGAACAGCACTAGCAGACACTGTAGATAAGGTTTAGTGTCGATTAGAAAAGCCATAAAATAAAAACATTTTCCAAGCCAAACTGAGCTTTATTTCTGGTTCATACAACGAGAATTGTACCTTTGTTTGCGGTAACAGAACCAAGGCGCTATAGCAAACGTGAAAAACACTGAGTCAAAATTCGAATGGTTTGTGCTTCAGTCTGGAGTTGACACAAGACACTTCGGTTCTTTTCGACAGCAATGAACAAGAAGAATTATATATATACTGTGACACCTTAATATAGGAGGATCTGATGTGCAACAAGAAATCAGATTAAATATTATTATTGTATCTGCAGACCGAAGGTGGTTTGATGCAGCTCTGTACGCCATTCTATACAATACAAGCTTCTACCTCTTTGCATAAGTATACTGCAACCTCCACCCGTTTGATAGTGTTTACTGTATTCAAGTCTTGGTCTCACTTCACAATATTTACTTATGAAGTCCACTAAAAAACTGAAAATTCCTTGATGCCTTAGGAAGCGTACTGTCAACCGATCCTTTCTATTACTCAAGTTGTGCCATAAATTTCTTCCTTCCCCAGTTCCATTCTGCACATCCTGATTTTTATTCGAGCTATCCTTCTATCTTAATCATTCAACTATAGGAGCACATTTCAAAAGCTTTTATTCTCTTCTTGTCTGAACTGCTTATCGCCCACGTCTCACTTTCATACAAAAGTACACTCCAGACAAAAACTTACAGAAAAACAGAACAGTCTTCCTGACACTTAACTTTCCACTAGATGTTAAAATCTTCAGTTAATCACAAATTAGTTTGTTGTTATTGTCAGTCTGCATTTTATATCTTCTCAACTCAGGGAATTACCTCGCATCTTGATGCTCAAATAACTAAACGCATCTGTTACTTTTGATTTCTCATCTCCTAATCAAACCCTCTCAGCATCACGTGATTAAATTCGTCTATATTCTATAACGTTTATTTTACCTATGTTGCTGCTCATCTTCCAATCCGTCTGCGAGGCACTGTTCATTCCCTTGAACTGCTGGTCAGAGTCATTTGCCGTCTCTGACAGAACTACAATGTAATCAGCAAAATTATTTTTTTCCACATGCTGAACTTCAATTCTCCTTGGTTTCTCTCACAGCTTGCTCATTGAATTAGCTGTAGAACATTAGGGATTGGTTACAACCCTGAGTGACTCCATTCCCAACTAAGACTTCCCTTTCATGTCCTTCAGCTGCTATAATGGCTGTTTGCTTGCTGTACAAGTATTAAATTAACTTTGGCTCTCTGTAGTTTGTACCCACTAACTTCAAAATTTTAAAGGGTATAGTCCAGTAAAAATAATCAGAAAGTATCTTAAATCTATAAGCGTTGTAAGTGTGGTTTGCTTTTCTTCAATAGATCCTCTATGTATTCCTTCTACTCTTCACTCTTGCCTGTCTTCCTGGCTACTAGATTGCCATCTTAACTCTTAATATTCATACAGCTACTTCTATTTTCTCCGAGGTTCTCTTTAATATTCCTGTAGCTGGCATCTATCCTTCCCCTCTTTACACATGATTCTGGAGCCTTATATTTTTGTCTTCTATCCATTCCCGCTTTGGCATTTTGCACTTTGTACCTATTTCATTTTTTGCGTTCCCTTTACTTTATTTGCTTTATTTTTATTTTTTCTCCTATAGTCTCTGAAATTCAATATCTCCTGCGTTATTCAGGGATTTCTTTTACGCCTTGTCTTTTTGCATTTGTCATCCCCTAATGCCTTCTTTGTTTCATCTGGCACAGCTAACTGTTCGTCCCCTAACGTATTCCTTATCTCCTTATCGTCCATCGTTACCTAAGGCGCCCTCTGAAACTCTCAAGTATAGTTCGTTGCTTGAATTTATTCACGTCCAATTTTATTAATTTTCTCTCTTTGTTCTGTTTCTTCACATTAAAACTGCTGTTAGTAAAAAATAAGCTGTGGTCAGAGATTACCTGTCCCGCTGAAAACGCGGATCCGAATTGTCGGTCTCACCATTACGTAATAAATCTGCAACCTTCTCGTGTCCACAGGTCTCTTCCTCGTATACAAGCTTCTTTCATGATTCTGAAACCAAATATTAGCGATGATTAAATTACCTCCATACAAAATTCTGCCAGGCGGATTTCTCTTCCCTTCCTTTCTTCCAGTCCACCTTCTCCTACCAGTTTTTCTGGTTTTTCCTTTTACATCTACCTTATTGCTGTCATCCATCACCATCAAAATTTCCTCTTCGTTAACTAATTTCCTTTACCTCATTACATATTACTTAAAACTCTTCATCATCTGCGGAGAAAGTTAGCATATACACTTGCAGTTGTGGCGGGTGTTGGCTGCATGCCTGTCTCGGCTACTGTAACATGTTGACTGCTGTGTACATAATATCTTAACTGAATCTATATTTTCATAATCAGCCCTACTCCTTCATCAGCGTTATTTGAGAATGTGTAAATTACACTGTACTGATCTAACCAGAAGCGATGTTCATTCTGACAGCGCACGTCACCTATACCCATTATATCTAACTTCAACGTATCCACTTTCCTTTTCTAATAATTCAGCTTACCTTCCCAATTAAGGGATCTAACATTCTGCACTCCCTTATGACAACTTCCTGTCCAGTAATCACCGTCTGTAGGTTAGAAAGCGAGGGGGGAGTGTATTTTACATCCGAAATATTTTACTCAAGAGATTGCCGTCATCATTAAGTCATGCAGTACAGCTACATGCACACATGAAAAACTTAACAGCTGTAGTTTCCTCTTGCTCTGGGCATTCGCAATAGAAGCACAGCAAGGCCTTATTGACTTAGAAGGCCAGATAAGTCAGTCACCGAGGCTGTTACGCTTGCAAGTACTGAGAGAGCTCCGGTCTGCAAGAACCACTGGTTAGTCTGGTCCCTTCACAGACACCCTCCCCCCCTCCACCCGCCTCTTTGTGGTTGCACCAACGGTATGGCTATCTGTATATTTGCATCACTGATACACGCTAGGCACCGTACCTCTGCGAGGTCTGTGGCTGTCGAAAACAGAACACCGATTTGTAAATGTTGTGGCAGGTAGAGGCTCTATGAAATTCTACTCTGGCCCAGCTTTTAATAACCAGCAGGACACTGGAAAGAGCGACGTCTACCAACTACAGCGCGTTCAAAGCTGTATTTTGTTGTTAGTAACTTCCGAGACCCTTA
Source organism: Schistocerca piceifrons (assembly GCF_021461385.2). Classification (NCBI taxonomy): domain Eukaryota; kingdom Metazoa; phylum Arthropoda; class Insecta; order Orthoptera; family Acrididae; genus Schistocerca; species Schistocerca piceifrons. The sequence continues at coordinate 685,699,515 of NC_060142.1, read as the reverse complement.
GGAAAGTATCCCGGTACACCGACCACCTCAAATCAATATCGACCTATTACCTCTTCAGTTGAAAGATTACTTGCCTCATTGCAACCAACTTGGAAAAGCTAAACATTTGAGAATCTAATACAATTGGAATTTAAATAGGACAGTCTCCTAGATTGCAAATTCAAGAGAAACAGCTTCTCCCCCCTCCCTCTGGAGCACAAGTTGACTGAACGAAACGATAGCAAACGCTACAAAGATTCGAACTCTCACATACGACGGTACTGCCAACGTGAAACAATCCTTATATTTGTTGTTCACTTCTTCAGTTTTTAGTTTCGTGTTTGCTCCCACTAGCATGAGTACTGAAGACACATAAGCGAAATTAGAAACTTATAGTTTCTTCACCAATCTGACGTAATGCAGGACTGAAGGACTAGTTAATCAACCCTATTTAATACAACTATATTAAAATGTTATAAGAAAGTGTGTCATATGGATTTACTGAATTCAGAAATGGAATTGAATTGCCATACACACACACACACACACATATATATATATATATATATATATATATATATAAAATAAAGCAGTTTCAGAATGCATTCATAGCAACAACGCTTGTATCTCTTGTATTCAGCTTGTGACAATACTAGTGCCTGGGTTGTTACTATGTACGCAGTACTGCAAAACACTTAATGGATGCCAAGTCTGAACACAATTAACAAACTACACTCCTGGAAATCGAAAAAAGAACATATTGACACCGGTGTGTGAGACCCACCATACTTGCTCCGGACACTGCGAGAGGGCTGTACAAGCAATGATCACACGCACGGCACAGCGGACACACGAGGAACCGCGGTGTTGGCCGTCGAATGGCGCTAGCTGCGCAGCATTTGTGCACCGCCGCCGTCAGTGTCAGCCAGTTTGCCGTGGCATACGGAGCTCCATCGCAGTCTTTAACACTGGTAGCTTGCCGCGACAGCGTGGACGTGAACCGTATGTGCAGTTGACGGACTTTGAGCGAGGGCGTATAGTGGGCATGCGGGAGGCCGGGTGGACGTACCGCCGAATTGCTCAACACGTGGGGCGTGAGGTCTCCACAGTACATCGATGTTGTCGCCAGTGGTCGGCGGAAGGTGCACGTGCCCGTCGACCTGGGACCGGACCGCAGCGAACCACGGATGCACGCCAAGACCGTAAGATCCTACGCAGTGCCGTAGGGGACCGCACCGCCACTTCCCAGCAAATTGGGAACACTGTTGCTCCTGGGGTATCGGCGAGGACCATTCGCAACCGTCTCCATGAAGCTGGGCTACGGTCCCGCACACCGTTAGGCCGTCTTCCGCTCACGCCCCAACATCGTGCAGCCCGCCTCCAGTGGTGTCGCGACAGGCGTGAATGGAGGCACGAATGGAGACGTGTCGTCTTCAGCGATGAGAGTCGCTTCTGCCTTGGTGCCAATGATGGTCGTATGCGTGTTTGGCGCCGTGCAGGTGAGCGCCACAATCAGGACTGCATACGACCGAGGCACACAGGGCCAACACCCGGCATCATGGTGTGGGGAGCGATCTCCTACACTGGCCGTACACCACTGGTGATCGTCGAGGGGACACTGAGTAGTGCACGGTACATCCAAACCGTCATCGGACCCATCGTTCTACCATTCCTAGACCGGCAAGGGAACTTGCTGTTCCAACAGGACAATGCACGTCCGCATGTATCCCGTGCCTCCCAACGTGCTCTAGAAGGTATAAGTCAACTACCCTGGCCAGCAAGATCTCCGGATCTGTCCCCCATTGAGCATGTTTGGGACTGGATGAAGCGTCGTCTCACGCGGTCTGCACGTCCAGCACGAACGCTGGTCCAACTGAGGCGCCAAGTGGAAATGGCATGGCAAGCCGTTCCACAGGACTACATCCAGCATCTCTACGATCGTCTCCATGGGAGAATAGCAGCCTGCATTGCTGCGAAAGGTGGATATACACTGTACTAGTGCCGACATTGTGCATGCGCTGTTGCCTGTGTCTATGTGCCTGTGGTTCTGTCAGTGTGATCATGTGATGTATCTGACCCCAGGAATGTGTCAATAAAGTTTCCCCTTCCTGGGACAATGAATTCACGGTGTTCTTATTTCAATTTCCAGGAGTGTATATTAAGCATCTATTATAAATAAATTAAATTTAGGTTTCAAATTTATGGATATTTATTAGGGTATGTCGGTGAGAAAGTACACCTTTTTTGTTTAACTAAACATTTCAAAGATTTGCGGGAATACCACATAGTCACGCGACATCTACGTTGATACCATGTTAACAATATGAAATTTTCTTTGTAGTGTAATTATTATCAGGTAGTAATAAGAGCAATGCCAAAAAGTGATTTAAAAAATGGTTCAAATGGCTCTGAGCACTATGGGACTGAACTGCTGTGGTCATCAGTCGCCTAGAACTTAGAACTACTTAAACCTAACTAACCTAAGGACATCACACAACACCCAGCCATCACGAGGCAGAGAAAATCCCTGACCCCGCCGGAAATCGAACCCGGGAACCCGGGAAAGTGATTTAGCGTACACACAATCCACGCTGTGGATTATGGGTAAGTGGTTCTGTGGAAAGAGCATGCAGTACGTACTTTTACTCTCAACTGCACCTCCCAAAAGCATAACAAATAAATACATAAAAAGACAGAAAAGGAACTCTTAACTTCTCTGTGAATTCAGAAAGCAGACGGCCTTATGATGTGAGAGTAAGTCCTAAATAAACGTTTATCGAGGGAATTTCAGTGCTAGTCTATTGGTTGTTCTTCGTCTAATGAAATACTCGTAGTTTGTGTGAATCCGCCGAGGTGCTCACTACCTTTGCTGGCTTTAAGACGTATTCTTTAGGCAGCCTCGAAAACTACTATGTTTCTGGAAAAAAAGTCTGTATAGAAGACATGATTATATTCAAAATGTGTTTGAGAAGTAGGTAAATTTCAAAAAACCACCACCCAACGAAGCTCAAAAAGGACTACACAAGTCAGTTTGCTGGCTGTGAAGTTAAGGTTCACATTTAGTTTTTTGATGGGGTAAAAGTACGCCTTGCGAATCTCTTCTCAATAGACATGTGTTCCTTTAACCTCTCCTAAGAGTTGTCAGGCGCATGTTTCTCGTCTTTCGGCAGTCATTTGCAATTTTGTTTTTGTAGTGTGTATCTGGACTCAGTCCAAACAAATACGTCTCCTAATGTCTCTCATGAACGCCCAGTGTCAGAGGAAAGTCAGTTTGGTTCTCATTACAAACAACATGACTTGTTAAGCGGAATTTTACTTTCCTGTTAGATTAGATGGCTCAAATGGCCTTGAGCACTATGGGACTTAACATCAATGGTCATCAGTCCCCTAGAGCTTAGAACTACTTAAACCAGCTAACCTAAGGACATTACACATATCCATGCCCGAGGCAGGATTCGAACCAGCGACCGTAGCGGTAATGCGGTTCCAGACTGAAGCGCCTATAGCCGCACGGCCACACCGGCCTGCTGTTAGATTAGAGCTAGCCCAAATTATTCTTCTGCTATATTCGTTTTATCCGTATCTGATAACTGGGAGAGTAAACCAAGTGGAATAACTTAATACTGTAGCATCGAACCGCCAGCTGCCCTTCCCTGCAACCTCTTTGCTGCAGCGCTACTCGGTCACTACTGGAGCACTGGTTATTGTTGCTATTTTACTGCATCTTTTAATACAAATCGACGAAGCGAATAATACACTAAACTAATTTGGGATCAGCTAATAAAATGGCTCCTTAAATTCGGGTTTAAAAATCATTTTGTTTGTGACAAGAAGCAAACCGACACTTTCCGTTGATATTGACCATTAAATGAAACATCCAATGAACAGTATTCGTTTGGACGGACTCTATCTATTCATTTTAAAAACAAAATCGCAAATATCTTCTGAAACGACAGAGGAAAAGACATTGATGACTCTTAGGACAGACATCCTATATAGTCAAAACATATATATCAGTCTTTCATTTAGGGCTACACTAAAGCTACGAGTAATTCAAATTTTTTGCAGTTGCTTTTAAAATTTCAGCAGCTGGTGGGTAAAAAATATGACGCCAAAATATCAGCCACCCTTAAAATGTAGAATGTTAAATTGCTTATCTGCATCGACGCTAAGAAAACTTTAGACCCATGAGAACTGGCTGGCAGTATTCATCATTGAAGCATGACTGCAGCATTCCACAACATCGACGATCTTACTTACTTACTCATTATACGTCAGCCACTGCGATTCCTCCCTTCCACATTCTTTCCGCAGTCCTCTTCCTATTCTTCGTCTTTGGATCTCTGGTCCCGGCGGAGGTTCGAGTCCCCCGGCGGGCATGGGTGTCTGTGTTTATCCTTAGGATAATTTAGGTTAAGTAGTGTGCAAGCTTAGGGACTGATGACCTTAGCAGTTAAATCCCGTGAGATTTTACACACATCTGAATTTTTTTTTTCTTTGGGTCAGCAGTCACTGCATGGCTTGATGTTTCCTGCCCAGAATTCCTCTGCTGTGCCAACCTCTTTTTTTCAGAGGGGCACTCAACATCTAATATTATCTGTTTGACATTTTATAAACTTACACACTACAGTATTCTACTACCATGAAAGTTATTCCTTGGTATCCTAACAATAGCATATTCTCGTCAAACCTGGTGCATATGTCATGCAGCTAGTCAGTGCCATATTTGCGATACTGCAGCAGTTTATGGTCACATGAAACTAAAACCACCATGATGGCGAATAGTGGGATATTTGAAATGCAAGATTTTTACTGGAAGAATATCCAGCATTGCAGGAAAGTGTAAAAAGTACATATTTCAAAAAAAGATTCAAAATATTTAAAAAAGTGGAAGACATCCTAGATGGCGGAATTAGCTAAGTTGTGCTTTGTATTCCCCTGCGACCCACACCTTCCTACCTCTCCACTCTCCTCCAATAATATCTCAGTACTTTGCAGTCCAGTAAAATAAAACAGCGAATCACAATATAACTCCGCAGTCACCATCTTAGCTCTGTTCAAAAGTCTCAGAACATTCTTAATTATTTACGCCACATTTCACATGCTGTATTTCCAAACCTAGAATAGGTCACACACACATACGCACACAGAGCCAACCGTTATACCATGAACTTAGCTATACAGGTGAACGTTCAAAGTCTGATCCCTCCACCACGCAAAGTGTTGTACGGCCAATATTTTGCACCAACATTTTAATTGTTCTGATGTGATTGTCAAGTGTTAAAACGGTATCTCTACTTCCAAAATACCGGGTGTAAATTTTAACTTGACAATCCAGAATAACTCGAAAAATAAGCTTAACACGAAAAAATGTGTAGTATCCAAAGTTGATTACTTTCTAGGGGGACATCTGCTGATGGTAAAATTAGCCCACCACCCCAGCCCCCTGGGGGTGGGGCGGAAGACACCTTTACAATTTCAAATGGGAACCCACATTTTTTATCGCAGAATCAGATTCTCCTAGAAAACTACGTACATTTTGTCTTAAACATTAGTTTTGATTCTTGGTAGTTGGCGCTGTAGTTCAAGAAAATCCATGTTCAGAAGAATGTATATCTGACGTACTTGTGTTTCTACTTTACTTCATTCTTGTTTTCCAGTTATTACCATAACCTATCTCTTATTGTGTTTATGGTTAATATCCGTCTTTCTGCACGTCTTACACATATTCATTTCATCATTTAGAACGTTTGCACTGTTATAAATTGTCGAATCCTTCTTCTGGGTTGACAGTTCAAGTCTCTTGGATTTTGTTAAGTCATGCTTCCACTTTTTTTTTTTTTTTTTTTTTTTTTTTTTTGGTCATCAGTCTACTGATTGGTTTGATGCGGCCCGCCACGAATTCCTTTCCTGTGCTAACCTCTTCATCTCAGAGTAGGACTTGCAACCTACGTCCTCAATTATTTGCTTGACGTATTCCAATCTCTGTCTTCCTCTACAGTTTTTGCCGTCTACAGCTCCCTCTAGTACCATGGAAGTCATTCCCTCATGTCTTAGCAGATGTCCTATCTTCCTGTCCCTTCTCCTTATCAGTGTTTTCCACATATTCCTTTCCTCTCCGATTCTGTATAGGACCTCCTCATTCCTTACCTTATCAGTCCACCTAATTTTCTACATTCGTATATAGCACCACATCTCAAATGCTTCGATTCTCTTCTGTTCCGATTTTCCCACAGTCCATGTTTCACTACCATACAATGCTGTACTCCAGACGTACATCCTCAGAAATTTCTTCCTCAAATTAAGTCCGGTATTTGATATTAGTAGACTTCTCTTGGCCAGAAATGCCTTTTTTGCCATAGTGAGTCTGCTTTTCATGTCCTCCTTGCTCCGTCCATCGTGGGTTAAAAAAATGGTTCAAATGGCTCTGAGCACTATGGGACTCAACTGGTGAGGTCATTAGTCCCCTGGAACTTAGAACTAGTTAAACCTAACTAACCTAAGGACATCACAAACATCCATGCCCGAGGCAGGATTCGAACCTGCGACCGTAGCGGCCTTACGGTTCCAGACTGCAGCGCCTTTAACCGCACGGCCACTTCGGCCGGCTCCATCGTGGGTTATTTTACTGCCTAGGTAGCAGAATTCCTTAACTTCATTGACTTCGTCACCATCAATCCTGATGTCAAGTTTCTCGCTGTTCTCATTTCTGCTACTTCTCATTACCTTCGTCTTTCTCCTATTTACTCTCAAACCATACTGTGTACTCATTAGACTGTTCATTCCGTTCAGCAGATCATTTAATTCTTCTTCACTTTCATTCAGGATAGCAATGTCATCAGCGAATCGTATCATTGATATCCTTCCACCTTGTATTTTAATTCCACTCCTGAACCTTCCTATTATTTCCATCATTGCTTCCTCGATGTACAGATTGAAGAGTAGGGGCGAAAGGCTGCAGCCTTGTCTTACACCCTTCTTAATACGAGCACTTCGTTCTTGACCGTCCTCTCTTATTATTCCCTCTTGGTTGTTGTACATATTGTATATGACCCGTCTCTCCCTATAGCTTACCCCTACTTTTTTCAGAATCTCGAACAGCTTGCACCATTTCATATTGTCGAACGCTTTTTCCAGGTCGACAAATCCTATGAAAGTGTCTTGATTTTTCTTTAGCCTTGCTTCCATAATTAGCCGTAACGTCAGAATTGCCTCTCTCGTCCCTTTACTTTTCCTAAAGCCAAACTGATCGTCACCTAGCGCATTCTCAATTTTATTTTCCATTCTTCCGTATATTATTCTTGTAAGCAGCTTCGATGCATGAGCTGTTAAGCTGACTGTACGATAATTCTCGCACTTGTTAGCTCTTGCCGCCTTCGGAATTGTGTGGATGATGCTTTTCCGAAAGTCAGATGGTATATCGCCAGACTCATATATTCTACACACCAACGTGAATAGTCGTTTTGTTGCCACATCCCCAATGATTTTAGAAATTCTGATGGAATGTTATCTATCCCTTCTGCCTTATTTGACTGTAAGTCCTCCGAAGCTCTTTTAAATTCCGATTCTAATACTGGATCCCCTATCTATTCTAAATCGACTCCTGTTTCTTCTTCTATCACATCAGACAAATCTTCACCCCCATAGAGGCTTTCAATGTATTCTTTCCACCTATCTGCTCTCTCCTCTGCATTTAACAGTGGAATTCCCATTGCACTCGTAATGTTTCCACCGTTGCTTTTAATGTCACCAAAGATTGTTTTGACTTTCCTGAATGCTGAGTCTGTCCTTCCGACAATAATATGTTTTTCGATGTCTTCACATTTTTCCTGCAGCCATTTCGTCTTAGCTTCCCCGCACTTCCTATTTATTTCATTCCTCAGCGACTTGTATTTCTGTATTCCTGATTTTCCCGGAACATGTTTGTACTTCTTCCTTTCATCAAATAACCGAAGTATTTCTTCTGTTACCCATGGTTTCTTCGCAGCTACCTTCTTTGTACCTATGTTTTCCTTCCTAACTTCTGTGATGGCCCTTTTTAGAGATGTCCATTCCTCTTCAACTGTACTGCCTACTGCGCTATTCCTTATTGCTGTATCTATAGCGTTAGAGAACTTCAAACGTATCTCGTCATTCCTTAGTACTTCCGTATCCCACTTCTTTGCGTATTGATTCTTCCTGACTAATGTCTTGAACTTCAGCCTCCACTTCATCACTACTATTTTGTGATCTCAGTCTATATCTGCTCCTGGGTACGCCTTACAATCTAGTATCTGATTTCGGAATCACTGTCTGACCATGATGTAATCTAATTGAAATCTTCCCGTACAGAACTCAATTAATCTTTCTCCTCTTTTATTCCTAGGCCCAGGCCCATATTCTCCTGCAACATTTTCTTCTACTCCTTCCCCTACAGCTGCACCCCAGTCGCACGTGACCATTAGATTTTCGTCCCCCTTTACATACTGCATTACCCTTTCAATATCCTCATACACTTTCTTTATCGGTTCATCTTCAGCTTGCCACGTCGGCATGTATACCTGAACTATCGTTGTCGGTGTTGGTCTGCTGTCGATTCTGATTAGAACAACCCGGTCACTGAACTGTTCACAGTAACACACCCTCTACCCTACCTTCCTATTCATAGCGAAACCTCCACCTGTTATACCATTTTCTGCTGCTGTTGATAATACCCGATACTCATCTGACCAGAAATCCTTGTCTTCCTTCCACTTCACTTCACTGACCCCTACTATATCTAGATTGAGCCTTTGCATTTCCCTTTTCAGATTTTCTAGTTTTTCTACCACGTTCAAGCTTCTTACATTCCACGCCCCGACTCGTAGAACGTTATCCTTTCGTTGATTATTGAATCATTTTCTCATGATAACCTCCCCCTTGGCAGTCCCCTCCCGGAGATCCGAATGGGGGACTATTCCGGAATCTTTTGCCAATGGAGAGATCATCATGACACTTCTTCAGTTACAGGCCACATGTCCTGTGGATACACGTTACGTGTCTTTAATGCAGTGGTTTCCATTGCCTTCTGCATCCTCATGTCGTTGATCATTGCTGATTCTTCCGCCTTTAGGGGCAATTTCCCACCCCTAGGACAAGAGAGTGCCCTGAACCTCTATCCGCTCCTCCGCCCTCTTTGACAAGGCCGTTGGCAGGATGAGGCTGACTTCTTATGCCGGACTACCACAATACCAGGACGGCATCTCTTTTGTTTTTATTATTTCTAGGGGGGAACTGATGATTTTCTAATACCACCTCAATTTTCTTCTTGATGTCTCCGTATATATTTCTTGTCATATCCTTGGATACGTGAGCTCTCAAGCTCATTGTGCGACTGATGTACTTATCTGCCCTTGCCATCTTGATTCGCGTGGATGATATTTACCTGAAATTTGACTGTATGTTCCTAGTCCACAGAGCCTACATTTTAACTAGATCTGTTATTGGATTTTGTGTGTTCCAATGTCTGATGTACTTTCTGTATGTCATTGTCAGACTATGATGTCTGTTCATATGTCTATACTTTTGCTGTAGGATTTGTGGTATTGTTGATTTTGATGAGAATGTCATTAATTTCAGTTTGAAGAGGAAAAATGACAATGTTAAATTAAATGTAGATGGCACGTCTATAGACTGTGTAACATATGCAATATTTCTAGGAATGTATATTGATTCTCAGTTGAAGTGGTGTGAACACAGAAAGGTACTTGCAAACAGAATGTCATCAGCACGTTATGTCCTTGGAATCCTATCATCAGTGTGTAACATGCAGTGTCTTTTAGGTACCCATTATTCATATGAACACTCAATTCTTAGCTATGGTATCTTTTTTAAGAGCCATAAGAATAATAACCAAGTATACTAGTAGCGCGCATTATAACGATCTGTTCAAAACACTGGGGATTTTAACTGGTCCACGTGAATACAATTACCAATCAGTTGTACACATTAAAAATAACATTGGTAATTACTGCACAAACAACTCTGCCCATGACCATGCAACGAGATATAGACTCAACGTACATTTACCAAGAGAAAGTAAACATAAAACTCAAAGCAGCATTTTCTACCAAGGAATAAAACTGTACAATAAGTTACCAAAATAGATTAAAGAAATCGAAAAAATACACTTAGTTAAAAAGGCAACTAAAAAGTAACTGTTATGCAATGTATTTTATACATTGAAGAATTACTTAGATAATATAGAGTAGGGATTTGATAAAAAAATTTATACAAGTAAATAATAATAATGATGATTATAAAACATCCAACATTCTGCTTAACACCTTCACATTCTGTTCTTTCCTTTCTAGAAAGAATCTCCCCTCAAACTATGCATAGCACAATACGAACACCTCTTCCTCTTTCTGAGCTCAACATCTCACTCATTATAGAGAGATGGTGACTCAGTTTTTCAGGGTAGCAAATGGGAAGTTGCGGTACAGAAAATGGTCTGACATCACTAGTGTGTGTGTGTTTGTGTGTGTGTGTGTGTGTGTGTGTGTGTGTGTGTGTGTGTGTGTTTGTGAGAATGTGTGTAGTGAGTGAAGTGTTATGAAACGATGTGTGTATAGTGTGTGCAGTGACTGGTAGTGGGATACGAGTGAACAGTGTGGCATTACATTATTTAATAAGGTATTTGTAAAAGAAAGTAGTGTATACCAGGAATAAAATCTAATGATTGCATCTAACTAGAAATCTGTAAATATATGTGTATACAAATTAGCTTATTTTAAATTGGTCTCAACTTGTAAATATTTTGGCAAGTCCTGTACCCTTGTAAAAAGAGAAGTACAGATGAATAAAGCTACTACTATGACGTAGGTTCTTGAAGAAGGCAGGCCAGCTGATGTCATAGTGCGTTTATTTGACCATGTAGGTGACTGATTCTTGGGCTCGAACGACCACTGCGATAGTCTACCTTTTCCGACTGCATTACAGATTTGAGGGTAGACAAAGTATGAGTTTTCACTCCTTATTTCGAGTGTGTTAATTTCTAGATTATCATGTTGGGATCTGAACTTATTTTTTCGCATTTGTGTTCCCATTTAGCTATGGGATTTTGCTATCGTTTTCGTGACACTCTCGAGGCACCTTTACTGCGTTTGATAAGTTTTCTTTCTATCTGTATTTTAACTGGGTATCGTAGGGCCGCTTTTCATTTATTTGGGGTTGTGTTGGGGTGTTTGGGGAAGGAGTCCAGACAGAGAGGTCATCGGTCTCATCGGATTAGGGAAGGATGTGGAAGGAAGTCGGCCGCGCGCTTTCAAAGGAACCATCCCGACATTTGCCTGGAGCGTTTTAGGGAAATCACGGAAAACGTAAATCAGGATGGCCGGACGCGGGATTCAACCATCGTCCTCCCGAATGCGAGTCCAGTGTGCTAGCCACTGCGCCACCTCGCTCGGTCCCGCTTATTTGGAAATACTTTGTTGAATAAATATTATTCCACAGAAATTTCTGAATTTACGTCAGTTACATATGTTAGAACAGAATAAATTATTCATTTAAGTCTTATTTAATATTTGCGTGTATTTTATTAATTCGCAATTCTAGCCAATGCACAGAATATTTGACTGCCGGATCACAGCTACAGAGTATTACTTGCAGCGAGTAGCCTGCTGGGCGCAAAAGCACACGTGAGCGGCTCGACTCAATGTCTACCTTGAGATATTATTTTTAAACAGAGTCGTGTACTGCCCAATTACCTAAGGTGCGAGCAACTTCAGATAAAGTAGCAACGGATCTGCTCATACGGGCTGATGATTAGAGAAGCACGGCTCAGCACAAAGACTTTGCGTATCGTCGCATACTGAGCACATAATGTGAACTAAGAGTAAATAAAGATAATACGATAGTAGTGAGGAGTAAGAGCAATGAGTTAAGCAATGAATATATCAAAATTGAAGACCACACAGTAGAAGAGGTGAAGAAATCTGCTGCCTTGAAACCAAACGAACGATGGTAGGTCACAAGCAGCAGGATAGCTCCGACTAAGAAAGTAATCTACGAAAAAAGTCTGCGACTATAAAACAGATGCTTCAATTTGAGAAGAAATGTGTGAAAACATTCTTCTGGAGTCGACATTGTATTGAATGAATCTAGGACTAGGGGAAACTAGGAATGAAGGAAACCGAATTACTAGACTTGCGATGTGCTGTTAGAGAAGGATGCAGAAAATGAATTGGAGTGATAAGAGAATAGGTCCTCCATTACATCGGAGAACATAGAAGTATTTGGAAAACACTGACTAGACGGAGGGACAGGATGTTAGGACAAGTGCTATGACATCAAAGACACGCTTGAATGGAGCTTAGAGGATAATAAAGTCGGCAAAGAAGAGTTTGGAATATATTCCACGAAAGTTGTGGTCACTGAATGTGTTACTCGTACTTTAAGATTAACAGATGAAATCGTGGAAGGACGTAGCAAATCAGTTCAAAGATTAATGACACAAAGAAATCCGTAAGAGAGTGAGAGAGTTTGTTTTTATGTGGCTCTTTCTAGTGGTAACTGAGTAGAAAACAGAATTTTTCATAGACAGTGATCACAGACAAAAACATATATCTTTGTCAATAGGAATTTTACTTTCTCCTTCCGTGTCAAACCTTACGATACCAGAATTAGTAAGCCATAGTAACAGAGAAGGAGGTATACCGACCTAGTTTTTTTAAATGTCAGAGTCGTATAGTTTTTTTTAAATAAACCCATTAAACGAATAGCCCAAGCCAAAAATTTTACGGTGATGCGCAAATGAATTTCTGGGAAAATTCCTCGTCATTGACAAAGACTTTCATTTCAGGGAATATCAGAACAAAACTAAAGAAACTGTTTGCTGCAGACAGAAAGCTACAGTCAGCTTTCACATTTTCAGAACGGATGAAACTTTAGTAACCTCGTTAATACGGCAGCTTTTTCTCTTGTGCTGAAATGAAGTTATAATGAAAACAATGCGTCGACTGTCAGAGGAGTTGATATGTAACTTGGGATCACGCCAAAACTCTCTCGGAAACCTTAATCTGCATGGAAATTAAGGGAACATAGTAAGAAAGAATAATGCAATTTTCTTTTTAGTCTGTCTCGCTTTGCCACATCATGATGCCTTCAACGAACTGACGAAATTGTTTCAACATTTTTACGACCACGCACTTTGGGAACTCAGGTTTTCTTCTCACTACAGTACGTGACATGCGTTAATTCACCGAAGGAATGAGTACCCCAGTCTCTGGTATCTGAAAAGTTGTTCCGTCACCCTTTATCATTCAATAATGCATTAAATTGTAAAACTAAAACACTCTTTACCTCAGTTCTTGAGATAAAAGTTTTACGAGAGAATGGACGACGGTGCGCGTATGTAAATTTAATCTCATAATCTATTTTCTATTGTAGCGCTATAGTCATGCTGAGAGTACTACTGTGAGAGTTTTCGAATTTCTAAATCGTAACTTCAAATATGGGTGCTGTTTAACGGTTTCCGCATGACTGTAAACTACTTCAACTTATTTTTCCTTGGCGATTTACTTTACTATCCATCAGTCTTAACTCATGGCACGTAAATATGTAACAGAGTACAAGCACCTGTCTAATCACAATGCAGCACCATTCAGTGGTGTGAAAACCATTGTAAGCATATCCATTAACTTACAAATTGTCTAGGAAACAGCTAGAAGAAAACGAATGACGAAAATACGGAGGGAAGAATGGAAACGGCAAGGCATTAAGTTTTGAAATCACATAGACACAGCAGATTCGTCAAACCATAATTCCTATGTAAGATAATAGAGTCAGCTGTGGAGAATGCAAACGATTGCGACTTGTGAGCTTACGGATGTACATCTAAACTCTTTAGCAAGCAACGATTGAAATACCTGAGCTCACAGCTGTACACAGAAAGCTCCTAGGTGCCAAGAAACATCGCGTAAGCAAGTAAGTAAGGCCTTCGGCCACTAGCTCGAGACCTTGACGAGGCTTCGTGCCTTACCTTGCAGTAGTTTAGCTATTTTTTTCTATATTACTATATGTAGTTACTGCTTCATGCCTTGGTTGGATGTTGTGCGACCTCTCAGTGTTCGATTCACACCCTCCTTGTTACATACCGGGTGGTTATATTTAAACATTTCCTGCTTAATACGTTATAACACGGAAACTAATTACCGTACTGGGATCAAACTTGCTAGTGTTAATATAAAGGGCATGGAGAAGATAAATAATGCACAATCAGTTCAGTTTAAGCACTTTTAATGTGCTCCTACTGTCTATCATACCATTACATACAGCTACAATTACTGCTACGGAAAGGTCTCATAGGTGTCCACAAGAGTTTGAAAGCTCAGGATTGCTTTCTTCACAGCAGAATGAAGCATGTCCGTAGGTATTCTGGTTACCTCTCTTGACAGCTGTGCTTCAAATCAGCACATGTGTGGATGTTTTCTTGGTAAACCCTGTCCTTCAGGAAGCCCCCCAGCGAGAAATCACAGGAAGTGGGATCAGGCGACTGTGCCGGTCAAGCATTTGGAAGTGATCGGATGATAATTCGATCGTTTCCAAAAGTGGTCCGTAGAAGCAGGTGAACTCCATGAGCGATGTACGGTGAGGACCCATCTTGCATGAAAACTTTTGAGTTCAATGTTTCTCTCTCCTATAGGGCGGGTATGATATGCTGGCGAAGCACGTCGCAGTAAATCTGGCCAGTCACACTGCATTTCTTCGGCCCTTGAGCGCCAACCTGTATAACAAAGATCGGGCCAATGGTGAACGTAGCCGTGAAGTGTCACCATACGGTGAACATTCACGACCCAGAATAACTTCATGCACAGTGACTGGAGGTGAAGATCGCCACGTTAGTCAGTTCTCATCCGTCAGAGAAATATGAGTTTCGCCTGTCCACAAGGTGGTCGAGGGCCTACCCTCGTCAACTTCAATCCTTGCGAGAAAGTGGAGAGCGAAGTCAACACGTCGTTGAGCTTCCTGTGGTGCAAGCAGCTGTAGGATATAGATCATTTACGGATACCATTTGAGAATGGTTCGAGCCCCCTTCCGCACGATGGACCATGGGTTGTTCACTGCTTGACGATCGGGAATTGAGAGCAGCGTTGTGTGCCATAGCAACAGCGATATCATCAACCACCTGTGGTGCAACCGGTTGTCGGCATCTTCCCAGAGCGACACCAAATTCTCCAGTTGATTCGAACTTCTTCATCATTCTCTGCAAAGCAATTGGAGAAAGAAGACTCTTTCGTAATTCTTTCAACCGTCGATTTTCTCAAGGAACAACTGCAGCATTAGTTTTGTTTTGATAATACGAGGTGCGGCTAGAAAAAAACCGGACTGATGCTGGAAAAAACATTTATTTACAATTATTTACAATTTCATGTTATCTCCTTCAATGTACTCTCCTCCTCGGTGTCTACACCGCTCCATACGAATTTTCCACTGTTCATAGCAATGCTGCAGATCATTTTCGGTAAGTCCATACATTACTTCCGTCGCTTTTTCTTTTACTGCTTCAACAGTCTCAAATCTAGTTCCTTTCAAAGCTGACTAGACTTTAGGGAAAAGAAAAAAGTCACAGGGGGCCAAATCAGGTGAGTAGGGTATATGGTCTAAGATGGGAATGTTGTGTTTTGCCAAAAACGTCTTCACTGACAACGCACTGTGAGCTGGGGCATTGTCTCGGCGAAGGATCCATGACTTATTTCTCCACAAATCGTTCCGTTTTCTCCGTACTCCCTCACGTAGAGTAGCCACGACGCTAATGTAGTAATGCTGATTCACTGTTTGTCCCTCTGGTACCCAATCAATGTGCACAATCCCTTTGATGTCAAAAAAAAAAAAACAATCATCATTGCCTTGAATTTCGATTTTGACATTCGTGATTTTTTTTGTCGTGGAGAACCAGGAGTTTTCCTATGCATCGATTGGTGTTTGGTTTCGGGTTCGTAAGCAAAAAACCACGATTCATCGCAAGTAATAACATTTTGTAAGAAGGTGGGATCACTTTCAATGTTTTCCAGGATGTCAGAACAAATCATTCTTCGGCGTTCCTTCTGTTCAATTGTGAGACACTTTGGAACCATTTTTGAACACAATTTGTTCATGTTGAAACTTTCATGAAGAATCTGCCTAACACTTTCCTTGTCAACTCCTGTTACCTCAGACACTGCTCTGATTGTTAAACGGCGATCTTGTCGAACAAGTTTACCGATTTTTTCAATGTTTGCATCAGTTTTTGCTGACAATGGTCTGCCAGTGCGAGTGTCATCACTGGTGTCTTCGCGGCCATCTTTAAATCGTTTAAACCACTCAAACACTTGTGTTCGCGATAAACAATCATCGCCGTACACTTGTTGTAACTTTACAAACGTTTCACTTGCAGATTTTCCTAGTTTGAAACAAAATTTGATGTTAACACGCTGTTCATTCTGTACACTCAACATTTTCCGACGCACAGACAAAACGTCAACTACTTAAAACAGACGCCACTGGCAGACTGAGTGCAGGAGGCAGATGAAACTCGAGCAGTAAGCGGAGCGAGAGTCACGTGACAGGCCACGCGACTTTCAGCCTTATTGCATTCGTTTTGTTGTTTCACCAGTACTAGTCCGGTTTTTTTCTAGCCACACCTCGTACAGTTTCACTAATAATGCCCTGCGCGTTTTGTCCAAGCTCATGTTGACACATCAACCGGAGCACTGCGACTGGTCAGGTAAGTGAGTCACGACCGCTGACCAAGGCACCTGGTAGCCACAGTTGGAACTGGACGGTGGCGCAGTGACGCATGGAAAACATGAACGCCATACTTTGGACATTAATGCTACCAAGTTTCTTACGCTTACGGGTAATTAGTTTCCGTTTTTATAACGTGTTAAAATGTTAAATAGGGAAAATTTAACTACAACCAGCCGGTACTTGCTTTGACCCTTCTACTAAGTGGCGTGGCTAGTCTCTCAGCGCATACGGCCTTGACCTTCGGTCGCCATTGCATCTGGTTGCCCAGCCCATAGACGAGACGGTTATCCGACTCCCTCGTCTCCACATGGACTCAACCCTGAAGCCTCCCCGACAGAAACTATGGCCTTCACTACCTCACTCGCTGAAACATTCTAAGACTAAAAGAAAGCGGCGAACTACGAAGGAATAGTCGGAATATGACGGAAATCTGTAGATGTGATATAGATTTACAGAAAAACACACAATTACAATTTCAGAAATATTGGGTGATTATTAAAGAGAAGGAACTTCAAAAATTGAGCAAGTCAATAAAGAGTTGGTGCAACCTGACTCTTATGCAACCAGTTATCCCGCTTGACGCTGATTTAAAGAACTGTGACATGTCCTCCTGAGGAATATCGTCCCAAATTCTGTCAGACTGGCGAATTAAATCAACAACATCCCGAGCCGGTTGGAGGAGCCTTCCTATAATGCTGCAGAAATTCTCAATTTGAGACGGACATGGAGACCTTGTTGGCCAAGGTAGGATTTCGTAAGCACGAACAGAATCAACAGAAACTCTCACCGATGCGGGAGGACATTATCTTGCTGAAATGTAAGCCCAGGGTGGCTTTCCATGAAGGCAAGAAACCGGAGCGTAAAATATCGTCGACGTACCCCTGTTTTGTAAGGGTGCCGTGGATAACAACCAAAGGGACCTTGTTATGAAATAAATGGCACCCCAGACCATCACACCCACCTGTCAGGACGTATGGCGGTCGACGGTCGGGTTGGTATCCGGCCGCCATCTGGATTGTTTGCACACACGTCTTCGATGATGATTGGGATTGAATTCGAAGTGCAACTTATAACTAAAGACAATCCTACTGTAGTCAGTGAAATTCCAGGGTAAATGTGCCCGACACCACTGTGTACTAGCTTGTTGGTGTACGGAGGTCAATGGCAGTCGGCGCAACGGGCTCCGTGAGCCTAGCCCCCTTCCTGTGACATACTTCTGTTGGTCGCTAAAGCACCAGTTGCATCTCGGATCCATGATTATGATGAGCCCGCGGCTCTACTGCCTCTCTGACGATTGCTCACTCCTCGTGTCCGGTCACCTCTCTAGGTCGACCGCTCCCTTCTTGACGCTGTGGTGTCTAATTCAACGAGACCTCAGGTCACTAAAAGTTTTCAGGCATATTATACAATGTTAAATAATAAATTTTACAATCAGATTTTAAACTACAACGTATTTAAAGAGCAGATGCCGACTCGTCTAATAATTTATTGCTTATGAACAGTAATTTGGAACTGAAGATGTAGCAAAATGATAGGAATGATGATGGGACCCAGATTAATTGAAATAATCAGAGATTGTGGAACGTTTCAGAGTGACGTTTAGGAAACTTTGAACTATCACTGGTGAAAGTAATAAAACAGTGATGGAGTAGTGAAGGAAGCAGAGAGTGACATACGTAAATAGACAAGTACACGTAGAAATAATTGGATAACACGAGATACTCAACTGACAAAGGGAGGTAATGCATCAATGCAGTGCATATTGCAGGCTAAAACGGGTATAGACATCTAAAAACGAGATTGGCAGAAAACACAAATTGTGGAAGGAGTATATGTACTCTATATAAGGGAAAAAACTTTAGGAACGTATTATAGAAAGAGAAGAATTTAATAAAGCACTGAATGACATAAGCTGAAACAATGACCCTGGAGTAGATGACATCCTTACAGAATTATTGAGATCCTTGGGAGAGCATTCCATGGCCAAACATTATCACATGATATTTAAGAAACTTTAGAGACACACTAAGACTTTGGGGGGAGTTTCATAATTCCAAAGCCAAAGAAGGCGGGTGCCGACAGGCGTGAATACTACGAAGCATCGGTTTAATAAGATTTCCTTACGAAACATTGACATTAATATTTGCGTAAGACTGAAAAGAAAAGACACCAATGCCTTGTACGAACTTCATTTTAGTTTTACAAGAGAGAGAGAAACAAGCAAAGCAATAGTGACCGTGCATCTTATCTTTGAACATAGGCTGAAAAAAGCGTACCTACTAGTGCAACAGAATTTTTAGATTTGGGGAAAGCGTTTGACAATGTTCAGTACACTACAGTCAGGGATATTTTGTAGATTGTTAGGACCAGAAACAGGGAGCAAAATGTTCTTTGCAGTTTGTTTGTAAACTACAGTTCTAACTCAAATGACGTGACAGCAAGGCAATAGTATAGGGGAGAGTGACACAGTTTTGTTGTATGTCCGTGGTGTTTCTCAATTTGCATTTGAGTAAACAGCTATGACGCAGTGAGAAGAGTTTATTAATTTAGGCAGCAAAACAACTGCTGATGACCGAAGGAGAGAGGATATAAAATACAGACTGGCAGTAGCAAGAAGATCATTTCTCAAAAAGAATTATTTCGTATCCAATATAAATTTAAATGTTAGTGAGTCTTTTCTGAGTGTGTGTGTCTCAAGGGTACCCTTGTACGGAAGTGAAAGATGAGCAACAAGCAGTTCAGACAAGACCAGAATAGAGGACTTTGAAATGTGATCTTATGGGAGAATGCTGAAGATTAGATAGATATATCGAATACATCATGACGTGGTACTGAATCAATATGGGAACAAAACAAATTATAAGTCAACGTGAGTAAATGAAGGGATCTGTTTATATGACAACTCCTGAGGCATCAAGATATTGTTAATTTAGTGACGGAGGCAAGTATGGGGAGAAAATTATATGTGTAGGTTGCAAGAGTAGTCCAGAGATAAAGAGGCTTGCACAGGACATTCTAGCAAGGAGTACTGCTTCAAATAAATCTCAGGACTGAAAACATTGAAACGCAGCAAGCTGAAATCTTCCATCTGCTTCCACTGCACATTACACAATAAATTGCTGTTTGATTCCGATCTGTAATGTAGACACGAATCTATCCAATCGTTATTTATATTAGATTCTACTGAATTTTCTTCTTCCATTTATAACTAGAGATCAGCTTACTGAAAAGACGCAATTATGTTTGTTTAAAATCGTGTTTAAGTTATACCTAACTGAAAATCCCACTACAGCTTGTAACGGACAAAAAGGTTTGGGCTAGTAAATAGACTTTATGATTATGATACCACTCATTGGAAAGACTTGTATGCCCACATTTCAGTAGCGTACTTTGATTTTACTAAACTAATTAAGTTAACAGGTAACTAATATTCAAGTTCAAACCTTCCTAGATTTTCCATTGTAGTTTTAACCATTTCTTTACCCAATACTACGATCACTTTCAATATATTACTTTGAATGACACCATTCACTGGATAATGAACCCATCGATTAAGAATTAGCGAAACTGGCATAAATGATTATAAATCTCAGTATGCCGCCTATACTACTAAATGGGATATTCCCAATATGGTTGCATAACACTATTCCATGATCTTGTGTATTTTTCTTAAGTACCGCACTTTTTTGTAAACCAGTTTAAAATCATAACATGTAGGCTATCTGAGAAAAATTTAATCTATTAGTTTCCCGAAACATTATGTAGTTTCGGAAACCACAATATGTTCATCCGCTGTGGCCGGTAAGCAATAACGTAACACCATGTAGTGAAGCCAAAAAATTCGTTCTTGGCTAGTACTTTTCGGACCCCCAGCAGCAATAGTCTGAAGATGGTAACACTTGACCAGAAACGGTTTTCAGAATAAATTTATACCGGTTCAGATATAAACTATCTAATTTTGCTTTACCGCTCAACGAGATTGCTGTCTTTCTAGAATGACCTAAAAGTTAAGAAAATTATTAAATATGCTATGGACTGCAGCACCAATAAACCAGAAAGCGCTGAAGACATGTATACAGCGTTTCCTGGTTTAAGGGGGAATGCAGTGGATTTGGGCCAAAAATCGGCTTTACAAAAATATTATTTTCTTGATCTACAGAGTTTAATATATGTTGTGTGTGAATTATATCGTGATAGCAGCTTTAGGAATGCCTTTAAATTATGAATCTGATTAACTCTGCCCTGCCGACCACTTCCACCTTTTCTGACATTTGGGAAACTGCTTGTTTCAGCGGAATTTTTGTCAGTGTGAAGGCTATTTTCTTTCTATATCTTTGGCTGACATCTATATCACTTCCTGAAAATTTTTGTTGAATTCGCAAACCTTTACATGAAAGACAAGATTGATGTATAACCGGTTAACCAAAAAAAAAAAAAAAAAAAAAAAAAGAGGAGGCAACTACAACGAAATAAAGAACATAAGCTCTCGGCTTGAGGATCGAAACTTGGGACAACAAACAGAATTGTACAGGTGCGTGAACGATGTTGATATGGATTCCATTTGATTCAGACTTATCAATTTAGAGCATCTCTGACAGGCTACAAATTTTTCATGTTTACGGGTTAGCTGTAAAAATACCGAATGCATGATTGTTTTTGAAGAAAGAAGAGTGGGAATATATTGTGACTTTAAATTAATCTGTAATTCGTGTGGCTATAAATTTTCATTTTCCTCCTCGAAGAAAACTATGAAAGCAGTTTTACGTTGGCATGTGCTCTTAGATGCCTTGGACAGGGGAGGGAAGGAAGTAATTTATTGTGTGGGCAATATTTTTACACGAACTATCCACTGACAAAACACCATTGCACAATCTGTATCTGAAATAGATTGGCGTAATGAGACGTATTCCCAGTACCAGAATTTCTTATGAATGAAATTAAGCCCACATGCAGGTTTCTTGCAACCCCTGATTTATTGAGGAAGTGTCTTCAAGGAAAGACACAAAACGCAAATGAAAGCCTCAATAATTCAATTTGGATTAGGTGCTCAAAAAAGACTTTCTCCGAACTTTGAGTACTCAAAATAGGTGTCTATGATGCAGTTTTAAATTACAATAACGGAAATAACGGCAGAATCGAAGTGCTGAAGACAACTGGTATAGATCCAGGTGTGTTCACAACAAAAGCATCTTACACCAGCGACGAGAGCAGGGTCACGAAAGCTAACAGATCAGCATCTTACAAGCAAATACAACCTAGGCAGAGTCGAAGAGGATAGAAGAGAAACCTGGAGGATGAAGAGTATCAGTATGGAGGATTTCAAAATTGGGGTAATTGTAGAAGTACGGGAAGAAAATCTCTGAACCACAGTTTCTCTGTTTTTTGAAAATACGACATCCTGAAGTTACATTCTGATTTTTAAACGGTAGATGCAGGACAAATAGTTAATTTTGAATGGGAAAAATTGAAAACTCTGTTAATGATACAGTTTGTACCATAAATTAATAACTGTATTTCCGTGGTCTTATCACCTTCTCAGGACACTACATTAAAATTTTCAGATTAATGCATGATTAGAACTTGAGATATGGCTTTTTAGAAAAAAGACAATAAAAAATTAAAAATTCAAATTTCTGGGAAAATATTAATGCTGCATATTTTTTTATATTTTTCCATTAAAACAAAATATACATGCAAAATTGTAGATTTGTACATTAATAAATATAGCTGTAATGATTTTTGAAACAAATGTTTACATTTTCCGTTACATCTCGCCTTAACGTTGTTAACTCATTCGACAGCGGGAGCACAGTTGACGTGTGTGATTATGGCTTCGCTAATCCGATGTATCCCAGCCACTGTGCCCTCCGCCACTGCGCCCTCTCGTCTCAGCTGAAACAAGTCCATAAGCTGTTCCGTCCATACCTGCAAAGCCACACGCCGCGCCAGATATGAGGAAATTTTTAACTGTTTTGTAGGATGAAATATTTTTCAGTCAAAATATTAGTGAGCAGCTAATGAGCCTCTCGACTCGCTAGGGTGCAATTTAACGTGAGCTCGGAAACAAAAACACATTATGCTCAAAACTGCAGTAACTAAGATGGAATTGCCATCAGAGGAGGAATAGCTCTCAAAGAAGAAAGCGCTGTTCCAACTCTTCTTCTAGACCAAACTATTCACACCAGTTATTGTCTCTGCAGCCCACTGACGTCACCATAATAATAAACAACAATGTGTCACTGTGTCAGTATATGAAGGAAAGCAGTTGGTACTGTGACGGTTCAAGGTGTCAACAACAACACACTGAAAGAAAAAATCGCAGTACTAAAAACTAAGTACTGCTTGAAATGAAAATTCAGGAATTCATTTGTCTAGGCCCATTATTTGAGTGATTAACATTGCAAGATGACATGTTAATGTAAACACGAATAAGCCACTGCAAATATGAATTAATAATAACTGGTATAACCGCCAGACTGTTCAATGCAAGCATGCACATGTGCATGCATTTTGTTGCGCAGTTAGCTGTTGTCAGATTGAGTTCCATGCCGGATGCACTTGGTTGGTCAACACGGGGGCGGGCAGTGCTTTTTGTGGATGATGCTGGAGTTGTCATCCGATGGCGTCACATATGAGCTTGACTGGAGACATATCTAAAGATCGAGCAAGCCAACGCAAGATGTCGACACTCTATAGAGCATGTTGGGTCACAACAGCGGTATGTGGGCAAGTGTTATTCTATTGGAAACCTCCCACTGGAATGCTGTCGATGAATGGCGGTGTAACAGGTCGAGTCACCAGACTAAAGTACAGTTTTGCAGTCAGGATGCGTGAGGTAACCACGAAAGTGCTCCTGCTGTCATACGAAACGCACCCCAAATCTTAACTCCAGTTGGAGGTCTAGTTTGTTCAGCACGGAGGCACGGTCTTTGCAGACCCGCAAGTAGTCTCCCTCTAACCAGCACACTGTATTCACTGGTGTTCAAAATGGTTCAAATGGATCTGAGCGCTATGGGACTTAACTTCTGAGGTCATCAGTCCCCTAGAACTTAGAACTAATTAAACCTAACTAACCTATGGACATCACACACATCCATGCCCGAGGCAGGATTCGAACCTGCGACCGTAGCGGTCGCGCGGTTCCAGACTGTAGCGCCTAGAACCGCTCGGCCACCCCTGCCGGCTGGTTTGGAGTCTGTGGTATGCACGCTACTGGGCGTCCGGCAGAGAACTCTTCTTGAAGTTAGCGATTCTTAAGATTTCGTTGTGTCACTGTAGTGCCAGCTGCTGCTAGGATGACTGCTGCAGATGTAGCACGATGCGCCAGAGCCACAGTCCGAACACGATGGACTTCCCATTCGGTGGTGCTCCGCGACCCTCCAGGAACCGGGCCCTTGAGACTGATCATTCTTGTCCGCGCCGCTGCCAGCAGTCGTGTAAAGTGGCTACATTCTTGCAATATCGCTGACGGAACAGACAACTACTCGTAGCGTTGTTATACGACGTCTCTGAAACTCAGGTGTTGACCATGGCGTCTTTGTCGCATTAGAGACGTTCTTATAATCTACTCACACCTCTAGTCTCAAAGTTAACTAACGCTCTCGACCGTTGCTGCATAAATTTAAAGTAAACCTGATCTGCATCCTCGCAGGGGCGCTGCTAGCGCCACTCGTATGCACCTGGTGCGAAAGTGGAGTAGGCTTGACCTTTCATATGTACAAACACACCTACCAGCTTCGTTTATGCGTCAAAACGCAGTCTTGTGGTTCGGATTCCTTTTTCAGAGATTATTGTGGACGAATGAGTCGGCGCACTGTATACGGGAAGTTTTTCGATGGAAGATATACGACATGGTGCTTAAATGTTACTCAAAGACTGTTGCCTGCCACTGTGGCCAAGCGGTTCTAGGCGCTTCAGTCCGGCACAGTGCTGCTGCTACGGTCGCAGGTTCGAACCCTGTCTCTGACACGGATGTGTGTGATGTCATTAGGTTAGTTAGATATAAGTAGTTGTAAGTCTTAGGGGGCTGATGACCTCAGATGTCAAGTCCCGTAGTGGTTAGAGCCACGTTTTTGAAAGACTGTTCGATAAATTGGTCAGGGCAGGGCACATGGGATCTAGTAACCAGAGTTCTTAAATGCACCTTCGTAGAAGTACAGTCGCAAAAAAGGCAGTTAATTATAGGTGAGTGCGCGAAAGTTAGCGTCCTTGAAGACAATCTTAGAAACCGCCAGGAACTTATGAGGGGGCCGTGGCGATAGGTTCTACGAGGATGTCAAATTTGTAGTGATGATGGAGGTACAATTTCTAACATTAAAATCTAGAAGAAGAGGCTTGTGTTTAATTCTGTCTTCCTTTTTTACCACTCCCTTCGCTTGCAGTTACTTCATGTTATTATAAAAGTTGAACCATTGTCTCCGTACAGTCTCAAAAACTGAAACACACAAATTTTAGATTTCAGTTTTAAAATAATTGCCCCTTCCACTACAGCATGTAGAGTAATTTACAGCAGTGCAATTTCTATAGCCCAACCTAGTTCCTCCACAAATTTACAGGGTGACAATTATTGTACGAGTATAATATGAAAAAAACGTAAATTAGTTACAAACTACAGCGTGCACACACTTTAATATATATGTAGCCCTAGACCTCACTAAAGATATTCAGATTTACGTTATGACATATTCGATATGCCTGCCATCGTTGGCGATGACGTGGCGCATACGAACAGCGAAATTCTACATTACCCGTGAAAGTGTCGGAACATCGTTGCTGTCGGTGATCTCGTGAATGGGTGTTTTCATATTAGTAACGGTTTTTGTGTTATTGTTGTACAACTTGTCTTTAATACAGCCCCACAAAAAGGAGTCGCATGTGTTCAGATCCGGAGAATATGGTGGCCAATCGAGGCTCGTGCCAGTGGCATCTGGGTACCCCAGAGCCAGAATGTGGTTCCCAAAGTGCTCCTCCAGAACTCTCTCTCTCTTCGGTAAGGTCGATCTCTTTCTCGTATGAACCACATCTTGTCGAAATCAGGCTCACTTTAAATAATTAAATTCCTTTACTTTACGTCTGCGGTCACAATTTTTTTTTTTTTTTTTTTTTTTTTTGACATGAGGCTATCGGTTTCCGTCTATAATGACCATATTCATACCTGTTCTATAAATACATGTCTGAAAATGATCATTATAGACTAAAAGCGGTAGTCTAATAAAAAAAAAGTATATGACAACAGAAGAAATGTAAAGGAAATTTCTTTTATATTCGGGTCACTGTTTTATTCGCGACCATGTCGCACCTTGTGGAACTTCGGATAATGGTGACAAAATCATCTAAAACTTTCATGTACCGTTGGGTATTCACCGTGCCGTCAAGGAATATAGACCGATTAATCCGTGACAGCTGATAGTGTAGAGGCCTCTCGATTGTGAGATGCCGATTTTCAGTCCCCCAAATGCGAAAATTTTGCCTATTGACGAGGCCATCCAGATGAAAGTGGGATTCGTCGCTAAACCACTCCATACAATTCCCATCATGCACGGCGACAAACTGTTGACTTTGAACGTCCTAACGCAAATCGTTCAGAAGTTATGATAATTTTATTTCATATAGTTCAATAATTGTTGCCCTGCATGTAGATCAAGTACAAACAGCACAGCTGATTAAATAGGTAAGCTTTAATATGTAAGTATTTGAGAAAAACTGCTTCTAACGAAACCAGTTGGAAGCGATAAGAAGGTTACTGGAGACTGGAAGTATATTAAGGCCAGAAAATAAAGTACACTAGAACAACCATTTACTAACAAAATTAAACCTTTCACAATGGTCATATTCTCAGATAACAAACAATCCTTAAAATAAATAACAGTAGAATTATTGAAATATCATCATTTAACAGTACTTAGCAAATACACAAACGGTTTAAGGACCAATGATAAATGTCTTCCACAGAGAAGGCCAAAATAACTGAAGGAATTAAGCAGCAGCATTAAGGGTAGCTAAGAACGAGTTGCAAGTGAAGGTCATTCACACAGATATTCTAAGCTACTGCAAACTACTTAAGGTCCACTGACAAATGTCTTCTAGGTCAGAAACTTAAAAATTTAAAGTATATGCAGTAGGAGTACAATTCGTTAACAAAGAGTTAAAGGTAAAGACATATCAAATAATTATTTTTAGCGACTGTACAAACGGCTTAAGGCCCAACAATAAAGGCTTATCGAAGCCAAGCAAAAACAAAATTTAATGGTACCAAGCAGTTGCGGTGGAAGTACAACAGACAATTGCAAGTCAAGGACGTCAATTGATGGAGTCAATAATTACACTTAAGAACTACACATATGGATTAAAGCCAAATGATGCAAAGCTAACAAAACTTCCCGGTGCTGAAATTTCAAATACAAGGAATTTCAATACCACTTTAAAAAGAAAATTTATAGGGGATAACTGAATAAACGACTGGCGACCATGCAAGTTTCACAGTTTGGAAAGTTGATATAATATTTGCCAGGTATTTCGTTAACACTTAAGAAGTCCATGAATATGTATATAGTGACCTATACAGCACAATGGCAAAACAAAACAGTAAGCTGAAATTATTCTAGCCTCTAGGTGGTGTTGCTCGGAATTACTTAAAAGGGGGCGGAGGTTAATTTAAGACAGACCATTTGCATCAAGCCACATACAGTTTAAATAATTGTAAAACTGTGATGCAATTGCTCAACGTCAAGGGTAACAAATTAGCGAACAACGGCCCTAGCCGATCAAATACACAGATGGAATGGGCGAGGCCCGGCCAGCAGCGTAATATAAAAAACCAAGAAACGAAATAATTATCAAACAGGCTGCTAGTTGAAGTATCAACTGAAAAAAATACAGGCTTGATGTAATCAGCTGGCTATATACCCTACCAAAATGGATACATTTAGCGTAGACGTGTAATGATATCTGTT
Source organism: Schistocerca piceifrons (assembly GCF_021461385.2). Lineage (NCBI taxonomy): Eukaryota > Metazoa > Arthropoda > Insecta > Orthoptera > Acrididae > Schistocerca > Schistocerca piceifrons. Next base: position 685,671,838 of record NC_060142.1, on the reverse strand, counting down.
TGGTGAATATCACCGGATCGACTGAGCCGTACAGTGAGGTCTATGATAAATAACACATTAAGTAATGATTATTATGTGCTGCAGCACAGCGGATGTACATAATAAAAAAGCTATTCAGGTAAAATTTGAAACACATGCGTAAAGTAACTTTGACAAGCACGGAAATCATTCAACAGTATATTACCAATACCAAGACAACTGGGTAAGCGCAAAACCCCAAAAAGTATTATACCGAAATGCTAAAAGCACCAATCGGCAGATGAACATCGAATAAACATTTTTTCATAAAACACAAAATACTAGATAATACGTAAGGCAAGTACAATGTAGTTAATCGTAATAGTCTATGCCTTCAACACCGTTTTAATAAAATGTAAACCATGTGAAAGATAATTGGAAACATGACAGATTAGAATAGGTCAGGTAATCTACAAAGGGACGTAACAGAAATCATCTCATGCGCACACTGCATGCCAGCGACGCTGCTCACAAGGAACCTCCCCATCGCACCCCCCTCAGATTTAGTTATATGTTGGCACAGTGGATAGGCCTTGAAAAACTGAACACAGATCAATCGAGAAAACAGGAGGAAGTTGTGTGGAACTATGAAAAAAAATAAGCAAAATATACAAACTGGGTAGTCCATGCACAAGATAGGCAACATCAAGGACAACGGGAGCTCAGAAGCGCCGTGGTCCCGTGGTTAGCGTGAGTAGATGCGGAAGGAGAGGTCCTTGGTTCAAGTATTACCATGACTAAAAATTTTACTTTCTTTATTTTCGCAAAGTTATGATCTGTCCGTTCGTTCAATGACGTCCCTGTTCACTGTAATAAGTTTTGTTTCTGTGTTTTGCGACTGCACCGCAAAACCGTGCGATTAGTAAACGAAAGGATGTGCCTCTCCAATGGAAACCGAAAACATTTGATCGCAAGGTCATAGGTCAACCGATTCCTCCACAGTAAAACACGTCTGATATATTCTATACGACACTGGTGACGGCATGTGCGTCACATGACAGGAATATGTTGTCGACCCACCTAACTTGTACACTTAGCGAATGGGTAAAAAGATTCTTCTACCTTGCCCGATTTAGGTTTTCTTGTGGATGTGATAATCACTCCCAAAAAGTGATCAAAACATAAGAGTTTGTTACATAAACTGCAAATAAAAAATTAAACTTTTCACTCGAGGGAGGACTTGAACATAGGACCTCTCGTTCCGTAGCTGCTCACGCTAACCACGGGACCACGGCGCTCCTAGACTCCCAGTGTCCTTGATGTTGCCTACAATCGCATGGATTACTAAGTTTGTATATTTTACTTATTTTTTTTATAGTTCCACACAACTTCGTCCTGTTTTCTCGATTGATCTGTGTTCAGTTTTTCAAGGCCTATCCACTGTGCCAACTTATAACTAAATCAGAGGGGGGTGCGATGGGGAGGTTCCCTTGTCAGTAACGAGGCCAGAAGATACCAAAATTTGAGATTGAATGTATGTTCGCCGCAAATAGCAACTACGCGTGTAGCAACAAAACTCAAACGAAAACCTTTAGCTCACAGCATCAGACTGGAGTAATGACACAAGTATCAAGCAGGTAAAAAAGAAAGCAAGATAATGTTTTTCACCCGAAATTTAAGAAAAATGTAGTGCCTGTTACCAAAAGACCACACTATAATCCATAATATGGGCAGGCCGTAGTTCCCCGAGCGGCGTTGCTACCTTCAATGGTCGGGTAGCAGCAAACTCTCAACAAGCACTACAGCGCCGAAAACACTCCATAGGCCAGGCCACCACTTCCCAGCAATGTCTGGCCAAACAGAGCGCTGAGACGTCCTCGGTAAATGCGGGTCTCCACTGCCTACTGCTCCCAGAAAGTCACTCACTCATCACTGGCCAGGGGCGGCCGCATATCCACGACCGCTGCTGCCACCAGCGCCATCTTACGGCCTAGCATCCTCTGGTATCGCAGTAATCGGCCAGACACAAATAAGAACAAGATGTAATCGATGCTAGAATCCCAAAGCATTTAGAGTTAGCCTAGTAATAGGGTAACCAGTAACTGAACTGCTTAGCATGACAAATGTTAATCTGAACAGTTTAGGTTAAGCTAACTGACTTCTGAGTTCTCGTCACAAACTGACGGTCCACAAGTCTGCAACAGTGCAGCCTCGATTTGACGCCCCCTAATCTTCTCTGATCATATTTGTTGTTTTTCTCTCCACCATGTACAGACAGATATCTTCTGTAATGAAAAATAGTTCAAATGGCTCTGAGCACTATGGGACTTAACTTCTGAGGTCATCAGTCCCTCAGAACTACTTAAACCTAACTAAGGACATCACGCACATCCATGCCCGAGGCAAGATTCGAACCTGCGACCGTAACGGTCCCGTGGTTCAAGACTGTAGCGCCTAGAACCGCTCGGCCGGCAGCTGTAATGAAATCGAAGAACATAGACACAATCCTATTCCATACACAGCATGTCTTTGCTGCTGCCACTGCGACAGTGATAGAGAATACCGTACGGATCAAGACTAATGGCAGTGTACAGCAAGGGTGCGAGGTCGGCAGCCCGTGGTTCACATGGAACCCCTCACGGATCACCTGGCGGCCTGACCCTCATTGTTCTTTCTTGCGTTGTTGTACTTTTCTTACCCATCTTTCATACCCTCCGGAAAGGGAGAGGGAGGGTCCTTGCAGAACTTTTTCGCCTTGCCTAGCTAGAGGACAGAGAGGACACAATTCCGAATAAAATGTTATCAAGGCACGCTACTATATTTCAAGCTGCTGCCCTTATGTAGTCACAGTGGAGAATTTGCTGCCTCATTTGTTAGCAAGTCTATACACCGTGGAGTACAGAATTCGAAGATGGCAGAAACGCTTGTAGCACTCACTGTTTATCACTGGTAGAACGTGTCGAGTTTACACACTCCCACGTATATCTATGGAGGACTGATCACCAAACTAAGGAGTCCCATTTCAGCTTCCGTAGAGACGCCTTACAGGATCGTTTGATTGATAAGCCGGCTCCTTAAGTAGGCCCGGGTGTACGTAGAGATACCTGTTCATTTAGTGTTTTGAATGCACTACAATCTGAGGCGGGGCGGCGCTCCACTTCTGTATCGATACGAGATGCCTTGCTTGTCCAAGGCTGCTTTCTATCGTAGTTCAAAATAAGACAGGCACCTCAACATCGTATCTGACCACCGACAACGGGCAGGCGACTTTCATGTAAAATGTGTCACCTGTACCTGAATATACATACCAGATGGACCTGTACAGGTTGTAGACGCATGGTTGACGATGTATGGACGTGTGGGTCTGGCAGTGAGTCGTTCACGGATGGCCAAATAACAAGGCGATCCCTCTCCATAAGCGGAAAATCCGGGTTCGAATCCTTGGCCGACACAAATTTTTACTATCGTCATTCCGTTATGCAGTTAATGGTTGTTCACATTTTCAATTTCCAATACTTCTGATGCACTTCCACATGGTATCGGTGCGGCAGATTCATGACCGTTAAAAAGACCAGCCTGAGTGTGGTTCTGAGGCTGTTTTCCACCTAGCTTTAGCCAAACGCTGGTCTGGTTTCGAATTCCTGTTCAGAATATAAGATAACCAACAATATTTACACTATTTACATACCACAATTAGAAAGTAAAGTCATGGGATACCATCTAATATCGTGTCTGACCGTTTGTCCTGCGAAGTGCAATAATTCGACTTAACATGGACTTAAAAAGCCACTGCAACTTCCCTGCAGGAATATTGAGCCATGCTGTCTCTACAGCCGTCCATAATTGCGAAGACGTTGCCGGTGAACGATTTCGGTTGGTTGGTTGCTTGTGTGAGGGGACCAAATTTCATCGCTCCCATGGGATTAGGGAAGTGTGGGGAAGGAAGCCGGCACTGCCCTTTCAAAGGAACCATCCCAGCGTTTTCCTGAAGCGATTTAGGGATATCATGGAAAAGGTAAATCTGGATGGCCGGAAGCGGGTTTGGAGCGTTTTCCTCGCGAATGAGTGTCCAGTGTGCTAACCACTGCGACACCTCGCTCGGCTGAAACATTTTGTTAACGAATTGGCCTCTCGATTAGGTCCTATAAGTGCTCGGTGAGATTCGTGTGGACTGATCTGAGTGGCCAAATCATTCTCTCGAAATTACCACAATGTTCTTGAAATCAATCGCGAATAACAGTGGCCTGGGGCAGGGTGCACTACCCTCCATGAAAATTCCACCCTTGTTCGGGAACAAGTAATCCATGAATTACGGCAAGTGGTCTCAGTTTGTTCAGTTGCAACAGAGGACTCAGTCCATCCCACACCATTACGATGCTTTTGCTCTATTATAGACGAGTAAAGTTTTATATTATTTGGAAGTAGGTTTCTGTAATTCATTCTCAGGCCACTAGTTACAATTGTATGGTGAGATTCCGGGTTGTATTGCGCAGCTTAGCGTATTATTAATTGCAGTCTACATTAATATCCATTTACTTACAAACAAATGTAACGTTCGTTGCAATTAATGCATTCAGTATACACATTTTAAGAACTGCAATCAACAGAACGGTTTGAGATTCTCTAAAAGGCGTTACGGGTCAGAAGGATGTTAGAGGCGAGAAAATTCCGAGAGAGCTGACCGCATATCATATCATGTTCGGTGCAGTTGCTGTGCACGTTTATGTTTCAGTTAGTTCAGAAAATGTTCACTATACGCGACTCACATAGAGGGTATGTTATCAACACATTCTTGCAATCAGATTATGAGCTTCTTACAAGTGCGTATAATTATAAAATTCACTTTTCAGGCATGTTCTCTATTCTTTCCTTTGCTCAAAGAAAGCAGAAACCTCCCTTAAATATGTTTGGAATTCAGACACATTGCATTATAAGTCATAAATAAAAATGAGCATTTATTCAGGGAATCTGTCCCAAGGTACATTTACATGTGTTCAGATAAGAAACCAAAATACATACAGGGTGCGTCTTCCTAGCGTATTCCTTTCACGTATCTCCACTTCAGCACCTAAGTTATCCAATTCACACTGAAGTACATCACAGAGGGTAGTTGTCGTCGTATCGTGTATTCATATATTTAGATTTCTTCCAGTTGGATTCACGGATAAAGAGTTGGAAGTATGACAGTATGCACGACTGTTTGTGGGCATTCATTTACCCGACCTTGCGTGCACGATCGTCATGCCATAGCTACTTACGTGTTGAAGAGTATTAGTATAATATTCTGCCCTGAAAGAACGTTCTTAGAGAATCTTGAGTGGGTTCTCGCAACTAGTAACGCATCTATGTTAGAGTGTCTCACAATTACATTTTATTAATTCGAATACACTCTTTCATCATTTAGAAAACCCTATAATTGCTCACTCTACGCTTCATTGTCCACGGTAAACGTACTGTTGTAGTTCGACCTGATATAGGTTCCGTACACTTGACCAGCATTCAACTACGAACCATGCAAGTTATATGTCTGCACCATATTTCGTAGTGAAATCGCTGTTTCGCTAATGAATCGATATCATCAGTTTGCTTTAACTACAAGTCACTCTCTTTCGATCGTTTGCCCTTTCGTATGGGCTGTATCGTTTCATTTATATCACAAATTTATATCATGTGGTCGTATGCACTTCCTTTCGCCACAGTCGTTCCTTGACCGTAATGGAAGGAAGTCATATACGCCATTGCATTGAGATAACAAAAGTCGCGGGCTAGCGACAGACACATATACAGATGGCGATAGTATCTCGTAAGCAAAATATGAAAGGGCAGTGCATTGACAGAGCGGTCATTTCTGCTCAGGCGATTCAGGTGAAAAGGTTTCCAGTTTGCAGAGTGCTTTGTTGACAACTTGGGTCCGTCGCTTGGTGGGGTCTGTGCAACACTCGAAGCCTGCCAATTTTTACCAACTGAAATCGAGACTCTTGACCAGGCCACGTTTTTTCAGTCGTCTAGGGTATAACCGACATGGTCACGAGCCCAGGAGAGGCACTGCAGTCGCTGTCATACTGCTAGGAAAGGCTATCTCGTCGGTCGTCTGCTTCCAAGACCCATTAACATCAAATGTCACCGAACTATCCCAATCAATACATTCGTTGCACGCCCCACATTGATTTCTGAGGCTCTTTCACCCTGTGTTGCTTGTCTAGTAGCATTCACAATTCTACGCAAACGCTGCTGCTGTACGTAGTTAATTGAAGGTCGCCGGCAACTGCGTTGTACGTGCTGACAATTCTATGAAAACGCTGCTGCTGTCGGTAGTTAATTCAAGGTCGCCGGCCACTACGTTATCCGTGCTCAGAGGTAATGCTGGCTATTTTGTATTATCGGCGCACACTTGACTCTGTGGATATTGGAATACTGAATTCCCTAACAATTTCGAAATGGAATGCCCCATGCGTCTAGTTCCATCTGCCACTCCGCGTTGAAAGTCTGTTACTACCCGTCGTGCAGCCGCAATATCGTCGGAAACCTTTTCACCTGAATCGCCTGAGCAGAAATGACCGCTCTGACAATGCACTGCCCTTTCATATTTTGCTTACGAGATACTATCGCCATCTGTATATGTGTCTGTCGCTGTCCCGCGACTTTTGTTATCTCAATGCAATGGCGCATATGACTTCCTTCCATTACGGTCAAGGAACGACTGTGGCGAAAGGATATAAATTAGCGATAGAAATGAAACGATACAGCCCATACGAAAGGACAAACGAGCGAAAGAGAGTTAAAGCAAACTGATGATTTCGATTCATTAGCGAAACGGCGATTTCACTACGAAAGATGGCGCAGACATATAACTTGCATGGTTCGTAGTTGAATGCTGGTCAAGTGTACGGAACCTATATCAGGTCGAACTACAACAGTACGTTTACCGTGGACAATGAAGGGTAGAGTGAGCAATCATAGGGTTTTTTAAATGATCAAAGAGTGTATTCGAATTAATAAAATGTAATTGTGAGACACTCTAACATAGATGCGTTACTAGTTGCGAGAACCTACTCAAGATTCTCTAAGAACGTTCTTTCAGGGCAGAGTATTATACTAATACTCTTCAACACGTAAGTAGCTATGGCATGACGATCGTGCACGTAAGGTCGGGTAAATGAATGCCCACAAACAGACGTGCATACTGTCATACTCCCAACTCTCTATCCGTGAATACAACTGGAAGAAATCTAAATATATGAATACACGATACGACGACAACTACTCTCTGTGATGTACTTCAGTGTGAATTGGATAACTTAGGTGCTGAAGTGGAGATACGTGAAAGGAATACGCTCGGAAGACGCACCCTGTATGTATTTTGGTTTCTTATCTGAACACATGTAAATGTACCTTGGGACAGATTCCCTGAATAAATACCCATTTTCATTTATGACTTATAACGCAATGTGTCTGTATTCCAAACATATTTAAGGGAGGTTTCTGCTTTCTTTGAGCAAAGGAAAGAATAGAGAACATACCTGATAGGTGAATTTTATAATTATACGCACTTGTAAGAAGCTCATAATCTGATTGCAAGGATGTGTTGATAACATACCCTCTATGTGAGTCGCGTATAGTGAACATTTTCTAAACTAACTGAAACATAAACGTGCACAGCAACTGCACCGAACATGATATGATATGCGGTCAGCTCTCTCGGAATTTTCTCGCCTCTAACATCCTTCTGACCTGTAACGCCTTTTAGAGAATCCCAAACCGTTCTGTTGATTGCAGCTCTTAAAATGTGTATACTGAATGCATTAATTGCAACGAACGTTACATTTGTTTGTAAGTAAATGGATATTAATGTAGACGGCAATTAATAATACGCTAAGCTGCGCAATACAACCCGGAATCTCACCATACAATTGTAACTAGTGGCCTGAGAATGAATTACAGAAACCTACTTCCAAATAATATAAAACTTTACTCGTCTATAATAGAGCCTAAGCACCCGCAGTCATCGAGAAGAAGCCCAAACAACAGTAGAATGCTCTCTGTGGTTCAAACGGTCAGCGTACCAAGAAAACACACGACCGCGCTCAAAGTGCGTCACTTAACATAATCTTCATCAGATGGTCTAAGACTGTGTTGTCCTTGTCAGAATTAATTTTAGGCAGTATGTTTTATATACACGCAAATGTTTTTTCTTTTCATTTTCATCTGTTCTCTTCTGTATTCATGACGTCCCCACTGTCGAAAATTCACTCCGATACATTCTAGTTCTTGAGGACAATTATTTTTACTTACAATCCATCTCATCAGCGTACTGTAATACTAAGTGAGCCTAGACAGCGTAATAATATCTTATGCTCCCGTCCTCGAACATTCCCTTTCGCTACGAGAAGTTACCAAATTTCGTTTCGACGTTGTTTGACATACACAAAAGTAACACATCCGTTTTGTACATCTCTAACCTGTAATAAGGATGACCACTTTAGATACGTAATTTCATGCTTTGTTGAGTCCCTGTCATGGACTACTTACCTTCGATACGTAACATGTAATTCAGCAAATAAAAGTATGTGGCGACGTTCTTTTAACTTTTTCTTGTTGTATGTGAACTATGGCATGGAATGGGACTTTGCAATGGAGCAAATGTTTCTAATGTAACTACGAGATACACCAAAACAGAATTCGTGACAAGAGGTCCTAAGCTCACCTACGTTTGGTACAGGCAATATTTTCAGCGACTGAACTACCGAGTCCAGATTAGTGTAGAATAAAGATCCTCCTGCACTCACATTTAGATGAGATTGACGAAATCATATTCTTATGCTCTAAGATAACTTTTGGCTACTTACCAGTCCTGCAACATCAAAAGGGAAATTAAATATTTTAATCACGATAAAAAGTAGCAAACGTCAGTAAATGAACAGGAAAAATTAAGTATCCCCCGAAATTTATGTATTCCCCGAACATAAGATATTTTAATGATAGCGTAATGAGAGATATCATTATTGATTATGCGTACATAAACCCATTAAATAACATCCAAATTGTAAGAAAAGGTATGCTTTTAAAGGAATTATCAAATATACCAGTTGTGTATCAGATAAGCTACGATGTGGACAAAAAGGTCAGAGAAGTAAATTTGAAACTAGTACTGGTAGTGTAATAGATTAATAGATTTGATGGAAGAAATTTTCATTTTGAAACTCTTCATTTTTCAATAAATCTGTCCTCAAACAGGCGTCAACTAGTCTTCCTCGTTATCTCTCTGTTTTGAACATTCTTCTTCGTTTGCTTGTAACTTCTTCTTCTCTTCACACCTGTAAGATACCGAACCTTCCTCTTCTTTTCCCTCTTTTTTCTGTTAATTTTGCTTTCATGATTTTCTGTAGTAGACAGTCCCTACATAATATATGTAGAATGCAAGATGTTTTCCTCTTCCGTATCATCCTCATTAACTACCTCTCCTCTTCTACACAGCTCAGCACCTCGTCATTTATCATTTTGTCGATCCATTGTACTTTTTCCGTTCATCTGCCTAACCACATGTCAAAATTTTCAAAATGTTTTTGTTCATTGTGTATAACTGACCTTGTTTCAGAACCAGAAGACACCGCACTCCACATAGAGCATTTGGCGAACCACTTTCTAAGTGTGATGGGTATGCTTCTAGCTGTCAACAAACCTTTCATTCTCACGGAAGCTTTCTTTCCCATGGAGATTCTGTATTACACTTCCCCTGTACAGCTTCCACTGGAAGTTATCCTGCTTCCGAAATACTGGAATGACTGAACCTGTTGTAATACCGTTCCATCTACTGATATATTGATCATGTCATCTTGTTTCCGATTCTCGTGACTTTGATCTTGCCAACGCTCAATTTCATTTCGAACTCTTTACCCACACTTACAATATTCTCCATCATTACTCTGCAAGCACAGTCATATAACCAGCGATCTTGATGGCTTCTATTGTCTCTTCACCAACTATAAGTCCTTTTAATTTGACGAAAACATCATTGCTTACCTTCTCAACATCAATACTCGTATTGTAAGGTGCTGGTGCGATACAGCTACCCTGTCTCACACCTTTTCCAATGACCACTTCTTCAGTTTCTTCTTCTTCTACTCGAATTACCACATTCTGTTCAATTTAGAGTTGCTTTGTCACTTTTTTCCAGTTTTTGAAATGTATAAATAATTAAATTACGAAAAAAGTAACATCCGCCAAAAAAAATTAATACAGGGATTTGTAAGGTGTCGATCGATTGCGATTCGTAGAGGCTATCAGATGACGTAGAGTTGCCTGAGTACACTGTTTCAAAAATTCGTGAGTGTATTAACGCTAATAAAATACAGTCATTAACAAATAAAAATACAAACACACACACCAGTATACGCCAGGATTACAATATAGTCTTCTTGCTTGTAATTATTGACTCCATAAATTTGATGATGCTGATTACATTAACTACATGCAAGTACTGTAAGGTAGGTACATTCTGGGTAATGAAATGTAACGAAAAATGTTGCCAGAATATTATGCTGATACTTATCTGTTGTGGATTAAAAACAAGTTTCTTTTATTGTATAACAATCATGGTAAGTAACAATTAGTAATTAATCATCTGCTACAATAACTAAGTTATTTGTACAGTTTTTATCAGACTATCAGAGTGTTCGTTTTGGTGAATGTAAATGAAATGTTACGTTCGTATTAAAAATTTATGATACCAAATCCTTATTCGTGTAGTTTGAAACGGTGTTACTATAGGGTTTCGTAGAGGCATAATGAGGCACTTTAGTATCACAATTGCTGCATCGAGAAATCGGCGACGGTTTGGGAGGTGGTAAAGCCACATAATTTAGCTGCACTTTGAGCGAATCTTCGTCGCGAAATATAAAAACATAGACATTTTATCTAAGTAATAATTAATACTTAGTAACTCTATCGAGTGAAATTTCCGGACCGACAGTGTCTGACTCGAGGCAGAGTTCGTTGAGAGTTTGGGTTTTCTACTGTGTATGGCATCGTTAACAGACTTGAATTATGTTTGGATGCTCACTCCGAGCATTCAACGTGTTTGCTGAGGCGTTGCCAACAGTTGCTGTACTTAGTTCATATTGTCATGTGACTCAGTATAAACTAGAAATCAATGTATTCTTAAACCAAGATTGGGATTATTGGTGATGTAGTTCCTCGCAATAGATTTCGTATTTATTAAATTCTGTGCCAAATATTACGCGCTCATCAGTAGGAATATGTAGCACTTATTTGCGTTAACTCCGTGAATTGCAGTAGAAGAAATAAATTTTCATCATGTCGCTCATAGTGAACATTTCACCAATGTTTTAGACTGCAACATGCGTAGCTGCAGATAAACAGATTCAGGGAAAATATTCGCAGCATTCACACATTACCCCACCGACCACGTAGCAAGTTGCCAAACACATAAATATATTACAGGGAATAGTAGTTTTACCTTGGTACGGCTCATCCCAAGACAAAAGAGTTTTGTTGTTGCACTAGTTATATTATTATGGAATGCTTGGCTATAATACACGCGAGTGTACTTAATGTAATGAAATTAGCGTATTATTTAAAAGCTAAATTAAAATTCGTTGGACAGCCTGTCACAAAGCAACCGTATTACCTACAGAGCACAGGGTGACGTTCTGAACGGTTCCTAAATTAAAACCTGTCATTGAGAAATTTCATTTAACTCCCAGAATGAGAGCTAGGTGAACAAGCAGCCATTCCAGCGACGCGTGACTTCCATTTCCGCCGCACGCGTCCCGCGCACGTCCAGTTTGTCGACCGCAGCGACCAGGCGCGCGGGCCACGTGGTGTTGGTGGTGTGTGTCGGGTTACCGCACACACTGCCACACACACCACGTACTGCCGGCAGAGGGCCCGCCCTTTTGAAATTCGATGAGAAAGAGAACGCGCCAGTTTACAAGTCGAAATTACGGTCACTCTCTTCAAAGCGCTGCTCTTTGAGGTCGATGCAACGACCAATTTGCCTGCCATAATTTTAATCTGCGTCGCAGGTTATTTGCGCCCGGGGCGTACAAGTGGACGACTCTTTCATTAATTTTCGGGCGGCCCTCTGAAGTGAAGCAGTTTTATTCTTTGAATGATACGCAGGTCCCCGTTGCAGTAGTTCCCCTGATATATCATATCAAAGGCAGCGTTATTTGCGATGTAATATTCGAAACGGTGTGACCTACTAGCTCATGGGTTCCTATCATCAGGTGAAGCCGGTATACGCGAGACATGTATGTTATAGTCGGCGATTTTGTACGGCTTGTGAACTGATGTGAAAAATATGTAGTGTTCAGTGCGTTCCTCAAGTTTTATTAGTTTGAAACTTTGGTTCATTATGTTTCGCATTTCACTTTAAAGTTAATTGTGTATTACACTGTATAGCTTTAAAGAGATATCCTTTACAATCATACTAGCTGACGAACCCGGCATTACCCAACTTTTCATTTTTTCACTTTTCTATCACAAACGGAAACAAATATTGAGCTCTGTAGTGTAACATACTGGTCAGTTTTTCTACCCTGAGCGAAGCTCCTCAGCATCTATACAACTCGGTTTTATAAACGTGTCTATGGCAACATCTCTTCATAGCTGCATACAAGGTGATTGTTTTCGTCTACAGCCGTTCGCAATTCTCTGTTGAAAGCTGTGAAAAGCGTTGCCAAGTGTTTGGAATTTCCTTAAGTTGGTTCGGTGGAAGGAGTGCCTAAGTAGCAAAGATTAAATGTACACATATCAAATAAAAGTTTTGCAAATCTTTGGTTCCAAGAGTTCCGGAACCTGTACAGAAGATTTGAATAGAGATCAAAATAAACATCAATTCCGCCATTTTTATTGCTTATGAAAACTACACATTGCACTTAGTACCACCATGCAGCGAGTGGTCCAGATTGCTGTACACATTCGTACCTCTAATACCCAGTAGCAAGTCCCGTTGGATTGATGCATGATTGTATTCGTCGTTGCATACTATCTACAGGTTCATCAAGGCACTGTTGGTCCAGATTGTCCCACTTCTCAACGGCTATTGGGCTTAGATCAATCAGAGTGGTTGGTGGGTCACGTCGTCCATAAACAGCCCTTCAATCTATCCCAGGCACGTACGATAATGTTCGAGTCTGGGGAACATGTTGGCCACTCTAGTCGTGCGATATCGTTATTATGAAGGAAGTCATTCACAAGATGTGCAAGAGGGGGGGGGGGTGAATTGTCGTCCATGAAGACGAGTGCCTCGCCAATTTGCTGCCGATACGGTTGCACTATCTGTCGGAGAATGACATTCACGTATCGTAACGCCGTTACGGCGCCTTCTATGAACACCAGCGGTACGTAGGCCCCACATAATGCCACCCCAAAACATCAGGGAACCTCCACCTTGCTGCACTCGCTGGACAGTGTGTCTAAGGCGTTCAGCCTGACCGGATTGCCTCCAAACAAGTCTCTGACGATTGTGTATATGAAGGTATAAGTGACACTCGTCGGTGAAGAGAACGTGTGCCCAATCCTGAGTGGTCCATTCGCCATGTTGTTGGGCCCATCTGTACCGCGCTGCAGGGTGTCGTGATTGCAATAATGGACCATGCCATGGACGTCGGGAGTGAAGTTGCATATCATGCATCCCATTGCGCACAGTGTGAGTCGTAACACGACGTCCTGTGGCTGCACGAAAAGCATTATTCAACAAGATGGCTTGCTGTCAGGGATCCTCCGAGCCATTATTCGTAGTTAGCGGTCATCCACTGCAGTAGTAGCCCTTGGGCGGCCTGAGCGAGGCATGTCATCGTCAGTTCCTGCCTTTCTGTATCTCCTCCATGACCCAACAACCTCGCTTTGGTTTACTTCGAGATGCCTGGACACTTCCCCTGTTGAGAGCCCTTCCTGGTACAAAGTAAAACGCGGACGCGATAGAACCGCGGTAATGACTGTCTAAGCAAAACTACAGACAGCACAAGCCCTGTACCTTCTTCCTGGTGGAATGGCTGGAACGGATCGACTGTCTGACCCCTCCATCTGATAGGCGGTGCTCATGCATTGTTGCTTACATCTTTGGGCGGGTTTAGTGACATCTCTGAACACTCAAAGCTACTGTCTGTCTGATACAATATCCACAGTCAACTTCTGTCTTCTGGAGTTCTGTAAAACTTTTTTTGATGTGTGTATCAAAACATCTTGCAGGATACGAGATTTTTTCACGCATCTCAGTGTTTACGGTTGTCATTTCCTGAATTATCTGTGGTACAATGATGTGATTTTGTAGGCGAGGCATATACATGCCTTATGGCCCTTCAGCCTGACTACTGGTCTGTTGCAGCTGTCCATGCTACTCATTCGTGTGCGAGCCTCTTCAACTCCAGATAATTTTTCTGAATTTGCTTACTGTATTCACTTCGTGGTCTACCTCGCGTTTTTGAACCTCTACACTTCCAAAAAATACTAAATTAGTGATTCCTTGACGTCTGGGAATGTGTCCTATGAGCTGATCCCTTCCTTTTGTCAAATTGTGCCACAAATTTCTTGTCTCCCAGATTCTGTTCAGTAGTTCTTCATTAGTTACGTGATCGACCCATCAAGTATTTAGTATTCTTCTGTGGCAATATTCTTCTGTGGCACCACATTCCGAGAGCTTCTATTCTCTTATTATCTAAACAGTTTATATTCCATATTACACTTCAGCCACATACCTTCAGAAAAGATCTAACGCTTAAAACTATATTAGATATTAACCGATTTCTCTCTTTCAGAAACGCTTTTCTTGCCACTGCCATTATACATATATATCCTCTGCAGATTGTCCACTATCAGTCATTTTGCTTCCTAAATAGTAAAACCCATCTACTACTTTATGTGAATCATTTCCTAATCTTATTCCGGTAGCATCACCTGATTTAATTGGACTACATTCCGGTGTCCCCCTTTTGGTCTTACTCCAAATTTTTCTCTATTTTTCTTTACTGCTTACTCAATGTACAGGTTCAATAGCATCCCTGCTTTACCCCCTTCTAAACCACCGCTACCTTTTCCTGTCCTTCGACCCCTTTTACTGCCACCAGGTTCATGTACAAATCGTACATAGGATTTCGCTCTCTGTATTTTACCCCTGCTACCTCTACAATTTCAAATTCTTACATTTGTACTCTAGCAATTTCTGCTTTACGATTTTACGCTTCCTGTCAATGTCATTTTTAGATGTTTGTATTGCCTTTTACCTGATTCATTTGCTGCTTTTTTTTAAATTTTCCTTTCGTCAATGAAATTCAGTATCTGTTGTTAACCAAGGATTCCTACTTGCCATTGTCTTTTTATGTATTTGATCCGCTGCTGCCCTCACTATTTCATCTACTAAATCTAACCATTCATCTTCTACTGTATTCCTTTCCACTGTTCCAGTCAACCGTTGCCTGAAGCTCCCTCTGAAACTCTCAACGATCTCTAGTTCTTTCGACTTATCCTGGCCACATATCCTTAATTTCCTAACTTCTTCCACTTTCTTCCGTTTTAATCTATAGTTAATAACCAATGGATTGTGGCGAGAATCCACATCTGCCACTAGAAATGTCTTACAGTTTAAAATCGCGTTGCCAAATCTCTGTCTTACCATTAAGTAATCAATATGTAATCGTCCGGTGTCTATAGGTCTCTTGCACGTATACAACCTTTTTTCGTGATTCTTAAATTAAGCGTTAACGATAATTAAATTATGCTATGTGCAAAAGTCTACCAGGTGGCTTCCTTATTCACTCCTGTCCCCAGTCCATACTCACTCACTGTTTCTCCTTCTCTTCCTTTTCCGACTATCGAATTCCAGTCCCTCATCACAAATAAATTTTTGTGTCCTTTAACTTCCAGAATAATTTCTTCAAACTCTTCATCATCTACGGAGCTAGTTGGCATGTAAACTTGTACTACTATGGTCGATGCAGGCTCCGTATATGCCATGGTTAAAATAATGCGTTCACCATACTGCTTATAGTTGCTTACGTGCATTTCCACTTCCTGAATAATTATTAAACCCACTCCTGCATTACCACCATTTGATTTAGCATTTATAAGCCTGCATCCAATTGATCAGAAGTACTGACCCTCCGTCTGCTGAACTTCACTAACTCCCGCCACATCTAACGCCGTTACTCTTTTTAAATTCTCTAACCTACCTGCACGATTAACCTAACACACCCCACGCTCCGATCCGTAAAATGAAAGTTTTGTTTGTCCTGATGACGATATCCTTCTTAGTGGTTTCTGGCCTGAGATCCGAATGGGGTACTGTTTTAACTAGGAAATATTTTATCCAAGAGGACGTAATAACCATTTAGCCATACAGTAGAGCTGCACGTTCTTGGTAAAAATTACAGCTGTAGTTTAGTTTTGTTTTCAGCCTTTCGCCGTACCAGAAGAGCCTTTGTGGTTGATGTTACAAGGCCAGACCAGTCAATCTTCCAGTCTGTTGCCCCTGCAATTACGGAAAACGCTGTTGTCCCTCTCCACGAACCAAACGTTTCTCTGGCCTCTCAGCACATTACTCTCTGTTGTGGTTCTTCCTACGGAACGGCTATCCGTATCGCTGAGGCACGCAAGCCACGCTACTGAAGGCAAGGTCCGTGATTCATATGCATACCGTCTGTGAAATCTCTTGCGAATAGAGTTAATAGCACAGAAATGATAAATTTAAACTTCGTACACGATGTCGGAATTTTGAACGCAACTCCTTCTTTTTTATAAGTCATATCTTATGAACTTTGATAGACAAGTGGTTCTTACACAGCCAGCAATTGTTATCTTTTTAAAAAGACCGTAAAAACATCCTGTAAAAACATCAGAAGCTTAAAAGAGAGTCCTGTTTTTCTAAAGTGCTTTTAGGTTATTTGAAACTAGTGTCATGGAGGGAACAACAACTTTTTCCTTCAAATATTTTAAGTTGGCAGAGGGCCCTCGTGCAACCGAAACCATACTTCTGCTTTTATTAAGAGCCAATGTCCTAAAAACGAATATTTTGCAAGAAGGAAATCTACATCCATTCGTCGCGTATTTCGAGTGTGTTGTTCGCCAACTCTTACGACCGCACGCCTTCCTATTCAACCCTACTCCCACTCGTCCCAAGAAACACAATATACTTTCCAGTTCTTTGAAAGAAGCCTTACGCTTTGGGCCCAATGAAAACCCTGGAATAGTCTGATTAGTAGTACCAAAAAAGTAAATAAATTTGAGCGAATTGTGATGAGCACTAGCTGCTAAAATTATGTCGTCTGTAAATTAATGTTGCAACAGTAGTTACCCACAACAATGTGACTGATTGCTGAACACACACATAATTTTCACTACAAAGTAATCATGTAAAACCAGTCCACCTATATAACTGATAATTATTATAATATTACATGTAACATCAGAGTTACATGCTTTTCGACATTGCCACGCTACTTTTCGCAGAAACGTGCATTGATTTATGATAACTGTATCGTCCCAAACAGTATATAGTCGAGCGGTTGTAGGCGCTACAGTCTGGAACCGCGCGACCGCTACGGTCGCATGTTCGAATCCTGCCTCGGACATGGATGTGTGTGATGTCCTTAGGTTAGTTAGGTTTATGTAGTTCTAAGTTCTAGGGGACTGATGACCTCAGAAGTTAAGTCCCACAGTGCTCAGAGCCATTTTGAACCAAACAGTATAACCTTTGTTTTACGTAAACCCATTACCAATCACAAAACCGTCATTATTTAAGGCTAAGTATGTTTTGCCGCAATGTTTACCGAGAAACAATGCGTCATTCAGGGAAGTAAACATTATATTCAGTTAAACCGAACCAGAAAGTGTTTTTTTTTTTCAATGAGTACATGTCGTCATAATGATCTTAAACTGAAATACGATCGATTTCAGAGTTCTCTAAATTCCATCATCAGTCTTCTCTTCAAGACAAATGTAGCTTGCTTCACGTGATCGTTCAACTTCTTCCGGTGTATCCCATGACGAAATAGTTCCGTGTTAATGGCTGGACGTCTGTGGGCAACGGGCACAACATTTCAGCAGGCGATCGCACTGCCATCATCAGGGGCACTGATGAACTGACTGATCAGAAATCCGCGCAACGCTTTTATCTCTTGCCGCTCTGTCCGCCACCAGTGACCTCCACCACTGCTGCCACTTCTCTCACCGATGCGATGCTCCATCTTCGGTTCGCGACCAGGTAAGCGTGGTGGCAGCGCCTCTGCAGTAAGTCTATTTGCTCCCGAACTCTTTTCGTTGTAGGATATCTCCTTTTCCTTCTTATCAGATTAACTGCAAACTCCGAGGCCTTCATGCACCATCGCGATTGGTCATCGGCTCCCTCATTGACTTTCAGCTTGTGTTTTAAGGACATAGTCCCTGAAATTAGATGCCTGTTTCAAAACGTTGGTTTTGTGTAATGTTTCGTGTGGTTACCATAGGAAGAGTTCCACGACGACCGACTTGTTAGGCAACTGCCATACGGTATTCCGTTGGTGTTCTCGGCAAAGATTTTCGACAGGTTGTACCGTGTGATGTATCGAGCAAACCATTCGCACACTTGAGTTTTTCCCATAACGTCACCTTGGTAAGGTGTTTTCAACATTAAAAACAGTTTCAGCAGTATGTTAACCGAGTAGAAAACAAAATATCACACCTGCACTTTGTTCACTTAAACTTGCCATAAAAAGAAAACGAAACAAGAACAAAACAACCCCAGCAAAAGCAATCACTACAAATGAACACAAAAAGCCACGTTGACAATACAGATGGAATGAACTGACACCCCTCATGAGTCTTGTCACACTGACAGGATTTCTCATACACCGCGGATTTCCGTACCCCGAGGTCATCTTTGCCAGTATCACGGAGTTCCCGTATTTTGACTGATGGGAAGAAAAATATCTTCACTTGGTTTCTCCAGAGAATTGGTTCAAATGGTTCAAATGGCTCTGAGCACTATGGGACTCAACTGCTGAGGTCATTAGTCCCCTAGAACTTAGAACTAGTTAAACCTAACTAACCTAAGAACATCACAAACATCCATGCCCGAGGCAGGATTCGAACCTGCGACCGTAGCGGTCTTGCGGTTCCAGACTGCAGCGCCTTTAACCGCACGGCCACTTCGGCCGGCTTCCAGAGAATTAATCCTGTTTTTCCGGATAACGGTTCACAAAAAAGACGCATTCAGTGCATCATTCTAAGGATTCCTGCTGTTTCCGCTTGTAGTACACACTAGGTGAGATGTGTCTCAAGGATGGATAGCTCGCGCTACACTCTTAGGTTCCACAGGTTCTACTCCCGAAAGTGTACAAGCCATAGAAAGTTGGACCCCAGCTTTCAAGAAATATACATCATTTTTCAGAATTTTTTATACATCTGTAGCAGTTCTAGCGTTCTCTGTAGAAAATTTGGTTTTCTCTGGAAAATTTCTCGAAGAAAAAGAAATCTTACAGGAGAAAATTTTAATTTTGTAGAATTTTATAAAATTTTGCCAAATTAGCGACAAAAAAAGAATGATTACAATTCTGAATAGCTCATCGATCTTTCTACCCTAATGACATATTTTTCTGCAGATAATTAATAGTTTATCACATAACTGCAATAACGATTGACCCATTTTCACTACTTGTGAACCTGACACCCAACTTTCGAGAAACAGACTTCTTTCATAGTTGTTGATAGATTTGGTATAGATCTGGAATTATCATTACAAAATTTGAAGAGTTCCGTAGAATTTCGAGGAAAAAATTATCATCGCTGTTCGGAATAGCTAAATAGATGTTTTTAGAGAAGGGCAAACTCATTCACCTTTCGGAACTAGTTCACCTGTGATTGCTCCTTTTTCGAAACCGTTCGTTTTTAATCTTTCACTGTTCTTCTTTTTATCTAATTGTGCATGCTTCATGTATTTCAAATACATTTCCAGAAATATATCAACTATGCACAAGTATTACTTACGCATGGTAAGTTCATTGATTACCTGATGTAGGTGAGTTCATTAACTCCACATCTCTTAGCTGAATGTGTTCACAGGAATTATCACAGTAGTTGGTTGTTGTGAGAGGCCAGAGACCGCATATCAAGCAGAGAGAGGCCAGGTCAAGCTCAGTGATAGTCCGGAATACGGAATCTGTTTACGACCTAGAGTGGGTAACCCCGAATGTGATTCACTTTCGAGGAATCATTTTGACTGGGTCGATATCGGCCATCACGAATTACTCTCTTGTGCCAATCTCTTCGTCTCAGAGTAACACTTCCAATCTACGTAATCAATTATTTGTTGGTTGTATTCCAGTCTCTGGTTTCCTCTACAGTTTTTACTCTCTGCAGCTCTCTCTAGTACCATGCAAGTAATTCCGTGATCTCTTAACTGATCTTGTACTTTCTTTTTGTCTGTGTTTTCCATATATTCTTTTCCTCGCCGATTCTCAGGAGAACCTCCTCATTCTTTATCTTATCAGTACACAAAATTTTCAACGTTCCTCTGTAGCATCATATCTTAAATGTTTCTAATCACTTGTCTTCCGGTTTTCCCACTATACGTGTCTCACTGCCATACAATTCTGTGCTCCAAACGTACATTCTCAGAATTTTCTTCGACAAATTGAGGCCCGAGTTAGATACTAGTAAAGTTGTCTTGGCCAGGAATCCTCTGTTTTTTATGTCCTCCTTGCTCCGTTCGTCATGCGTTATTTTTCTGCTTAGATAGCGAAATTCTTTAACTTCATTTACTTCGTTATCACTAATCCTGATGTTAAGTTTCTCGCTGTTCTCATTTCTGCTACATCTCATTACTTTCGTCCTCCTTCGATTTACTTGCGGTCATAGGAAGTACACTCTCTTGGTTTTCAGATCGTGTACACAAAATAATTTATACATTTGTGGGCATTAATAACATGAAATAACTGCAAGTAGACTATCATCGGTAAAAACAATCAATACCAGTTTATTTTCCAGTTTGTGATTGTAGAAATTTACATAGCCTCAAGGTATCTTGATATATCTGAAGTTAATATGTATTTGTAAAATTAAAGACTATCGACATAAGAGCTGAGAAACTGAGTACTTAGATTAAAAGGTTTGTGTCGGCAACGGCGACATCCACATAAATATGCAGGAAGATCGTCAAAACTTGACGGATAAAAGGAAAGCAAACTTTTTTTCAAAACTTTGACAATATAAAATGCGTCATTGGCTTGAATATCTTTTCTGTCGAAAAAGATAGCCAGTTCTTCATCATTCAGCTCCTGAAAAACGCGCAAAGGTACGTGCATGGAATCAATCACGAGTTATCTCTCCGATATTCTGCGGAATCGTTCACATTTTGCACAGGGAACTCTATAACCATAGCATATCTATCAAAAACACTAAAACAACTTAACCCCACTGAGAGTCCGTCTGTAAACATGTGCGCCTTGCGCCTTGCGCCTTGCGCCTTGCAGTATGCGACCGTGTTTCCCCCACATGCAAACAGAGTAAAGCACGTAGGGGCATGCCTCTTTTTCAACAACGTGAATGTGAATGATTCCATTCACACCTGTGTTCACATTGGGTGCCTCTACTCTACAGCCTCAAGGCGACTAGCCGCAAGTAGTGATGGGGAGCTCGTGAATGAGTCGTTCAAATGAACGCTTCACTCCAGTGAAGTGTGAACTAACCACTCAATTTCAATGAACTGGCACTTCAAACTCTTCACAGATAGCACACTCCACATTTTTGTCTAGTTCACTCACTCTCTTCCACTCTCCCTTTTCCACTACACCGGCGCTACGTCACTCATTCTTCCTTCACTTCAGTCCTCCCTCTACTGCCTGTCGACGAATCGCGCGGTGAAATACACTTAGAGCAACAGTTGCACTTTGCTTTCCCATAACCTAAACCGGCGAAGAAACCCCAAATTTCACTACTTTTAGGCGATCGTGAGTTGCTAGCCATTGTATAAGTGTGAACAGAAAGAAAAACTGCTTTACGAATAAAATAATGAGGGATTTTACCTGAAATCGTACCAATGATTACAGGTGACAGTTTACGTTTTCAATTTAGAGGGTTATTATTCTCAACAAAATTAAAATATACAGGAAAACTTCTGAATAATTACGTAACGTAGGTATATACACTTTGTGACAGTGGTAAACATACTCATTCCATTTTGGATTAAATTTTAAAAGGAACATGAAATTGGACTGCATTTCGTTGGTAGCCCTAGTTTTCAGTCCATGAATGCAAATAAGGTTTCACTTGGCAGATGAAGACTTATTTTGGCCATTCATGAGAAAATGTCGAGCAAGATTAAACGTAATACCTTCTTTACATGTGACATGTTTCTCTGTTTATATTTCCTTTGTCCCCTTCGACCATGCTCTATTTAAGTTAACTCACGTCAGACGCTGTAAGACGCAAAACGTTGCGTGTACGTTCCTGTATAGTTCGGCCATCTGTTGGTAAAATTATGAAGTATTACGAAGCTTTATTGTACGAGCGAGGCGAAGCGAGCGTAGCCGCGGCTGAGCGGCGAACTGGGCAACTTCGCCAGGCTTCCGTACTTCATGAATGAACTACTTCATTTGAATGCTTCACGGCAAAGAGTGAAATGAATGAAGTAGTTCACGGGAATGAACGAGTTCGATCCATCTCTAGCCGCAAGGCGCTTGGGTATAACCGTGCCTTTAGTGTGACAGGTGCCCGAGGAGGCAGTCTCAGTGAGGTAGGACAGGGTAGAACAAGCACACTGAGTCAGAGGCCGCTTCGTCCTAATGGGTCCGGTGGTTGCTGCCCAATAGCGGGAGCACGTTGTTCGTGCGGAACGCGAAAAAGTTGAGTGCAGTTGGTCAAGTGGAGCAGCACGGGAACCAACGATCCTGCCTTCAGCGTCTTTCAGCCGAAGCAAGAGGTTCTCCATTTGGCGAACGGCCACACATCCAGTTAAGAGAAGAAGTGTGTGGTGAAGGGGCTCCGACATGAAACATTAGCTTTGGTAAGGTAAGTTGCCATCGTTGTGGCTTACCGAGACATTTTTCTCGTCAGTGCCTCGCAGAGCAGAGGAGATCTGTTAGTAGCTGACGCTGTAAGACGGTAGGGCGTCACTCCCCTCGTGTCCTACACAGATCTGTAATAAGGTGACGACGGTAGTATATAAACATCTTTCCACTCCGTGGGACTTTCTCAACAGTGAATCGGCCTGTGCCTAGCTGGATCTGGCCAATAGTGTTTCCTTATTAAATTGCGATTAGTACTCTGTGGAAAAATTCTAACTTGCGTTCCGTTACTCATGTTTTGAGGCATCTCAGCAGTCATCCGTTACCCTTAGTTAGTCTGCTAATTGTATTTTGTAGAAATGGTACTTTCTCTTGGCTTCTGATCTCATTGTAATCAAATATTTAAACACGAATCTGATGTTGAGTCGCCTGAATCAGAACGCAGGCTTAGTCCTGGATTAGGCATGTCAGCATTTTAAGTTTATTCTTCTGCAATGATTTAGGTTGTGCATGCATTATCGCATAACGGGTGCGTGTGGTGTGGCTACAGAGTCCACAGGGTGAGAGGTCCCCACTTATCGGCCAGTGAGGCGCTAGGTTCGCTTCGTATTTTGAAGGAATTTACTGATGTCATAACCAGTAAGCAGGGAATGACTAGTAGGATAGAGTACCGCTTTCACCTTTAGACAATCGCCGTACTGAATACCTCCTGCAACATAAAATCCCCACTGTGCAGGCAGTATCTCTGCCGAATTTGCCCAGTTATTTTTGTCATGTCGCTGTGGCCGAGCGGTTCTAGGGGCTCCAGTTGGGAAGCGCGCTGATGCGGGCATGGATGTTTGTGATGTCCTTAGGTTAGTTAGGTTTAAGTAGCTCTAAGTCTAGGGGACTGACCTCAGATGTTAAGTTGCATAATGCTTAGAGCCATTAGAACAGTTATGTTTGATGGTTCGTGAGGCGCGGCATTTTATCATCTCTGATTTAAATTAGGCATATTATCAGATCCTTCATGCGCAAGACTAGGAGGAGGTGATGGCTTTTTCGATTGACTAATATTTGTATGATTTTTAGAGTGTCATTGAGGTTCTCGACAGGAGCCATGGTTTTGCCCAGATTCCTGTATTTAGTTTTGCGTGATGTCAGGTTCAAGTCTGTGTACAATCGTCTTGACTACGTGGCCATCCATAGTAGATTATTCTCTGAACACCTGCGGAAAACTATGTCGAGTTTACGGGAGACCAGACTTACTGTCAAACTCTCTAACGCTAATTAGCCTCGGCAGCAAATTTCTTTTTAGGTAACCAAGTCTCTGCCACTGGTAATAAGGCTGATTACTCGTGCACTCGCCCGATCCACAGTTTCTGAACGCCAACGACGAAGATGGACAGAGCTCGCTTTATCGGCAGCTCCTTGAGTATTTATCCCCAAGTTTGCAGAACATGCTGCTTCCTGAAAACCGTTGCGCATGAAGAGCGAGACATTTGGATGGTACGAGAGCCAAAAGTTGCCTTCATCGCCTTGAAGTTGGCGTTGAGTAATTTTCCTGTCTTGGCAGTCCCAGACATTGACCAGTTATTTATTGATCAAACTGATGCTTGGAACTCCAATGTTGCATCCGTACTGCAGCAGGTATAGGACGGTGATCGCCGCCTGGATGTTTACGCATCGCGGTCCCCGCCCCAACAGAGCCAAAGTATTTGCTTTATGAATTGGAGGCTCTGGCTCTGCTTTTCGCGGTGTAGAAATTTAGAGTCTACTTGAAATACGAGGATATTGTGCTCGAAATGGACAGCCAGGCTGTTAATAGGGACTTGGTGCGTCCAGATAACACGAGGCGCTCCGACTCTTGGTGTTCCGGTCTTTGGTCAGGCACGGCAGCTGTCTCGGAAACGTAGTCGCCAACACCATTAGTCGTATGTTTGAGGAAGAATGGAAAGATACTACTCTGAAGTTTTAGACCAGGCCCGTGGTGTATTCACAATGTTAACAGAAATACTGCCCATACTCAGGGATCTGCGAGAGTGACAAGAGACAAGACTATGACTTTGGATCAATGAAGCAGAGGGCGACAGCAGAAGAGGGGCTACGAGTTGGAGAAGGAATAGCTCTGTTCATATGTGACGGGACACATGTAATCCTGTCAAATTGTCCATAAGATCAAAGAAACTGACCATGCTCACATAGGGATATCCAGCGGTTGGTAGGCAAGTGCAACGCTTACAGTATCGCCAAACACAATCCTGACAGTCGCTAGCCGGCCGAAGTGGCCGTGCGGTTCTAGGCGCTGCAGTCTGGAACCGCAAGACCGCTACGGTCGCAGGTTCGAATCCTGCCTCGGGCATGGATGTTTGTGATGTTCTTAGGTTAGTTAGGTTTAACTAGTTCTAAGTTCTAGGGGACTAATGACCTCAGCAGTTGAGACCCATAGTGCTCAGAGCCATTTGAACAACTGACAGTCGCTGGAGGCTTCTCCAGACCACATGTTCCCGACATGGCATGGGTCGCCTGTTCATTCATTCTGTAGGACCGTTGCCTTGCATCCAGTGGGCGATACGTATATTTTTGTAGCTGCGAAAGCCACTCCGTGTTTATTTTGTTAATGGCCAGTTAAGGGGTAAATTCAGGAGTCAACAATCGGCATTTGACAAGACCTTTTTTCTCTCTTGGGCATCCCAGGGTACCAGCTAGTAATATTGCTCCAGCATCTGCATGAAAGGAGTTCTTAAATTTTGTTTCCAATAAGGCATAACTCACATAACCGCCACGCCATATTACATTCAGCCGTCCTTCACTGTGAGGGTATCCCTAACTGAAGAGCCCTATTTATTATTGTTTTTCATGTCAACACCTAGACAAAATGCAGTTGCTCTTGGCTGAACTTAGCGTTCAACACTGTTAATTATAAAGCTCTTGAAGCACTCTGGCTATCCTCATATTTTCTTATTCCTTAAATTGACAAAAGATACAGCCATTGATATCACGAACTTAAACAGTCGCTAACTTACTTATCAGCATATAGTAATTTCTGTTGACCTATAATCATGATATTTGGAAAGAAGCAAGATTATAAAGTAGAAATAAAGAAAAAATTCTAAAATTATAATTTCCAATTCTATCTCATGAAAAAAGTATCTTTTTGTCATTTGTTATCCGACTGCAGACTTAAAACAATCTCCATAGTCTGAAATATCCTGGGACTGATTTCCTGCAGGTATCATGTAAACAACAGGCATTAATCGTTTAGAGTCTCGATTACTGGGGTGGCTGAGCTGTCTATATATAAATAAATAAGTCTGTACTGAACACTCAAGCACCAGAGATACTCGCATCCTGCAACTTTTAATGCTTAAGTTTCTATCTGTTAATAGTCTACATGAATGCTTCAAGTAGAACTGGACTGTACGTAGGAGATGGTGCTCCCACTAAATCCATGTGTAGACAAACATGTAGTCTACAGAACAAGATAGTCTCGTATAATCAATATATTCCTCATCAGGCTGTATATAGACGTGGTGATGCTTGTTCAGGAAACCCGTTTATACTTAGGATGGTTGCATGTCATTGCTCTACAGACTCGTCTAAGATATTGATAGACTGTCAATTCTGGGACCATGTTTTGACACAGACATCAGACAAACCCAAGTGTAACGAGTTTATGGAATGTGTAACATATCATATATGCCTTAGGTGTGCAGTAAAATTCTGCTGTGTGTATGCACTTACACATATCTCGTGGACTGATCGATCCATGGCATTCTCCTGTGCCTAGGGCCATCGAGCCATTGACATTAGTTTACACATTGCAGTTTCACATCACCGAGACCTGAGAGGCATAGACTCTCAGTTGAGGCTTTCTGCCGTTTAATCGACACATGACACCAAACAAATACCTGACAGGATCATATCAATTGCTAACACACACTCACAGGGCTCGAGTATTCAATGTAAACACGCAAGATGTGTAGGAGATGAAAGTTCGTTGTAGGAGTGTTCTTCCTATTCTCGCCATGCTGCTGCAGGAGAGAAATGTATCCAAATTCACTTAGAGACCTGACGCCTCCACACACTTTCGCTGAAATCGTGCTGTGACCGGCACTGCCCAAATGCAACACGCAGGAGTTGAGATTATCATCCGCTCACGAGTGACCAATCGAAGCTTAGAGGCAACGGAATGTACTAAGCGAGGCGGGGTACTTTTACACTGGTAACAGTGATCAAGCACTGTATTTTCATTGCGATGGAGCTTTTAAACATTGGCATGAAGTGAATGATCCATAGACAGCACAGGCTCTGTTGTTCTCCAAACGCACATTTCTGATACGCATAAAAGGGATTGATTTTTTGGATAATATTTGTTTAACGAAAAGTACAGCAAACGATATGTATTATATTAAACTTACATAAAATATTACGAAAAAAATCTGTACCAACAGAACAGCATATTGTTCAGAGGAGTCATCTGTGGAAAATTTCCTTCCAGGATGAGATGTATTTGATATGCCATACATGTGGACGCATTACTGCTTGTGGTAATGTTCCCTCTACATTTCCTCATTTATTGTCTGTTGGAAGTCTATAGCAACAGCACTGAGGGTAATAAAGTTAGTATCAGCAGACGATTTTTCCGCGGGTTTGTTAAGCATACAAATTAAAGTGAAAAAATTGTATCCTGTGACTAAGTCCATGCATATAGCTACATCCAATTCAAAACCTCGCGTGATTTTTGTGCTACGTTATTGGAATACATCTGTTGTTGTTGTCTTCAGTCCAGAGACTGGTTTGATGCAGCTCTCCATGCTACTCGATCCTGTGCAAGCTTTTTCATTTCCCAGTACCTACAGCAACCTACATCCATCTGAATTTGTTCAGTGTATTCATCTCTTGCTCTCACTCTACAATTTTTACCCTCCACGCTGCTATCGAATACTAAATTGTTGATCCCTTACTGCCTCAGAGTATGTCCTACAAAACAATCCCTTCTTCTAATGAAGTTGTGTAGAAATTTCTCTTCTCCCCAGTTCTACTCAATACCTCCTCATTAGTTATATGATCCACCAATTCAGCATTCAGCATTCTTCTGTAGCACCATATTTCGAAAGCTTCTGTTCTCTTCTTCTCTAAACTACTTATCGTCCACGTTTCACTTCCATGTATGGCTACACGCCATACAAATACTTTCAGAAATGACTTCCTGACACTTAAACCTATAATCGATATTAAGAAATTTCTCTTCTTCAGAAACGCTTTCCTTGCCATTTTCAGTCCACTTTTTATATCCTCCCTACTTCGACCATCGTCAGTTATTTTGCTCCCCAAATAGCAAAACTCCTTTACTACTTTAAGCGTCTCATTTCCTAATCTAATTCCCTGAGCATCACCTGATTTAACTCGACTACATTCCATGATCCTCGTTTTGCTTTTGTTGATGTTCATCTTATATCCTCCTTTCAAGACACTGTCTATTCCGTTCAGCTGCTCTTCCAGGTCATTTGCTGCCTCAGACAGAATTACAATGTCTTCAGTGAACCTCAAAGTTTTTATTTCTTCTCCATGGATTTTAATTCGTACTCCGAATTTTTCTTTTGTTTCCTCTACTGCTTGCTCAATATACAGATTGATTAACATCAAGGATAGGCCACAAACCTGTCTCACTCCCTTCCTAACCACTGTTTCTCTTTCATGCCCCTCGTCTCTTATAACCGCCATTTGGTATCTGTACAAATTGTAAATAGCCTTCCGCTGCCTGTATTTTACCCGTACCACATTGAGAGTCAACATTGTCAAAAGCTTTCTCTAAGTCTACAAATGCTAGAAACGTAGGATTGCCTTTGCTTATTCTATTTCCTAAGATAAGTTATAGGGTCAGTATTGCCTCTGGTGTTCCAACATTTATACAGAATCCAAACTGATATTCACCGAGGTCGGCTTCTGCCAGTTTTTCCATTCGCCTGTTAAGAATTCGTGTTATATTTAGCAGCCATGGCGTATTAAACTGATAGTTCGGTAATTTTCACATTTGTCAGCAGCTCCCCCCTTTGGGATTGTAATTATTAAATTCTTCTTGAAATCAGAGATTATTTCGCCTGTCTCATACATCTTGCTCACCAGATAGTGGAGTTTTGTCAGGGCTGGCTCTCCCAAGGCTATCTGTAGTTCTAATGCAATGTTGTCTACTCCCGGTGCCTTCTTCCGACTTAGATCTTCCAGTGCTCTGTCAAACTCTTCACGTAGTATCATATCTCCCATTTCATCTTCATCTACATCCTCTTCCATTTCCATAATATTATCCTCAAGAGACCTGCCCTTGCATAGACCGATTGTATACTCTATATACTCCTCTTTCCATTCTTTGGTTAGTACTGGGTTTCCTAAAAGGTCTCTTTAATTTTCCTGTAGGCAGTATATATCTTACCCCTAGTTGTATACGCCTCTACATCGTTACATTTGTCCTCTAGCCATCCCTGCTTAGCCATTTGCTCTTCCTGTCGATCACATGTTTGAGACGTTTGTAATCCATTTTGCCTGCTTCATTTACTGTATTTTTGTATTTTCTCCTTTCATCAATTAGATTCAACACCTCTTCTGTTACCCAAGGATTTCTATTAGCCCTCGTCTTGTTACCTACTTGATCCTCTGCTTTCATCACTATTTCGTCTCTCCAAACCACCCATTCATCTCCTACTGTATTTCTTTTCCCCATTCTTGTCAATCGTTCCCTAATCATCTCCCTGAAACTCTCTACAACCTCTAGTTCTGTCAGTTTATCCAGTTCCCACATCCTTAAGTTCCCACCTTTTTGCAGTTCCATCAATTTTAATCTACAGTTCATAACCGATATATTGTGCTCAGAGTCCACATTAGCCCCTGGAAATGTCTGACAATTTAAAACCTAATTCTCATATGTCTGTCTTACCATTATATAATCTATCTGACACCTTCCAGTATCTCCAGGCTTCTTCCATGTATATAGCTTTCTTTCATGATTCTTGAACCAAGTATTAGCTATAATTAAGTTATGCTCTGTGCAAAATTCTACCAGGCGGCTTCCTCTTTCATTCCTTAGCCACATTCCATATTCACCTACTACGTTCCATTCTCTTCCTTTTCCTACTATCAAATTCCAGTCACCCATGACTGTTAAATTTTTGTCTCCCTTCACTATCTGAATAACTTCATTTATCTCATCATACATTCATCAATCACTTCATCACCTGCAGAGCTAGTTGGCATTAAAACTTGTACTGCTGTGGTAGGCGTGGGCTTCGTATCTATCTTGGCCACAATAATGCGTTCACTATGCTGTTTGTAATAGCTTACCCGCCCTTCTATTTTTTTATTCATTATTATATCTACTCCTGCAATACCCCTATTTGATTTTGTATTTATAACCCTGTAATCACCTGACCAAAAGTCTTGTTCCTCCTGCCACCGAACTTCACTAATTCGCACTATATCAAGCTTTAACCTATCCATTTCCCGTTTTAAATTTTCTAACCAACCTGCCCGATTAAGGGATCTGACATTCCACGCTGCGACCTGTGATTCCCCAGTTTTCTTTCTCTTGATAACTACGTCCTCCTAAGTAGTCCCCCCCTCCCCCCCCCCCCCCACCGGGGATGCGAATGGGGGACTATTTTACCTACGGAATGGTTTAGCCAAGAGGACGCCATCATCATTTAAGCAAACAGTAAAGCTGCATGCCCTCGGGAAAAATTACGGCCGTAGTTTCCCCTTGCTTTCAGCCGTTCGCAGTACCAGCACAGCAAGGCCGTTTTGGTTATTGTTACAAGGCCAGATAAGTCAATCATCCAGACTGTTGCCCTTGCAACTACTAAAATATATATATTATGAGGCTACTGGTAGTGATAATGACCAGCTTCAACTGTATAGCAACATCAATGGTAACACTATTCAATGGTACAGTGCTGAAACTGTTGAATATATGACACTAGAACACTAGAGACTGATTTATCAATATCATTATCAAATAATGTATACATGTTGAACCGTGCGTATTGTACATTTCCATTTATTTACGTTCACATATTTTAATTATGTAGCTGTCTCCATATTCATGGTGGTGCACATGTGTGTGTGACATTTCTTTTCCGGTGGTGATGTCGTAAGGCATTTGGAGTCCATGAATATGTGTCTGTGTGCATCTCCTGTGGTTAGAGGTACTCTGCTACTGAAAGGTAGGGCCATGTACTTTGTAATATTGGGAGGCGGTACTTACATTAGCTGAACTACATGCTACCATTGGGAAATAAAGCGACAAGTAGAAATTCATTAGTTTTGCTAAAGTGCTATATATACAAACATCCAATTCAACGCGCATAAGAAATTTTAAGATGCATTATACATTCGATGATTTGTTTTGAGAGCGCTGAGTCTGTAGTATCGGATATATTGCGGATGTAATTCTCACATAAACAAAATCATTGCATATCATTGCTTGACAGAAAGGTTAATTTTACTTACATTAACCATTTTGCAGAACTTGCTTCCAACTCATAGTAGGGCCTTGGTTCGCAGCCACGAAAATCCATTCACAGTCAATATTTGGGCCCGCTTGGTAGGCGATAATCTGCACAATCCGTGCGTGTTCCCGCGGCGGCTGAACGCAAGCAGATACTTAATCTTTTTACGAGAAACTCTGCCACAGTCGTTGGAACATGTTCCACTCAACGAGGAACAGCGAATATGGTATCAACACAGTTGTGCCCACTTCGGACATACCGTGCAAATTTATTGGGTTGAATCCTTTGGTGAGAGCTGGATAGGGCATGGCGAGCCGGTAGCATCGCCCGCACATTCCCTCGAATTCACGTTGTAGTCTTACCCACCTACACATCACTATTAAAATTCTCTGTCTGTGCACAAGTTTAGAAAGCTTCGAGAGGGGTAAGATATAAAAAAGAAAAACCTTTTACTTGTCTTCATTATCTCGTTGTTCTTGTTGGCTCCATTTATTGCATCCAGGGTTGCATTCTTGTGGCTGAAATTTTGATAGAACGTTGTGGCTTCCTGATGACTAAATAACTGATGAAGACGTGTGTATATATTTCTTGAATGTTATTCTTTGTCACATTAATAAATATCGCACTTTATTTACAATTTCCACTTAATATTCCAAATTACATTGTTAGTGTCGATCATATAGATATCTGTCTCCGTCAGAGGCATGCCCACTACTCCTAAAATTCTGCAGTACTCACAATATTCCAAAGAGTTTACAAAGGAAAAGAGTGTACAAACTTTCTTGACAAAAGAATAATCTTCGCTACAATATATCATGGTTTTGTAAATGAATCCAGAAACGAATTTAATAAACAGCATTAGATTGTGCAATTAATAATTTGAATTTTAAATATGCCAGATATTTCGTAACTTCAAATATTTCTAAGAGAAGAGTAATTTTAGCTGTACATAACAATTTTAACAAATTAATTTTTTTAAAAATACATCTTAGCCTGAAATATAGTTCATGGTATAGAAAATCAAATGAAGTCCTTTTACTTAAGCAGCTGAGATAGTGTTCACCTACTCAAGAACCGACAGTATAAATGTTATCGTTTATTTGCACAAAAAACGTTATGTCAGAGGAGGGTGTCCCATTGCAATGTCTACTGATTTTTTTTCTGGGGCCTCCTGAAATCTGTTGTCTATAAAACAATCATTGATGATCAGATAGCGCTCATTATGGCAGCCTCCGATAAAGTTTCAACTTTTCTAGGAGTGTTTGAAACAGTGTGACAGTCACTCCAATATCGCTACACGGCGTGCATTCAAGCATTTCGAGCACTTTATGCAAATTTTCCAATAAAGGTTATTAAAATTTCATCCGGCTTCTTATTTACCTTCATGCCACAAACACATTGAAAATGCAGCCCTGCAGACATTCTCTAATGACGGCTCGGATGCCACGTTGTGTGCCTACCATGTTGGCGGCGCGCGACGCTGTTTGACGACGCCAAGAGCAGTTCGCTAAGGGTCGCTGACATGGGTTGCTATGTGACATGTGCTTGTTATGACCCTCTCTACCATCCCTCTCATTTTCCACATTCATTTCAGATACGCCCTGTCTTTTATGTTTTACTCTGCCTGCAGAGGTCATGGTTCGTTATTTCCATCTCACTCACACTGAATGAAGCACACTGTCATTCAGGAGGAATAATACATTCTAGAAAATGCTAATGTAAATTAACTTGAATAAAACATCCATTTAATATATATCTTATTTTTACTGGTTAAAGAGACACTTGAACTTAAGCTACTACACACATTAGTGAAGAAGGGAAAATAATTGTTCCAAGTTCATTTCCATAAAAATCCATCCAACTTCAGAGCATTTTCAAATTATCCATCTTTAACCGTATATTTAAAAATGCCAATGTATAACATACAGTCAGCGCCATATTCTCCGGCTTCAACATGTGCTGCAGGCTTGATGTTTGCCCAAGGCACTATTCCAACCAAGAAGGAATTGAGT
Organism: Schistocerca piceifrons; assembly: GCF_021461385.2. Lineage (NCBI taxonomy): Eukaryota > Metazoa > Arthropoda > Insecta > Orthoptera > Acrididae > Schistocerca > Schistocerca piceifrons. Next base: position 685,638,391 of record NC_060142.1, on the reverse strand, counting down.
AAACTTTGGTTAAAGTGTGAAATTCAAGTTCATGTATGAATACATAAAATCGCTTACCACTTACAACGTGTCTATGCAGAGTATTTGAGCTCTCACTGGTAAGTGGAGCAACCGGTAACAGATACCTCACGATTATATATATTCCTCGTTGGAGTTTAAGCCACATAAACAATACAACACATAATGGATAATGCAACACATTCTGTGCCGACATTGTTCTAATCGAAACAGTTTGTAATTCTGTTTACAAGTATACTAAAGTACAAAAGAGGTGGACAACTATCCGAATACGTACATCGAACTACATTTACGTCATCACAGAGTCTATTATTCCAGTCGTGTCGCCTTGCACTTTGCTTGACGACGGATGTCAATCAGATTCTCAAGTACTCCACTTGATTGGGAACGAATGGAGCGAACTGCAGCCCACCTGAATAATTCAGTGTGAACCAGAAAGTACGGTGAGTAGAGTGCTAGACTTAGAGCAGAAGTATTACGGAGATCAAAAATAGTTTTCTTTTTTTAAAGAGAAGAACAATGACCACAGGTTAGACATGTAGGGGGTGTGCTCCAAATGTTGAAAATGTGTCCAGGGGGCGCAGGAACGGGGTGGGAAACTGCCACCAAAGTCGGAAGAATCAGCCGTGATCAACGGCACGAGGATGCACAAGGCAATGACAACCACTGCGATAAAGAAACATAATGTGTATCGACAGGATATGGAGCCTGTAATTGAAAAAAATGTCTTCATGATCTCTCCATTGGCAAAAAGTTCCTGGTTAATCATCCATTTGGATCCTGGGAGAGGACTGCCAATTGGGAGGTGACCATGAGAAAAAGATTGAATAATAAACTAAATGGTAACATTCTACGAGTCGGGGCGAGAAATGTCAAAAGTGTGAACATGTTAGGAATGCTAAAAAATCTGGAAAGGGAAATGCAAAAGATCAATGTAGATAGAGTGGAGGTCAATGCAGTGAGATGGAAAGAAGACAAGAATTACTGGTCAGATGAATATAGAGTAATATGAGTATCAGCGGAAAATGGTATAAAGGGAGTAGGGATCGTTATGAATAGGATGGTAGGGTAGAGAGTATGTTACTGTGAACAGTTTATCGACAGGGTAGTTATCGTCAGAATCACCAGGAAACTAATACCGATAACGATACATCAGATATAAATGCCGACGTCGCAAGCCGTAGATGAAGACATTGGGAAAATATGTGAAGGTACTGAACGGGTAATTCAGTACTTAAAGGGAGATGAAAATCTAATTCCTTGGGGGAATCGAATTCGTTTGTAAGGGAATTAGAAGAAGAAAGGATTTCAGGAGAATGAAGACTTTGTACTAGGACAGAAAGAGAATAAAGACTAATTGATTTCTACAGTAAATTTCAGCTAGTAATAACGAATAATCTGTTCAAAAATCACAAGCGGAGTAGGTATATTAGGAAAACGCAGGGAGATACGGTAACATTTCAGTTAGATTACATCGTGGTGAGGCAGAGATTCTAAAATGAGATACTGGATTATAAAGCATACCCAGGAGCAGATACAGGCTCACGTAACAATTTAGAGTAGGCTAAAGACTGCGACTGTTCAGGAAGAATCAATGCTCAAAGAAGCGGAATACAGAAGTAATAAGGTGTGAAGAGATATGCTTGAAGTTCTCTAAGACTAAGGTACTGCGGTAAGGAATAGCATACTAAGCAGTTCAGTTGAAGCGAAGTGGACATCTCTAGAAAGGGTAGTAACAGAAGATGGGAAGATAACCATACGTACAAAGAAGGTAGCTGTTAAGAAATCAATGGTAACAGAAGAAATAATTATGTTCAGGGGAATGCAGGAATACAGAGATATAAGTCACGTAGGAATAAAATAAACAGGAAGTGCTGAGAAGCTAAGGCGAAATGACTGTATGGCAAATGTGAAGAAATCGAAAAAGAAATAATCGTCAGAAGGACTGACCATGCATGTAAAAAAGTCAAGTCAACCTTTGATCAAATTAAAACCAAGGGTTGTAACATCACGAGTGCAATAATAATTCCACTATTAAATGCAAAGCAGAGAGGGGATAGGAGGAAAGAGTGCATTGAAGGCACTATGAGTGGGGAGAACCTGTGTGATGACGAGAGAGTAGAAGTCGATATTGAAAAAAATAGGGGATCTACTATTATAATATTATAATTAGAATTTAAAAGAGCTTTGGAAGACAAGGTCGAATGAGACAGAAGCGATGATAACATTCAATCAGAATTTCTAAAATCATTGGGGAAAGTGGCAAAAAGAAGCGACTATTCTCGTTGCACGTATATTGTATGAGCCGGCCGCTGGTGGCCGAGCGGTTCTAGGCGTTTCATTCTGGAACCGCGCGACCGCTACGGTGGCAGGTTCGAATCCTGCCTCGGGCAAGGATGTGTGTGATGTCCTTAGGTGGGTTAGGTGCAGGGGACTGATGACCTCAAATGTTAAGTCCCATAGTCCCATAGTGCTCAGAGCCATTTGAGCCATTTGTTTTAATAATATATGAGTCTAGCAATATACCAGCTGACATTCGGCAAAACATCGTCCACACAGTACCGAAGATTGCAGAAACCGACAAATGCTAAAATTATTGCACGATCAGCTTAAAAGCTCATGCATCCACGTTGCTGACAAGAATGACGTAAAGGAGAATGGATAGAAAATTTGGGATGTGGTAGATGACGATCAGTTTGGCTTCAGGAAAAGTAAAGGCGCCAAAGTGGCAGTTCTGACTTTTCGGTTGGTAACAGAATTAACACTAATCAAAAATAAAGACACATTCACACGATTTGTCGACATGAAAGATGTGTTTAACAATGTGAAATGGTGCAGGATGACCGAAACTCTGGAAGAAAGAAAGGGTTACTATATGGAAAGAAGTGTAATATAAAATATGTACAAGTGGAAAATTGGAATAATAGGAGTCGATTATCAAGAAGGAAGTGCTCGGATTGAAAAGTGTAAGACCGAGGTGTAATCTTTTGCCCATATGGTTCAGTCTGTACATCGAAGAAGTAATGACGGACGGCCGCGATGGCCGAGCTGTTCTAGGCCCTTCAGTCTGCAACCGTGCGACTGTTACGGTCGTAGGTTCGAATCCTGCCTCGGGCATGGATGTGTTTGATGTCCTTACGTTAGTTAGGTTTAAGTAGTTCTAAGGGACTGATGACCTCAGATGTTATGTCCCATAGTGCTCAGAGCCATCTGAACCATTTTTAAACCACGTAATGACGGAAATAACGACATGTTCTAGAGTGGAATTAAAATTTAAGGTGAAAGGATTTCAATGATACGATTCGCTGATGACATTGCTACACTCAGTGAAAGTGAAGAAGACTTACAGGATCTCCTGAATGGAATGAACAGTCTAGTAAGTGCAGAACAGTGATGAGAGTAAATAGAAGAACACGAATGTAATAAGAAGTACCAGAAACGAGAACAGCGAGAAACTTAACATCTGATTGGTGATCACGAAGTAGATAAAGTTAAGAAATTCTGTTACCTACGCAGGAAAAAAGCCCATGATGGACGGAGCAAGAACGACATAAAAAACAGGCCAGCATTGGCAAAAAGCGCATTCCTGTCCAAGAGAAGTTTACTAGTATCAAATATAGCCCTTAATTTTAGGATGATTTCCTGAGGATATACGTTTGGAGCACAGAATTGTACGGTAATGGGAAACTTGGACTGTGAGGAAACCGGAACACAGATGATCATTAAGAATCAGGTGGAGGTTCTCTCGAGAGTCGCTGAGGAAAGGAATATATGGCAAACAATCTAAGACGGCTACTCAGATTGTCTCTTAAGTCGTTAATATATTTCAGGAACAGCAGAGGTCTTATAACACTACCTTGGGGAACGGCGGATATTACTTCTGTTTTACTTGATGACTTTCCGTCTATTACTACGAACTGTGACCTCTGTAGCAGGAAATCACGAATCCAGTGCACAACTGAGGCGTTATTCGATAGTCAAGCAGTTTGATTAGCAGACGCTTGTGAGGAACGATGTCGAAAGCCTACTGTAAATCTAAAAATATGGAATCAATTTGACATCCCCTGTCGATAGCACAAATTACACCATGAGTATAAAGAGCTAGTTGTGTTTCACAAGAACGATATTTTCTGAATATGTGCTCACTATGTTTCAATAAATCGTTTTCTTCGAGTTACTTCGCAATGTTCGAACACAGTATATGTTCCAAAACCCGGCCGTAAATCGACGTAATTGAATGGGCCTGTAATTCAGCTGATTACTATTACTTTCCTTTTTAGATATTGGTGCGAATTAAGCAATTTTCCAGTCCTTACGTACGGATCTTTCTGTGTGCTAGTGGTCGTAAGTAATTGGTAAATATGGAGCTATTGTATCAGGATAGTGTGAAAGGAACCTGACTGTTGTATAATCTGGACCGGAGGCCTTGCCTTTATTAAAGTGTTTAAGCTAATTTGTTACACCGACAAAATCTACTTCTATGTTTCACATCTTGGCAGTTCTTCTTGATTTATATTCACGAATATTTACTTCGTCTTCTTTGGTGAAAGAGCTTCGGAAAACCGTGTTTAATAACTCTGCATCAGTGACTTTACTGTTGTTATCGCGCAGTGAAGGTATTGATTGCTTCTTGCCACTGGTGAGCTTTATGTATGACTAGAGTCTCTTTGAGTTTTCTGCCAGATTCAGAGGCAGAATTTCTTTGTGGAAATTATTAAATGCATCTCGCATTGAAGTACGCGTCATATTTCGAACTTCACCAAAACTTGACCAAACTTGGGGATTTTGCGTTGTTTAAAATCTGGCAAGAATATAATAATTCCAATCCCAAAGAAAGCGGGTGTTGACAGATGTGAAAATTACCGAACAATCAGTTTAATAAGCCACAGCTGCAAAATACTAACACGAATTCTTCACAGACGAATGGAAAAACTAGTAGAAGCCGACCTCGGGGAAGATCAGTTTGGCTTCCGTAGAAATACTGGAACACTTGAGGCAATACTGACCTTACGACTTATCTTAGAAGAAAGATTAAGGAAAGGCAAACCTAAGTCTTTAGCATTTGTAGACTTAGAGAAGGCTTTTGACAATGTGGACTGGAATACTCTCTTTCAAATTCTAAAGGTGGCAGGGGTAAAATACAGGGAGCGAAAGGCTATTTACAATTTGTACAGAAACCAGATGGCAGTTATAAGCTTTGAGGGACATGAAAGGGAAGCAGTGGTTGGGAAGGGAGTAAGACAGGGTTGTAGCCTCTCCCCGATGTTATTCAATCTGTATATTGAGCAAGCAGTAAAGGAAACAAAAGAAAAAATCGGAGTAGGTATTAAAATCCATGGAGAAGAAATAAAAACTTTGAGGTTCGCCGATGATATTGTAATTCTGTCAGAAACAGCAAAGAACCTGGAAGAGCAGTTGAACGGAGTGGATGGTGTCTTGAAGGGAGGATATAAGATGAACATCAACAAAAGCAAAACGAGGATAATGGAATGTAGTCGAATTAAGTCGGGTGATGTTGAGGGTATTAGATTAGGGAATGAGACACTTGAAGTAGTAAAGGAGTTTTGCTATTTCGGGAGCAAAATAACTGATGATGGTCGAAGTAGAGAGGATATAAGATGTAGACTGGCAATGGCAAGGAAAGCATTTCAGAAGAAGAGAAATTTGTTAACATCGAGTATAGATTTAAGTGTCAGGAAGTCGTTTCTGAAAGTATTTGTATGGAGTGTAGCCATGTATGGAAGTGAAACATGGACGATAAATAGTTTAGACAATAAGCTTTCGAAATGTGGTGCTACAGAAGAATGCTGAAGATTAGATGGGTGCATCACATAACTAATGAGAAAGTATTGAATAGGATTTGGGAGAAGAGAAGTTTGTGGCACAACTTGACCAGAAGAAGGGATCGGTTGGTAGGACATGTTCTGAGGCATCAAGGGATCACCAATTTAGTATTGGAGGGCAGCGTGGAGGGTAAAAATCGTAGGGGGAGACCAAGCGATGAATACACTAAGCACATTCAGAAGGATGTAGGTTGCAGTAGGTACTGGGAGATGAAGAAGCTCGCACAGGATAGAGTAGCATGGAGAGCTGCATCAAACCAGTCTCGGGACTGAAGACCACAACAACAACAACAAAATTTGGCATGCTTTTTCGTTGCTTCTGCAACAGCGATATGACCAGTTTTGTGTGACATAGGGGATCCGCACCATCACTTGTTAATTTATGTGGTATATATCTCTCAATTACTGTCGATACTACCTCTTTGAAATCATTCCACATCTATTTTACTCTTCCATGATCAGGTTGGAAGAAGACTGACTTTTAAAATGGCGTTAAGAGAATTTTATCGGCTTTTCTTAAATAGATATGCTTTGCGTTTGTTTTTGATGGTTGTAGGTATTACGGTATTCAGCCTAGCATCAACTGCCTTGCGGTCGCTAATCCCTGTATTCGTCAAGATACTCAGTATTTGTCCTGCATTGTTTGTTGCTAAGAACTCAAAAATGCTTTCGCAACCATTTACGCTTCGAACGGCCTCATGAACTAATTGTTAAAAACAATTTTCTGAGAAAGCATTCAGTTAAATTTCGGATGACGTTTTACGCCTGCCGCCGGCTTTAAACGCATGATTGTTCCAGCATATCGAGGGTAGACTGAAGTAACCACCGACTATAATTGTATGAGTGGGGTACCTATTTGAGATGAGACTTAAGTAATCTCTGAATTGTACATTAACTATAGCTTCCGAGTCAGTTGATCGGTAAAATGATCGAATTAATAATTTAGTCCGATTGTCAAGTATTACCTCTACCCATACTGTTTCGCAGGAACCATCTACTTCAATTTTACCACAAGGTAAACTACTTCTGATGGCAATAAATACTTCACCACCAACTGTATTTAATATATTCTTTCTGAACACTGTTAGGCCGTTTCAAACAAATTCTGCTGAACTTATTTCCGGCTTTATACAGCTTTCTATATCTATAATTATTTGAGCTTCAGTGCTTTCTATTAGGACTTGGAGCTCTGGTTCTTTCCCAACACACCTACGACAGTTTGCTACCACAATACCGATCGTTTCTAGAAATACCTTACTGTGCTTTACTTGCCCTGTCTAGACGCACGCGCTTTCTGTGGTTCCCTGAGACCCTCTAACCTAAAATAACCGTCCAGTCCCTCCCATACAACTCCCGCTACCGTTGAAGCCGATTCCTGTTCGTAGTGGACCCCTGACCAATTAAGCGGAACCCGGTAGCTCACCACCCGATGGCTCCAGTCAAGGAATCTACAGTCTCACGGTCACAGAACTGCCTGAGCCTCTGATTCAGAACCCTCCACTCGGCTCTGCACCAAAGACCACAGTCGCTCTTATCGCCGATGCTGCAGATGGTGTGCTTCGCCTTAATCTGGCAAGCAAGACTGGCAGTCCTTACTATTTCCGCTAGCCGCCCGAAACCAGAGAGAATCTCCTCCAGTCCAAAGCGACACACATCATTGGTACCTACATTAGCTACCGCCTCCAGTTGGCTGCACCCTGTACTCTTCATGGCATACGGAAGCACTCTTTCCACATCCGGAATGACTCCCCCCGGTATGCACACCGGATTCCTTCCAATCCTTGGCAGCCATATTTCCAAGGGGCCCCATTACACGCCTAACGTTGGAGCGCCCAGCTACCAGCAAACCCACCCTCTGTGAATGCCCAGATTTTGCGTGCCGGGGAGCTTCTTCTGGAACAGGGTGGACGACTGCATCTGGTTTAGAGACTTAGTCAGCCACAGATGACGCAAAAACCCGTTCGTCAAACGAACTGGGCAGGCCCTATGATCGGCCCCTCGGAAAGTCTTTCGCTGTCTGCCACACTTTCGAATGATCACCCACTCGACTACGGGTGAGGGGTGAACCTCAGTGCAGGCAGTAGCCGGGGAGGTCACAGCAGTGGACCGATAGGGTGACTCATGGGACGTGCTCGACGTCCCTCGCATTCCCGCTTCCGATCCCGCACAGTGATGCCCCATGGCAGCAGCCTCAAACTCTTTGATGAAAGCCAACACAGCCTGGAGCTGTGAGAGAAGTGTCAAGAACTCAGCTCGCATCTGTACACAACAGTCACAGTACCTATCCATTACCAAAGTCGCTCCTGCTTGAAGTTCGTAAAAATATGTAATAAACGAAAGGTATGCTCGCCTTAATAGCAGCAGGAGCTTACGGTACCCTCTCACTGACGGTCTAACCGAGACTGTTCTAACAAAAACCAACAAAAGCCTGTACGATACGAGGTTCGATACAAGGGCGGTTACTCACGCTACCCTGTTATTAAAATAAAAGTTTGTGCCTAGTAAGCACTCAAACACGCAACAAATTACAAAAATAAACCAGTAACTAAACATGTATCTGTAAATATAAGTCGCTCCTGTTGGAAGCTCGTAATAATACAAAAAACTGTGGTTGCACTATTCTACAGTACCAGCATATCAACCTGTGTGATATCGAAGGTCTGAGAGCATCATAAAACAAGTGAAGAATAGTATGCTCAGCAAGCATGAGAACCTAGTTGGAAGTCAGGGAGGATCCTAATTTTCTCGTTTCATGATATGTGGTTACGTTAACCTGTTGTTAGGCAAGATATATCGCTCGGAGGCGATAAAATTAAATTGCAGATGACAAGTAATACCTGTTATATCAAATGACTTAATAAAGCGTTATCAGATAACGTTTGATAAGAAAAGAATTCTTCTGAAATTGTGGTTTACGTGGGTAAGATATGCAAGCAGCTCATTTCTGAATTTGATACGAGCTACCGTACCAGAACTGGTTTAAGAGTCACTCCAGAGACTTACATTGTTTTACATCTTGGTATCTATAATTCAATGCAATGTAAGTATCCTCACAAATAACTATTATTTTGTTTCGTGCTCGTTGCCTTAGCTTTTGCTTGCATATCCATTAATATCGCCAGCACTGACCCTAACGTCTAGCTGCCCATGATCCAGAACATAATGTTTCTGTAGTATCAGATGATCAGTCTGCGATGGCCCGGAGACATTCCAAATCGTACAAAACCTCGTATTGAATTCATAAAGTAGCTGGTTGCGCATCATATTTACATAAATCGCCTTCTTAAATGACAGTTGCGTTTCGCTATCCACGATGTTTAGAATGAAATCTGTTACTTAATAAATAGTAGACGCAAATACTTCAGTGTTAGAACAATTTGTTGTTGTTCAGTTAGCAAGATCCGTCAGGTCAAGGGAAAAACGAAGAGAGCAGGCTAACGTCTGAGGCTTATTTTGCTGCTCGCAGAGCCCGCACGAGTGAAGTCAATGCGGGCGTCCAGAGCTGTGTGCGTGCTCGGTGTCGTATCGACGGAACATTTTGCGCTTGATTACCATCACTAGTCCATGGGCCGCTACTGCACACCAAAGTCAGCGTGTTAATTATAGTTGTTTAGAAATGCAGATTGACAGTCAGTTTATACATTCATGCAGAGAACTGTGGAAAACCAGTCACCTTAAACAATATCTTCAGCGATGAAGACATGTTCGTTAACTTCCCCAGTGCCTGAATTACCGATAATATGGAACGAAAAAACAAATCTCCTCCCGAACAGGCCTTGGAAGGTCCAACGGTACCGACCGGCCGCCGTGTCATACTCAGACCACCGGCGTCACTGGATGCGGATATCGAGGGGCATGTGGTCAGCACACCGCTCTCCCGGCCGTACGTCAGTTTCCGAGACTGGCGCAGCTACTTCTCAACCAAGTAGCTCCTCAGTTTGCCTCACGAGGGCTGAGTGCACCCCGCTTGCCAACAGCGTTCGGCAAACGGGCTGGTCACCCATCCAAGTGATAGCCCAGCCCGACAGCTCTTAATTTCGCTGATCTGACGGGAACCGCTGTTAGCACCGATAATATGCTGCCTGGGAAATATAAGTATAGCACTCAAAATTGAATAGCAAACGAAATGAAACTTCTCGGGTTCAGACGGTGTGTGATAGTATTTCAGTAATTGCAAAATCGAGTCACGTTAACAGAGAAATTGAGAATATGAGCTCACTTTTATGATGTTGTACTCCTTCGAGCCTGGATATATGGACTGATTGTGTTGAGAAGTGTGTAATACAATCGTTGCACCTTCTCCTCAGGCAAACTGGCTCAGAGCTGTTGGAACTGGTTCTTGATACACTGAATACTGGCAGTGAGACAGTGTTGACGTCACTGTGCTGGTCAAACGCTTGTTCTATTGGGTCAGATACGGGGATTTTGCTCACAATGGGAGAATCTCAGCTGCACGTAGGCAGTTTGTGGAGACACGGGCCGTGAGTAGACGAGCTTTGTAGAAAACGGGGCCGCGCGGTGTTAGCCGAGCGGTCTGAGGCGCTGCAGTCATGGACTGTGCGTCTAGTCCCGGCGGAGGTTCGAGTCCTCCCTCGGGCATGGGTGTGTGTGTTTGTCCTTAGGATAATTTAGGTTCAGTAGTGTGTAAGCTTAGGGAGTGATGACCCTAAGCAGTTAAGTCCCATAAGATTTCACACACATCCCGTCTCCTCACGCCGTGACGGCAGGAGTAACACCGCTGTGCCTCCACAAAACAATGGAAGACCGAGTCCTCTTCCCAGGTCACCATAATCTAGGTGTATTTTTAGGCATGTAGTATGTTATTCCATCGATAATCGGGTGTGTTGTTCTCAGCTCAGTCAATGGGCTTGTTGATAATCCAGCTACGTTGAGGGTCGCGTTGCCCACCCCCACCCCCTACCCCTATTAGAAAAATATGGCCTTGGTTTTGGGTTCCGTGTAACCATAATACGTCGTTCTCGTATGTAGTCCCTAAAGTTCAATAAATGTTAAGGTCTAGAGTGACGTAAATTTTGCATCACGTGCCCTCGGATCCACGTGACTACGTTGGTTTTTCTGCGCTGGAAAAATTACAGTTCACCCGAAAAAAGGAGAGGTCTAGTTGCGATATGTTCTGGGATCACCCTAGACAGCACGACAAAATTTGCCGCACCAATCGCCATACGTCTTCTGCCGCGTATCATCTGAAACGGTGCTCGTTCGTGTCTTGAACCCGGTAGTCTGCGCATACAGGTGAGACCGTCATGTTTATCGGGTGATCTGTTTACCGGTGACTATGTTGTACCATGTTGACTGGACTTATGTATCCAGTGTAACCACATGTATCGTCCGCCACACGATCTTCCAACTGATGTATGGGTTCTTGGCCTCCACCACGTTTGATGGACGCCTCTGTTGGAGGACACGATACATCTTCCGCACCATCGCCTGCTTCGTCGGTGGTACTGCGATATGGACATAACTGTGTTCGAGGTATAAGTGACCGAAAGTGGGGATATGTCTTGCGTCGCTAGTGGTGGTGTAAGGGAGGGTGGAGCTAAGGAAACCAGCAGCAAACCCGTCAGACTCTCCGGTCAGTGGCGCCATAGTGCGATGTGCGAGCTCCCTCGTAGACGTGGACGAGGCCAAGACTTTCCATGTCTGGGGGAAGGGTCAGCGGTTCATAACTGACTTCGAAGAGCACACCTGTAGTGACGTAGGCTCCGAATGCCGCTAATACATGTCGAGCCATCAGTAACTGCATTGGAAGTACACGTGTTATGTATGGATGGCGTGACGCTAGGTAAATATTGACGAATCGTTACCCTTGGAGAATGTCCAGGTTCCGATGACGAAGGGTGGAAATCTGGACCCGAACTTGTTGTATTTATTGGCGATAAGTAAGGGCCGCAGTGCTCCGTATGTCGTCGTGAAACTTTGCTCCGAGACATTTGGTAGTACCACCAAGCTATATTGGGTTGGCACATGCTGGGGTCAACGCATCTCCTATGCTCATGGCGACCGATTTGGTGACGTTGAGACAGCTGCCTGAAGCCACACAGTCTGTGGCGCCACGTAAGGGGATTCCGGTGCGGCGCTGACGAAGGCCACAGAGGAGCGGTCCCAGTGCCAGAGCGTAGAGTGAGATCGACAGCGGCAGCCTTGACTTACCGATCCTGAAAGCGGGACTGCGTGAGACTCCAGTTGACGAGCTCCTTCAGGGTCGCCCCTCGGAGAAGGCGCATCACAACATCGATGAGCTGCTGTAGATGATGCATATGTCGGATAACGGCCATCAGGTACACGTGATCGACTCGATCCAAAGCTTGGCAAATATCTATTGATGCCTGCCCTCTCGGAATGCTCTCTAGGTTGCCGTATCGACACAGTGCTTTGTGGGTATTATTGATACCCATAGTGAAGCCCGATCTGGTGAGATGACGTGAGGCAGGGTCTGTCGTATATGGTTTTCTAATAGTCTAGTGACGGTTGTGTACTGTCGGTAATCATGCATCTGAGCGCCACCTGTCGCTTTGTGTACCGGTATAATCGTTCCTTCTACGAAGGCTGTGGGAAGTGACACCACGGGGGACATAAGCTCCTGATAGATGTCCGTCAACTTGGGGGCCAGTAAATATTGAAAATCTCTATAAAACTCCAAACTGAGCCTATCGGTGTCAGGAGACTTGTTCAAAGCTCCTTTACCTATGATTTCGATAACTTCGTCCTCCGTATTTTCGTTCAATAATTCATTTTGTAAGTATTGTGGAACAGTGCCATAAACCAATCGTGAGACTCCTGTCACTGTCGTCGGGTCGGAACATTGAGCAAAATTAAGTCGTGCGTAATCGTCGATGAAGGCTGCACTAGTTCTGCGTTGTGTGGTGTGGCTACATTCGTCTGCAGTGCCGATGGCCTGTATCGGCGCCCGTGTTCGCACTTTACGGTATCGAATACGTGGTACTTGGTGGACCGTTCCGTTGCTAGTCTGTCATTCGTTTGCGCACGGACGATCGTGCTTTCGGCACACATGTGCGACGATCTGTGCCTTCGCATGCTGTACTGACATTTGTCGTTCCGGCGTGGGTGGCAAGGATGTACATTCTCAAAGGACGGTGAAATAAAAATCGAGGTTGCGTCGCCTCCAAGCAGCGGTCTCACGACCGAACGTAATCAACGTTCTTCGTAGGGCTGGTGCACTTTCACCACGATCTGATCGATTTAGGATACGTTGGGAGGCGGTGGACGCACGAACTCCACGTGACCTCAATGGAGCGCCGAGAATCCGGAGAAGCGAGATGAGCGAGGTTTAACTTCCAGGTATGTCGGCTGCACCACACCCTTTCGTGACGAAGCGTGACAACACATATTCTTGATCAGAAAAGGCTACGACCACAACTCCGTGTCGCTCACTATTGCCGCGAGAGAATGGGAGACGTAAATCCTATCTATGTGAGTAGACGAGGCCGGACCGTGTGACCAAGCAGTTCTAGGCGCTTTAGTCCCGAACCGCGTGACCGCTACGGTCGTAGGTTCGAATCCTGCCTCGCGCACTGAAGTGTGTGATGTCCTTAGGTTAGTTAGGTTTAAGTAGTTCTACGTTCTGGGGGACTGATGACCTCAGATGTTAAGTCCCATAGTCCTTAGAGCCATTTGAACCATTTTTTGAGTAGACAAGTGACTCGTGAAATGAGTAAATACCTTTCGATTCCCTTGGACTTGTCCCCATGTATCTACCGTCTGGAGATAGCTGATGAGTGTCCTACGTTCGGGCAGTGGTGAATGGCCTGGCAGCTGAACTTTGGCTGCTTGCGTGCTATTGAAATCGCCCCCTATAACTAAGTCATCGTACCTGCCCTGAAAACAAGTTGCTACTATTTCTGCGAAGAAGAGTGATCGGTCGCGATGGCGATTTGTTCCGGTAGGGGCGTACACGTTGATAAACTGAACACATAGCGCCGGTACAGCCATTCCTCTAGCATCGGTGAGATATCGCACTTCGTCCGCCACAAGGTACTCGCTGAGGAGAACTGTGACACCGCTGTTAGTTGGCGAAACGTGTGAAACATGAGCCATATGACCATACATACACGAGAAATCGTCCATTAAGACCTCTTCCTGTAGCAGCAACAACTTCGTACGTGTTCGAATATGTTAACGTTGATGGTCGCAGAATGACAGGTCTATAGCTTGTTTCCTACAATGGGGGCCAGCGTCAGATTCCCGTTAAATGCTGGTGTCCGTGATCTGCAGGGCGCGCCGCGCCTTCATCTGATGCTACTCAGGAGGGGCTGAGGCGTGTGAGGAGACATCCCTTTCCTCATCCACCGTAAAATCGTCTTCAATGACGTCCGCCGAAGATCCGTACGTTAACCGTGGTTGGAGTAGGACACTTGCGATGTGAGTGACCAAGGGTCTATTCGCAGTTCATCTGGCTGTGTGCCTGAGGCAGGCGCTGGTCTTCTGTTTGCCTGGGAGAGCGAAAATGACTATGTCGACGTCAGGGAAAGCAACAGGCCAGGGTGACCCACTGTCACCCTGAAGCAATCGTCTGAGGGTGTGCGACGTAGCTTGCTATGTTTCCTTGGCCACCTCTGTTTTCAGATGTGACTTTCAATCTTCGAAAAAGTGTATGGTTGCCACACCACATTCCCCTCAGTGAGAAAAGTGGAGGTCGGTAGAATATTGTCGAGTTCCGTTCTTCTTTCCGAATCTTCCTGTGGAGTCGACGGGTGACCTCCTTCAATCACTGTTGTATCAGTAATGGTGTTAATCAATCGTGGAAATGCTACGGGCGTGCAGTTTAATGTTTCCTGTCTTCCAAGTGGTCTTCCATCTGCCATGATGGTCTATTGTGTCACCCCAGCATAGTGGAGGTGGATGGCCGTTACCAAAATGGGTGGCGCCATGTCACCTAATAGCTTCGGGGGGTTAGCCGAGCGGTGTATGGCGCTGCAGTCATGGACTGTGCGGCTGGTCCCGGCGGAGGTTCGAGTTCTCCCTCGAGCATGGATGTGTGTGTTTGTTCTTAGGATAATTTAGGTTAAGTAGTGTGTAAGCTTAGGGACAGATGGCCTTAACAGCTAAGTCCTATGAGATCTCACCCACATTTGAACATTTTTTTCACCTAACCGGATTTGTGTAACGTTGAATACGAGCCAAATGTATATGATCCTCTTGTCCATAACCAGAACAAGTATGAGGCTGTCTGTCGTACATCTTTATTGTTCAACATCCACCTATGCCTAGATGGGATGGCACTCCTTTTTTTGTTAATTCAGGCAATTTGAATGGGAATTCATGGACTCGCAGTGTGTTATAGGAAGTGTTAGCCGATGGTAGGAGGTTTTTACATACATCTTCTGCAAACAGTTTTGCTGTTTAATGATGGGAAACGCAATAACAACTTTTAAGTAACAACAGAGAGGAATTTTGTGAACCCTAATCCTTCGTGATCAGTGGTAACTGCCCCAGTGTGACCACTGAAGTGTTGGAACATCTCCTCACAACAGCGTGACATAACTCGACATCGACCATCTTCACGTAGACGATGCTACTTGTGACGGGCAGGTGAATATTGGCGATGTGCTGTGGTGCCATTTGAACTTAATCATGGATGAGGCATTCGAATTCAAACACTTGTGATCTTGTGTGGTCAAGCAGGAAGCTGATGTTGAAGGTAGCTTTTCTGTAGAGATAAGCCATAATGCTTGTGTGTCAACGGACGCGAGCACTAGCTAAATCGAGGAATAAACAAGGTACATGCGCTCGCGACTCTGCGGACGGGACGCAAACAAGACGTCCTTGCTGCTCTCCTGCCGATTGCCGACTGACCTCTTTGTCCACAGTGAGATGAGTTATACATTACGGCACTGAGCGCCTGCTCAGTGCGTTATCACTGCTGAGTGCCTTGTACACAGAAAGTCAGCACACAGATTTTATTGTGCTTTGAGTCATAGCTCACGGCTGATAATCGACAATCTAGTTATTATATACAGACCCATTTGCAAAAGTTCTGCAATTCCTTAGTTTACAGGGAGTTTAATTACATTGCAGGGAGCAGAGTCACGAATGTCCGCCATTGCACAAAATCGTATTTCTAAATGGATAGATCATAAATGTATCAACTTTAGCAAGGTTTCCACAACCAGCGTTTAGAGAACTCCTTTCTATTGTTACTAAAAAGTTGTACTGGCATTTTTAATCACTAAACAGCTAATCTGTTTGCAGAAAAAGTGTGTAGAAACCTCATAGCTTCGGGTAACACTCCCTATAACACACGTATAGCTACGTGTTACTAATAGTCTGTGATGTCACAAGAGCTTCAGCCAATAACAGAGTGTTTCCGCTCACGTGATCAAATCTTGATGTTAAATGATTTTCAAGCTATAATAACAAAAAATAATACACATTTTTTTAAAATATTGAATATAAATGCTGTTTTGAATGTTATAATTAATCAGAATAAAAAAATCCAAATCATATTTTTAACATAGCAAAACAACATATTGTATTGTAGTCACTGATACCAAAGAGAGATTCTAGGGTAATGGTACACCAGTGTCCCGTAAGTGATTCTTGATAATACGGCATTATAAAATATTACAATTGTCGGGTTCAGCTCATAGGACACCCAGGGACCAAACAACTGTCGAAAGTATATTAAGTGAACTTCACGTGACATCCATTTTGGCTGCAGTTGATTCTTCGCTGAATTAAACACTATCAGTTAGTCACATTGGCCGCTTCCACCCTCGCCTTTAGAAGCTCAGAAGTAATGTGAACACCGAAAATTAGAAGTTTATGTTCATGAAGTGAGAACTGAATCTTGTGATATAAACCGACCAAAACTCTACCTCCCTGATAAACTACTTGCACAGAATTGCGATTTAGTGTTCACAGAGACCGCATCCGCCAGCTGGACAGTTCGAAGATCTGTATTTCAGCATATTTTGCGAATGCTCACCAAGTGCTCCAACGAACGTCAGTCAATTTAGACAACATATCATTTCCCAATGCCCAACAAACTGACGTGATCAAAGAATAATCTTCATTTATATTTTACGTGCCTCATTATACAGCGATTTTTCATTGCCATAGCAGTAACAAGACAGAAGACGGTTGTCCTTAGACTGCTTAATGAATACGTGATGAAATGGACGTAGTGGGTTAGGAATTGGGTAAACGTCCTAATCTAATTCTCTCCCCTATCACTCTCCATCTTCCCCTCCTCCCTTCTTCGACTATCTCCTCCTCTTTCCGCCCCCTCTCTCTACATCTTCTCCTCCCCCCTCTCTCTTCATTTTCTGCTGTCCCCCCTCTATCTCCTCCTTCTCATTTTCTATGTCCATTTTCTCCTACCCCTCTGTCCATCCCCTCTTTCCCCATTTCTCTCACACTTTTAGTTCATTATTATTGCGAATTCAGATCCTGAAGTGGTATTATATATAAGTTTTCATCACCCCAGTTCCCAGAACTCCTGAAGATATACGTTGACTGTGGATATTTGTATCACAGACACAGAAGGGCAGGTACAGCGGCTTCATTGGGAAGATTTTACTGTCACTCGCGCACAATGCCACATTTCCTTCGCGAAGTGAGAGTTTGTGTTTAAGCGTACCTGATAATTGTGGATGACTGTAGTCGGCGTGTGTGGTGTGGAGTCATCAACATGTTGAATGATTATGAGAGAAGGGAGAGGCGGAAATCAAGTGCCAGCACTTAGCGTACTCCTCTCGAATAGTACCAAGGATGTCGCCCTGCTTAACGTCCCCACTTTTAGCGTAACAGTTGCCATTGTACAAAACAGCTTGCAGCCAGAAAAATTAACTTCACCTACTTGTAGAACAAGGTGGCTGCTAACAGATCTCAGTAATAAATTAAATATTATAACTTGGATACATAGGGGAAGAGTTAGCGCTCAAATTCTATTTCTATAATGTTCCACTATGTACCTAATTGTTTATCGACTCCACGCTAGGTGGATAACAGCTCGTTAAATGCTGCAAATTTCTATTTGATGCTCTAATTGTATTTTATAAAGTCGTAGTTACTCAGTGTTCACATTATGATCTGACAAATTGTCATAAGCACTTGATAATTTGAGAACCGGTGAATTAGAAATACCTAAATCTGACAAAACAGGTCTGGCGTATACTCTTATTCTGTGAGCTGCAGCTTTGGCCCGGATGTTGAGACTCCCGCAATCGTCTGATATTCGTAAAATGGGGACAATAGAAATATATAAATAAATAAATAAATAAATAAATAAATAAATATATATATATATATATATATATATATATATATATATATATATATCCCGCCATGAACCATGGACCTTGCCGTTGGTGGGGAGGCTTGCGTGCCTCAGCGATACCGATGGCCGTACCGTAGGTGGAACCACAACGAAGGGGTATCTGTTGAGAGGCCAGACAAACATGTGGTTCCTGAAGAGGGGCAGCAGCCTTTTCAGTAGTTGCAGGGGCAACAGTCTGGATGATTGACTGATCTGGCCTTGTAACATTAACCAAAACGGCCTTGCTGTGCTGGTACTGCGAACGGCTGAAAGCAAGGGGAAACTACAGCCGTAATTTTTCCCGAGGACATGCAGCTTTACTGTATGATTAAATGATGATGGCGTCCACTTGGGTAAAATATTCCGGAGGTAAAATAGTCCCCCATTCGGATCTCCGGGCAAGGACTACTCAAGAGAACGTCATTATCAGGAGAAAGAAAACTGGCATTCTACGGATCGGAGCGTGGAATGTCAGATCCCTTAATCGGGCAGGCAGGTTAGAAAATTTAAAAATGGAAATGGATAGGCTAAAGTCAGATATAGTGGGATTTAGTGAAGTTCGGTGGCAGGAGGAACAAGACTTTTGGTCAGGTGATTACAGGGTTATAAATACAAAATAAAATAGGGGTAATGCAGGAGTAGGTTTAATAATGAATAAAAAAATAGGAGTGCGGGTTAGCTACTACAAACAGCATAGTGAACACATTATTGTGGCCAAGATAGACACAAAGCCCATGCCTACTACAGTAGTACAAGTTTATATGCCAACTAGCTCTGCAGATGATGAAGAAATATATGAAATGTATGACGAGATAAAAGAAATTATTCAGGTAGTGAAGGGAGACGAAAATTTAATAGTCATGGGTGACTGGAATTCGTCAGTAGGAAAAGGGAGAGAAGGAAACATAGTAGGTGAATATGGATCGGGGGGAAGGAATGAGAGAGGAAGCCGCCTTGTAGAATTTTGCACAGAGCATAACTTAATCATAGCTAACACTTGGTTCAAGAATCATAAAGGAAGGTTGTATACCTGGCAGAATCATGGAGATACTAAAAGATATCAGATAGATTATATAATGGTAAGACAGAGATTTAGGAACCAGGTTTTAAATTGTAAGACATTTCCAGGGGCAGATATGGATTCTGACCACAATCTATTGGTTATGAACTGCAGATTGAAACTGAAGAAACTGCAAAAAGGTGGGAATTGAAGAAGATGGGACCTGGATAAACTGAAAGAACCAGAGGTTGTAGAAAGTTTCAGGGAGAGCATAAGGCAACTATTGACAGGAATGGGGGAAAGAAATACAGTAGAAGAAGAATGGGTAGCTCTGAGGGATGAAGTAGTGAAGGCAGCAGATGATCAAGTAGGTAAAAAGACGAGGGCTAATAGAAATCCTTGGGTAACAGAAGAAATATTGAATTTAATTGATGAAAGGAGAAAATATAAAAATGCAGTAAATGAAGCAGGCAAAAAGGAATACAAACGTCTCAAAAATGATATCGACAGGAAGTGCAAAATGGCTAAGCATGGATGGCTAGAGGACAAATGTAAGGATGTAGAGGCTTCTCTCACTAAGGGTAAGATAGATACTGCCTACAGGAAGATTAAAGAGACCTTTGGAGAGAAGAGAACCACTTGTATGAATATCAAGAGCTCAGATGGCAACCCAGTTCTAAGCAAAGAAGGGAAGACAGAAAGGTGGAAGGAGTATATAGAGGGTTTATACAAGGGTGATGTACTTGAGGACAATATTATGGAAATGGAAGAGGATGTGGCTGAAGACGAAATGGGAGATAAGATACTGCGTGAAGAGTTTGACAGAGCACTGAAAGACCTGAGTCGAAACAAGGCCCCGAGAGTAGACAACATTCCATTAGAACTACTGATGGCCTCGGGAGAGCCAGTCATGACAAAACTCTACCATCTGGTGAGCACGACGTATGAGACAGGCGAAATACCGTCAGACTTCAAGAAGAATATAATAATTCCAATCCCAAAGAAAGCAGGTGTTGACAGATATGAAAATTACCGAACCATCAGTTTAATAAGTCACAGCTGCAAAATACTAACGCGAATTCTTTACAGACGAAT
Source organism: Schistocerca piceifrons (assembly GCF_021461385.2). Taxonomy (NCBI): domain Eukaryota; kingdom Metazoa; phylum Arthropoda; class Insecta; order Orthoptera; family Acrididae; genus Schistocerca; species Schistocerca piceifrons. The sequence goes on along the minus strand of NC_060142.1, from coordinate 685,618,137 downwards.
GGAAAAACTGGTAGAAGCCGACCTCGGGAAAGATCAGTTTGGATTCCGTAGAAATGTTGGAACACGTGAGGCAATACTGACCTTACGACTTATTTTAGAAGAAAGATTAAGAAAAGGCAAACCTACGTTTCTAGCATTTGTAGACTTAGAGAAAGCTTTTGACAATGTTAACTGGAATACTCTCTTTCAAATTCTGAAGGTGGCAGGGGTAAAATACAGGGAGCGAAAGGCTATTTACAACTTGTACAGAAACCAGATGGCAGCTATAAGAGTCGAGGGGCATGAAAGGGAAGCAGTGGTTGGGAAAGGAGTGAGACAGGGTTGTAGCCTTTCCCCGATGTTATTCAATCTGTATATTGAGCTAGCAGTAAAGGAAACAAAAGAAAAATTCGGAGTAGGTATTAAAATTCATGGAGAAGAAGTAAAAACTTTGAGGTTCGCCGATGACATTGTAATTCTGTCAGAGACAGCAAAGGACTTGGAAGAGCAGTTCAACGGAATGGACAGTGTCTTGAAAGGAGGATATAAGATGATCATCAACAAAAGCAAAACGAGGATAATGGAATGTAGTCCAATTAAGTCGGGTGATGCAGAGGGAATTAGATTAGGAAATGAGACACTTAGAGTAGTAAAGGAGTTTTGCTATTTAGGGAGTAAATTAACCGATGATGGTCGAAGTAGAGAGGATATAAAATGTAGACTGGCAATGGCAAGGAAAGCGTTTCTCAAGAAGAGAAACTTGTTAACATCGAGTATAGATTTAAGTGTCAGGAAGTCATTTCTGAAAGTATTTGTATGGAGTGTAGCCATGTATGGAAGTGAAACATGGACGATAACTAGTTTGGACAAGAAGAGAATAGAAGCTTTCGAAATGTGGTGCTACAGAAGAATGCTGAAGATAAGGTGGGTAGATCACGTAACTAATGAGGAGGTATTGAGTAGGATGGGGGAGAAGAGGAGTTTGTGGCACAACTTGACTAGAAGAAGGGATCGGTTGGTAGGACATGTTTTGAGTCATCGAGGGATCACAAATTTAGCACTGGAGGGCACCGTGGAGGGTAAAAATCGTAGAGGGAGACCAAGAGATGAATACACTAAGCAGATTCAGAAGGATCTAGGATGCAGTAGGTACTGGGAGATGAAGAAGCTTGCACAGGATAGAGTAGCATGGAGAGCTGCATAAAACCAGTCTCAGGACTGAAGACAACAAAAACAACATATATATATATATATATATTGTCAGCTTAAATGTCGACTGAGAGTATATGTTCTTCGTGTGTAACTTGTTGACAACTTTACAAGCTGTTGTGTATAATAACACTATCATCAAAAATTTACATTTGCAAGTATGACACAGAACTTTTGTTATCTGCTGTGTGGAAGTAAAAAGCTCCACTCAGTCCTATCTGACCACGGCTGCATCTTCCTTTGACTCGGCAGAAGTGAGAGTCACATCGATATAGTACGCTCAGCGTTAAAACAGTACACAGGCAGTGTATTACATTTCTTCTTATTTAACTGCTTTATGCTTATAATAGTAATTATATCAACATTTTTAAAATGTGTAAGAATATAAAAAATTATAAAACTAAAACGGAAGACGACTCAAGTGAACACTTCCTTTTTTTCCTGAAAATTCATTCCAGCTCTTCCCCTCTCTCTCCTACCCTCTATCACGAGATTAGTTTCGCCAGTTTGCCTTATCTTTCATCGTACTGGGTGCGCTGTATTTCTCCAATGAATTCGGTTTCCATGTACGCATTGTAATCTTCCAGACTTCGCGCATTTATAATGCAACTTGGTGTGTGACGAAGTTACACACTGCCGCTGCATTCCTCTTCTTTTGGTGTCTCAGTCTCTCGGGTGTAAGAAATTCATCAGCAATTGCAGCGTCACATGACTTTTTATCCAACTTGGGCATGCCTAGAGTATGTGTTTCGCGATGTAGTTGCCAATTTCCGCAAGCGTATCTGTTGATCAATGCGATGTGCAGTAGGTGCTTTTTATAGGGAATAAAGTCCAGGATGCAGAGTGCGAGCCAATAAAACTGTATACTGCACTCAGAACACGGTGCTCTCGCCCCTCTGGACGTTCGTCTGTGTAGTTTCTGAGCGTTTTGTAGATGAAGCAGCAGTTTAGATTCCTGCCAACCCATAGCTTCGGATATCGTGACATGTTCCGAAAAAACGCCAAATTTTTGGGTCAAGCAAGATTATAAATGGCATTATTGCCATGGCATTTTCACCAGCAAAATTTAATCTTGCACTTTATAATCAAACTTAAAAAAAACACAAAAACATTTAAACATATATATGTACTACGTGCAAAGCCTGTCGTATGGCTGGATAATATGTGAAGGGATGTTATTACAAAACGATCGGGAAAGCCACAGCTAAAACCAGACAGTATTGCACCGTCATGTTCCCGACCACAGCCTCCCCAACTGCACCGACATCCTCTCGGTAGCAGTAGCGCATTGCTTACCTGAGGAGCCGGGCTTCGATTACGGGCCGGGTCAGAGATTTTCCGTTCGAGAACTGAGTGTTGTGTTTCTCTTACATTCCTAGCGTCAGAAATGGCATTCCTCTTTTGAGGTGGCTGTATGGAAAATAAATTAAATAAAAACCGTTGTGGTTTCCTTCAAAGGTCGGAAAAGCTGTACTTAAACGTTTGACAAACACCATTTTGACGTCACGAGTCGCAAAGCAAATGGCCACCCTTGCGGAAAATTAATGGGCATGTCCACGAGCCTGTTCTCCTACGTTGGAAGCGTGAATATCTCTGTTATTGAGAAATTCAAAAGTTACGATTTCTTAAAGAGTATGTGGGCATATAATAACACCAAAGAAGTGATATTTATTTACAACTCAAGTACACTACAGGCCATTAAAATTGCTACACCTAGAAGAAATGCAGATGATAAACGGGTAATCATCGGACAAATATATTATACTAAACCTGATATGTGATTACATTTTCACTCAACTTGGGTGCATAGATCCTGAGAAGTCAGTACCCATAACATCGGCCTCTGCCCGTAATAACGACCTTGATACGCCTGGGCCTTGAGTCAAAAAGAGCTTGCATGGCGTGTACAGGTACAGCTGCCCATGCAGCTTCAACACGATACCACAGTTCATCAAGAGTAGTGACTGGCGTATTGTGACGAGTCAGTTGCTCGGTCACCATCGACCAGACCTTTTCAATTGGGGAGAGATCTGGAGAATGTGCTGTCCAGGGCAGCAGTCTGACATATTCTGTATCCAGAAAAGCCCGTACAGGACCTGCAACATGCGGTCGTGCATTATCCTGCTGAAATATAGGGTTTCACAGAGATCGAATCAAGATAGAGCCACGGGTCGTAACACTTCTGAAATGTAACGTCCACTGTTCAAAGTGCCGTCAATGCGAACAAGAGGTGACCAAGACGTGTTACCAATGGCACCCCATACCATCACGTCGGGTGATACGCTACTATGGCGATGACGAATACACGCTTCCAATGTGCGTTCACCGTTACGTCGCCAAACACGGATGCGACCATCATAATGCTAGAAACAGAACCTGCATTCATCCGAAAAAATGACGTTTTGCCATTCGTGCACCCGGGTTCGTCGTTGAGTACACAATCGTAGGAGCTCCTGTCTGTGATGCAGCGTCAAGGGTAACCGCAGCCATCGTCTCCGAGCCGATAGTCCATGCTGCTGCAAACGTTGTCGAACTGTTCGTGCAGGTGGTTTTTGTCTTGCAAACGTCCCCTTCTGTTGATGCAGGGATCGAGACGTGGCTGCACGATCCGTTACAGCCATGCAGATAAGATGCCTATCATCTCGACTGCTAGTGATACGAGCCCGTTGGGATCCTGCACGGCGTTCCGTATTACCCCCCTGATCCCATCGATTCCATATTCTGCTAACAGTCATTGGATCTCGACCAACGCGAGCAGCAATGTCGAGATACGATAAATCGCAATCGCGATAGGCTACAAGCCGTCCTTTATCAAAGTCGGAAACGCGATGGTGCGCATCTCTCATCCTTACACGAGGCATCACAACAACGTTCCACCAGGCAACGCCGGTCAACTGCTGTTTGTGTATGAGAAATCGGTTCGAGACTTTCCTCATGTCAGCACGTTGTAGGTGTCGCCACCGGCGCCAACCTTGTGTGAGTGCTCTAAAAAGCTAATCATTTGCACATGACAGCAACTTGTTCCTGCCGGTTAAATTTCGAGTCTGTAGCACGTCATCTTCGTGGTGTAGCAAATTTAACGGCCGGTAGTGTATTACACATTAATACAGAGTACGCGCTACTGGTAAGGCAGTGTAGCATACATGTTTAATGAGAACTAAACTAAGTTAAGAAGCAGTGCGTATCTTCGAGTTCTGTGACTGTGAATCACAATAGAAATAATCTCACAGGTGCAGTACAAATATCAGATTGTATAACGTCAAACAATCAGCTCACAATTGCACTCGATTTACAAAGGTGTGCATTCTGTAAATAAGGAAAATACAGTGTGCAAATTGTGTAGGAGTAACGCATAATACGTGAGAACGATATTGTAATGACTCACGACGACATGAAACAAGCAAATACAACAGCGAGATAGTAACAGAAGCACCGCTAAATAATTCTTTCCCATTGGCTCTGTTCAGGGGCTATGATTTAATTGAACATTCTAAAGAGAAACGAGTGCTATTACATATTAATGTACTGTCTGTGTGAAGAACTTCAGACAAGATCCACAAACTCGTTTGGCTGAAAATTTATGAAGAAAATCTACCGTGCGACAGTCTTGTTCGCGGAACTTTATTCCCCTTTTCATATACTTGTGGATATGTGTCTGATAAGAATGAATTAATCCTCAACGATAGAACCGCTGTATTGTACTGTAACTAATTATATAAATATTTTTTTGGTTTTTATAATGTTGAAGTAGTCATCTGAAAAGCGCAGTATACACTCTACAGATCTGGCTGCAATTCTGCCTTCCTGCTAGCAGTGACTTGGAAAGGGGCTGCTAATGTACGTAAACAATACAGTAGTTTAGGAAATATTTGAAGAAGAAGCTGCATAAATCTTTAAGGTTTTTATCTGTAAGGTCATTTAAGTAGTGTAATGTTGATATTATTCTGCCTCTATTGTTACAGAGTAATGCATGAACAAGCGATGAGAAACAAACAAAGACAACTACCAACTGAGCTCGTTTCCTGTTTACGGCTGTCACCGCGATTATATAAGGGTCTCTCCTGCTTTCTTTGATTATGTTAAGTTCAATTCAGAGTCTTTTAAGATACCCACACGCTACTCTGCCGTGTACTTCTTTGACACCATGTTCTGTCATATTGTGGACACCCAAATCTAATAGACACAGTAGTTCTTAAATCTCTAATACCGTAGTATTCAGCAGTTAATTAATTTCGTAAGCGTTAAGGTATGTCAAATGAAGCCAACAGCTGGTGTAGAATGATACCGCCATCAGAATCCTGATAATATGGCACCCACTATACCATTGACGCATGCACTAACTCGCACAGTAGAGCCCTTCCTTGTTTACTGTTCCAAAGTAATTATGTTATATTCGTACGATCCCAGTCAAATAGCTGAGTAGGTCGTTTCGAATCTAAGCACTTGCGTTCTTCCAAATTCAAAATATCAAATTCGCTGCGACTACTACTCCCTTTCGCTGCAACGTTTATAAGCAGGATGCTTTTCTCCCACTTGATTTTATTTCATGTTCAGCGCTCACAAAACAAGATATTCACATATTAGGAGCTGAAGGAGCACTGTAGATGATTCGAAACCGAGTGATTTGAAATAAGAAACCAGTGAATGGAAGTGATTTTTTTAATTGTCGTTGACAACGTGTACCCTGCAGCAACAACAAGAGCTCGTAGAAGCTTTTTCAAATTACGAAAGAAAGTCATGTAAAAATCTTTTGCCTGGTGTGTTTCTTCAAGAAATACAATAAACAGACTCGGAGCTCAACCGCTATTAACATGGTTAAATTTATGTTGCATCATTTTCATTAATCTAATATTTTGTACGGTACGATTCACCTGCCAGTAAGCGGAGACGGTGGTCAACCGTATAAGTAACAACCAAGTTGCTGTAGCGTGAATACAGTGAAGCTGGTGTCATATGGGAGCCCAGATCACACTACGTAGTTGGCACTTTTATCCATGATCTCAAATTACTATAATAATAACTCTGGGAGTCACACCCGAGTGTACTTCGCACCACAGTTAATCACTCCCCTTCCGGTTGTAATCGTAAAAGAAAGTAGGGAAAAACGACTGCCTTTATGACTCTGTTCGAAAAATCTCTCTTATTTAGCTCTTACAGTTGTTTATAGAAGTGTTCAGAATTATTCAGAAAATCCTGATTCTCCTAGTTCTTTAACAGCCTTCATCGAAAAGTCGCCTACCTTCCTGGATTTACATCTAGGCTAACGGAAAATTTTCGTAAACTATCGTACAGACAGAACATGGAAGTACAAAATTCAAAAGCGCGCTCCTGAAGTACTTCTGTGTACAATTCATTGAAATAGATCTGACCATTAGGGCAGGGAAGGGGAATTTTGGGTGGTAAAAACTGTGGAGGAAGATCAAAGCTAGCAGCACTAAGCAGGTCCGTAGCAGGAGGTGAAGAGGTTTACATAGGACAGACTATCGTGGAGATCTGAATAAAACTAGACTGGAAACGAGAAAACCAACAACGCCTAAACTTTTAATATATCTGTCTATGTTTAGCGTTTACTGGACTTCTTAATTTTATTAGAACACGAGTACCATCTGTACACAGATGGATCGCGCTCTTCATTTCACAATATGGCAGCACATTACTATGACTAACAGACACGTCATAGTGTTCGATCCTAGTCCCTCCAGAATCTGCTTACAGCGGTGTCCACTGCAAAATGTCTAACGGCTGAGATAGAGAGACAGCAAACATTCTGACCGACTCCTATCACTAGCGTTGCTCATACGGAATAATTTAGTCAATAATACCATCATTCGCTTGGTGTATCACATAACAGAAGTTGTGAATAATTACAGCGGTTGTTGCACGAAAATCACTACGATATGAGTAAAGAGGCATAATGGCACCAGGGGCAACGAAATTTCCAACGCCGTTGTTAAGAATGTTATCCACCAGGGAACTACGACGTACGAACGTGTTCCGTACAGGCCTTTTTCAAGGCGTACGATGGCAGATCGGAACACTGTAAACAACATCTGGTGAATGTTGTATCAACACAGGGGACCACATTATGCATATATACTACCAAGCTTTCGTGGGCGACCGTACCTTTTGCGTGTAATATAAAAAGTTTCTGGTCACCATATTCCGGCTCCTCTTCAAAATCTGCACTTGTGTCAGGTACAATAATTGTCCGCCCCGATAGCTAAGTGGCCAGCGTAACGGATTGTCGTCCTACGGGCCCCGGTTCGATTCCAGGCTGGGTCGCCGATTTCCTCCGCTCAGGGACTGGGTGTTGTGCTGTCTTCATCATCATTTCATCCCCATCCGGCGAGCAGGTCGCCCAATGTGGCGTCGAATGTGATATGACCTGCACCAAGGCAGCCGGTCCTGCCCCACAAGGGGCTCCCGGCCAATGACACCAAACGCTCATTTCCATTTCTAGGTACAATAATTGACTGCTCTCTATGTAACTGTTGGGACCACTTCGATACCATTTACTAGAGTGCGTAGTATTTCATGAAAAGAACTTCCCACCAGAATGAAGACTAAATTAGTTACACCAAATCAGACGTCGCTATTTAAACTTATAATAACATTTTACCGGCTGAACGCGTTGTGATACACTAGTATGTAGCCAATATGTTTACAACCAATTTAAATATTCTATCGCGTGTGTGGACATAGAGTAATGAGTTTGTGTGTGTGTGTGTGTGTGTGTGTGTGTGTGTGTGTGTGTGTGTGTGTGAGTACCACGTCTTTTACTTACCAAAACAATTGTTACTCATTATCACTTGTAGCATGGCATGTATCGGAAGCTTGCTGAGTGTATTACGTCTGAAGGCCACTAATAAAAAGCAGGTTAAGGAGCATACCAACAACACTATTTTCTAAAATTATTTGTATGTTTCTCCAACCTATCGACATTTGTTTACATGTCGAAGCAACGTTGAGAGTGCTCCAAGGAGGTGTGGTAGGGTCCTAGCAGTTCATGTTGTACATTAATGATTTTGCATACAACATAAACAGTAGCCTCGAATTTTTCGCGGACGATGCTGTTATCCATATTGAAGTATTGCTTATAAAGGAAGCTCCGAAAATACTCATTCAGATTCTGGTAAGATCTCAAAGAGTGGCAAGTTGCTTTAAATATTTAGAAATATGAACCTGTCAGAAGGATGTAGGTTGCACTAGTTACTCAGAGATGAAGAAGCTAGCACAGGATAGAGTAGCATGGAGAGCTGCATCAAAACAGTCTCTCGACTGAAGACAACAATAACAGAACTGTATACTTCAGAAAACGGAAACACATAGTATACTATGCCCATAATATCAATTAATCACCAGTGGAATTGGTCAACTAATACAAATATCTGCCTATAACAATCAGTCGTGATACGAACTGGAACGATCAAAGAGTCTCAGTTATAGGTAAATCAGGTGGCAAACTGCGGTGCCTTTATAGAATCCTAGGGTAAAGCAATCGTTCTAGAAAGGAGATTGGATACAAAACGTCGTGTGACTCATCCTACAATGTTGCTTAAGTATGTGGGACCCATACCAAACAGGAGCAACAGGAGATATTGGAGGGACACAAAGAAGAATGGTCACATGCTTGTTCAACCCATGTGAGCGTCAGGAAGAGAACTGGATTGGTAGATGCCTGAAGATTGAGGCGAATCAACGCGTGAAAATCTATTTAGGAAGTTTCTAGAACCATTTTAAGGGATGTGTCCAGAAATTTACTACAACTCCCTCACGTATCTCTGCTACAGGGTTCGTGAAGACCAGATTAGTCTAATTATTTTTCTCTAAATTCTGCTACCAGTCACTTTTTTATTTTATGTTCAACATAATACGACGCATTTCGAACATGTTCTGTTCATCTTCATGCGTTTATACGTATATACATACAGAGAAATGTTACTTAGGAATAAACAGTCTTAAACTAGATCAATCTAGAACTCTTTGTTCATTGTTTGTTACTGTAGCGGCTGGTGTGGCATTTGGGCAGGGAGGGAAGAGCGGGACAGTGGATGGCTAGAAACAGAAATCAGTGATGATTTCTGTTGGTGTTCTTCCTCGTGGTTGACTATGTATGATATCACAGCCATGTCATCATCTTGCTGCTTCACTTGCATAACTGGAGTAATGGCCCTGCCATCGCTGTGATGCCACACCAGCTGCTACAGTAATAAACAGTGGACAAAGAGTTCTAGATTAACCTAGTTTAAGACTGTTTATTTTTAAGTGACATTTCTCTTTATGTATGTATGTATAAACGAATGAAGATGAACAGAAGACGTTCGAAACGCGTCGTATTATGTCAGATTAAACATAAAACAAAAAAGTGACTGGTAGCAGATATTAGAAGTAAATAATTATCCCACACTGTCACGGTTCACAAACATAGCCATTATGGCCGAGAGTAATTAGGATTAGTCTAATTACAGCACGCACAGAGTCATTTAAACAATCTTCTTTCCGGCGTTCCGTACATGAATGCAGCAAGAGCAATCTCTAATAACTGGTACAATAAAACATACCCTCTACCATGCAGTTCACATTGGTTTGCTGGTTATAGTTCAGATGTAAATATCCCTTACTGTATGCTATTCCCTTAAGTATTTTTAATTCATTTTTGGAAATCTGATTGTGGGAAACGCACATTGTTGGCGAAGCATTACGAACTCCTAAGCTGCAGGTTTGCTGCGTTATAGGAAACTGGGAATTGGTAGGTATTATTGTGTCGGTGAAAGTTACTTTCCTGTATAACCTGTAAATCGTAAACAAACTCTTTGGCATCAAAAAATGGCTCTGAGCACTATGGGACTTAACTTCTGAGGTCATCAGTCCCCTAGAACTTAGAACTACTAAAACCTAACGAACCTAAGGACATCACATACACCTATGCCCGAGGCAGGATTCGAACCTGCGACAGTAGCGGTCGCGCGGTTCCAGACTGTAGCGCCTAGAACCGCTCGGCCACCCCGGCCGGCTCTTTGACATCCTCAGGTCAAGGGTAAGATGTGTGAACCTGATTGAGGCGGGTCCTAAATCCGTTGTGAATTTAGTTATAACGTACTGTGAATTTATACTTTGGAAACAACTGTTTAATTATCTGGTGGTATCTCTCCACAAGCGCAGTACATTATCAGTGAAGCCAGTACAGTATTTCAGAATCTTACCATTAATATTAGCTGCCCAAAGCCTTTGTCTAAGATACACAGGAAAACAACTCCTATAGCCACAGTAATTCTCAGCAGCCTACCACACACAAACATGTAGCCTTCCGCTCCACAACGCACCACTTGATATCTGTACCACACATCAATTAGATTATGCAAATGACTTAAAAATAGTTGAATAGCATACTGTACTGTATAAAGTCCTCCAAAAACTCGTAAAACAGATAGTAGAAATACGAGACGGAACCTATCAGCACTTCAATATCCTCCTGAGAAGGCACTAAATCACACTATGAGAAATGGAGCCCTATGCTACACGTAGATAGGACTTCACATATACTCAGGTACTTGCAGAAAACTAAAATCCAGGAAGTATACGTCAGATTTTTTTTACTACGAGTACAGTTGTCCATATTCTGTTCATCGATGCAGAAAAGATCCCACTTTTAGAACAGAGTGGAATTTATAGGATTTTCCACAATTTTTATGGCTAAGTATATATAAGTGAATTAGTTGGGTTTATAACCTATAACTACTAGACTGAATGTGAAAGGAGTAGGTGTCTGAAAAAGGGAAGATTCCACCAACACTAAATATGCTCTCAAAGAATGTCATTCTTATGATATTAAATGTGATGTACTTCACAGAGAAACAAAACGCAGAACACTAACATTACTCGAGATTTTGGCTATAAGTAATGACCAATCGAAGAATCGAGGCTTAATCCTCAATTATCAAATACAATTATTCATCCAACCTAACATAGCATCATCCGGTTGAAAACTTTGTCACCATAATATGCTTCATACAAACTATATGAATGTTCCACACCCACGTTCCATTGACTCCTTCCTTCTGAGCCCTCCTTTTCTTTTTTGCCTGTTAATTTCACTTACCAACTATTTTGTCAATGTAAAACAGTGGTCTGAGCCAGTACTAACTAGTGTACTATGTGTAGCCCGTACGTTCTCATAATTCTAATCTTTGAGTATAATGTGATACAAGATTTAGTTGTTCCTAGCTTTTCTGTGCATCGTATTGAGCTTGTGCTTTTGTGTAGATGTTTAGTTGTAAAAGGTCACACATGTTTCGAAAAATAGTCTTTGCTCTGCTACATACTCTCGTTGATACTGTGTGGATTACCTGCGTAGACTTGAGTTGTCCGAGGGTGCCCTAGAAAGCCGAAAACGGATCACCAAGAAAAATAAAACAAATGTTATTGTGAAACACCAACTATGTGTATTTGAGATTTTAGTAATGCACATTTATTCACATTGCAAGCAAGTAGTCACTGATCACATCAAACAGAAATCCTGTCCGGGTCATGGTGAGTTCCCCTACACTCAGTTCATAAAGAGTCAACGTGACAGATCGCTAAAAGTAAGGTAAACCATGTAGTTAACACGTTGTTACGATCATTCAGCTGTCAGACACCGCATCAGAGTGTGCAGCTAGCATCAGATAACAGCAGTCACTCACCTCGATTCATCCACTTTTTTTGTTTTGACAATAACTTACTTCTTTCTCTTTCGTTCCACGTGCGTCGAAGTGGAAGTAACTGTACACAGTCTAGCGTAAGTGAGTTGTGAATGATTTAGAAGTGGAGGCAAGCAGGACACCAGGTTGCCTGCTTGCTTGGACGCCAGGTGGAGCTGTTCCCGCACAGACCACACCACGTGCATGCGCGCAGCAATTATCGCAGACCGTTTTAAACCACGTGTGCGCACACAGCGGTTAATTTGCAATTACGGCCCTGTCACGTTCCCACGCCGGCCGCGCCCCAATATGCGATGCGCGGCTGACGTGCGCCAGCTGCAGCCACCAGCCGCTAGGAGCGCCACAGTCGTAGCTCATGTGTAGAGAGTACAAGGGTAGTACGTAGCCGCGGCTTTGCGAAGCAACGGCTTTCAAAAGCTGTTCCAGAATGAGATTTTCACTCTGCAGCGGAGTGTGCGCTGATATGAAACTTCCTGGCAGATCAAAACTGTGTGCCGGACCGAGACTCGAACTCGGGACCTTTGCCTTTCGCGGGCAAGTTCTCTGCCAGCTGAAGTTCATATCAGCGCACACTCCGCTGTAGAGTGAAAATCTCATTCTGGAAACATCCCCCAGGCTGTGGCTAAGCCATGTCTCCGCAACGTCCTTTCTCTCAGGAGTGCTAGTTCTGCAAGGTTCGCAGGAGACCTTCTGTAAAGTTTGGAAGGTGGAAGACGAGGTACTGGCAGAAGTAAAGCTGTGAGTACCGGGCGTGAGTCGTGCTTCGGTAGCTCAGATGGTAGAGCACTTGCCCGCGAAAGGCAAAGTTCCCGAGTTCGAGTCTCGGTCCGGCACACAGTTTTGATGTGCCACGGAGTTTCAGAAGCTGTTAATTTGCTGGAAGGTGGTGACACGCAAGAAAATTCATCTTGCTGTTGTGTCTAGGGCAGCAGCAGTGATGAACGAAATATAATGAGAAATGCTGTCGAAGCACCAGGGTGTGCCAATATGGTTCATCCTAATCCACAAGACTATATTATCTATATGACGTAAATACAAAATGAGGGATAACTTCGGCTCAGTGGTTTTTATTTCCAGTCTAAATGAGATTTGATGCTTTCAGCGTTTGTCTATACCGGTGTCACTGCCAGTCTGGAGCGAAAAGCTCTCCTGCACAGACAACTTCATGGAACAGAGCTACTGAGCCATGCCTTAAGCCGTCGGCACACGGGCCGAGCATCCGAACGTTGAGCGTGCCGAGTTACTGACATCATAGCGTCGAGTAGAAGAGCAATATCTGGCATGTCAGATATTCTGAGTGTGCGTCTGAGCGTTGACCAATGAGATGGCAGAACGCTACCTACGTCACACTGACACCAACTCCCTTCAGTACAAAGTTGTGAGGCGCCATATTGGCATTCATTTGTAGCATATATATATATATATATATATATATATATATATATATATATATATATAGGGTGAGTCACCTAACGTTACCGCTGGATATATTTCGTAAACCACATCAAATACTGACGAATCGATTCCACAGACCGAACGTGAGGAGAGGGGCTAGTGTAATTGGTTAATAAAAACCATAAAAAATGCACGGATGTATGTTTTTTAACACAAACCTACGTTTTTTTAAATGGAACCCCGTTAGTTTTGTTAGCACATCTGAACATATAAACAAATACGTAATCAGTGCCGTTTGTTGCATTGTAAAATGTTAATTACATCCGGAGATATTGACGCTTGAGTACCACTCCTCCGCTGTTCGATCGTGTGTATCGGAGAGCACCGAATTACGTAGGGATCCAAAGGGAACGGTGATGGACCTTAGGTACAGAAGAGACTGGAACAGCACATTACGACCACATGATAACACCTTTTTATTGGTCTTTTTCACTGACGTACATGTACATTACCATGAGGGGTGAGGTACACGTTCGACGGGCGTTTCATAGGACGTGGAGGACGCATAAATTGGCCAGCCGGTTCTCCTGATCCTACACATCTGGACTTCTTTCTGTGGGCTACGTTAAAGGAGAATGTGTACCGTGATGTGCCTCCAACCCCAGAAGATGTGAAACAACGTATTGTGGCAGCCTGCGGCGACATTACACCAGATGTACTGCGGCGTGTACGACACTCATTACGCCAGAGACTGCAATTGTGTGCAGCAAATAATGGCAACCACATTGAACATCAATTGGCCTGACATGTCGGGACACACTCTATTCCACTCCGTAATTGAAAACGGAAAGTGAAAAAGACCAATAAAAAGGTGTTAGCATGTTGACGTAATGTGCTGTTCCAATCTCTTCTGTACCTAAGGTCCATCACCGTTCCCTCTGGATCCCTACGTAATTCGGTGCTCTCCGACACACACGATCGAACAGCGGAGGAGTGGTACTCAAGCGTCAAATTTAGGTTACAATATCTCCGGATGTAATTAACATTTTACAATGCAACAAACGGCACTGATTACGTATTTGTTTATATGTTCAGATATGCTAACAAAACTAACGGGGTTCCATTTTAAAAAAAACGTAGGTTTGTGTTAAAGAACATACATCCGTGCATTTTTTTATGGTTTGTATTAACCAATTACACTAGCCCCTCCTCACGTTCGGTCTGTGGAATCGATAATTGAGAATCACTGGAAAACCCGATGTTAACTGTGTAAATCGTTCCAATTAAATAATGAGAAACATCGTTTTCGTGGCAAGAGAATTATTGCAACTTGAGTATTATTAGAGTAGGCTAGTTAAAGTCAGCGACTCACTGATGATGCACCCAAAACGCATTGTTCTTCGTACAATTTGTTGTAATTAAATTTCAATTGGTAACATATCTACGATTAAGGTTTTCAGAAAGCGATAACACAATATGATTAGAGACAAGTGATGTGCTGTTGGTTTAGTTTGCCAGCACGGTAGCTCAGCGTGTTCGGTCAGAGGGTTAGCAGCCCTCTGTAATAAAAAACTGAATCAACGGCTCAACACTGAACTTGAACGGGTGTCCTTGGACATCTGCACCGACCAAATGCAACGAACAAAATCGAACAAGATGAGAACAACAAAAAAATTGGAAAAAAAGCGTATTGAGTAGCGTTACTGATCTGTATGAAGATGTTTGATGAGGCGATGGTTCGCGTCTTGACACTCCTAATGTTTTTTCCTAACATTCGCGTTTTTATTAGGTTCTGATACTTTATTATTAGTTTAATATAAATATATACTATAATTGTTGATGTTATGTAAATATAAGTCCACCTTTCTTTGAGGGATGACTTTGTTCGATTGGCTTAATCTACAGGACAGCTTGCTCTGTTTGTATAAAGATATTTTGGTCCTTTTTCTTTTACGCTTCGTAAATCACATGTTGCAAATATTCTGCTACCGGGTAGGAACAGTGGTCAAGTAAGACTGACCTTGGGGTTTTACTAAAATGTGGGAATGATGAAACAATGTTTATCTTATGCGGAGAAGTATTCCAAATTTGTACCGCACTGTTTGTAACGGAACTTTTATAAGTCTGTCTCCTTATTGACTGGACATAGTACTTTTCTTTTCGTAGACGATGGAGGAAATACGCGTTTTAATAGGGGTAACGTGGGAATTTTACGCGCGCCCGTAGAGTAAATAGTACGATTTACGAACTAGAAACATCCCTCAACTGCCGCTGGAGTGCTTTGCGGTCGCGTTTACCACGTTGGGGCCCACGTGCAGTATGCACAAGTCGCTTCATTCCTGAGCGTTCAGCAGCACGTTGAACTTGGCACGCTCAACGTTAACGTTCGACAGCACGGTCGTGTGCCGAAGGCTTTACTGTGGGAGTCGTAGACGTTCGTGTCATCGCGCTACTGTCTTCAAGCCAATTACAAACATAGAAACGAAGAGTGGCACTGTATCAGGTGTCCCAAAAATGAACTGCAACGAGTTCCTTCTACCTCTGTTCTTGATTGACCACGTACATTTGTTGGATGTAATTTCAATTTTAGTGTTATTAATAATGATACCGTCAGTCACGGTAGAGGTTGGTTTGCTATTGCCTTTGTACGAAATGATAGCACTGCTCCTGCCGCTGCTGGGTTGGTGAGTTCAGATTCTCGTAGTGTGATTGCTTATCACTTTATTTTGGTGCACCATCAGCAACGTACATATATTAGAACGTGCTTGCCACAGTGAAGTCAAATCAGAATTGTTGGTACTGATGTTAAGATCTTGAAGAATGCAATCATAGTAAAACAGTGTGTTTCTGGTTACATTGTGCACAGTCTTGATTCTGTAAACTGCAGTAAAGCTTACCCATATCATCGGGCCAATGTCCGCCCCCGGTAGCTGAGTGGTCAGCGCGACAGAATGTCAATCCGAAGCGCCCGGGTTTGATTCCCGGCTGGGTCGGAGATTTTCTCTGCTCAGGGACTGGGTGTTGTGTTGTCCTAATGACCATCATTTCATCCCCATCGACGCGCAAATCGCCGAAGTGGCGTCAAATCGAAAGACTTGCACCCGGCGAAAGGTCTACCCGATGGGAGGACCTAGTCACACGACTTCTTTTTTTTTTTGGTCATCAGTCTACTGACTGTTTAGATGCGGCCCGCCACGAATTCCTTTCCTGTGCTAACCTCTTCATCTCAGAGTAGCACTTGCAACCTACGTCCTCAATTATTTGCTTGACGTATTCCAATCTCTGTCTTCCTCTACAGTTTTTGCCCTGTACAGCTCCCACTAGTACCATGGAAGTCATTCCCTCATGTCTTAGCAGATGTCCTATCATCCTGTCCCTTCTCCTTATCAGTGTTTTCCACATATTCCTTTCCCCTCCGATTCTTCGTAGAACCTCCTCATTCCTTACCTTATCAGTCCACCTAATTTTCAACATTCGTCTATAGCACCACATCTCAAATGCTTCGATTCTCTTCTGTTCCGGTTTTCCCACAGTCCATGTTTCACTACCATACAATGCTGTACACCAGACGTACATCCTCAGAAATTTCTTCCTCAAATTAAGGCCGGTATTTGATATTAGTAGACTTCTCTTGGCCAGAAATGCCTTTTTTGCCATAGCGAGTCTCCTTTTGATGTCCTCCTTGCTCCGTCCGTCATTGCTTATTTTACTGCCTAGGTAGCGGAATTCCTTAACTTCATTGACTTCGTGACTTTTTTTTTTATCGGGCCAAATATCCAGCCAGGAGACGTTAGGTGCACACCAGATTGCCAAGACTGCTCCAAGGATTATGAGAAATGGTGAAACTTATTCAATAATGGTACGTCCGAGGGGGCAACGCAGTTTTTAAAGGAATAGCGGTTGAGGAGCAGCTCACCAACACTCTATAAGATCCATATAAAATATCACACATACTGAACTTGCTGGGACATTACAGAGCAATTGCAGCTACATCGCTACTGTTCGCATAAAGAGCATCGTCTATCTAGTGATGGTCTGCAACCACATGGGTTATTGAACATCACAACACTGCATAATCGCTCCATAAATCCTTGCGGACGTAGTCTCTTTCTTTAGACGTGCTTCCTAGTTCCGATGTATAATAGACGGGCCGGTAGATGAAAATCCAAATGCTACAGTTTTTACTAGCGAGAAACAGCATGTTAACAGGTTAATAGCCCTGTCGTGTTCTTGCGACCGTCTACAATTTTCTGGTCTTGCGACTTCTCCTAAATACGTTACAGCGTTATCGATGAACGGTTGCAAGAATTTCAATATTTTACGCGGCACATCGTATTTGCCTCTTCTAGCTTTACTGAATACCAGTAGAACCGACGATGATTTTTTTCAGAAACCAGCTGTCCATGCTCTTCATTTCAGTTAGGTGCTAGCAGCCATTCACTCGTCGTTGTTTCGTAAGAGCGTATATTTAAGGCAACCGGATTTGTGTCCTTATATTGACCTTGCTTGCGCGACTCTTATCCGACTGATGCGAAATTTTAATAAGCATTATCTTTCAGGTGTAGAAAAACTCCTTCCAACTACGTCGCAAAACTCCTTCTTGGTGTTCAGATGTTTTTCGGTCAGTGTATAATTGATGTTCCTTCTGCGATATTGCAGAAACTCTTGGAAAGAATGTAGGCATTGAACATAATGGCTGACAGCGGTGTTCACTGAAGAGTATGTTTCCCAGAGACGTACTTCCAACATTAGTTCATGATACTTACTGCAAGATATCGCATCCGGTCTTAGAAAATGTAATTTTTTTAATGCCAGCGCTGGTTTCGTATGACAAAAACACGACGATGGTCTCCCCTATCGGTGTCCGGAGTCCGGTCTTCTTGCTACGACGGTCATGAGCGTTAATTACCTTTGAAATGGCATGTGGTGTGTTGATGTTGGTCAAGAGCGGCTTTAAGACGACAAAATGGTTCAAATGGCTCTGAACACTATGGGACTTAAAATCTGAGGAGTCCCCTAGAACTTAGAACTACTTAAACATAACGAACCTAAGGACATCACACACATCCATGCCCGAGGCAGGATTCGAACCTGCGACCGTAGCGGTCTCGCGGTTCCAGACTGTAGTGCCTAGAACCGCTCGGCCAACCCGGGCCGGCTCGCAATCTGGACCACTACCTCTGATGATCTCGCTGCAATGTGTAGCTTTCATGAGCAATAAAAAGGCCGGAAATGATGTTTATGTTGAACTCTACTCCAATATTCTGTACAGGTTCCGGAACTCACGGAACCAAGGTGATGCAAAACTTTTTTGATGTGTGTATAAGCGCCTAAACGCTCTATAACGGACTGCAGATAATTTGAAGTTCTGGCGCAAGGGCACAGATGTGTAGAAGTCTCAAATACTGGATGAATATTGTCCGACATTAGAATTATATATTAATACCTTCAGCTGCTGACTGGTGTTGTTATACGAGGTGCATTCAAGATCTAAGGCCTCCAATTTTTTTTCTCCGGACTGGAAAGAGATAGAAACATGTGCATTGTTTTAAAATGGGGCTGTGTTCATTGTCAATACGTCCCAGAGATGGCAGCACCGTATGGCAGATGGAATTTTACCGCCAGCGCCGAGAATGAGAACTGTTTCAAATACTTAAAATGGCGACGTTTTCCTTACTTGAACAGCGTGCAATCATTCGTTTTCTGATTTTGCGTGGTGTGAAACCAATTGAAATTCATCGACAATTGAAGGAGACATGTGGTGATGGAGTTATGGATGTGTGGGTTCTGTGAACACAATCCTGCATGACGACCTGAAAATGCGAAATGTGTCATCCAGGTGGGTGCCACGAATGCTGACGGACGACCACATGGCTGCCCGTGTGGCATGTTGCCAAGCAATGTTGACGCGCAACGACAGCATGAATGGGACTTTCGTTTCGTCGGTTGTGACAATGGATGAGACGTGGAAGTCATTTTTCAATCCAGAAACAAAGCGCCAGTCCGCTCAATGGAAGCACACAGATTCACCGCCACCAAAAAAATTGAGGGTAACCGCCAGCGCTGAAAAAATGATGGTGTCCATGTTCTGGGACACCGAGGGCGTAACCCTTACCCATTGCGATCCAAAGGGCACTACGGTAACAGGTGCATCCTACGAAAATGTTTCGAAGAACAAATTCCTTCCTGCACTGCAACAAAAACGTCCAGGAAAGGCTGCGCCTGTGCTGTTCCACCAAGACAACGCACCCGCACATCGAGCTAACGTTACGCAACAGTTTCTTCGTGATAACAACTTTGAATTGATTCGTCATGCTCCCTACTAACCTGACCTGACTTTTGGATTCTTCCAACAATGAAAGACACTCTCCGTGGCCGCACATTCACCAGCCATGCTGCTATTGCTTCATCGATTTTCCAGTGGTCAAAACAGACTCCTAAAGAAGCCTTCGCCGCTGCCATGGAATCATGGCGTCAGCGTTTTGAAAAATGTGTACGTCTGCAGGGCGATTACGTCGAGAAGTAACGCCAGTTTCATCGATTTCGGGTGAGTAGTTAATTAGAATAAAAATCGGAGGCCTTAGAATTTCAATGCACCTCGTATATCAACGGGGACAGTTAAAAATGTATTCCCCGACCGGGACTCGACCCCGGGATCTCCTGCTTACATAGCAGACGCACTACCCTTTATTTTACTTTTCATTTTTTTTGTTCGGAATTGTTCGTTTCGTTTGGTGTGTGCGGACGTCACATGACATCAGTTCAAGGTGATCGTTCATTCTTTTACGCAGTTTTTTTTTTTTTTTTTTACAGAGGACAATCGGCCCTCTGACCTAGCACGCTGAGCTACTTTGCCGGCGCTCTGAGCCACCGACGGCACAGAGGACAGCGCGACTGCAGGGACTATCTCGCGCACGCCTCCCGTGGGACCCACATTCCCACCTTGTATGTCCACACACTACATTCGTAGTGTCCGTACCCAACAGACGCATTACTCGTGGAAGATATTAATATCAAGTCCCGTAAGAGTTCGGGCAATATGTGTGCATCCGCACAGAAGAAGAAGGTCATGGCCGGTATTGCCAGAAACTATGTAGTGTTGTGGCTATGGTGTCTGTTCTTTTGAACATGTCCGAAAGAACAGACACCACATCCATATCACTATATAGAATATCGTCCGGGTATTTGCGCGCCTTCAGGTACGCTGCCTCAAGACGTCTGTAACCGCACTAACTAAGTGTGTTAAGCCTGTAGTAGAAGCTTGTAATTCCGTAAAAAGTTGTTTACGAGAGCATCTTTTTCAAAATTCGGTCAAAAATTATGTGAAATACTGTAAACTAATTTTCGTTTCTCCTGGGAAACGTTAAATACGCAATCAGCAACTGCGATCGGGTTGTAGTGCCCCGGATAGTCGCTTAATACAGGCGAAGACACAATTTAAAGTCCTATTGCATGGCTGACAATAAATCAGGGGAATAAGTAAGATCCGTGAGAAGTATTTGGTAGTAGCTGCCTAAAAGCATCATGTGGAGGAACGAAGACGTAGAGTTATTTGTAGGAATAGTAGTTGTGTGTTACACAATACCGTGTATTCGCACGCAGGAGGTAGGCTGTGTACGAAGCAAGTTGGTCCTTGTTAATCGACCACAGTATTAATGCACCTCGAAACAAGGGTGCTTCAGTCGTCTTATCGTGATTTTTTATTGTGATATTTCACCAGGACTCGTTGATAGAATTGATAGTAAATGAGCGACTGCCTTGAAATCACAGTGCGATGTACCTCTATTAATAAATAAATGTACTTGTTTACTGACATCGCCGCGTGTTTCCGATAACGGACACGGGAGGCCAAGTGCAATAATATCGTGGTCAGGTTGTAGCCTGTAATGGTACTTGAATTATGTAGCCATTACGGCTCCTCACATCAGCCTATCGATTCCACCAATATTCTACTGTGTTTCTGCAAAATAGTTAACATATTTCTGTGACGACATTCAGATTTGATTTCATTAATGTAGAGGTACTTCGATACATCGATATGTATATATTGCAATGATATTATTCTTATTGTATTCTTTCTTTTGTTACTGTGATCTTTGACGTACTTGTAATTCTGATTTTTGGGCGCGTAAGCGGTTATTAGAGAGTCAAGCTTTGGTCGTCATGTTAAAAAAGACGCAAATTGTAGTTAGTTTATGAAATGTGAACTTTAACAGTGAGGAAGATATTTTAAGTATGTTTTATATTGTGAAGTGATGTTTTGGAACGAGTTACGTGATATTGCAACAAAAGTAACAAAAAAGAAGTGTAACTTAAATTCGGAGTGCTGATTACTTTTTTTACATCAACATTGTGCTAACTTGCAAAAGTTTAATCTTCAAGAATGGTTTATGAAACACATCTATAAAACTTTTAATATCGCGGAAAAACGCCTAGGTCTCTTTACATCCGAGCTTGTAATCATCACTACCTAGATTTTCGACGATTGAGCGATGAGTACACAACGAGACCAGCGTGTGAAACACGAAAAGATGAGTGCCTAGTTTATCCATTATTTCATGAAATGACTATATTAACTGTGCTCTATGACACCTGCCACGTAATATAACTTTGTTGTTGCCCGAAAATGCAATATTTAACAGCGTGAGCAACACTACAATCATAATTAATTTTTGACCTTTGTTGTGGTAGGGTTGTCAGAAGCCGTACAGTCTGCCGCTGGTAGCGACGAGGACTTCGGCCGGAACGACCACCATTCGGTAGGGGAGGTGTGTCTGACAGAAACGGCACAAGAGAGCATAACTCGTGTGATTCATAAGGTACATCTAGTGAGTCTGCAAACTATCATATTAACAGGTCATGTCACTGTGATCGGTAACTCGACAAATACAGGCGTTAAAAGGCAGCATTGTCACACTAAAGTACCGAATCAGAAATAAACGGCTCTGAGCACTATGGCACTTAACATCTCAGGTATTCAGTTCCCTAGAACTTAGAACTACTTAAACCTAACTAACGTAAAGACATCACACACATCCATAACCGAGGCAGAATTCAAACCTGCGACCGTAGCGGTCGCGCGGTTCCACACTGAAGCGCCTAAAACCGCTCGGCCACAGCGGCCGGCCGAGATAGAAAGAATAACATAAACGAAGGACAAACTGAAGCAAAACAAGTGAGGACCCGCACATCTACGTGTACATCTACATTTATACTCGGCTAGCCACCCAACGGTGTGTGGCGGAGGGCACTTTACGTGCCACTGTCATTACCTCCCTTTTCTGTTCCAGTCGCGTATGGTTCGCGGGAAGAACGACTGTCTGAAAGCCTCCGTGCGCGCTCGAATCTCTCTAATTTTACATTCGTGTACTCCTTGGGAGGTATAAGTAGGGGGAAGCAATATATTCGATACCTCATCCAGAAACGCACCCTCTCGAAACCTGGCGAAAAAGCTACACCCCGATGCACAGCGCCTCACTTGCAGAGTCTTCCACTTGAGTTTGCTAAACATCTCCGTAACTCTATCACGGTTACCAAATAACCCTGTGACGAAACGCGCCGCTCTTCTTTGGATCTTCTCTACCTCCTCCGTCAACCCGATCTGGTACGGATCCCACACTGATGAGCAATACTCAAGTATAGGTCGAACGAGTGTTTTGTAAGCCACCTCCTTTGTTGTTGGACTACATTTTCTAAGCACTCTCCCAATGAATCTCAACCTGGTACGCGCCTTACCAACAATTAATTTTATATGATCATTCCACTTCAAATCGTTCCGCACGCATACTCCCAGATATTTTACAGAAGTAACTGCTACCAGTGTTTGTTCCGCTATCATATAATCACACAATAAAGGATTCGGCAGACATCAAGCCGATAATCAAGTTCCTCCCACACTCGGCGCAGCATGTCCCCATCAATGAGTTCGAAAGCATCGTTAATGCGAGCTCTCATAATTGTATGCAATCTATCCTTTCTAAACACCGTCTGTGCCTTTGTAAAAATTTCGGCAGAATTTATCTCTGGCTTCAGCCAGCTTTCTGTACCTATAACGATTTCAGCTTCGGTGCTTTCTATCAGCGCTTGAAGTTCCGGTGCTTTACCATTGCAGCTTCGACAGTTTACAATTACAATAGCGATTGCT
Source organism: Schistocerca piceifrons (assembly GCF_021461385.2). Taxonomy (NCBI): domain Eukaryota; kingdom Metazoa; phylum Arthropoda; class Insecta; order Orthoptera; family Acrididae; genus Schistocerca; species Schistocerca piceifrons. Next base: position 685,594,710 of record NC_060142.1, on the reverse strand, counting down.
GCTTGGTCCCCGCATGTCCTGACTTTGCCCCGCACCCTTTGAGGCTGTTGCCCTTTCTGTACTTGCCCGAGGCCATTTAACCTAAAAAACCGCCCAGTCCACGCTACACAACCCCTGCTACCTGTGTAGCCGCTTGCTGCGTGTAGTGGACTCCTGAACTATCCAGCGGAAACCGAAACCCCACCACCCTATGGCGCAAGTCGAGGAATCTGCAGCCCACATGGTCGCAGAACCGTCTCAGCCTCTGATTCAGACCCTCCACTCGGCTCTGTACCAAAGGTCCGCAGTCAGTCCTGTCGACGATGCTGCGGATGGTGAGCTCTGCTTTCATCCCGCTAGCGAGACTGGCAGTCTTCACCAAATCAGATAGCCGCCGGAAGCCAGAGAGGATTTCCTCTGATCCATAGCGACACACGTCATTGGTGCCGACATGAGCGACGACCTGCAGATTGGTGCACCCGGTACCCTTCATGGCATCCAGAAGGACCCTTTCCACATCTCTAATGACTCCCCCCGGTATGCATGGTTTTCTTCCCCTCTCTTGCTGCCATATCCCTAAGGGGGCCCATTACGCACCTGACGTTGGAGCTCCCAACTACCAGTAAGCCCACCTTCTGCGACTGCCCGGATCTTGCAGACTGAGGGGCAACCTCTGGAACAGGACAAGCAGCCATGTCCAGCCGAAGATCAGTATCAGCCTGAGACAGAGCCTGAAACCGGTTTGTCAGACAAACTGGAGAGGCCTTCGGTTCAGCCCTCCGGAATATCTTTCGCCCCCTGCCACACCTCGAGACGACCTCCCACTCTACCACAGGTGAGGGATCAGCCTCAATGTGGGCAGTATCCCGGGCAGCCACAGTCGTAGTCCGATCGGGGGATGCGTGGGACGAGCTGGCCGTCCCCGAACAACCCCCATCCGGACCCCCCACAGTGATGCCCATTGGCAACAGCCTCAAGCTGTGTGACTGAAGCCAACACTGCCTGTAGCTGGGAGCGAAGGGATGCCAACTCATCCTGCTTCCGAACACAGCTGTTGCAGTCCCTATCCATGCTAAAAACTGTTGTGCAAAGAACGTCTGAACTAATCTACAGAGAGCACAAACAATTCGACACAAAATTTAGACGGTTATTAAAATACAAGGTTGCCTAATAAATGCAGTAATGCTGTTGCTTGCGCACTGCTGACGCACTGCTCGGCGGCGGAAGGAGACTACGCGATTTTACACTATTCAGGTACTAAAACGCGATGCTACAACTCTCAAAAACTATAACAAGCCCGAAATTTATGAATTAAACAATGCAAGTACCAAAAACACGCAAAGAAATTAAGAATCAAACTATGTAACAAATAAGTGAGCTAAGAGTATACGACTTGCTGCTTATCCAACGGCGGCAGGGACGTAGACCTCATAAAATAAGGAGTGGGCAAGAAGTGTAGTATAGGAGACAACGTCATGTATTGCCGCCTCGGAATGGCAAACGTACTAAATATATTCTTTCTTGTGAAAAGTCACGGAGTGACAAAAGCATGAAATCAAACAAACCAAGATAATAGTCGTATCTGCGATGCAGCAAAATCAAAGAAAATATAGCCTTCATTGTTAACACTCATTGTGTAAAGTGTGATACTATTAACACTTTCTTCTGTTCGAATCCTAGGAGGAATAAGATGCAAAATACACTCCTGGAAATGGAAAAAAGAACACATTGACACCGCTGTGTCAGACCCACCATACTTGCTCCGGACACTGCGAGAGGGCTGTACAAGCAATGATCACACGCACGGGCGGTGGTCTAGCGGTTCTGGCGCTGCAGTCCGGAACCGCGGGACTGCTACGGTCGCAGGTTCGAATCCTGCCTCAGGCGTGGGTGTGTGTGATGTCCTTAGGTTAGTTAGGTTTAAGTAGTTCTAAGTTCTAGGGGACTTATGACCTAAGATGTTGAGTTCCATAGTGCTCAGAGCCATTTGAACCAGCCACACGCACGGCACAGCGGACACACCAGGAACCGCGGTGTTGGCCGTCGAATGGCGCTAGCTGCGCAGCATTTGTGCACCGCCGCCGTCAGTGTCAGCCAGTTTCCCGTGGCATACGGAGCTCCATCGCGGTCTTTAACACTGGTAGCATGCCGCGACAGCGTGGACGTGAACCGTATGTGCAGTTGACGGACTTTGAGCGAGGGCGTATAGTGGGCATGCGGGAGGCCGGGTGGACGTACCGCCGAATTGCTCAACACGTGGGGCGTGAGGTCTCCACAGTACATAGATGTTGTCGCCAGTGGTCGGCGGAAGGTGCACGTGCCCGTCGACCTGGGACCGGACCGCAGCGACGCACGGATGCACGCCAAGACCGTAGGATCCTACGCAGTGCCGTAGGGGACCGCACCGCCAATTCCCAGCAAATTAGGGACACTGTTGCTCCTGGGGTATCGACGAGGACCATTCGCAACCGTCTCCTTGAAGCTGTGCTACGGTCCCGCACACCGCTAGGCCGTCTTCCTCTCACGCCCCAACATCGTGCAGCCCGCCTCCAGTGGTGTCGCGACAGGCGTGAATGGAGGGACGAATGGAGACGTGTCGTCTTCAGCGATGAGAGTCGCTTCTGCCTTGGTGCCAATGATGGTCGTATGCGTGTTTGGCGCCGTGGAGGTGAGCGCCACAATCAGGACTGCATACGACCGAGGCACACAGGGCCAACACCCGACATCATGGTGTGGGGAGCGATCTCCTACACTGGCCGTACACCACTGGTGATCGTCGAAGGGACACTGAATAGTGCACGGTACATCCAAACCGTCATCGAACCAATCGTTCTACCATTCCTAGACCGGCAAGGGAACTTGCTGTTCCAACAGGACAATGCACGTCCGCATGTATCCCGTGCCACCCAACGTGCTCTAGAAGGTGTAAGTCAACTACCCTGGCCAGCAAGATCTCCGGATCTGTCCCCCATTGAGCATGTTTGGGACTGGATGAAGCGTCGTCTCACGCGGTCTGCACGTCCAGCACGAACGCTGGTCCAACTGAGGCGCCAGGTGGAAATGGCATGGCAAGCCGTTCCACAGGACTACATCCAGCATCTCTACGATCGTCTCCATGGGAGAATAGCAGCCTGCATTGCTGCGAAAGGTGGATATACACTGTACTAGTGCCGACATTGTGCATGCTCTGTTGCCTGTGTCTATGTGCCTGTGGTTCTGTCAGTGTGATCATGTGATGTATCTGACCCCAGGAATGTGTCAATAAAGTTTCCCCTTCCTGGGACAATGAATTCACGGTGATCTTATTTCAATTTCCAGGAGTGTATTAATTACGTTGATGGAAAGGTCTGTGATGTAATAATTTGTATTCGTTACCTGAGAATATAATTATTGTTCGTTAACAAAAAATAACTGATTTTATTTAATGTTCATATATGTGTAATGCAGCTTACCACCGAGTTACTGCGATTATCAGTGTTGCAGATGTACGTTAATAGTTCGCAGCCATTGCTGCAACATTTTCTAATTCGACGTGAGGCTGGGAGTGGCACCCACATATTCGTTAAAACCTGGCTTCATTAATCAAGAGAAGTAAAATGTGCAAGCCACAAAAGCATGATGATGATACTCTTCTGCTGGTAACTGCACAACTCTTATAAGGACATAAGAGCAAAAGTTCGCCTGTTTCCTGAAATTGTTAGAACATTTCTAGCGCCTACTTGTACTTATTTCTCTACTATGTTCCATTTAAATGGGTAATGCGTTCGATAAAACATCAATAGCGGGCATTCAAGCCCACCTTGGGAATAGCATCTGCGCCAGTAGCCTCGCCCCATGTCTTCACCTCGGCTATTGACATATGGTAAAACAACGCCAAATAGCCTTCAGTTAGTTCCGCAATATGATATATCCTAGTTATCTTTTACAGTATATACAGGGTTATTACAAATGATTGAAGCGATTTCACAGCTCTACAATAACTTTATTATTTGAGATATTTTCACAATGCTTTGCACACACACATACAAAAACTTAAACAGTTTCTTTAGGCATTCACAAATGTTCGATTTGTGCCCCTTTAGTGATTCTACATCTACATCTACATTTATACTCCGCAAGCCACCCAACGGTGTGTGGCGGAGGGCACTTTACCTGCCGCTGTCATTACCTCCCTTTCCTGTTCCAGTCGCGTATGGTTCGCGAGAAGAACGACTGTCTGAAAGCCTCCGTGCGCGCTCTAATCTCTCTAATTTTGCATTCGTGATCTCCTCGGGAGGTATAAGTAGGGGGAAGCAATATATTCGATACCTCATCCAGAAACGCACCCTCTCGAAACCTGGCGAGCAAGCTACACCGCGATGCAGAGCGCCTCTCTTGCAGAGTCTGCCACTTGAGTTTATTAAACATCTCCGTAACGCTATCACGGTTACCAAATAACCCTGTGACGAAACGCGCCGCTCTTCTTTGGATCTTCTCTATCTCCTCCGTCAAACCGATCTAGTACGGATCCCACACTGATGAGCAATACTCAAGTATAGGTCGAACGAGTGTTTTGTAAGCCACCTCCTTTGTTGTTGGACTACATTTTCTAAGCACTCTCCCAATGAATCTCAACCTGGTACGCGCCTTACCAACAATTAATTTTATATGATCATTCCACTTCAAATCGTTCCGCACGCATACTCCCAGATATTTTACAGAAGTAACTGCTACCAGTGTTTGTTCCGCTATCATATAATCATACAATAAAGGATTCGGCAGACATCAAGCCGATAATCAAGTTCCTCCCACACTCGGCGCAGCATGTACCCATCAATGAGTTCGAAAGCATCGTTAATGCGAGCTCTCAGTTCCGGCGCGTTTCTTAGTAGAGGAGGTTTAAACACTGAATTTTTCACATGACCCCACAGAAAGAAATCGCATGGGGTTAAGTCGGGAGAGCGTGGAGGCCATGACATGAATTACTGATCATGATCTCCACCACGACCGATCCATCGGTTTTCCAATCTCTTGTTTAAGAAATGCCGAACATCATGATGGAAGTGCGGTGGAGCACCCTCCTGTTGAAAGATGAAGTCGGCACTGTCGGTCTCCAGTTGTGGCATGAGCCAATTTTCCAGTATGTCCAGATACACGTGTCCTGTAACGTTTTTTTCACAGAAGAAAAAGGGGCCGTAAACTTTAAACCGTGAGATTGCACAAAACACGGTAACTTTTGGTGAATTGCGAATTTGCTGCACGAATGCGTGAGGATTCTCTACCGCCCAGATTCGCACATTGTGTCTGTTCAATTCACTATTAAGAAAAAATGTTGCTTCATCACTGAAAACAAGTTTTGCACTGAACGCATCCTCTTCAATGAGCTGTTGCAACCGCGCCGAAAATTCAAAGCGTTTGACTTTGTCATCGGGTGTCAGGGCTTGTAGCAATTGTAAACGGTTAGGCCTCTGCTTTAGCCTTTTTCGTAAGATTTTCCAAACCGTAAGCTGTGGTACGTTTAGCTCCCTGCTTGCATTATTCGTCGACTTCCGCGGGCTACGCGTGAAACTTGCCCGCACGCGTTCAACCGCCCGTTTCTTCGCTCACTGCAGGCCGACCCGTTGACATATCCTTACAGAGGCATCCAGAAGCTTTAAACTGCGCGTACCATCGCCGAATGGAGTTAGCAGTTGGTGGATCTTTGTTGAACTTCGTCCTAAAGTGTCGTTGCACTGTTATGACTGACCGATGTGAGTGCATTTGAAGCACGACATACGCTTTATCGGCTCCTGTCGCCATTTTGTCTCACTGTGCTCTCGAGCGCTCTGGCGGCAGAAACCTGAAGTGCGGCTTCAGCCGAACAAAACTTTATGAGTTTTTCTACGTATCTGTAGTGTGTCGTGACCATATGCCAATGAATGGAGCTACAGTGAATTTATGAAATCGCTTCAATCATTTGTAATAGCCCTGTATAAAAGGGAAACATTATCAGAAACCCCGAAAAGTTCTTGAACAGTTTACTTTACATTTGTACATCAAACTGTAACAAACGTTCACAATGATATTAGATACACATTTCTTGAATACTTCTTGAGTTATTTACTTACACTTTACACATGGTACTGTTAGGAAGAACACAAGTAAATAAGTGAAACATTATTAGCAAATCCCTCTAGAGGTTCTTGAGCGAAGTATTCGAAGTACTTACCCGACAATCAGACAGATGCAGGCTATATACACTGAAGCGCCAAAGGAACTGGTATATCCATGCACATTCAAACACAGAGATATGTAAACAGGCAGAATACGGCGTTCCGGTCGGAAGCGCCTATATAAACCAACAAGTGTCTGGCGCAGTTGTTAGATCGGTTACTGTTGCTACAACGGCAAGTCATCAAGATTTAAATGAGTTTGAACGTGACGTCATAGTCGTCGGACGAGCGATGGAACACAGTATCTCCGAGGTAGTGGTGAAGTGAGGATTTTCCCGTACGGACGTTTCACGAGAGTACCGTGAATATCAGGAATTCAGTAAAACATCCGATCTCCGATATCACTGATGCTGGGAAAAGGTCCTGCATGAACGGAACCAGCGACGACTGAAGATAGTCGTTCATAGTGACAGAAGTGCAACCCTTCCGAAAATTGCTGCAGATTTCAGTGCTGGGCCATCAACATGTGTCAGCGTGTGAAGCGTTAGACGAAACATCATCGATATGGGCTTTCGGAGCCGAAGGCTTACTCGTGTACCCTTGATGACTGCACGATAGAAAGTTTTACGGCTCGCCTGGGCCCGTCGACACCGACAGTGGACTGTTGATGACTGGAAACATGTTTCCATAGAGCACGAGACTCATTTCTAATAATATCGAGGCGATGGACGTGTGCAGGTATGGAGACAACCTCATGAATCCATGGACCCTGCATGTCAGCAGGAGACTATTCAAGATGGTGGAGGCTCTGTAATGGTGCCGGGCGTGTGCAGTTGGAGTGATAAGGAATACCTGATACTTCTAGATACGATTCTGACTGATGACAGGTACGTAGGTATCCTATTAGATCACCTGCATCCATTCATGCCTATTGTGGATTCCGACGGACTTGGGCAGGGCCACCATGACAATTCGACACCTAACACGTCCGTAATTGCTACAGAGGGGATCCAGGAACACTCTTGTGTGTTTAAAGATGAACATTATTTAGTGTATCTGCGACGCCTTGCAACGTGCTATTCAGAAGAGCTCTCCATCCCCTTGTACTCCTGCGAATTTATGGACAGCCCTGCACGATTCATGGTATCAGTTCCCTCCAACATTACTCCAGACATTAGTCGAGTCCGTGCCACGTCGTACTGTGGCAGTTGTGAGTGCTCGCGGGGGTACTACATGACATTAGGCAAGTATACCACTTTCTTTGGCTCCTCAGTGTATTGTTCTAAACAACTGTGTGCAAGTTTTCTGTTAAAACTTGTTACAAGGAAGAAAATGTACTAGTGTGTGCTGTGAAAATATGTGGCTTCAAATTCTTTCCCACTACTCATACAGATGCAGCAGGAGTGGTGGTGTTTCACATCAAATGTATGATTTAACCATTCATTTTAACGTATTTCACTTCTCAATCAAGAATTCGTTGGTAGTAACAATAAATAAAGCTAAAGGTGAGAAAGAATGGTGAAAAGGTGGTGGATGGGGAGGAGGGAGAGGGAGAAAATGGGTATAGATTGGGGGCAAGAGGAGATCGACACAGGCGGAGGAGGAGGTGGAGATAGACAGAAGGAGAAGGACATTATCAGAGAGAATAGCATGTGTGTTTTCACCTTCTTACTCTTCTGTCCTCACAGATGCAGCAGCAAGGGAGGTGTGTCATAACACACTTACGGTTTACCAATTGCACAAAGGTCAGAGAGAGGGTAGAAGAGGAGATGGACGGAGGAGGAAAGAAGTACGAAATGGTTATAGATTGGAGGAAGAGGAGACAGACAGAGAGAGGGGGACAGGAAGAGGTGGAGATACATAGGTGGAGGAGGAGATGGACAGGGAGAGAGGAAGGAGCTGTAACTGGGTAAAGAGAAGGGGGAAGAGAGGATGGAACGAGAGACGAAGGAGACGGAAATTAAGATGTCTGTCTGATCCCCACATACATTTGGTAACGGCGAATCACTGCCAAGTTCACCAGTAAATAATAATTACAAGGCAGCATTGTGTTGCGGATTGCTCGAAATATAGAAACTGTGTTATCTGTCGCCTGAATAAATCGTCAGGACACATTTTCTGACACAAATCACTACTGCGATTTGCTGGAGGCAGGCAATGTAACAGTACTATAATGCACATATAAGACCAGAGCTATAGAAAAATAAAATGATATGTCAAGAGGACGCGTACGTTCCCGAACGAATGAGAAAATCTCGAATAATACAGAACTGGACGCTTTTGCTTTGTCATCTAGTCGCCTCCCTGACACATTATATTACTTTCTCGCATATGGCGGGAAGCTGGAAAGTTTTTTTTTCCTTTAGTACTGAATTTTATAGTGGGTTATCAGTGGTGCGTAACGTATGTTTTGGGGTGTTCATTCAGATACCCTTAATTCACACGAGTTGTACTCTTCATCACATACAGGAGCTCTTGCATGTTTTATGTGTGTGTATTCGCATTCCCTGCGGTTCAAAACGATTTCCGGATTCCACTCCGGATAACGGATTTGAATAATTTGTTCGACAGGTGCTGAATGAATGAGAGGTGAATATTGCGTTTTGAAATTGTTTGCTGAAATAGAATATTCGAATAACAGATGGTAGAAGCTCAAGAGGTAGTACGATATCCCACGTAAAAGTTAATTTGTGAGTACTTCACTCAGATTTTTATAGTATATCTTGTTTAGAAATCTACGAACCTACGTGTCACAAAGGTCACGACTGTCAGTACTTAGCGTTAGTGAAGATTAGAGAAATTTATAAGCAAATACCGGCCACTTACAGTTGAGCACACATAAAAAGGCAATCCAGAAATTTCTGTGCGACGGAGTTGCTGAAACTTATATGCAATGTATCTATCAATGGCAGAGGCGGGCGACCATTCAGATTTGGTACAACGTTGAATTCTAGGCAGGTCTTGTTCATACAGTTCTTTATTAAGCATTACGCGTTTCAATATTTCAGCATCAGGTTGAAGGTTGAAATCAAACTTTAAAATAAAGCCCATGAAAGTGAGTACAGAGACTTGTCTTGTACTATATTCAGTCTATGTGCCCTGTTTCGTGAGCTTTGTACTAAAGTTTGGTTTTCATATTTAGTCTGATATTTTGTTTGATATTAGTAATAAAGAATTGTGCTACCAAAACATTGCAATACTTCAAATTTGTGCCATGTGTACAATGTAGCGCGACTCCGATGCGGGAGTGGAAGCACCGACGTTTAGGTAAACGATGAGTGTGACATTCGTGGTGGCGGTCGGGATGACCGAGTGGTTCTAGGCGCTACAGTCTGGAACCGCGCGACCGCTACGGTCGCAGGTTAGAATCATGCCTCGGGCAGGAATGTGTGTGATGTCCTTAGGTTAGTTAGGTTTAAGTAGTTCTAAGTTCTAGAGGAGCTCAGAGCCGTTTGAACCTTTGACATTCGTGTCTTTCGGAAATGCATGCGGCAAATGCATAAACGTGAACTGTGCTTACGTTATTACGAAATGCATCAAAACAGCAACAACGTGCTGTTATTCTTTTCGTGGTTGTCGAAAGAGAAACACCGGTAGACACAAATCAGAGAATAAGTAATGTGTATGGTGCACTAGGGATCATCATGCCCTCAGGCCCTTTTAAAAGTGCTTCAATAACTCATGTCTGATGATCATAGTAATGACCCGTTATATTTCAATTACGTACCCAAAATTTGAGCTGCATTACTCAGTTCAAACGTTTTCAATAATCATTCACTTGTGTTAACCAGCTTATTGTGACTATTATTGACGCGTTTCGGGGAGAACCCATCCTCAGATAATCATGAACATCTTGACGATCAGATATGTAAAGAACAGTAACTAACAAACATATGTATGGCAGCTTTTTTTATTGCACAGTGACTTCGCATATCTGGTCACCTAGATGCACATCAAAATCTGAAGATGGGTTCCAGCTAGTGGCTTCTTATTTTGTGGGCAATACGGAAATTTTACAGTAATCGTATTGATTTGCAAAATGGTCGCATTCTCCTGATTGACGTTATGTCATAATTATATGTTATCATATATCTCGTTATCGAACAAACAAGTGGCAGTTTCTTAGTGAAAAATGATCTTAAGTGACTCTCAAGGAATGAAGCGATTTTCGGCATTATTAAGAACACTATATCAAACTTGAAATGTACCGATACGTTACGTTAGAGTCACCTACATGAAATAAATACATAAATAAGTAAATGGAAAAATGTATGTAACTCAATTTGTTTGAATTTAAAATAATATTTTGACGATGACCCATCGTATATAGTTTCTTTCTACATTTCGTATTAACCCACAAGGGTAGCCGAGAGCGCTAATGCACTGCTTCCTGCACTCGGATGGGCGCGCCGCCCCATATCGAATCCACCCGGTGGATTAATGACGTGAGCCGGTACGCCGGCCAGCCTGGATGTGGGTATTAGGCGGTTTTCCACATCCCGCTAGGTGAATACCGGGCTAGTCTCCACGTTCCTCCTCAGTTACACGACTCGCAGCCATTAGAAAACTTTCCCACTATTTCACAGCTTACACAAGTCGTAGATAGCTATGATACACTAATTACGTCCTGGGGTTTTGGGGTAACGACAGGAAGAGCATCTGGCTACCGTCTGCAATTAACACTGCCAAATCCGTAATAACTGAAACCTGCGGGTTTCGCAGGACAGAGTGGATCAGGTTATAGCTATGGAAAGGGGCCATAATCAGTTACTGCCAGCTGCACAGAACATACAAACTTTATTTTATTAGAACACTTAATCATACGAGAGTCACTCCAAAGGAAATGCACCTGGTTTCGCAGGACAGAGCGGATCAGGTTATAGTTACGGAAAGGGGCCATAATCAGTTACTTCCAGCTGCACAGAACATACAAACTTTATTTTATTAGAACACTTAATCATACGAGAGTCACTCCAAAGGAAATGCACCTGGTTTCGCAGGACAGAGCGGATCAGGTTATAGTTACGGAAAGGGGCCAAAATCAGTTACTTCCAGCTGCACAGATCATACAAACTTTATTTTATTAGAACACTTAATCATACGAGAGTCACTCCAAAGGAAATGCACCTGGTTTCGCAGGACAGAGCGGATCAGGTTATGGTTACGGAAAGGGGTCATAATCAGTTACTGCCAGCTGCACAGAACATACAAACTTTATTTTATTAGAACACTTAATCATACGAGAGTCACTCCAAAGGAAATGCACCTGGTGTCGCAGGACAGAGCGGATCAGGTTATAGTTACGGAAAGGGGCCAAAATCAGTTACTGCCAGCTGCACAGAACATACAAACTTTATTTTATTAGAACACTTAATCATACGAGAGTCACTCCAAAGGAAATGCACCAGGTTTTGCAGAACAGAGCGGATCAGGTTATAGTTACAGAAAGGTGCCATAATCAGTTACTGCCAGCTGCACAGAACATACAAACTTTATTTTATTAGAACACTTAATCATACGAGAGTCACTCCAAAGGAAATGCACCTGGTTTCGCAGGACAGAGCGGATCAGGTTATAGTTACGGAAAGGGGCCATAATCAGTTACTTCCAGCTGCACAGAACATACAAACTTTATTTTATTAGAACACTTAATCATACGAGAGTCACTCCAAAGGAAATGCACCTGGTTTCGCAGGACAGAGCGGATCAGGTTATAGTTACGGAAAGGGGCCAAAATCAGTTACTGCCAGCTGCACAGAACATACAAACTTTATTTTATTAGAACACTTAATCATACAAGAGTCACTTCAAAGGAAATGCACACTTTTTTTTAATCCATATTTTATTCCACAAGTATGAAAGTTTTTCAGTGTTTAGATACATCCTTTAGGAACAATATTTTCTTTCTCCACATAATTTCCATCCCTCTCAACTGCCTTACACCATATTGGAACCAGCGCCTGTATTCCCGCACGGTAAAATTCTGGACCAACCTGTTGGAGCCAAAGTTTAGCAGCGTGCACAAGGGAGTCATCATCTTCAAACCTTGTTCCACGAAGAAAGTCTTTCAGTTTCCCAAAGAGATGATAGTCACATGAAGCCAGATCAGGACTGTAAGACGGGTGTTTCAGTGTTGCCCGTCCAAGTTTTGTGATAGCTTCCATGATTTTTTGACTGACATGTGACCGTGCATTGTCGTGCAACAGCATAATATCCTGCTTTTGCCGATGTGGTCGAACACGACTCAGTCGAGCTTGAAGTTTCTTCAGTGTCGTCACATATGCATCAGAATTTATGGTGGTTCCACCTGGCATGATGTCCATTAGCAAGAGTCCTTCGGAATCGAAAAACACCGAAGCCATAACTTTTCCAGCGAGAGGTGTGGTTTTGATTTTTTTTCTTGGGTGAACTTGCATGACGCCACTCCATTGATTGCCTCTTCGTCTCTGGTGAAAAATGATGGAGCCATGTTTCATCACCTGTCACAGTTGTTCCAAGAAATTCATCTCACCCATTCTCATACTGTTCCAAAAGTTCGCTGCATATCGCTTTTCTTGTTCCTTTCTGAGCCACGGTCAACATCCTGGAAACCAACCTGGCAAAAACCTTTATTAACGCCAACACTTTCGGCATTCTGCAAGCACTTACTTCCCCTATCCCAACGTAGCGTGACACTTCGTTCACTGTGACGCGCCCGTCAGCAGTCACTAATTCGTTAATTCTCTGCTCATTGTCTGGAGTGTGTGCAGTACGAGGCCTGCCGCTGCGAGGACAATCCTCAATATTGCCGTGCCCGCTTTCATCACGTAACCTGCTTGCCCACCGACTAACTGTACTGCGATCGACAGTAGCATCTCCATTCACCTTTTCTACCTCTTGTGGATGTTTCCCACTTTCTCGTTTTCACAGAACAGGCATTCTATGACAACACGTTGCTCTTGACGAACGTAAAGAGTAGCAGCGATTTTGAAGACATACTGACGGGAAGAGGTTGAACTAAGTTTGAAAACCAGCGGGAAGGATGTATCTACACATAATAGAACTTTACATGCAGAATGATAACTGTATTTTTACAAAAATAGTGTGCATTTCTTTTGGAGTGACCCTCGTACATGCCCTTAAAAACATTCAAAACAATACGGCTGAAGGCCTTAAGGAATACACACAGCTGAGGGCCTTAGTTACAAAAGTTTCCATAAAAACTCGGTTTAAGCCCACACACTGGAGATAGAAAAACTATGGCTTAAGGCCTGGATAACAAAAATTTCAGACAGAGAAGAAAGTTTTAAAAGTTTTTTTAAACAAGTGAATTTTCAAATTTTAATTTAAGACAGCTGAAGTCCTTATCTAAAAATATTTCACCTAAGGTTCGGCTGAAGGCCACATACTGAACATAGAACAACTCAAGGCTTAAGACCTGGATAATAATGATTTCCAATGTGTAAAATCACTTTTTTTTAAAGAAAAATTTAGTTTAAGCAAGAACCTTAAAGGTTTTAATTTAAGACTCCTGAAGGCCTTAACATAACATTAAAAGAAGCGAAATTAAGAGACGGCTGAAGGCCTCTCACAGTACTTTAGATTAAAAGAAAATCACAATCCAAAACAACAGAACAGTGGTGCTCCAAGGGTCGGCCTGAGGAGGTAACTGTAACATAAGTTTAGGTGAGACAGGCAGCCAAGAATAATATTAAGTAATCAGATGGCAACCAGACCCAGGGACGGCTGAAGGACCGACCAACAACCTAATCAATTCTGCTGCGCCGACCGACGGCACGGCTGCGGAAAGTATCAGCCGAGGACGAAGATACCAGAAGCACTACGTCTTCAAAATTAGCGTCTAACAAGGGAACCTCCCCATCGCACCCCCCTCAGATTTAGTTATAAGTTGGCACAGTGGATAGGTCCTGAATAACTGAACACAGATCAATCGAGAAAACAGGGAGAAATTGTGTGGAACTATGAAAAAATAAGCAAAATATACAAACTCAGTAGTCCATGCTTAAGATATGTAACATTAAGGAAAGAACTACTTCATTAGCGCCGTGGTCCTGTGGTTAGCGTGAGCAGCTGTAGAACCAGAGGTCCTGGGTTCGAATATTCCCCAGGTGAAAATTTTAATTTTTTATTTTCAGACAATTATCAAAGTTTAGGCACACACACACACACACAATCGACATCGTTCTCCAAAATTCCAGGACATGTTCAGATTTGCTTGGACATATGCAGGATTTGACGGTCTACACACAGAAAAATTTGAAAACGTTAAAAACATATGTTTTCACAGAGCACAGGGAAAACTGTGCGACTGTTGTAGTCATTTGTTGCAGTTTATGTGACAAACTCTTATGTTTTCATCACTTTTTTGGGAGTGATTATCACATCCACAAGAAAACCTAACTCGGGCAAGGTAGAAGAATCTTTTTACCTATTCGCCAAGTGTACAAGTTGGGTGGGTCGACAACATATTCCTGTCACGTGACGCACATGCCGTCACCAGTGTCGTATAGAATATATATCAGACGTGTTTTCCTGTGGAGGAATCGGTTGACTTATGACCTTGCGATCAAATGTTTTCGGTTCCCATTGGAGAGGCACGTCCTTTCGTCTACTAATCGCACGGTTTTGCGGTGCGGTCGCAAAACACAGACACTAAACTTATTACAGTGAACAAAGACGTCAATGAACGAACGGACAGATCATAACTGCGAAAATAAAAAAATTAAAATTTTCACTCAAGGGAGGACTTGAACCAAGGATCTCTTGTTCCACTGCTGCTCCCGCTAACCACGGGACCACGGCGCTCCTTATCTCATACCGTCCTCGATGTTGCAGATGTTGCACATAGACTACTCAGTTTGTATATTTTGCTTATTTTTTTCGTAGTTCCACGCAACTTCTTCCTGTTTTCTTGATTGATCTGTGTTCAGTTTTTCAAGGCCTATCCACTGTGCCAACATATAACTAAATGTGAGGTGGGTGCGATGGGGAGGTTCTCTTGTAAGAACAGCCAAGGCCCAGTAACCAATAAAAAATATGAACAACACCAAAGGCTGTAATATTACACCCGGTACGGGCAGCATCAACACGGCGACGAAAAACACACTGCGGAACACCACGCTAATGCCCTCGCCGACTGCCTACTCCAGTACGCGGACAGCATTAACATAACTGCTCGGTGAAAATTACACACTCTAGACACTGTTCCACGAAAATACTTCCACAAGAACTCGAACAATCGTAAAGGCAATCACTGTGGGACACTCAGGAAGAATGACAAGTCGACACACACAGAGAACCCGAGGCAGTCGGCGTCCAAGTATAAATCGTCCAATGAGGCGACCGACCGAACGACCAAACAAGGTCATTCCCACTCAAGTCATGTGTGTCACCAACAGTCGGGCGAGTCTTCGCTGTCCAGACGCCATCCCGACTCAACTCCATGTCCGTTCGGAAATCCGAGACACGGCAGACTGGCTCTGACCCAACCATGCAGAGGTAACACTTGCCTATTGGCCACCCGACGTCTCTGCACAAGGAAGGAACCGACCCCTGTCCGGTAAGATTGAAACGTCCCCTTAGGAAAATTATAAATGACTGTGCTTAAACTGACACACAATATTTTTAGTGCAACGCAATCTGACTTTCAAAAATCCATACAAAAATATGGCCCTGACTAACAATAACCTATACCTTTCATGAATCACTTACCACTCAAACTACGGCAATACAGCGAGTGCCACTACCGCCAGATAAATAAAAGATTCTAACTACTGAATGCACTAACTGCTGATAGGATATATATATATATATATATATATATATATATATATATATTATATATACATTATAGATACATTAAGGAATGGGAAAAAGAATTAAAAAATCAATCCTACCGGAAACCAATCCATCTTGGTAGAACCAAAGACAACGTGGAGATATCTTGTTTAGCATTCGCGGACGACTTGGCCATACTTGCAGATGATGAAGAAATCGCCACCAAACAAAAAGAGATCCTTAAGGAATGCGCGGATAAAGTAGGTTTACAAATTTCGTTTCAAAAGACAGAATTTTTGTGTACGAAATTCCATATACACAGTTTGAACAGAAAATATGGAAAAATAAATAGAGTAAAACATTTTAAATACCTAGGTGAAATTTTGGAGCCAACCGGAGGAGAGAAAGTTGCACAGAAGATCATACAACAGAAAATGAAGAGAGCATATGGTATGACACATGAAATATACAATAAAAAATGCATCTCCTCGAACACAAAAATCAGACACTACTGCGCAGTAATTAAGCCAGCAGCACTATATGCTAGTGAAACGCTCACACTCCACACAAAATGTGATTTAGAAAAAATACTAAAAGAAGAACGCAAAATTATGAGAAAGATTTTAGGTCCAAAATTAACAGAAGAAGGATACCGGATACAATCAAGAAGAACCACAGAAACTATATCAAACCTGGCAGCAGACATAAGAAGGCGAAGATTAAAATTTTATGCACATGTCACTAGACTTCCCCCCACACGACTCACCAACAGAATTCTCACTTACATAGAAAAAGTCAAATCAACAACAGCATGGATTAGCCAAGTAAAATTAATTTACAAAAAGCAAATATTGAACTTAAAGATGCCAAAGATAGAAAAACTTTTAGAAATAAGGTGGAAAAGTGGATTGTATTGTCGGCGAAGGAAGCACTAAAGAGACCAGGAACAAAATGGACAGAAGAAAGAAAAAGAAAACATGGAGAACGAATGAAACAAGTATGGAAGAAACGACGTCAGAAAGCTTTGCGTGATCCTTCTGGGTCCATTCGCGGTAAGTAAGTAAGTATATATATACATATATCTATACAGGGTGAGTCACCTAACATTACCGCTGGATGTATTTCGTAAACCAAATCAAATACTGACGAATCGACTCCACAGACCGAACGTGAAGAGAGGGGCTAGATAATTGGTTACTACAAACCATAAAAATATGCACGGGAGTATGTTTTTTAACACAAACTTACGTTTTTTTAAATGGCACCCCGTTAGTTTTGTTAGCACATCTGAACATATAAACATATACGTAATCAGAGCCGTTTGTTGCATTGTAAAATGTTAATTACACCCGGAGATATTGTAACCTTAAGTTGACGCTTGAGTACCACTCCTCCGCTGTTCGATCGTGTGCATCGGAGGGCACCGAATTACGTAGGGATCCAAAGGGAACGGTGATGGTCCCTAGGTACAGAAGAGACTGGAACAGCACATTACGTCCACATGCTAACTGAAGTGTCGGCAGAAGTGCCAATACCGTGTTGTTTGAGGAAGCCGAAATGCACGCTATAAGCCACGCAGGCTGGCGTGAGGTCTGAAACAGGATACGCAATGAATGCTATAAAGAAAAGTACGTAGCTTCTGGAATACTTAACTTTAATCCACAATTGGTGAACATTGGTCTTGTTACTGTACATGCTTCATTAGATACATAGCAAAGGATAAATGGCGCCTTGCTAGGTCGTAGCAATTGACTTAGCTGAAGGCTATGCTAACTATCGTCTCGGCAAATGAGAGCGTAATTCTCAGTGAACCTTTCCTAGCAACGTCGGCTGTACAACTGGGGCGAGTGCTACTAAGGCTCTATAGACCTGCCGTGTGGCGGCGCTCGGTCTGGATTCACTGATAGTGGCGACACGCGGGTCCGTCGTATACTAATGGACCGCGGCCGATTTAAAAGCTACCACCTAGCAAGTGTGGTGTCTGACGGTGACACCACACTAACACCTTTTTATTGGTCTGTTTCACTGACGCACATGTACATTATAATGAGGGGTGAGGTAAACGTACACACGTGGTTTCCGTTTTCAATTACGCAGTGGAATAGAGTGTGTCCCGACATGTCAGGCCAGTAGATGTTCAATGTGGTGGCCATCATTTGCTGCACAAAATTGCAATCTCTGGCGCAATGAATGTCGTACACGCCGCAGTACAACTGGTGTAATTTCGCCACAGGCTGCCACAATACGTTGTTTCGTATCCTCTGGGGTTGTAGCCACATCACAGTACACATTCTCCTTTAACGTACCCGA
This sequence comes from Schistocerca piceifrons, assembly GCF_021461385.2. NCBI lineage: Eukaryota > Metazoa > Arthropoda > Insecta > Orthoptera > Acrididae > Schistocerca > Schistocerca piceifrons. The sequence continues at coordinate 685,576,513 of NC_060142.1, read as the reverse complement.
CAGAAAGAAGTCCAGAGGTGTAAGATCAGGAGAACGGGCTGGCCAATTTATGCGTCCTCCACGTCCTATGAAACGCCCGTCGAACATCCTGTCAAGGGTCAGCGTAGTGTTAATTGCGGAATGTGCAGGTGCACCATCATGCTGAAATGAAATGAAATGTCGAGTGACGAGGGCCTCCCGTCGGGTAGACCGTTCGCCTGGTGCTAGTCTTTCGAGTTGACGCCACTTCGGCGACTTGCGCGTCGATGGGGATGAAATGATGATGATTAGGACAACACTACACCCAGTCCCTGAGCGGAGAAAATCTCCGACCCAGCCAGGAGTCGAACCCGGGCCCTTTGGATTGACAGTCTGTCGCGCTGACCACTCAGCTACCATCATACTAATACCACATACGTCGACGCGTTTCCAATGGGACATTTTCGAGCAACGTTGGCAGATCATTCTGTAGAAACGCGATGTATGTTGCAGCTATTTGGGCCCCTGCAATGAAGTGAGGACAATGTTTCAAGCGTCAACTTTAGGTTACAATATCTCCTGATGTAATTAACATTTTACAGTGCAACAAACGGCATTGATTACGTATTTGCTTATATGTTCAGATGTGCTAACAAAACTAACGTGGTTCCATTTAAAAAAACGTAGGTTTGTGTTAAAAAACATGCTTCCGTGCATTTTTTTATGGTTTGTATTAAACAATTACACTAGCCCCTCTCCTCACGTTCGGTCTGTGGAATCAGTTCGTCAGTATTTAATGTGGTTAACAAAATATATCCTGCGGTAACGTTAGGTGACTCACCCTATATATATATATATATATATATATATATATATATATATATATATATATATATATCAGTTCATGATGTCCAGTATTACAAACTTACTCTATCTGGCGGACACACGTCCAGATCGTTCACTTTTAAAAATTCTGTCATCTCTCTCCCCACATCCATCACTGCTGGCGGCTCACCCCCAACTGCGCAACGCTATGCGCTGTTCTCATCCAACTGCCCAACACTGCAATAGAGAATATTCCAACAATGGCAACCAGCCATAGACTGCGCACAGCACAGTCAGTGATTTTCATACAGAGCGCTACGTGGCGTTACCAACATAAAAACCTAAACGGCCTACTTACAAGATGACCAACTGACGAGGCCCAGAAACGGTCAAAAGAGCAAATACACGTCGCACAATGAGACGACCGACCGAACGACCAACCAACGGTCGTTCCCGCTTCAGTCTCCTTCCGTCCGACAGTCCATGTGCGTCGCAAGCGGTCGGCGAGTACTGGCTGTCCGTACCTAACTGGCGCTGCGTCCCGACTGAACTCACTGCACACCACGAGCGGTCGCTCCGAAGGTAGTACGACAGTGCTCTTTTCGATAGCGCTGCTGCTTCCTCTCATGGGCAAGCATACGAGAAATTTAGTGACACCAGCAAACCGAATAGGAAATGAGACCGCAGTACCGCAAAGATAAGATGTTAAACAATAAACACTAGTTGCGCGTGGCTCAGTAATAAGGCCGATACCGCTTTGAAACGGGACAAAGGCCCAAAGAAAATGATGATGATATGACAGATTTTGTGCTGTCCGTTATAATTATCCGGGTCGCTTGATGAATTCTGTGTCAATTCCCAACGTTTCGTCCCGTCTGCGGGAGACATCTTCAAGGGGGTCTGTAGCTCGATGGAAAGTCCAACACACCCACTGGCTCGCTACTGAGAGCCGCTAAATTCGGTGTCCGCGCGCTCCCGCGCCGCGGTGTGACGTCACGTGTCTTGAAAACGTCAGTGCAATATGGATCCCGGTGTTAAAGATGATGTGTACCACCCGTCAACTACTGGGTGATGGCAATGGCGATCGACGGCAACGGGCAGCGGCCAATTGCACTGACGTTTTCAAAACACGTGACGTGAAGCCGCGGCGTGGGAGCGCGCGGACACGGAATTTAGCGCCAGTCAGTAGCGAGCCAGTGGGTGTGTAGGACCTTCCATCCACCTACAGACCCCCCTGAAGATGTCTCCCACAGACGGGGACGAAACGTTGGGAATTGACAAAGAATTGATCACCCGACCACGGGATAACAGCCCGGATAATTATAATGGACATGACATTTCCGGCAGTGAAAGTCTACATTATAGTATCAGATTTCGTACTACACAGAATTATTCAGCTGCCTCTGCCTATCAGTTTTATGCAACCTGTAACATATACCATGTGTAAGATTTTCATATTATCTCTGTCACTACATGCAAACTATTAGTCTTACAGAAAAAATTAGCAGGTCGTTTGTGTAGGAAATGTAATGTAGTCAAATTTAACACTGGGTATGCTTTCGCTTGAGGCCATAGTTCTCGAATTATTCGGGAAAAACGTACAAAAGTGATCTACAAACGCGTTTCTTGAATGACTCGAAAAAAGTGGCCTCCAGCGAAAACGTTTAGCAATACATAATTTAGGTACATTACATTTCCTACAAAAAGATCTTGTTATTTTTATTTTATTTTTATTTTATTTAATTTTTTTTGTAGTTTGCACAGAGCGAGTGAGGGAATACGGAAATCTCGCTCGTGACGTTTGAAGGTGTTGCAGATTGCATAAAACCCTGAATCAAATGTATTTGTTTAATCTTTATATCTTCCCATTTAGTCAAAATATATCTGCAGAATTTCTTTTAACGCTCTTACGATAAATGAATAGAGTCGGTGCATGTAAGTTTGTATTTCTGTTTATGAAACGCACCCATTTACTTTTATTTTGGGAACCATTTTTAGTGGTGCGGTAGAATGCTAGAAGCTGTCAGGGAGAATTAGTGGGAGCCATGACGTTAGTTGGAGCCCTCCAGCTGGCGGGCAGCTGGTACGTCGCACAAAGCTGTAAATTATCGGACTGTGGGCGGAACTTGGGAACAATGAGCGCGTTTGTCGGCCCGCGGCGCGCATCAAAGGCTGTGTAACAGAGCAGCGCGGAACTGGGAGCAGCTGCAGCCGCCGCCGCTGCCATTTAGCCGACCTCCCGGCCGAGCTGATCATTTCTCACAACCCCGCAGCGACTTCCATTAGCTGAGTAACATCTCCACTCGTGCGCGCGACAAGCTGTTGCGAGGTCCAATCCACTTTCGCAAAGCGGCACGGGAAAGGTTAGAGTGCGAATCAATGCGAAAGCCAGCACATATAAAAAATAGGAAAAATGTATATATATATATATATATATATATATATATATATATATATATGTTTCTGATGCGTCCAGTTTACATTTACGGTAGTTATACTCTGCTATTGATGGTGACACCTGACAAGTAAACAGAAAGCACAGGCAGTGTTTCACCGACGTCAAAGCGTTTTGATTTCCGAGGTACAGATAGTTAACCTACCGAAATGTCGCAGTCTGATTTTTGTTATTTACTAATTGGAATTTTATATATGAATTACTCCTTACAGAACTTAAAATAGTTATTTTCTATCCTTTGTGCCCTTTTAGTAAATAGGATATTATCTGCTCTGAAACGTGATGAGATAATTCGAACAGAGTGAGCTCTTCCGTAAATGCCAGCTTAGATTCCAGAAACATGGGCCACGCCAAATGCAACAAGCATGTCACCCACATAGGGTACTGCAAGTTATGGATGAAGCCAATAATGTGAATGTAGTCTTTCTTGACTTCCGAAAAGCGTTTAACGCTGTCATAAGATTCTCTTCGATTACCCACTACTCTCGTCAATCTAAGGCCGATTGGCGACCGCCATCTAATTGATTGATTGAGGAGGAAATCTCTTTATTCACCATTACGCGAATACTCAGAAGAAGACAGTCACGTCATAAAAATTTCTTAACATTATTCATTTCGTCACATATCAGAAATTTTATCTCCTGGTAAACCTTCCGGGATGTAAGGTCGTGGTCCATGAAACTCTTCAGCTCCTAACGTTTCGTCCAGAGCTGCGCTGGACATCTTCAGAGGGGTGTTTCTCCTCCGGTGAGTCTTGCCGACTGACGGGTCGGACGTCTGACAGCGACTTATATATCGTAGAAAGTGGGCGCGACCAGAGTTACACGTGATAAGATGAGATAATCTTTGTCAGAGATAAAACTTAACTATCGATCGTAATCTCGTCACGGATAAAACTGTCTAGCAATTCTGTAGTGCTACTGTCCAAATATCACTGAGTTTCATGGTCTCTTCTTTCCGATTAAAAGTATCCCTATGTTTATATATTTCAATTGCTTCTCTACAAAGCCGACGACGAACTATTACCCACGGCTTTGTAGAGAAGCAATTGAAATATATTAACATAGGGATAATTTTAATCGGAAAGAAGAGACCATGAAACTTAGTGATATTTGGACAGTAGCACTACAGAATTGCTAGACAGTTTTATCCGTGACGAGATTACGATCGATAGTTAAGTTTTATCTCTGACAAAGATTATCTCATCTTATCACGTGTAACTCTGGTCGCGCCCACTTTCTACGATATATAAGTCGCTGTCAGACGTCCGACCCGTCAGTCGGCAAGACTCACCGGAGGAGAAAGACCCCTCTGAAGATGTCCAGCGCAGGTCTGGACGAAACGTCAGGAGCTGAAGGGTTTCATGGACCACGACCTTACATCCCGGAAGGTTTACCAGAAGATATCCAGTCGTGAAAGCCTTCATACTATGATCAGACGTTTTACTTACACACTCTACGATAAAAAAGACTCACTACGAGGCAAGTATCTGAATGAGACGGAAATCAATAGATATGATGTACATGTGTAGACAAACAAGTGGTGACTGTTTCAGAAAAATTTGATGACTGATTCAAGAGAAAGAGCTTCACCAGTTTGTGCAACTCGATAACACATTGGTCTGCGTCTGTCCCTCAAGCAAGCATTTAGTCGGCTTGGTACTGATTGACACAGTTCTTCAATGTCCTTCTGAGACGTATCGTGCGAGATTCTGTCCAATTGGCGAGTTGGATCGTCGAAATCCTGAGCTGGTAGGAGGACCCTCCCCATAACCCTCAAAATATTATCAGTTTGAGAGAGATTCGATGACAGTCGCGCTCTATGTGTGTGTGGGCAATATGTTGCTGATAAGTAAGCCCAGGATGAGCATTGGGGCTTGGAATTTCATTCACTGGAGTAGATTTGTTCTCAGTGATCAGTCCCACTTCGAAATGAGCATCGATGACCAGCAAAAAAGTGTTGGAGGCGCCACGTACTGCTATGGGATAACAAGGTGATCGTCATCCGTCACACGGCCTGACCACCAACAGTGATGTTTCAGGGTACCTTTTCTTAGCAGGACTCGTATGGTTGTCATGCACTGCCCCCTTACAGCATACCTGTAAGTCGAAGGTATCCTACTCATCGTTTCGCTGCCCTTCATGGCAACCCATCCTGGGCGTACATTCGAGCAAGGTAACGCCCGCCTGCACATGACGAGAGTTTGTAACGGGACATCCTCCTCTAGCACTACTTTTCCTCACTAGTAGTTGCCGATACCAGTATTATTTTTCGAATTTCGGACAGGTCAATGTTATCTCAGCTGCTTTTCTGAAAACTTTCATGTAATTTAATATACACTTTGTTATCTTTCAAGCTAAAATTTATGAAAAGGAATTACTTTATTTTGATGTTATAATCGTTAAGTACTAGTTCTGAATGTATAGTTAAAATTATTTTTTTAGAAAAATTTGAAATTACGAATTATTTGGCACATTTAAAATTTTTGTTAATAATTACGCAATGTATTACCGTTAACCATATTTATTTCAGGATCCATTTATGAAATAATAATCGAAACTAACAGAAATACGTTTGTCAAGAAAAATTGTAAACCCTTTGGAATATCGTTATTTTCGCTGAGTGACACAGTAAGCAATCAGGTCTCTGTGTGATCAGACGTATTTTTGTATTTTGTGGGAGCAATGTCATTTCAGCTTTGTTAATGCCAAAAATCAAAAATTTTTTTGATATATTAAAATGTGATAAAATACATAAACGTAACAACACAAATTCTGCAGCAACAGTCTTCAAATTTATTCAGATCAATTCAACCATGAGGGCCTGAAATGCGGGAATTTCAGCTTCAAGAAACAGATGCCTAGACAAGGAGAACTGGAGCCAACTCTACGTGGAAAAATAAGTAAACTAGAAAATTTATTGTAATCTTCCCTCCTGTCAGATCTACGTAAAGCACAAATGTGGACAATAGCTGAAAATAGGAAGGAGAGGTAGATTACTGATGTTCCTCAGGTTAATCAAACCATGGAAGTTCCAGTAAAATCGCCTGATCCGTCCCCAATTGAGAACATTGGTACATCATCGGCAGGGACACCCAGTCACACCTTCCAACCTGCCGACCCTGCGCCGATGCAGAACTATGGTACAAGGAGGAGGAGGAGAAGAAGAAGAAGAAGAAGAAGTACCACCACTTATTTGCAGTATGTTCTGTGAAGTTAACGTCCATATGCTAATCCCACCAAGACTGCTGCAACAGCACAGCTCAACCTAATTTACTTTTTAAATCAGTGAAAGCATGAAATTACTGCAAAGCAGGTGTAGAGCAAAGCATGGTTCTGTAGAATTGGGGGTACTAAACGAAACTCGTTTAGCTGTGAAGAGAGCAATGCGTCAAGGCGTCAGTGATTACCGTAACAGGGTGCTGTTGAAAGAGTTCGATATCTGATCACTGCGTCACCTCGCTCGGTTCGAAGGTCGTACTTGTTGCAACAAAGATAAAGTGCGTTTTAGCGCGGAGGTAGCTGCATAAGCAAAAGTAGACAGAGGAGGATGCGCGTTTACAGTTGAGAAAGGCGCGGGGCTGAATACGTCTAGTTGTAGCTGGCTGAGCCAGCGGCACGTCTGCAGAGAAACGTCCGTGAGACGCCGCGGCTGGCCTAGATAAGAGACCTTCGAACTTAATTCCGATACTGCGTGAGGGGGCGAGCTAACGGCCCATCACCTGCAGCTGTTGTTGATAAATGTATAAGGCTCCTTTACCATCCATCTTACAGGCTCTTGCAGCAGCTTTATATGCCAGCACCATTAACTCTCGTTACTAGCAGGCTCTCATTTGCCCAGAAGTAAGTAGAACCGTCTTTATCATTCTGATTTATGGATTCGCTGGGAAATGGTATCAATAAATTTAGACCCATTTCGCAGGAATTTCATGAAAAATGTGTGTGACGTAAAAGTGAACTTGAAACGTGCCCTTTGAAAAAATTAATTAATTACTGTGCTGATAAACCTCTTACATTATTTGATCTTCAAACAGCTGAGCAGAACTGAACGTACTCAAAAATTTCTCTCTTTACTTATTCTGATCAACACTAAACTCACACACAAAATTTTTAGCGCAACGAAATCTGACTTTCAATAATCCCTACAAAAGAATGGCCCTGACTAACATTAACCTATACCTTTCACAAATCACTTACCTCACAAAAATCTTCGTTACTCGAACTACTGCAATACAGCGACCGCCACTATGGCCAGCTAAATGAAAGATTCAAACTACTGAAGGCACTAACTACTGATAGGTATAGTTAGCAAATGAAAGATTTGTATAGAGAACAAGTAATGTATTTACCTTAATAGCGTTCAAAAGTCATAATACATATAGTACTTCATGACATCCAGTCTTACAAATTTGCTGTCTCCGATGGACACACGTCCAGATCATCCGCTCTCAAAACTCCGCCATCTCTCTCGCCGCACCCACCACTGCTGGCGGCTCACCTCCAACTGCGCAACGCTACGCGCTGTTAACAGTCAACTGCCCAACACTACAACAGCTAATATTACAACAATGCTAACCAGCCACAGACTGCACACAGCACAGCCTGTGATTTTCATACAGAGCGCTACGTGGCGTTACCAATATAAAAACCTAAACAGCCTACTTACAAACTATGTTAAGTATAATGAAAACCATTCGATAGAGCGGATAGGAAATTTTGTCTAAGTATACGTCCTTGCGGTCAGAGGAAGACAGTAAAATTATACAATTGCAGTAAATTGCTGAAGTTCTTACGGTAAGGGCATAGAACTATTCTCGCTTGCTACTGACACTAAAGAACTCTCATAAAGAACTGTGTAGAAGGCGAACGTACTTCCTTTTGTTAAGAATACAGTGATAACTTGAGGTTTTTTCTATACTGTTCACAGAAAAAACAATTTTCTGAATGATATGTTTCGGTAAAATATTATTTTATTCGACAATCTCTACAATTTCACAGTCATGGTGGTGCTGAGATTTTCAGTTGGTTTTCTAAAACACATACCAAATCTTACACTACCGAACTACGTAATACGGAACAATTATTTTTAGTCGAACGAATAAAAAGAAAGCTTACATCATGTAGTGCATCAAAAGCAATTACAATGCTTGTAGTTGCATTCATTTGTCAGGTCATACAACAGTGAAGTAAGTAAGGCTTCGCCCTATCACGCATTAACACCAAACACGTGATATGTAGAATTAAAAACTCAATAAGGTAGATTAGATTAGATTGGTACTTGTACCATAGATCATAAAAACGACACTTCGTAAAGATGTGGAACGTGTCAGGTTAATAAAAGGTGTCTATACAAGATATTAAATTACACAAAATACTACATGACACTTAATATTTTTAATTGTTTTGTGGGGGTTGAGGAAATTACCTACTTATTATATCCAAAAATTCATCTACTGAGTAGAAGCAGTAGTCATTAAGAAATTCTTTTAATTTACTTTTATATGTTATATGGCTATCTCTCAGACTTTAGATACTATTAGGTAAGTGACCAAAGACTTTCGTGGCAGCATAATTTATCCCCATCTGAGCCAAAGTTAGATTTAACCTTGGGTAGTGAAGATCATCCTTTCTCCTAGTGTTGTAGCCATGTGCACTGCTGTTTTGTCCAGGCAATCCTACTTTCGTCTGGCCACAACTGTGGGCCCTCTCATTGCTCAGTGAAGTGCACGTCAAACTAGAACACTGGAAGTATTAGTTTACTTCCTTCCATCAACGAATAAAAGATTTACTTATCTCTGTCACCGTTCTTTGCCACAGGAGCACTAGATGATCTGCAACTGTCATGCACTAGCATAGCATCACTTGAAGCACAAATTAACAGTCCTTTCTCTTGAGGCATAATGTTCAACATTAACCCCTACAAATTCATCTGAAACATTAACTACTCGTCGATCCTAGACGATGATGTTGTTGAGATCTCGTACTGGAGCAGAGCTCCTTCTTGATCGACACTGTACTGACCTCGGTGTGAGAGCGCTGCAACGCTGAGAGGGGAGGCGTGGTATTCACGAGTGCCTCTCACATTCCATTGTGGATAGCAGCGAGCCCTCGCTAATATCTGTGGCATTGATTCGTGTTGCCGACTTTGGAGTGGCAACATGCTCTGTGGATGATGCCACAGAGAACATTGCATAATAATATATTTTACCACATTATCGGACGTTACAGCTGTAGACTTGACATGAAGTATCACACTTATTTACGAAAGACATTGTAAAATGTCTGTAATTGCTAGCTCTGGTAATGTGGTAAAATGTTTTATCATATGATTTTTGTCCATCATTGTATAGGAATACAGAAGTGTTAACAATGAAATTAGCCATCGTTGTACAGGAATACAGAGGTGTTAAGAATGAAATTAAGATGAAGTGCCAAATAGCAAAGGAGAGACAGAGGAGAGATGCACTGCTGTAGAAGTAATCATGACAATGGGGAAGATGTTGAAGACTATTGGAAAATCAATTAATTCTTTGAAGGTGTGTAAATATCATGAGCTCAGGAGAGATGTATTAGGAAAATGAAAACTGATGATGGAAGCGAATTTCCGAAGAACTGTCCAATGTAAACTTACTTCATGGCAATGTGACGGGAAAAGAAGATGACGTACTTTGATATAAGATGGATAATATAATGTTACAAAACGAATTTGACAGAGAGTGAAAAAACTAACGATTGAGAGAAACCGATTTTGGGAAATAAGCGTAATGTAGAGAAGCACGGACGAATACTGACACTAAGACAAAGCAGGTAGACTGCAGAAGGCAAACCTATATTTATAACATATTTAGTTTTAGAGAAAGATCGCGAAAAGATTTACAGGAACACATCCTTTAAAATTATAACGTAGCAGTGATAACAAGCGGTGAGCCAAAAGCTATTCACAACTTGTACAGAAAACGGGTTGCATCTACAACTGCCGAATAAATGTGATGGTGCTTGAAGCTCATAGGGAGTAAGACGCAGTTGTACCAAGCACCTCATGTATTCCAATGTGTTAAGCGCGCCACACCAAGGGAAAAATTAACGAAATTTGAAACGAAATTCAGGAAGCAAAAAATTAAGTCAATCAGGTTTTCAGAAGCTTCTGAAACACTTAAGAAACGGTAAAGGATTTGGAAGGTCAGATGAAGAGAATCGATGATGCCTTCGTAAGATCTTATCAGATCAATATAAACACAAGTGAAACAAAGATAAGCAGTTGGATTAAATCGCGTGACTATTGAGGAGAAAGTTGAAAATGAAGCTTTAAAAACAGCTGGTGCATTTCGCTGTTTGGACTGACAAATAAGTGATGTAATCCAAATTGTGTTGTTGTGGTCTACAGTCAGAAGTATTGAGCTCTCCATGCTACGATATCCTGAGCAAGTCCGTCCTACTGCAAACCTACATCTTCCTGAATCTGGTTATTGTATTCATCTCTTCGTATCCCTCTTCGATTTTTACCCCATGCATTTCACTGCAATACTAACTTCGTGACCTCTTAATGTCTCAGACACTGGCCTATCAGCTGTTCCCTTCCTCTAATCAGGTTGTGCCACATTTTATTCTGTCTTATTTTATGTTCAGTAACTCGTCATTAGTTACATGATCTAAGCATCTAATTTTCAGCATTCTTCTGTATTACTGCATTTCTTGTCTAAACTGTTTGTTGTCTACGTTTCACTTCCATACATGGCTACACTCCAGGCAAATACATTAAGACAAGACTCCGTAATACTTTATTCCCCTTTCGATGTTAACAAATTTATCTTCTTCAGAAACAATTTTCTAGCCATTGCCAGTCTACATGTTATATTCTCTCTGCTTTGCCCATCATCATTTATTTTGCTGCTCCTGAAGCAAACCACATGTACTGCTTTAAGTGTTTCACTTCCTAATCTAATTCCCTCAGCATCACCTGATTTAATTCGACTACATTCCATTATCCTTGTCTTGCTTTTGTTGACATTCATCTTATATTCTTCTTTCGAGACACTTTCCCTTCTGTTTAAATGCTCTTCCACGCCCGTTGCTGTCGCTAACAGAATTAAGAAGTATTTATTTCTTCTTCGTGAACTTTAATTCCTACACCAAATGTTACTTTGGTTTACTTTACTGCTAGTTCAATGTACAGATAACGTCTGGGATAGGCTACACCGCTGTCTCACTCCGTTCTTAACCACTGCTTCCGTTTCATGCCCCTTGACTCTCTGGTTTCGGTTGTAAATAGTCTTTGGCTCCCTGTGTTTTACCACTGCTACCTTCAGAATTTCAAAAAGAGTATTCCACTCAACATTGCCGAGAGCTTTCATTAAGCGAAATTAGATAAAACGTGCAGACTGTCATTGTTGAGAAATCTAAGCCTGGGAAATACTAATATCTAATGTAAGTGAGAATGATGTGAAGTCTTAACTGAAAGTATTGATATGTAGTACACCTTTGCACATGAATGAAACATGAGTGATAAACAGTTCAGACAATAACAGGATACATGATTTTGTAATTTGGTGCTTCAAACGAAAGCTGAACAGTGTCCAGGTAGGTTAAATAACTAATTAGCAGGTGCTGACTCCCATCAAACAGGAATTACTGCACAACCCCATTACAAATGAGGTATCAGTTGATATAAAACATCCTGACACATTATGGTATTTTCAGACTAGTAATACAGGAAATTATGGGGTGTAAAAATTGTAGATGGAAACCAAAGCTCCAGTACAATGAGAAGACTGAAATGGATGAAGGTTTCATCGGATAGACAAGTCTGAAGAGAAATATCAAATCTGTCTTTGGAGTGAATCCCACAGCAATATACTATTCACTATTTCTAAAATTCATTCAAAACAATCTCACCTGCCCTCTAGCTCTGAGATGATGTCAATCTAATGCGAGCCACATCACACAATGTTGGTTCACTCTGTACTTCTTATTGGGGTTTCGGTTTTTTTTTTATATATTCCCAACAGTTTCCTGGAATTTGGCAAAACTTTTGACGCTGCCCATGTAATTCACTGGTTTTCTGCATTATGAAAGCAAGTATGAACTAAAATTTTGATTTAAAAACAAGTAATTGCGTGCCAAGTGGCTCTTCTTGAGCAGCCCCATGATCAGACACGTCGGACACAGGATACCGACCGGTTACCATGTCGTCCTTGGCCAATGACATCACTTAGATACATTATGGAGCAGCATGAGGCCTCAGGTGGGTGGTCTCTTCAGTGGCACGGTTGAGTTGAGGTGATGGGTTGACCTCAGGATGTTGTTTGGCGATGCCTCAAGATAAAGTCATTTTCACACATTTTATTTCAAAACAAGCTACAGCACTCGCAGCACCATTATATATTTGCAACAACCATTTGCCACACGCTGACAGCGCAACGCTGGAGGTGCTGAGGCAGCTGGGCTGGCATACTGATGCTAAACACCTGTGGCAGCACATGTACCATCCCATTGTGACTCCACAACCAAGGGCTGGGTGCGTCTGCAGACATGGAAACCTCCACATTACTTACAGTTGATGGTAGCCCCAATGATAGTTTTGGCACGTGTGAGCAGGGGTGAAGCGCATCAGTTTGCCTTAGCAAGCACAAGAAGATGCGTGGCAACATCACTCTTGTCATGTGTCATGTATAGCTGCCCTCCAAGGCAATACAGCTGAAGAGAGCCCAAAGACAGCCTCCTGCTGGAAGGCACCAAGTAGAGTGGATATAGTACCAGATATCAGCTTGTTGGTGGAGCCCACGTCTCATGGTGACAGCTTGTAAAACTATGTCGCCCAGATGTTTGGCATAGACCACATCTCGAGGCTGGTGCTGCCTGATTGCGGTCCCTTAGGCTAACGCATTTCCAGTGCATACATGCTCTGCTTTCAACCATGTACACCAAGACAAGAAGGTGCTCAGAGGTTGTTACAATTGTCCCCATTAACACTTGTAAGACATGTGCAATCTAAAGTGCTCCACTCCCATACTTCTCCAAAAATTCGTTTTTCTCGGCTTCTTGTAGCAATTTTGAACCTGATTTCTCTGCACCTCATTCTACATCTCTCATGTTTTACTACGTCAGCCTCAGAGTTCATCTGCAACCAGTGATAATAATAGCCTCTTGCCTGATGAACAGCACTCCACTTTCCAAAAAATGGTTCAAATGGCTCTGAGCACTATAGGACTTAACTTCTGAGGTCATCAGTCCCCTAGAACTTCGAACAACTTAAACCTAACCAACCTAAGGACATCACAAACATCCATGCCCGAGGCAGCGTTCGAACCTGCGACCGTAGCGGTCGCGCAGTTCCAGACTGTAGTGCCTAGAACCGCACGGCCACACTGGCCGGCTCCAAATTTCCAATAGATGATTCCACAGTGCTCCTAATTCACCATTTTGTCAGCAGTGCCCAATCATCCTCATGCAGTATTAGATGTGATGCTTAAGCATCAAACACAGGTATTGACCGCATTGCCACCACTCGTTCAGCCCCAGGGATAGCATATATATCTGATCATGACACAAAACTGTTCATCAAGCTGCACGTAAGTGTACTATTCTTTGCCACGACATGTAAGTAGGCTGTCAGTGGATTAAAGCGTGTGAATGTAGATAAAGGAGCGTCAAGTAGTGATAGAAATCGAGACGGCCAGACACAGTGCTTAACCGCAGTTTACGCAGACTGCGTGGGATGAGCTACGTCGTGCAGTACTGTACATCGATACTCAGGTGACAAAAAAGTATGATTCACCTCGTCCTCCGACCGCAGACATAGTCACACTTGGTGCTAATGTCGCCATCATAATAATGAACAGGAATGCAACACTCAACTTACGGTTAGGAAACTCCTCCATTTATCTACATCATTATGGTGTTATGAACTCGACGGCCCTAGGATGTACATTATCAGTTGTGTGGGACTGTGACAGTTGCAGCCGTATGTTAAAACATTATTCAGTGATGTTGTGTGTTATCTGGATGAGCACATGTACATGCAAATGACTTAGAGCTGTGTATAGATACATGTACCCACACACTGCATAAGTCAGCAACTGTTTTACCTATAAGCATTAATTCGATACATGCCAAATTTACATGTGAAATGCGAGTGTTTCGTGATGCTTCTACTGTACGGAGTTCTTATTGTCCTGCTGTCTTTCATTCTCCAAAAAATCTTAGCAGCATTTCTTCTTTCCTCAGTTTCTGTCAAACTACTTCATTGGAAGCGTTTACCTCCATATCCTCTATTCTCTGTCACTAAATTTCCTAAATACCTAGAGCGTTTGTTCAAGGTCTTTCTTTCCAATGATGCTTTGGCAAAACCTTCATGTTTTCTGATTCTCATCACTTTTGGCCTTGCTAAACTACTCATCATTCTATTTGCTTTTCTCTGTCTTACGATTTCTTCCATCATTACCGTTACTTATTCTTCTAACTCTGTCCAACAATACTTTATCGTCTACTGACTTAATTGCCTTCATCTCATCTCCCCCTACTACATAGAATCATTCTTGAATTTTTAAAACCTTGTATGTTGCATTCTCAGCTTAGATTTTGAAATGGAGTGGTGTTGAAATGTATTTGTGTTAAAAACATTTTCTAATATCAGTCTCGTCCGTTTCTTCACCACTGATCCTTGTTATCACTTTTGTGTGGCGTATATTTTCTCTGCCAGCCTACCCTCAGCAGCCTATCTGTGTCATGTGTAAATTAGAATCTTAATACGTGGTTTTCCTTCAGTACCTCTGATTCACACTTCGAAGTACTTCAAGCACCCAACAAATGAATGATGTGGTACTATCACTCTGTAAGGAAGGAATAAGAATACACTCCTGGAAATTGAAATAAGAACACCGTGAATTCATTGTCCCAGGAAGGGGAAACTTTATTGACACATTCCTGGGGTCAGATACATCACATGATCACACTGACAGAACCACAGGCACATAGACACAGGCAACAGAGCATGCACAATGTCGGCACTAGTACAGTGTATATCCACCTTTCGCAGCAATGCAGGCTGCTATTCTCCCATGGAGACGATCGTAGAGATGCTGGATGTAGTCCTGTGGAACGGCTTGCCATGCCATTTCCACCTGGCGCCTCAGTTGGACCAGCGTTCGTGCTGGACGTGCAGACCGCGTGAGACGACGCTTCATCCAGTCCCAAACATGCTCAATGGGGGACAGATCCGGAGATCTTGGTGGCCAGGGTAGTTGACTTACACCTTCTAGAGCACGTTGGGTGGCACGGGATACATGCGGACGTGCATTGTCCTGTTGGAACAGCAAGTTCCCTTGCCGGTCTAGGAATGGTAGAACGATGGGTTCGATGACGGTTTGGATGTACCGTGCACTATTCAGTGTCCCCCCGACGATCACCAGTGGTGTACGGCCAGTGTAGGAGATCGCTCCCCACACCATGATGCCGGGTGTTGGCCCTGTGTGCCTCGGTCGTATGCAGTCCTGATTGTGGCGCTCACCTGCACGGCGCCAAACACGCATACGACCATCATTGGCACCAAGGCAGAAGCGACTCTCGTCGCTGAAGACGACACGTCTCCATTCGTCCCTCCATTCACGCCTGTCGCGACACCACTGGAGGCGGGCTGCACGATGTTGGGGCGTGAGCGGAAGATGGCCTAACGGTGTGCGGGACCGTAGCCCAGCTTCATGGAGACGGTTGCGAATGGTCCTCGCCGATACCCCAGGAGCAACAGTGTCCCTAATTTGCTGGGAAGTGGCGGTGCGGTCCCCTACGGCACTGCGTAGGATCCTACGGTCTTGGCGTGCATCCGTGCGTCGCTGCGGTCCGGTCCCAGGTCGACGGGCACGTGCACCTTCCGCCGACCACTGGCGACAACATCGATGTACTGTGGAGACCTCACGCCCCTCGTGTTGAGCAATTCGGCGGTACGTCCACCCGGCCTCCCGCATGCCCACTATACGCCCTCGCTCAAAGTCCGTCAACTGCACATACGGTTCACGTCCACGCTGTCGCGGCATGCTACCAGTGTTAAAGACTGCGATGGAGCTCCGTATGCCACGGCAAACTGGCTGACACTGACGGCGGCGGTGCCCAAATGCTGCGCAGCTAGCGCCATTCGACGGCCAACACCGCGGTTCCTGGTGTGTCCGCTGTGCCGTGCGTGTGATCATTGCTTGTACAGCCCTCTCGCAGTGTCCGGAGCAAGTATGGTGGGTCTGACACACCGGTGTCAATGTGTTATTTTTTCCATTGCCAGGAGTGTATTTTATCAATTTCTAACTCTACATAATACCAGGGTTTTGGGTTACGAACAAATTGGAAAAATTTCTTTCACCGGCATTTTTCTAATGACAAGACAGCACCTAAAGGAACGCGACTGAAAACAATCATCACTAGGGACACATGACATCATGCACATACTTTAGTAACATTTTCCAAGAGCACTAGAAAGTGAGGTAACTGTGTGCAAGTGCCACAGCTGAATAGTAGTTGGGAACAACCACTGACAGACAGGCGCACAGTTCGTGGCTGCTGGAGACAATGCCTCCGCTACCTGCGACGCTGCCGACGCTGCGTACTGTCAGGCCTCTGAAGGTAATAGTAAAACAACGCCAGAGAATTGTGGCCGTGAAAATATACAACTAAGATGCTTCCTAAAAAGACGTTAAAACACATTGATGATGATGTTTGGTTTGTGGGGCTCTCAACTGCGCGGCCATCACCACCCGTGTGAATTCCCAATCTTTACATAGTCCAATCTAGCCCCTTTCACGAATTATGATAAAATGATGAGGACAACACAAACATCCAGTCCCCGGGAAGAGGAAATCCCCAGCCCGGCCGGGAATCGAAACCGGCACCCCGTGATCCAGAGGCAGCAGCGCTAGCCACTAGACCACGGGCTACGGATTCGAGCAGATTAAGTCTGTCCAAGCAGCAGTCTACCGACAAGTCTTACCTTCAGACCCAATATTGATAGTTGCAGACCTCGCTTCGTGTCTCAACGGTTGTGTGATTTGTATTTGGTCACGAAGTGGTTTCTGCTGTCGCGTAGGTTTCGTTCCAGTTCAGTTAGATTCAGTTGAAGAGGGAGCGACGCAATTTAGAACAGGTGATGTCTTTGACTTCGAGGTAGCTCCGCTTCGTCAAATTCCCTTTCAGTTCAGGTACGTTATGATACACTTAAAATGTTAATAGCTTAATTTCAATTTCGTGAACTGTTACAGAGAGTTCATAAAATATCAAACAGTATCTTTCATGAGTTTATCGAACACGTAATTGCAGGTATAAAATTCGTCTTTTCAAATGAAATCTGATTGCTTCTTTGTTCCAGTACAGCATTTTTTAAATAAACTATGCTGCTCAGCACGTATTTCATTGCTTTTCGTTGCTTAGAAGCGTGGTAGTCAATTCTTTGTCTTCCTGATATGTTTCTATCTATGCAGATTGACCACAAAACTTCTGCCAATATCTTTCTCACACACAGTCTGTCAGCGTTTCTTGCTATGGCAGCCGTCCTGTCCATAGTATTCCAGTCTGTTTTCCAGAGCTTGTCTTGGAAGTCTTTAATTTCCCATTTTTTTTAAGATTACCAAACAGTTCCAGCTCATTCCTCTCCCTAGTTACATTTAGAAGATTGATCTGAAGCATGTTTCGTATTGTTTCGCTTTTTATCTTGTCCCTTCTTGTCTTATCCATAATCTCTCGTAGAAATCTCTTGCATTATACTCAGATATTTATTGGACCATGCCAACCATTCTCATCCATGGGTTAAAACTGGTATATAACAATTTTTTGTCTTAATCTTTGCTTGAGAATTTGTTTACCAGTTCCTTATTACATCTGATATAAAATAATAAAATGTTGCTGAATTTTCTCTCTTTGCAGAAATTTATACCATGATTTTTTTCTTTCCGAGTTATCTTCCTTCGTATTGACTTGAAAGCATCTACTTCTACAATAAACTTTTCATTACAACTTACAGCTCTCACTTTTCATTTCCCTGCTGCTTTTCACTATCTCAATTTTGCTAAAAATAATTGTTCATCAAGTAATACATTTACTAACTAACAATGATTCACCACTATAGACATTTTATGAGCAGAGGAGATTAAATAATTCATTCATATCTTTAAAAGCGCAACAGAAATTAACCAAATACTTCCTAAATCGATGAAGCTCATTAGTTTTGGAAGAAGCTTAAATCTGCGGGTGGTAGATCATTCATCCCACCTAGAACAACATCAGACCACCTGACTTGAAATATAGTGAAGATGGGAATTTCCTCGGAGACTTCATATCTCATCTTACAATTTTATGAATGCAGAGACACAGTAGTTAAAATTATTTACGTGTAAAGAGAAATAAGTTAGTCCCGTATTCCGTGCTGTTTTGATGCAGCTGTTTGATTAAAAAAGTAACGTAAAGAAAAGAGAAAATGGAGAAAAATATTACGATCTTCCGATGATCATGAGAAAGAGGGGAGTTTAGTTGTTTTGCTGCTGTCGATCGCTGCAGGCTGTTCACGTGGTTACGCTCGCGACGCGGGTAGATGTAGACGAGGGAAGCGACGCCAGCACATTGTGGATCAGAGAGGTAAGGAAATGGACGGTGGATGACGTGGGAGAGCGCGCAAAAACAGGGATAAATTAACATTTGGGTTAAAATATTGAGTGTGCAGGACAGACGCAAATATTGTCAAAATGAAACAACTGTTTTGACGAAATGTCTGACACATTAACCAAAACGGTGCAATCGGTGCTACTTTTACACACTTCCCGGTGAAAAATCTGAAGCGTGCAGAAGGGAGTGGGAAACGAATTTAAATTTCATCCTTTAGAGAGCACGTGATATTGTTTCAGAGATTACAAAGTTAATAAAAGTTTAGAGTGAACTTGGGTTTACGAACCCACCTACCTCTGTGACACTGTAACCGCTGCGACCTGGATCCATGCACTGATTAAGTTTGGAAGTGCTTCATATAGCCATTGTTTTCTCTCCTTGTAAATGGCGCTTGATATCCAGAATACTGGTACCAGGATGGAGTTTTCATCCGAGCTGGTCTCACAGATGATCTACAGGGAAAGATCTGAGTCTCTTGCTGTCCACGCAAATACCTCAGTATCAGTCAGGCATTTCGTAGAAACAGGTGTTCACGGGAATTATCCTCTTGAAAAATGGCTCCACGATTCTGTAGCACGAGAGGCAAAACGTGAATGTGAAGGACGACCGTGATGTACCGTCCGTTGTCAATCCCTACAATAAATACCAGCTGAGACCTGAAGTCATATCTGATGAATCCTCACACCGTGATACCGGGGTAACCCTGCCGTGCCTCTCCTGACACTGGAGGATTGAGACATCAGTTCAGGTCGCCATTCACCATTCGACGGTCATCTAGGGTAGTTCAGAGCCATGATACATCGACGAATACAGTGCGAAGCTATCTATCAACAGTCCATGGATCCCGGTCACGACACAACGCCGAATCCAGCCGTTTGTGCTATGGTGTTAACGGTAGCCTACGCATGGTGCCGTAATTACATACTGTGGCTGCTGCTACTCTCTGACCAAGGGTGCGGGATTCCATAGACTGTTCCAGACGCCGATGTGAGAGGTTTACCACTACTTTTTCCACATTACGCCGATCCTACCTTGTGCTGGTGAAATACCGTCACTCTGAAGTTTCACGAGAATATCTGCTCACATTTCCATGCAGTCCATCATCGGACCAAATTCAAATTCAAATAGCCCATAAACCTTGATTTCAAACGATTCGACCAGCTGCACAAATGGACACCCACAATGAGGCGCCTTCTAAACTTGTCAGTTACTTATCTACATTTACATCTACATGGATACTCTGCAAATCACATTTAAGTGCCTGGCAGAGGGTTCATCGAACCAACTTCACAATTCTCTATTATTCCAATGTCGTATTGATGACGCAGTCCCAAGCGAGTACGTGGCATCTCCATTCGCTTGCAAATGATCACTCAACACCTGAAACTGCTCACACCTCTTGTTTACTCTATCATCCCTGACAACAAAACGAAGCACTAACAACAATAATGCATACTGGCGACCAATCTACCTGCCACAGGCAGTTGAAACTCTAATCACTTACATACCTGTCAATGGTGAGTCCGTGTACAAAATTACATTACCATACAACCATATCTTCCGGGTGTGGCGCTTTCTTTTTGTCAGGCAGTGTATATTCAAAGCTGGTGGCGAAAAATTGGAAGATTCATAATTTGTAGCCCGAAGAGAATTATTGTGGGTTTGTCTCTCGTTTAATCAGTTTCCCACAAAACGTCACAACGCAAGGAACGGCATATTCAGCCAGAGCTCACGGCCGTTTCTAACTGAAAACAAAGCACATTGTTTGCATGTTCCGCAAACCATCTTTTCAAGCACTGGACTTGTAATACACAGTCTACGAAGGAGAGTGCTCAGGTATAAATCCTGCATGTCATACGTTGCTTCATTAAGTTTGGTTTAGCAGTCTGATTTCATGATAGAATAATTAAAATCACTGTGCAATAAAAGAAAAAACTGATAGTTACACAGCCATAAACATTAACAGACAGAACAAACAATTAGAATTGGTGTGTTATATGAATTTACTACGACGGTCACTTGACTGTGCCAGAGATTCATGCAATAACAGTACACGCATTTCACCATGCCAACTAACTATACAGAAATTGTATTACAATATTTTTATTCTAATGCTTCTTCCTGCACATGTTAGGTAGTTATATCAATAAATCGGGTACTCAGAGACGCAAACAAATATTTATATAAATTAGTATATCTATATAGTGTTTTTCAAAGTCTGGCAACGTACGTACGTGCAGGTTCAATACATAACGTCTTCGGGAACAACTCAGACAAAAAGCATGCTGACGCTTCCTGGCGATGTCAGGCGTCTTTTATACCAACGACATTTCAGAACCCATGCCGTTAAGATGAACGATGCGATGTTCCTTCGGACATGGATGGATGTCGTATGTATGCATACAGATGTCCATATTTATGTATACGAGGGTAATCTCAAAAGCAAGGTCACCTTTTTTTTTATACGTAAATAGACCTGTTTATTTCTACTACGATTTACATCAGTTTACAGCTTGCACATTCAGCTATTTTTCGATATAACCACCATTCCTGTCGATTCATTTTTGTAGACGCTGTGACAGTTTTTGTATGCCCATGTCATACCAGCTTGCCGCTATGCTGTTCAGAGAGTTATGAACCTCTTCTTTCACCTCGTCGTCGGAGCTGAATCGCTAGGACCACAATTAACACTTACAGGTACTGTGAGACTCTGAAAACACTCAAACGGGCAATTTAGAACCGGAGAAGAGGAATATTGAGCAAGGGGTACACATTCTCTATGGCAACGTTCGCCCACACATCGCTCGGCAAACCGTTGCTCTCCTGCAACAGTTTCAGTGGAACATAATCACCCATCCACGCTATAGTCCTGACTTGGCACCCATTGGCTATCACCTGTTCCCTAGGTTAAAGGAACATATGGCCGGAAAGCGATTCAGCTCCGACGACGAGGTGAAAGGAGAGGTTCATAACTTTCTGAACAGCATGGCGGCGAGCTAGTATGACATGGACATACAAAAACTGCCACAGAGTCTACAAAAATGCATCGACAGAAATGGTGATTATGTCGAAAAACGGCTAAATGTTCAAACTGTAAAGTGATGTAAACCATTGTAGAAATGAACAGGTCTATGTACTTATAAAAAATAGGAGACCTTACTTTTGGGATTACCCTCATATATATAAATATATATGGGGATATATAAATAATTATGTAGTTATATACTCATACACACATATAATTAAAAGTACAATCAAGTAAGTCACCACAGCAGGGAGGAAATTGTGAATCTCTGTATACTCCAAAAAACCTGTTTCTTTGTAAGGCACTTAAAGTAGGCAAGAACACAGAGCAGCGATGTTCATATTTTTTCATGCATGGAACTGCACCTCTTCCAATTCCTCATTGGCTCCTATCATAATAGTGTTGGCGCACCAGTCGGAAACTGCGACTTATTCGCCACTTAATCGTATCGAAGATCACTACGTTCACAATACCCGCGTTATCAACCTAGTCATTCCATCTATTAATCTTCCTCTAACTACAGCTGTATAAGATGCCGTACACGAAGCCTAAAACTGTCCATTGAAACCAGAATATGATGTTCAAAATATTTATTGATGGGTGGTTGGTTATTAAATGCTGCAAATTCTTTACTCCAAAGCCATCTATGAAATTCATCGGGGTCTGCGAAAACTCTCTCTTCCTAACAAAACACCTTTGTTCAGAAATATTTAAAATAGCTGTCAAAAGGCTTTCCAATAATACGATGTCGGGAGAGATATTCTAGTTTACACAAAATGCGAATAATCGAAATACTGGAGTTCCTTACCTGTATAGGTATGCGTGGATATGGGCGTGAGTCTACGTGTGTGTGTGTGTGTGTGTGTGTGTGTGTGTGTGTTTGTGTGTGTGTGTGTGTGTGTGTGTGTGTGTGTGTGTTTAGGCTCACTTGCTCGCTATGTGTCACTGTCCTGCTGAAGTTTTGTGTTTTACCATCCATATTCAGTGAGGCAGATACATAGCCTGCACTTTGCTATGCACGCTGTTCTGCATTTCTCATGCAGCATAATTCGTTTAATCAGTGTATATCAAACCGCTGCTGTCGTCCTCTGTTGACTGCCAAGTTAGCGTGTATATATGGAGAGCAAACTGCCTGTAGGCAGAGCAGGGAAGGCACTGAACAAGCTGCGATATGCACCAGCAGGGAGGGTGACTGTGACGTTCGCTCCGCTCAGCTGGGGCAATTACTTGATGAAGTGGCATTCAAACACCACTAATGTAGAGCAAACAAGCCGGGAGGAAAGTCTTCCCAATATCGTGCTGGCTTCTCAGGGACACTGTGTCATTGCCAGAGTAGCAATGACACTTGCTGTGCTTATTACAAGAGCTAATGGTGCATTGTATCCAGATAGTATAATTTTTTCGATATCATCACTATTTTCGGTTAAGTAATTCAGAAGAAAGATAATTCATTATTGCGTGAAACTGTTCCGAAAGTGTCATGCGTGCATTATTCATTTTCGACGCAGTTAATTTCGCACTCATATGTAGTGAAGGGCAACGAACATAAATATGTGACTTACATAACCAACGTTTTCAACCTAGCAGTCATGTTCGCGAAATTATGGTAAGTGACAGGGCTGGAACTGAGAAAGAAATGGGCGTTGGACCCTAGACGAACTACTTGTAACGCGCAATACTGCTATTTTTGAGTAAAAGCCGGCCGGAGTGGTCGTGCGGTTATAGGCGCTACAGTCTGGAACCGAGCGACCGTTACGGTCGCAGGTTCGAACCCTGCCTCGGGCATGGATGTGTGTGATTTCCTTAGGTTAGTTAGGTTTAATTAGTTCTAAGTTCTAGGCGAGTGATGACCTCAGAAGTTAAGTCGCATACTGCTCAGAGCCATTTGAATCATTTTATTTTTTAGTAAAAATTTCATTTTCTGGCTGGTGTTGTGCAGAGACAATGATTGATCGGTTGTAGAAAAATCAGTGAAAACACTGCTACGAAGTGTCGGCCAGAATTCTATCTGGATAGGGTAGGTGTAAAAGTACAACTGTTTTTATTTTACTACGGATATTTAAAAAATGGCAGAAATTTTATATGAACTATACATGCAACACCTACTTTGACATCTTTGTAACATGTAAAAGTATCAGTGTCATACAGTTATTACTAAGCAGCGGTATAAGTTTTCCTAAAGGTAATTTAGCGTATTCTTAGCCCACGGTGTGTGTTAAGATAACATGGTACTGCGGCAGAGGTACGCAGTGCATACTTCCACCCCAAACTGAATAAAATGAAAAGGCTTACAAATAAATAAATGAAACAATAGTAAAGAAGCCTTCACTTTTCGGTGATTCGGAAAATAATGCTCTAAGGGTAACGTTGAAAAGACGTGTATGGAGGGGAATACAATGTTGCGCGGTTGCTTATTCTTCCTCCGATAAAAAACTTTTTGTTGCCGAGATGCTCACTACCTTTGCCGGTTTCAAGATGTTTCCTTGAGGCAGCATCTGGAAACCTGGTAGCTTCGAATGCATACCGTATTGAGTTTCCATTATCAATAAGACCAAGAGCTCTATGGTAGAGTGATTCGCTTAATGGCCTTTGAGTTGATGTTCTGGATCGATTTGTGGGAAAGGAAATGCCACTGTTGAAGACGTGATCATATTCGAGGTGTGTCTATGAGGTACGTATGTTTGAAAAACCACTGAGACTAAGCAGTGTCCACTTATTCAAAAAACACTGAATTAATCCCCACTAAAGAAAAACCACAGGAATGAAAAGTTGTATTAAGTTTGTAAGATAAATAATGAGCCATCTACGGTAAATAAACAACAACAATACATGCCTGAACACCCTGTACGTGATTAAACAATTCAAAGTACTCCTTACAAGCTATAAGATAGCAGCTAGTTTCTTGATGGGACAAATACACGTCACGCGAACTTCTACTCCATTACACCTACGTACTTTTACACCATTCCCCTTTTTTATTCTTCGGCAATCTGCAGAAAACACACACAAACAAAGTCATGGACATCAATGAGGAAATTGAAAAATGGTTCAAATGGCTCTAAGCACTGTGGGACGTAACAGCTGAGGTCATCAGTCCCCTAAACTTAGAACTACTCAAACCTAACTAACCTAAGGACATCATACACATCCATGCCCGAGGCAGAATTCGAACGTGCAAGCGTAGCAGCCGCGTGGTTCCGGACTGACGTGCCTAGAACCGCTCGGCTACCGCGGCCGGCGAGGATATTGTAGATTTACGTTCACCTGACACGCAATCGAAACAATGTGAATTTTACATAAAAAATGTACAGAAGTGGCATAAGCGACGAAGATTTGTATGTATCTATCTCTGGAGGGCCATGCCCACCCATACAAGCAACTTCTTTTTTCTCGGTAAGACGTCATCTACCAGCCGGACAATGCAACATATCACAGAGCTCGTTCCACGAGCACCAGGATGATTTTACCCTACTCTGCTGGACATTAAACTCCCTGGACGCAAGACTAAACGACAATGTGTAGGACCACCCGATCAGGATGTTCTAGCCATGAGTCCTCAACCGACATACGTAGCGCATTGTAATAACAATATTGATCCATAATGCTTCTATAATTGATGTTTTTTTATTATTGTAGATTAAATACTAGCAACAGACCTATTATGTCTACAGGCCATCTTCAGGGTATCTGCTGGCAAATACGCTTTGTTAACCGTTGCATCATGATAACTAATTACAATTATGTGTGATTGTGTGCTCGTACTTACACCCATATTCCATCGTAGTGCTGTCGCTATCTTATAAACTTACTGCTGCATAAATAACTTCAGTAGCAACCTAATTTCAGTTCTTAATCATTTAATGCAACATTCTCCTATGATTCCTGTTACTAAAAATGCCAGCTTAGGTCTTTTATCGATGGCATATGCAATTGTAGTTTTCACAAGCAGAGCGAGGTGGCACAGTCTCTAGCACAATGGATTCGCATTCGGGAGGACGACGACTGAAACCCGCGTCCGGTCATCCCGATATAGGTTATCCGTGAGTTCCCTCAATCGCTACAGGCAAATGCCTGGATGGTTTCTTTGAAACGGCACTTGATTGTCCTTCCCCATCCCTCCATAATCCTATGGGATCGATGAGCTCCCAGTTTGGTCCCCTGCACTAAATGAACCAGCTAACGAACCCTTTGCCAACTACGATTAACAGCTAATCCGTCGATGCAGTGCGCTTACTGTTTATTTACTTGTTTGTGTATCATAATGATCTGTGGTGTCTAGTACAACCTTTCTTATGTTTTCGTAGTGTGTATATCTTTGTTTTATTTTGTTTTGACTCTCCGGAACCGAGCTTTAAGATTTCAATAAAGTTGGCTACATAATTTTTATGTTTCGGATCCGTATTATGTTGATAACCTTACTTAAATCGTTCAGCTCGATGATGGATAATGAAAACAAAATAGAGCATTGGTATAATCACTACAAAAACATAACAAAAGTTACACTACACACCATAGATCATTACGGTAACTAGACGAATCAGTAAACAGATTGTAACCCTATAGCATATCTCTATTAGTTGTCAGTCGTAGCTGCCAAATCTGGAACAGTGTATACCATCGATGAATGACCTAAGCTGACGTTTCCCAACAACAGCAAATTACATTAGATGATTAACGAATAAAATTGGGCGGCAATTGAAGTTCCAACGACACGATGAAATATGGATGTAGGCACCAACGCACAATTGAACATAATTGTTTTTAGTTATGGTTCTCCTACTGCTAACAAAACGTATGTACCTGCAAATAGCCTGTGGATCACCATACAGTTAAAGCAGGCCTATTGCTACTTTACAATGTAAAGCAATGAAACATCAATTATTGCAGTGTTCTAGTTGAATACTATGATAACAATATCATTCGGAGACATCTATCTCGGTGCGGGACTTATAGAAAATAAACCTGGCGCAGTTAGCCTAGGATATGCATGGCTCCGTATCCTTTTGCAAAAAAAAACACGTTTTGTCAATGGAGTGAGTGATTGTTTATTTTGTAACATTTTTTTGTTTATTTATAGACGCAATCACGTTCTTATGACACAATCGTAACTGGTTTCGGCCATACAATGACCATCTTCAGATTCAAAAGGTGGGATACACTGAACACAGGTTCATACGTTGCCAGACTCATGAACTCATGAACTCATGAACCTGTGTTCAGTGTATACCGTCTTTAGAATCTGAAGATGGTCATCGTATGGTCGAAACCGGTAATGACTGTGTCTTAAAAATGTGATTGCGTCTATATATAAACGAAAAATTTTTAATCGATATCGTTGTGGGTACCTTCCCGAACCTCGCTCATTCCACTTCGTGCATGCCTCGCAGCGGTCCGTGCTGCAAAAGGTGTTTGGTTATTCAGGCTTTTGACTTGTGGTCATGTTAAAGTGACTGGACAGCGTATTTTTACGTGCATTGCATTAGATTTCTTTGCGTTACAATATGACCGTCCATCAAGCGCAGAGAATCAGGAAGTACCATAGACAGGACCCCACAAATACAATTGTGAAAATAGCAAGTGCTCCAACATGAACATATTCATAAGTTGTAAAGTTTCAAGAGTTTCTTACAGAATTACTTGTCAGTAACTGATACCAAGGAAGATATCTAACTGAAAGAGTTCGTCATCTGTGCCAATCCACATTTCTTCTTCTTTCAGATAGCTTTTTCAACTTCTCGTATGGGCTCCACTGCACACAAGGATTTGGAAAATATATGTTAGTAGCTACCCATTGCGGTATCTGGTCCCGATTTCTAGGACACCTGATCTCAGCATCAGTACTTTCTTCTCGGCGGTTATATTACAGTCATATTGCGCATATTGCGCATGTCATATTTCGCTGACATCAGCATCAGCATTTCCTTATCGTTCTAGGAATAGTACCCAGCCACGTGCACTCGACACCCTTGCCCCCCTCATCTCATGCACCACCACCCATTAACCAATTATGTGTGACACAATTTTTCTAGTACATAAAACGTATAATGCTGACATAAGCCTCAAATAAGATGGAGTATCTGATTTGCATAAAATACCGAAGATTTTTTGAACTGTGTTTGCATTATTGGCTTCAAACTTGGTTAATGATTGCCCCCCTAGTCATATTGGTAAATTTCATTGTGAGCTGTATATCATCTGCCGTGGACTAGTGGAACAAATAGCATATTTCTCTGTAAGTGATTAATAACTAATGTTTTCTTATAGAATATAAGTAACAAATTAGGAATGTGCAGTTGTCGAGAATGAGTTATATCTCAAATACTCCCCTACACGTCCTGAAAAAGCTGAAATAAAGTTAACTGCTGTTTTACATCCCAGTTGACCCTGTCACCAACAGATGGCTACATTGTAGAAAACGAGCTGATTTCGATCTTTCTAGCACAAATTTCTTACTGTCACCAATAGGTAGCTACATTGTGGAAAATGGGCACTGTCCATTTGTTGTACCATGAGTTTTTTACTGTCACCAACAGATGGCTGCACTGCAAATAACAAGTACGGCACTGGCAAAAAACGATAAAATTTCGTTCTATGAAGAATGCTTAGTCTGTGACGCAAAGAAGTCCTAAATTAATTTTTTTCCACGTGTCAAATCCCACAATAATCCTCACAGCTATACTATGCATCAATGATGGTTTTCAGGTGTCCCAAAGTTCTAAACTGTCTACAAAAATGCGTCTGCAGTGTAAAGAAAGCGAAAATGGTGTAATGCTAATTTCCTCATATACATATAGTTGCCCAAATAGAGACAAAAACTGTAAAATATTTGCTCCAGTGCTGGATTTTCATGGCTAATAACAAGTAAAGCTTTAGAAGATATAACTGCGAAACTGATGTCGTAAAATTCACCTGGTCTGTCTTATAACGACACAAAGATATGTGTTAGTTAAAATATTATACTAAGCAGAGATGAACACAGGCAGACTGAGAGTCTGAATGTAACTAATTAGACCTATTGTTGAAGTAAGTCACCATACACCCTCAATTATATATTTATACATTTAAATTATGATTAAGCCACAGTTTAGAAAGGACAAAGATAATTCATCATGCTCTACGTTAGAAAATTATAATATATGATGTTTATTGGCAGTTATTGCTATTACTGCAAATGACATAGTTCCACAAGAGAATAAAAACTTTCGACATACTCAGAACTATACTGACAAAGCTCTCTCAAAGCTTTATAGACTGTATTTCCTATATTATATTCCACTTCTATGTGGTTGCAGTATTCTGATATGTCTGCAGAATACATCTGCAATGCGAAACGTATGACGTTTACATTAACTGTCTAGCTTAAGTGCAAGAAAAATGCTGTAAGGTTCAAATCATTAACTTTTCCACAAGTATGACTCCACAATAGCGGAAATTGCGTCAAAAAATGCGATGATTACGTCCGGCAACAGTATCTAATTAGACAAAGTTTGTATTCAATCTATGCGAAAAATGCGGCATTTATGTGGGTTATCACAGGATATTTAGTCAAAATTATATTTCACACTTATTTTATAATGACTGGGAACCCTGAAGTGTGTGTAATGAGGAAGGGGAGCGTGAAGAAAATGTATCACTAGAAAATAGCAATAAATAGCAAATACTGCAAAAATGATTGGGCAGCTAGTTAAGGTTAAGTACAAAGAAGCATTGTAAGGCTCACATTAATTAGAACAATATTACGATGCCACAATATACTAAAATGCGTCAAAAATGTAATGTTTATGTTATATCAGTATCTGAATGCGTAAACTATATGCAGTCTGATAATGTGTGTACTGTCATCTCTACTGTTTCTTTCTCTCGTCGGCAGATTTAGAGGAGAACCGAAGATAATGCACTATAAAAATATATACTCTGTACAGTCGATGCAAGTGTTACAAACTACTGCTGCTAAATTTCAGAAAACTATACGTTTCCAAAATAAATCCTGTAATCTACGACACTAAAAGCTAAAGAAAATACCAGCACATACACCAAATACCCATGCGTAGGCACACACCACACTGGTCTTATGAGGGAAGGAAGGAAAAGGTGTTTGATTTTAGGAGGGAACAAAGTGCTTTATTAAGATGTGTCACTTAAGCTTCAGGACGACATGGACTTCTTATAAACACACTTCGCTAGAGAAACGACCACAGACAGTAACAGTGACAGATGTGATATTTTCAAAGAAAATGTTTGAGTCGCTATTTAGAAAACAAATCAAACTACTTACATTTTATTCTTACACGTGTTACGCTTTCCAAGTACAATGATGTCCAAAAATTAAGTATTTCAACATGTGAACTATCTGTGTTACTTATTAAAATGCGTGCACACGTATATGTTAGACCTCTACGAAGATTCAAACAAAGTAAGATTGCCTTACGTGTAATATCTCTCACGAACTGCAAGCACAGTGAAGCCTCAGATTAAAATTTGCTGCATCTAAAATGCGGGATACCTCACTAAAACAGATGCTTATTGTAATATGCAAGACCTATATGAAAATTCAATTAAAATTAAAGCTAATTATTGGTAAGATTTAACACACCTGGCACCCGCAATGAGACACTTAACACGTAAAGCCTAACGCCTAATGCAAAGTGTTCCATGAGCTCATCATCGTATGAAATGTAAGGCAGGAACTAATTTACTGTCGATGTTCCCCAGTGCTCTCTATTCAGAAAAGAACGGGGGAAATGATTAACTACTGCCTGGACATTAATAACTGATGCAATACTGACTTTACCACTGAATGTTATTGTAATTATTAAACATTATATTACTATTAGAAGTCATGGAGGTGTTTTCAGAAGTAGCTGCTGTGGGGAGCAGCCCCCCTCCCCCACAGGAGGAAATTGTAAAAGGTAGGGGATAGGCCTACTGCACATTGCGGAATCAAACTACTTGTGGACAATAATTATAAAAGATCAGGATGCGTGAAAGAACAATGGATTTGTCAATGGCAGTGCTATTCTACATCCTTCGGTGCCCTGCCCTTAGTCTGACTTTTTGTGGAAGGGATTGGATAGACTGTGCAAAGGAGGCCTTCTCCTCATTACTTCGATAATAACATCTTTGTTCAAAGTACGGCGTCAGGTTAAGAAACATTCTTACTTGGACAAACATTGTTATCGCCTTCCCAGGCACAAGTTGTGTCTGCGTGTGCAGGAATAATGAAGAGAATGTTTTATTACATGCACTTTGTGGTACATCATGTGTGAATGTGTAATTTTTCTTTTGCGTATTTTTTCTCTTATATTTCGTGAATCGTGTTGATTACATTTGTGAAGAATTCTCTTAATCTCGTCCGAATGAGAACCGTGTCTAGGGTTGAATTTTGTATTTATAGGAAAGAACATTTATTTATATCATATTTCATCCGAATGAAGAACATATTATTATGTACCTAGTTATTGGTGATCTTGTATTTTATCTTTAGTGAGTGATATCATTTTGTCACACCTATAATTTTTTACATAGACACATTTGTAAGATTTGAAATTTGATCGGTATTTGTTGTATTTGATGCAACTTGTTGTTAGTGTTCTTCTGTTTTATCTTTGTTGAGTGATACCAATTTGGTTACACATATGATTGTGATAAGAGTCATACTCTTTTATGTATTGGGATTAAATTTGTTTTTGTGGGTGTTCTATAGGTGTGAATGCAGGATTTCCATTTGTTTGTGGTAAGTCAACGACTCACCTGCGTTTGTGTCTCAGAGAAATATGTGAATGTCACGTGTCAGTTTCGAATTCTGTGTGTGTGTGTGCGTGTGTGTGTGTGTGTGTATGTGTGCGTGTAAGTGTGTGTGTGTGTGTGTGTGTGTGTGTGTGTGTGTGTGTGTGTGTGTGTGTGTATGTGGTGTGTGTGCGTGTGTGTGCGCGTGCTCCCAGTGAGTGCAGGTCTTGTTCTGTCTGAGATAATGTTTCTGCAAATAATGGTTAAAATCGTATTATTACTTGAGAAAATCAAATTTTTATAGGAAAATACAGCCATGGACCATGCCGTTGGTGGGGAGGCTTGCGTACCTCAGCGATACAGATGGCCGTACCGTAGGTGCAACCACAACGGAGGGGTATCTGTTGAGAGGCCGGACAAACATGTGGTTCCTGAAGAGGGTCAGCAGCCTTTTCAGTAGTTGCAGGGGCAACAGTCTGGACGATTGACTGATCTGGCCTTGTAACATTAACCAAAACGGCCTTGCTGTGCTGGTACTGCGAATGGCTGAAAGCAAGGGGAAACTACAGCCGTAATTTTTCCCGAGGACATGCAGCTTTACTGTATGATTAAATGATGATGGCGTCCTCTTGGGTAAAATATTCCGGAGGTAAAATAGTCCCCCATTCGGATCTCCGGGCGGGGACTACTCAAGAGGACGTCGTTATCAGCAGAAAGAAAACTGGCATTCTACGGATCGAAGCGTGGAATGTCAGATCCCTTAATCGGGCAGGTAGGTTAGAGATTTTAAAAAGGGAAATGGATAGGTTAAAGTTAGATATAGTGGGAATTAATGAAGTTCGGTGGCAGGAGGAACAAGACTTTTGGTCAGGTGATTACAGGGTTATAAATACAAATTCAAATAGGGGTAATGCAGGAGTAGGTTTAATAATAAATAAAAAAATAGGAGTGCGGGTTAGCTACTACAAACAGCGTAGTGAACGAATTATTGTGGCCAAGATAGACACAAAGCCCATGCCTACTACAGTAGTACAAGTTTATATGCCAATTAGCTCGGCAGATGATGAAGACATTGATGAAATGTATGACGAGATAAAAGAAATTATTCAGGTAGTGAAGGGAGACAAAAATTTAATAGTCATGGGTGACTGGAATTCATCAGTAGGAAAAGGGAGGGAAGGAAACATAGTAGGTGAATATGGATTGGGGGGAAGAAATGAAAGAGGAAGCCGCCTTGTAGAATTTTGCACTGAGCATAACTTAATCATAGCTAACACTTGGTTCAAGAACCATGAAAGAAAGTTGTATACATGGAAGAATCCTGGAGATACTAAAAGGTATCAGATAGATTATATAATGGTAAGACAGAGATTTAGGAACCAGGTTTTAAATTGTAAGACATTTCCAGGGGCAGATGCGGATTCTGACCACAATCTATTGGTTATGAACTGGAGATTGAAACTGAAGAAACTGCAAAAAGGTGGGAATTTAAGGAGATGGGACCTGGATAAACTGAAAGAACCAGAGGTTGTAGAGAGTTTCAGGGAGAGCATAAGGGAACAATTGACAGGAATGGGGGAAAGAAATACAGTAGAAGAAGAATGGGCAGCTCTGAGGGATGAAGTAGTGAAGGCAGCAGAGGATCAAGTAGGTAAAAAGACGAGGGTAATAGAAATCCTTGGGTAGCAGAAGAAATATTGAATTTAATTGATGAAAGGAGAAAATATAAAAATGCAGTAAATGAAGCAGGCAAAAAGGAATACAGACGTCTCAAAAATGAGATCGACAGGAAGTGCAAAATGGCTAAGCAGGGATGGCTAGAGGACAAATGTAAGGATGTAGAGGCTTGTCTCACTACGGGTAAGATAGATACTGCCTACAGGAAAATTAAAGAGACCTTTGGATAAAAGAGAACCACTTGTATGAATATCAAGAGCTCAGATGGCAACCCAGTTCTAAGCAAAGAAGGGAAGGCAGAAAGGTGGAAGGAGTATATAGAGGGTTTATAAAAGGGCGATGTACTTGAGGACAATATTAAGGAAATGGAAGCGGATGTAGATGAAGATGAAATGGGAGATAAGATACTGCGCGAGGAGTTTGACAGAGCACTGAAAGACCGGAGTCGAAACAAGGCCCCAGGAGTAGACAACATTCCATTAGAACTACTGATGGCCTTGGGAGAGCCAGTCATGACAAAACTCTACCATCTGGTGAGCAAGATGTATGAGACAGGCGAAATACCCACAGACTTCAAGAAGAATATAATAATTCCAATTCCAAAGAAAGCAGGTGTTGACAGATGTGAAAATTACCGAACTATCAGTTTAATAAGTCACAGCTGCAAAATACTAACGCGAATTCTTTACAGACGAATGGAAAAACTGATAGAGGCGAACCTCGGGGAAGATCAGTTTGGATTTCGTAGAAATGTTGGAACACGTGAGGCAATACTAACCTTACGACTTATCTTAGAAGAAAGATTAAGAAAAGGCAAACCTACGTTTCTAGCATTTGTACACTTAGAGAAAGCTTTTGACAACGTTAACTGGAATACTCTCTTTCAAATTCTGAAGGTGGCAGGGGTAAAATACAGGGAGCGAAAGGCTATTTACAATTTGTACAGAAACCAGATGGCAGTTATAAGAGTCGAGGGGCATGAAAGGGAACCAGTGGTTGGGAAAGGAGTGAGACAGGGTTGTAGCCTCTCCCCGATGTTATTCAATCTGTATATTGAGCAAGCAGTAAAGGAAACAAAAGAAAAATTTGGAGTAGGTATTAAAATTCATGGAGAAGAAATAAAAACTTTGAGGTTCGCCGATGACATTGTAATTCTGTCAGAGACAGCAAAGGACTTGGAAGAGCAGTTGAACGGAATGGACAGTGTCTTGAAAGGAGGATATAAGATGAACATCAACAAAAGCAAAACGAGGATAATGGAATGTAGTCAAATTAAATCGGGTGATGCTGAGGGGATTAGATTAGGAAGTGAGACACTTAAAGTAGTAAAGGAGTTTTGCTATTTAGGGAGCAAAATAACTGATGATGGTCGAAGTAGAGAGGATATAAAATGCAGACTGGCAATGGCAAAGAAATCGTTTCTGAAGAAGAGAAATTTGTTAACATCGAGTATAGATTTAAGTGTCAGGAAGTCGTTTCTGAAAGTATTTGTATGGAGTGTAGCCATGTTCGGAAGTGAAACATGGACGATAACCAGTTTGGACAAGAAGAGAATAGAAGCTTTCGAAATGTGGTGCTACAGAAGAAAGCTGAAGATAAGGTGGGTATATCACGTAACTAATGAGGAGGTATTGAATAGGATTGGGGAGAAGAGAAGTTTGTGGCGAGATTTGACTAGAAGAAGGGATCGGTTGGTAGGACATGTTTTGAGGCATCAGGGGATCACAAATTTAGCATTGGAGGGCAGCGTGGAGGGTAAAAATCGTAGAGGGAGTCCAAGAGATCAATACACTAAGCAGATTCAGAAGGATGTAGGTTGCAGTGGGTACTGGGAGATGAAGAAGCTTGCACAGGATAGAGTAGCATGGAGAGCTGCATCAAACCAGTCTCAGGACTGAAGACCACAACAACAACAACAGGGCACTTAAGGAAGTCTGCCTGCTAATCACAAGAGTTTACGGATCCCTCCTGTCATCTCGCCGTTGAGAATTACAGGGAGAAATGAAGATATGAAAAAAATCGTTTGTTCCAGTCATCGTATTGTAATACCAGTTCCAGCATGATATCTCTCAACTGCGTAGGAAAAATCAAAGCAGTAGTTAGTCCACCTTTCATGTCTTGTTGTTGTTTTATTAGGCTATGCAGAAGTCTTTCACTCTGCTGTGTTTTCCCATAAGTTTCCGATGTCAGGGAGGAACATCACGCACGGAACAGAATTGGAATCTACTTTATTTTCGTTTTCATTAAATTTGATATTCAGCACACGGTATATGTCCTAAGTATGGATGAATGTGGATGTAATTGCAACCATATGAAACTTGGTGAATTCAGGTAGACTTCCTGGCTTCACGTTTGCAGCAGAGGTCTGGGAACCGCAGCTACGTATAATTTACGAAGCTGGATTTAGCATCCATTCAGGCGAACTTAACAGGTGCCCTCGAGATTGGCTCCCTCAGAGCCACGTTCGAGGGATATTTTTGTTCATATTTTAGATCTTGAACCGGTGGAAAACATTGATGACGGGGATATAGGTGTTGTATTTCCAGCCATCAGAATGGAGGAGTCGTCTGACATCATTGGAAACTACTTCTTCTTGCTTAGTCACTTCGCAGAATCCAAATATTTTCTGTCCATGTGCATGGAGGTGAGGCAGGTTGGATTTTGTGCAAGGTTAAACAATAGTAGACGAGTAGCTAAGCTGGTTTATGGTGAATACGACGTGCTGCCCCGGTGTACACACAGACAGCGATTTTGGGTGGGAGTTAGCTCGGATTTTTCGAGTTAGGAACTTCCTATATTGTTAATGTGATTTGTTAGAACTGCTACGGCGTACTGACAAATGATGATTTTGCTTTCAGTGAACTAAATTCAGGTAGGGTATTACTTCTACTTTACTCGGTCATTATGTTCTTCATGCATTGTGATTCTGACTTTCATGTCTCGTTTCAATGCGGCGCACAAGTCATTTTCGACAGTTCTCCTTTTGCTAAAAGACGGGGACCATTGTCTTCTATATATGTGTCTTTCTGCCTGAGTATATGGGTGTCCATGTTGCATCGCTGACCCACCTCAATCCTCGGTGAATAACTATGATTAATGCAATTTGTTGGCACAGAAACATTGTCTTAGAATTTTATACATGTTCCATGCTGAATTGCTAACAGGAATACGACACACTTAGTGAATAAATGTCCTTAAGTATCTTTTCAGTTAGTTACATTTATCCTGAACGAGCGTACCAGAACGCCTTCCTTCCTCCTGTGGTCACTAACCTTATGTACGTTGTAAGGGAAAGACAGCAGTATGCTGGACTCCGGAGTAAGATTTCCGTTATGGAAATTCCCGGTAATAGGGCGAGAGTTCGTCTTACCAAGGAATCATTTAACTGTTTTTAGACGTTTCGGTTTCGCAAGAAACAGTGGGCCTCTTTTACACTATTCAGGTCACTGCGTCACCAGTGAAATTAAATCTGATGTCCTAACATTTGCCCTATCATACTGTATCATCCTCGCCCTTCTTCTTGACAGTGCGTTCCATATGCTCCTTTCTTTCCGATTCCGAGGAGACAGTGCTCATTACGTTAACATTTCACCTTATACACTACTGGCCATTAAAATTGCTGCACCACGAAAATAACGTGCTACAGACGCGAAATTTTAACCGACAGGAAGAAGATGATGCGATATGCAAATGATTAGCTTTTCAGAGCATTCAGAGAAGGTTGGCGCCGGTGGCGACACCTACAACGTGCTGACATGAGGATCGTTTCCAACCGATTTCTCATACACAAACAGCAGTTGACCGGAGTTGCCTGGTGAAACGTGTTGTGATGCCTCGTGTAAGGAGGAGAAATGCGTACCACCACGTTATTCACTTTGATAAAGGTCGGAATGTAGCGTATCGCGATTGCTGTTCATCGTATCGCGACATTGCTGCTCGCGCTGGTCGAGATCCAATGACTGTTAGCAGAATATGGAATCGGTGGGTTTAGGAGGGTAATACGGAACGCCGCGCTGGATCCCAACGGCCTCGTATCACTAGTAGCCGAGATGACAGGCATCTTACCACCATGGCTGTAACGGATCGTGCAGCCACGTCTCGATCCCTGAGTCAACAGCTGGGGACGTTTGCAAGACAACAACCATCTGGACGTACAGTTTGACGGCGTTTGCAGCAGCATGGACTATCAGCTCGGGGACCATGGCTGCGGTTACCCTTGACGCTGCAACACAGACAGGAGCGCCTGCGATGGTGTACTCAACGACGAACCTGGGTGCACGAATGGCAAAACGTTATTTTTTTGGATGAATCCACGTGCTGTTTACAGCATCATGATGGTCGCATTCGTGTTTGGCGACATCGCGGTGAACGTACATTGGAAGCGTCTATTCGTCGCAGCCATACTGGCGTATCAGCTGGCGTGATGGTATAGGGTGCCATTGGTTCCCATGACTCGGTCATCTCTTGTTCGCAATGACGGCAGTTTGAACAGTGGATGCTGCATTTCAGATATGCTACGACCCGTGGCTCTACCCTTCATTCGATCCCAGCACAACCCAACATTTCACCAATTGAAAACGTCTGGTTAATGATGGCAGGACAACTGGCTCGTCACAATACGCGTCACTACCGTTGATGAACTATTGTATCGTGTTAAAGTTGAATGGGCAGATGTACCTGTACACTCCATACAAGCTCTGATTGACTCAATGTCCAGGCGTATCAAGGCCGTTATTATGGCCAGAGGTGGTTGTTCTGGGTACTGATTTCTCAGGATCTATGCACCCAAATTGCGTGAAAATGTAATCACATGTCAGGTCTAGTATAATATATTTGTGCAATGAATACCCGTTTTTCATCAGCAATTTTAATGGCGAGTAGTGTATTAAACGATCATCTCTAGCGCCCCAACTCAAAAGCTTCGAGTCTCTTCTGTTATGGCTTCCCTACACTCTATGACTCACTGCCATACAATACAGTGCTTCAGACATAGAGTCTAAGAATTGTCTTCCTCAAATGAGGCCTGCATTTGATACCAGTAATCTTTTTATCTACTGTATTTCCCCCTTTACTTGTGCTACGCTGTTTGCTATGTCCTCTTTGTCTGTTATGGGGTATCCAAGGTTGCAGATTTGCTTAAATACGTCTACTTTGTGATCACCAATTTTGATGCTAAATTTCTCACTATACTCATATCTGCTACTAGTCATTACTTTCGTCCTTCTTTGGGTTACTCTCAGTCCATACTCGCACGATACTGACAAAGTAAATTTTTCACTCACCTTTGCTATCCTGCTTTTAATCTGCGTGTTGCACTTGTAATAGCATTTTATTCTGCTTTTTACCTGTTTAAGGCATTGCACACGTACTGATATTTCCATAATCAGTCTTGCCTGCGCCTCTTAATAACTCCTGCGAGCACTTTTGTTTTCCTTGTATTTGTGGTATCACATATCGATACCACCCCACGGTTGTCTTCAAGTTGGCAGCGGAATCGCAAATTCCTGTCTGACGCCGACAGCAGTCGCACAGGATCTGTCGGAGCCAGTGGTGCACGCCCACTGTGCCACGTCTGCAGAGGCTCTGGAGAACGATTGCCCTATGGCTGGCGGCAACCACTCAGCCCACTTGCAGTTGGAGAGTCTTTGCTCAGACACCAAAGTTCGTGCTTAGGACCACAAGCACCAACCTATTTGGCAATTGAAATTCCTACACCAAGAAGAAATGCAGATGATAAACGAGTATTCATTGGACAGATATATTATACTAGAACTGACGTCTGATTACATTTTCAGGCAATTTGGGTGCACAGATCCTGAGAAATCAGTACGCAGAACAACCACCTCTGGCCATAATAACGGCCTTTATACGCCTGGGCATTGAGTCAAACAGAGCTTGGATGGCGTGTACAGGTACAGCTGCCCATGCAGCACAGTTCATCAAGAGTAGTGACTGGCGTATTATGACGAGCCAGTTGCTCGGCCACCGATGACGAGTCGTTTTCAATTGGTGAGAGATCTGGATAATGTGATGGCCAGGGCAGCAGTCGGATTTTCTGTATCCCGAATGGCCAGTACAGGACCTGCTGAAATGTAGGGTTTCGCAGGGATGGTATGGAGGGTAGAGCCACGGGTAGTAACTCATCTGAAATGTAACGTCCTCTGTTCAAAGTACCGTCAATGCGAACAAGAGATGACCGCGACGTGTAACCAATGGCACCCCATACCATCACGCCGGGTGATACGCCAGTATGGCCGTGACAAATACACGCTTCCAATGTGCGTTCACCACAATGTCACCAAACACGGATGCGACCATCATCATGCACCTGGATTCATCCGAAAAAATTACGTTTTGCCATTCGTGCACCCAGGTGCGTCGTTGAGTACACCATCGCAGCCGCTCCTGTCTGTCGAACTGTTCGTGCAGATGGTTGTTGTCTTGCAAACGTCCCCATCTGTTGACTCAGGGATCGAGACGAGGCTACACGATCCATTACAGCGATGCGAATAAGATACCTGTCATCTCAACTGCTAATGATACGAGGCCGTTGGGATCCAGCACGGCGTTCCGCATTACCCTCCTTAACCCATCGATTCCATATTGTGCTAACAGTCATTGGATGTCTACCAACGCGAGCAGCAATAAACCGCAATCGCGATAACCTACAATTCGACCATTATAAAAGTCGTAAACGTGATGGTACGCATTTCTCCTCCTTACACGAGGCATCACAACAACGTTTCACCAGGCAACGCCGGTCAACTGCTGTTTGGGTATGAGAAATCGGTTGGAAACTGTCCTCATGTCAGCACGTTGTAGGTGTCGCCCCCGGCGCCGACCTTGTGTGAATGCTCTGAAAAGCTAATCATTTGCATATCACAGCATCTTCTTCCTGTCGATTAAATTTCGCGTCTGTAGCACGTCATCTTCGTGGTGTAGGAGTTTTAATGGCCAGTAGTCTATTTGTTACTGTGAAAGTTTGACCGTATTTCTTGCTGCATTATCTGTAATGAGTCTTCGTACAAAAAAAAGTAAATCTTCTCTTTGTTAACTTGTTCCTTGTTCGCTAATCATTTCTGCTCTTGTACAGCTTTCCTATGACGACAGCTGTCACACCGCTCTATATTTAACCTGGCCTTACCATTGTGTACGTAGTTATATACAACAGTACCGTTTTTCGTTCCGTAGCTCTTTCATTTAGCTTCAGTGAACACTAGTATTTGAGTTAAGAAATGCTGTGAGGTTGTTTCCTTCTTAACGTTTTGGACAACATGGTTGTGGAGAGAAGCAGCTATCAGTATGATTAATCAATAAATCAAGAACAGTCTTAATCGCATTTATTATTGTTAGAATACCGCCAACTGGTTTCAACCCGACGTAGGGGTCATCTTCTGGGCGTTTGCACTGTGAAATTATAGATATCCGTCAGAAAGGCTCTATTATACAACGCCTAAAATTACGTAAATTTAAAATATGTTACTCGTTGGTCGACTGCTGGTGGTGTCACTCCTGTCTACATAACGGCAGGAAACTATAAGAGACTAACCCTTCGTATGGGCTTAA
Source organism: Schistocerca piceifrons (assembly GCF_021461385.2). Lineage (NCBI taxonomy): Eukaryota > Metazoa > Arthropoda > Insecta > Orthoptera > Acrididae > Schistocerca > Schistocerca piceifrons. Next base: position 685,535,649 of record NC_060142.1, on the reverse strand, counting down.
ATAGCGTACTGAGATGACGTGAATGGACGGCAACACCCCCAGCGGCGATAAACGGCTTTTAATACAGTTTGTTGTATGTAATTACTAGTCACCTTCGTTTAACACAAATTTAGGTGACAGTAAATAACAGAAAACGGAACCATTCCATTTAAAAATAGTTACAATTATAGTGTTAATTTTAAAATAATAATAAATGTTCCAAAGTCAACTCGTAAAATTCGTAAAAGTATATTACATTATGCGTCATAATATAAAGTAAAACAATCTGTGACACACAAAAAGTGGTGTCGTCTTGTATTAAAATGTACATTTACGTAGAAAACATTTCAATCAATTTACTAAAAGGTTAATATGGAAGGACTACAACGCCCTCTACTCCTTGTGGGGTAGGACGCTGTTGCCATGGATTACACAGCGTATATCAGGCGCCCTCTAGTCTGTGTAGCGAGGCCGCCGTGGTCATGGTAGCAGCTGCTGTGTTCATATGGTGTTATCGTTGCCGTCGTAGCGGTATGTCGTGGCTCTTCACCCACAGAGAGGGCGCCTGATATACGCTTTGTAATCCATGGCAACGGCGTCCTCACCCCAAGGAGTGGAGGGAGTTGTAGTCCTTTCATATTAACCGTTTTAGTAAACTGACTGAAATGTTTTCTACGTAAATGTGCATTGTAATACAAGACGACACCACTTTTTGTGTGTCTCAGATTGTTTTACTTTATATTATGACACATAATATAATATACTTTTACGAATTTTACGAGTTGCCTATGGAACATTTATTATTATTTTAAGATTAACACTATAATTGTAGCTCTTTTTAAATGTAATGGTTGCGTTTTCTGTTACTTACTGTCATTAAAAATTGTATAAAACCAAGGTGAATAGTAATTACATTCAACAAACTGTATTAAATGCCATTGATCGCCGCTGGGGGTGTTGCCGTCCATTCACGTGATCTCAGTACGCTATTTAAGCCCATACGAAGGGTTAATCTCTCATCCTCTGTTATGCCAGTCCCGCCTGGATATCTGCCCCCACCCCCCCCCAAATCCTATAAGTCCCTCAAGATCCTTGAGCATCATGCACTCCGCCTCGCCTTTCGTACACGCCTCCCGTATCCACGCAGATCCTCTATGACCTCATTCTTTTCCCCCATCTGCTCCTATTCCTCGAACATATCTGCATCCTCTGCACCTCCCGCCACCTTGATCCCCCTCACCCACTGGTTGCTCCTCTCCTCTCCCATCTCCACCCCCTTCCACGTCTTCACTTTTGTGTCCCCACTATCCTCCATCTCTAAACCCTTCATCTCCTTTCCCAAGGTGGCTTCCGTCAACTCCCCCTCCCGGATGATGCCCTCTCTCCCTCCATTTGACCCTCCTATCAACTCTGATCCTTCCCTTTCCTCAGTCCTTCTCCCGGGCTCCCGCTGCCCCTTCCATCCTCTTTTTTTTTCCCCACTTCCTCTCTCTCTCTCCCTCTCTCTCTCTCTCCCTCTGCCCCCTTCTCTCCCCCGAGTCCTTTTGCATTTCCCTCCTTAGCGTCTTCTCATTCCCTCTCGTATCTGTCCTCCAGCCCCCCCCCCCCTTTGCCTTTGGCTCGGGAGTGTTATCTTTGTACCGCCATTTTCGGGGCACTGTTTTACAGTGAGTGTTTTACAGTGAGTGTTCCATGTTGTGTCTTTTGGGAAGTGTTGCGAACGGCTATCATACTGTCGCTGGGTGTGATTTTTTGTCTCTTGCTAGCAGAAACCAGACTGTCGCCATGTTTTTTAATTGTATGTGTACTATGTTACTTGTCTGATTCCTGTGTATTTTATTAACATTGCCAACTCCTTTGCTTTCTGTTTTAACTTTCCGCATTTCTCCGCCATTTTACACTTTAAGTCACCGTTTTATCGCCTGTTTTTCTTGTTTCTTTTCTTCTTCCGTTCTTAAAAAGTCTGTAGGCTATAGACCAGCGTGCTAAGCTGCTGCCACCTGGCCCCTTCGGGGAGGAATTGAAAATCAATAAAGAAAAAAAAAAGTTTATCTCGCATAGTTTCCTGCCGTTATGTAGACAGGAGTGACACCACCAGCAGTCGCCCATTGGTTAACATATTTGAAATTTACATAATTTTAACCATTGTATAATAGAGCCTTTCTGACGGATAACTATAATTTCACAGTGTAAACGCCCAGATGATGACCCCTACGTTGGGTTGAAACCTGTTGGCGGTATTCTAACAATAATAAATGCGATTAAGACTGTTCTTGAATTATTGATTCCTTTTTAACTACGTGATGCCAAATCAAGCGCGTGGAATCGTGCGCTCTGTACAATGCGAAAATGAGATAGCAGTGGACGTGTACGCGAGAGGTCAGCACTTTGCAGTGAAGTGCTACCTAGCCGCGCGGCCTTTCAGCCCCCGACTACCTGCTGACAGGGCGAAGCGGCCGCCGGACACGTGCTACGTACGACCCGCTGGGTCGGCGGGTGGCGCTGCGCCTCGCGGGCTCCGACGCTGAAAGCCGCACACGGCACGTCCGCCATTAGCGGATTGGCGCCGCTGTGATCGCCCTGACACAAGCCGACTGCAGACAGCTGTCCGTCCGCGCCCTCTGTCCGGGGCGCGGGGCAAAGGACGCCCTTCTGCGCGACCCACACGTCCGCACACACCAGCTGCCAGCCGGAGGCTACAGAGGTTTTCACTCTCCGCTTTCGGGCCGGAGCTGCTGCTGCCAGAGAGACCAGTAACCTTCATCTCCCGAGCTGCAAGCAGTTAGTTCACAAACTGCTTGATGCTCAGATATGGACTCTATCTTTATTCAGACGGCTGAGCTTCAACCGACGAGAAGGATTCCATGGCTGAACACGGGGTGGTTATAATTAAGTGGGAGCAACAGGATGACGGACGAAAATATTGCTCAAATTCAGGATTTTTCCCCCGTACATGAATGTAGTAGACAATGAGGGTTTGCTGATATGAATAAACCATATATTGAACTTTTTATTCAAAAATATTTTTATCTTCACTGTGTAGTTGGGAGTTTTCCGAGTCTAACAACCCTACCACAACAAAGGTCAAAAATTAATAATGATTGTGGTGTTGCTCACGCTGCTAAATACTGCATCTTCGGGCAACAAGAAAGTTATTATGAAGCAGGTGTCATTAGAGCACAGTTAATAAAATCATTTCATGTAATAATGAATAAACTAGGCAATCATCTCTTCGTGTTTCCCAAGCTGGTCTCGTTGTAAAATCATGGCTCGACCGTCGAAAATCTATGTGGTGATGATTCCAAACTCGGATGCAAAGACACCTAGGTTTTATTATGGGATATTCAAAAGTTTTATAGATGAAACCATTCTTGAAGATTAAACCTTTGAAAGTTAGCACAATGGTGAGGTAAAAAAGTAATCAGCACTCCGAATTTAAGTGACACTTCTTTTTTTATTACTTTTGTTGGAGTATCACGTAACACACAAAACATCACTTCACAATACAAAACATACCTGAAAACATCTTCCTCAGTGTTAAAGTTCACATTTTATAAACTGGCTACAATATGCGCCTTTCCAACATGACGTCCAAGACTTGACTTTTCTCAAGGTCCGACTCTCTAACAAACTAACTAATAATCACTTACGTGCCCAAGAATCAGAGTTACAAGTACGTCAAAGATCATAGTGACAAAAGAAAGAACACACATCAGAATAATATCATTGCAACATAAACATATCGATGTATGAAAGTACCTCTACATTAATGAAATCAAATCTGTATGTTGTATAAGAAATATGTCGACTACTTTACAGAAACACAGTAGAACAATGCTGGAATCGAGAGGTTGAGTTGAGGTGCCGTAATGGTTACGTAATTCAAGTGCCATTACACGAGGCAGGCCTGAAAGAATTAGATCGACGGTTGTCACTGTAACTCTTGTTGTGGTTACCCGAAAATTGACCTAACATCTATGGCCAAATACACTCAAACACAACGGTACAGGTGAGCCCCTGTTTATCAACCACCATTACTGTATATCGAGTTGGAATACACCTGCCGAAAAACCGGCATCACGCAGGAAATCCGTACCGTGCACTACACGCAGGCAAGCTATACGCACCCCCACACACAGTGAGATGATGTATGGCCGATCTCTCACTAATATACATCCTCTATGCCTACAGATCCTAGATGTACCCTTGTCCGGTTCTCAGCTACGCTACAGATTAATGTAATAACAAGATAGATTTTAAAGTTGGAAAATCAATAAAGAACGAACTTGACTGTTCCAGGAATGCAGCGGCTGCAGAGACCGGGATACATCACCATCGCCTGCCACGGTATAGATACATGATACGCTCACTAACAAACACAACCTTATATGACCTATCGGAGCTAGTAAGCCACTACTGCTCTTACCCCCCCATCCCAGTGTCGCGCAGGTTTTTTTTTTTTTTTTTTTTTTCGGCACGAGCCTTGGCACTTTTTTCCCTCTGCTCTTCAAATCGCTACCCTCATTCACGTTTGGTCCACAATCTATCACCTGATGGACCGTTCTAACGCGTAATCTTACTCAGACTCACGGATAAAATCATAGCCCAGGATCCTGTGATCCACTGATCAGATAACTACCACGTTGACGATGGTGACAGTAGAACTTTTGGCCTGGTCACCACGTTGGTGCGGGCATCTCTCTTTACCCGAAACATGAAATTAACGTTTCATCCTGATCCTTACAGATGTAGTTTTAGTTCATCTTAGGGATTTGCAACAAAAACTTTAAATGGTAATTTTGGGATCCCTCTGTTTTTGCCCGTAAACAATAGTGAAAATCAACCAGAAAAATCGTCTCAGATGAACTGAAGAGAAATCCTTGCTTCAGGGGAGGCCAAAATCATTAAATTCGCATGCAAATTTTAGCTTGGGTGACGACAACCATGATTCTAAGCATAACACGTTTCTAGTTTTTCACGGTAAATGATGACAGCCAAAACAGATGCAAGATAATAGTTTATTAAAATTCTTGTCCAAGGTTTCTGTATATATAAATATACCTTCATCAGAAGTAAAATATCCTGAACAAGAAGACACTTACATTAGCAATAATTTAGCATCGAAAATGAGAAATAAAAAACACTATAGCTTAAGTAACCGTTAAATTACCACAGTATTACAGGCACAAAACTTTTAGTCACATACTAAAATTACATCCTGCAATGGAGATTAATAAAACAATTGTGCCAAAGGCGTCGTCAGTACGTTTTTTTTTTCTTTTTTTCATAGAAGTGGAGTCCCTCCACGCCCACACCGGCATGATGGCCAACACAATAGATCTACTGCCATCTCTGTATGAGGGTTAGTATTCACTAAAGTGAGGTGTCGCAGGATGTGGGTACTGCGATGCTTGCGTACGTCTGGTTAAGATTAACCATTAATACGCGCTCATCTGGAGATAGATTTCATCAGTACGTAAGACATCATCTCCATTTATACAACGTGATTGTGGACACAGAGTCGATGCGAAAACAGTTTAGCATCAGTACTTCGCCTATGAACTATCGTGAGGAGAGTGTGAAAGCCCTAGGCCAGATAGTTTCGCCGAGAAAGGGCACTTGTGGGATGTGCCAGACACTCGCGCACATTAAAATCCATGGATGCATACACATGCGCAACAAAATTATTAAAAGTTGTGCTAATTTAAACCTTCTGTTTGATAAATATTTATGATATAAAAAGGGACAAAGCTTGAAATTTATGGGATATCATCGATGCCTTGTCCATAACAATTACCGCCCCGGTTAGTGGATGGCCGCTTTGTGCTAATTTGACCTGATAAGCCCTCATCCTCGTACTTGACTCCGTTTTCGTCGTTGAGGGCATCGCCGCTGGGCTCTCTATCTTCACAGAACCGGCCCACTTCTTCGCTGATTTTAACAGTATTTTCCATGTGCATTTATACAGTATGGCCGACATTGGATATACATACGGCCAAATTTAAAGCAGTCTTGACAATTTCTCTTCGGTTGGATGTTATTTCAGGACCGTATCTCCAAAATTAACTATTGAAATTTCCGTTCGCATTTACAGTAAAACCGCCCGAACAACGCCACAGCAAATCAGATTTACCCAAAACCCAAAACACCTCAGGTACGCAATGAACGGCGCGTGAGCACGGAACCTGTTCTCTAACGCCCAGGCGTGCCGTGTACGCTAGATTTCAAACGCTCACAGAATCGTTACTTTTTGGTGTTGCCGCATAATGTTTCTTGCAGGAATAAACATTCTAGTTCCGTAATAAAAGCATTTCTAATTTTCTCGACTATCACCCTGGCGTTCCCCCTACTTGATAGGGCCTCCATGAAGAAGAAGTGATCGTAGGACGAAGAAACATTGTGAAAATATTTGCAAGGACATGCGAATCAACCATTTTAATTACAACTTGACAGGGCAATATTCATTTATTGCGTAAAATGTTGAAGTCCCAGGTTGCATACTTTGCTTGATATGGCGTCCGTCTGCATCCTAGACTGCCTGAAACCTCACTATAGATTGCTCTGCTACTGCGCTAAACAGCGGTGGAGCACGGAATGTTCAGATGTCGCGATACAGTTCGTGCACTGCTGGAAAGACAGCACATTGCGTCCAGCATTCATAGTCGTGGAAACAGTAATTTCTTCAGCAACTTGTGGCGCTGTTGGGTGTCGCGTCTCCCAGGAGCAATTCCCAAGTCTCCACTTAATTCGAACTTCCGAATAATATTTTTTATCCTCCGTGCGAGAAGAAGGCCTCACCTTATTTCTTTAGATTGCGTACTCGCAAATAACAGCAGTACTATTGTTGTTGTTCTGATAAAAACAGCTCCATCATAAGAGCACTTCTCACCCAGTTGACTGTCTGCAACTGAGATGCACACTGATGTTTGTGTTTCAACCCTACGTCATCATACTAGTACGGGGCCTAACGACAAATCAAGGCACTAACATTATCAACAACCCAAGTCCTGCAACACACAGTCTGTACATCATTCCTGTAATTTTGGGCACCCATATCGTATATAATTTTCCGTCTAGTTTCAAACTGTACGTGTAAGAGCGCTCCACTGTACAGAGTAACAACACTCACCTTATTTCAGAGATGCACTCAATAGATTTTCGACTCAAACCCTGCTTAGTCTCCCTGAGACGTGCCGCGAAAGACCCAGACGTGAAACGTTATTTCACGTCCGACGTCACGGAAATTTCGTAACGTCTGTCGAAGACAACGGCCAAGTGGTGCGCGAGACAAATTAAGCGACGTATGGCGCCGTAAGCTTCATTCTAATTATTTCTTGGCGAACTAAGACTATTTCTGTGTACTGCTACGCTATGCAGTTACGATAAATAAGGGTCGTCAGCCTTGCTTCCATTCACGAGTGAGGGTTGCAACAGTCACTTCCTCTATACTACTAGTCAGTGCCCTGTGCTACGTTCACAAGACTCTCAGATCCGATCACTGGATTGGTAAACGAGAACCGCATACATTCTATCCCACCTGATAACTGTCTAAAATGAAAAACGAGAATGACACACACAAAGTCACAGAAAGTTTGCTCTGGAACTAATAGAATTTATCGTATTCTGTACGACCTCGTCGTCTCTGCCCCATTGTGAGACACTACCTCCAGGTCGCTGATCTCTCCAAGTTGTAGCACGACACCTTTCCCCTTCTGGCAAATGTTTGCTCGTTAAATGAGTAAATTCCTCATAAAATTTAGGAAACAGTTATATTGAACCCGACTGCATACGCGCAAAACTTATGAAACCTCACACCCGCGCTACAAAGCCCAAGGGTCCTATTCTACCCTCGCATCGGCCGCCGGCTGGCTCTCGATCTTGCGACTTACAAGTAAGCTCCTACAAAATATTTTAACGTGCAGGCCTTTCACCTAGTCCGACTCCAAGTCAGACTGTAGGCACTTCAATTGCCCATTCCCTGCTAACACTCGTAGAGGTTCCTCAACATGCTGCCTCCTGCCAACCCTCTCAGAAATTTCTTTTCTGAAAGATGTTAGGAAATATCGGCATCCTTCTAAAATCCCTCGCCTTTAAAAACACAGTGGTTGGTAAGGACGTATTTAGCTTGATTAAGGATAGACAGGCAACGCCTATGCCCCCTCCTCTCCCCCAAACTCCATCGGATAATGGATAACCTGCGCAGGTGCTCACGATAGCGGACAGGACTAGCCGATGGGAGCAGTCAGGAAATGGCAGGTTACTAATGAAGTGCAACGAAACAGATACATCATCAGTATCTAGGAAGGCGGTAGAGATAATGGATTGAGGATGTAATACGTAGACCTTTATCCCATCAGAAATTAATAAGTTAAGAAGTCCACGAACAATTGCCTCCTTCTTAAAGTGGCGGTATTCCAATGTACCAGAAAACCATTATAACTCGGGCAGAGAATGCCTGCGCCACGTGCCGGAAGATTTCCGCTTAGCTCTGTCCCATCAGAAAGTTTCGGAACGTACTTCCACAGGATGAGAACGGCAAACTATCGAACCTCCACTATTGTGACGTAATTGAGCATAACACGAGTACTGAAAACAAGAAACGGTTAGAACAGCCCACGAATGCTTGTATGTGTTACTTCTGCAATGTTTGTCGATGCGGCCATGTCAGTACTTCATACACCCGGTTAGGGTGGCTGCAGCCAGGAAAGATACGGGACTACCACACGCTACTGCTAATTCACCGGCCTCTCTGTGAGCCCGCACCCTTGTACCTCGCATCACGGATTAAACACCTTTCATGCCATTCTAACCGATACACAAGGTGTCACTCATATATGCTATCTGTGCCTATTCATAAAACAAAACCACATGCAAACAGCTTCGTTGTCGCTGCTGTCCATCTCTGGAAGAATCTGCCCTGCACTCTTTGCACAATTCAATGCCGTGCTGTTTTTCAGAAAAGTTTCGACATTTCCTTCTGTCACACTCGTAGCGTTTCCCTAAAATTAACCTATGTGACCAACTTTCCCTTTGTCAACTCTTTAACCCAGTGCTCTTAAGTTCACAAAGTTCTGCTTTTTTCTCTTTTTTCTCTCTATTAGTCACGCCCCCTTCTCTCTCCTTATATTCATTAATTGTGTGCTATCACATTTTTCTTTTCCTCCGTTTCACCAAGCCCACTGCTGCTAGCACTCATAAGTAAAAACCTATGCTATCGTAATGTGCAATTACCATTGCTTTTATCACGTATGAATATAAACTGTGTGTCACATTTTAGATGCACTATTGTATGTTTTATTTTCCAAACGTAGTATAACAGGCTTACAGTAATACAATGTAAAATATGCGGAATTCTTGGTTACATGTAAGAGAGGCCTGTGGCCCTAACCTTGCCAGATTAGATATATAAATACATATTACAAATCGGTTTCTTAGAGACATTTTCAGTACGTGTGGTCACACTAGCCCTCTAATTTCACTGTTATGGGGGAGACTTACTCGACATACTTTACTGAGTGGATACCAAGCTTAATTCAATCAGAAACCACGAACGATAACGCAAAACGAGAATACAGCTGCATACCGATTGGTATATTACCCAGATTTTAGGAAACGTAAGATTACACTTTTCAAAAACAACCGATGGCCTACCTTAAAATTTATAAAAAACACCACTGATACGTATTAAGTTTCAGGAAACACCACAGCACAACAGCTGCATCAATCAATTTTTTTGAGACATTAACACGACAAACATTGTTTTAATACTCCTTTACTTCAGCACGACTGAAATACTGCTGACGTCAATGTGATGCAATTGAAAATGAAACAGTCGAAGTTCTACAACTCTACAACTGTACAATACAGTAGATCAACAGCTGTTATAACAACATATTACATTGAGGCATCTCTCACTTCAGAAATTTTTGGTCTCAGGCGTCCCCCAAGATTTAAACGTAGGTTTCCCCCTAGTCTTGCTTTCTGGTGCGTGTCACATGTATACAGTTGGAATAAATACGTATTTAAGTACCTGTTTTAATAACATTTCTTCAGTTTTTTCAAGAATTGTTCGATACAACGATGCACAAAAGTCATGGGTCTTAAATTTGACCATGTGAAGTCATGGGTAACATTCATATCGCATCGAGTGCTGATCAAAGATTTAATGAAAAGCTTCTTGTCATAGCCATTGAAACCCAGTTAGTGTACAAAAAAGGATCTCTGAATAATCTTTAACGGGCACATAATTTGGAAGAGCAGTGGCAGGAGGCGCGAAATCGTTATCCCGCTTATACGGAGTTCAGATATTTAGAAAATGTATCCAGCTAAAATAAACAAAAGTTACTCCCATCTTTAGTACAGATTTTCTTTGCTGCTGTAATGTTGTTAAATGTGGCAGAAAAATGAAATCTGCAGACGAACGGGGCTAGTGATCAAACCATCCTAAAGGTATGTAGGTAACTCAGGGTTATTAAGTAACGCTAGGACTTCCATTGCTCAGTTATGGGGGTAGCGGCAGAATATATGTGATTTTCACTTGTTGCATTCTGCAACTGTTATTGTCACTGATATCCTGAACACTTCTCCTAGCATATCAAATTCCTAATATCTTTCCGTAACTACAGCTTTTCGTTGAACTTCTGCATGATACTAAACATATCTTGGTATACCTCTCAATTTCAGCTATACTACTCTGGAAATAAGCACCTCTTGACCTATGATTGATCAAAAAAATACGATGCGTCATAGAAACCATTAAAGCTTCACTTGCTATTGTCAGTGTAGTTCCCATTTCGGTATATCCCTGCTGCGTTACTTCCGTGCAAAAGCAGATCTGTCTTTAATAAGTGGTACTAACATCGACAGTGGTATTATGTAGTGATTCGAACCCAGTGAAGTCGTTAATAATTCCCTGTCCGCATCAGTAGTTCTCTGGAACATTCGGAGCTGGGCGTATACATTTGCTGTGGGGCATAAATGCGAGCTGGGAGTCGTAGTTCGGCTCCCGCACGGAACAGTCACGTGAAGCCCAGTCGCACCAAAATTTGCTGAACAGTTTCCGGATCTAACGATATTTGAATATGCAAGTTTTCTGTGGACTAGTGTAGCACGAATGAGTAATTATTCGGTTCATTCGCGGAGGGTGTACGTAATTACACATGAAATCAATGTAAATTTAATATCGTCATATTTAGTCAATATCGTCCATTTGGGAGACAAATTATGATTTGAACAATTATAAAGACTACAACGAACTCTCAAAGTGTGAAAGATTAATGCAGCAGAGGCAAAAATAAATTTAAATCGTATATGTGCGTAGTTACCTCAAGGCTTTCTTATGAAGTCTGTTGATTACAGACTCCATAAACGAATGAAAATGGTACGTCGTGTTATCCTTGCAAAGTAACATTTTGCGACATAAACTTGAGGAACTTCGGTATTCGCAGAATAAAGAAACACGATTTCATTTAGGGAACACACTCAGTTTTCCAAACGAAACATGTTCTCCCTGTAAACAATCCCTTACCCATGTCAGATCGCCGCAACCTAAGCTGTTGACATGAAGCACGGGCAAAAAAGTATAGCGGAAGGGAGGTTCCAGTTTCTATTGTATTAACGTAGTCTCCGTGTAAACCATCCCTCACCCATATTCGATTGCCGCAACAAAAGCTGTTGTCATGAAACGTGAGCAAAAAATGTAGAGGAAGACAGGTTCCAATTTCCATCATATTTACGTGTTCTCCCTGTAAACCATTTTTTACCCATGTCCGAACGCCACAACCTAAGCTCTCGACATGAAGCAAGAGCTAAAAAAAGGAAAGGAGGTTAAAATTCCTATTATATTGTCAACACTGTCCTAGTTCAACTCGGTCTTATCGGTTGAATTTTTTCCTTCCATTTTGTCCACTAAATTTACTTTATTGTTACGTCTTCCCATTCCCCGGGTACGCCTACTCCGCCGCTGCCCTGCTTTTCTTCTAGTATATCATTACTTAAATATAAAAGAAATACCTGTGTCTTACAGTGTATATACTGCGCTTCCACATGGTATGGTGGCCTACATACTGGCACAAGAATGCTGACTGCTGTATGGGCCATCAAATTTTACGTGACGAATACAGAGCTTTACAATATCAGTCAAGATTTGCCTGCACAGTAATGAACGTGAAGGAAAACAGCCAGTGTTCTATGTATGAAAATTGTCACAAGAAAATTGTATGACAGTCTGCATCACAGTATAGCATAACTGAAAAGTTGTTTTCTGATGTAGTCGGCAAAAATTATAAATAATGAGGCCCCTCAGTGATTCACAGACTTCTTTATTTCCGGAATATGATTCTAGTATTTTTACGCTACGTAAAACATAATGAATGGTATATGACACTTACGTTGAATTACCTCTCCCTCAGTAAACTTAGTGCTGGATATAAGTACATTCTGCACTCAGTGGCAGCTAACGGCACCAAAGCAGCACGACTGACATCTTCAGGCATAAGCCTTTCAGCGTTCTGTATGAAATGCTGGGTGTGGGTGAGAGGGAGTGTCCCAGAATTCTGGAGATTACATATTATATGTTCCCTTTTAGTGCATATTTTTCACAAAAGAAAACAACATTCATATCCAAATAGTGGAGTAATAGTCAATGGTGACGCGTCTGTTAAGTGTCCTAAAAATACCACCATCTTCATATCTTCAAATAGTCTAATCGAGACACCAAATTTATACCGATCATCTGTAGATACATAACTTGTTCCTCGCCATACAATTGGAGTCTCTTTTTACTCGTAATTTATGACCTCCAGTGAGACGTTTGATGAGCTATTCATGTTTTATTAATGAAGACTATGCTGCATTAACTTGATAACGAAGAGGCAGGCAGCAAGAAGATGCAGCTGGGACGTTCCCATTGTCACTGGCAACTGATAATTTGAAACGCTTCCCTGTAAGGAATATTGAGATTTGTTTGTAGTTAGTTTTCCAGTATGAGATCTTATGCGACAGTTTTTCCCAAACTGTCCCATAAGCGATATAAAACAAGAATTAAGAATGAAAATCAAACTGAAATACTTAATCCCCTACCGATAAAATAAATGTTTATCTGCGTCAGTGATTGAGGCATGTGACCCTGGGCTGTGAGCCAACTGACCTGCAGCAGGACACAACAGCCAATAGGGGGACTGGCCCAGGGGAATTCACAGAAGGGACTCGCTGACATCTGCGAGGGTCAACGTCAAGCAGTCAGACTGTCCAGTGCCTTGAAGAGCCACTCTGTACTTTGGACACTAAAAGTTGCAATACATACAGCATCTCCATTGGTACCAGGACACCGATGTCTGTTTTAACGAGCTGTGAGTGGATGAAGGGGTGAGCCATTTTAGGCAAAGGCTTGGAATAACGCTATTGTGAACAGTCAAGTAGGAAACAGGACTTCTTCGAAATTCACAAAAAAACTGTAGATAGCATCTGTGAGTGGAGTAAGGAACACGAAAGTTAGGATGACCTTGAAGTCGTGTGACACCGCCAGCGACCACATACGTTGGTAACCAACGTGCTTAAGACAAAGGATAAAATCACCTCAAGGACAGCGTAAATAATCAAGAGGTAGGAGAGAGATATATGGCTGTGCTACAGAGGATAACCCACATTGGACATATACAGACTGAGAGAGAGAAAGAGAGAGGGAGAGAGCGGGACAAGTTTTTTCAGTTCCAAATGTGGGGCAACTTGTTACTCGTTAACTGACTCACTTGAGAGGAGACCAATTAGTTGTAAGACAACATTTCACTGGTCGGCACTCGGAATATTTACCTCTCAGCCAACAAACGTCATATGATGACACAAAGGACGTCAGGCTTCCTTGTAGAAATCAGAAGCGGCCGAGAAACTCTACCGCCAGGAAACATCTCGGAAACATCTCTTCGGACGAGCATCTTCCCAGCGAGGCATCTCTTCGAGCAGAAGCTGACTTGATGACCTGGGGATTAGCGGACTTTTACAGCTGATGCGAACTTAGCCGCAGGTATAAGTCATTGTTACGAAACCAATAATTGATTTTGCAACCACTTCTGCCTCTATCTGCGGATCGACATGGCGAAATCGTGATGCAACGGTGGGTAAACTGTAGGGGCCGCAGAGACATTTTCACCAAGATTCAGTAATTTCAGTCTTCATTCTAAAGATTTGATTGTAGCTGAACTACGAATACGCTTTCAGCTGCGGCCATAGCTGCAAGCTCATACGTTTCTGTAACGTTTTCTATCGTTAACACCAACGCTCTCACAAGTACAGTGTGACTCATGCAAATATAATTGTTTCCCCTGATATACGTTTATCTGAATAATATTGCAGATTCCAAATACAGGCTTGCCAAAACTTCATTTCCTATTTTCAGAATATGTCAAATCATTTATTGTGCATTTTAATGCAATAAAATGAGTTAACTGCGACTATTATTTAGTTCGGTATGTAACGAATTTCTTGGTGATTGTTTTCGAGGACAATGATTTAATTATGTCAGAAAAACAGGGCCACTTTGTGTACATGTAATTACGTAACAATAGGCAGTGGTGTATCATTATTTTATCCTGCCCTACACTTACCTCCCTTACTTCTGGACACGTCCTCAGAAGCTGTGAAAATACGTGACTCAGTATCTCGCACCAAATAGCTTATGGTGACAATAATAAGAAATGCTTTGACACTTTATTCGCGTCGGCACCACGGAATCATCGTATTAATGTTATACAACTGCAGACAAATAGCATCTCAATCGAGACAGTGTGGGAGCCCGACCTGTAGGTAAGAAGCTGTATCTGTTTGACGTAATAAGAACCTCAACAGTTCAACTAATTTAATCTATTACTCTTTCCTGCTGAAGATATAGACGGTGGTCCATTGATAGTAACCGGGCCAAATATCTCACGAAATAAGTGTCAAATGAAAAAACTACAAAGAACTAAACTCGTCTAGCTTGAAGGGCGAAACCAGATGGCGCTCTGGTTGGCCCGCTAGATGGCGCTGCCATAGTTCAAACGGATATCAACTGCATAATTTTAAATAAGAACCCCCATTTTTATTACATATTCGTGTAGTACGTAAAGAAATATGAATGTTTTAGCTGGACCACTTTTTTCGCTTTGTGACAGATGGCGCTGTAATAGTCACAAACGTATAGGTACGTGGTATCACGTAACATTCCACCATTGCGGACGGTATTTGCTTCATGATACATTACCCATGTTAAAATGAACCGTTTACCAATTCCGGAAAAGGTCGATATCGTGTTGATGTACGGCTATTGTGATCAAAATGCCCAACAGGCGTGTGCTGTGTATGCTGCTCGGTATCCTGGACGACATCATCCAAGTGTCCGGACCGTTCGCCGTATAGTTACGTTATTTAAGGAAGCAGGAAGTGTTCAGCCACATGTGAAACGTCAGCCACGATCTGCAACAAATGATGATGCCCAAGTAGGTGTTTTAGCTGCTGTCGCGGCTAATCCGCACTTCAGTAGCAGACAAATCGCGCGAGAATAGGGAATCTCAAAAACGTCGGTTTTGAGAACGATACATTAACATGGATTGCACCCGTATCATATTTCTATGCGCCAGGCGCCATGGCGACGACTTTGAACGTCGTGTAGAGTTCTGCGGCTGGGCAACAGAAATGACGGGACGATGACAGATTTTGTGCACGCGTTCTTTTTAGCGACGAAACATCATTCACCATCAGCCGTAACGTAAACGAACATAATATGCACTATTGAGCGACGGAAAATCAACGATGGCTGCGATAAGTGGAACATCAGCGACCTTGGCTCGTTAATGTACGGTGCGGCATTATGGGAGGAGGGATAATAGGCCCCATTTTATCGATGGCAATCAAAATGGTGCAATGTATGCTGATTACCTACGTAATTTTCTCCCGATGTTACTACAAGATGTTTGAGTGCATCACAGAATGGCGATGTATTTCCAACATGATGGATGTTCGGCACATGGCTCGCTAGCGGTTGAAGCGGTATTGAATAGCATATTCCATGACAGGTGGACTGGTCTCGAAACACCATATCACGGCCCGCACGTTCCCGGATCTGACATACCCGGATTTCTCTCTGTGGGGAAAGTTTAAGGATATTTGGTATCGTGATCCACCGACAACGCCTTACAACATGCGTCAGCGCATTGTCAATGCATGTGCGAACATTACGGAAGACGAACTGCTCGCTGTTGAGAGGAATGTCGTTACACGTACTGCCAAATGCACTGAGCTTGACAGACATCATTTTGAGCATTTATTGCATTAATGTGATATTTACAGGTAATCACGCTGTAAGAGCATGCGTTCTCAAAAATGATAAGTTCACAAAGGTACATGCATCACATTGGTACAAACGAAATAAAATGTTCAAACGTACCTACGTTCTGTATTTTAATTTAAAAAACCTGCCTGTTACCAACTGTTCGTCTAAAATTGTGAGCCATATATTTGTGACTATTACAACGCCATCTAACACAAAGCGAAAATAGTGATCCAGCTAAATCATTCATATTTCATTACGTACTACACTAATACGTAATAAAAAAATGGGGGTTCCTGTTTAAAAACGCACTTGATATCCGTTTGACCTATGGCAGCGCCATCTAGCGGGACAGCCATAGCGCCATCTGGTTTCCCCCTTCAAGCTAGACAAGTTTCGTTCTTTGCAGTTTTTTCGTTTGACGCTTATTTCGTGAGATATTTGGCCCGGTCACGATCAATGGACCACCCTGTATATCAGTTTATCAGTTCGTGTTATCGTTCCAGTGGGGTCGCTTAAAATCCTTCCTGGTGTGTCAATAAATTAAACAATGAAGTATTATAGATTTAGCAAGCATACATCTGTTAGAGAAATGAGGAAAAAAAACGAAATGGCTACCTAGGTAACTGGCGTGCGGGAGATCCGGTTTCGATTCCCAACTCTGGCAGGGGTTTGTCTTTAGTGAGGAGGGGGGCGGAAGGGGGGAAAGGGGACTGATACCGGTTGCACTAAGTCTCGTGCCGCCAACTGAGGAGTTACCCGACCAAACAGTACCGGTTTCAACATCAAGACACCTGTTAACGCCCGGGAGAGCGGTGAGCCGATAGTGTGACACTCCACACCGCACCCAGTGACGCTACAGCTAGAGCACACGAACCAAACATCATTAAACGGTCAGAGGATGACATGGCAGCTGGTCGGGCCCGATTCGCTCGTCTGGAGCCAGAATGCGGAACTTATGGGACTAAATACATGTACAGTACCATGTTCGACTCCCGGTGGTTCGAACTGTGTAATTCCCATCTTTTATATAAATAGTTAATTATGAGAAAGCTTTGTTGAGGATTATTGAATGCTGCCCCAAAGTGAATGTGGATACGAACGTCTAATAGATTATGTAGTTGATTTCGTGTGCCAATAAGTCACTATCTAAGAGTTGTAACTTCCACTCTATAAACTGCATAGTAATAAGAAAATTAAAACGGATCCCTCATTAAACAGGATTATCTTTACTCCCAAACTATTCTGAAACGTGTCGCTAGTACTCTATCAGCACCGCTAGATATCTGTTGAAAGAGCTGTACGAGAGTTCGAACGTTGGAGTCATCAGATGGCAGGTGACGTGCACTACATGAGATGTATTTAATAGCAATTTGCAGCGTTAGAAAGGAACGGGGCTGGGGTTTGAGAATATTGTTCCGCGTGAGAAGCGTAGACCACGTAACACTCATCTCGTATGGAAGACCCACAAATCAGATGCAAGAGATACTATTATTATTAACAAGGTAAATGTCACTATTGTGAACTGAAGGAGGATGGAGGGGGGGGGGGATCAGTATGTAACTAATATTTCTATTGATAAGTTGAAAGTAAAGAGAACGCTGCTAGAATGAATTTTAACTCTACAGCGAAGTGGGCGCTGACTTGAAACACGCTGGCTGAATTAAATTGCCTCCTATGCCGGGATTCGAAACATTCAGAGACAAGTCTATCTATTGAGCTGTCCAAGTACGACTCACGACCCGCTGTCACAGCCTTACTTCCGCTAGTTGCGTCCGCAATATCTTTTCCCCCAATAGAGCAAGTCCGCGAAACGTTAAGGTCCCAGGTTCGAGTCCAGCTCCGGTACAGTTTCAGTCTGCCAAGAAGTTTCTAAGAGAGAAATTAAAAATTAAATACAGATTTCATATTTAAGTCTAAAGTAAATAAAAAGAAGGTTATGCTGCTTAAAAGGAATTTCAGATCTCCAAGATTTGTCATGCATGCTACATTTCGACAGCGCCTTCAATACGAGGAATAGGGAAGAGTTCTATAGATCAGGGAGGGAGGAGCGAGGGGCAGCAAGTGTTTCTCGTTTTTGGAGTACTCATCGAGCGTGACTGTTTCCGCTTAGGAATGATGTAGCAGGTACTTCGTCTTAATGGGGAATAGTGGAAGTAGAAAGGATTAAATGTGGTCTAATGGTGGCTGCATTTACTGACTGCCAGTAAGGCATGATAGAATTATATCATTCGTTTCGATTTCCTCTAGTACGACTTCTCGCACTATTGCTTTTCCGTGGTTCTAGTACATAGAGGCTTTGAACTTCCGTTGCGCTATATGCGTTAACAGAGGTTTTTTTAATGAAGTTTCAAAGTGAAAACATTAAATTATAAAAGAATTGGCGACACGGCCATGGAGTAAAATAACTACCCTAGATGAGCGATAGAATTCAGGAAGCCTTTCCAGACACGAAAGTAACAGTCGACTTTAGGCTTGGTAGTGATGATGAATACTTTTATAATTAAGAAACAATTTTGGAACATCCACGAATGACTTAACTATTTAGTAAAGTGGCAAGTCCCCATATAATAATAAGCGAATTATTTCAGGTGCTGCCAAGACTGCGGACATCGGCAGAAAACTGAAAAGGAACTGATTTTAATATGGAAAGACTTTATTCCAACTGTTACAAATCAGATAGTAAGCAACCAGAGAAAAATGTGGTGGACCACCAATCCAGCTGACAAACGCTTCCACAGCGTTGCAGCACAGCGAACGGATAATGTACGTATTGATGGTATGGATACCGAACCCCAAAGCAAGCGTTTTCAAAGTCTGTGGTCAAGAAAAAAATACTGACAAGTCGCTTTTGTCAGCCAGAGAGGTTTGAAATGTGTTGCCTGAGCTCTTATTGATAAAAATATAAAGGCTTAGTAAATCTTCGCCATTCCGGAGGACCACATTCATGAGGGAAAAATAACAACGGGCACGAGATCTGGATTGCAAAGAAAGAATATATAAGACATGTCTTCAGTCCTTGCAGAGACCCAACTGACCCATTACAAATAGCACCTGTCACACTGACAGGTTCTGGCAGCTGTAGATAGTTATTTCGCTACTTTTTCGGTATTTTACTCCAGGAACGTCGCTTACACACCAACAGGGAAACTGGATGAAGTGCACTGGTCTCAGAAGGAACTGCATCGAAAAGTGAATCCATTTTCAAGCTATAAAACAATGACGCTCACTTCGAGCAATTTCATACCTTTCTCCTCAACTTTTCTCTCGTTGAGCACCGTCTGTGAGTGGCTTCGAAACTGGACAAAACACTCATGGTTTAGATTAGATTAGATTAGTACCCGTTCCATAGATCGTGAATACGACACTTCGTAATGATGTGGAAAGTGTCAGGTTAATAAAAGGTGTCTATACAAGATATTACGTTACAAAAAATATTACATGACACTAAATATGTTTAATTCTTTTCTTTTTGGGTGGGGGGTGGGGGGGGGTAAATTACCCACTTACTATATCCAAAAATTCATTTAATGCGTAGAAGGTGTTGCCATTCAGAAATTCTTTTAATTTACTTTTAAATGCTATATGGCTATCTGTCAGCCTTTTGTTGCTATTAGGTAAGTGACCAAAGACATTTGTAGCAGCATAATTTACCTCTTTCTGAGCCAAAGTTATATTTAACCTTGAGTAGTGAAGATCATCCTTTCTCCTAGTGTTGTAGCCATGTACACTGCTATTACTTTTGAATTCGTTCGGATTGTGAGGCTACAGTGGAGATCCCTAGCTCTATAAATAAGTGTCTGCAGGATGATCTTAGATGAGCTCCAGCAATTATTCTGATTAAACGCTTTTGTGCAATGAACACTTTTTTACTCAATGATGAGTTACCGCAGAATATAATGCCATACGAAAGCAGAGAATGAAAGTAAGCGTGATAAGCTAATATACTGAGATGTGTATCGCCAAAATTTGCAATGACTCTAATAGCATAAGTAGCTGAACTCAAACGTTTAAGCAGATCTTCAGTGTGTTTTCTTTTCAGTTCAACACCTCATCAATGCGTACACCTAGAAATTTTGAATATTCTACCTTAGCTACCGATTTCTGATCGAAGTCTATATTTATTAATGGTGTCATTCAATTTTCTGTGTGGAACTGTATATACTGTGTTTTGTCAACGTTTAATGAGAGCCCACTTGCAGAGAACTACTTAATGATTTTCTGAAAAACATCGTTTACAATTTCACCAGTTAATTCTTGTCTGCCAGGTGTGATAGCTATACTTGTATCATCGGCTAAAAGTACCAGCTTTGCATCTTCGTGAATACAGAATGGCGAGTCATCAATATATATATTAAGAACAGCAGAGGGCCCAAGACCGAACGTTGCGGCATCCCATTCTTGATTGTTCCCCAGTTTGAGAAATCACCATTTTTGTTTGCATATTATGTGAACTCTTTATTTCAACTTTCTGCACTTTTCCAGTTAGGTATCATTTAAACCATTTGAGCACTGTCCCATTCATAGGACAGTACTTGAGCTTTTCTAGAAGTATTCCATGATTTACACAATCAAAAACCTTTGATTTTGACTTCCGGTTACTCAGAGCAAGTTATATTTCATTAGTGAAAGTATATATAGCATTTTCCGTTGGAAAACCCTTCTGGAAACCAAACTGACATTTGGCTGAAACTTTATTTTTGCAAAGGTGTGAAGCTACTCTACAATACATTACTTTTTCAAGAATTTTGGATAAGGCAACTAATTTAAAATTTTCCACATTAAATCAGATTACGTAGCTGAGACATTCGCAGAGGCTTTTGGTAACATACCATTCGTAGCATTCTATCGTGACTGCATTTGCCCACCAACAGTACTATGTGGTCTGAGGTGGCAGTGGCGAGACTTACTTGAAGAAGTAGGACCCGTTGTAGCCGAAGAAGGGCACGGTGTAGGTGAGCATCCAGATGTTGCCGCCGCCGCAGTCGTAGTACGGCTTGCTCCACTTGCCGTCCTCGTACGTCACGCTCAGGATCTCGTCCGGCTCCCGCGGCGTGTGCGCCGTCTCGTTGAAAGTGTACGTGTTGAAGCCTGCAACACACACGGCGGCGGCGCGTGTACTCGCGGGTCTCGGCGCACAGAGCGATCGACAATGGTAGCGTAAAGTAGATGGCATATTTTGGTTGTGTTAAAAAAGAAGTAATATGGTAGGATATTTTTGTTATCAACTGGTATCCTTCGGACGACGGTAATATAAATCTTGACCTCCTGACGCGGACTATAGAGAGAAATAAAATTATTTTGACAGGTAGTGAACTCCAGATGGACTGGCCACCGTGGCCGAGCGGTTATACGCGCTTCAGTCCGGAACCACCCTGTTGCTCCTGTCGCAGGTTCGAATCCTGCCTCTAGCATGGATGTGTGTGATGTCCTTAGGTTAGTTAGGTTTAAGTAGTTGTTGGTCTAGGGGACTAATGACCTCAAATGTTAAGTCCCATAGTGCTTAGAGTGATTTTAACCATTTGAAATCCAGTTGGATTCCTAGGATCAGCAAGTGTGATTTGTCAGGGCTGTTTCAACAACGGAAATTTATCAATCAACATGATGCCAGGTATGCGAGTACTGGTAAACGAAGCATTATTCAAGAATGGAATCAATCTAGACATTTTTTGCAAGTGTTTCAGTTCACATCGATTCATAATTAACGAAAGACACTACTTGGGTAACATTTTTATGAATCAGAACAAGCTTTGACACGAATAGCATACCATCGTACGATCTAAATTGAGAAAAGAAGAAAGGGGCGCGATATTATAAAAATTAGTGAGTGTGACACTACAAATAATACGGTCGATAGTGCCACAAATAGCACTAAGATATAATGAACTTATTCATACCTAGTCCTGGTAGCTTGAGTTTGTCAATAATGGTAAGAACGTAACATAAAACCGCTTAAAAAACGACAGGTTATGTAATGGAAAAGATTATGTAGTCAGTCACCAGGCCTGGGCACAAGTCAGTGGCCAGTAAACTGATTCACTTGAACGTAGATACTTCCGCCACAATACAAGAGATCTGCTATTCTTTATTTTCGTTGTTTCCTTTATTTTTTAATGTGCTATAGTTTGTGAAGTCTCATAATATAAAATTTTGTCAACCAAAGTAAGAATCTGGTATTCGTAGCATAAGTATCTATATCAGTAGTTACAGCACCCGTAGCTGATTCTGGTGCATGCCGAATAGATAGATGCTTTCATCTTTTGTGTAGAGAGAGAATTTTACCGTGCACACTCTTGATTACGAAATTTGTGTTTACAGCTGTCTTAAGTTGGAAGGTTCTGAATCCGTATCTGTTTGCCGAATAAAAAGAAAGTTGGATTAAATAACGCGCCTGAGAGGCAAATAATTCAATCAAATAAAATGACGTCATCACTCTCAGACATGTGGATGAGTAGTGCAACGCCGGAAATGCATATCCTCCTATTTCCATCTATTGTACTATAAATTTTTTTCCTTATTTTGTTACCTGAAGATATGACGTTTCTGTGTCTTCGTATATTGTAATTGTTTTACTATTTGTATATACATGCATTTATGTCGATGTATAATTGGTTTGTTTTGTAAATACTATTTGTATTTTTACGCTGGGTCTTGCCTAGGGAAAACTAAACTATCGAACGAATACATGATAGGTCGTGTGGAGGACCAAAGTGTTTAGGATCTTTGGTAGTGTGACCTCGGCCGCGTGGAGCGTGGGCAGAGCAGAGTCTGGCTGGAGGAGGGCAGTGGAGCAGGTGTGCTGAGTGACGCTCCCGCGAGTTGCCGCGCTTTCGGGGTTTGGCAGCATGTAATTGCGCTCTACTTGCTATGATAGTTTCTGACACGGTGTCGCGGACGGGAAGCATTAGCTGGCACTCATCAAGAGCCCGTTTCGGCTGCAGACCGTGTCGAGAAGAAGGCGAGCCAACATCCAGCTTCTGCAACAGCGACGGCCGGCAATGAGTGACTGTCGCCACCTCCTCGATCGACGACTTCAAACCTTCAATCAACCAACAAGGATGACTGGTACCACGTAAGGTTTTAGAACTGTATGGCAGACCTCAGCTTTTCAAACTGTGAAATTTTTCTCACTAAATTACAGCAACGTAGCATGAGCGTTTGTTGCTCATTGTCCCAATTGCATTACCAAGATGGGTCCCTTCCTTTTCCGGAATGACCCCGAGTATCATCGAAATTCAAACGCCAGCATTAAAGTAATATCATGCGATTTCACTGCTTTAATTTCAAAGTTCACTTAAGGTATTCGTAGGTGGCTACAATATTTAGATTACACAAGCACAAATTAAGAGTGCGAGTTTTGTTACCGTATTTTAGCTTACCTGTGACTGCAGCTCAGCTTGGTACGTGCTAAATTTTACTATTGTTAATTGTTCAGAATCACTTAATTCAAGTTCAAAGTTAAGTCTCTTATTTCTAAATTGCGTAGATTCAAGTAGCTTTTCAACCGTATTTTACTGAATTTCGATGTGCTTCAGAAACAAAGCTCACTATTAATTTCAGTCACTAAATTAAATTTCAATTTTCCGGTTTTAATAATTATTTTGCTAAATTAAGTCAGAGTGTAGCGAAATTTATTACTTCTAACAAACTTTCAGTTTTCACACTAGACGTGTCAACCTTCAGTTGCCACGCTTCTAGTGCAAATTATATGTGTAATAACCTTGCTTTTTCAGTTACTATAGTAATAGTCCATAGGACTGGTGAACGTAATTTCCCCCAAATCTCAAATATCTAATTAACGCCAATTAATTGTTAGCGTAACGACCGCACATTGACTTTCTTTATTAATTTTACAATTTTCTCAAAATTAACTTCTACCAGTTTCATTTGCATCTTTCCTTTCATTTAGATGTAACCCTTTCCTCCCTCTTTACCGACAGATTAGACTTCGGTGACGATTGCTTTTCCCAAATTTCCACTAGGTACACGCGGTTTAATTTTTCACTGTCATTAAGGTCGATAAGTGAGGAGGAGGTTACAGTAGGAGTTTGAAACACGTCAGTTACATATGCATTCAGTGTGACTTGAAGAACATCTCCTACACATATTGCCTGAGAGAAATTGCTCTTCCAGTTTTTGTTTGGACTCAGTATTCAGGCCACGAGTGGCCTACCGGGACCATCCGACCGCCGTGTCATCCTCATTGATGATGCGGATAGGAGCGGCGTCGGGTCAGCACACCGCTCTCCCGGCCGTTATGATGGTATTCTTGACCGAAGCCGCTACTATTCGGTCGAGAAGCTCCTCAATTGGCATCACGAGGCTGAGTGCACACCGAAAATTGGCAACAGCGCATGGTGGCCTGGATGGTCACCCATCCAAGTGCCGACCACGCCCGACATTGCTGAACTTCGGTGATCTGACGGGAACCAGTGTATCCACTACGGCAAGGCCGTTGCCTAGTTTTTATTTGAGGAGAGATATATTCAATAAATAACGTCGAATGTTTTTTGTTTGTATGAATAGCTTGTGGAAGAAGAGACAGTCAGAAATGACTGTCAGAATAGGCAGTGGGACAGGGTAGCTTTCAGGTTCGTGTTGGTAATAAGTCGTGGATAAGAAAAGGTATCCCACATTCACTTGAAGACAATGGCCAAGTAGTGCTACCGGACAAGCCCACGGAAGGTATGGATTGTCCAGACTTAGCACCTAATTTCGGTTCGCTCAGTAATGAAATGTTTCCTGCATATTGTAGCCAACCGACCAACTTGCTTCGTTTGGACAATGCAGTCCAACAAAATATTTATGATGTTAACTGACTTTTCCGTCGGTTTTAGATAGAAAAACATTATAACAAATGAAAAGCGCTGGTCTGGATTTGTTCTACAATATTTAGTGTATTAACAGGTTTTCGGCTCACGAGGCCATAATCAGACATTTACTGACTGTGGTCGCCAAAGAACTTACAATGTTTGTATACTACATTGGAAAATAAGTTACCCATCTAGATTGAAGAACTAAAACACAGAAAATTACACCTTTAGCATTGCGGTGTCGCTGCAATTTAAAAAGTAAAATCTGAACAATATACAAATATAGAGGGAGCGAACAGGAAAAACGTTAACGCTATACTTAGAAGCTGCGGCCATATATACATGTAATAGGTCCAATGAGAACAGGCCTTGACGAGACAACTTCAAGATGTATTAAACATGGAAGGTAATACAAGTACCAATTAAAAGAATGTCTTAACAATTGTAGTCACAAACTATATGGACAACGTAGCCAGTTTCAGTAAAATAAAGGATCTCAGTCAATACAGGAAGTGGAGTAATATAAACGAACAGACAGTGTGAGAAGTAATGAAAGATGGCATTTACTGTATGTTCCCTAACATTCCTTCATTTTCATGCGCTTACTGATTTCCGTTTGTTTTATTAATATTCGCTAAGCTCTTCGTACATTGTGTAGATACAATGGATAATTTTTAAATTGGTTTGTGTATCACTCCATATGTTTTATACGTCTTGATGTAGCCCCTTCAGATACCAATTTTATTTCATTTTCAAGTTTCGTTCATTGATATAAACTGTTATGTAGGCATGCACTTCCAGTTTTGAGTTAAAGTTTGTCCTGTTTTTTTCCCTTTGTACACTCCTGGAAATTGAAATAAGAACACCGTGAATTCATTGTCCCAGGAAGGGGAAACTTTATTGACACATTCCTGGGGTCAGATACACCACATGATCACACTGACAGAACCACAGGCACATAGACACAGACAACAGAGCATGCACAATGTCGGCACTAGTACAGTGTATATCCACCTTTCGCAGCAATGCAGGCTGCTATTCTCCCATGGAGACGATCGTAGAGATGCTGGATGTAGTCCTGTGGAACGGCTTGCCATGCCATTTCCACCTGGCGCCTCAGTTGGACCAGCGTTCGTGCTGGACGTGCAGACCGCGTGAGACGACGCTTCATCCAGTCCCAAACATGCTCAATGGGGGACAGATCCGGAGATCTTGCTGGCCAGGGTAGTTGACTTACACCTTCTAGAGCACGTTGGGTGGCACGGGATACATGCGGACGTGCATTGTCCTGTTGGAACAGCAAGTTCCCTTGCCGGTCTAGGAATGGTAGAACGATGGGTTCGATGACGGTTTGGATGTACCGTGCACTATTCAGTGTCCCCTCGACGATCACCAGTGGTGTACGGCCAGTGTAGGAGATCGCTCCCCACACCATGGTGCCGGGTGTTGGCCCTGTGTGCCTCTGTCGTATGCAGTCCTGATTGTGGCGCTCACCTACACGGCGCCAAACAAGCATACGACCATCATTGGCACCAAGACAGAAGCGACTCTCATCGCTGAAGACGACACGTCTCCATTCGTCCCTCCATTCACGCCTGTTGCGACACCACCGGAGGCGGGCTGCACGATGTTGGGGCGTGAGCGGAAGACGGCCTAACGGTGTGCGGGAAAGTAGCCCAGCTTCATGGAGACGGTTGCGAATGGTCCTCGCCGATATCCCAGGAACAACAGTGTCCCTAATTTGCTGGGAAGTGGCGGTGCGGTCCCCTACGGCACTGTGTAGGATCCTACGGTCTTGGCGTGCATCCGTGCGTCGCTGCGGTCCGGTCCCAGGTCGACGGGCACGTGCACCTTCCGCCGACCACTGGCGACAACATCGATGTACTGTGGAGACCTCACGCCCCACGTGTTGAGCAATTCGGCGGTATGTCCACCCGGCCTCCCGCATGCCCGCTATACGCCCCCGCTCAAAGTCCGTCAACTGCACGTAAGGTTCACGTCCACGCTGTCGCGGCATGCTACCAGTGTTAAAGACTGCGATGGAGCTCCGTATGCCACGGCAAACTGGCTGACACTGACGGCGGCGGTGCACAAATGCTGCGCAGGTAGCGCCATTCGACGGCCAACACCGCGGTTCCTGGTGTGTCCGCTGTGCCGTGCGTGTGATCATTCCTTGTACAGCCCTCTCGCAGTGTCCGGAGCAAGTATGGTGGGTCTGACACACCGGTGTCAATGTGTTCTTTTTTCCATTTCCAGGAGTGTATTTACTTGTTGTTCAACTTCTTACTTTCTACATTGCATTACAATCACACTGTCAAACGTGTTGTTTTCTGTACATTAGTTCTACAATGTAGATATGGAATGTCTCTTCCAGAGTCACATACAAGTATTGTAACTACCTTTGAGACAGTCGTCTGTGAATGTCTGATGATGGCTTTTTTAGCAGAAAACCGATTAATATACTAAATTAATACCGTAGAACAAAACCAAACTAACGCTTATAATTTATAAAATATTGATAATATAATAAGTTGCGTATTAAATCTGTAAGTTTCTCTTCCTCTCACTGGCTGCTTGTGATCTACAGAAAAGTGTAACTCTAGCTGTGGAATGCCTGGAGCGATTTCAGGCAAAATCGGTGGGCAGATCCATGTGATGTAGGACACTACTGGCGTCCATATTTGAGGAGATGGGAGAGGTAAATAGGTGATGTTGTTGTTGTCGCCATCAGTCCAGAGACTGGTTTGATGCAGCTCTCCATGCTACTCCATCCTGTGCGAGCTTCTTCATCTCCAAGTACCTACTGCTACCTAAATCGTACTTAATTTGCTTAGTCTATTCATCTCTTGGACTCCCTCTTCCAATTTTACCAACCACGCTGCCCTCCAACACTAAATTGGTGAGCCCTCGATGCCTCAGAACATGTCCCTCCTTTTAGTCATGTTGAGCCACAAATTCCTCTTCTCCCGAAATCTATTCTGTACCTCCTCATTAGTTACGTGGTCTATCCATCTAATTTTCAGCATTCTTCTGTAGCAACACATTTCAAAAACTTCTATTCGCTTCTTGTCTAAAATATTTCATCGTGCATGTTTACCTTCCATACACTCCATACAAATACTTTCAGAAAAGACTTCCTGGCACATAAACCTACACTCGAAGTTAAAAAATTGCTGTTCTTCAGAAACTCTTTCCCTGCCATTCGCAGTCTACCATTTACATTCTCTCTACTTCGTCCATTATTAGTTATTTTGCTCTCCAAATAGCAAAACTCATTTACTATTTTAAGTGTCTCATTTTCTAATCTAATTCCGTCAGCATCACCTGATTTAATTCGACTGCATTCCACTATCCTCGTTTTGCTTTTATAGATGTTCAGCTTATATCCTCCTTTCAAGACATGGTCCATTCCGTTCAACTAGCCTTCCAGTTCCTTTGCTGTCTGACAGAATTATAATGTCATCGGCAAACCTCAAAGTTTATATTTCTTCACCATGGATTTTAATTCCTTCTCCAAATTTTTCTCTGCTTTCCTTTACTGCTTGCTCAATACATTGATTGAATAACATGCGGGATAGGCTACAACCCTGTCTCACTCCCTTCCCAACCACTGCTTCCCTTTCATGCCATTCGACTCTTGTAACTGCCATCTGGTTTCTGTACAAATTGTAAATAGCCTTTCACTCTCTGTATTTTACGCCTGCCACATTCAAAATTTAGAGGAGAATATTGCAGTCGACATTCTAAAACGCTTTCTTTAAGTCTACAAATGCGAGAAACGTAGGTTTGCCTTTGCTTAACCTATCATCTAAGATAGGTGGTACGGTCAGTATTGCGTCACGCGTTCCAAAATTTCTACGGAAGCCAAACTGATCTTCCCTGGGGTCTGCTTCTACCAGTTATTGCATTCGTCTGTAAGGAATTCGTGCTAGTATTTTGCAGCTGTGACTTATTAAACTGATAGTTCGTAAATTTCACATCAGTCAATACCGGCATATGTGATATGTAAGCATTATTTAGCCGTAGTTTCTACCAAGTGTGGTACATACATAATTTACAGTCTGGGAAGCTAAGTACTCATGGATGAGTGCAGGAGCATTCGTGGATGTGGGAGCGTTTGGCACGGTATGGCATAACTATAGAATCCATAGATATTTCAAACTACGCATATACAGAGTGATCCAGAACTCTACGACAGACTTTAAAAGGTTATTCGGGGATACCATGTAAGTATTCTGGAGTAAGGGACCTACGAGTTCCGATGGCTCTCTTGGTTTCTTGCCCCACTTAGCACTGTATCCCCATTGAATTCAAATTGCGCACAACGGCGCAAATATCGAGGGCGTGAGCTCTGCGTCTCGTTTCCACCCGCTCATGTTATCTTCTGCTGAGATCAGTAGTGTCTTCTTTACTTCATTGCCTTGTGGACTGCATTCACAACTGCTCGGTTCAGCCCGGGGCTTTGTTCTCGGCATTGTTACTTGTGAATTATCAGTGATACAAAGCAGTACTGTGTATAGGTTTACTGTTGAAGAGCTCGGCAGTTTGCACTTCTTATATGGGTTCACTACATGCAATCGTAGAGCGTCGCAGCGGCGCTACGCTGAGCTGTCGGCGCATCCATGCATTTGTCTGAGGACATTGCAGGACCTAACCTGTATTTTGTGTTTTACGTTTCGGTAATTGCATGTAACCGGATTTTTTGCTGTTGTGCAATTGCTTTCACAAAATCAAGGTTGATTGAAGTTACGTAGCGAATAAATCATAATTACATTACTACACCGCAAAGATCTGCCCAAGACCGTAGGGTTCTTGTAACACTGTACTCGTAAAATATCCCTGGAGTCGGTGGACTTCTGGTTCTCGCCGTGAATAGTTTACTAGATAGCATAAAACACCTTAGCCCTGAAATAGTCATAGGTTCCTTACAGGTTAAAAACTATTCAAGAGCCAAGATCGCATAAAATATTTCAAGACAACCGGTTTCAAGAGTCTTAGCGGTCATCTTAATGTCTGAAACATTTTTTGTAGTGATACACGTTCATTTTACGCGGAACTTCTTGCACAAGATGTCAATATTGTCCAAGATAACTGTGGATCAGTGGTAACATGCAAGACTAGCTACGGAAATCGTGCAACAACCTCAGTCAGTACTGACACACTTATGTCTTTATGTCACAAAGAAGACGGTTCCATTATGACATTCTTATCATTCTCTATGGGTTGGGTGAAATTATCAAGTGGTGACATGTAAAAATAATTGATAACAAATAATATAAGGGCAGAATCCAAAGTGAACGCTTATAGTTGTCACGAGACAAACCTACTAGATGTGCGTGATGGTAAGAATAGATGATATAACAGGCATTAACCGGTTCTGCTTGCTCAGAAGTGGAGTCATAAGATAAAACATACACTCCTGGAAATGGAAAAAAGAACACATTGACACCGGTGTGTCAGACCCACCATACTTGCTCCGGACACTGCGAGAGGGCTGTACAAGCAATGATCACACGCACGGCACAGCGGACACACCAGGAACCGCGGTGTTGGCCGTCGAATGGCGCTAGCTGCGCAGCATTTGTGCACCGCCGCCGTCAGTGTCAGCCAGTTTGCCGTGGCATACGGAGCTCCATCGCAGTCTTTAACACTGGTAGCATGCCGCGACAGCGTGGACGTGAACCGTATGTGCAGATGACGGACTTTTAGCGAGGGCGTATAGTGGGCATGCGGGAGGCCGGGTGGACGTACCGCCGAATTGCTCAACACGTGGGGCGTGAGGTCTCCACAGTACATCGATGTTGTCGCCAGTGGTCGGCGGAAGGTGCACGTGCCCGTCGACCTGGGACTGGACCGCAGCGACGCACGGATGCACACCAAGACCGTAGGATCCTACGCAGTGCCGTAGGGTACCGCACCGCCACTTCCCAGCAAATTAGGGGCACTGTTGCTCCTGGGGTATCGGCGAGGACCATTCGCAAACGTCTCCATGAAGCTGGGCTACCGTTCCGCTCACCGTTAGGCCGTCTTCCGCTCACGCCCCAACATCGTGCAGCCCGCCTCCAGTGGTGTCGCGACAGGCGTGAATGGAGGGACGAATGGAGACGTGTCGTCTTCAGCGATGAGAGTCGCTTCTGCCTTGGTGCCAATGATGGTCGTATGCGTGTTTGGCGCCGTGTAGGTGAGCGCCACAATCAGGACTGCATACGACCGAGGCACACAGGGCCAACACCCGGCGTCGTGGTGTGGGGAGCGATCTCCTACACAGGCCGTACACCACTGGTGATCGTCGAGGGGACACTGAATAGTGCACGGTACATCCAAACCGTCATCGAACCCATCGTTCTACCATTCCTAGACCGGCAAGGGAACTTGCTGTTCCAACAGGACAATGCACGTCCGCATGTATCCCGTGCCACCCAACGTGCTCTAGAAGGTGTAAGTCAACTACCCTGGCCAGCAAGATCTCCGGATCTGTCCCCCATTGAGCATGTTTGGGACTGGATGAAGCGTCGTCTCACGCGGTCTGCACGTCCAGCAAGAACGCTGGTCCAACTGAGGCGCCAGGTGGAAATGGCATGGCAAGCCGTTCCACAGGACTACATCCAGCATCTCTACGATCGTCTCCATGGGAGAATAGCAGCCTGCATTGCTGCGAAAGGTGGATATAGACTGTACTAGTGCCGACATTGTGCATGCTCTGTTGCCTGTGTCTATGTGCCTGTGGTTCTGTCAGTGTGATCATGTGATGTATCTGACCCCAGGAATGTGTCAATAAAGTTTCCCCTTCCTGGGACAATGAATTCACGGTGTTCTTATTTCAATTTCCGGGAGTGTATTTATTACAACATCTCGGTGAGAAGCTTGAAATTTATTCAGATCCATTGTAGAAAACGTTCCCTTTAGGTCTATAGTCAAGTTCTTATACAAATTTATATTACAACAAATGTTCAAAACGTTGTATTTCATAATTCATGTGTCTGCCTCCGATGGTGAGTATTCAGTGCGACTGACTGCCATGGGGAGAACTCTGGTTCAAGTCCCCGTAGTGCTAGGGACGGAAACTTGTAGGGAAGCCTGGAACGGGATCCAATTAGTCTCGTGATACCAACTGAGGAGTTGCGAGACCGAGTATCAGCGGCTCCTGGTCGCAAAAAATCATAACGGCCTGGATAACGGTGTGTTGACTCGACGGCCCTCCTTACCGCCTCCAATTACATCATTGGCAGAGGATGAGATGGCGGTCGATCGGATCCGATGGGCTCGTCGTGGTCTGTGGACGGAGTTTGTGTTTTACTTTATATGGCTCAAATGGCTCTGAGCACTATGGGACTTAACTTCTGAGGTCATCAGTCCCCTAGAACTTAGAACTACTTAAACCTAACTAACCTAAGGACTTCACACACATCCATACCCGAGGCAGGATTCGAACCTGCGACCGTAGCGGTCGCACGGTTCCAGACTGTAGCGCCTAGAACCGCTCGGCCACCCCGTCGGGCTTTACTTTATAATTCATTTACTGTATTTTACCTTTATTAGCATGAATATCAATTAAGATTCTTTTTTAGACAATACAAATATTGTACTCGTCCTCCTGTCTAAACTAACGTTGGGGCAGATGTACAACCGGACAGCGTGAAGTAACCAACTCGTAAAACTGCCAGTTACAATAAAATATTGAAAAGTACTTACTCTCTAGGAGAGGCCAACCTGTATGTTAGATGCAGCGGCTGTCTCCACGGTACACGACTCATGTCGAAATGAACGTCTGCCCTTGCTCCTTTGCGCACTCTGCTATTTGCTGTCACTCGGCCTTGAGTAGAGCTCGCATGTGCTTTCGCAGTCTACCGCTACGGTGCCGTGTAGCACAAGTCTCAAATGAGCGCTACAGAGCCACCCAGGGCAGGCCGGGTGCTCCGGTCAGGGAGCCTGCATGCATATTCATGAAACGCGAGACCACCTCGACCCAAGAATAATCTGCGGCGGCCGCCCTGTCACCGATGGCGCGCTTCACCGACGTTTCAAGCATACACACGTCATCAGTTTCAAATGCAAGTACCACTGTCGCATAAAGACGGTTTCTACCACTGATTGGTGGATTTTAAGCGACAGTCACTGTCCACCCCTTCCTCTTATCACGAGCAAATTGACACCCAGAGTGAGTGTTTATAATAGTGCTACTCAACGCTACGCATATAACATCATTACCATCATCATCGAATCAGCCGAGGATGTGCAAAAGATATATTTATACAGGGTGTCCCAGCTATCTTGTCCACCCAAAACATCGCTGGAACAATAACAGCTATTGGAAAACGACTTTCACCGGCATCAATGTAGGGCTGTGGCCCATGAATGTGCATATTTGGAAACAATCTAAAACGAAAGCATATGTGTTTTTTAACACAAACTTATGTTTTTTTAAACGGACCTCCGATATTTTTTCTTCAGCAATCCATAGCATGACAAAGCACATACACGATGGAGTTGATTGCATCGGAATATTAGAATTACATCCCGAGATATTAAGACGCGAAGTTGACGCTTGAAACACCCGACATGCGCTGCTACCCGCACGTCCTGAGGCTCAGGCGTGAACGCCATGCTGCCCGTAACCGCAGCAGGATGGCAGCAGACCGTATTACTCGTTTCGGACATCTTGATAAGTATGGAGGTGTGATCACACATGTCAATCACATCGCGATTACAGGCAGCAAGGGGTTCACGCCTGAGCCTCAGGATGTGCGCTAGCAGCGCATGTCAGGTGTTTCAAGCGTCAACTTCGTGTCTTAATATCTCGGGATGTAATTGGAATATTCCGACGCAATCAACTCCATTGTGTATGTGCTTTGTCATGCTATGGATTGCTGAAGAAAATATACAGTGTATCATAATTAATGGCGTAAAGGCATACAGTTGAAAGTACACGATACTAGAAGCAAACAAGTCTGGGTAAACATAGTGTCGAAAATGCACACATTAAGGGCTACGACCAATATTTCATCTCGGATACCGTGAAACAAATCTCTTCTACTGCAAGTTCTCTGCTATCCATATTTTGGGAAGTCGTAGTATGGGTCGAAACAAGAAAAACAGTCCAGTAAACATGTGCTCTAAAATTCATTCCGTAAGAGCTATGAGCACTTGTTCATCGGTGCTACTTTGGAACACAATTCTTCTAATGATCAAGAGCTCGTAGCCTTCAACGTATGTGTTTTAGAGCACATGCTTGCTCGATATTTTTTTCTTATTTTGGTCCACACTACCATATCCCAAAATATGGGAAGCAAATAACTTGCAGTAGAAGAGATTTGTTTCACAGTATCGAAGATGAAAAATTGGTCGTCGGTCTTAAGGGGACCACACCCTGCCTATCTAACCCATGTTAATTTAGGCAAGTATTTGACCCATTTCTGAAGAAAACTATTGGTTGCTGGACCTTAATATTTTTACTGTATGTTACATGATGCTTATAGAGTCAGCTGTACTAAAATCTACTTTGTCCATTTTAAAGTTTTTAAGAAATACTTTTTTCAATTTATTAACAAAAAATATTAAATTTTTTCTGCAGAAAATATTTTTTGTGAACTTCCTAACGGGGATTATTCATGAATGTATTACCAGAGGTGGATTTTTATTTTATGCAGATTCTCTGTTAATTTCGTTCATTTATCTATGACAGTTTCTTAATAATGGGGCATATGTACTGAATAATTTATTTTGCGGGAAATTGACTTTAACGAAAAAATTTCTGAACTTTGTTACTTACAGTTAATTAAAACTGTCCTGCTGCATATGATAGCAGGAATAGCACAATGAGGTGTAAGGCTTTACATCAGGAAAGAAATGGAACCCAGCGTAGTTGCAATAAGGTATGTAAACGAACGACTGATGTGGATAGATTTGACAGTGTCTAGTAAGAAAATTAGGATTGTTTCCGTTTATTCACATTGTGAAGGGACAGATCAAGGTAAGACGGATAGTTTTTATGATGCACTCAGTAATGTAGTTGTTACAGTAAAGGACAAGGACAGTGTTCTGCTCATGGGTGATTTTAATGCCAGGATTGGAAATCAAACAGAAGGGTATTAAAAGGTTATGGGTAAATTTGGAGAGGATATGGAGGCCAACAGGAACGGGAAACAACTCTTGGACACTGGACTCGCATTCGGGAGGACGACGGTTCAATCCCGCGTCCGGCCATCCTGATTTAGGTTTTCCGTGATTACCCTAAATCATTCCAGACAAATGCCGGGATGGTTCCACTGAAAGGGCACGGCCGACTTCCTTCCCCATCCTTCCCTAATCCGATGAGACCGATGACCACGCTGTCTGGTCTCCTTCCCCAAAACAACCAACCAACCAACTCTGGGATTTCTGTGCCAGTATGGGCTTGGTAATCACAAACTCCTTTTTTAAACATAAGAACATTCACCGGTATACTTGGGCAGGCAGGGGAACCAGATCTGTCATTGACTATATAATAACAGATCAAGAATTCAGGAAGGCTGTGAGGGACACACGTGCATTCAGGGGATTCTTTGATGACACTGATCATTATTTAATCTGCAGCGAAATTGGTATTGTGAGGCTGAAAGTGCAGGAGGTCAGGTCCATATGTAGGAGGATAAGAGTGGAGAAACTTCAGGATAAGGAAATCAGGAACAAGTACATTACAATGATCTCAGAAAGGTACCAGTTAGTTGAATGTAGCCAGTTACAGTCATTGGAAAAGGAATGGACAAGGTACAGGGACACAGTACTAGAAGTGGCTAAAGAATGTCTTGGAACAGTAGTGTGTAAAGGTAGGATGAAGCAAACAGCTTGGTGGAATGACACAGTCAAGGCAGCCTGTGAAAGGAAAAAGAAGGCGTATCAAAAATGGCTACATACTATAACTCAGGTAGACAGAGAAAGTTATGTTGAAGAAAGAAACAAAGCCAAACAGATAATTGCAGCATCCAAGAAGAAACCATGGGAAGACTTTGGAAACAGGTTGGAGACTTTGGGTCAGGCTGCTGGAAAACCATTCTGGAGTGTAATTAGCAGTCTTCGAAAGGGAGGTAAGAAGGAAATGACAAGTATATTGGACAGGTCAGGAGAACTGCTTCTGAATCCTCTGGATTCCTTGGGCAGATGGAGGGAATATTTTGAATAGTTGCTCAATGTAGGTGAAAATGCTATCAGTAATGTTTCATATTTCGATGTACAATGGGATAGGAATGACAGATGGAAATAGGATCACATTTGAGGAAGTGGTGAAAATGGTCAATAGATTGCAGTGCAATAAAGCAGCTGGGTTGGATAAAATTAAGTCGGAACTCATCAAATACAGTGGAATGTCAGGTCTTAAATGGCTACACAGGATAATTGAAATGGCCTGGGAGTCGGGACGGGTTCCATCAGACTGGACAAAATCAGTAATAACAACAATCTTTAAACATGGAAACAGAAAAGATTTTAACAACTACAAAGGTATCTCTTTAATCAGCGTTGTGGGTAAAATCTTCTCAGGTATTGTTGAGAGGAAAGTGCGAGTATTAGTTGAGGACCAAATGGATGAAATTCAGTGTGGGTTTAGGCCTCTTAGAGGTTGTCAGGATCAGATCTTTAGCTTACGGCAAATAATGGAGAAGTGTTATGAAAGGAACAGGGAATTGTACAGGGTGTTTCAAAAATGACCGGTACATTTGAAACGGCAATAACAACTAAACGACCAGCGATAGAAATACACCGTTTGTTGCAATATGCTTAGGACAACAGTACATTTTCAGGCAGACAAACTTTCGAAATTACAGTAGTTACAATTTTCAACAACAGATGGCGCTGCGGTCTGGGAAACTGTATAGTACGATATTTTCCACATATCCACCATGCGTAGCAATAATATGGCGTAGGCTCTGAATGAAATTACCCGAAACCTTTGACAACGTGTCTGGCGGAATGGCTTCACATGCAGATGAGATGTACTGCCTCAGCTGTTCGATTGTTTCTGGATTCTGGCGGTACACCTGGTCTTTCAAGTGTCCCCACAGAAAGAAGTCACAGGGGTTCATGTCTGGCGAATAGGGAGGCCAATCCACGCCGCCTCGTGTATGTTTCGGATAGCCCAAAGCAATCACACGATCATCGAAATATTCATTCAGGAAATTAAAGACGTCGGCCGTGCGATGTGGCCGGGCACCATCTTGCATAAACCACGAAGTGTTCGCAGTGTCGTCTAAGGCAGTTTGTACCGCCACAAAGTCTCGAAGAATGTCCAGATAGCGTGATGCTGTAATCGTTTCGGATCTGAAAAACGGGCCAATGATTCCTCTGGAAGAAATGGCGGCCCAGACCAGTACTTTTTGAGGATGCAGGGACGATGGGACTGCAACACGGGGCTTTTCGGTTCCCCATATGCGCCAGTTCTGTTTATTGACGAAGCCGTCCAGGTAAAAATAAGGTTCGTCAGTAAACCAAATGCTGCCCACATGCATATCGCCGTCATCAATCCTGTGCACTATATCGTTAGCGAATGTCTCTCGTGCAGCAATGGTAGTGGCGCTGAGGGGTTGCCGCGTTTGAATTTTGTATAGATAGAGGTGTAAACTCTGGCGCATGAGACGATACGTGGACGTTGGCGTCATTTGGACTGCAGCTGCAACACGGCGAACGGAAACCCGAGGCCGCTGTTGGATCACCTGCTGCACTAGCTGCGCGTTGCCCTCTGTGGTTGCCGTATGCGGTCGCCCTACCTTTCCAGCACGTTCATCCGTCCCATTCCCAGTCCGTTGAAATTTTTCAAACAGATCCTTTATTGTATCGCTTTTCGGTCCTTTGGTTACATTAAACCTCCGTTGAAAACTTCGTCTTGTTGCAACAACACTGTGTTCTAGGCGGTGGAATTCCAACACCAGAAAAATCCTCTGTTCTAAGGAATAAACCATGTTGCCTACAGCACACTTTCACGTTGTGAACAGCACACGCTTACAGCAGAAAGATGTCGTACAGAATGGCGCACCCACAGACTGCGTTGTCTTCTATATCTTTCACATCACTTGCAACGCCATCTGTTGTTGAAAATTGTAACTACTGTAATTTCGAAAGTTTGTCCGCCTGAAAATGCACTGTTGTCCCAAGCATATTGCAACAAACGGTGTATTTCTATCGCTGCTCGTTTAGGTTTTATTGCCTTTCAAATATACCGGTTATTTTTGAAACACCCTGTATCTATGCTTTATAGATATAGAAAAGGCATACGACCGGGTTCCTAGGAGGAAGTTATTGTCTGTTCTACGAGATTATTGAATAGGAGGCAAACTTTTGCAAGCATTTAAAGGTATTTACATGGATAGTCAGGCAGCAGTTAGAGTTGACGGTAAATTGAGTTCATGGTTCAGAGTAGTTTCAGGGGTAAGACAAGGCTGCAACCTGTCTCCACTGTTGTTCGTATTATATATGGATCATATGTTGAAAACAATTGACTAGCTGGGTGAGATTAAGATGTGTGAACACAAAGTAAGCAGTCTTGCATATGCGGATGACTTAGTTGCGATGGCAGATTCGATTGAAAGTTTGCAAAATAATATTTCAGAGCTAGATCAGAAATGTAAGGAGTATGGTATGAAGATTAACATCTCCAAAACGAAAGTAATGTCAGTGGGAAAGAGATATAAACGGATTGAGTGCCAAATAGGAGGAACAAAGTTAGAACAGGTGGACAGTTTCAAGTACTTAGGATACATATTCTCACAGGATGGCAACATAGTGAAAGAACTGGAAGCAAGGTGCAGCAAAGCTAATGCAGTGAGTGCTCAGCTACGATCTACTCTCTTCTGCAAGAAGGAAGTCAGTACCAAGACTAAGTTATCTGTGCACCGTTCAATCTTTCGACCAACTTTGTTGTATGGGAGTGAAAGCTGGGTGGATTCAGGTTACCTTATCAACAAGGTTGAGGTTACGAATATGAAAGTAGCTAGGATGATTGCAGGTACTAGTAGATGGGAACAATGGCAGGAGGGTGTCCACAATGATGAAATCAAAGAAAAACTGGAAATGAACTCTATAGATGTAGCAGTCAGGGCGAACAGGCTTATATGGTGTGGTCATGTTACACGCATGGGAGAAACAAGGTTACCCAAGAGACTCATGGGTTCAGCAGTAGAAGGCAGGAGGAGTCGGGGAAGACCAAGGAGAAGGTACCTGGATTCGGTTAAGAAGCATTTTGAAGTAATAGGCTTAACATCAGAAGAGGGACTAATGTTAGCACGGAATAGGGGATCATGGAGGAATTTTATAAAGGGGACTATGCTCCAGACTGAACGCTGAAAGGCATAATCAATCATGATGATGATGATGATGCTGCATATGATGGCCCTTCTTTGGTCTCTAGCAGGTCTTCCAGCTTCTTTTTCACCTTACTGGATGTTTGTCTTGCTTTCTTGGCCATATTAGATGCAGACCTCTCTGCATAGCCTACCCTCATTTTATCGCAATGTAGCAGCCCAGTGGTCATATTTTCACCAGGATTAATTCCCAGCTTTTTCGGTACCCAACACTTTCCAATATTAGCACAATTTAATGTAATAACAGCATCACGAACTCCTAGTTTCATTGTACGCATGCCTACAAATACAGTTTTAGGAAAGGGGTCCGAAATTATGGTGTTGAAACATTCTCTTGGGTTCTGTGTCTGCCCATGCAGACATTTCCTTAGAAGGTCAGGATGAGCCAAGTCTCTGAAAATAGGTTTAATTGCTCTAATAACAGCAGCAGGAAGAGAATGTTGGTGAGAATAGGATTCCCCTGCTGCCTGAGCCCTATTGTATTTGCACCACGAAATTTCTCCTGATGGACACAATCCATGACATGGCATATCATCAGTAGAGGACTTATGGAAGAATATGGCCCAAACATCTCTCTTCATTGCCTCCATATTTTCTTTATTTCTCCTAATTGCCTGCCAGTAGTAAACCTGCAAGTTTTCTATGACAACTAACCGCAATCACACTTGAACAAAACTAATCGCGTGTTTGAAAGCGTGTTGTTTACAAACAGCAGAAATATAGGAATACCGACCGTTGCACTCCAAGGATAGCCAACACACACGGGAGTAAAAACATATCCCTAACGTGCAATGTACAGGGTGTTTCAAAAATGAACGGTATATTTGAAACAGCAATAAAAACTAAACGAGCAGCGATAGAAATACATGTGAAGCCATTCCGCCAGACACGTTGTCAGAGGTTTCGGGTAATTTCATTCAGAGACTACGCCATATTATTGCTACGCATGGTGGATATGTGGAAAATATCGTACTATACAGTTTCCCAGACCGCAGCGCCATCTGTTGTTGAAAATTGTAACTACTGTAATTTCGAAAGTTTGTCCGCCTGAAAATGTACTGTTGTCCCAAGCATATTGCAACAAACGGTGTATTTCTATCGCTGCTCGTTTAGTTTTTATTGCCGTTTCAAATATACCGGTCATTTTTGAAACACCCTGTAGGTGATATATATATATCAGAAACTTCTCTTTCTTGTAGCAGAGATAAGAAATGCGAAGATACTCCGCAGGTTAATAATAGAAGGAATTTAAAAATCTCGGCCTACATAA
The DNA here is from genome assembly GCF_021461385.2 of Schistocerca piceifrons. NCBI lineage: Eukaryota > Metazoa > Arthropoda > Insecta > Orthoptera > Acrididae > Schistocerca > Schistocerca piceifrons. Next base: position 685,494,960 of record NC_060142.1, on the reverse strand, counting down.
AAGGGACAGAATAATACACCGGGTGACAAATGACATGGGACAGCGATACGCACGTATACAAATGACGATAGTATCGCGTACACAAGGTATAAAAGGGCAGTGGATTAGTGGAGCTGTTACATGTACTGAGGTGATTCATGTATAAAGGTTACCGACGTGATTATGGCAGCACGACGGGGCTTAAAAGCCTTTGTACGTGGGATGGTAGTTGGAGCTAGACGCTAGGGACATTCGATTTCGGAAATTGTTGGGGAATTCAGTATTAATAGATCCACAGTGATAAGAATGTGCCAAGGATACTAAATTTCAGGCATTACTCCAAGACACGGACATTGCAAGACCGATAGCAGCAGCGTTTACATGGAGGTGGCACTGCTAACAGACAGACATCATTTCGTCAAATAACGGCGGAAATCATTGTGGGTAGTACGACGAACATACCTGTTTGCATAGTGCGGTGTAATTTGGCGTTAATGGGCTATGGCAGCAGACGAACGACGCGAGTACATTTGCTAATAGCACGACATCGCCTGCAGCCCCTCTCCGGGGTTCGTGACCATATCGCTTGGGCCCTAGACGAATGGAAAACCGTGGCCTGGTCGGATGAGCCCCCATTTGACCTGGTAAGAGCTGACGGTAGGGATCCAGTATGGCGTAGAGCCGACGGAGCTATGGATCGAAGTTGGCAATAAGGCACTGTGTAAGCTAGTAGTGGCTCCGTAGTGGTGTGGGCTGTGTTTACTTTGAATGCACTCGGTCTTCTGGTCCAAATGAACTGGTCATTGGAAATGGTTACGTTCGGTTACTCAGAGACCATCTGCAGCCATTTATAGACTTCATTTTCCAAACAAAGACGAAATTTTTATATGGATGACAATGTGGAGTGTCACCCGGCTAGTTGTTAGCGGTTGGTTGATGACAATTCGAGCGACTGGTTTGGCCGCCTAGACATTATCGAGTGGTCAGTTCGAAGAAAAACTGCTGGACCGGTAACATTTTCGGAATTATGGACAGCTATAAAGGCAGTGTGATTCAATATCTCTGCAGGCGACTTCCAACGATTTGTTGAGTTCATGCCACGTCGGGTTTCCGCACTACACCGGTCAAACGGCGGTCCAACGCGATATTAAGAGGTGTCCCATGCCTTTTGTCACTTCAGTGTATGATATGTCTCAAGAGGTCAGGCTGTAACTTCCATCGGACTGTAAGGACCCATATGGTTAAAAATTCAGTTGTATGAGTGAAGTTGGAATGATCAAAATAATTAATTGAGGCCATTCGGTAATTACTCATATCCGTTAAAGGAGAGATAATTTCGGTGCTCTACATCAAGCTACGCGGAAAATAATGATCCAGAGCAAGAAACAAAAACCCACTATACGAGGGTTGGAACAGTATAGTGGCAACTATTTATTTACAGCTCGCACAAAATAGATACGTGTTTCAAAGTTTTACTGACATTCAAAGCAGTCACCAGCAATGTGCATAACCCGTTGCCAGCGATGTGGAAGTCGTAGGATGCTCTTAGCAGTGCCAGTTGTGTTGACAGTTCCAGCGGCGCGGTCTATTGCCCGACGAATTCGTAGCAGTTGTGAAGCGAATAGCGTGAAGTGTCTCCTTCAGTTTAGAAATCGAGTTGAATTCACGAAGGCTTAACTCAGGGGAGTGCAGTAAGTGATATAGCACTTAGCAGCCTCATCAGTCAAACGAATCAGTAACAGCTTGCTTTGTACGAGCTTGAGCATTGTCCTGCAAAATGATTGTCAGATCCTGCAGAATGTGTCATCACTTCTGTCTCTATGCTGTTAATTTTTGGAACACAACCCTACCACCAGCTTAGAGCTAGAAGTTCTGACACATCCTGCAGGGTCTGACCATCATTTTGCGGGACAATGCTCAAGCACGTACAGTGCAAGCTGTTACTGATATCTTTGACTGCTGGGGTCGCTTTGTGCAATACCACCTACTGCACTCCCCTGACTTAAGCCCTCGGGGGTTCAACTTGATTTTTAAACTGAAGAAAACACTTCACGACATTCGCTTCTGAACTGCTACAAATTCGTTGGACAATACACTGCGCCGCTCGAACCGTCAACACAACTGGCACTGCTAAGAGTATCCTACGACTTCCACATTGCTGGCGACGGGTTATACACAATGCTGGTGACTAATTTGAAGGTCAGTAAAACTTTGAAATACGTATTTATTCTGTACGAGCTGTAAATAAATAGTTGCCACTATTATAGTACCCACCGTCGTATATTTTTACGAATAGTTGTAGCGCACAGGACGTACTACGCATTATTTCTAACTCATCCGCCAGAATCCGTACATCAACTTCGCGAAGAGCTTCAGTTAAAAATACACAACATAACGTTCTGTACGATGTAAACCAGCGTGTCTCTGCTTTCCACTGCTTTGCACCTTTGTCGTCTCTCGCAGACCTCCTCAGCAGATGGTAACAAATTCGAAGGGTAACGTGTCATATGTCTCCAAAAGAAAAAGAAGAAGAACGATTATGGTTAAACGTCCCGTCGAATATGTCTCTAAAGTTGTAGCTTGAAAAATATGTTCCAGTGATGAAAATATGAAATAATCTGTGTCAGCCTACTAGGTTCCGTTGCACATATGGTCTGAAAAACACTTTCAGTATTAGATAACGAGCTACGTTAAGTATTGGAAACACGCTATGTTAAGTATTGGAAACACGCTATGTTAAGGGCTGGAAACACATTCATTGCTAAAGAAACACATTTTTTCAATTGATTTTGTGCGGTTCTGCTGACCGTACTGCACTGCATATTCATCTGGATGAAAAATTCAGATTCAAAAATTTATCTCTTTTTTATAGCCAAATCATTGTCCGTTTGAAACAGTACATGCGATGTGCTGAGAACCGTACGGGCCTAAAGCATACCGTCGTCGATTCTGAGGTCATAGCTTGTGTGTATGTACCCGACATCTGTTGACATTAACTAGTATTGCCAATCAGGCAGGATCCGTAACAGATCGGGTTGACGGAGGAGATAGAGATGATCCAAAGAAGAGCGGCGCGTTTCGTCACAGGGTTATTTGGTAACCGTGATAGCGTTACGGATATGTTTAGCAAACTCAAGTGGCAGACTCTGCAAGAGGTGCGCTCTGCATTGCGGTGTAGCTTGCTCGCCAGGTTTCGAGAGGGTGCGTTTCTGGATGAGGTGTCGAATATATTGCTTCCCCCTACTTATACCTCCCGAGGAGATCACGAATGTAAAATTAGAGAGATTCGAGCGCGCACGGAGGCTTTCAGACAGTCGTTCTTCCCGACAACCATACGCGACTGGAACAGAAAAGGGAGGTAATGACAGAGGCACGTAAAGTGCCTTCCGCCACACACCGTTGGGTGGCCTGCGGAGTATAAATGCAGATGTAGAAGTAGATGTACTTGCTCAGAGTCAAGTGACCCGTTAGTGTCGGGGTCAGCAAACGCGATATTGAGCTACTTTTCTAAAACCGAACAATGGAGCTATCCCAATACTGGACATGGGACATTAGCGTCGAAGGTGTGCTGAAAATTGAGCAGTCTTGTGCGTTATCATCTACACTATGAGAGCAACTGACATTAATTGTAGGTGGCGGGTCGCTTGAATCTGCGCGCAACTGCTTGATTGGCTAACTTCACTGCTAATGCTAATTAACTCGGAAACGGCTAAACATATCGACGCTTTTCCCTGACAATTATTGCTCAGCATAACCTACCCTGTAAGCCCTTACAAACTTTTCAAACAGTTTCTGACTACTTTCTATATGAACATTCACGAAAAGCTGTCTCAGCAATTTCATATTCATTTTAGTATCGTCGCTTTGCATCTGTGCTTTGGGCCCTTTTGTTCACAGTGCCTTGAGTTAAGCGTCAGTTTTTTACGGTTCATCATGAAATACTGTTTTTAAAAACTGGAAAACAGGCAAGAAAGCGTAGTAGCATGGGAAACTTCATTCGTAACACAGTAACATTTGAGCGATTTTTCCTCATAATCAGCAGCAGAACTGAGATACCTGTTATTACGTGGTACTAACATTTGTATTTCTGTGTCGTACACGTCTGTCACTTCGGAACGGAAAGTCGCCGTCAGCTCTTCGTCATTGCGAAAATACTGAATAGAGGAATGAGGCTTCTTTCGGTGCCGGATATAACGCGAATCGCGTAAGCAAGATCGGGACTGGACGGTGGATGGTGAAAGAGTGCGCAACCCAACTCCATCAAGGGTCCGGACGTCACCTGCAGTGAGCATTCGACAACTATTGTTTTGAATGGCCAGTCGAAATTTCTACAGGTTCATCGCTGTGGGTGGTGGCAGGTGGAGGGGGGGGGGGAAGGCGCGGGAAAGGGGGGGGGGAGGAGAGGGAGCCAATGAAGACTGTGGCACATCACTTGTGCACTGACACACAGTTTTAACTTCTTAAGCAATTTATTTTGTGTTCGAGTGTCAAGTTTTTCGGTACTTAATTGGCACACACTGCCTTGAAAAATACATTCTTAGTGAGAGTTTCATGCAACAAGGGTGGCTATATCTACTCAAAGCGGCTGCTGAGATCCAAAATCGTTGAGCGTTGATTCTCGATTATGCACCATCTGCTTGCTCATTACCTTAAACCAGTATGCCTGTCGCGGCTGACAAAGAAGCACTATCGGCGCTATGATTTGTACCTTAAGAAGCGTTATTATACAGCGAACGTCGCAATCAGTGGGGGAAACCATAAGACCCATTATATTCGACCACGGCTGCATCGTTATTGACGATTTAGAGACTTGCCCGGTCGTCATGTGACTATTACCTCGTGTGCTATATTTACGACTAAATATGTTTAGTTGTTAAGAAACAGGGAAACTCAAATTCTGAATGACCTCAGAATATAAAAAACTCTAAACAATTGTACTGTGTCTGGTGGAAGCTACATCGCACCAATATTACCGATTCCGTGTACTATTGTACTTGCGCATTGAGCAAGGGAAAAATGTCTGTCCATATGCCACTGAACACCTCATAACCACTCATTAACATGGCCCCAAAAGAAATATACGGTGACGACAGAGGATTTTTCACCTAGCCTTAACCGAACACCACTTCATTAAATTTACCCAATAGGGGTTAGAGAAAAACGGCGTCACTTTTGTTCCGAAAAATCACATTTCAGTTCCATGAGCATCGCTGTTACACTCTTGGATGGGCCATTCCGACTTGTCAAAATCGTAACAGCGCGGCTCTGAGTCCTTCAGCCCTGTGTCTCCGGCCTTGGCTAATTGATAACGATTACGAACGCTGAAGCAACATCACACTACCATCTTGCATGTGGTCTCGTTTGCAGGTACGCCTGTACATTCCCAGAAACTTTCTACAAATCCACTTCTTACGATATTTCACAGTCTTAAAGAATACTTCTTCCATCAATGTCTGTAGATTGTTGGTCATAACTTTCAGATACTCCCTAATGAACTGAAAACTTCTGTTCTCGGTTATGTTTTCAGTCTCCTTCCCGACTGACGCCAGTGCAGTAGAGTAACATGATCATCATGCCTCACAACTTGACGTTTGAAAGTGCAAATTTCCTGGACGTGGAAACTTTCACTGAGTTGCGAGAAAATCTTACGTTTCGTATCAGTCTCGGAGGTAAATTACCAAGTCTCGTCACAAGTAAAATATCTTTGGCCGGGCAATATAGCATTACAAGTGTTTGCAGGATTGCCTTCCTTTCTTGAAGTAAAAAGTTATAGAACACAGTTTTGGAGACATTAGCCGTTTCACATATCGTCCCGGACCTATCCTCCAATTCTCTCTAATCAAGTGACGATCTCCAGTCTACGCTAATACGAAATTTCCTGTCAGAATAAAACTGTGTGCCAGACTGGGTCTCTAACCCTGGATCTTAGGCAATAGCTCTATTAAATTAGTTACCATAGCTCGATTCACGACTCGTCCTCACAAATTTTCTTCGGCCAGTACCTCATCGCCTACCTTCCATAGTTCAGTGAAGTTGGCCTGTGTAAGTAGCCGGACTGAAACTTCGGGAAGAAAGGGGGTTGCGGAGACACTGCTTAGCCACAGCCTAGTGGACTGTCTCCACAATGAAATTTTCACTCTAAGTTGGAGTGTAGCCTGGTACGAAACTTGCTGCCAGATTAAACCTATGTGGTGGACCTGAAGTCAAACCCATGACATTTACCGTTCATGGGCCATAGGTCTACTAACTGTGCTATCCGTGCACGACTCATGACCTGTCCTCGCACCTTTACATCCAACAGTAGCTCCTCTTCTATCTTCCACATTTAACAGAAGGCTTTCTGCGTTGCATGGGAGACTAAGACGCCTGGAAGAAAAGCTATTACGGATACCTGGCTTAGCGACAGACTGGAGTATTTCATATCAGCGCACACTCCGCTGCAGAGTGAAAATCTCATTCTGGAAACTGGAGTATTGTTTCCAAAATGGTAACGTGCTCGGGTTACTGAATCAGTTAACCCTTTGCCGCAAAAGGCAAAGATCCCACGTTCGATTTCCTGCACGTCAACCAATTTAATCGGTTTGGATGTTTCAACTGATGTTCCCATCTGTTGTCAGTCATGATCCTCTAACACTTTTGAGACTCATCCGAAGTGACTTTTGCGTCGATAGGTTCCACTTTCCATGATGTTTTCACCTCCGTAGCATAAAAGAAAGGAAGGAAGATTGGGTTCAACGTCCCGTCAACATCGAGATCGTTGGAGGAGGAGCACAAGCTTGGGATAGGGATAGGGAAGAGAATCGGCCATGCTACTCTCAAAGTAAACATCCCGAGATTTGACCGTAACGATTTAGGGAAATCACAGGAAGCTATATCTGGATTGGCTGGAAGGGGATCTGAATGCGAGTCCAGTTTGCTAACCACTGCGCCACCTGGCTCAGTCCATTCGCACAGCTCTTCTACTAGATAAACCAAACTTGTGTTCATTACTCGTCTTCGAGACACGCTAGGTAAACCTTAGAGAAGGGTAAGAACACAGGATGAAACTGGGAACTTGTATCTACCATATTCTTGGTTTCGTGCACGAACGGTGACTGCTGCGTTGCATGAGATAGCTGTTTGCTGACCCATTTCTGATTTCTGTGAAGATCTCCTGAAAGGTAATGATCCTCGAACATAAAAAAATTTGGCAAAATTCTGCATCTGTGGTACAGGGCTAGAGACGTGTGCGTCTGTGCGACTACTCATTCTTAAAAACGGAATGGCCTGGCATGGCATTTTTTATTCACTTGTGACCCTTCTTTCCTCCAGTGAGGTATAATAGAGTGATACAGTGTATTTCATATGACATACTCCAAAGGTATCCTACGTAATCCAGTTGGTTTTCCATTCTTGAGTGAGTGCAGTTGATTTCCTGCCCGGAGAAACTAGCCTCTATATCTGTTATGTGATGTTCGTGAGACTAATGTAAAATGGACCGTCAGAAAATCTTCTTCGGTGAAATGTCATGAATGGAATAAAGCATTAAGATCTGAGTGACTGGACTGATGACCTTGCTCGTTTTAAGTTAAAGACCATAATTTCTTACGATTTTTAGTCATATCGTTAGCTAGAATTTTATTTGCTGTATCGTTGAGCTCGCTTCGAAATCTTTACGTTTATTTTCGCCTCTTTTTATTTTTGTTCACCAAGAAAGTTTCGTCTTATCGAAGGACGGCTGTTTATGAACCTTATATTTACCATAAGGCTTTTAGCGTGGCGTAGCTGGTACAAAGATACGGTGAAGGTTATGTGGAGTAATAAAAAATTGGGAACGGCACATTACTGGAATTAGTGAAACGGCTCTCCTTTTCAAAGGAAATGCGAATTAAGGAAGAGATCACAAGTAGTCTGGTCCAGGCGAAGAAAGTGTTATTTAGTAAAAGAGCACAACCTTTATCACACATTTATATCGAAACAAGAAGTTTCTGAAAGAGTACTTTCGGTTTACGGCACTGCACGGAAGTGGGATTTGACCATCATAAATCTGGATAGGCAGAAACTGTAAGCATTGGAAATAGGCAGATAAGCTACGAAATATACGTGCGCTAAGAACTAAAGCGGAAAAATGAAGATTATGTATGACTCAACCAGCAGAAGGCACTGGTTAGTGGGACATCTGATGCGGCATCCATTAATAGTTCATTAATATGTGTAGACAAGGACTAGAATTTTCATTGCCGGCCGGAGTGGCCGAGAGGTTCTAGGCGCTACAGTCTGGAGCCGCGCGACCGCTACGGTTGCAGCTTCGAATCCTGCCTCGAGCATGGATGTGTGTGATGGCCTTAGGTTAGTTAGGTTTAAGTAGTTCTAAGTTCTATGGGACTGATGACCTCAGACGTTAAGTCCCACAGTGCTCAGAGCCATTTGAACCATTTAGAATCTTCATTACATGTAGACAAAGTCTAGATTTTCATAACGCGTGATGTTCCGCACAGATGATAAGTAGTTGGTAAAAGTTAGAGAATAACATCAAATGATTCGTAAGAATGATAACTATAACAATAAATATGCTAACACTACATTAGAAGCAAATGATTCTCGGAATAAAGATATGAGGTCCGATGTGTGGTTCGAGGTTTTGATAGCAGCAAGAGATTAGTTTAACGAACAATTAACAATCGGAATGTGTAATACATAAAGCATTCTAATATTGGAGACATCCCAGATGTTAGTAACATCCTGCCACGACATTTCGGCATAGTCTTCTGGTCATCTTCACGTGTATACTGATGATGTTACATCGGTCAAAGCTTCGATACGCATTTAGGATGATTTACTTTCTTTGTTATCGCTATTCAAGCATTTCCATGAATATTGCGAAGGGTTATAATTATACAATTATCAATGCGGTAGGGTCTGCACCTGCGATGAATTTTTTCAGAGATTTCTTGAAGCCCTTAGCTGCCGTTACCTTTATTTCCTGTACGATTGTATAATTTTGGCCTTAGGCCATTTTCTAGTATTTTATAGATGATTTTTTAGTACAGGGTTATGTCATATACGTCGTTGCTCCTATGACATCATGTTATGCTCATAGAATAAATCCGAGGTGTTCGCGGTGTCTTAGGAGCACCTATTACTGTATAAGCATAACATGATGTCATACGAGCAGCGACGTATATGATATGATATTATCTGCTACTAAAAAATCATCCATAAACTACTTGAAAATGGCCTAAGACAGAAGTTGTACAATCGTACAGGAAATAAAGAGAATGGCAGCTGAAGGCTACAAGAAATTTTTAAAAAGATTATAATTGTATTTTAGACAGTTCATAAATATTTGGTAAAAGCTCCTAGACGCGTTAGGATACTGTTTTCTTTTGTATAATCAGTCCTGTAACTTATTTCATGCGGCCCGCCCAGTGGTTTCTATTGCCATCTGCATCCTCATGCCGTTCGTCATTGCTGATTCTTCTACCTGTTAGGGGAGGCTTCCCACTGCAGAGGCCAGAGGATGCTCCAAATATCTGTCCCTCTTCTCGTCGGTTGGCAGAACGAAAGTACGAGGGTGGTTTTAAAAGTTCTCGGAATAACCAAGACAGGTCAGCGCTAGCGCAACGGGTTGTTCACGTGGTATTCATTGGACTGCTGCCTCTAAACACGTGCCACGTCAGTGCTCTTGGAAGAGAGCTGTGGCGATGACGTGGCTCTGTTTTTGTTCCTACGTAGTGATTTGCGAAGATGGAAATAACCGAGATTCGAGCAGTGATTAAGTACTCTGTAAGGAAAGGTATGAAAGCAAAGGACATTCAAGCCGATTTTCCAGACTTCAGTAGGGGACTCAGCTCCTTCATATTCAACTGTTGCTAAGTGGACAACTGAATTCAGTTTTGGTCAGGAGAACTTAGATGATGATTCGCGCAGTGGTATGCCAAGATGTATCACCACTTCAGAAATATTTGCAAAAGCGCACAAAATGGTCATGGTGGATCTCCGATTGAAAACGCGTCAATTATTTCATGCATCCCAGATGTCATCTGACAGGATATATCACATTTTAACTGAAGAATTAGAAATGAAAAAATTATCTGAAAGATGAGTGCCGCAAATCTTGACGAAGGATCAAAAATATTCGCCGTCGCCATGGCAAAATTACAGGAACTAAGGTATAAATTGTTGCTATACCAATCTTATTCACCCGATATGGCTTCGCCAGACTTCCATCTCTTCCCAAACTGAAAATTTTTCTTGGTGGATGAAGATTCACTTCAAACGAAGAATTGATAGCCGGAGTTGACAACTATTTTACAGTCCTGGAGAAAACTCATTTTCGAGATGGGATCAAATCACTGCAACATCGCTGGACCAAGTGCGTTAATCTACAAGGATGCTACATTGAAAAAGTTGCAGTAATGTAAGTACCTTTTTTTTCTATTCCGTTCCGAGAACTTTTGAAACCACCTTAATACATGAATGTATTGGAAGCCTTGGCCACGTTAAAGAACGTCTGGTTGCGAAACTGGGATCTGGTCGCTTTTGTGGTCACTCAAAGATGCTGCCCTTAGAGCGCCTGATATTATAGATGCATGCTTGATAATGGAAGCAGCACTGAAGAACACTCAATATACGCTCATAGGCTTTGTGGATCTAGAAAAGGTATTAATGTGAAATGGTGCAATATTTTCGACATTCTGAGAATAATACGTCCGAGCTACAGGGAAAAGCGGATGATGCATAGTACGTACAAGAAACAAGGGTGAACAATAAGACTGGAAAACTAAGAACGAAGTGCTTGGAAGAAAAACGGTGTAACACAAATATGCAGTCTTTCGCGTCTCCTGTTGTATCTGTACATTGAAGAAGCAAAGACGGTAATAATACACATCAGAAATAGTTTTGCATCAGCTCGGTTTCGAGAGTTCCGGAACCTGTACAGAAAGCTGGAATATAAATGAATGTATACAACATTTTCACCTTTTTTATTGCTCACGAGAACCACACAGAGGTGGTGGTCCAGATTGCTGTTCACACCGGTACCTCTAATAGCCAGCAGCACGTCCTCTTGCATTGATGCATGCCTGTTTTCGTTATGGCGTACTATCGATCAAGTCACTGTTGGTCCAGATTGTCCCACTCTTCAACTGCGGTTCGGCGTAGTTCCCGCAGAATGGTTGGTGGGTTACGTCATCCATTAACATAGGCATGTACAATAGGGTTTGTATTTGAATAACATGCTGGCCACTCTAGTCGAGCTATGTCGTTATCCTGAAGGAAGTCATTCACAAGATATGGACGATGGTGGCACGAATTGTCGTTCATGAAGAAAAATGCCTCGCCAATATGGTGCCGATATGGTTGCTCTATCGGTCGGAGAATAGCATTCACGTATCGGACAGCCATTACGGCGCCTTCCATGACCACCAGCGCCGTACGTCGGCCCCACATAATGCCACCACAAAACATGAGGGAACCTCCACCTTGCTGCACTCGCTGGACTGTGTGTCTAAGGCGTTCACCCTGACCGGTTTGCCTCCAAACACGTCGGAGGGAAGTTGCGCATCATGTCGCCTACTGTGTTGGTTTTTAACATCTAAGGTAGAGTCTAAAGGTTCGTTTGATTTAGACAACATAATAGACAGTGAGGGGCTCATGTAGAAATATGTGTACTAAATTGCTAGTCGCCTTACACCATTCGCTAAATTTGATATGGAACCTTTGACTCATTGGTGCCCATAACGTTCAAATGCGACAGTGAATTTACTATAATAATTGGTTTAAGTGGTCTTAGACGTCGCTCAAGTAGTTCAGATTTCAGTGGATGTTCTTCCGCTGCGGCTGGAGGCCTTTTTCCTCGTTTCTCTTTCCTTTCTCCTCTTTCTTTCGATAACGATATAAATCTAGAGCACTGTTTATTACAGCTATATTAGTACCACGATTTGTTAGTAATATTTCTTTTTAATGGAAATAATTATTTCATGATATATGCAGTAAATTAATCTAGGATACGATAAAATGGAAGTTTTACTATGTTGCACAACTACTGTAACAGTAAAATTTTACTTGTTATAACTTTTAGGAGACTTTGCAGGTAGGCAGCAATGGATTGTGAGATGTTAGAATTCGAAACGTACATGCGTTATTCCAGGCAGGTCGTGTGGCCATACTATATTTAAACCATCGGGCATTTGATTCAAAGAGCTCCTCTGATATGAACTCTGACAACACAATTTTTTAGACTTTTGATCAAAGCAATATTCCACCTGCTCGTATTTCTGGCGCTGAGACAAAATAAAAGAACAAGTCACAGTGGAGAGCTGTTATTCCTGTGTTTTTCGTGGACACAGTTTTCATTATTTCATAGCTATATGTAATTGTACAGCAACAACTGAAACAGCATTCACCTCGTACGTAGCGACAGCGATACGGTGGCATACTGCTGGTATAAAAAGCACCAGTGGCGCAGCCACAAATAAAAAGGCAGAATTCTGAAAGATGGAACCGTCGGGCCTGTGTGAACTCTGAAGGCTACGTCGTCAGCTGATATATCAGCTGAGAAGGAGTTAAAAAAACACCGCATTTTTGTTACGGAAAAAGTATGAACAGCTATATGTGGCTGGATAGTTCAGGCGGTATGAGCTTTATCAAAAAGTTACAAAGTGAGGTTCAATTATAAGGACATCTATATTTCAAAGTGACATTATGGCACAAAATGTACAACAGAACAGGCTAAAATATCAAGTACGGCAGATAGCTTGAAAAAACGGTTGAGCCATTCACCTCGCATGTAAACTACTTTCTTTCACCTAAAAATTTAAGTGGGCCAGATATACGACAAGCCCTTTATAAAATTCCAGTTTCACGTCATTGTCACCAGAAATGGGGGACACATAAATTGAAAAACAGCTTCCAGGGCCCTTGTCGTGATACACAAGACGTGTTGTTGGACTGTGGTGCACAGTTACAAGTACATAACAAGGGCTGGACAATGCATCAGGAACTCTTGTGTCATAGGACAATAGAACAAAGGCTGTATAGATGCGCGTTAACATCGTAATGCCCCAGCAGTGATCCGACTGAGGAAAGCTGTGACATACTCTCTGCTTCGAGCCACTCTTCACCCCCCCTCCCCCCCCCCCCCCCCCCACCACCCGCACCGACCACACTGTCACAAAGAGTGTTGTACATTGGCAGCAACGAGTGACAGTATTTGCCACGTGGTGTACATTGTTGATTGTTGCCATCCTTGGCTGCAACCCTGTTACCTTGAGTTTGCACGTGTCATCATACCCAGTAGGATTATCTTTCACTCCCTTTATATCATGAAGCAAATCATGCGTAGTTTGTAATTTCTGATCTCGTGCATGTAACTCCTGAAGAGAAAGAAGAACACTCAGGAAGTGAGAGTTTCATGACGAGTATCCTCAATAAGACAAAACCCTCTTTGTAATCAATTAAAAGTTACACAATTTGCGATTAAAGAGGACACATTCGTTAAATTTCACGGTCGAATACCACGACTGTGTCTCTACGTTCTCACCTTTTTTTTAGTATGCTTCAACATAGTTGCATTCCTTATCGTAAGTATTGGAGAACAATTTTTTGAAACTAATTTAGGCTAACCTCGTAAACGTATTCAAACAGTTTTAAGGAATTCTGTGTCCCTTTAAAAATAGCATTAAAAATTATTGACATATTTCTTAGATTCTGTTTTTCTCTCTCTCAGTGTTTAATGGATATACACTGCTGAAAATCAAGATTACAGAGGGAATCATGCTGTGGCTTAGCGGTTCTAGGCGCTTCAGTCTGCAACCGCGCGACCGCTACGGTCGCAGGTTCGAATCCTGCCTCGGGCTTGGATGTGTATGATGTCCTTAGGTTAGTCAGGTTTAAGTAGTTCTAAGTTCTAGGGGACTGATGACCTCAGAAGTTAAGTTCCATAGTGCTCAGAGCCAGCCAGTAACCATGCTGGTGAGTAACTGTTTTTCCGTCTTTTCCATGTCAACAACTAACGATCTCTTCAACGATCCATAATCCATGGCCACTAAGTAAAAAAAGTTCATACTAACCAAAAATGTCTCTCGGACTTCACTGTTTTGTAATTGCAATCTTTCTTTCGACGGCATGATATATGTGCAGAAGGGAGGAGGGACACAGCAAGTGTTTCCAGTTTGCTCAGTACTTATTGAGCGTGTCTGTTTCTGTTTAGGAATGATTATATGTTCCGAGTACTTTGTCTTAATGGGGCACAGTGGGAGAACAAGGAGTTGAATGTGTTCTAATGATGGTTGCATTTAGTTACTGCCTGTAAGGCATGACGCCATCGAAACACCCGTTTTGGTGATTTCTAACGTCACATTTCAAACCGTTCTTTCTCTAGGCTTCGAAACTCTGAACTATATTCATTAACAGAAATTATGCAATGAAGTTTCTAGTGCATACCTTAAGAGGTACGACTGCTTGTTCATCTTCCTTACCGAGGAAGTGCTCATAGTTCCTAAGGTAGGTATTTGACGATTACCTTGTTTGGTCCATACTACCGCCTCCCAAATTATCGGAGGCAAAGAGCTTGCACCCTAATTATCGAAGGCAAAGAGCTTGCAGTAAGAAACACTTCTCTTCTACCGAGGAAGTGCTCATAGCTCCTAAGGTAGGCGTTTGACGATTACTTTGTTTGGTCCATACTACCTCCTCCCAAATTATCGAAGGCTAAGAGGTTGCAGTAGAAGAGATTTGTTTCACAGTACTGATGACTAAAGAAGTTCTCATAGCTCTTAAGGTATGCATTTTATCGACCATGTTTACTAGACTTTTTTGGTTCGAATGATCGTCTCTGAACGTCCATGAGTATTGACCGTCCATCTTGGGACACCCTCTATATATTCCAACAATGAATCAACGAATGACGTTACGCTTACATCGCTATCCTCACTCTCACAGGCGGCGTTGGCTTAATCCACTCCTCCTTCTCTCTCTCTCTCTCTCTCTCTCTCTCTCTCTCTCTCTCTCTCTCTCTCTGTGTGTGTGTGTGTGTGTGTGTGTGTGTGTGTGTGTGTGTGTGTGTGCGTGTGTGTGTGTGTGTATGTGTGTGTGTGTGTGTATGTGTGTGTCGCATAAGAAGAAACTCCTTTTTCAGCTTTCGTTCCTTCCCAAAATAGCGTATGGTACTTGGTAACTACGTTTGGATGGTAACGCGCTAGATTTCGTGTGAATGACCTTTTCTACTGGCGTATTACCTTTTGCTCTTATTTGCTATTGTTCTAAACTGAGTTAGCGAGAAGCAGTAAGACACTAGACCAAAATTCCGAGATCTGTTGGGTCGAAACTGCAGACCAGATAATTTTGTGGGATCATGGTTGGCACGCTAGGCTTACAACAACAGGGAGCAAAATGTTAACCTATTTGCTGGTGGGGTACGCCGCCACGGAAGGCAACACTCGACATATTATGAGCTATCCATAGACCAGAGGCCAGCCGATGTCCTGTTGAAAAGAAGGAGTGATTCGAAACGAATACAGCGTCATACCTATTAGTAAAGATTGGTTTGTAGTAAATTTTACTGCAATTTTCTTGTTATTCACCATGAAATATTGGAATATTTCTAGGACGATTCATCTCGTTTGTCCAAAGAATCAAGTTGTTTGAAATACGTTACTAAAGTATCTATTTTAGTTGATAATTCCAACAGAGTCTGCTAAAATCGGCCATTATTTTGGTGGTTGCGAGTGACGACTGAAGCAGCAAAAAGACTGCAGATGTCTGAAACCTATGTGGTTGCGCGAGAATTGCCTCCGTTCAACCGAATAGGACTGATTTCTGATGATGACAGGTAGAATTCAAATTTTTCTTCGCCTGTCTCAGGCAACATTACCACTCGTCTGGAGATAATCTGCGAATAGTTTTTAAGATTTTGGTAAAGAAAAATTTGAGAAGCTTGATATTAGTGGATTTATTTTAGAATTTTTCACTCAGTATACAAATATTTTACATATCCTAACCAAATAATTATTTTGTGAATAAAACTTAAAAAAGAGTCATATTAAGACAATTTTTACAAAGCAAGTATTGTTTAAATGTTTCAGACATTCCTACGATGATGCAATGTACATATTTGTTGCGCGTTTATATGGCCTGCAAAAGACTTTAAATCGCTGGTACTATATACGAAATTTTTTCCCAACGAAGCAATATTTATGAATCATATGAAGTTGTTCCTTTCATATAGATACGACTATCGCAAATATATGAAAGATTAAGAGCCTCTGTGGAACTTTCATATACGCAGAAACACGTTTGGAAGGGGAGGGGCGGACATAACAAACCCTCCTACACCAGTCAAGTCGCCGCCTTGATTGACGATCTTTTCAGCGACGTAAATTTCAAAAACTTCTTGTAACGTCCTATTCCACCCAGAAACGGTTAGTTTTCGTAATAACAGGGGTGTCGACAAATAGAAATGAGAGTACATTCTCTACGTTGTGCGTAACTGTCGTTGATATCTGATGGCATCATATGCTAGGCGTAACACACCTACCTTTTGTTATAGTTCTACATCGCGCACAGTTTGTCCGACGTAATAATAGGCACATTCACAAGGTATCTTCCGCATGAGGAGCATTCTAAGACGGATATCATCTTTCACAGACTTCAAAAACTGCAGTGTCTTTCCTCAGTTCCTGAAGACAGATTTAATGTTGTGTCTTCATGAGGCGGTTAATTTTTTCCGTCACTTGGACACAAAGTGACAACAAATAAAAGTTCTTGCTCTGTTCTTCCGTGGTCTGCTACCTCAACACGTCACTATTAATGACTTCCAATATTTGGCGGTGATGGTAGCCGTACATTTCGTAGGTGCATATTTCGCATGGGAGATTTTCGATGTCTCAAACGGTGATGTACCTCGATATAGTAGGGCCTTTGAAACACTGCACTTCAGTAGTGCTGTTTGGTGACTGAGTACAATATATAGGTACCTGTTCCTATCCTTTACACAGAATTGCTTGGACACCATATTTTGCTCTGCGGACGAGAACGGCAAGGAGGGACAGGACATGGTACCTCTCTGCTCTCTCGGAAAACTTATCTGCTCATGAATGTCGTCCTGATATTCTAAGTACTGTCCCAGATTTTCGCGTACATGGGGCTACAGAATCTTCTACCCTTTCCATAAAGTTCTGCCGCACAGGCTTGCAGTCAAGCCAGACAGCGTCTCACGCAAAACTGAAAACTGTGGGAGCTGAGCCACTTTTTGATGTGCGTGGAAAGCTGTAAATCACTTAGACAAAGGTTCAGGATACGGAAGGAGTGAGGACGATTTTCATAAACGTTCCGTTCATTTAGCAACTACAGTATGTGTTGCGCAATAGTTAGAGGACCAGGGTCAACTCTTTGTAAATAGGGTTGATTTTCATTAACGTCCAACAATACAACATGACGTAACTATTCCTACCTCTTAGAATAAAGAGAGAAAGGGTACAGTTGACTATCGTGATGTCCAATAAAACTTGATGACATGACGTAACGGTTCCTGCCTTTTGACCACCCTTTTTATCAACAGACCAATGAGCTTCTTTTGAGTATCTCTCAGTTTCCTTAAAATCTCAGAGTAGACTTCGGAACTGCTTGTCGTGCCATGTTCCATAAAATCCATAAAAATGTTCCATTGGCGATTTGCATGTACTGGCTCTTCACAAAGCTTTTGCCCGAAACGTTAGATATTTTCTCGGCTAGTCATGTTTAGCAACTGAAGGTTTTGAAACCTCGGTGTCTAGAGACGACTGCTTAGCTGTCAAGGATGGCTGAAGTACTGTTAACTGAGACTGGGAGATATACGCTCGTAGGCTGGCGAATAAACTTGACAGCCGTATAATGTCTCATTCTTCATTCAGCACTGCTGCAGCAATATATTTGTTCTAAAGGGTCTTTCATATACCACGCAATTTTAAAAATGCAATAATAAAACCAAAAATTCCTCGAAATAAGAAACTGTTTTTATTATTATGATTATCATTTCCATCTACTTAGATTGTTCCGGCAGGCAGTTACTCCGTCTATGAAATTCGTCATGAACCTTGATGTCATTGATTACATGTTCAATTTCTTTGTTACGTTGGACAACTGTTTTCTGTTTATTCTCGTTAAACTTGGGTTTCACATAACCAACAAAAAGAAGACACGTAGAGTTATCGCTGATATCTTCAAAATAGAAGACGCCGATCACAGCACCTGCCCATAATCCACTGTGGTACAAAGTGGCTGCATGTGGTTCCCTAGGAGCACCCTATGGT
The DNA here is from genome assembly GCF_021461385.2 of Schistocerca piceifrons. Lineage (NCBI taxonomy): Eukaryota > Metazoa > Arthropoda > Insecta > Orthoptera > Acrididae > Schistocerca > Schistocerca piceifrons. The sequence goes on along the minus strand of NC_060142.1, from coordinate 685,476,712 downwards.
TTTCCTGACCCCAAACAAAGCGGTTTTGGTGGTCAATGAACCCACACATATGAAAATGTGCCTCGTTGCTCAAGATTATTCTTTTTGCTATATTGTTGTAATTTTCCTGTTTTGTGAGAATCCATTCCACGTAATTTCTTCGTTTCAAAGGATCTGTTGGTTTAAGATACTGATTGTGTCAACTGAATCTTGTATGGGAACTCCTTTTCAAAATTCTTTGCAAAGGGAATGTCGAAATTCCTGATTGATGAAAACGATGTTGAAGACACTTGTGAGGGCTCACAGCAACTCTATCCTGCAGCAAGGTAATGTTTTGTTCCGTACAAACCGCGCGGTTTCGTTCAGGCGATTTTATGGTTACAACGGACCCAGTTTCCTCTAATTACTTCATTAACAGCAGAATTACTGATGCTCTAGGAGTATTATTACCTCGGAAGGTCCCGCGTGGTCTACGAAAAGTGTCTGCATAGCACTCACCTGTTTCATAATGGGTTTTGACAATGACAATACAGTCCGCATTTGTAAACCACTCAATGGTAACTTAGATCCGAAAGCCCACAAACAACTATTGATCAAGCAATCGGAATGACAATCGATATTAAAAGTGATAAATACCATGCTGTAACGTTGAAAATAAAGTTTTACCACTAACTCTCCAGATTGTGTATTATGTGGAAGACCCTGTATTAAACTAACAAAGAATTAATCCAAACGAGGAGAGAATATTCTCGAACACCTTGTAATAATATGGTCCTAGATGCATACGATATTTTTCTCTATATATGAAGGTAGTATGTGTTCCCGAACGATCAGATACCAGTGCAGCTTCTCTAGAATGAAATGATAATTAAATCGACACCCTAACTGCAAACAGGCGTCGTACAATATGTCTCCAATGATGTATATCAACGCCAGTTTGCAGCCAGGGTGTCGATTTAATTATCATTTCATATTTTTTCTACGTGATATACTCTAAAATTGATACTGTAATGCATAAGCGATCCACGACTGAAACGTAGTCCCTTTCTTATAAAAAGACTGTGATGCACAGCCCGTGACCGGGGTACTAGGCTGACTGCAGGCAAAATGCAACCTTTCTTCGCGGCGCCAATGGAAGGGGGGATGAGGGTAGCGTGCCCGTAACCCCGACCGCCCTTTAACCGCAGGAAACATCCCTTGTACTCGATTGATAGGAGGTTAAGTGGACCTAGCGTGTCCTGAAGAGACTAAAATAAGGAAAACTTCCCACCCTTATCCGGCACTGAACGCTGAACCTCCAGGGCTGGAGTCTAGTGTTGTACCCATTAGACGACACACGGCCACTTCATTTCTTATGACTGTGTGAAAAACGTAAATTGTTAAATAGTTAATGTGTACTGTCTCTCTTTTAATTTCACAACAGGATGGCCAAACAATGTTTATCGTGAGAATGTTGAAAGAACTCTGAAATTTCTCTATGAAAACTTTGTAAACTACACATTTTGCCTCGTTATGACGTCATCGTTTGAAATTGATGATTGTTTCTGGACGAGCCAAATGCTTGTGGACAGTGAGAATGTTCCTGGTCGTCCATATTACCGGTTTGAATTCCGTCAAAATCTGCCTCTAATGAAGAACAGGTGTGATCAGTGGTGATATTAATGCGAGGAAGATGCCAATGACAGCATGACGCAAGCTGAGATACGGCTGAGCTACAAAAGCAACTTCTCTGCCATGTTCGAGCAGTACTGTGGCATAGATTATGGTCAGCCTGTAGCTTCTTCCTGTATTGCAGAACATTACAGTTCAGTGTACATTATTCTGTTCCTGCCAACAAGTAGTTCTTCTTGCATTAACAAAAGTAGCATGCATGAGCCATCATTGCTGTAGTACTTGAATTTTTCACGTAACCACACAGATAGTGAAGACTGGCCAATATGTTCATTGATTCAGAATTTAAACTTGTGTGATGAGAATCATGGTGCATTCCACTTGGCAATGTACAATTGAATTTTCCAAATTAGTGGCCTTTTACGTTGGGGTTAAGTACTGTGGACTTGTAACGCAGTGACTTTGTCAAGTACATAATCCACGTGGCGAGGCGACAGCGTCTGTCTATACCAGTCTCCACCATAAAGGAAGAGAGAATCACAAAATTAATTGTTTAATTCTGATCACAGATTCGAACTCCCCATAAAAATCCGAGTTAAGTGATGCCGATCAGTAAATTAGTTGCCAAGTCGTCAATTTTAACTACTCAATTAATACTACTGAAGTAATTTTCCAATGTTTCCTGATACTACCGAAATAGCGTCTACATAGTGGATTATCGGATCACAGCCCCTGGATAATTGTGGCATTTCCCGTTCTAATATAGGAAACGGCCAAGGTGTCGAAATCTAAAGTGGTTTCCTCTCCGTTATTTCGAATCGTTCTTTAAGCCAGGTGGTAGCGGAGATATACACAGTTCTCCCGCTTTCTGGTAACCAGCACTAATTGGTGCTATAGAGCTTGAAGGCAGGAAGTTCGTCGCTACAGTTCGCGAGAACAGCAGGTTTGCTACAAGGACGTTTTCGTACACCTCGAAGGTGCACTGTAATTCATCGATCGAGTCTTAAGAAGTCTCGAGAGCAGCTCTCCGTCCCATTCAGTTGCAATTTCTAAATGTGTCGACCTTGCGAGGTTCATTGTGCAGCTGCCACCTGCATTTTGCGGCAACTGTTGTTTGACATTATTACCTTGGGAGCAACAATGTGTCAGCCATCCACGAGGTGCTCGTGATGGCGCAACTACGATCTTCCCGACTGTGCTGTCGCTACGTTTTAACAGAAAGACACCGGGGCTGCAGACCTGCATGTAGCTTGGTGAGATGCGCAATCCGACCTGTTTTACTGTGATCGTATTCGTGGCCCATGGCTAACGTCTGTAGTTGCAGTGAACACGTTAATTCATTTCTGCTCTTCCTCTAGAGACAGGCATTTATTCTGAAGACGTTATTGTTAGTGTGAACTTCTTTCTTTTGATTTGTCCTGTAGCAAGTCCATTGCTTACCCAGTGGGTGCATTATTCTGACGGATATATTAGTGGCTACCTCTCTTTTACGTATCCATTGCTAAATAGACGCATTGTCCGACTACACTGACATTCGTTGTTCTGTAGCTTTCATGCTATCCCGTTTGGTTAATCAATTCTTCAGTAGCGAGGAAACGCATGCTGCAAGGAACGAATTCCAAGATCTCAGACATAAAGATCAGTAGTGGATTGAGCTGCTAGAGAAGCACGATGGTAACATTTCCGAAGACTATTTCTTCCATCTTTTGATAGTTTGTAATTATTCAGTCCCTCACGAGAAGAGCCGACAGAGACCCGCCCATAGCTACAACTATTCACCAACACACTCTCAAGATATTCACTGTAATTACGTTACTGTGTCTGTGCCAATGTCATTTTAAGCACGAATGTGGTTCTTCCTTTCATCTTGAGTTTTGTGTTTCGTCAAACGAAAGTTCACTGGCGTTGCAAGTACTTGTGTTAACTGGTTAACGTTCGGTCTTTTGTGAATTTTAAAATTTTCCCTGCGAACTGAATATTCAAAGAAATTTCCCATTTCTGCTCCAACATCCATAGGAAGGCGTCATACGGATGCGTCAACATCACTCACAAATCTTGTTACAGGTCGTACATTTGGTGTGGGTGCTAAATTCACTCTTTTACCTAATGCAGCCATCGTCTGTGCAGTACCGCCTATGAAGGTGACTGCTGTGGCAATAGATGATCAAATTGTGATATCTACGACATCCTTATTAATCAAGGCAGTTTTGGACGAACCCATAAAACAGGAATGAAATGCTTTGTAACCTGTAGATGTAGACGCACGCCAACAAAACCTCTCTTTCACTGTAGCACGACCAGACTTCTTCGGAATCTTCCGTGCAGGGACGGTATCAGTAAAATATACCGCTCTGAAAAAAATGTGGTACTATGGCATGGTCCAGTTTTCTCAATAAAATTATAAAGGTCATAAGATCTGTCTCTTACCACGTAGCTTTTCGAGATTTTATACATATAAAGCCATATCCTCCCCGTTAATGCGTCTGAAGTGAATTTCAAGATCTTCCCAGTGAAGTGACTTTTGGAAGAAGTTCCGGGCTTGCCGCCGGTAACCGTTAACCACAGTCCATGTTATTTCGACTGGGCAAGTGCCGGTCACATTCCTGTGAGGCGTCGCTAACTGAAAAAAGATTTCCTCTCCCAAAAATGTATTAGTCCGCAGTGTGTATTCCACGCATGCGTTACACGTGAAGACTGTGGTGACAAAAAGACCAAACTGCCCAGCGGGTAGACCCGTGGTTGTAGAATTACGGAACTCAGTTGTCCTCAGAGTTGTCACTGTCCTCGACCAACGGAGTGCTCCTTCCCTTCGTCTGGAGCAAATCGTGGAAATCATACTATTCCACGCCTTATCCATTTGGTAACCGCTACCACGATTCATCAGATTGTCCGCCTTTCTTATTTTTTATCTTTTAAGTTATTAAATCACAAAATGATGTAGCTGAGGCCATAATCATTGTTTTAATGCACTACATTGTACAAAAAGGTGACAAAAATTGTGTAATACCTCCTAATATACTGTGAGACCTCCTTTTGCGCGGCGTAGTACAGCAATTAGACATGGCATGGCCTCAACAATTCATTGGCCGTCTCCTGCGGAACCACGCTATCTCTGTGGCCTTCATAACTGCGAAAGTGCTGCTGGCGCAGGATTTGGTGCTCAGACTTACCTCTCGATTACGTTCCATTAATGTTCGATGGGATTCATATCGGGCGATCTGCGTGGCCAAATAATTCGCTCGAGTTGTCGACAACGTTCTTCAAACAAATCGTTAACAACTGAGGCTCTTTGACAACTCCAACGTTGTTTGGGAACATGAAGTCCGTAAATGATTGCAAATGGTCTACAATTAGCGGAACACAACAATTTCCAGTCAGTGATCGGTTTAATTGGACCTAACTGGGCCAGGGGATTTAGCCCATTTCATGTAATCACAGCCCACTACCAGCTCGCACAGTGCGTCGTTGTCAACTTAGGCTCATGGCAACGTGGGATCTACGTCACACTCGATCCGCACCATCAGCTCTTACCAACTTAAATGGGGACTCGTCTGACTAGGCGACTGTTTTCCAGCCGTCTGGGATTCCAACGATATGGTCGCCATGCCAGGAAAGGCGGTGGAGGCGACATCACGCTGTTAGTAAAGGCACCCACGTCGGTCGTCTGCTGCCATAGCCTGTTAACTCCAGATTTCACAGCACTGTCCTAACTCATTCGTTCGACTTACGTCCTGTATGTCCCAACCGTCGAGCTGCAACTACGATTCCTCTTTCAAAGTATAATAGTTCTCGTAGTGCGGCCGTAATCTCGTCGTAAGCGGTTTCGCGTGAGTCACCTCAGTACAAATAACAGTCCCACCAACCCACTGCGCTTTTATACCTTGCGTCTGCGATACTATTGGTATCTCTAGGTGCATATATCGCTATCCCGTACCTTCTGACATCTCAGAGCAGGTGCGATCTAGATACACTGTATACAACGTGCATTCTTAGTAGGTTGCAAAAGGTGATGGCAGCACTAACGTTCTGTACTGCATGCTTGCGTGGTGTGCGTAGTCTGGCCAAATGAGAGACATACCACACTGTTAACGTATTTTGTACATTCCAGTCATTCGCTATAAAACTGCCCTTCACCGAGCCCAGCGGGGATGGCTGGAAAATAAATTTAATCTGAAATTTGTGGAGGTTTCTCGCTATCATGAAGAAATACTGCTCTCGGTATTTCCATATTAAGTCAGTGTAACTGACCTTTATTCGGTTACAGTTGTAACGGAAAAGGAGGGGGGTAAGTGATAAACGTATTAGAACGGTTTCCCTTTGATTCCTAAATATGAAAAATCTTTTCCGGTGGAAGCTTTTGCGGAGAAAATGAAACCATCTGTGTGCAATATACAATAGGAGTAATGTTGAAAAACAAAATTAAGTCAAATTTTATAGTTCGAAATGTCTCTCTCTCTGAATACAGTTTATATGAGACAAATGGTAAGTGAACACTGTGCTGTGCAACTGTTGTACTTCCATGAATATACGACAACACGAATACATGAATGAGAAGAGGCAAGCAATAGCATTTAGATGACTTTAGCGTAGACAGCTCCCGGTAGCTGAGTGACAGTCTGCCGGCCGCGGTGGTCTAGCGGTTCTAGGCGCTCAGTCCGGAACCGCGCGACCGCTACGGTCGCAGGTTCGAATCCTGCCTCGGGCATGGATGTGTGTGATGTCCTTAGGTTAGTTAGGTTTAAGTAGTTCTAAGTTCTAGGGGACTTATGACCACAGATGATGAGTCCCATAGTGCTCGGAGCCATTTGAACCTTTTTTTTTTTTTTTTTTTTTTTTGAGTGGCAGTCTGCCTTCGGCAGAGACACAGTGCGGACCGTGTTGCCTGCCGGCCGCGCTGTGGTGCGCGCGCCTGTTTGTTAACGACGGAGCAGCTTCGCGTGAGTCTAGAACGAGATGGCACACTCGTACACAAAAACGACTTTGAAGTTCAGTTTTGCGAACGACTATACACGACCAAAGGCACACGAGATTGAACGATTCTTAAGAGAAGAGGTAAAAATCGATCCACATGAAATCGTGGGAATAAATTTATCGATCGTTTCAAGCGTCGTCTATGTCAAGCTTGTTGACGAGGCTGCTTGCGAAAGACTTCTACAACGATCACCGAACGGGTATCGTTTCTGTCATGCCGACGGGAATGATGGTGCAGTTACAGTCGATCACGCGGGAATGGGGATCCGCACTATACGAGTCTTCGAACTTCCGTTTGAGGTTCCGTCTGAACTTGTTACCGACGCCTTTCGACCATGCGGTACAGTTCTATCCCATGTGGCCGAAAAATGGACGAGTTTTACCTCGTACCCCGTTTTAAATGGGGTTAGACAAATACGGATAGAACTGCGAAAGCACGACCCCTCTTATTTGTACATAGGAGGTTGTCGAGCGATTATAATCTATGATGGGCAACCTCGCACTTGCTCGGAGTGCGGGAAAGAAGGTCACGTCCGCTCGGAATGCCTCCAGCGACGTTTAGTGCAAACTGCACGGGATGACGTTCAGGCGACACAACAGATGACTGTCTTACCGTTGACCTTTGTGGAAGCCCTGAGAGGCGACGTGAGGGAGATTTCCGATGGGCACCAGCAGCTGCCCCCTATAGAGAACACGGACACCAACCTACTGGAACTCCGACCACCGGTTCCACCACAGCAGACACAGGACACCACACAAGAGATGCAGCTGACGGCCGCTCCAGGCTCATCCGTGGTGGCTGCCAGTGGTTTCACCGAGAGCGTGATAGGCCAGGACCAAGACGGAGGATACGCAACCCAAACAGTCGATGCGGAAGCAAGGCAACGGAAACAGCGTTCACCGAAGAGAAGAAAGAAGCGTCGACTGACTTCTGCTGACGATAGCCACAGTCCCGAGTGGACAGTGGACGACAACGACAGTATCGACCTGAGACCAGTGGATTCCACAAATACCGAGATGACGGTGCAGGAATTACACAGCGACGATAACTTGAACTCTCCTCCTGGTGACCGGAAGGCAGAAGTGGAGATGACAACTGTCCAACATCAGCGCGGTGACAACGTTGCCTCCCATCCTTCGACCAGTTCCGGAAGTATGCTCGGGGACTGGGCGCAAGAAATGGACCAACAGGAACAGGATGAAAATGCGAACGCGACGATTGAGGATAGTCCTGGCCAGAGGCCGGGAAAGGTCGAGAAATGTTGAACAACTTAGTGTGTTGAGGAGCGCCGGGGGTGCAGATAGACGCTTAATGACACCGCCCTACAACTGATGAACACACACAAGGCGTACCGCATTGCAAAGATAAACATTAATGGCATTCGGACACCGCTTAAAATTCAAATGCTGAAAGATATGTAACGCGGTGCGGACGTGGATATTGTACTCCTACAAGAAGTGCGTTTCACATCGCCACCAGAGTTCTACGGCTACGAGGCACATTATTCAGTGCACGATGAAAGTGGATGCGGTGTGGCGATTCTCACCAGGGAAGGAATAGGACTGGAGGACGTCATGTCTCTCCCTTCGGCACGTGGCATAGCGATAATTGTCGACGGCGTTCGTTTCGTCAATTCATACGCGCCATCTGGCTCCACAAAGCGAAGAGAATGGGCGACCGTTTACACCGAAGAGATAGCACCGTTGTTCGCTGGACGCCATGATAACTATATAGTGGACGGCGACTTTAATTGTGTCTTCCATAAAAAAGACCAAGTACCTCTGCCATGCATGGAACTGCGTGCGTTGATTACCGAAATGGCGCTTCTGGATACCTGGGAACTGCAGCATAGCGACAGACCGGGTTATACGTTTGTAACGGGACACTCGGCGAGTAGACTTGATAGAGTGTATGTGACACGAGCTCTACGGACGGCGATACTAGATGCCGAAATCTGGCCAGCGGCTTGTACGGATCATATGGCGTACGTCTGTACGATTTCACTAACGCGTCAGAAGATATGGCGGAGTAAGGGTCACTGGAAAATGAATTGTGCACTTTTACGTGACACTGAATGTCGCCGGTCGATAGAGGTGGCCTGTGAGACCTGCGTTCGCCACCAATGAGCATACACCTCGGTTCTCCAGTGGTCGATCAAATGCGCAAAACCAACGTTACGGAGAACGTTGATACGATACGGGCAGGACAAATCGCAGTGGAACCGCACGACGGCTGATTTTTATTTTGCAGCCCTGATGGAGCTGATGACCCAACAACCATCGCCGGAAAGGCACACGGCCATGCGCAGGATAAAAGCCAAGTTATTACAGCTGACGACACTAAGAATGGAAGGTATAATGGTCCGGGCGAGATTGGCGGAGACAGTTGCTGCCGAAACCCCCTCCATGCACCACGTAGTACGTGAACGCCAACGACAACGCAGGACATTGATCAGGGAACTAATCTCTGAAACTGGCCAGCAAGTTGTGAACCAGCGTGATATTGCGCATGTGTTTACTATTTCCGCCATTTATATGGACCTGTACAAGTGAACCACGAGACACTACATGATGGCATCTCGGAAATGCCAGATAGAGGACCACCACTGGATGCAGAGACTTTCATCACAGCGATAACAGAAGACGAGCTGACAGATGCAATTGCCAGGGGGCTCCGAACAAGTCCCCAGGACAGGACGGCTTCCCAATTGAATTTTACCGCGCCTTTGTATACCTCATGGGCGGATCTGGAGTCAGATGTACAACGAACTCCTGTTACCGCAGACTGAGATACCTGCCGAATTCACGGAGGATATCATCATCCCAATACCCAAACCACGCGGCGGCAGAAGGCCAGGAGATTATAAACCACTCACTCTCTTGAACTGCGACTATAAGATTTTCGCACGCATCCTTAGGGCTCGCCTGCGGTCTTCAATTTCTGATAGACTCCTCGTAGATCAAACTTGCCTCGGCGGTAAGAGTAACGTACATACGGCGCTCGGTGACTACCGAGATATCATCGCATTAGCAGCGGCATGCCGAGTGCATGGGGCACTCGTCGCTAGTGACTTCGATCATGCATTCGACAGGGTGGATCATACCTTTTTGCATGCGGTGATGGGCAGATTGGGAATCCCACAGGCCTTCATCCTAGTGATCATGCAACTGTTACATGGCGTGCGATCAAAGGTCTCGGTGAATGGGCAGGGCACTGACTACATTGTTATTTCAAGGTCAGTTCGTCAAGGTTGCCCCCTTGGCAAGAAATATGGGCAAGACTTCGCTAATTACTTGCGACTTACATGTACCGACCCGCCGGCCAGATGGGGTGTGACGGGTGGGAGATGAGATAGACGAAGAAGCCGAGATAGACATCGATCACACTTACGGACCCTTAGTTAATTTCGAGAAGACGACCCAGTCTTACACCAACGTCTGGAGAACGAGTCGATAGATGGCTCTCTTGCTCTATCGAACGTCGGGTCGTGAGCAGGTGTCGCCCCAGACACGAATTTCATTTCATTGCTGCAGGAGCATGTCTCTTTTGTATTTGTACTATCCGCAATGTCTTCATACCTTTCTTTTGGGCATTTTTAGTTTTATTCATTTCCTTAATAAATTAATTTTCTAATTAGCCACTATTTGTCAACATATGGGCATTGCAGACACTATTTATGCGGTAGTACAACAATATGTATGTCAGCAAAGGTGGTAAGCCTGACATTGAAAAAAAAAAGAACTACTTAGCTCTCGGACCCTTACGCCAGAGGTCTCGGGTTCGATTCCTCATCCCGCACATTTTTTCCTTAAAAAAAAAGGAAAAAGTGGTCAGCGTGACCGATTGTGAATCCTAAGGGCCTGGGTTCGATTCTCGGCTGGGTCGGAGATTTTTCTCCGCTCAGGGACTTGGTGTTGTGATGTCCTAATCATCATCATTTCATCCCCATCGACGAGCAAGTCGCCGAAGTGGCGTCAAATCGAAAGACTTGCACCTAGCGAACGGTCTACCCGACGGGAGGCCCCAGTCACACGACGTTAACTTTGGCGTAAAAGTATTGGTGTCTCTCAAAGCGAAATTTTGGTCAGTACAGCCACACAATGCCAGTACGTGCAAATGGTAGAACGTTAAGAGAGTCGCTATGTGACCAGCTAGGATCACCAACGCGCAGTAATTTTCCTTGTACGCCAGACGACTTGGGTTCCAGCCCACAAAGTAAGGGAGGAATGTGACATCATGCAGCAATGGATGTCCACCGCCAATCGCGGAAGCTAACTCATCTGTCAACAGTGGTGTCAACCATACGTGTCAGTCGTGACAGACTCAGGTGCCAATAGTAATATCCATCCATGTTCTGTTTATCCAAGGAGGTAATTGTACTGAAGCTGCTACGAAGTCAGGCTACGGACCATGTAAGTTAATATTGCTCAATCCTTGTGCGGTATACGGTACTGACTGATGCTGACAATTTTACTGCCACGTCTGTGTGTGTGTGTGTGTGTGTGTGTGTGTGTGTGTGTGTGTGTGTGTGTGTGTGTGTGTGAGCGAATATCAGTAGGGCAAACAGATGAATATATATTTAAGTAAATCCCCCTCTGCAACAATTTCCTGTCAAAAAGTTCTATATTTTTCTTGTGACAGGAAATTGGTTCAGAGAAATAATTACCTGAAACAGACCCATCTCTTTGACCTACTGAAATTGAATTGACTATCATGTTCTAAAGAATTCAATATTTGCGAGAATTTTGCATATTTTTATCAGTGAAATTCAGTGACATAGCTGCTTGTAAATCTGATTAGAATATAAAGAGTAGAAATAGTACGATTTCCTTTATGAATTTCCCATTAATCTGATAAAGTATAGCAGAATTAACAAATATGCTTCTATTTTTTTAGACAACATAGTTGTGTGGAAATAACAGGGATTGATTTATTTATAATCAATTATTCAAAATGACAGTCACAATCGCATTATTTATTTTGCCGCCAACCGGTTGGTACCTAACCGTGCACAGGCAGGGTGACGTCTCCAGCGAGCGACCAGATGGTTTAATTTGCCCTGAAGATGACCCCATCTCGGGTTGAAACCGGTTGGCGGCTAAATAAATAATGCGATTGTGACTTTCATTTTGAATAATTGATTATAAATATGCTTCCTACTACAATAATTTATGTATTTATCCAAATGTCTGCATCAGCAGCACAATAATTACCATTTTCAAAGTATTTGTACACAAGGAGACTGCGTATTACCAAAACTGTAATGAGCAGTCGTAGAGGAATCTTGAGATTCTCAAACCGGAGTAGACGGAATATGTGTTAACGGTACCTTTTAATGAAGAATATCTTCTGAACCGCTTTCGTTTTGTTGATGTTACTGTGCCGTATTACTATAGCCAAGTAAGTTTAAATAACAAAGAGAAAAACATAATACTTGAAATTCAAAAGTCTGCTTGAAAATCAATAATAATATAACTGAAATAAGGTAGAATGAGCAGACGAAAGGCAACAGTGAACATTCAACGCACGGAATCAGTTGAAGCTCGCGTATAAAGTAATAGAATATAACGATCGGATTGGTGTGACAAAATAATTGCTTTACGTGCTTTTAATGATTGCGTCTTGATTACGTTGCTTCCAAAACATCAGGAAACCAACGTTTACAAGCAGAATATACCCCAAGTTTCGGCTTAATCCTAATAGGAATTAGCATGGCGGCATAAGTTGCCAGCGCTGTCCTAACGCAAAGTCTACAAGAAGCGAAGTACCAGACGGTTACTACGACCTTGTGTGATTCACTTAAATTTCCTACTAATATTTCCCGCGAACCGAACAACAGAATGCTTTGCTCCGATTCTGGTTTAAACAGATTTAAAACTCTTACTTTAATGAGAACCTATGGCTTTGTTAGCAGTGCTCTGTGGCAATCAATTTTTCATCAATACCTAAACTACTCGGTCGTATCTCCGAGCTTCTGCAACGTCTAACTGTCTGACATCTTATTTCAACCCACTTTAAGAGTTATCAAAATAAATACGAATTTCTGAGACACAGTAAGAGGACAAAACTATGCAAACGTCACCAGACAAGTATTTAAGAAGAAATTAAAAGAAATTTCCATAGAGGAACTTTTAGATATAAATTAAGAAAAAAAAGGATAAAAGAACCAAAAATATTAAAGAAAAAAAATGAATAAAAATAAAAAATAAAGAAAAACAAAAAAACAAAAAAATAAAAAGTTGTTATATTAACGTAAGTATGTTGTTAAATTAATCTAATTATGTCATTTATTGGAGAATTCGACTCGTTCCACATCATTACGAAATATCGTATTCATGATCCATGGAACTAGTAGTAATCTAATCTAATCTAATCTAATCTAATGTTTGAACATAAATGCAGATGCTAGCCCAGCCCGCATTTGCGATGTTGCATTTAACCCTAAACAGCATTGGGTAATAAGTTCCACGTTTCAGTCGTGTTCAGAACAGGGTTCTGTTTGGATGAGTGGATTATGTCGGAGCTCAGTGCCTTCGAATGGGGGCCAGCTGTTGCGGTTCGTGTGGTGGGTGCTTCCGTAACCAAGGTAGGCCACTTATTTGGTATTTCAATAGGCACGATAACGACCATTTATACCGTATGAAGGAGAGACACAAGAAGGACTAGAGTGTGAATTATGTGATCGTGATAGACACTCACTGAGGAGGACTGTAATGAAGGATAAGAGGACGACATCTGCAAAAGTTACTGCAAAACTGAATGTAGTACTCTCGATCGCTATCAGCACCAAAACAAAGCAAAGGGAGATTCATAAGCAGAGAACTACCGAGGCAGCTGGAATTCCAAAACCAATCATCAGCGATTCAAATGTCAGTAACAGGAAGCCTAAAACCTGAAATGTTGAACAATAGAAGAATGTCATTCGATCGAATGGGTCTTGTTTCTTAGTGATGCCACCTTCTCGCCGAGTTTACAACCCAGGAGTGGAACATGCTGGGGATTCGGATTCGGTGATGATTTGGACAGCCATTTGTGGTATTCCATGAGTCCCATAGTTCCTCTGCAAGGTTTCATTATTGCCAAATGTTATGCGACCATTTTAACTGATCAAGGCCACGTCATGATGCAATTTTTGTTCCTCAGTGTTGAAGCTGCCTACCAAGATTACAGGTCCCTTGTTCACACAGCTCGCGTCGTCCAGAAAAGGTTTCTTGAGCGTGGAGGTGAGTTGTCGCATCTCCCCTAACAACTCAGTCACCACAGATCTGTGGTCTACTTTGGAGAGAAGGGGTGATCATCTATTCCTCTCCTTGTTACCTGAACTTAACACTGTTTTGCACGAAGAAGGGTATCAGATTCACTTGAAAACCATACACGACCTGTATTTATCCTACCCAAGACCGCTGGAAACTATTGGGAACGCCAACAGTTTTCCTACATCATATTAGACACGGTAATGTATTGTGTTATGGTGTTTCCATATTTTTCCCCACCACCTTTATACAGCCTTGCGTGACGACGAAGTTCCACATGCATGTTCGGTTCAGAATTATTATTATGGACAGTTCACGATTTTCCAAAGTGTCGCGCAATTGTGTGTACACTGTGTCTCCATATTGAAAGAAAACAGTATAGCTGTAAATAATGACTGATAAAGGAAACGTACTCTCGCGATACAATCTGCTATTTTAATCCTCCCATTTTTAGTGCTTTTTATGCGAGACACACAAGGACAAATAAATTCTTACGTAGTCTATTGCGACTGAATTAGCAAAGAGCTTAGCAAGTGATCGTAATTTATCTTCCATACGCAGAAGAACGATGTGCAATGAAATGTGAATCACTCAGCAGATAGTATGGTGCACAAAATAAGATCCTGTACTACAAAAAACAATTTTATTTTTAACTTTAGGTAAACAGAGTACGCATTTTCCGAAACGAAAGTCGTGTGGAAGCGACGTGTTGTACTCACAACGTGACCGTTTAATCAGTGAAGAATATTCTAAATTCGTAGTACTGAAGACACGTGGAAGGTCTCCTGGGAGTACTATAGTCAAGATTTTGTGAAGAAACAAATTGTTGCTAATTCTAATATAGATATTAACTCCTATACCTGGGTCAGTGAAACTCGAAAGCTTGTTTATTTTGTATGCTCTCACTCTATTACACCAAATATCATCAACCCTATTCAATGACATTAATATGAAGAGTAGGCAGTACTATCTACGGTGCCATTTTGCGGACATCACGCAGGGTTGTTCAAACTTCTGTAAGTTATAATTTTGCCATTTCCGTGATTAATAATGTGGAGTAACCTTTAAAGATCTCTCACAGTCATCTAGTGAACGCCACACTGAGCAGCAATTTTCCCTTAACTAACGCTTCTTTAAATGTGGTGCAGAAAGCTTTGCACTAACTTCGAATTTTAAATTTCAATTAAATTACAGAAGAATAGAAAATTCGAATAATGAAATAGAGATTTTAAAATCAGAATTGAAATGTTTCCCCGTGGCCATATTTTATTCGTGTAAAGTAGATCCCCGCAGCCATTTAAAACATTGTACTGTAACACATTATGTGTTTTATGTATTGTTGTAAATCGTGTTTTGTTTTCCGCTTAACATCTTTTTTGGTTTTAAACTTTTCCAGTAAACTGTATGTGAGTTATGTAGTGGCTTTGTCGACAGCCCCATGCAACTAGTCGGAAAAACAAAAAACACGTGCATATGTTGCGTCAGAGCAAGGCTGACAACTTCTAAAATACCCTCTGAAAATTTTTGCATAGCAACATCTGATAGTAGCTCACAGTTGGACAATGAAACACGATGTAATCTTGGTTTACGATTAGACGGCAAACCTGCAGGAATACCATGAATCATAAAAGTTAGGAAAGCCTACGTAGTCGCCGATCCTTCAGATCTCATCAAAATCTGCTCCCTCTCCGTTTAGCCTATACGTCTCTCAAACGTTAACAAGGCAGCTTGCCTTGCTTGGAACGCTAATTCAAGTTTCCCAACGCAACTGCAACAGCATCTCCCTCACAACATATAAATTCTGACATTTTCTCAGGGGGATACCTTCTCCATAAGACAGAGGAATGAGGCAGTCAAAGTAGTAGACGACTTCTGTTATTTGTGCAGTGTCATAGCGAACAGAGACCGAAGGACGTATAAGAATCAGATAATAATAGCAATTAGAGTTCATCCCAAATAGATACAGGCACTGTCGTACAAGAAGTAAACAGGTAATTAACTTTTCTATGAAGCTTCACCGCTAAGTTACACAGCTCGTGGAAACGTGGGGCATACATAGAAACAACTGTTACAGTATAGTGCAGAAGGTAATAGACTGAAATATGCTATGAGGACACAGAAACTACGATTTAATTCAATGAAAATATCAGCAGGAAAATGTATATAAGCTTTGTTAGATATTGCGGTCATTTCAAAGTGCAATCAATACTGACTTCTGTTTTGAGCCACTGTATCTATTACTTTTATACTGCCTTACGTATTTCGGCTTCACGCCATTCTCAAAAGCTCTACAAGAGAAATACATGACAGGGTAACAGTAAAAATTCATTCGTACAATTACATAAAACGTACTTCGCACGAACAGAACAAACAAGCACTCAGTGAAAGCATTGCTAAAATACATGGAGTGCACATTGCATAAAAGAAATACAGAACTCACAAAAATATCTATAACACATTCTTAGGTATAACGAAACTGAATCTACCACATATGGATACAAAGTATTGGTCTACATTGTCTGGTGACATCTGAATGCATAGTGACTCATTGAAGCATAGAAGACAATTGCTGCTGCGTACTTCGTCTGTCAGATTACAGCGAGCAACTTACACGCCAATGATTCGTCAAAATGATGCAATATTGCTGACAGAACCTATGGGTCATTACGGTGATTTGACTACCATATTTTCTATGATTTACTCGTTATAAGGCAGCTAGCATGTTTCTGTTATTGTACCTGACAGTTATTATCAAGTACTAAAACAATATATTTTTTCAGGGTTAGTTTGGCGTAAGCCAACGGTTAGATTATTCATCACGTGATATTGCCGACGCATGATATATGCATTTGGCCACTGTGCAGTCCTGTATGTCACATTGTCCCTATATTGTATCCTGCTTTTACATACTGTTACCTCAGTTTCTTTGTATTGCTGGTTCTATCAGAAGTGGAATATTGTTGCACAATACTGCTAGATTTTAATGGTACGCAGACATGTACTATACCTTACAACCTTTCCAGATTGCATATTGTGCATGATCACAAGATTTGAAAGGTACTGATTTTACTATTTATCTTAAGCTGTATATTAAATACACATTCATGTGGTGCATTGCTATCGTTAGATATATTACTTTTTTTTTACTTTGTTGTTCACACTTGTGCTTATCTCCACAAAACTGATACATGTCGTTATGTGCTTAATTAATAAATTTTGTGTTTACCTTACGGTTGGATGGGTGACCATCCAGCCGCCATGCGCTGTTGCAATTTTTCGGGGTGCACTCAGCCTCGTGATGCCAATTAAGGAGATACTCGAGCGAATAGTAGCGGCTCCGGTCAAAGAAAACCATCATAACGACCGGAAGAGCGGTGTGCCGACCACACGACCCTCCTATCCGCATCCTCAACTGAGGATGACACGGCTGTCGGATCGTCCCGTTGGGCCACTTGTGGCCTGAAGACGGAGTGCTTTTTCTTTGGTGAAGTAATATGCCGATTTTAACGTTTTTACGTATGCTTTAATGGATACTAAATCATGCATTTATTGCCATTTATTATTTTATTGAAAGTTTGATATTTATTAATTTTGATTACATTTTTATGCATTGAGGCAATCATGCGGTGATAATTCTCCTTATCCAAGATGGGTAGTTGTTGTATAATAAAATGAATGATGTAATACTATAGGATGTTATTTGGCATTTAAAACTACATTGTATCAATCATCTGTACCAATACTTCTCTATTTCAAAACATAAAATTTTCATTGACGCCATATAGTACTGTCACCTGTTGGCCTCTTCATCTAATACTTCCAAATGTACAGTGAGTCAGTTTGCACTCAGATATCATCAAATAATGCAGACCAAATTCTTTCCATCAATATGTGGAATATTCAGTTTAGTTTGACCTAAGAATGTTTTGTAGATATTTTGGTGAGTTCTATAACTCCTTTTTTACGATGTGTGTTCCATGTGTTTTATGAACGTTTTTCACTGATTGTTTGCTTCATCCGTTTGTGCCAAGTACGATTTATGTAAAAATAATGATGTATTTTTACTGACAGCCTTTCACGTATTTCTCTCGCAGAGCCGATGAGAACTGCGTGAAGCCGAAATGTGTAAGGCAGTATAAGACAAATAAATACAGTGGTCCAGAGTAAAATCAGCTTTTAATAAATCAGAGACAATAATGAAACTAAAGTCACAGCGGTTAATGAAGATCCCGTGGACATTACGAAAGTCAAGATCTGGTTTTTAATAGGATATGCCATCAGCATGGACGGCAGTGGTCTTATGCAAAGTGCTTACGTGCTGTCCACAAGTATGTAAGGATAAACTGTGGTAAGGCGTTCCATTCCCACAGCAGTACGGTCAACATCTGCTGGATGTTCGTTGGCGCGTGAAAAGGTGCTGAAATACGTCTCCGAACGCATCCGACATGAAATGCAAGTCGGATAAATGAGCAGACCAGACCATTCGCTGAATATCCTCTAGTTGCAAGAATTCGTCGACCTGCTCGATATGGTCGCACAGTGTCAACCATAAAAATGAAATGTATCCTGAGAAGAAGAATACGGGGAGGGAGTACGGTGTTACAATAACATTGACCGGCGTGTTTACCGTATTTAAAGGTTTGGAGGCTAGTACACCTGTATAACATTATGCCTTCCCTCACCATAACACGTGGAGCTCCAAAACGGCCATACTCGACAGTGTTTCTGTGTGCATTATCTACTATCCTATGGTGAATACTGCGTGGGAAAACCAATGTCTATTAACTTCTACATCAGCTCTAATTTCTCTGATTTTCTGATCGTGGTCATTTTGGGAGACGTATACGAATGAAAGTAATATGTTTCCAGACTTTTTACTTTCAACATACGCTCTCGGAATTACAACAGTAACCCCCTCCGTCTATTGACTGCCGTTGGAGTTTGCTGGGAACTTCCGTAACATTCTAAGGGCGACTAAGCGATGCTGTGACGGACTGTGTAGTCCTTCTTTGAATTTTCTGTATCTCTACTGCTATCTTCGTGGTTTGAGTCTCTGACTGATGAACTATTCTCAAGAATCTGTCGAAAAAGTTTTTTGTAGTCGACTTATTTCGTAACTCATTACATTTCCTTAACGAACCTTTCAATGAATTGCAACCTTGCATGGGCTTTGCATACTTCTTTGTGGTCATTCCACTTTAAGTCACTCCTCGGTGTTTTGCGGTTTTTATTGCCTCCAGTAACAGCAATGAATCTCTTTGTCTGTTTACGCGCAGTATGTTTCATTTTTTGACAGTGAGGGTCAAATGTCAGTTCTAGCACCAGTCACCGATTTCCCGCATGTCTCCTTGCGTTCGCCAGTTTTTTGGCGTCATCACCTTCCTGTAAACAACACCATCGTCCGCAAACACCCCGCGGAGCTTCCTGTGTTATCCATTACTTCATGTTTATGCGGCCGGCTGCGAGGTCTGGCGTATTCAGTGTTACATTTCTTCCACTGAACGTAACGTTCCATGCTCTGAACGACGGAAAGCGGTTGGCTGCGTTTTATGCCCATTAAGCTCTTATTTGCCTCATAACGTTAGGACGACGTTTCCTTATAATTTTTCTCTCTTGCCACATTCTAGTACTAAAGGACGGATGTCGGTTCACCACGTAACTTCTTACGTTTACCTGAAGATGACCCACAAGGGCGAAACGCGTTATTGCCAGTAAACAGATAAAAGCAATTTGCAGCCAAGACTGTCTTATCGCAAGAAATTCATCATTATGGTCTCTGACGATCGTTTCACTTATGTTTGTGAGAGACTGCTTACACCCAGTGTAGCATAGTTTAAACCTGTGATTTAGTCATCTATTTGATTCCACAACCATATCACGTGAATAAGCCATGCCAATTGACAGTAAGTTAGCCTATTACACAAATTTTCTCGCATTAACTTCTGACAAATTGGTTAATGTAACCGAAGCTACTTATTTTCCCGATGACTTGTGTTCTACTCTAGTCCAATGATTCTTGACTATTATAAAACTTGAAAATGGATTAGGCCGAATTCTAGATTGTGGATTAAAACCTGTTCCACAGTCAAATAGCGGTTATATCTTAGAAAAAATTCATAACCCCTTAATGTAACAGGAACCCTGAGTGCAATGGAACCAATTTTTCATTCCTATACACATTGTAAACGGGTATGGCCCTATAACACTCCCTTCGCCTACTCCAGAAATCAGCTTTACCTCTCTCGGTTTCGTCCCTTTAAGAGTAACGTACACAGTTCCATCTCTTAGAAAGTCCTGAGTCCAGTCACATGGGATCCGGTACTCGGCAAGTTCGTACTTTGCTCACTACAGTACAGTATGGAACTGCACCGAATGCATTCCGGAGATGAAGGAATACGGCGTCAAGCTGAACGCCTTGCTCTACGGCGCTCTCTGTATCATGGAAGAACAGAGCGAACTATGTTGCGCCAGATCTCTACGCAATTTACGTTGATTTTTATATGGCAGGTTTTCATTCTTCAGAAAAGTTACAATGCGTTCGTGCAGAACGTATTCCATAGCTCTACAACTGATTGACATCAGCCTATAATTATGTGCACTATCAGTATGACCCTTGTTCCAGTTTCGAATGGCCGGCGCTTCTTTTTCCTATCGGTTGGTAGTCTCCGTTCAGCTTGTGTTTGTCAGTCAAACGTTGTTCTCGTAGTAAAGTACACGGCCGTTGTAACACGGTGGGGCTTTACAGTGCTTCACAGCCTTCAGCTTGTCAAAGGCAAATTGTACAGCCCTCATGAATTTCGTCTGTATTAGTCCCACATCTTCGTATTCAGTGCTTGCAACACTGTGCGAAATGACGACGGAAATGGGGGACATACGACGAACTTATCCGTTAGAGGACATTGCTGCGACATTTGATGTTAATAGGTTATGGCAGCACACGACTGCAGATAGTGCCTTTGTTAACCGCACGTTGTCACCAGCAGCTCTTCTGCTGGGCTCGTGACCAAATCGTTTGGATCTTAGACGACTGGAAAACCGTGGTTCTGTGAGATGATTCGCGATTTCAGTTGGTAACAGCTGATGGTAGGGTTCGAGCGTGTCGCAGTACTTAACAACCCATGGACTTAAGATGTCAGCAAGCAAGCCAGTGGTGGCTCCATAATGGTGTGATGTGTATTTACAAGGAAAAGACTGGATCCTATGGATGTTCGGCTACTTGGAGACCATTTTCTGCCGTATACAGACGTCACGTACGCAAAGAACAACTAATTTTTTTTATAGATGATCATGCGTCCTGTCATGGAACCAGAATTGTTTGCAATTGGTTGGAACAACATTGTGGACAGTTTGAGAGAATGATTTGGTCACCCACTGCTAGGAATGAGCCCCATGGAATATTTATGAGATACAGTTGAGAGGTCAGTTTGTGCACTAAAACCTGGCTACACTTTAGCAATTAAGCCTGCACAAGTAGCATAGCCCAACATATCTGCAGAGGTCTTCTTCCAACGACTTGTTGAATCCATGCCACACCGAGTTGCTGCGCTATATTAGGAAGTACCACGTGACTTTTGTCCCCTCACTGCACAGCGCCGCCACCTACAGTACTATAGAAGTTGAAGCGGGAACATTAAACAATGTCCCGCAACAAATTCTATGTTTTTTAACCGAAAATAGCCGAGAAAAATAATCGTTGCATTAATTACTGAACGTCCATCGTATAGTGTTTGGAAGGTGACACTTGCGGTATTCTGTTAAGTGTTGTCTCAACCGCTCTGCCGCTACGGCCCCTAAGCTAGGTGGTCTGCAGAAATATCCGAGTGCCATGTTTCACCCACATTTGATGCCTAACGTTACAAGAGTATTTTGGAGTCACTTACAAATTCACTGGATATTACTGAGCGCTTTACGCCAATACGGATGCCGCCACCATCGCGACTTACTTCAGTCTGAATCAAGAATTTTCTTCTTATTCGGTTCTGCCTTCAGCCACCTCTTGCGGCGGCGCGGTTCTTTCCGTCCCTTTACGACGGACCTGCACCTACCTGTGAACATTGTCTTAGCGTTTCATCAGTAGGGAAGCCGAGTGAAACCTACTGTACTTCGACGTGAACCAGGCTGCAATTTAAGTCACTAATCTACGTTTCGGGAGAAAGTTTTCACACAAATGAAAGGTTGGAAACTTTGTCCTCAATTAACATATTCTGAAACTTAGGTGAACACGTCACTCACAATCCCTTTCACTCACGTTAGCAAGCTTATGGTGTTGCATTTCCCGAAAACGTAATAGCTAAAAAAATACTGATTGTTTTCGATTGAGAATGCTCGCCAAATATTAAGTCTGTCGGTACGAAATGCAGTCACAGTTTTAGCCACCGACATGCTCAATACACCACGCGGAATTTATGTCTTTTTTAGTCACAAAATTCATTTAAATTTCTGAAATTTTTACACGCCCATCGGAATAATTATGCCGTCACTTTACCACACTTTTGATGTATGAAACACTGCTAGATCCGGCAACTTATCATTTCCATCGGAACTACTACTACATACGTCCGATCTGTTTCATGGCTAGGCTTCCACTCTTCCCTATAATACTCTAAGTCTTCTCTACCAGCAGAGAAAGGCGTGCGAATAATATTGATTTACCATTGGTCAGTTTACTCAACAGCCAATAGCAAAACAACATTCTCCCGCGTCAGTCCGCGCTTTTCGTCAATAACCACTGACAAAATAGTAAACCTAACGACTACACTTTTTACCCACGTTATTATCTAATATGCTGATGTTTTGCTTATTCATAGAGTTATTTACTATTGTTATTTATATCTGAATTAACTTTTCCTTGTACCATAAACCTATTTTACAAATCTGTTCTACAAAAATCCCCTTTGTCCATATCCATTCTTCTTCGAAATGTTCCCACACTAAATCCCATTACATAACTTGTTAAACAATTATCTTCATATTAACCTTAGACCACACTCACGCGTCATTCATACTGCTAAAACACATTTATAACATTTAAATGCACAAAAAGACATAATAACACTTTATGAAAATACTAGAACAGTTTATGAAAAACATTCTATCACTTTAGTGCCTCTAGTGGGCACAATCGAAACTAAAATCACAGTCCCCCTATCCAATACTGTCCTCTATCGGCTGATACATGAACTACGTGTGGGTCCAGTCTCGCGTCACCATCTGTCACTATCCAGTTCTGAGTCACATCTCCCTCTTAACCGCCTCCAAGGCAGGATCGTTATACGGCGCTACACCTCACACTCCGTTCGTAATGTGATGTGGGTATAATTACTTTTAATAATCGATTCCATGTTTGGGATCTTACCGTGGGTATTCTTACATTTCTCTGGAGTAATATTAACGTTTTCTCATTGGATCTGCGAGATTTGTAACCAGTGCTGTAATGGGTAGATGTTGTGTTTTAGTTTCCTTATTCCAAAGAGTGACACTGTTATAACAAGGCGTGCTACCTATCCACCAGATTTCCTCGTCACATCCTTCTGCCAACTATGTTTTTGCCTGTACTTTGAGCCAAAAGCTTTCTCCCCTGATGGGAACGGCTGGAGAAGGGATTAGAAACAAGAAGGGGCGACGTCGTAGAACATCGCACGCGAGACGTGTTACCCCACCTCCACAGGAGGGACCGGTTCAGGGGGGCCTATCGCTATCGCCCACCAGATCCGCGATACACGATCTCTTGTAGCACCGCTGCGGGCCTCGCTCATGCATAGCAATGTGCTGCGGCTGCCTCGTTGCCTCTTCGCTACAAATTCAATTGCGTAGCGTATTTTACGAGAAGCTGGACCACCGGCCGAGCGATGGGCCCACGAAGCACCTCCGAGGTGTTGTACATTTTATTCACCAAACACTACCCAACAAAATTTGGTTCTTGGTTATTCGTATTAAGGGTACGTGAACAGTTTCTCGATGGCATCTTGAACAAGTACTTCTCATCTCAACCTCTTTTATTGGCAGGGGGACACACTCTTCTCTCTTGGTTTTCTAGAGGATTATGGAAAATACCTTTCAGCTTTCTAGAATCTTTTGGTGTTTGGATAAAAAGTCGATTCCCTGACATGCTTATCAATTTTTGAAGATATTATCTGGCGCGGACGATAGGGAATCAGCTCCAGCTTATACCGTGAGTCTCACCTGCTGTCTGTGGCACGAGAGGTGTGCTATGTTTCAAAAGCAGAGCGCCACTCGTAACACATCGCTACACTGAGCCGTGCTGTAATGGAGAATAGCAAACGTTTCAGTACGACAGCACCTAGCTCATTTTGCAAACCTTGAGCTACGGGGCCACAACTGGTAACCTTCCTGCCCAGCCGCTTCCCGGCGTTCTGGTACGGAGAGGAAATACACTCCTGGAAATTGAAATAAGAACACCGTGAATTCATTGTCCCAGGAACGGGAAACTTCATTGACACATTCCTGGGGTCAGATACATCACATGATCACACTGACAGAACCACAGGCACATAGACACAGGCAACAGAGCATGCACAATGTCGGCACTAGTACAGTGTATATCCACCTTTCGCAGCAATGCAGGCTGCTATTCTCCCATGGAGACGATCGTAGAGATGCTGGATGTAGTCCTGTGGAACGGCTTGCCATGCCATTTCCACCTGGCGCCTCAGTTGGACCAGCGTTCGTGCTGGACGTGCAGACCGCGTGAGACGACGCTTTATCCAGTCCCAAACATGCTCAATGGGGGACAGATCCGGAGATCTTGCTGGCCAGGGTAGTTGACTTACACCTTCTAGAGCACGTTGGGTGGCACGGGATACATGCGGACGTGCATTGTCCTGTTGGAACAGCAAGTTCCCTTGCCGGTCTAGGAATGGTAGAACGATGGGTTCGATGACGGTTTGGATGTACCGTGCACTATTCAGTGTCCCCTCGACGATCACCAGTGGTGTAGGGCCAGTGTAGGAGATCGCTCCCCACACCATGAAGCCGGGTGTTGGCCCTGTGTGCCTCGGTCGTATGCAGTCCTGATTGTGGCGCTCACCTGCACGGCGCCAAACACGCAAACGACCATCATTGGCACCAAGGCAGAAGCGACTCTCATCGCTGAAGACGACACGTCTCCATTCGTCCCTCCATTCACGCCTGTCGCGACACCACTGGAGGCGGGCTGCACGATGTTGGGGCGTGAGCGGAAGACGGCCTAACGGTGTGTGGGACCGTAGCCCAGCTTCATGGAGACGGTTGCGAATGGTCCTCGCCGATACCCCAGGAGCAACAGTGTCCCTAATTTGCTGGGAAGTGGCGGTGCGGTCCCCTACGGCACTGCGTGGGATCCTACGGTCTTGGCGTGCATCCGTGCGTCGCTGCGGTCCGGTCCCAGGTCGACGGGCACGTGCACCTTCCGCCGACCACTGGCGACAACATCGATGTACTGTGGAGACCTCACGCCCCACGTGTTGAGCAATTCGGCGGTACGTCCACCCGGCCTCCCGCATGCCCACTATACGCTCTCGCTCAAAGTTCGTCAACTGCACATACGGTTCACGTCCACGCTGTCGCGGCATGCTACCAGTGCTAAAGACTGCGATGGAACTCCGTATGCCACGGCAAACTGGCTGACACTGACGGCGGTGGTGCACAAATGCTGCGCAGCTAGCGCCATTCGACGGCCAACACTGCGGTTCCTGGTGTGTCCGCTGTGCCGTGCGTGTGATCATTGCTTGTACAGCCCTCTCGCAGTGTCCGGAGCAATTATGGTGGGTCTGACACACCGGTGTCAATGTGTTCTTTTTTCCATTTCCAGGAGTGTATGAAGGCAAGGGGAACGGGCGTTATTTGAGACACCGTGATGGAGACAAGTCCACTCTGACCTCTGGATAATGAGGGCAAAAGACCGTATCGCCAGACACGGGGACGTTATGTCTCGTTTGAAATGCGACCGCTTCTGTAGCCTCATTGTCAGTGTCTGGTAATCCCAGTTGTGTTACCAATTGTGGTGAAATGGCAATGTCGCTAGTTACAGAATAACCCGACTGGCAAATCGTGATTTGCTGCTTGCAGCCGAAAGAAGACTCCGCCTCAATTTGGATGTCCCTAGACATACCATCCAAAGATAGAATAATAAGATTTCCGAAAAAAATCTGGTTAATCATTCAATGTACCTTAAGGATTTTTTCTCTTACTATCATGAATTACAAACTTATCAAGAACGTTTAGGAAAGTGGCTTTCGTTGCATTGTGTATAATTTATAGATATTCATGAGCTGCAGCTAAAGAGTGATTGTTGTGTACCCTTGCCACTGTCGTAAGTTCACGAGATCGTTTCATAAAAGATTTACCAGTCCGTCAGAAGTGAAAGCCGTCACGATTACTACACTCAGGTACATAAACGCCTGTGCATATATATTCGTCGCACATGTTTATAACTGATTGCGACTACCTATTCCCAAATTTACCACAACACTTAGTTTTTCTTCAGTCAGTTCACTATTCCGTTGACAAAGGCACCATTATATTTCATGGTGACCACTATTTTCTGTTTATTTTTACTGTGATGAGTAACTTTAATATATAATCTACTGCAACAGAATCTTACCTAATTGCCCCCGTACACGTTGGGTGTAGCGACAAGTGCGGTACTTGTCAGTATTTTATTTTATTTTGACCGCTACCGGTTTCGGCATTCCACTGTGCCATCTTCAAGCCACATCTCCATCTCTCCAAATAAACGATAACGTCATATGGTGCTATGTATCTCCAGCTCTCTTGAGATCAACCGTATCACTAGAGCTTCATTTGAAGACCGGTAAGCGGAGAGATACATCGCACCATATAACATTATCATTTATTTGAAGAAATGCATATGGGGCCTGAAGATGGCATAGCGGAATGCCGAAACTGGTAGCCGTCAAAATAAAATAAAATAACACCTCAGTTACACGGCTGTTGGAGAATTTCATTGATATTGATGATTAAATAACGAGCCGATGTCCACTGTATCAACAGAGCAGTTCGAGAATGTTCGATTAGAAATCCAATTCTTTGGAATTTAAAGGGAATTGTATTAATCTCTGTAACATAAATCAAAAACAGGCAACTTTGTGAGTTCTAGGATGACATGAATGAGCCAAATGATCGTTTCAGTTTATGTCACTTTTCTTAAAATACCGTAATATAGATCCCTGTCCCACTCTGAAATGTTAAATACAAGAATTACTAAGAACGTTTCATCTCATGGTCTAAAGTAAACTGAGTGTCTGTGTACATTACCTCAAGCTTTTCTGCCGTATCATTAACTAGATGAATTTACCCTTAAGTAACAGAAAGGTCTTATCGACATACCTGTAGTACATGATCACCATGTTACATACTTCAGGATATTTGAAGGTGATTCGTAAAAATTTCAGCCAGTGTGTCTGATATGCTACATCTACATCTACATCTACATTTATACTCCGCAAGCCACCGAACCATGTGTGGCGGAGGGCACTTTACGTCATGTCATTACCTCCCTTTTCTATTCCAGTCGCGTATGGTTCGCGGGAAGAACGACTGTCTGAAAGCCTCCGTGCGCGCTCGAATCTCTCTAATTTTACATTCGTGATCTCCTCTGAAGGTATAAGTAGGGGGAAGCAATATATTCGATACCTCATCCAGAAACGCACCCTCTCGAAACCTGGCGAGCAAGCTACACCGCGATGCACAGCGCCTCTCTTGCAGAGTCTGCCACTTGAGTTTGCTAAACATCTCCGTAACGCTATCACGGTTACCAAATAACCCAGTGACGAAACGCGCCGCTCTTCTTTGGATCTTCTCTATCTCCTCCGTCAGACCGATCTGGTACGGATCCCACTCTGTTGAGCAATACTCAAGTATAGGTCGAACGAGTGTTTTGTAAGCCACCTCCTTTGTTGATGGACTACATTTTCTAAGGACTCTCCCAATGAATCTCAGCCTGGTACCCGACTTACCAACAATTAATTTTATATGATCATTCCACTTCAAATCGTTCCGCACGCATACTCCCAGATATTTTACAGAAGTAACTGCTACCAGTGTTTGTTCCACTATCATATAATCATACAATAAAGGATCCTCCTTTGTATGTATTCGCAATACATTACATTTGTCTATGTTAGGGATCAGTTGCCACTCCCTGCACCAATTGCCTATCCGCTGCAGATCTTCCTGCATTTCTCTACAATTTTCTAATGCGGCAACTTCTCTGTATACTACAGCATCATCCGCGAAAAGCCGCATGGAACTTCCGACACTATCTACTAGGTCATTTATATATATATTGTGAAAATCAATGGTCCTATAACACTCCCCTGTGGCACGCCAGAGGTTACTTTAACGTCTCTAGACGTCTCTCCATTGATAACAACATGCTGTGTTCTGTCTGCTAAAAACTCTTCAATCCAGCCACACAGCTGGTCTGATATTCCGTAGGCTCTTACTTTGTTTATCAGGCGACAGTGCGGAACTGTATCGAACGCCTTCCGGAAGTCAAGGAAAATAGCATCTAGCTGGGAGGCTGTATCTAATATTATCTTGGTCTCATGAACAAACAAAGCGAGTTGGGTCTCTCACGATCGCTGTTTCCGGAATCCATGTTGATTCCTACAGAGTAGATTCTGGGTTTCCAAAAACGACATTATACTCGAGCAAAAAACATGTTCTAAAATTCTACAACAGATCGACGTCAGACATATAGGTCTATAGTTTTGCGCATCTGCTGGACGACCCTTCTTGAAGTCTGGGACTACCTGTGCTCTTTTCCAATCATTTGGAACTTCCGTTCCTCTAGCGACTTGCGGTACACGGATGTCAGAAGGGGGGCAAATTCTTTCGCGTACTCTGTGTAGAATCGAGTTGGTATCCCGTCAGGTCCAGTGGACTCTCCTCTGTTGAGTGATTCCAGTTGCTTTTCTATTCCTTGGACACTTATTTCGATGTCAGCCATTTTTTTTCGTTGGTGCGAGGATTTAGAGAAGGAACTGCAGTGCGGTCTTCCTCTGTGAAACAGCTTTGGAAAAATGTGTTTAGTATTTCAACTTTACGCGTGTCATCCACTGTTTCAATGCCATCATCATCCCGGAGTGTCTGGATATTCTGTTTCGAGACACTTACTGATTTAACGTAGGACCAGAGCTTCCTAGGATTTTCTGTCAAGTCAACGTCGCCAGGCCATACGGTTGGTAAATATATTTACCACCGAATTTAAAATAATAAAATGATTAGGCAAATTCTAAAATTTCTGTTGGTTCAGTGATTTTACCTTGATTGGTTATATTTCAACAAATCATGCTTAATGATTACAAAAATTCTTGAAAGGATATACTTGTATAAAAATGAACAACATCAAAGGAAGTAAGACATGGTTTCCTCAGTAATAATACATTCCTTGCCTCTTCTACAAAATGGTAGGAATTTCTCACAAAAAAATACATTTCATAGTAGCAGTAATTTTTCAGACTTTTTATCTGTTGTAATACTACTAGTGCAGACATCATTATATATATATATATACCAGCATCATCTAGTTTGAAACAAGCGCACCTAACGTTTATAGCTTTAGGTTTAACCTATAATTTTTTTCTGATAAAAATTTGATACCTGAACATTGTTAGTAAATATAGTTTGATGATCAAAATATTTAAATTTCTTCATAAAGAAAGGATGTTATACAAAACTACCTTGCGTTAAGTGCCACCTGGCGGACTTCTTTCCTTAAGGCTTTAGTGAGTACTCTCTAATCAGTCTGCACTGAGATCTCACGACATTTAGACTGACGAGATACTGCTGGATGGATTAATTTTTAGTATTTTTTGGTCCATAAAATAAAGTGTGTCATATATCTCGTACGCGTTAATTTTAATTTGCTTTTCACGGTTTATTTACTATTATCTGATGCCATCACATTTGTCTCACGTACACCCATTTCACTGTAGACCCTTTGAAAACTGCGTAACACCGACGTGCATACGGTGTAATAAAGTCAATAAACTGCGTTCAGGACAAAAGTGTTTTTACGGCCCTCATGAATGTTTAACATTTTTAAGTGCCTGGATCAATTATTTAATATATTACCAGGAAGAGAACACGTATTAACGTCAAATATACAAACAAGTACTATTATTTACATACCGAGTAAACGAGTAATACCTGATTAAAGATTAAAAGTTGTGTATGCACTGTTGATTCTTTTGGAATAAAACGTGAAGTTTATTCCTGTCTTTATTATCAGCATATTCACTACCAGAACACTCGGAGGCATGCATATGAAGCTTCTGGGCAGTTTAATCCACAGCTGGTAAGTGATGTTTGACATACCTGAATTTCCGTCCAGTCATTAGGATTTTATAATTCCGTTTGTTCAAATTACTATTAATTACTGTCATGACGGTCATTTTCAGGCAGGTCTTGAGCTAAAACGGACGATGATACATCAATTATGGTGAAAAGGCAAAACTATCAGTACATTCTGGTTGTACACTGCCGTTTTGTGACGCATAGGAAGCTTAGTTTTGTAATTCCCATTTACTGTACTAAAATTACTCCACAAGTATTTTACTCCTCTATTAGTTTCTTTTACAGTCAATCTAATCGATGTATTCATTTACTTCGTGCGTAAACATCAATTGGTTCTTCAACTTCCGTCTACTTTACTTTAGTTGTATTACAAACGATTTTTCTGCCTGCTTTCAAATTTGGTGCCGAAAGTTTATTGTTCATGCTTTGTGTTTATCATTTCCACAGTACGACTTCATCAACAAATATAAGGCGGCTGCAAGTATTTGTCCCGCGCCCGGGTTCCCGGATTCGACTCCCGGCGGGGTCAGGTATTTTCTCTGCCTCGTGATGACTGGGTGTTGTGTGATGTCCTTAGGTTAGTTAGGTTTAAGTAGTTCTAAGTTCTAGGGGACTGATGACCTTAGATGTAAAGTCCCATAGTGCTCAGAGCCATTTGAACCATTTTTCAAGTATTTGGTCCGCTAAAACGAACTCAGCCTTAGTTTTTCAGGGATCTCAAAAGTTTCTCTAGGACTGCTGGTGACAGTCCTGGCAGTACAGAGTTTTCCTACTTATCTCATCTTCCATTTAAGAACTTCACACTATCTTCGTAAAGTCTAATAAAATTTACGTGTATAGTCTCCACTACATTAACACATGTTGAATTGTCGCGTCTTTTGTCGAGTGCCGTTCCTAGATCGCAATTCGTACCAAAACGCTATATAATCGTAGGTTGTTCCATAAAACATCACTTACCTGCAAAAGCCCTCTCTCCTTACGCTAACAAGAAAACTTGAAACATAAATTATGAGAAAATGTGATAGGCACACGTTTAGATTTTTTTTTTTTTTTTTTTTTTTTTTGCGAGAGAACACCATGTTAGTATGAGATAAATTCTACATCTGACACGGAATTATTGATAAAACCACATTTAATACTCTGATATTTGTGTTGTTATGGTTTTTTGGATCGCTAACGACCGGAAAATACACTCCTGGAAATGGAAAAAAGAACACATTGACACCGGTGTGTCAGACCCACCATACTTGCTCCGTACACTGCGAGAGGACTGTACAAGCAATGATCACACGCACGGCACAGCGGACACACCAGGACCCGCGGTGTTAGCCGTCGAATGGCGCTAGCTGCGCAGCATTTGTGCACCGCCGCCGTCAGTGTCAGCCAGTTTGCCGCGGCATACGTAGCTCCATCGCAGTCTTTAACACTGGTAGCATGCCGCGACAGCGTGGACGTGAACCGTATGTGCAGTTGACGGACTTTGAGCGAGGGCGTATAGTGGGCATGCGGGAGGCCGGGTGGACGTACCGCCGAATTGCTCAACACGTGGGGCGTGAGGTCTCCACAGTACATCGATGTTGTCGCCAGTGGTCGGCGGAAGGTGCACGTGCCCGTCGACCTGGGACCGGACCGCAGCGACGCACGGTTGCACGCCAAGACCGTAGGATCCTACGCAGTGCCGTAGGCGACCGCACCGCCACTTCCCAGCAAATTTGAGACACTGTTGCTCTTGGGGTATCGGCGAGGACCATTCGCAACCGTCTCCATGAAGCTGGGCTACGGTCCCGCACACCGTTAGGCCGTCTTCCGCTCACGCCCCAACATCGTGCAGCCCGCCTCCAGTGATGTCGCAACAGGTGTGAATGGAGGGACGAATGGAGACGTGTCGTCTTCAGCGATGAGAGTCGCTTCTGCCTTGGTGCCAATGATGGTCGTATGCGTGTTTGGCGCCGTGCAGGTGAGCGCCATAATCAGGACTGCATACGACCGAGGCACACAGGGCCAACACGCGGCATCATGGTGTCGGGAGCGATCTCCTACACTGGCCGTACACCACTGGTGATCGTCGAGGGGACACTGAATAGTGCACGGTACATCCAAACCGTCATCGAACCCATCGTTCTACCATTCCTTGACCGGCAAGGGAACTTGCTGTTCCAACAGGACAATGCACGTCCCCATGTATCCCGCGCCACCCAACGTGCTCTAGAAGGTGTAAGTCAACTACCCTGGCCAGCAAGATCTCCGGATCTGTCCCCCATTGAGCATGTTTGGGACTGGATGAAGCGTCGTCTCACGCGGTCTGCATATCCAGCACGAACGCTGGTCCAACTGAGGCGCCAGGTGGAAATGGCATGGCAAGCCGTTCCACAGGACTACATCCAGCATCTCTACGATCGTCTCCATGGGAGAATAGCAGCCTGCATTGCTGCGAAAGGTGGATATACACTGTACTGGTGCCGACATTGTGCATGCTCTGTTGCCTGTGTCTATGTGCCTGTGGTTCTGTCAGTCTGATCATGTGATGTACCTGACCCCAGAAATGTGTCAATAAGGTTTCCCCTTCCTGGAACAATGAATTCACGGTGTTCTTATTTCAATTTCCAGGAGTGTATATGCCACTCTGCTCGTAAACTAGTATCGACGAGCAATAGGATAAGTGATTATTTACAGTGTTAAAACAGCCGCAATACCAGCGGAAAAAATTCCCGTTTTCAGACTACTTCTGCCCTGTAATTACCAAAGTGATCTATTTGCAGCGCTGAAGATTTTATTCCTCACGTTCTACAAAGAGTTATGTGACTCAATTCCTCTCAGCAAAGTCTTTTATTCCGCCACATAAAAAGCCATTGACTCATTTCTATAGATTTACGGTCAACATCAGAAAGTTGACGAATTAGTTAAACCGGGTAAGAGCCCTGTGTGTTACTACAAGTGAGTCAAAGTAAATTTTAATAACGTCAGGCTAACTACACAGTGACACGCTGTTGAACAGGTCTGCAGGAGGAGAAGTATATCACAGAACGTTTTGTAAAGATGTAAGGTGTTATTTAAAAAGGTGCAGTGCCGTTCAGATGGTCGTGACGAACAAAATACGAAAGTGGCAGTCATGGTGGTTTATGTCCGCCTGATATCTAAGCATTATTTGCTTCACACGGTTCTTACTTTGTATCTGGACGAGGAGTTATTAGGATTGCTCAAGATGAAAACGTCACCTTAATTACACTACCTGCGAAAATAAAAAAAAAAGATAGTGAAGCTGTCCAAATGGGAGACAGAAACGAAATGAGACACATCAGATTGACAGGGTTTGTTATGTTAAGTCAGTGATATCATGCTTGAGTCAAACTTAAAAATAATTTATCACTATCATGTCCCACCTGGTTGCAACTGTTATACCATATACAAACTCAGGTACGGACTTGAGGTCCGAGCTTGTACCACACATGTTTTACCGGGGACCTATCTGGGCATCCTGCTAGCCACTGCAGTACCTCAACATCTCGCAGACAATTCATAGATACACTTGCCATGTGCGGAAGAGGATTGCCCTACCGAAAGTTGGCACAGCTATTCTGTCGCATGAGATGTACCACATTAAAAGAATACTAGTAAAAATAAGAGCGAACTTTGTGTAAAAGACAGAGGAAGTCAACTTTTGACATTACTTGCACACTACAAAAAGAGTGTGATATTAGAATGTCCAGAATATGCATGTTGTGACAGATATAAGTAACGCAGATAATGAGACTGAAACTATATTTGAGACAATCAGTGTACAAGAAACCATGACAGTTAAACTAAATGAGAATGTTGTGACTGATAACTCACAAGCTCCAAGTATTTTTAACAAGCAGTTAATAAATGTAGCAGAAGTCGCATAAGCAAGAGAATGTAATAAAATGTGATCTCATAAAACTTTGAGCAACCTGAAGTAGTACCAACATCCTTCACTGAAATTTGTATAACTATAAAAATTCTGAGAAGTTAAAGCTCATGTTGGGTTGACGATATTTCAGACAGAATTATGAAATATAGTTCCAACTTAATAAGTAATGTCCTTAGTGATATATGCAATGCATCACTGGAACAGAGAAGTTTTCCACACAGGTTAACATATGTAGTTATTAAACCGCTTTATAAGGAAGGTGAGAAGACAGACGTAAACAATTATCGACCAGTTCTATTGATGACATCTTTTTCCAGAATACTCGGAAAAGAGATGTACTCAAATGTAGTCGCATACTTAAGTGGATACAGTTTACTTACCACATCGCACTTTGGATTCCAGAAAGGTAGCCTCCCTGAGAACTCTATTTGTACATTGACTCATAAAATAGAACAAACCCTAAATGAAAATACTTCGTCAGTACGTTTTTTTGTGTGATCTCTCGGTGTAATTGTGAGTGATAATTCACAAATTCCAAGTATTTTTAACAATTACTTCATACATGACGCAGTCGTCGAAGAAGTAAGAGAACATTTTAAAAATATCATCCCATAAAGCTTTAAGGAACCAGAAATAGCACCAACATCCTCCAGTGAAATTTATATAATCAAAAAAATTATCAAAAGCAAATGCTCGTTTGAACAATAGTTGACAATCAGAATGCGAAAATTTGTGCTGAATAATTCAGACAACGTTGGAAAGGTAGAAAATTTTGGTGACATTAAAATCACAAAGTGAATCTTACATGATTCCGTTTAGGATACACTCCTATTTCTTATACATGTGAATGACCTTCCACTTAACATGTAGAAACCAGAACTGGTACTTTCTATACACGATACTAGTGTTATAATAATGTCCATCAGAGAGAAAGAGAAAGAAGAGTAGGTAAATGATGCTTTCCAAAGAATTTAAAGAGTTTCTCAGAGAAAGGAGTCTCCTTTAAGGTTGAAGAAATACACTGCATTCAGTTCTTTACGACAAGTAGAGTCATGTCAACAAATTATGTAGCACGTGTATAGGAGTCAGTAATCAGGGTAGAATGTTCCAGATTTTTGGGTGCACATATTGAGGAAAACATGAAGACGTTCAGCTAAGTTTGCTCTTAGCATAACTACTAATCTTGAAAAGAAACGTATCACTGTCGTGACATACGTAGCGTATTTCCACTCGGTAATATCGTACGGAATAACTTTCTGGGGTAGCTAATTACTTAGAAAGTACTGATTGCGCAAAAGTAAACTGTAAGAATGATATGTGGTGCTGACATACGGACGTGACGTAGCTACCTCTTCAGGAAAATAGACATTTTAACTGTGCCGGCGTAACGCATATATTTGTTAATGAAATTCGTCATAAGTACTCCATCATCATTTGACAGGAACAGTAACGCATATGGCAAGAACACTAGCAGGAAAAATGACCATTATTACTCATTGTAGCTATAAATGACCCAGGGAGGACTCCAATATGTCATTTTCCCAACAATAAAACTGTTTTGTGCTGTACTTACACAAGTGGGTCTCAAATGACAACGTGTTAATTACTGTTAACATTCTTTATGAATACATTTCCTGTAAACTGCCTCGTTGCACGTCATTCCGAGAGAAGAATCGTTCAAATTCTCCATGGAACATGTAACTAACTATGTAACTAAAATGCAGAATGTACGTGACGTACTGTTCTGCCGTTACATTTCCCTCTATTACAAACACCGTTACATGAAGTCATACTCGATACACACGACGCCAGGAATAACACCCCTGTGCTTCTCGAAAAGGTTGGAGGAATGGGTCCTCTCCCCAATAGTCACCACCGAGTGTCATTCAGGTTGGCGTAAGACAGCGAGTCATCGCTGAACACATCGTGCCGCCATTCGTCAACAGCCCATGTTTCTCCGTCACGACGTCACTCCAGCTGCAGCCGTTTATGTTGTAGTGTTTTGGCAGCCTACACATGAGATGGCAAACCAGCTGTCGCTGGCCTCCGTCCAATGATGCGGATGACAAAGAATTTTTCTGGGAGTCCATCACTTGTACTCTACCCGCCAGGGTGGCCGAGAGTGCTAACACGCTGCTACCTGGGCTCGGGTAGGTGCGCCGGCCCCGGATCGAATCCCCCCGGCGGATTAACGACGAGGGCCGGTATTCCGGCCAGCCTGGATGTGGTATTTCGGCGGTTTTCCACATCCCTCTAGCTAAATACCGGGCTGGTCCCCACTTTCCGCCTCAGTTACACGACTCACGGACATTTGAAAACGTTCGCACTATTTCATGAATTACAGAAGACGCAGACAGCTGCGGTACACTACGTCCATCCTGGGGGATTCGGGGTGGAGTCAGGAAGGGCATCCGGCCGCCTTCTGCAATTAACACTGCCAAATCCGTCATAACATAGCGATGGAGGGGGAGAATCGCTCCGAGAAAGAAAGAAAGAAAGATTACTAGTACTCCGACGACTGGTGCAGATGTGAACGTGTTACGATGTACTTGGAGAACAGTGCGGCCATCCTCCTTGTGGTGTTCAGATGTGATCGAACAGAACCTTGACAGCGAGAACGTCTGCCCTCACGTTCTCATGCAGTACATTATTTTTAGTGCCATATCCGAAAATGCACTGCCTTATCAACCGATCAAATGGAGACTCACAACGCGGCTTCCTTCAAGCACTGTCAGGTGCTGACAACTCTGTCTCACACGCGTACGTGGAATTTGTCCTTCATAGTGATCTACATACATAGCCAGCTAGCCACCAAGCGGTGTATGGTGGAGGGTAACATGTACCACTATTAATTATTACCTTTTCCACTCCACTCGCATTTGGGGTGAGAGATAATTACCGCCTGTATGCCGACTTACAAGCCATAATTTCACTTTTCTGCCCGGTCTTAACGCGAAATGTACCTTGGTGACAATAGAATCGTATTTGCGTTTATGAAGCGTTTCCACAAAACTTATGTGTTGATGAAACCTACATGTATCAAATCCAGCACGATGCCTCTGGATTGCTCCGACTTCTATCTTTAATCCGGTCTGGTTCGGATGCTAAATACACGAACGGTACACAAGAATATGTTGCAGAAGTGTTCTATTGGCAATCTGTATGTAGAAGAGGTACACTTTACTAAAATTTTCTCAGTGGACCTAAACGACCAAGTCGTTCCCTACCACCATCCTTACGGATTTTCTCCACTTAATATCGTTTTCTAACTTTGAGGCTGGATGTTCAATCGACGTAACTACGTCAAGAAGCACACCACTTCATCCACATTCGAGCACTAGAAAATAGTTTCCTAGTTATCTGCATCACCTTACGTTATTATAAATTTAGAGCAATTTGCCAATAATCACACGAAATAGGAAGTCATGCTGTACCCTACGACAGTTAGTTAAAGACGGCACTTTGCCGTATGCTATAGCGTCATCATCAAGCAGTGGCAGATAACTGCTCACCCTGTAGCTCAGATCATTTATAGGTATGGGGAGTACAGAGAATAACAACGAACCTATCACACTTCCCTGCGCCACTTCTGACAGTACCCTTGTCCGTGATGAAAACTCACTACGAAGGACAACGTCGTGGGTTTCATTACTGCAGAAGTTTTCGAGTCATCAAATTCTGGCCCTCAAAAAGCTCTCAGATCCAGATTTACGGATCATCTATCCTGCTTGCCAGTTGCTATACCTAGTCATAACTTCCCAGTTGGTTGATCTCATGTATAGTTGTGTATGTATGTTGTCCAAAGTCCATTCATAATTTGACACAGCGTGTGATCACATACTTCAGTTAATCTATACCCATTGTTTCTAATTGCTTCTTGACCACAATTTTCCAACCGCACTATTATTTAACCGGGACCCAACTCTATTGTTTAATCCCTCCCCAGAACAAACATTATTGACGTGGAGATGTAGCTCTAGTAATGTCCCCGAGTTATTCAAAGTATTCCTCTTTATCAACGGTTGTTCTACCGTCAGCGGGAGCATTTATTACTAATATAACCACTTCATTTCAGTAACCAACTTCAAGAAACTTTCGTTAATCTTCTTCCAATTCTCTATTCTTTCTGTAAATTTGTTCCTTACCAAAATATATACCCCATGTTTAGGCCTTGCTCCTTTGTCAACGACACACCATACATATCGGTATCTTTTAAGATTTTCACTGCTTCTACATTTATTTTTCGTCTCTGAGAAACTAAACGTTTTATGTAGACTATATTAAGACTTTTAACGTTTATAATTCATAAAATTAGGTCTTTTTGATGACAAGCTTTAAAGAGTCGAAAATTTTCGTTGGTAAATAGACTAACTAACACTGCTCACAGATAAGGTATCAGGCTCGTTCCTGCTATTGACTGCTACCTAAGAGGCAATTCGAGGAGTAATCCACGATCGTGGGGGCTTTGACCAGCATATCGCCAACCATTTCATCCGTTGCTGCCAGTTGCTGAAACCTGATGATGCTGCTGCTTCTTGTCTTCACTCAGTTACTTTTATTACTGTTGTTGGCCATTTCCGTGACCGCACACGCTGAGTGACTTTCTGCCAAAACCATTCTGCTCGGTGGCAGCAAAACTGTTCGTGTAAACGACAAGAAATAGAATATTGGAGACTTGGATCAACATTCAGCAGTATCTAACATTTTACTAGTTCGACTGTGTGTCGTACAGATCATTGAGTCATGGATGATAAGAAGGGGGGGGGGAGGGGGAGATTAGTAAAATGTGGGATGCCACGGAAGGTTTTTAAGAGTCTACTGTAGTGTTACCCACTTATTTTGTATCTTGCCACTAAGTTTATTTACAATTCATTAATCTTTTCACCACTCAGGACCTATTTGATGTCATTTTAAGAACTTTAATTTCCAATCAGTTTTATTTATTCAAATATCTTATTATTATTTATAGATTCCACGATAATCATAAAGTAATGGTAATCAGTGATTATCATTTGTGACAATATGCTAGTGATACTGTTAAAATACATATTTGGTAAATACGTATTTCCGTAGTTGGAGCATTTTCAGAATTAGTAAAGACCATGTACCAGGAGCATTTGGTGTGACATAAGCTTTCATATGTGTATTCGGATGTTGTGTCATTACTGGATACGATTTTAAAGGTGAATGAAAGAAGAGGACAATGTGTGATACTATCGAATCTTTGTTCTTTCACGGCTGACTTGTGTAGGTGGCGTTATTGGTGTCTGATGAATGCACATCCGCAACAGGTGCTGTAATACAAATTATTTTGTATTTTATTTATAGTTGTGAGTCTGTGCTACCAAGAAGTGACAGAAGAATCGGTTACCATAAAAATTCTTAGCTATTCCAATGTAGTTATTGGCTCCTATTCATGCGCAAAATTAATCTACGATTTATTCTATTTGTTGTACAGAACTTAATATACAGTGTGTATGTGACCTTTGTTTAAACAAAGGAAGTGTACATTATGAGGCAGAATGATAATATTTCTGGGAATACTAAAAGGGTATGCACGACTTCCGTGTTCTGACGAAGATTAGAGTCTCACATAATGTTGTTGATACATGTGTTTCAAGCCACCCAGGCCAATACGATGATTTTTTGTATTCACTCTTCCTCGCGTAACTGTTTTCACTTTTCTATACTTGCAATTACCTATCATCTTTCCACCTATATATTATCTGTCATTCTCTGTATTTTGTTTCCATTCAGACACCAGGTGGAGGCCTATTACCTTCATGTGATGCATTAACATCATTTTGCGCATTATATATATAATTAGGATTAGTGAAATCTGAAGAATAAAATTCAGCCGAAACCAAATCTATGCTGTGTAAATCGTTTATCTTACAACCAAGTTGTGCGCTGTCTGCCTTAATGACAATCATAAATACCTGTGACTTACCATGAAAATATTAATGTACGGTCAGTTGTCAGTTAATTGATTTAGGTGAAGTAATGCATGCAGTTTTTTTGTTGGGTGTATAGTAAGTCTGTCATGTCTGCGATGGGATTATTGGTTAATGATATATAATAACCTCATACTAATTTTTGTTTTAACTTAAACACTACGAGGCAAAGAAATTTGAACATGGATAATACGTCATTTATTACCGAAATGAACCTTTGTCTCTATTACATTTCTAAAAGCCTTCCATTAGAATGTAATTAAAATTTTATGATGAAGGAAAAATATTCAAATTTAAGTCGAAAGGATTCCTTGCTGGAAACTCACCGAAATGACGACTGGAATTCCGACTTTTTTAAACTAAGTTCCTTCCTATTGATGTGTATTTATTTGTTTAAGTTACATGTGTGTGTGTGTGTGTGTGTGTGTGTGTGTGTGTGTGAGAGAGAGAGAGAGAGAGAGAGAGAGAGAGAGAGAGAGAGAGAGAGAGTGTGCATAGGTATGTGTCACAATGAAAAGTGTTCCTATCATACCAAAAAAAGGTGAATATATAGTGGGGGGAGTTGAAGATGTAAAAGAAGGGAAATAACTTTTCAACGTTGTCGAGATACGATGGTTTAAAATTGAGCTAAATATAGCATGCAAAACTAGCCTCGACGAGAATTACATCACCGAAACGATCAAATGAATAAGAAATGCATTCGCACGTTAAAATTAAAAACTCAATTCCAAAAATTTAACTTAATAAGGAATTTACGCCCAGAAACCACGTTTATTATGAGTTTTATTACGCGCACCTATTTTTACGCTCAAAACACTTTTTTTTGAGAAAGTTTCTGAAGCCCGCCATTTATATATTTTAAACTTTTACGAATCGTTTCAAACGTTGCACTACGGTAGGTAAATGAATAGAGTAAAAACGAAATTTTTGTCATTTCTTGAAAACAAAATTCTTTTTGACTTCATTCATTTATCTACCTTCACGCAAAATTTGAACCGAGTCGTACAATTTTGAAATATAGAAGTGGCACGCCTCAGAATCCTCTCAAAAGAACGTGTTTGTTGAATGTTTTTGTACGTAAAATCACAACGGTACACACAACAATGGTACCATTGACGTAGCCTTAATTTCAGCCTACTTTAAATGTTTTGCGACAGAAATTAATCGATTCGAAGAATCTGCCCGGGCACCAGCTTCTATTGGTTGTTCAAAATTTTTACAGGAAGACAGACATTCGAATAGCTGTATAAATGGCCTCTGGTGCGGATTAAATCAAAAACGTTTCAGCCCATGTTTGCAGCTCAAATGCGAGCAGAGCACCAAGACCCCCCACCCCTCCAACCATTCTCAGAATATCGACTTATTTGTTACAGCGCTTCCATGTTAATATATTTAAATGTGTATGTGACAACTTCTTGTCGTGAGCAGACTCATGTCGGGAAGTATCGAAACGCAGATTAAATGGACAAGAGCTGTTTCTAAACTGTAGCGCTACTGACAGCACCCATCGCGCTACTGTAATGTGAACTACAGAGGAAAAAAAAACCACTCACGTGATTTTTAATCAAAACAACGATGCATCTGTCCCAGGGAGTTCTGCTGTGCACGAATTTAGCTTTGGCGAGTTTTGTTTTCTTTGAAACTAAGTAATACTAATTTTTTTGTAACTTTAGGTATAACTGCACTATTGAGCACCGTGTAAGATGTGACGAAGTCTAAACCAAACGAAGACGATGGATATGTTAAACTACCGCAGCGGAATGCTCAGGTTGTGTAGGGCCTACCTATTATGTGCTTTAATGGATAAAACAGATAGCATAAAAACTTGAATATTTAAAGTTATTTTCTTAAATAGTCAGATATGAAGGAGTAGGGACATGTGGGATGAAAATAACGCGAAAAAGCTGTAGAACATTCTGATTTCCTTAAATGCCCTCCAAGAAACGAATGTGAAATCTGCAGTTTCCAGAAGTATATTGTGTAGTACATCTGTACAGAAAATAAAGAGACGGGCACGAAACCTTATTTTTCGCTATCGTTCAGTGATAAGCAGAGAACAGTATTCTATGGCAATGTAAGAATTTAGGTAGCATTCGCCTTTGAGTAAAGGCAGGTTCTTAAAGCTAGTATACAAATATGCATGGCAACTGAAAACAGAACATCAATTGAATGAGACGAAAACGGAAGTGAGTAAAGACTTTCATTGTGATTATATGACAAGACATGAATACTTAAGGCTGAGGATTGCCAACTCCACGAGTTTACAGCGAACATCAGATATGAGCAAAAATCAAACTGACAGACTCTTTGACATCCTAGGTGAGCTGTTGGACAAGTTCTAGTTTATAAGCATTTACAAGCGTATTGAAAGTATTTTTCAACAGTAATTACTTTTATACACGTTACGGTTTCGTGTCCGATACAACTCTCCGAAAATTTAAAACATGGAAAACGAGGACGTGGAAAAAATATCAAAAAGTATACAAATATAAAATTTATGACATCGAGTCTTACAATTCAATTAGCCGAGTACCCAGAATTATCCGAGTATGATGCGTTCCAGTTTTCTATTAGACCATATCCATCCCCCTCAATCTCTCTGTATACTTCCATCAACCGTTATACTCTGTCGACCTTTTCCTGTCGCTCCCTCTGTCTATCAACTT
Organism: Schistocerca piceifrons; assembly: GCF_021461385.2. Taxonomy (NCBI): domain Eukaryota; kingdom Metazoa; phylum Arthropoda; class Insecta; order Orthoptera; family Acrididae; genus Schistocerca; species Schistocerca piceifrons. The sequence continues at coordinate 685,434,068 of NC_060142.1, read as the reverse complement.
GTCCCACATGCTGTCAGTCCGTTCCACCATTCTCTGTTTGTCAGTCAGCTCTACTGCCCTCTAATTCTCTCTCTTCCTCGCGCTCTCTTTGTCAGCTTCCATCTCCCCTTCTCTCTTCAGTTCTTCTCCCCACTCTCTGTACATTTCCTCCTTCCCTTCTTTCCCTTTATCTCCTCCTCCCTTTCTCCCTGATCATCTCCTACCCTTTCGTTTCCATGTCCATCTCCTCCATCCCCTCTTACAGTTCATCGCCCTCTTTCATTTTCCCCTTCTTTCTGTCCATCTGTCCCCCTCTTCCCCTCCCCCTCCCCCATCTCTCGTCCTACCTTTTTCTTCCCTTTTCTTCGTCCACCTCATCCTCTTTCGTTTCTCTCTTTAACTCCTCCTCCCCCTCTGTCACTCCACTCCCACTGGGCATCACTGCCCATCTCCTCCTCGTCTTACCTGTGCCTATCTCATCTGTCCCCGTTGCTGTATGTCAATCTCCTCGCCCTCCCTTCTCTCTTTACGTTACGTCTGGGGGTTCTCAACCCTACAGTATTTCATTCCAGAATGTGTATCAAATTAAATTGGCGTATCGTTCCATGGGTTTAGGATGAAAATTTTACCCATGACGTTGTCCACATACACGCGTCTCATATTTCACACATATTTAACATATTTCATGCACACTGTGCGTATATTTCACCTCTAGAACTAGTGAATTTCGCCATGCTGTTTCATTTCCAGGCAGCTCTATGTTTATCTTTACATATCTTGTGAACAATCTACTGCACAAATATACTCCGAAATGTATACATGAACACCGTCTGCAAAATGGTCAAGAATACAATTACTAGTAAAGAAGTAATAAATGAAATCGTCGTGCTGCATAAGGCAGTTTTACTGCATGAACGGCCAATATGTAGTAAGAGATTAACTTTTTCCTTTCATCGATTTGTTGGGAAAGTCAGCGAATAAAAGTTCCTTAAATGTTCAAAATTGTGTAAAGTTTGTTGCAAATCTCTTTGTATCTTATTCTCAAAGACTGGATGGCTACAGTCTTTTCCACTCTCACACTCATACCTTAGACGGGTGGGTAGTTCTTACCACCTGCAGTGATTCTTTCCAGACAGTATACGAAGTTTAATTAAATTAGATCCAGTGGTTTAGAAGCCGATGTGAAATTTACGTACATACATACACTACTGGCCATTAAAATTGTTACACCAAGAAGAAATGCAGATGATAGACGGGTATTCATTGGACAAATATGTTGTACTAGAGCTGATATGTGGTTACATTTTCACGAAATATGGGTGCATAGATGCTGAAAAATCAATACCCAGAACAAGTACCACTCGCCGTAATAACGGCCTTGAAGCGCCTAAGCATTGAGTCAAACAGAGCTTGGATGGCGTGTACAGGTACAACTGACCATTCAGCTTCAACACGATACCACAGTTCATCACGAGTAGTGAGTGGCGTAATTTGAGGAGCCAGTTGCTCGGCCACCGTTGACCAGGCTTTTTTAGTTGGTGAGACGTCTGGGGAATGTGCTGGCCATGGCAGGTGTCGAACATTTTCTGTATCCAGAAAGGCCCGTACAGGAATTGCAACATCGGGTCGTGCATTATCCTGCTGAAATGTAGGGTTACGCAGGGATCGGATGAAGTATAGAGCCATGGGTCGTAACACATCTGAAATGTAACGTCCACTGTTCAAAGTGCCGCTAATGCGAACAAGAGGTGACCGAGACGTGTAACCAATGGCACCCCATACCATCACGCCGTGTGATACACCGGTATGGCGATGACGAATACACGCTTCCAATGTGCATTCACCGCGAAGTCGCCAAACACGGATGCGACCATCATGATGCTGTAAGCAGAACCTCGATTCGTCCGAAAAAATGACGTTTTGCCATTCGTGCACCCAGGTTCGTCGTTGAGTACATAATCGCAGGCGCTCATGTCTGTGATGCAGCGTCAAGGGTAACCGCAGCCATGGTCTCCGAGCTGATAGTCCATGCTGCTGCAAACGTCGGCCAACTGTTCCTGCAGACGGTTGTTGTCTTGCAAACGTCCCCATCTGTTGACTCAGGGATCGAGACGTGGCGGCACGATCCGTTGCAGCCATGCGGATAAGATGCCTGTCAAATCGACTGCTAGTGATACGAGGCCGTTGGGATCCAGCACGGCGTTGCGTATTACCCTCCTGAACAGTCTGCTAACAGTCATTGGATCTCGATCAAAGCGAACAGCAATGTCGCGATACGATAAACCGCAATCGCGATAGGCTACAATTCGACCTTTATCAAAGACGGAAACGTGATGATACGCATTTCTCCTCCTTACACGAGGCATCACAACAACGTTTCACCAGTCAACGCCGGTCAACTGCTGCTTGTCTATGAGAAATTGATGGGAAACTTTCCTCATGTCAGCACGTTGTAGGTGTCGCCACCGGCACCAACCTTGTGTGAATGCTCTGAAAAGCTAATCATTTGCATATCACAGAATCTTATTCCAGTCGGTTACGTTTCACGTCTGTAGCACTTCATCTTCGTGGTGTAGAAATTTTAATGGCCAGTAGTGTACATTCACAAGTACCCTCATTTCTTTTAATTTGTATGGATTAAGTAACGTTTTATAGCGCTGTTTTGTGTGAACAATGTTTCAATATCACTCTCAGAAACATTGTAACTTAGAAGCAGCTAATATGACCGACCCTTGCTGACCTCGGCCTAGGCCCGGCAGTATTGCTAGCGGTGGGTGGCCCTGCACTTCTTACGAAATACGATGACAGGGCTTGCAAGTGCCTCGTGTTTCGACAAAGAGCGAGAGACAGAGACAGAGAGGGAGGGAGGGAGGGAGGGAGGGAGGGAGGCAGTGAGGGAGTGGGAGTCGCACAAGTGGAGAAGGCGGTAGGCAGAGGGGGTAGAGAGAGTAATATCTTCTAACGGCGACGACCAGCAGGGTGCAGCTGGCAGAGTTTCCGGTTCTTGGACGACACAGGCTGTGGCGGGCTGCCAGGCGAGAGACAGGGACTGCGGGACGGCGGACAGTCTGCAGACGGCAGGCGGTCTGCACGGGCCCACCACAGCGGGGCGTCACGCCGTCAGCTGGTGGACAGACACAGTGCTCTGACGTTGCGGACCAGGGCGTGTAAGCTCTCACTGAAGGAAACGGTTCTCGGTTACAACGCTCTTTTTTCACCTCATTTTAACCTGACTGATACGACGACTCAAAATAACCGGTTACTAAAATAACCTTTTTCGTTCTTTATCCCGATTATTTCCTGCAATAAGAGTTCCAACAATGTTGGGAAATTTTCAAGACGTGTAGAATCAAAATATTAGATTAAATTGGCAACTGAAAGGTAACTGAGTGCGTCCACCGGTCGCTGCTTTTCTGGAAAAGCGATAAATAACTGAATATTACAAAAATCACCAGTATGCTTGTAAGCATCCTAATTTTTTGGAACACTGCTCAAATATCATGTTGTAGTAGGGGATCATACTTCAATTAGACATTAAGAACAGTCAGTGCTAAAAAATGAAAACTGAGGCTGAAGAATGATTTTAGTTTTAATTTTACCATTCCCAATGACTACAAGCAAATAAATGCGTGTTATGTAAAACAGGCAGCAGATTACCTACGTCCTGTTTTTATTCTGTACTACGAATTGTTGCTTTTAATTTTTTCGTGTCACCATAATTTCCTTCCTCTTTTATTATTTATAGAAGTGATGGACAACTTGTTTACTCTTTTACAGCAAATGAAGCATTGTACTCCATTACTACGTCACTTCGTAAAAATATTTCCAGACTAGGATTGGTGTCATTCAGCAATACAACAGATGTCCAGCGACGACAGCGAGAAACTACCGCATACCCTAGGTAGGGCCAGTCTCGCACTTCATATAGACACGTACTTTAAGCAGCGACACACGGCAACGGGGGCAGAATTGTAGCATCAATGCCGTACCAATTCTTGGCCATGTGTTTATTGCTCGCTTCTGTCCGCATTGTTTTTAAAACAGCGCTGATAACTTCTCCCGTTTTCTGTAAAACCGCAATATTTCAAACCAATGCAAATTTTATGAATCAAATTTATTCCTGTTTTTTGAAAAAAATTATTTACGAAGCTGAGTCAAATGAAAACCTTACATATTTTTTAAATATTATTTTTTGTGCAGAAGTGGTAGAAAGCTGTATCACTTTTCAACATAATCCGCCCCCGGCGCTCAATGTAGCTCCTCCACCGCTTACAAAGTGCATAAATTACTTTAAAAGAAATTTCTTTTGGTAGTCCGCGCAACCGGTCATGCACCGCGTGGCTTACCTCTTCATCAGAACGGAACTTCTTTCCTCCCATTGCATCTTTGAGTGGTCAAAACATATGGAAATCACCTGGGGCAAGGTCTGGTGAGTATGGTGGATGAGGAAGACACTCAAAATGCAGGTCTGTGAGTGTTGCAACTGTTGTAAGGGCAGTGTGGAGCCTTACATTTTCATGTTGCAAAAGGACACCTGCTGACAGCAATCCACGTCGCTTAGATTTGATTGCAGGCCGCAGATGATTTTTAAGGAGATCTGTGTATGATGCTCTGGTGACAGTGGTCCATCTAGGCATGTAATGCTCCCAAATGACGCATTTTTCGTCCCAAAAGAGAGTCAGCATAACCTTCCCTACTGATGGTTCTGTTCGAAACTTTTTTGGTTTTGGTGATGAGGAATGGCGCCATTCCTTGCTCGCTCTCTTCGTTCCCGGTTGGTGGAAGTGAACCCAGGTTTCGTCCCCAGTAACGATTCTTGCAAGGATGCCATCAACTTCTCGTTCAAAGTGCCGAAGAAGTTCTTCACAAGCATCAACACGTCGTTCTCTCATTTAAGGAGTCACCTACTGTGGCACCCATCTGGCAGACACTTTGTGAAACCGGAGCACATCATGTACAATGTGGTGTGCTGACCCATGACTTATCTGTAAACACGCTCAATGTCATTCAGTGTCACTCGGCGGTTTTCCTTCAGTGTGGCTTCAACTGCTGCAATGTTCTGTGCAATCACAATTCGTTGTGCCTGACCTGGACGAGGAGCATCTTCCACTGAAGTCACACCATTTGCGAACTTCCTACTCCAGTCGTACACTTGCTGCTGTGACCAACGTCCATAACCGTACTGAACCTTCATTCGTCGATGAATTTCAATAGGTTTCAGACCTTCACTACTGAAAAACCGAATAACAGAACGCTGTTCTTCCCTGGTGCATGTCGCGAGTGGGGTGGCCTTTTTTTTACTGATCTGCGACGGTATGCGTGCATCTGCACTATGCTGCCGCCTACAGGCCATTCTGCACGCTGTTTGTAGTACGCTTACCAACTTACAGAACAACGGTGCGAAATTTTGATTTCTTATAAAAATTTAAGGTTTTCATTTGACTCAACCTCGTAAAAAGGAAAAGTCTTTGCACCGCCGCTATGGTTAATCGATAATTCGGTTTTTTTACTCGATTATTAGTAAAACATAAAGAAACAACTTGTCTTGTGACAGCCAGAGCGAGAGCACCAGCAGCAGCGAGTACTGTTTGTATAAAGCGTTTATTTTGCATTTTGTTTACGACCTTCCACTAAGGAAGGGATTCTATTTGTGTTTATCTGCTCTGCATAGTAACTAACAGTTCTTGATAAAACTTTACGTAGTTTTCGTGTTAGATTTCTTAGTGTTTTCTTGATCGTTTAGAACAGAAAGCGCCCTAAAACCGTCTTTTGTTTGTTTCGCGGCCGTTAGCCACTAGTCACTTGAATCAGCAGTTGTCTTGTGACAGCCAGAGCGAGAGCACCAGCAGCAGCGAGTACTGTTTGTATAAAGCGTTTTTGTACTTATTTGCTGCGCTTAGCTTTTAAATAGTTTTTCTGGGAAAACCTAGCGTAGTTTTCGCGTCTCGTATTTCAGTGAGTGTTTCTTGATTATCAGAGTAGCTCATCAGAAGATTATCTTGGGAATTTGTCACCGTATAGAGTAGGGTAAACATAGTCATGTGTAGGGACTGTGGTTGTTGTGAGCGGACGCAAGGAGAATTGGCCACTCTTCGGGGGCAGGTGGAGGCTTTGTCTGTTAGGTTCATCGAGCTCGAGGCGCAGGCGTCGGCTCGTAGTGGCGTTGGGGCAACTGTGGTGAGACCTATGCCTACTTCGGTGGCCTTGGAATCACATGGAACCCCTGATGTCGCTGCGTCTTCCGGCAGTGAGCATCTTACCGGTCAGCCATCACTCCAGGGTGAATGGCGGACAGTGGTGGGCTCGCGCGTGCCTGGCCGAAAGGCGAAGGTGGGATCTGGCCGCGTGGCAGCTGCCTTACCCCTTTCCAACAGGTACGGGGTGCTTCCTAGTGGTGATGACATCTTTTCCGAGCCACCACAGGATGCCTCGCCTGCTGGGCCAGTGGCCGATTCTCCGGCAAGGTCCCGACAGTCACAGAGGGCGGGCCTATTAGTTATAGGGAGCTCCAACGTTAGGCGGGTTATGGAGCCCCTCAGGAAAATAGCGGGTACGTCGGGGAAGAATGCCAGTGTGCACTCGGTGTGCTTGCCGGGGGGTCTCGTCCGCAATGTGGAGGAGGCCCTTCCGGCAGCTATTGAACGCACTGGGTGTGACCGGCTGCAGATAGTAGCACATGTCGGAACAAATGACGCCTGCCGCTTGGGTTCTGAGGCCATCCTTGGTTCCTTCCGGCGGCTGGCTGATTTGGTGAAGACAACCAGCATCGTACGCGGAGTGCAAGCTGAGCTTAATATCTGCAGCATAGTGCCCAGAGTCGATCGCGGTCCTCTGGTTTGGAGCCGTGTGGAGGGTCTAAACCAGAGGCTCAGACGACTCTGCGACTATAATGGTTGCAAATTCATCGACGTCCGTTATTGGGTGGAGAACTGTAGGGCCCCCCTAGACAGGTCAGGCGTGCACTACACACCGGAAGCAGCTACTAGGGTAGCAGAGTACGTGTGGCGTGCACACGGGGGTTTTTTAGGTTAGAGGGACCCCCCCTTGGACGAAACGATAAAATACCTGACGGCTTACCAGAGAGGACATTATCATCGTTGATAAAGAACGTCCGTCCTCAGAGACCAAAAACAGGAAAAGTTAACGTAATATTGGTAAACTGCAGGAGTATCCAGGGCAAGGTTCCTGAATTAGTATCTCTTATTGAAGGAAATAGTGCGCATATAGTATTAGGAACGGAAAGTTGGTTAAATCCGGAAGTGAACAGTAACGAAATCCTAGACACAGAATGGAATATATACCGCAAGGATAGGATAAACGCCAATGGTGGAGGAGTATTTATAGCAGTAAAGAATTCAATAATATCCAGTGAAGTTATTAGCGAATGCGAATGTGAAATAATCTGGGTTAAGTTAAGTATCAAAGGTGGGTCAGATATGATAGTCGGATGCTTCTATAGACCACCTGCATCAGCAACCGTAGTAATTGAGCGCCTCAGAGAGAACCTGCAGAACGTCGTGAAGAAGTTTCGTGATCATACTATTGTAATAGGGGGAGACTTCAATCTACCAGGTATAGAATGGGATAGTCACACAATCAGAACTGGAGCCAGGGACAGAGACTCTTGTGACATTATCCTGACTGCCTTGTCCGAGAATTACTTCGAGCAGATAGTTAGAGAACCAACTCGTGAAGCTAACGTTTTAGACCTCATAGCAACAAATAGACCGGAACTTTTCGACTCCGTGAATGTAGAAGAGGGTATCAGTGATCATAAGTCAGTGGTTGCATCAATGACTACAAGGGTAATAAGAAATGCCAAGAAAGGAAGGAAAATATATTTGCTTAACAAGAGTGATAGGGCACAAATCGCAGAATATCTGAGTGACCACCATCAAACGTTCATTTCTGAGGAAGTGGATGTGGAACAAAAATGGAAAAAATTCAGAAACATCGTCCAGTACGCCTTAGATAAGTTCGTACCGACTAAGGTCCAAAGCGAGGGGAAAGATCCACCGTGGTATAACAATCATGTACGAAAGGTACTACGGAAACAAAGAAAGCTTCATCATAGGTTTAAGAGTAGTCGAATCATAGCTGATAAGGAAAAGCTGAACGAAGCGAAAAAGAGCGTAAAGAGAGCAATGAGAGAAGCATTCAACGAATTCGAACATAAAACATTGGCAAACAATCTAAACAAGAACCCTAAAAAGTTTTGGTCATATGTAAAATCGGTAAGCGGATCTAAATCCCCTATTCAGTCACTCGTTGACCACGATGGCACCGAAACAGAGGACGACCGAAGAAAGGCAGAAATACTGAATTCAGTGTTCCGAAACTGTTTCACTGCGGAAAATCGTAACACGGTCCCTGACTTCAGCCGTCGCACGGACGCCAAAATGGAAAATATTGAAATAAACGATATCGGAATTGAAAAACAACTGCTATCACTTAGTAGCGGAAAAGCATCCGGACCAGACGAGATACCCTTAAGATTCTACAGTGATTATGCTAAAGAACTTGCCCCCTTTCTATCAGCAATTTATCGTAGATCGCTGGAAGAACGTAAAGTACCTAGCGACTGGAAGAAAGCGCAGGTCGTTCCCATTTTCAAGAAGGGTCATAAATCAGATGCGAATAATTATAGGCCTATTTCGCTTACGTCAATCTGTTGTAGAATAATGGAACATGTTTTGTGTTCTCGTATTATGACGTTCTTAGATAATACAAATCTCCTTCAGCATAACCAACATGGATTCCGCAAACAGAGATCATGTGAAACTCAGCTCGCCCTATTTGCCCAAGAAATTCACAGTGCCGTAGACACTGGCGAGCAGATTGATGCCGTATTCCTGGACTTCAGGAAGGCATTTGATACGGTTCCGCACTTACGTTTAGTGAAAAAAATACGAGCTTACGGAATATCGGACCAGGTTTGTGATTGGATTCAGGATTTCCTAGAAGAAAGAACACAACATGTCATTCTCAACGGTTCAAAATCTGCAGATGTAGAGGTAATTTCGGAAGTACCGCAGGGAAGCGTGATAGGACCTTTATTGTTTACAATATACATAAATGACTTAGTTGACAACATCGGTAGCTCCGTGAGGCTATTTGCAGATGACACGGTTGTCTACAAGAAAGTAGCAACATCAGAAGACTCGTACGTACTCCAGGAGGACCTGCAGAGGATTAATGCATGGTGCGACAGCTGGCAGCTTTCCCTAAACGTAGATAAATGTAATATAATGCGCATACATAGGGGCAGAAATCCATTCCAGTACGATTATGCCATAGGTGGTAAATCATTGGAAGCGGTAACGACCGTAAAATACTTAGGAGTTACTATCCGGAGCGATCTGAAGTGGAATGATCACATAAAACAAATAGTGGGAAAAGCAGGCGCCAGGTTGAGATTCATAGGAAGAATTCTAAGAAAATGTGACTCATCGACGAAAGAAGTAGCTTACAAAACGCTTGTTCGTCCGATTCTTGAGTATTGCTCATCAGTATGGGACCCTTACCAGGTTGGATTAATAGAAGAGATAGACATGATCCAGCGAAAAGCAGCGCGATTCGTCATGGGGACATTTAGTCAGCGCGAGAGCGTTACGGAGATGCTGAACAAGCTCCAGTGGCGGACACTTCAAGAAAGGCGTTACGCAATACGGAGAGGTTTATTATCGAAATTACGAGAGAGCACATTCCGGGAAGAGATGGGCAACATATTACTACCGCCCACATATATCTCGCGTAATGATCACAACGAAAAGATCCGAGAAATTAGGGCAAATACGGAGACTTACAAGCAGTCGTTCTTCCCACGCACAATTCGTGAATGGAACCGGGAAGGGGGGATCAGATAGTGGTACAATAAGTACCCTCCGCCACACACCGTAAGGTGGCTCGCGGAGTATAGATGTAGATGTAGATGTTATAACCGAACCAAACAAATACTGAAAAGTACCGCTTATTCATAACCAAAATACAGGCATCAGTCTAACCTGGCCGGTATTTCCCCTCCTTGCTACGCAGTTCGGCAACGCCAGAGGCCACGGCCAACGCTTATCCCAACGTGAGGAGGTCATTCGCTGCGGAAAGCGATGCAAAGTAGTAGGGTTCTACTGTGGGATGGGCAATAAGGACTGATTTAGAGGTGAATGGCTGCTTAGGAGGATCTAGATAAATCGAGAACAATAATTATTTATTTATTCATCTTCTTATTACATAATAAATCGTTGTCATTGTGTTTCAATTCTGAAAAATTATTGACGCAAGAATTTATTAGTCTTCAGCGATTATATCCTTCCCATGAACCATGGACCTTGCCGTTGGTGGGGAGGCTTGCGTGCCTCAGCGATACAGATAGCCGTACCGTAGGTACAACCACAACGGAGGGGTATCTGTTGAGAGGCCAGACAAACGTGTGGTTCCTGAAGAGGGGCAGCAGCCTTTTCAGTAGTTGCAAGGGCAACAGTCTGGATGACTGACTGATCTGGCCTTGTAACAATAACCAAAACGGCCTTGCTGTGCTAGTACTGCGAACGGCTGAAAGCAAGGGGAAACTACGGCCGTAATTTTTCCCGAGGGCATGCAGCTTTACTGTATAATTAAATGATGATGGCGTCCGCTTGGGTAAAATATTCCGGAGGTAAAATAGTCCCCCATTCGGTTCTCCGGTCGCGGACTACTCAAGAGGATGTCGTTATCAGGAGAAAGAAAACTGGCGTTCTACGGATCGGAGCATGGAATGTCAGGTCCCTTAATCGGGCAGGTAGGTTAGAAAATTTGAAAAGGGAAATGGATAGGTTGAAGTTAGATATAGTGGGAATTAGTGAAGTTCGGTAGCAGGAGGAACAAGACTTCTGCTCAGGTGACTACAGGGTTATAAACACAAAGTCCTATAGGGGTAATGCAAGAGTAGGTTTAATAACGAATAGGAAAATAGGAACGCGGGTAAGCTACTGCAAACAGCTTAGTGAACGCATTATTGTGGCCAAGATAGATACGAAGCCCACACCTACTACAGTAGTACAAGTTTATATGCCAACTAGCTCTGCAGATGACGAAGAAATTGAAGAAATGTATGATGAAATGAAACAAATTATTCAGATAGTGAAGGGAGACGAAAATTTAATAGTCATGGGTGACTGGAATTCGAGTGTAGGAAAAGGGAGAGAAGGAAATGTAGTAGGTGAATATGGATTGGGGCTAAGAAATGAAAGAGGAAGCCGCCTGGTAGAATTTTGCACAGAGCACAACTTAATCATAGCTAACACTTGGTTTAAGAATCATGATAGAAAGTTGTATACATGGAAGAACCCTGGAGATACTAAAAGGTATCAGATAGATTATATAATGGTAAGAAAGAGATTTAGGAACCAGGTTTTAAATTGTATGACATATCCAGGGGCAGATGCGGACTCTGACCACAATCTATTGGGTATGACCTGTAGATTAAAACTAAAGAAACTGCAAAAAGGTGGGAATTTAAGGAGGTGGGACCTGGATAAACTGAAAGAACCAGAGGTTGTACAGAGTTTCAGGGAGAGCATAAGGGAACAATTGACAGGAATGGGGGAAAGAAATACAGTAGAAGAAGAATTGGTAGCTATGAGGGATAAAGTAGTGAAGGCAGCAGAGCATCAAGTAGGTAAATAGATGTGGGCTAGTAGAAATCCTTGGGTAAGAGAAGAAATATTGAATTTAATTGATGAAAGGAGAATATATAAAAATGCAGTAAATGAAGCAGGCAAAAAGGAATACAAACGTCTCAAAAATGAGATCGACAGGAAGTGCAAAATGGCTAAGCAGAGATGGCTAGAGGACAAATGTAAGGATGTAGAGGCTTATCTCACTAGGGGTAAGATAGATACTGCCTACAGGAAAATTAAAGAGACCTTTGAAGATAAGAGAACCACTTGTATGAACATCAAGAGCTCAGATGGCAACCCAGTTCTAAGCAAAGAAGGGAAATCAGAAAGGTGGAAGGAGTATATAGAGGGTCTATACAAGGGCGATGTGCTTGAGGACAATATTATGGAAATGGAAGAGGATGTAGATGAAGATACGATACTGCGTGAAGTGTTTGACAGAGTACTGAAAGACCTGAGTCGAAACAAGGCCCCCGGAGTAGACAACATTCCATTGGAACAACTGACGGCCTTGGGAGAGCCAGTCCTGACAAAACTCTACCATCTGGTGAGCAAGATGTATGAAACAGGCGAAATACCCTCAGACTTAAAGAAGAATATAATAATTCCAATCCCAAAGAAATCAGGTGTTGACAGATGTGAGAATTACCGAACAATCAGTTTAATAACCCACAGCTGCAAAACACTAACACGAATTCTTTACAGACGAATGGAAAAGCTAGTAGAAGCCGACCTCGGGGAAGATCAGTTTGGATTCCGTAGAAATACTGGAACACGTGAGGCAATACTGACCTTACGACTTATCTTAGAAGAAAGATTAAGGAAAGGCAAACCTACGTTTCTAGCATTTGTAGACTTAGAGAAAGCTTTTGACATTGTTGACTGGAATACTCTCTTTCAAATTCTAAAGGTGGCAGGGGTAAAATACAGGGGGCGGAAGGCTATTTACAATTTGTACAGAAACCAGATGGCAGTTATAGGAGTCGAGGGACATGAAAGGGAAGCAGTGGTTGGGAAGGGAGTAAGACAGGGTTGTAGCCTCTCCCCGATGTTATTCAATCTGTATATTGAGCAAGCAGTAAAGGAAACAAAAGAAAAATTCGGAGTAGGTATTAAAATCCATGGAGAAGAAATAAAAACTTTGAGGTTCGCCGATGACATTGTAATTCTGTCAGAGACAGCAAAGAACTTGGAAGAGCAGTTGAACGGAATGGATGGTGTCTTGAAGGGAGGATATAAGATGATCATCAACAAAGGCAAAACGAGGATAATGGAATGTAGTCGACTTAAGTCGGGTGATGTCGAGGGTATTAGATTAGGGAATGAGACACTTAAAGTAGTAAAGGAGTTTTGCCATTTGGGGAGCAAAATAACTGTTGATGGTCGAAGTAGAGAGGATATAAAATGTAGACTGGCAATGGCAAGGAAAGCTTTTCTGAAGAAGAGAAATTTGTTAACATCGAGTATAGATTTAAGTGTGAGGAAGTCAATTCTGAAAGTATTTGTATGGAGTGTAGCCATGTATGGAAGTTAAACATGGACGGTAAATAGTTTGGACAAGAAGAGAATGGAAGCTTTCGAAATGAGGTGCTACAGAAGAATGCTGAAGATTAGATGGGTAGATCACATAACTAATGAGGGGGTACTGAATAGGATTGGGGAGAAGAGGAGTTTGTGGCACAACTTGACCAGAAGAAGGGATCGGTTGGTAGGACATGTTCTGAGGCGTCAAGGGATCACCAATTTAGTATTGGGGGGCAGCGTGGAGGGTAAAAATCGTAGGGGGAGACCAAGAGATGAATACACTAAGCAGATTCAGTGGGATGTAGGTTGCAGTAGGCACTGGGAGATGAAGAAGCTTGCACAGGATAGAATAGCATGGAGAGCTGCATCAAACTAGTCTCAGGACTGAAGACCACAACAACAACAGCGATTATATGTAACAATATCTATGCACCGACTGGAAGCGCAAAGGAAGTGGCTAGAGAGCGACAGGTACTGGCATCACAGAATGAAGTATACTAGAACAAAATTTTTGATGCAACAAATTAACATTTTTTACAGTGAAAAAGTACAAACATGAAAACGTGAGAGTAAGGTAATGTATGGTATCCGTATTCGAAGTTCCAGTTTCAAAACACTGTGGAAAGGGAACCACTGCTCAGAATGACGTCAAAATTTAACAGCTTATTACTGACGCAGGTGAAAACATCATGGAAGAAAGGAATTTAAGGGAAATTTTTACCAGTATATCGCGCTGTAAGCGTAACGTAAATGGGGTCGGCTACAAATCAAAGACGAATCACAATAAGACGGCTACAGTCTGAGTTGCTCATTACATCGTCTATACTGTTCAATGTACATGACTGTGCAAGTTCGGCAGTCAAAAGTTGTGGTACTCTTAGTTAGGTAAGTTGATCCACCACGGGAAGATGGAAAAAATCGGTTCTTAATTATCCTGCGGTCAGGAACGACATTATAATAAAAATGATATCAATTTTTAATTGTCGTGACACTCTCACAAGACATGTTCAGTATGCTGTCCACCATGGTCTGTCGCAGTTACAAATCGAGAGGTTGTATGTTCCACTACAGATCGGAGTGTCATGGCGGTATCGTTCAGAATGCGTTGCGTAATGCGTGCCTGCAGTTCAGTTGCGTTGTTAATTATAGCACTGAATACAACATGTTACAGACAGCCCTACAGCCTGACGTCACATGGATTAAGATCAGGTGACATGGACGGCCAGGTTGTAGGGAAATGTCTGCTGATAATTTTAGCATTTCCGCATTACCTCTGCAGCAGCCCCTTCACTGGCTGTGCGATGTGCGGAGGAGGATCAACTTGCACACAAAAAATATCCTATCCACACATCTACGCTGTTGAAGGGCTGTAATGACTTCGGTGCACTCTCATATCGTTACCAGTCACATTACTGGTAACACAACTCACAGGACTCATATCTGGAAAAAAAAATGCGGCCTTACGATAAACGATACGGTTAACAACCAACACCCCGTCACCTTTCCAGAAGGAAGCCGGACCGACTGATGAGCGTGAGGACTTTAACTATCCCATATTCTGCGACTTTGAACATTATCATGTCCCTGGAGATGCAAGTGGTCATCCAATCCCCATAGAATGTTCGTTGGTCATTCATTAACCACTTCCATGATAGCAAGAAATTACAGGACGAACGTCTGTCTTACTGGCAGGTCACTAGGAAGCAACTTCTGAACAAGAGAGATTTTCTATGGATAGCTATGCACGATATTTCGTAGGATTTTATACACAGTGCTCACGGGCATGGACAAGGTTCGGGCAGTTCCACGTGCAATGCTTGTTTGCATACCACCACTGGACCCTCTTGCAAAACTGTGGCCTCATCTTCGACAGACTTCGAATCTTTTGCTTTCCTTCCTCTGCACATTGCACTTGAAAAGGACATTTTTTTCGATTTTTGTTACTTCTCCAGACCCTTAGCAGACAACAGAGAAATGTTTCTTTTCTATATAGCTTTGTATGTCCGGAACGCCTGCAGGGCTGCTGTCGCACAGTCACCGTTGTTGAAAAAGAGAATTACGAGCGGCGTGCGGTCCTTTGTATAGAGAGTCATGTTGAGTGTTTGAGACGAAAACTGATGAACAGCGTGAGCTGCCCGTCTGTTCATGCTTATGTTCAGAGGCTTACTGAGTCAACTACCGTTCAAATTTCTAATAAGTTGTTTTCTTCGTTTCGTGGTGTTTTCCCCTGTGTCAATGATATGCTGTTCAAATTTGACCTCATTCTGAGGAGTGGTTCTCTTGCTACAGCAATTTAAAACTGGAACTTTAATTATCGACACACGGTGTTTAAAATTAAGGACAACAAATTCCACCCCACGTTCGACGGCCATAATTAAATGATCAAATAATTAAAGTACTAAGCAGTTACTACTAAATTGTTAGCCACCCTACGGCGCTGCTCGTTAACAAAATATTCAAGACCATGAATCGACTATACTTAACCACCGCACAAGCGGCTTAATGCCTAATGAAAGGTGTCTTCTACGGCGATGACAAACGAATAAAAAAATTGAAGTAGCTTCAGTACAAGTGTCTAACAAGAACTTACAAAACAAGAACAATGAAAAAATTTTCTAAGCAACTGCGCAAACGTCGTAAGGCCCAATAGTAAGTGTCTGCCATGGTGAACATATTTCAAGGAAAACAATTTAACATACAATTTTCAGTAACGGGTATGACATCTCTAACAAAAGCTAGCTTACTGTTAACGCTGATCAAACTTAATTTCACAGAAGTACACTCCTAGGTACCTTAACAGCATTAACGTTAAATACCAGGGTAACACAAATGAAGACCGGGAACCATGTAAAAAGTTTGCAATTGATGAATATGCTTCATTATTTCCAAATATTTGTGTCTGTTTTCGATGATTTTAAACAGAGAGATTTACTGCCCAATGGCTGAACAAAACATTTTGTTAAACGCAACAGTAGCCCTAGACAATGTCACTTACATTTTCTGAAATACAATTAAAAACAAAATATCTGCCGCGTCAAATAATCTACAATTCACATTTAAAACACCAATGCAAGGCAAGCGATTATTTCAGAGGTCACAGGAAAACAAACTGCAACAGGAACCCATAAAATTTACACACAGAATCAATTGAGCACAGTGGGCAGCAACGGTGAATAAACAAATGACAAGATAGTTGCTACACAGTCGGATAGTCGTCTAACAGAAAGTGAAAAGTAATGCCAGCTTCATGCAATCCGCTCGCCATTCACCTTAGCAAAATACACTTTCTTCCACAGCAGTATTATTAAATCCTTTGGTGAATGTCACCAGATCGACCAAAGCAATTAATGAGGTGCCTGATAAATAATGCATTAAATAATAGATAATTCGTCCTTTAACACACGCATGTGCGCAAAATCAAACATTATTCTAGTCAGTTATAAATCCAATGCATAAAATAAGTTTGCAAGCACTGAAAGCGTTAAAGAGTATAACAAATTACAGGAGGCCACTAAATAAAGCTAATTCCGCTAGCACTAAGCGCTAAATATGAAAATGAATTAAAGGCTGCCGTACATTCGACAAACATATTACCACAAAATACAAGACACTAGACAATATATTACTAAGGCAGATTACAGTTAAACTTAATAGAAAGTGCCTTGAACTCTATTAGGAAGTACCACTGCAGAGAAATTGTCTGAAGGTGAATCCAATGATACTCTGACAGGCACTTAAGCGTGAACTCCAGAGTAAAGTTGTGGATGTAGATGCAGCTGTACATTAATAAAATACGAAACACTTTAAAGCGGGTCGGCAACAATGGCATAAAGAGGATCAGGGCAGAAAATATATAGAAAGATATGAAAGAAAGCGCATATTGTGGTCACAACAAGCCAGTCACATTTCCCAGTGACGTGGCGAGTAGACAACAAAATTGGAAATTTAATACAATTTTGCCACAAATCGCGAATATACATCCAGAAAAGCAGCCAAATAGACCCTAGTATCAACACACAAACGAGTTCCTTTGGCTCGTAACAGTAGACTGGAGGAAAGTCACAAATATCAAGCAAGCCAGATAGAAACCAGGAAGGAGTAAATAAAAAAAAATGGTTCAAGTGACTCTAAGCACTATGTGACTTAACATCTGAGGTCAGCAGTCGCCTTGACTTACAAGGAGAGGCCGCCAATTGTGAAATTCAGATTCGATTCATACTGCGCATTATAAAAGCTCATGGCCAGAGGTGTAATGTGGCAAAGCACCAAGATGCACATCTCAGCCGTTGTCGAGATAATCGACAGTTGAAAGAAACCGTTGCGGTGAAATACTCTCTACGATTAATAGATTTCTACATCGTCGTGGCGCAGCGGTAAGCGCTCGGGTTCGTAATTCGAAGGTCGCCGGATCGAATCTCGCGCCATGCAATTTATTTTATTATTAGTTTTTTCTAATTCATATATATATGTATATATAAACTATTAATGAATTGTTTATGCATGTTGGTGAAGGCGGATCGCTCTCCAATTGTACCGCCTCCATTTTTCCGTTTTTTTAGCAGGGTGTAACAAAGCTCTCCCGTCCGCACCGATTTTCGACGACGTTATAAGTTGCGCTAGGGACCGCATCTACCATATTTTGAAGTTAGCAGGCAGCTACGCTAGTTATGCTGCGGCTCGTTTCGGCCCATTCAACGTCTGTTCTTCAAGTGTAACGAGCGAGTAACGGAGTTTATAATTCATACCTGCCACAGCAAATTTGTGTTCGTGGGGTCTCTATTCTAATTCGAACGTTTGACTTACGCTACACGTATTCGTTTCCGAATATCGTTTCTACGTCTTCCGTTAACTATACGTGGTTAACATTATGAAGACAATTAATAACATTTGTGAAATACAACTTTGTTTACGGAAAACATAATGATGTTCGAAGTCACCAGTTTTTCCACGACAAACGACTTTCAACAACTTATTATATGCATAATTGTTGCAACTGATTGCCGGGAATTACATATAAAAACAAATACTAAAAGAAAACGTTGTATGGTGAGAGATTCGATCCGGCGACCTTCGGATTACAAACCCGAGCGCATAACGCTGCGCCACGACGCTGTGGAAAATTATTAATCCTAGAGAGTATTTCACCGCAACGGTTTCTTTTAACTGTCGATTTTCTCGACAACGGCTGAGAAGTGCATCTTGGTGCTTTGCCACATTACACCTCTGGCCATGAGCTTTTATTATGCGCAGTATGAATCGAATCTGAATTTCACAACTGGCGGCCTCCCCTTGTTAGAACTATTTAAACCTAACTAACCTAAGGACATTACATACATTGATACCCGAGGCAGAATAGGCACCTGTGACCGTAGCAGCAGCGCAGTTCCGAATAGAGGCGCCTAGAACCGCTCGGCCACAGCGGCCGGCTTGTAAATCACATATATTTTGAGAACAGGTTACTGCTATTACAAAAAGCCTTACCTTTACAGATTGAAGAGCCAAAACAGTACGAAAACCTGCTTAATATATAGCTTGTACATCTATGGAACGAAATACATCACTGATTCTACGTACGCGGGATCCGGCAGTTTGTTGATAGGTTTGTGGAGGTATGTGGCATTAGATGTTAATGGACAGGTTATGTAGTTCGCATGAAGAACAGGCCGCTAGTGTGCTTACTCGATTATACGAACGTTAGCGAACCAGATGTGTACCGTAAGATCTACATCAGGTAAAATTGGTCGACAAGACATCAAAGTGAGATCAGGATGATCTCATTGTAGCACTGTTCTGGTTTCGAAAAAGGGACGATTATACTGCTGAAAGATGACATCGACTTCGGGAAAGACATCAAGTATGAAGGGATGCAGTTGTTTCACAGCTGTCAAAGTGTCTGAAAAAATTATTCTTCGGTAACTTAGAGCACGTTAGAAAAGAACCAGAAGCAGGTACTATGAAAGGATCACCTATAAAATACATAACCTCTGGTAGAACTAAGATCCTGAACAGAGAAGGCTACTAATACCAGAAATGTAGTACATACACACTACAGATACAAGGAAGAAGAAGGCAACACGGATAAATTATAGAATACTGGAAAAAAAGAGATGTCAAAATCAATAATCTGTTCAATGAAAACCACCAAAATATAGATGTCTTGTAGCGTTAAATTAACGTTTCTCGCCTTAAAAGACCATCATGCGAGTGTTACTGACTATCGTCACCAAATAGGTTACAGTATTGGTGAGTAGGAACGTTTCGAGCGTTTCCTTTAATTCATTTTATTGCCCTAATAATTTACTTGCGTAATTAATATAACTTTTCCTTTATTCTCATGTCTATAACTGTAATGTCAGGTGTACGGTTTGAGTTTGTTTCAAGGTAGCAAACCAGAAAATGATGTAATGAATGAACAGGTAGCAAACCAGGGAATTGATGTAATAAATTTGACAGAAAAAATTCGTTTCCACATTTATTGCTCTCGCAAGCCGGAAATCAGTTTACGACGTAAATAAATATTGTGGAGCATGCACAGATTTTATGTTTTCATTTACAATTTTAAGTCTTTGTACAAGACAGCGATGAAGTCTTTATAAATGTTGGTAAATACACAAAACACTTATCACAAATGAACTCATTTGTGTTGCACCTCATTTGTATTTTGTTCAGTTCATTTACAGACGCAAGGAGTGCAGCGTACTGCTTTTTCTATGAGTATAAAGGATGGGACAGCCGGTGGGACAATAGCTAGACGGAGCTCCGCCTGCCTCGCAGGGTTGCCTGCCAGCCAGGAGCAGGTGTTCCCGCGGCGTCTGGTTTCACTGCCAACGGCCGAAGGCTGCAATTTGGCCCATGGCGGCCGAAAGTCCATTAATGAGAGAGCATTTCCCTTTGTTCTTCTCTTCTTTCCGGAACGACCCGCAGTACCGGAAAAATACGGACGGGAGACTTGGTAATTCTCTGCGAAAGCACAGAAAACTTGATTAAATTGGTTCTTTTTCGATGGGGGAAAGAAACGATACCCTCTGGTATCTTTTCCCAGGCGATTCTGCGTAAAGCAGCCCTCTAAATGAGATTATGCTGGACGTAAGGACGAGCTACACATGTTTTATAAACACTGTTCTACAATGTCTTCCACAAATGACATTATGTAATTCTTTTCTGTATGGCATCGTAACACTGTGGAAGGGAAATAGGCACTATCATTAAGAAAAATACGGTAGGATGGTTTGATATGTAGCAGCTGCAGGAAATCATCCACATTGCTGTACTACTCAGTGGCTTCATTTTCAAACAACTTACGCTACGAAATCCGTAGAACAACACTCCATGTTAACAAGTATATTATCTTACAAGAATTTGAAGATGTCAGTACTGCAACAGTTACACGTAGCGGCATCTAAAGGATCAGTAATTTGTGTCGTCGTTTTTATTGTTGATAAATATATTATTTGCATCGACTGTGAAGAAGCGGTATTTTTTAAATTGAAACGTCATCTTACTGAACACTACTGGAAAGCTTTATGCAACTGCTAAATATTTTAAAATTTTTAAACATTAGAAATGAAGCTTTTCGCAACATATAATGAGTATACATTTCGTATATATAGACAGCAGAATTGTATCATTGATCAGAACATACTCTTCCAGTACACAGTACGAGAAGGAGTTACTGTTGATTTTAGCGTCTTAACTTATCTTTGACGTTTGGCAGCACAGGGGTTAAGGAATTACCTATCACATTTTAATCCTACTTACGTCTGTAATGGATATAGTTAAAATTCGAATTGGGTATCAATTTGGAGATCTCGACTTAGAAAGTCGGTAGGCTATATATTGTTACATATTTAGATTACCCCTCGCAATTTTTAAAACAGTTTCTCCCCATGTCGCACTGAAAGTGACGTAATGGACAATCGCAATGTGACTCAGATCATGTACGGACATCTCGTAATCGAAAATAGCGATATTTCGTAAATAGTTATTGACATAGAAATATATTTCTGACAAATTACGCTCAGGAACAAAAAACTTGCTATATGGCATACGACACCACTTTGAAAGAGGAGTCACGTGATATGAAGGTTGTTATGGCTTGTAACAAAATGTAGTTAAGCAGTTTTCCATATAATATCGTTGACGGAACCCTGCTTTCCTCCAGAGACTTCGTAAATTTCCAGTCACCGTCTCCCGACAACCGAATCTGTAACTAGTTTCTCTATTTCTTTTTACACCTTCGCTTCTTTTCACTGATCTCTAGCCGGTGTGATTTTCAAATCCGTTTCTGCATGATTCTGTTTTACCGCCATCGCTTGTCGAATAAATTGACCATTTCGGTCACACTTTTGAGCGGAGTGAAAACAAGACTGTCTCGTATTTCCGCAATGGACAATTAATTGTTCGAATTTTCATAGCCAAAATAACAATGGGAAATTGAGCAATGGGTTATCAAATTTGCCAGAGTGGAGTCTAGTTTTGCAACCAAAATATTCAGTTACTTTGGAGAAATAAAGGTAATTAAGAAAAAATTAGTTATTTGAGGAAAAATTGTAACACAGATATTTTCCGAATTTTCATAACCAAACGAAGAGTGGGTAATGGCCAATAATGTATCATATTGACTAGTGTATGTTCTACTTTGGAAACAAAACAATTAAGTGAAAAAAACTACCTCAAAGCAATTGGGGTAGTTAAGAATAACTGTATTATCGGTTATTAGGGAAATTAAATTATTTCATGAACAGCTGCAGCTAGCCATGAAAACTGTCGGAAAGTTCATACCCTCAAGCCAAGCTATTTTGTACGTAAAAAGTTGCATGGATGAAATATTTAATAGTCAGTACAAAAATTTAAATTAAGAATAAGAAAGATCAAATGTTTTGTAAAGAAGTATGTCTACGAGTTAGAAATAAAAACATATTAGAGAAAATTTTAAGAGCGTTTGAATGATACTCGAAGACATGCACAGCAAGTGATATTTCAACTGAGAACTAAAGTTCAATTTTAACTTGGAATTTAAGAGTTGGGTTCACCAGTAAAGACTGTCTGCACTCCCTGACTACCCATCGGTTGCGACCGACCGTCATCCTCCTCCAATGGCTTCACTGGATCAAATATTTACACTGCATTCCCGACTGTTGTCAGTTTTTCGTGGCATGGAACTGTTATTACTCTGTCAAGTAGCTCCTAAGTTGTAATCATGAGGCTAAATGCACCCATTCCAGTCTTCACAGGAAGGAAAATTATCTGGCGGTACCAGTTGCCGAATCCGGGCCCTCCACAAGGCAGTTAAGGAAGTGGACTAAAAGAGAATGGTACCAGAGGTCATTTGTCTTGCGGATTATGCAGCCTACGGGGACTCATTTTCTGTAACATGATTTCCAGCATCATTCAAAGGCAGTAAACTGTTTCCCAATCCATTTGGTTTCGTACCTTTAGGCAAACTGTTTCACGAAACATTTTACTGCCTTTTTCAAAATTTCATTTTTAATCCGACCCTTTTTTGTGTCTCTTCCATTCACGTTTTAAGTTTTTGTTGTGTAGGTTACATGTTACTCGTATTTTCCTATAATGCATAGTTGTTATGAGAGGGATTCACATATTTTGCACCTCTTAAGGTTATCGTAAGTTTTCTCAGTGTCAAAGGCACCTGACTGAGACTTGATTTATAGTAAGGGCCTCATCTTTTATCAGCGGTGCCAGAATTGCCTCTCTAGTGTCTTTCCGTTTCCTCAAGCCAAACAAATCGTCACCTAAGAGATACTCGATTTTATTTTCCCGTGTTTACCAACGATTCTCAGCAATAACTTGGATGCATGAGGTGCCAAGCTGACAGAACGTCAGGAGCCGTTTTATCTGTCCTTGAGATAATCGGAACTATATGCATGATTTTCTTTCCGAAGTTCTGTGTTGTGCCCATGGCTCGGAGTCTCCACAAAACTAACTCGATTTGTCGTTTAGTTGCAGTTTCTTCCAAAGGCTTTAGATGTTCAGAGGGAATTTTAGCTACCCATTCTGCCTCGCTAGGTCGCAAGTCACGCAAAGCGCTGTCAAACGTTGACTCTAATATTGGATACCTTTTGTCCTCCAAATCGACATCCGATTATTGTTATACCTGATACATCAACAGCTTGTGGCTTTGGCAGTCTATGAGCTTCTGAAACTGATAAGCAGTGTGGAACGAGAGGTAATATATTGCAAAATGGCCCTTAGCGACAGCATGACTTTTTCGGTACGCTCCACGGCATAGGAGGAGATGGGATGGTGCCAGATGGCAGCACTGGCGGCTAGATCGTCGGCCAGGAGTTCGGGGGGGGGGGGGGGGGGGAGTGATGTTGCGGTGGGGGGAGGGGAAGCGTGCTCTGGTGTGGAGGGTCTGTGGCGGCGGCGTCGGTCTATAGCAGGGAGCGCGCCGTCAGCAGAAACCAGAGCGAGGCCGTCCGGCCACTCCAAGGAGCGGGAGCCGCGCGAAGCGGGGCAGCCGGAGTTCCGGGCATCAAGAAGCGACGCACAGCAAGGCCGGAGGCAGGAGGCGCTCCAGGCCCTGTTTTCCCATCACTAATGTTGATGGTCTGCCATTCCTTAGACGCTAGTATGTTAATCAGTTTTAGTTTGTGCGACGGTCCAACTGAATAAATACTGAATGAGATTTTCACTTTGCAGCGGAGTGTGCGCTTATGTGAAACTCCCTGTCAGATTAAAACTGTGCGCCGGAACGAACTCGAACTCGGGACCTTTGCCTTTCGCGGGCAAGTGCTCTACCATCTGAGCTACCCAAGCACGACTCACGCCCCGTACTCACACAGTTTTAAGGAAGTTTCATATCAGCGCACACTCCGCTGCAGAGTGAAAAGCTCATTCTGGAAACATCCCCCAGGCTGTGGCTAAGCCATGTCTCCGCAATATCCTTTCTTTCAGGAGTGCTAGTTCTGCATGGTTCGCAGGAGAGCTTCTGTAAAGTTTGGAAGGTAGGAGACGAGGCACTGGCAGAAGTAAAGCTGTGAGTACGGGGCGTGAGTCGTGCTTGGGTAGCTCAGATAGTAGAGCACTTACCCGCGAAAGGCAAAGGTCCAGAGTTCGTGTCTCGGTCCGGAACACAGTTTTAATCTGCCAGGAAGTTTGAATAAATACTGTTTATGGTTTACGATATACATTTCACTATAATTTTGCTGATCTTCAGTTACCCAAAGCACATACGGATGTACCCTTAAATGCACCAAACACCCCTTCTACTCTAATAAGAAATTGTTTTGTAGGTTAGGAAGCTGGGCGGGCAGAACCATTTACACGTTGTGTTTCGAAGCGCTTGCGTCAAACTACTAGCGTTGATACATCACGTTATGGCACAAAATGTTCGCTTATGCTTCCCAGTGACGTTAGGTGTCCGTTTTTATTAGTTATTCCCCGAGAGGCAGCATGTTATAGGCACTGTACCGCGTCCGAAGGCCAATGCCTTGCATGTTGCCTACAATCCACTCATCTGCACAGTATGAAAGCAGGAAGGTCCAGCAAAATTTAACGTTTTTGATTCTCTTCTAAAATAGCTTTTTCTCACTGTATCAACTTGTTGGGATAGGTAGTGCACACCAAGTTCGCAGATCCTGGCAGTCCGGTGATATCCTGTCTTTCCAAGGCAGATGAATATTTAAGGTTGTCTAGTGCTGCCAGGAAGTGCGAGCGTACATTTTAATTCTAACACGTCTTTTTCCCCGTAATTTGATGTATTACATCTATACAAAATCCAAATACGTGGAAACACCTGTACAACAGTACTGAAAATAAACAGGTCATAATATTCCCTCGCTAAAAGCCAAGAACAAAAATCTGTTGTGTTACTGATGGATATCAAGTATGTATTATAAAACTTTCTGTTTATAAACAGTAAAACGGATAGTTTGATATCCAACAGTTATGCAGTTAACGTGCCGTTGAGTAACGAATTGTTAGATAGAAACTTTATGTGTGTACATATGTAGACACATAATTATGATTTAACCATTTGTTGAGTAACTGTATTATTCTTACAAAATCTGACTGCATAATATTAAAAAATGAATCCGCCAAATGCAGCGTTATTTCTGAATATTAAATCCTTTGGTTACAGGTTGAAAATGAGCCTTGAAATTCCCTCTGTGCACAGAGTGATGGATTCTGGTGTATGGGAGCAACGTTATGTGTGTTAGTTATTTCATGACAGAGAACACCGATTGAACGTGTCGCAGGCAATATAGTTACGTCCCTGTCATTCGTGGAAAGGTGATGAAGAAGAAGCCGACAACTGTATTCGTTCTTGAGTTAATAATAATTATTAATCACTTCCACTCCTGACACCAGTTGTTAATACACAGAGCAAGTAGCGATTGCACGATATTCGTAAATCACGTCAAACATCAGCATTGAGAACAGGAATGCAGTACTTGCTTATCACCCAGTCGTAGTAATCACAACTTTTCTTGCATGCTCAGCGTGGATTTTATATTGTTTTATAAATTTCTGTCAATTCCATACACACACACACTCCCGACCGCGACCACACGCAATTCTGTGTTCCGTCCCTTTATGACTTTCCTTCGGAACTGCCTCGCTGGCTTTCCATTTGCATGGTGCCTCAATCAGTATGCCACGCTTTGAGAACGTGAACACTTCATGAGGATTCACAGTAGTAAAACATGTCTCTCGCGTCCTGATCGATCACAATACTTTTCTCAATGATTTTTTTACAGTATTTTTGGAACAAAACAAGGTGAAATATTAATAAAAATGTGAGGTGACATCAGTGGTGTGTGATGATATCATGAGTTTAAAATACCTTATTTTGGTAGCTGCAAGGGGTGTAGTGAAATATAAAAGCGTTTGCGTGTCGCGATATTGAAGATGCAACAATATATCAAGTAAAAAGTGCGAATATTCATTCAAACATACACATAATCTAAGAGTCATATTTATATTCTTTTAGTTATGACCTGTCAAAGTGAGTCTGTGACACATTTTATATTATAAAGATGGACATGTTATTTTCCTTGTAACAGCTATCGAGGACAACTTTGACATAGAGCTTAAGCTTACTACCGTGAAATGCCACCACGCTCATAATACTACCCGCTTGCTACACAAAACCAGAACAACGAATCAGGTCAACGACACTGTTGTCTTTTGTAGTTTTCAAGAGATCCAGTATCCATCACACAGTGAGAAACATAATGTACCAACCCAGGTCACATGGGGTAAGAACGATTATCATGTATCAGTTACGACGCTGATGACCCCGCTGTTTAGCGCCCGTAAACCTCAAACACACACACACACACACACACGACGGGTCGGTTACATTGCTGTTGCCCAGTGGAGTGTATTGTGTGGTGTGTGAGTTGAGTCGGCAGGAACAGCGGTTGAGTGCTACCTCATCCGCCACGGATTCCACCAAGTCGGTAGTCTTATTTCCAATTAGTGAGAAAAACCATTTAATACGATGAAAGTGAGTATCAACCGATTAATCAGTGTTCGCCTAAACGGTGCCGGGTGACGGTCTTCAGTGTAAATTACGTGGAAGTATATCAGAAATAGTGTGTGACAAAGTTTCGAGTATTCTACCTCTGACGGGAGAGACCTAAATTGATCTGTAAGAGGAAGGTAGTGACAGTCTTTCAATGGTGTTGTTTGAGAAGAATATATTTCTTTCCACAGAGATACGCTGATATGACACGCGTTGACCCGAATGCAGTGAATTTCATATTATTCACGGCCAGAAATTCCGTTGTGACAGTTCCCATAACAAAAGACTGATAAGTTTTAACTATTAGCTGACAGCCATTTGCATCAGAAGTTAGGCTGCTAAAATATTCAGTCGTAAAAATCAAAATTTAAACGGGAGTGTGGAAAGGTGTTGAGCATTTTGTCTTATTAGTAATGGACTCAGTGATCATCAGGGCGAGTCAGTCTTATTTGAGGTTGGTGTAAATGTTTACTGAACATTGCTGCAGCCAGTTCCATTATACATCCTACTGCTCGATGAATATTTTACTAAAAGATATGGTTAGTTCAAATGGCTCTGAGCACTATGGGACTTAACATCTACGGTCATCAGTCCCCTAGAACTTAGAACCACTTCAACCTAATTAACCTAAGGACATCACACAACACCCAGTCATCACGAGGCAGGGAAAATCCCCAACCCCGCCGGGAATCGAACCCGGGAACCTTGGCGCGGGAAGCGAGAACGCTACCGCACGACCACGAGCTGCGGACCTACGAAAAGAGATCAGTACTCTTTATTAGATTAATGGTTTGTGAATCTTGTTTATAAACGAGGGTAACATCTGGTCCGCCACCAGTAAAGGTAAATTCACCTCAAAAGAGAGCGTTTTAGCAGACGGGATTAATCAGAAATTAGGCTGCTAACTTATTCAGTCGCAACAGCAAGGTTCTAACAATTACGTTCTCTGTTGACGAAGATGGTGACGGCCTCGAAGTATTGTGGTTGGACGAGTGTGATGACAGAAAATTTAGCGAAATTTACCACTTTGCAAAATAAATAGAGATCTTTTAAAATATGGATAAATACAACGTAGTGTGTAATACGTACCTCATTACAGGACTGCTGGTGAACATTTTGGACGCGTCAGATTGGTTAAAAATTTTGTGATAATCCTATCAAGAGATCTTTTGACCCGCCAAGTTAGCCGAGAGCGTTTATGCGCTGCTTCCTGCACTCGGATGGGTTGGCCGGCCCCGCATCGAGTCCACCTCGCGGATTAGCGACGAGGGCTGGTGTGCCGGCCTGCCTGGACGTGGTTTTTTTGGCGGTTTTCCACACCCCACTAAGTGAATACTCGGCTGGTCCACATGTTCTGCCTGAGTTACACGACTCAGAGACATTTGATACTCGTTCGAACTATCTCATGATTTACACTAGATCCGGGGTACACTGATTCTGTCCTGGGGGGTAAGGGGTGGCGGCAGGAAGGGCATCCGGCCAGCCCCTCAGATTAACCATGCCAAATCCGATTGTAACAATGCCAACCCTGCGAAAACTGCGGGACAAAGGCACAAGCGAAAGCGAAAGAAAGCCTATCAAGAGATCATTTCAACATCATTGCTAGAAAGGACTTGATTTTGTGGGAAGCCTTCAGGATATGTGCAGTGCATCTATAAAGGAACTCGCGTATAAGGTGCTAATGCAATTAATGCTGGGGTGTACATCCAGCACCTGAACTTTTTATCGAGAGCGCTTGAGAAGAGACATCAAATTGAGAAATGTGAAACTACCATCGTAACAGTCGGCACACCTTATTAGAAGATTTAACAGAGATGGTTGACGAATTTAAAAGGGAGTCATAGAAGTAAATTCGAGGTTGTCACGAAACAGTTGTGGGTAAATCTACAAACTCAATGTTCATGTAATGATCATGAAGGTATGATATGAGAAGCAGGCATGTTTACGGAGGCAAGTAGACAGTCAATATATGTGTGGTACAAGACAGAATCTCGCTACTTGAAAACAAATGGCCTACACCTAGTATTTTAGACTTATTAGCGAAAGATACATTGATGCCCAAAACTTAAAGGCAAAAGTAACTTGCGCATGATGTGTCACTGAAAACATAAATGACACATTTGTCAAAGACAACAAGTACACTGAAGCCATCGTGATTTATGATGGTCTGATCATCATAAAGAAAGCCTGGAAATGGTTCTTAATAGGGTATGTGATCACCGGGTATGCTCTGCAACGTTTCTCAACGCTGGCCACAAGCCTGCTAACGAGTTCTTGTGGTTGGACTCTACGTTCCTCACCAGCGTGGTTGGCAACTGCTGTATGGTCGCTGCTGCTTGTGGCCATTCCGTAATACTTCTCCCCACTGCGTACCACATATGCTCGACGGGGTTCAAGCTAGGGGAATGGCAAAGCCAGTTCATTCGCCTACCATTCTCTCGTTCTAAAGGCTCCACTGCCTGCTCTGTTCCATGCGGTCACGTACCATCATCCATAACAATGGAGTCAGGGCCAAGTGTGAGAACAGCCACATAGGGAAGGAGTAGTAACGTGCTCAGTGAGTGTACCGTGTTTCAGGCTTCGGAAATCAGTACATCAAAGCATTACACCTACTCTACAGATCATTTCCGACAATGTTCCTCAGTGCTCCAACGTTGTAAGATAAAAAAAGTCGAAGTCATGTTTTCCATTTCGTAATCACACACAAAGTGACCCAGGGGATCTCATTACGTACGGAGAATATGCAATACTCTAACAAAATAGTAATAAACGGAACACTGCACTTACAATAAGAACGCCGCTGTGATATGTTGCTGTTGTCTTTCGGACAGTGAATCTTTGCGTCACAGTTGGCACAAGATGTGGCGTAATCGGTCGTGTAAATTTATCTTTAGACTGGAGTTCATTATGTCCCATTGTATTTTTGCTGATGAGCTGAAACTATTCCAAACAACTGTCAAAACTGGAATCTACTCAACGCTGGCTTGGATCTCACTGTGCTTTCACAGACGTTTTCTCATATCAGACGAAATCTACTTTCCTTCTAAGGGCGTGACATCCAGTAAAGCCAGCCCGTTGCAGTAGAACCTAAGGTTTAACCGCGGATCTGAATCGTGCTGTAATCATGAGCAGTGCTCAGTTTATAGACATGTGTCACACCACAGATAATGGTACGCCTGTTCCCTGTGATCATCACTGCGGAGTACTTATGATAACTATACTATGAAATGTTTCTGTTACCCACGATCGAATTGTGTTAATAATAATGCTCTACGCTCGCTTCCATGATGATAAATTTTGGGACCACCTGTCTTATGTGTAAAGAAGGCGTATTTACTGAAAGGGACAGGTGCTTCATTACGTCGTTTGGGTATCTGGTGTCATTACCGTTGTCCACTGCACTGTGGATCTCATGGAGGAACAGAGCGAGCTGAGTTTCGCAGGATCTCTGTTCGCGGAATCCATGTTAAGTTTTACAGAGGAGATGTTAATTTTCCAAAAGAGGCATAATTGTAGAGCATAAAACATGTTCCATAGTTCTATCACAGTTTGACGTCAGCGATGGGTTTATAATGATGTGGATCGGGCTTACGGCCTTTCTTAAAAACGTAAATGATCTCCTCTGTTTTCCAGTCGTTAAGTACCTTTAGTTGCTCGAGCGATCAATATAAATTGCTGCTGGAAGGGGAGAAAGTTCTTTCGCGTAATCTTTATCGAATCTTATAGGTATCTCGTCTGGTCCTGACGCCCTTCCACTACTAAGCGATTGTAGCTGCTTTTCAATTCCGCAGTCGGTTATCTCAATATCCGCCATTTCGACGTTCGTACGACTATTGAAAGGAGGGACGGTGTTACGATCTTCCGCGGTGAAACAACTTCGGTAGACCGAATTCAGTATTTCGGCATTCTCTTTGTTACAACAAACTCTTTTGATTAGCTCGACAACATTGGTTTCTAGCCACAAGAGACAGGTACTGTCTCTGGCTCTTTCTGTTTGCTTTTACGAAATATATGTACTCTGTCCATGTACGAGCCCTATTCCACGACCCATTCAGAGTCTTATCAGAACCATATGTATCGTATCACTGACAGCGACAACTGCAGACTACAACTCTTGTAGCTATTATTTTACGCACGGACAAAAATACCCAAAAACTTTGGTACTCTATTGTCTGAGTCAGTTATCTCTCTGGTTTTCTCGACGTGGTTGGTTAATAGCTTTCTTCTTAAAGTTCTGCTGACGTGTAGGGAACAACAACTTCGCCGAACAACTGGAATCACACTGTTACCTAAGTCAGTGTCTCATGGGAATGCAACAGAGTCCTCTTTTTAAAATGCATACTTTTGCATGGGTTTTAGTTCTGCGGCATCGAGGTTGTGCTGCTGTTCCTCATATAGCTTGGTACGCCTACTGTCTTCGACTGTAATGTGATGAGTCCTAACGTCTAATTAACTGTAGCGTCGTGTCTACCATTTCTACTTATAGTCCACTATTCCAACCAGTTCCGTGTCTGGGAGCCTTGTCGCTCATTTGCTAGTTTCTTCAACTGTTTTTCCTAATTTCTGAAAACATACGTCATTATCCGCATTTTGGTCAATAAATTTTAATGCAAGCACACATGGTCTTTCTTGGAATAGCGTTGTGTTTCTTACTCGTATGTCCTTGTAAATTAGGCAGCATACATCGCCGTCTTCTGGAGAAACTGAAAATGAACTGCAATTAAGTAAACATTTGTAGTAATAAATTAATTACTTCCACTCCATATTTCTTCTGTTTCGCGACGTGATGCAGTTCCTGCGATATCGCAGCTAGTGTTCCGGCTAACATGTTGGAGCGGATTCTGCGAGGCGTGACTTCAGGATAAACATGTTAAAGTTGTAAAGTGAGCGTAACGCAGTTAGCAGAGAGTCGTAATTTACTTACGTCGAGCTGCGCGGCGTACGAGAATCACTGGCGTCCACGTGTCTCTTCTAACAAGGAGCAAAGTGTCCTTCAAGTGTTGCGTTCCACGAGGCGCTTATTTCGTTACCGATTACTGTTGATGCGTCTCAAGTAATTTTGCTGTCACGCTTTACTTTCACTCACCTACGAAGGATTCTTTTTCCCATGTTTAGACCTCAAAGATAAGTTGCATTGAGATCTACATCCACCAGTAATGGGCACGTCCACTAAATCCACATGTATGTTCCGCAAACTAGTGTGAAGTGCCTGGCAGTGAATACCTCCAGCTGTACAGATTTTTAAGTACTCTTCCCCGTTCCATTCACGTATGGAGCACCATTCCGTATACACGACACCTGTTGATTGGTGTTACTAACAGTCTTCACGTACGATGCGAATTTCTTTTCGTTTTGTGAGAGATTTTTCGCTGATATTCTGTTACGATAATCGCTGAAGACTTCACACATTTTCCTACCAAAAGATGAACGCGTTTCCTTTAGCACTTCTCTGTAGTCCTAAGTTTTGTTTGCCACTGCTTTAGAAATTTCTTTACAGAGTTACTTTATGATGTATGGTCCTTCTCATCATGGACTGGTTTGGTAGGCATACATCTACTAACAGGAAGTCCGGCTATTATTCTAAACCCTATATTTACATTGTATTATTAGTACTTGCAGGGATTTGTCCTAGGATGTTACTTCAGCGACATTTACTATGCAAATGAAAATAACTGTTATCAATTTTACGCGCCTCTCTGCAATTTAGAGAACAATAATTCTGACTGGCTACCACTGCTGACATTTGGTGGCTGTGCTATCGGGGTAATGACGTGGTGTATATGGAATAAAATAATGTTATGTCTTGATTATCAAGCGACTATCAGAATTTTCCTGTCAGTGATGTTAACTGAACAGAGGCAGTCTTGATGAGCTATGAATATTGTTGCAACATCCTGTGTGATACTCCCTGCTAAACCCGCAGGACAGGACACGTAGTATGAATTGAGGAAGGAGGCCAGAATGAGCGGCTGTTACACTCCAAACATAACACTTTATTTAGTTCTCCAAATATTACAGCGCAACTTCTAAGCCTGAATAACGACAGGAAACGTCTTTAATTCTAAGACGGCTAAAGGCTCATGAATTAAATACAAATGCTATAATAACTATAATAATAATTATTATTATTTTTTGAGGCAGAAGGCTCTATGCTTTAACCTTCAATAGTATTTAAGGCCAAGCGATGTAAGACTTGACTAGTCAGGTAGATTAAGTTTTTAAAAGTGGCTGAAGGCCCATAAATTCAAAACAACATTATTACAATAACCTTCCAACAGGCAGAAGGCCCACAGAATTATCTTGATAGAATGTAAGACTTGATAAATAAGAACCTTATAACTTAAAGTGGCTGAATGCCCATGCCTTTCAAAAACAACACAACGAAAATAAATTTTCAACAGTCAGCTTTTTGCTAAAATGTGTGATACTTGATAAGTAGGATCCTTAAAGCTTAAAGCGGCTGAAGGCCAAACATTTTAAAAACAATACACTACAATAAATTTTCAGCATGCAGAAAGCCCACAGCTTTATCCACCAAAAGGCAAAACTTGGTAAGTAATATCCTTAAAATGGCTCAAATGGCTCTGAGCACTATGGGACTTAACATCTTAAACATAACCAACCTAAGGACATCACACACATCCATGCCCGAGGCAGGATTCGAACCTGCGACCGTAGCGGTCGCGCGGTTCCAGACTGTAGCGCCTAGAACCGCTCGGCCACCCCGGCCGGCGACAACGTAAGACTTGCCCAATTTAGAAACACTTACTTTTAAAACGGCTGAAGGCCTTTGTTTTTAAAAACACAATTACAAGCATAAACATTCCAACCATAGGCTATAAGTCATTAAAAATTCACAATTAAACGCTAATAAAAAGGCAATATAGACAACGGCGTTCTGAAGTTTACAGGGCGCTCGCTCTTCCCTTGAAATCTTAACGTTCGCTTAGGTGAGACAAGTAGTCAGCCCAACTATACTCGATCCACAGGCAACACAACCAAGAGACAGTCAGGGACCCACCAACAAGATGACTTGCTAACCACCGACCAGTATACGAGAATTCCAAACCCAAAACGTTACAGACATAGCCGCCCACAACCACAACTACATTAAACTGTCAAAAACTACACACCTTGTTGGACAGCGACAACGGGTGAGGAAAGAACATTGGCTGAATTTATGTCAGCGACCAGGGCAGGTAACCTGAACACTGACGGCCACAAGGCAGAAACTTCCGCTAGTGCACTTGAATTTCAAACCGGCAAATAAGGTTAATTCCACCACATAGCGGCTAAATCTTCACCAACTCTAACACTAGCTGTTGGTCCCAGGAATACCACCAACACCGAACCACCAACCAAGGGGACAACGTGAACAGACGTGGCTTCGGTAATAAAATCATCAGTCAACTTTCATGTCCTGGGTCGGTGAGCCACGAAGCTCGTAGCACTCAGAAAAGCACCCACACACTCCGACACTGCGTAGTGACCGCCAGCGGGCCCGGCTGATCGCGCCACGCAGAGTACTTGCTTGCTGATCCGCTCCAACCGACCGACTCACTGCCAATACGCTGACAACATTTAAAACAAGTTGTCGGTGGAAATTACACCAACTTAACACCGTTTGACAAACATTTGCAAGAAGACTTGAACGACACTCAGCGGTGGCCGTGCAATCACAAAGACAAATCGGGAGTCGATACACGCACACAGCCAACCCATAAGCGATCGGCCAGCCAAGTCACGTTGTCCAGTAGGACGATCGACCGACGATCCATGAAGACCGTTCCCGGCTCAAGTGATGCGTGGTGGCAATGGTCAGGCGAGCCATGGACATCCAGGCCTCACTGCTACTTCAACCCAACTGAACTAATGGTTCAAATAGCTCTGAGCACTATGGGACTTAACATCTGAGGTCATCAGTCCCCTAGAACTCAGAACTACCTAAACCTAACTAACCTAAGGACATCACACACATCCACGCCCGAGGCAGGATTCGAACCTGCGACCGTAGCGGATCCAAACTGAACTGAACTAATGCCATGTTCCAGCTCCACGACTGGCAGGTTCGAACTACCCTCCTAGCACATTCCATCTAAATCCATGACAGACGACAACCAGGAAGTAATAGCAGTGCAGCAAAGATAACACATGAGGGCTATATCGATAGACGCTTCTGCTGCTGCCGCTGATGGGCAGACAAAGCAGCAACTCAGTGACAACAGAAATTGAAGCTAACATAACAAGGTGGACACAGAAAAAAGCAGGATGTAAATTAAGAGATGGCATGAGCGCGAGCCACGCACAGCTCATCGTGTAACTCTTTGAGGGTATCACTTTCCATCCTAGCATAGTTAATTATTCTCAAATTCAGTTACTATTCTGAACATCGCTTCATTACAGCAACGATTGTAGAACAGCAAGAATAAAAGACAGCCAACCATTTGCAATAAATTGTGGTTTTGAAATATCTATCAACACAGTTTAGACAGATTTAAACCCATCTTCTTCAGAAGGACGGACAAACTTAACGTTAGCAATTCATTCAGTAAAATTTGTCTCCATATGTCATAAGTTGGCAACGGTCTGTACGTGCATATGAAACAACTAATGCCCCTGGAATGAAGGGCTAGTCACATCAGTAAAACTAATCACATTAAAATGACAGACCATGTTAGTAGCTACATGTCGACTGAGATAACCTGGCAAGGATAGTGCCTTCAGGCACACTCTTAAACCCAACCAGACATTTTCTCCTTTCTTTCTTTTCCCGGCCGTATGTCGGGTCTTCACAGAGTCGGCACCTTACTGTCAGTTTGGAGTTGTCAGTGCAGAAGAAGGACCAGATGATTTCCTGACGCCAGCCCTGCTGCCACCCCTCCGACCCCTGCCTTGGAATTAGTTTCGAACCACATAACTGATGCGTGACGTGGGTACCAAACTCGTATTCACCTAGTACAAACCCGTCTATGAACCACACCGGGGCTATCCAGCACAACAGTCCTCGTCGCTAAGCCGCAGGCTGGCACCGTCCAAATCCAAGAAGTGGCCTGCTACCGCACATGGCTATTCGAGAGAGTTTAGTCAGAAATTCTAACCATTTTCCATCATATTTATTACGATAACGGTGTTTTGAATTATATCTAATGTAAACCACCGTAAAACTTCTAGTAATTACTAAAATGAAGTAAGGGAGAAAAATATTATTACATTGCGCATCTCTGGTATCACAGTTATTAGAGTCAAATGTACAGATCATAGGGTGTGTCCGCAACAACACGATGGAACGCTGACAACATCCTGCCACCGCTCAGTAGCCCGACATGCCGTAACCCACAGTGTAGCCACTGCGTTTCTGTGTGAATACTGGCCGCACTGGATTAGCCGAAGCCGGCTGTGGTGGCCGAGCGGTTCTAGGCGCTTCAGTTCGGAACCGCGCGACTGCTACGGTCGCAGATTCGAATCCTGCCGCGGGCATATGTGTGTGTGATATCCTTAGGTTAGTTATGTTTAAGTAGTTTTTTCGGGGTTAGCCGAGCGGTCTAAGGCGCTGCAGTCATGGACTGTGCGGCCGGTCCCGGCGGAGGTTCCAGTCCTCTCTTGGGCAAGGGTGTGTCTGTTTGTCCTTAGGATAATTTAGGTTAAGTACTGTGTACGCTTAGGGCCTGATGACCTTAGCAGTTAATTCCCATAAGATTTCACACACATTTAAAGTTTTTTTTTTTTTTTTGAGTGAGTACAAAACTGTTTACGCGATTTGATTTCTTAACGGTGATTGACAATTAAATGTAGAGTTAAGTTACAGCAATCAGTGTGTTGAGCAATCTGAGAGTATGTTTTGAATTTTTTTCAGTAAAATTAACAGCTTTCGTGCGATTATGAGTTTCACTAATCACTTAAAACAACAAAAAGGGTAGGAAAGGATTGTTAAGTGTTCCATAAAATCAATCATAACCACCACAAATGGATAATTTCTCCGAGACATAAGTGTTTGTTTACTGATGCTAGTGCTTGTTTGTTCTTAGCAAATGGTTCAAATGGCTCTGAGCACTATGGGACTTACCATCTGAGGTCATCAGTCCCATTGACATAGAACTATTTAAACCTAACTAACCTAAGGACATCTCGAGCCTGTGACAGTAGCAGCAGCGTGGTTCAGGACTGAAGTGCCTAGAACCGCTCGTCCTCAAAGGCCGGCTGTTTTTACCACAGTTTGCTGATTCGGGTTATGAAAAATAATAGATTTCAAAAGTGAACTGTTAAATGTTCCCCAGAAACGCAGGTTGTAACCTGACTGTGTTATAGTTCTATATCTCTCTTCCCCAAGACATTATTTAGGGTATCAACGAACGTAATAATGGAAGAAATAATGGTGCACATAAACGAAGGAGTCATAATGGCCATAAACTAATGAGAAAGTACTACACTTGAAAATAAACAGAGCTGTAAATGTGGCAATTCCGGTTTTAGTCAACAATTACAAATTATAGAAAAAGAGGAAAAGAGGATGAAATGGGGTGAGGAAGCTAGAGAAACTGAAAAGGGATATGCTAAGGATCACTCTAGATACAGGGGACGTCAATCGAATGAAATGGAACGATGGGTTTTGTCGTCAGACGAGTAGAGCGTAACATCAAAAGCAGCATGTTGTGTACATAGTTCCGCGTAGTCAGCGCGTACACAACTTCCCCCAACAGAGCACGCCCCGCTAAGCACAACAGCGCAGGCGCAGCGCTCGTCCGTCTCCGCACTTAAAGATGGCGCTGACATAAGAGACGGACCAAATTCTGCTTCCGCCGATCCGCGTATTAATATGTAACGCAGCCAATGAGATTGCTGCAACCGTAGAACCTTTTCTCCTCGCGGATCACACTCGCGCAGTGATTCATGATCGTGCGAGGTATTATAACGAGTGTACAGACCTCCGATCAGTCAGTCTGCATTTGTCTGCACCAGTCTGTACCAGTCTGCATTAGTCTGTACCAGTCTATAGTCAAGTTTCAGTCTGCGCCTAATAAGATTATCATATTCCTGTACATAGCCATGAAGAGAAATGTATAGATACTTTGTCAAGTATCAGAGGATATGTGAGAATAAGGTTAACGTACCAAGACCAAAGGAACTTCAGATTGTCAATTGTAAAAAGCATCCAGAATCAAGTTACGTAATTTCTATGCTTTTATTATTTTAATAAATGTGTGTGAAAACTAATCAAGTTCTGTTTAAAGTTGGTCACCGTCAATCTGCTACTCTAAGCGTGGAAGTGGCTTTTCTATCGTCTGACCTAACGGCAGAAGATAAACACGCCACGATAAGACCACGAGACATATTGCTGACACTCGCCTACTTCGTTAGAGCGACAAGTCAAATAATCTGATGGTGTGTCTACCGAAGGTCTTACAGTATGCACACCACACAGCAGATGATGGGAGTAGGATTCCTCATGTATGCTAGGTAGTCAGAGAGTGAGAACAGCTAAGTGATAGGATTGTTCTCATTAATAACGACAGCTAACCAACACCGACAATAACTCAGATATAAATTCCGACGACGCTAGCAAGAGATGGCGAAGCAGAGAAAGTGTACGATGATGTCGAAAGGGTAACACAGTACGTGAACGGAGATGCCAATTAATCAGTCATGGGAGACTGGAATGCTGATGTACGGGAAGGAATGGAAAATAGCGTTACAGGAGAATATGCTATTGATAATAGGGACGAGAGAGGAGAAAGGATAATTCAGTCTTGCAATCACTTCCTGCTGGTAAGAGCGATTACTCTGTTCTTGCATCACGGAGGTATACTTGGAACAGGCCGGGAGATTCTAATTTTCAAACGCTGAGGTCGTCGGTCCCTAGACGTACACACTGCTTAAATTAACTTATGCTAAGAACAACAAACACACCCATGCCCGAGGGAGGACTCGAACCTCCAGCGGGATGGGACGCGCAGTCCGTGACATGGTGCCGCAAACCGTGCGGCCACTCCGCGCGGCTCTGGAGATTCGGGAAAGTTCCAGTTAGATTACATCATGGTCAGACAGAGATTACGAACTCAGATAAAAGACTGGTGAGGCTGACCTAGGAGTAGATATAGACTCTGATCACAATTTTGTAATGATGAAGAGTAGGCTGAAGTTCATGAGGCTAATCAGGAAGAATATATGGGCAAGTAAGTGGGATACGGAACAACTACGGAATGAAGACATACCCTTGCAGTTCTCTGACACTATAGATAATGTGGTAATGAACAGACCAGTAGGCAATTGAAGAGGAATGGATATCTCTGAAAAGGGCACTCGCAGAATTTGGAAGGAAAAACGTCGGTACAAATGGTAACTTAAAAAAACCATGGGTAAAAGTAGAAGTACTTCATCTGACCGGCGAAATAAGTAAGTTAAAACACGTTCCGGAAAATTCAGGAATACTGTAATATAAGTCACATTGGAATTAAATAAACACGGGATGCAAGGAATCTAAGGTGAAACTGTACATGAAAACCGTGAAGAGAACAAAAAAGAAATCATTCTCTGAAGGACTGACTCCAGTTATAGAAAAGTCAAAACAACCTTAGTTGAAGTTGGAAGCAAGGACGGTAACATTAAGAATACAGTGGGAATTTTACTGTTAGTGCTGAGGAGAGAGAGAGA
This sequence comes from Schistocerca piceifrons, assembly GCF_021461385.2. Lineage (NCBI taxonomy): Eukaryota > Metazoa > Arthropoda > Insecta > Orthoptera > Acrididae > Schistocerca > Schistocerca piceifrons. Next base: position 685,394,771 of record NC_060142.1, on the reverse strand, counting down.
GAGAGAAGGAAGACTTGCCTGATGACGTGATAGAAGAGGAAACAGAAGTCGATAGGGAAGAGATACGTGATCAGGCATTGGATTTTAAAAGCGCTTTGAAAGACTTAAGAACAAAGAAGGGAGAATGGATTGATTACATACCATTGGAATATCTACAATCATTGGGGAATGTGACAACAAAACGAAGATTTTTGTTTTTGCGTAGAGTTTATAGTACTGACGATATACCATAAGAAGTGCGATAAACAACAAACACATAATTCCGAAGATAGAACAAGCCGACAACTGAGACAACTGTCGCAGCATACGCCTAACAGCTCACTCATCCGAGTTGCTGACAAGAAAAGCACACAAAAGAATAGAAAAGGTAAACTGAGGATCTGTTCAGTGCCGATCAGTTTGGCTTTAGGAAAGCTAACGGTACGGCAGAGGCAATTCTGACGTTGCGATTAATAGCGGACGGAAAACTGAAGAAAAATCAACACTCGTTCATAGGATTTGACGACCTCGATAGTCCGTTTGACAGTGGAATATGATGTAACGTTCGAAATTCTGAGGAGTACAGGTAAAAACTATATGGGAAGATGGGTAGTATGAGGGAACAATAAGATCGGAAGATCAGGAACGAAATGCACCAAAAAAGGGCTCTGAGCACTATGGGACTTAACATCTGAGGTCATCAGTCCCCTAGAACTTAGAACCACTTAATCCTAACTAACCTAAGGACAGCACACACATACATGCCCGAGGCAGGATTCGAACCTGCGACCGTAGCGGTCGCGCGGTTCCAGACTGAAGCGCCTAGAACCGCTCGGCTACACAGGCCGGCAAAAGCCGGCCGAAATGCTCCGATTAAAAAGGGTGTAAGGCAGGGATGTAGGTTTTTGCCCCTATTCCTATATCGGAAAGCAGTGACAGAAAGAGGAGACAGGTTCAAGAGGGGACTAAAATTCATCTTGAAAGAATTTCAATGACAAAATTGCTGTTTTCGGTGAAAGCGAAAAAAAGAAAATAACGTGATACGTTGAATGAACCGTGTGTCTAGTGTATAATATGGTTTGAGGGAAGTCGAAGAAAAACCTAAGAAATGAGAAGTAGTAGAAATGAAAACAGCAAGAAACTTAACATCATAATTGGTGATAACAAAGTAGATGAAGTTAAGGGAATCTGCTACCTAGCCTACCAAATGCCTACCGAGACCTGTTCTGACGCAGTATTTTCCGTGCTCGGTGAAATACTTCCGGAGGATGTTGAAGAAAGACGCAAGACCACTTTTGAAAAACGTTCATTATTAGTAACTTGGGCATTTGAGAAGGTAATATAAATAGACTATGTGATCACAAGTATCCGGACACCTGGCTGAAAATGATTAGAAGTTCGTGGCGCCTTCCATTGGTAATGCTGGAATTCATTATGATGTTGACCCACCCTTAGCCTTGATGACAGCTTTCACTCTTCCGGGCATACGTTCAGTAAGGTGCTGGAAGTTTTCTTGGGTAATGGCAGCCCATTCTTCAAGGAATGTTGCATTGAGGAGAAATATCGATGTCAGTCGGTGAGGCCTGGCACGAGGTTGGCGTTCCAAAACATCTCAAAGGTGAACTATAAGATTCAGGACAGGACTCTGTGAAAGTCAGTTCATTGCAGGGATGTTATTATCGTGTAACCACTCTGCCACAGGCCACAGGCCAATGGCTGTGCATTATGAACAGCTAGTCGATCGTGTTGAAAGATGCAGTCGTCGTCCCCAAATTTCTCTTCAACAGTGGGAAGCGAGAAGGTGCTTTAAACATTAATGTAGGCCTGTGCTGTGGTAGTGCCACGCAAAACAACAAGGGGTGCAAGCCACCTCCATGTAAAATACAACGAAACCATAACACCACCGTCTAAGAATTTTACAGTTGGCACTACACATGCTGGCAGATGACGTTCACCAGGCATCCGCCATACACACAGCCGCCATCGGATCACCACATTGTGTACCGTGATTCGTCACTCCACACAACGTTTTTCCATTGTTCAATCGACCAACGTTTACTTTCCTTACACCAAGCGAGGCGTCGTTTGACACTTCCGGCGTAATGTGTGGCTTATGAGCAGCCGTTCGACCATGAAATCCAAGTTTTCTCACCTCTCACCTAACTGCCATAGTACTTGCAGTGCATGCTGATGCTCTTTGGAATTCCTGTGTGATGGTCTGGATAGATGTCTGCCAATTACACATTAGACCCTCTTCAACTGTCGGCGGTCTCTGTCTGTCAACAGACGAGGTCGTCCTCTACGCTTCTGTGCTGTATGTGTCAGTTCACGTTTCCACTTCATTATCACATGGGAAACAGTGAACCTGGGTATGTTTAGGAGTGTGAAATCTCACGTACAGACGTATGACGCAAGTGACAGCCAATCACCGAAGTCCGTGAGTTCCGAGAAGGGCCCCGGCGTGCTCTCTTACTACGTCTAATGGGTACTGAGGTCGCTGATATGGAGTACCTAGCAATAGAGGGTAGCACAATGCACCTAATATGAAAAACGCATGTTTTTCGGGGTGTCCAGATGCGTTTGATCACATAGTGTTGGTTGTTTTCCCGGGTCATCAGTCTTGTGACTGGTTTGATGCGATCGGCCCCAAGTTCATTTTCTACGCTAATCTTTTCATCTCACAGTAGCACTTGCAACGTACGCCCTCAATTATTTGTAAGATCTATTGCAATCTTTGTCTTTCTCTACAGGTTTTACCAGCTATAGATCCCTCCAGCATATTAAAGGTTATTCTCTCATGTCTTACCTGATGTCCTATTATCCTGTCCCTCCTTCTTATTAGTTTTTTCCATATACTCCTTTTCGAGCCGATTCCCCCGAGGATCTTCGCAATTCTTATTCTCAACATTCGTCTGTAGCACCATATGTCAAATGCTTAGATTCTCTTCTCTTCCGGTTTATCCGAGGTCCAGTCAAATGCCGTGCTGTAAATGTAAGTACTCAGAAACTTCTTCCTTAAAATATAGGTTTACTTTTGATGCTGGTAGACTACTCTTGGGCAGATATAATCTGTCTCCCATGGCTAGTCTATTTTTTAAGATCTCCTTGCTCCATCCACCGCATCATTCTAGGCCGATAGACGTCTTGGGATACACAGTCAGCACAAATTTTTAAAAAGCAAACAACCTTCTACAAGTTTGTTAAACGATTATTTATAGGGGGGAAACTTTGAAATACAGTCAAATTTATTTAATTCAGTAATAAATCCGTTGTTGTGAACAATAATAGAGTATTATATTGGAAATAACGTTTGTACTGAGAATGTTGTGCGAATTAAACAGGTTTGTGCAGTGATCTATAATAAGATTCTTTATGGTTCTGTGAGGCGAACGGGTCAATGTTGACGCCTCTGTTCACAGCAAATACGCACGAGATTGACGCCTCTGTTCACAGCAAAAACGCACGAGATACCTAGGTGTATTCTGGTATACTTGACTGCTACCATGCATATTGAATAAGGAACTGAAAACATTTCTTTCCTTCCTATTATGTACCAAAATTGTGGAAAAAAAAGAGATTTAGTGCGATAGCAAAGTTCACGCTAAAACGTCTTCGAAAGCATCTAGTGAATGAACGATACGCAAGACGCCAAAGGGCGCAGAAGAAAGGCCACAAAGCCAGCGCAGATTCTAAAACTCATTCCACAGCGGAAGAGTTGAGGGCTGGACGTGTGCGGGCGACAGCTTGGACAAATGCCACCCCTGCTGCGCCTCCCGCTCTCACTGTCTCCTAACCCCTACCCGCCATACGCCTCAATGGCAGCCACCGCTCCTTTTTCTTCTGCCTCGGCCCTTCTCAACTCTGTTGTTTCAACGAAAAATTTTAATTGAATTAACCAGCTCCAAAAACTGCCGCAATTTGCTCTTTTGTTTACAGCCAGCGCGAAAACCGCGTAATTCGATTCTGGAGCGCCGAGTCGCACCCGGCATTCTCGCCGGGTTCCCAGCGTTGCCATAAAACTTGCTCCAAATTTCTGGTGTTCCCCAAGAGATTGTATGACGTCAGCTGCTAAATATTATCTGCTGCAACTTTGTTGTACACAGTTATGCCCAGATTACCAGAATATTAAGCTGTCCGTAAGACTGGCGCTCTTTAGACTCTCGCTGTGGAATGAAAATATCTTACTAGGGGTCACTGATTCTGTTTTATAAGCATACTGATGTTTATTTGTGTGTGTGTGTGTGTGTGTGTGTGTGTGTGTGTGTGTGTGTATTTTATTGTTGGATGAAACGCCTGGAGCAGTTTCAACGAATCATGGACTCCATTATATGTTATCTGAAATAATTGCTCTGCAGATACCGGAAGCTACCATTTCTACTCAGCCCTTTGTAAGGCAAACTGAGAAGCTACTTGATCGAGAAGTAGCGGCTCTGGTCTCGTAAACTGACGTACGGCCGGGAGAGCGGTGTGCTGACCACATGCCCCTCCATATCCGCATCCAGTGACGCCTGTGGGCTGACTACGACACGGCTTCCGGTGGGTACCGATGGGTCCTCATGGCCTATTCGGGAGAAGTTTAGTTTTATGTTGCAAAGAGCTCCTAAGAAATACAACGTTGCAATATTCTTTGCGTTACTGCTCGATAATAATTTCAGCTGGGAGTGGGAAGAGGATGCATCCATGCTTTGTCTCGCTCCGATTTCAGTCTAGAGATTAATGTTCGTCAGAACGTCAGGGAGTACTTACACTGTCAAAAGATTAATGTGCAGCTACGTGGAGAACTATTCAGACTATGTGCACAGCTTTCACCATTGTCCTTCAACCCCTCGCTAACTGGCAGACCACTGCAAATGGAAATCCTTTATGCATTACTTATGGAGCAACTGAAGCCGAGGAGAGAGAGTATTGGTTCTCTGAAGATATGTTTGAGCGGTAGGAGGACTGCGTTGGGGAATGTTTAGAGACAAAGGCTTATAAGCATGAGGTCCAATTGACAGCGTTCTAGGTGGCTACCGAGGGAGGATATTGTGAGTCTAACCTATCCGGTTCTGCTCTGAATACGAATTTCAAGCACCTATGAATGACATGCAAATTCGCAGCAATGTGCAGGCAACCAACTAGATGACTGCCCAGAAAAATGATTCTTTGATGATATGCAAGTACTTGATCAGTTATGTATCTGATCAGTTATGTACCTGATCTGTGTTCTGGGACATACTCGTATTTCTCAAATCATGACGGAAGATAATTTTTAAGGACAAAATTTATCTGTGTGTAAATGTGTAATTTATTTAACTGATTTCTTATCTGTGACACAGAACATAGTAAAAAGAAAGAGGTACTGGAAGATTAAAACTGTGTGCCGGACCGAGAATCGAACTCGGGACCTTGAAGCTGTGAAGGTGGGTCGTGAGTAGTGCTTGGGTAGCTCAGATGGTAAAGCACTTGCCCGCGAATAGGCAAAGGTCCCGAGTCCGAGTCTCGGTCCACCACACAGTTTGAACCTGCCAGGAAGTTTCACATCAGGCACACTCCGCAGAAGAGTGAAATCTCATTCTGGAATATATACGAGGGTTATTCCAAAAGTAAGGTCCGATTGATTGCCAAATTGAAACCACAGTGAACATCAGAAATGTTTTACTTGTAACAATTAGCTACACCTTTCAGCTACTTCTCTACATAGTCGCCGTTCTGACTTAGACTTTTGTCATAGCGTTGTACCAACTTTTCAATAGCCTCATCATAGAAGGCAGCCGCCAGTGCTTTCCGCCAATTCTCCACGCTGGCCTACACCTCGTTGTCTGTGTCAAAATGTTGTCTTCAAAGACAGCGGTTCATGTGACCAGAGATGAAACTCAGGGGGAGACAATTGCGGACTGTATTGTGGGTAATCTCACATTTCCATTTGAAAACGATGCAGGAGCATCTTCATTGCCCCTGCAGAATGCGGCTGAGAATTGTCGTGAAGACGAAACAGCACGACAGTTATGTAATGTTGGCTGCATAGCTTCAGGCGAAATTTCTCACCAGGCCCTCGTACTTGGCGGCAGACACTATTTTCTAGACATCTTTACGCACTCACTGCGAGCTCAGAAATAAGAAGAGCGACGTGATGCTAACTGGGGTTATACTAGAGACACTACCCAACACATCTGTGCAAAGCTTTATCGGATTTTCATAGTCGTTTCCATTTCGCGACCGATCGGACCTTACTTTTGGAATAACCCTCGTACATTGTTCAGAAGGTAAAATTGGGCCTGGCGCAAACATATTCTTATTTTCCATTTCCATTAGATTTACATTTCACAGGTAACCGTATTATGGACGTACATAAATTATAGTATCGTAGCTTATCGATACTGACGGAGCCGGTGCCACGATTGTTCCTGCGGTCGCTGTGAACACCGCCACCAATGAAGAACGTCCAAGTAGCTGACCGATGAAGACCGTCGGGATTGTGCTACAAGCGGCGGGCACTTGGTCAGCGGTCTTCAAGTACCACATTACTTCCGTGTTGCTCGTGGGTGCCGAAAATTACACCGAGTTGTTCATAGTTCTACCGGCAAACATTCAGTGAAATGCATACCCGTACCGGGCCTCGGCTTATTGCTGGCCAAGACTGCCACGTGAATTATTACAGGTAGTCCATAAAAGTTAATGTTGCCACAAAAGCTTGTCGCAATTTGTAAACAAGGCAGACCAACCGGTACGGGCCCTACCAGTACCGTTACTAAAATTTTTCGTTATGAGGAATTTTAGTACCAGCAAGCCCTAAAGCAGACTCACTTCCTACAATCGTTCTTTAAAATAAGTGTCCTCAGAGCGACTAAAACGTCTCTGATCGGACGAAGTCGTGTCATTATAAATGACTTATCCAATCCACATTGCACTTGAATGGCCTTGACAATTGCGAAGTGCACCAACTTCCCCATAGCATTAGAGTCAATGAAATTAGTCCTTGATTTTCACCCTCGCCTTGAATTTGCAGTGTACTCGTACCTCTAGCCCTGTCTCGTCCCCTACCCTGCCGACTTACTCCCGTCAATCTTAGCGCAATATTAAAAACGAAAGAGTGAAATCAAACATTCGAAATGGTGGATCTAGCCCAATTGTGCTAGGGGGAAAATTTGAAACACTCTCCCTCCCCCCTACCCCGCACCACCTTGTCTCCAGCCAATCATAGACCAGACCAATGAAAAGAACCCAAGTCGGACAAATAGCTCAACTGTGTTAGTTGCACATTTTTGGCTCAGTCCTCTTTCCAACCAGTCAGAATGTACCATTAAAATGGTAGGTGAAAATGGTTTCAAATTACCTTATTTCCTAAAGCCATACTCCTTCCTTCCCCCCTCCCCCCCCACTCTTCTTCCTGTTTCCAACCAATCACAAAAAAGCAACTCACAGTAATTAAATTGTTCCGGGATATTATGCCGTGGTCGAGTGGACTGCACCTTAAACCGGACGTTTCGTCCCATCTGCGGTTTTGAGGTGACATCCATTCAACCACAGCATAACATTTCAGTAGCTGTGACATTTCCCACCGTGAAAGAACACGTTTTACAAAAAAAATCAACTATCTCAATTGTTCTCTATGCCTCCTTCCCACTCCTCTCTCTAACCAGTCTAAGTGTAATACTAAAGTTATGAGTAAATGTGGTGCCAGATATGCTGGAAGAAATGGCAAAGCCCTCAGTTTAAAGTCAGTGCTATGTATTACTTCTGCGGAAGCCACAAACATACGGCGCAGTACTCTAAAAAAAATAATATACACATACGTCAGCATTTGAGAGATGACGTAGCTGGGCTCAAAGAAGCCGGTTGGAGTAAACGGCGAATCACTTGAGATTTAAATGGCAGGGATGCCACTATTCGATGCCACTACACGACGACGGTGGCAAGAATGGGTGAACCATGGCCTAACATAGCGTCGAAAAGGAGCGGTTGACTGAGAGAAGCGACAGAGAGTGAGGACCAAGATATCGTCAGAGACACTCAGATCTCCGGACTGACAATAATCGTCGATCCGACGTGCAACTGGTGATTCAGCGACCACAAGAATCGTTCATAGGCGGCTCACACAAAGGGAGCTGAGCCCACGGCGCCTCTTGCGCCGACTATCATTGATATCTCTACACTGATAAGCCCGTTTGCAGTGCTGTCGAGCAAATGTGGTCTGGACTCTCACTGACTGGAGTAGAATTGTCGTCAGTGACGACTTACACTTCGAATTCAACCCCGAGGACTAACGAAGACATGTCTGGAAACGCCAGAACAGCGGCGGGATACCAATCTGAATGTCGCCCATCATCGGGCTCGACAAGGAGCAGAAATGGTATCTGCTGTCATAGGAAGACTCTTTTGGTTGTAGTCGATGGCACAATTATAGCACAGCGGTATGTCTATTATTTTCTACGCCCCCTTGTGCTGCCCTTCAAGGCGAGCCATCCAGGGCTTACATGTCAACAACCTGATGGCCGCCTGCACATGTTGAGGGTTTCTACTGTTATTCTTCGTCCTTTCGAAACCCTACCTTTGCCAATGAGTTCGCTGGATCTCTCCTCAATTGAAAACGCTTCGATCATTATGGGCAGGGCCTCCCCACCCAGCTCGGGATTCAGATGATCTAATGCGACAGTTACACAGATTTTGGCATGATATCCCTCAAGAACACATCCAACAATACTGAAAATGAATGAAAGTCCGAATAACAGGTGGCATAAGGGCCAGACGTGGACCAACACGTTACTGACATGTTCTGTTAGTGATGCTCTTTTTCTTGAATATATCATCAAATTATTCTGTAAATATAATCATTTATTCATCTGTACTTGTACATCACATCCACCGGTTTCCGTCCCATTCATCTGTAGTTGTACATCACGTCCACTGGTTTCCGTCCCGTTCGGATAATTCTTTCATGGTGCGTCTTTTTTGTGTTTAAGAGTGTTTTAAAGTGATCCCATGGCCAGTGTTAGGTATTATTTACATATTAAGATGTCTCCAAGAACAAAGGTGTGAATTATATACGTAAAATGCCACACTGACACACAAAAAACACATTCGTGTCCAAGGATTTAATACGTGAAATTCTGTAGTCCGTACAAACAAGTGATCTCTCTGTATTTCACACGAAAAATACTACACTTCTTAAATATATACATGTGATCTCTCTCTCTCAAAGTAATAATTTCCCTCTACATTTCGTACGTCCAATTCTGTAGTCTTTATAAAGAAGTTATCTCCCTCAAGTAAAGTATTAATTCTCTCTCTCTCTCTCTCTCTCTCTCCCTCTCTCTCTCTCTCTCTCTCTCTCTCTCTCTCTCTCTCCCTCGCCCCCATCCTCTCTCTCCCTCTGTCTCTCCCCCTTCTCTCTCTGTCTCTGTATGTCCCTCTCTCTCTCTCTCCGTCTCTCTCACTCTCCTTTCCACCCATCACATTTCAGTTTTTCAGTTCTCTATAAAACGAAATTCTCTTGGTTCATCATTAGTTGTCCACAACAGTTAAGATGATTTTCATTGAGCAGTGAAACTACTGTAGCAGATATGCTACCTCCAGCAAAATTAGAGTATGTTATAATCGAGATTTCCCTCTGGATGGTAGGCTCGCCACTTCCATACATTGTAAATTCCATATTATATATATTAAATTCCTCCAAGACTACGTACTTGGCTTCCGAGAGTGAAACTGCGGTTCAGTTAATCTCTTTGAAATCTACGATACCAGAACAAGAAATTAATTAAATGCGAGATGAAAAAACGTAGCTCATATTGATTTGTAATTAATTAACAAAGCTAAATGGCCATTAGTCAGGAGTTTCTTAAAACTAATGTAGCTGAAAACGTAACTACGCTGTGTGCAAACCTCCCCAAGATACGGGAAGCGAAAATCTTTCCTGAGTTACTTTGTATACTTATGCTTTGCTCTAAAATTAAATACGCCTCTGTTGAACCATTTTTGTTATCCTTTTCAGGTTCAACGCAGGATATAAATGCACTAGCATAATGTTTTGAAAGGTATGTCAACACATTAGGTACTTCTCTTCGAATTCACCATATCTGTGATGGAACACATAGCTTATAAGTAATATAATTGTTGTGCAATTGTGGGTGGAGTACGAAAGGAGACTGCTGCGTTCTTCGCCAAGAGGGGTTAGCCTGAAATCACGAAACGGTATAAGGGTGAGCATGGAACCGAGGAAGAAGAGACGCGCTGAGGTAAATCCCCACCTCCGCACCCACCTGGGATCTAATTAGACGCAGCTGGTCCCCAAAACAGGGCCATAATTAAACGAGCCAAGAAGCGGGACGGGCCTGCCTGCTCGCTGCTCCGCCGGAACGTCGCTACTCTGTGGAGTTCTACTCAGTGGGAGATCACAGCCTCTACCCCTGGGGCCAAGAAACGTCAGGGCAACGTCAAGTGCCGTCTCTCAACGTCGCTACGTCTATTAACTCTGTCAGCCTCCTCGCCGGTGAGTGCGACTCCCCATTCTGTGAAGATAATTTCGTTCTCTTACACAAAGTTATGTTTCCAGTATCGGTCGCGCTTCATGTTAGCGTGAACACTATGACTGCGTTGACACTGGTACGGGACAATGGACGCCAGGCCCCGTCTCTAGGGGTGGCTCCATAACACAGCTTGTTATCAGTGCGTCCGATCTCTTTCGTCTGTTTCTTGGCAGCATCAGGGAGGCTAGGTTAGCTTAGGATCTATTCAGTCATCGTCATCATCGTTGCCACTCTGCTCAAAGGCAAGTTTTCAGATGTTGGCTCTCCATGCTCGCCCGTCTTCTGTCATACTTTTCCTGCTGTAAGCTGTGTAACACAACGCTGAACTGATGTAGAGAAGTCAATAGCTTGGAAGCAGGAAATACGTCCGCTCAAACAACGCGCGAAATGCATCAAGGGATGAGAAACCATAACTGTAGTAAATGGAGAAACGGTTCCTGCCACTACCAAAAACGGAGAGTAAAAAAAAAATAAAAAAAAAAATAAAAAAAAATAAAAAAAAGCAAGAAAATGGAAGCGTAGGTATAATTGTACATTTTTCATACACTGAAATAACTAGTTCAGAAATCTACATAATACAAACCTAAATACACTTCGTGTAGTAAACATACTTAGCGACATTCACATAAGACGTGAAGTAAGTGCAGTACGTTTGACAACCTCATAGTGAATGACTAACAGTGTTTATTAACCCTAAACAATACTAGTAACTATAAAAAAGATCATCTTTTACTTCAAGAATAGATGTATATAGGTCATCGTTTGCATAGAGGTAATTCACAGTACCAGAAATAAGTCACCACCTGCAGGTTATAAATGGTTTGCTATCTGCATTAATAAATGGCTAACTAGTTGTCAATGTAAGCGGCTAACCACTTAGAACTGGGAATGCTTCAATACATAGAACTGCAGGTGCCTCATTGCATGTAACTATTGATCATTAACATCACCCTCCTTGCCCTCAGTTTCCCCAGCTTTTAAACCCCCCTCTAATTTTCCTATTATTCGTTCATTACGATCGCAGTGTCGTATATATATATATATATATATATATATATATATATATATATATATATACGACACTGCGATCGTATATTTCAATATGTCTGCTTGTGTCTGTATATGTGTGGATGGATGTGTGTGTGTGTGTGCGAGTGTATACCCGTCCTTTTTTCCCCCTAAGGTAAGTCTTTGCGCTCCCGGGATTGGAATGACTCCTTACCCTCTCCCTTAAAACCCACATCCTTTCGTCTTTCCCTCTCCTTCCCTCTTTCCTGATGAGGCAACAGTTTGTTGCGAAAGCTTGAATTTTGTGTGTATGTTTGTGTGTCTGTCGACCTGCCAGCACTTTCATTTGGTAAGTCACCTTTGTTTTTATATATATATATATATATATATATATATATATATATATATATATATAGGGTGTTTCAAAAATGACCGGTATATTTGAAACGGCAATAAAAACTAAACGAGCAGCGATAGAAATACACCGTTTGTTGCAATATGCTTGGGACAACAGTACATTTTCAGGCAGACAAACTTTCGAAATTACAGTAGTTACAATTTTCAACAACAGATGGCGCTGCGGTCTGGGAAACTCTATAGTACGATATTTTCCACATATCCACCATGCGTAGCAATAATATGGCGTAGTCTCTGAATGAAATTACCCGAAACCTTTGACAACGTGTCTGGCGGAATGGCTTCACATGCAGATGACATGTACTGCTTCAGCTGTTCAATTGTTTCTGGATTCTGTCGGTACGCCTCGTCTTTCAAGTGTCCCCACAGAAAGAAGTCACAGGGGTTCATGTCTGGCGAATAGGGAGGCCAATCCACGCCGCCTCTTGTATGTTTCGGATAGCCCAAAGCAATCACACGATCATCGAAATATTCATTCAGGAAATTAAAGACGTCGGCCGTGCGATGTGGCCGGGCACCATTTTGCATAAACCACGAGGTGTTCGCAGAGTCGTCTAAGGCAGTTTGTACCGCCACAAATTCACGAAGTATGTCCAGATAGCGTGATGCAGTAATCGTTTCGGATCTGAAAAATGGGCCAATGATTCCTTTGGAAGAAATGGCGGCCCAGACCAGTACTTTTTGAGGATGCAGGGACGATGGGACTGCAACATGGGGCTTTTCGGTTCCCCATATGCGCCAGTTCTGTTTATTGACGAAGCCGTCCAGGTAAAAATAACCTTCGTCAGTAAACCAAATGCTGCCCACATGCATATCGCCGTCATCAATCCTGTGCACTATATCGTTAGCGAATGTCTCTCGTGCAGCAATGGTAGTGGCGCTGAGGGGTTGCCGCGTTTGAATTTTGTATGGATAGAGGTGTAAACTCTGGCGCATGAGACGATACGTGTACGTTGGCGTCATTTGGACCGCAGCTGCAATACGGCGAACGGAAACCTGAGGCCGCTGTTGGATCACCTGCTGCACTAGCTGCGCGTTGCCCTCTGTGGTTGCCATACGCAGTCGCCCTACCTTTCCAGCACATTCATCCGTCACGTTCCCAGTCCGTTGGAATTTTTCAAACAGATCCTTTATTGTATCGCTTTTCGGTCATTTGGTTACATTAAACCTCCGTTGAAAACTTCGTCTTGTTGCAACAACACTGTATTCTAGGCGGTGGAATTCCAGCACCAGAAAAATCCTCTGTTCTAAGGAATAAACCATGTTGTCTACAGCACACTTGCATGTTGTGAACAGCACATGCTTACAGCAGAAAGGCGACGTACAGAATGGCGCACCCACAGACTGCGTTGTCTTCTATATCTTTCACATCACTAGCAGCGCCATCTGTTGTTGAAAATTGTAACTACTGTAATTTCGAAAGTTTGTCCGCCTGAAAATATACTGTTGTCCCAAGCATATTGCAACAAACGGTGTATTTCTATCGCTGCTCGTTTAGTTTTTATTGCCGTTTCAAATATACCAGTCATTTTTGAAACACCCTATATATATATATATATATAGGGAGAGAGAGAGAGAGAGAGAGAGAGAGAGAGAGAGACAGTGTTTCCTTATTTGCTACTCCATTTGAATTTTATGAGGGTGTTTACGGACTTTTGGACCGCCCTATATATATATATATATATATATATATATATATATATATATATATATATATATATATACACAGGGTGGTCCAAAAGTCCGGAAACACCCTCATAAAATTCAAATGGAGTAGCAAATAAGGAAACACTGTCTCTACACATGAGGAACGGGAAGGGGGAAACTTTATAGGTTATGCCACCAAAATGGCGGCCATCTTGAAAGCCGCCATCTTGGATTCAACTCCAAAATTTCAAATGGGAATGTGGTCATGTGACATATCAAACGGATAGAGAATTTCACCAGAAAAACAATGCCGTTGTTATTTTAATCATAGCTTTATTCATTCTCGGGTTATAGCCAGTTACATGTGGCAGCGGTGGGACGCTCGGCAGCATGTGTGTCATGTGCCGAAGAGACATTACGCCGATGTTACACAGTCCCGAGAGGCCACCAACACTCATAGGAATGGCTCGATATGTTGTCCATTATGTTGGATTGTTAGTGCCATCCACCCATCCCAGTCCTGATGAACTTTGACCAATACATCTGGCTGAATTTGACCACACGCATCAACAATGCACTGCTTTAGATGATGCAAATCCCGTATTGTCACAGAATAAACCAGTGCTTTGACATGACCCCAAAGATAAAAGTCAAATCTGGTGAACGTGGTGGCCACTCCACAGCACCCATACGACCAATCCACTTTTGAGGGAACTGCACATCCACGTATGCTTGCACATTGTGCACATAATGTGGTGGGGCTCCATTATGCTGGAAGAATTCCGGAAATGTCCCGTCCTCCGTTAACAACGAGGGAAACACTTCTTCATCCAATAACCTCAGATAACCGTTGGCTGTTAACGTACCATCAATAAAAAAGGTCCAACGACTTTGGTAACCCACACACCACACCAGACCATCACTTTTTGTGAGTCGACCGTTATGGAAGCATCAATCCAGTGCGGATTTGTGTCTGACCAGTATCTGCGATTTAGCTTGTTCACTTCACCATTGATAAACATATTGGCTTCATCACTGAACAGCACCTGATAGGGGAAACGTGGGTTTATCTGCAGCTGCTGTGTCACCCATTCTGCGAACTGTACCCGACGGTCTGGGTCATCCTCGTTCCGATGTTGGAGCAGCTGAATTTTGTACGGGTGCCATTTGTGCTGCGATAAAATTCGCAGTATGGAGGTACGGCTAACCCCACATTCTTGTGACAGGCGACGAGTACTCCGTTTGCGGACGGTTGCTAAATGATGCCAACACGCTCACTGTTGTTGCTTCATCGGTGGCGGTTTTTGTCTTCGAGCCTTAGGTTTATCTGCGACAGAACCTGTTCCTCGGAATTTGGCCCAAGGCTTGGCAACTGCGCTGTGAGTGATGGGCTGTCTGGTTGAGTGACGACTGTTGAAATCCTCAGCACTGACCCGTGTGCTTCTTTCTCCTGATATCAAGATGATTTCAATGCGTTCTTCATGTGTTAAGGACATTTTGTAACCTGTAAATAAGGAAACAATGATCAAAACGTTAGCATGAGTAAATGATACCTAAAAGTTAAACATATGTAACATATCCGGTATGGGATAGTCACTTTGCACCGTTTCAGACTCCATTTTATTACTTCTCAGTACGTAATACTCACGCTGCCGAGCGTCTCACTGCTGCCGCAAGCAATTGGCTATAACCCGAGAATGAATAAAGCTATGTTTAAAATAACAACGGCATTGTTTTTCTGGTGAAATTCTCTATCTGTTTGATATGTCACATGACCACATTCTCATTTGAAATTTTGGAGTTGAATCCAAGATGGCGGGTTTAAAGATGGCCGCCATGTTGGTGGCATAGCCTATAAAGTTTTCCCCTTCCCGTCCCTTGTGTGTATGGACTCTGTTTGCTTGTTTGCTACTCCATTTGGATTTTGTCAGGGTGTTGCCGGACTTTTGGACCACCCTGTATATATTCCCTTGGAGTAGATAGTTGACTATACGAACCTACTAACATTGGAAGGTAGAATGTTTTCGTTCGGGAAGCTACAGTCGGTTGTCCAACTACTTGTCAGAAATTATAATCAGTAATTTGCAGTCAGCAGGTTGTGGTCAGTACCCTGGTTTCAATTTGCAGTTAGTTGCTACACTCGTAAGTTCCCTGATTTGCTGTTTGTGAGCAGTAAGTATATAGCAGTGCTTTACACACTATACCTTGACGATACACTACTACAATTACCTGCTGTTAACTGTATGTATACAGTAACATTTAAACAGCAGCTTATAGATACAGTTGGTCCACCTGTTACTAATGGTAGCATTGTTACATGTGGTTAGTTTTTTTAACTTTTTACACAGATTTTTAAGAAGTTCATCATGTACAGTTACAGATTATTAGGTATTCACAGTTCCAAATAGTGGAGCATTTCCAGTCTAAGTGGTTAGCCACTTACATTACTAGCTATTTGACCATTTGTTAACGCAGATACTAAACGATCTACAACCTAAGGGTGGTGGTTTATTTTTGCTGCAGTTGATTACCTCTATGCAAACAATGGCCTACAGACACTCTATTCTTAAAGTTACAGATACTCTACAGTTACAAGTAATGTTTACGGTTAATAAGCACTTTCAGTTATTCACGGACACCTAGTGAAACTTATGGTACGTATTTCATACATATTATGTGCATGTCGCTAGTTATATTTACTTCACGAAGCGTATTTATGACCTTTCATACATTACTGAACTAGTTATTCCACTGGGCCAAACGTATAAACGATGCCCAAGTTTCCTCTTTCAATAATTATAATGACCCTTCGTTTTAGTTAACGACTAGGAACTGTGTCTCAACATTCTCCACTTATGATTTCTCACCCCTTGCGCGGCCATATTTCCTGCGGTATGCTTCTGACTTCTCTAAATCAATTCCGTGATGTGGTCTAAAACTTACACCGAGTGAGGTGGCGCAGTGGTTGGACACTGGACTCGCATACGGGAGGAAGACGGTTCAATCCCGCGTCCGGCCATCCTGATTTAGGTTTTCCGTGCTTTCCCTAAATCGCTCCAGGCAGATGCCGGGGTGGTTCCTTTGAAAGGGCACGGCCGACTCCTTCCCCATCCTCCCATAATCCAATGAGACCGATGACCTCGCTGTTTGGTCTCTTCCCTGAAAACAACACAATATAAAACTTACAGTGCTATACACTCTTCGCATATAGGTTGGCGTCAACAAAACATTTTCGTGTTTAAAGGAGACATTTGATTATTGAAATTTCGTTTCTGTTTTAATGATGTCCTCCCCAAATCCTGTATCAGTCCGTAGTAATCTCTCCTCTACTTCTCGATAACGCTTAACGTGCTGCCCTACTTTGAACTTTCTGGATGTACACCGTTACTTCTATCTGGTAAGGATCCCACACCACGCAACACTACCCCAAAAGAGGACGGCCAAACGTAGTGTAAGTAGTCTCTGTAGAAGTTCTGTTGCATCTTCTAAGCGTTCTCACAATGAAACGCAGTCTTTGATTTGCCTTCCCCACAACATTTCCCATGTGTTCTTTCCAATTTAAGTTGTTCGTAACCGCAATTCACAGGTATTTAGTTGAATTTACGGTCGAACTTGGTAAGAACCGAAGAAAACAAGCAGCATTAAATTTCATCATTCATACGAATTTGAAAAGGTGGGCCGTTGGCGGCTGATATCCGTGGACTGTGGAATCCCCGACTTTGGCGCCACTGCGACCGCAGCCGGAAAGTATATCAAGGCTTCATTCTGACTCATGCGCGATAGTTCTATGGTCTGTACTCTCCAGAACTCATAAAAGAAGGGGGAGGGTTCATTTTGTATCGTATACCAGCATTATCCCTGAGTTCCATTTGGGAGATGTGGCATCCGACGAATACTTATATGTTTCTGTGCACGTTGTTAATTAGTATAATGTACACAGTCTCTATGGCAGCTACAGCCAAAAATGTTTAATAAAGAAAAAATAAAAAGAAACACCGGCAAGTGCCCTTAGGACCTGAGCTCCGAGAGTTTCACACAATTTAACTATGTATATAAATGGTTCCTCTATGCCGGGAATCGAAAATATCGACGACTTTTGCCTGTTATTGATATCGGTACCGGCAAGGTGTCTGTCACGGGAATGGCGAAACCTTCGACATTACAATTTTAAGCTGAATTTTTTTTGTGTAATTTCTCATTCTCAATGGCAACTTCTTTATCTATTTCCTTCAGTTTTGAGTTATATTAACATGCTACACTAATTGCCCATTGCAGATGCGTTGACTTCGTCTGCATTCGTCCCTTTTGCTGTTACCCATAATATTTGATGGAAGTCTACACAGTAGAAAATGTTATAGACTGCCATTTGGCTAATGTTACGAAAATGTCTATTGGCCTTGTGGTATGTTATTACGTACATTTTATGAGGTATTGAAACCTCTTGTCTCTCAATGGAAGTGCAACGCTGCATCAGTCACCAGTATTACTTAGCTCTGAAACTTTACAGGCGATCAATGGCTCTTAGGTACAGTCTGTCAGGAAATTTTTGTGTGTATATAGAGCAGTTCGTAAACGACCTGAGATGCTATAGCCAGTGTAGATCGATATTCTGGCAGCCGTACACTCATTACCACCAGATGACGAAAGCATGGTTTTCCCAGCGGCGAGGGAATCCACTTCTTAATAGCTCGCTCAAATAGCACGAAATATTTGTAAATTGTATACAGAGACCTCCCTCGTGAATCACTCTGCCTATTACTGAAAACGAGATCAAAATCCGTACAGCAGTTCCTGAGAGTTCTGACTCAACACGAATGCAAAATAAGTTTGTAATGGCAATATACTCTGAAGAGCCTAAGAAACTGGTACACCTGGCTGATATCGTGTAGGGTCCTCGACAGCACGCATAAGTGCCATAACGCGACGTTGCATGAACTCGACTAATGTCTGAAGTAGTGCTGGAGGCAACTGACACCATGAATCTTGCAAGGCTGCTTATAAATCCTTTAGAGAACGATGGGGTACAAATCTCTTCCGAACAGGACGTTGCCATGCAATCCCATATGTTTGCTCAATAATATTTATTTCTGGGGAGTTTGGTGGCCAGCGAAAATGTTAAAACTCAGAGTAGTGTTCAGAAAGCTACTCTGTAGAAATTCTTGACGTGTCGGATGTCGCATTACCCTGCTAGATTTGCCCAAGTCCGTGGGAATGCACAATGAACATGAATGGATGTAGGTGGTCAGAAAGGATGCTTCCGTAGGTCTCATCCGTCAGAGTCGTATCTAGACGTATCAGAGGTCCAATATCACTCAAACTGCACACGACCCACGCCGTTACAGAGTGTCTACCAGCTTGAACAGTCCCCTGATGACGTCCAGGGTCCATCGATTCGTGAGGTTCTTCCAGTGCCCGTACACGCCCATCTGCTCGATAAAATTTTAAACGAGACTCGTCCGACCAGGCAACATGTGTCAACTCACCAACAGTGCAATGTCGCTTTTGACGGACGCAGGCAACGAGCGAAGCTTTGTGTCGTGAACGAATGGTCCTTCGCCTCTGAAAGCCCATATCAAGATGTGCCTTTGAATGTTTAGCACGCTGACAGTTACTGACGCCCCAGCATTGAAATGTGCAGCGATTTACGGAAGGATTGGTCTTCAATTGTCGTTGGTCCCGATCCTGCAGGATCTTTTAGCGGGTTTAGCGATGTCGACGATTTGATGATTTACCGGATTCCTGATATTCACGGAACATTCGCGAAATGGTCGTACGGGAAAATCTCGACTTCCTCGCTACCTGGGAGCAGCTGTGTCTCATTGTTCGTGTGCCGACTATAACACCACGTTAAAACTCACTCAGATCTTGATAACGTGCCATTGTAGCAGCAGTAACGTGTCTAATAACTACTCCAGACACTTATTGTTTTATATAGGGGTTTCGACCTCAGCGCCATATTCTGCCTGTTTACATATGTCTGTATTTGAAAGCGCATATCTATATCAGTTTCTTTGGCACTATATATATATATATATATATATATATATATATATATATATATATATATGTGTGTGTGTGTGTGTGTCTGTGTCTGTGTCTGTGTGTGTGTGTGGGTGTGTGTGTGTGTGTGTGTGTGTGTGTGTGTGAGTCTGTCATATAATTACAAAAGAATAATTTTCGGATTTCTTTACGTATGCTGCAAAACCTTGCTTCTTGCCAAATGTAATCATTCTAGGTCATTGGGAAATATTCGATTGCTTTTGATAAGTGAGTCTGCGAGCACAAAAAATGGCCACGTCTATTGATGACACTGACTTAGAAGCTTAAATTTTTTGCATCGCCAAGGTATCTTCGACCTTAATGTCTGACAGTAATTTCAATTTGTTTGCTCTAGCCGTTACTGAGAAAAAGGGGTGTTAAAAGTAGGACAGACAGCCGGACAGTCATACGGTCAACAAAATCATCTGATTGGCGTGTGGAGCCCCAAAAAATATTAATAGGTAACATCGTCAATTAAAGTCCGCGGAGCACTTTCAGTAGATTATCATGTCATATTGGAGATCTTTGAGCTATGAGTCGGCTCATATTACAGGATTTTCCTCACCGTATCTTCGACAACGCCACCAAGCGACGTATGCTATGGCGTACCGCTACAGCGCACAACGAGTCCTGAGTGCCGACTTTTAGAATACTGTCCATGAGGGCGCCCTGTCCACATACTTTTGAGTCCGGCGCTGTGACTGATCACTGGAGACGGCGCCTGCGGTGCGACAGGCTGCTCACAATGGCCCTTTGGAGGAGACTACTCGCTGGACTGCATTTGGGATGATGTGCTTCGGTCCGAAGGGTCGGGCTAGTGAAGGACCGAAGCCGGCTGCACCGAAGCGAATAGCTGTTGTCGACATCGTCCACTGCATCGCCAGTGGACCATCGAGGAAGATTCATTTGTTGAGGAGGCACTTCAAACGCCCGCTTTCAGCATTTCAATTTTCCACATTCAGTGACTGCAGTCCTTGTACCAGATGGAGCTTAGCTAAAGTAGCCGATTTGTCAGGCTTTATATGGTCTTCCGCTGTGCAATCTACCTCTAGTAATGTTCCCAATACATCTGTAAAATTGCAAACCACTGCCACTGGATGGGTTTTTGTTATATGAACGGCGTTGTGAAATCGGCATTAATGCCTATGTTGTTCTTCTTTCTAGAAAAGCTGTACATCTTTTACTTAATATATTCACGTTTTCATACAAAATTATTCACAGGTCTGAAAAATTTTGTTGTTTACACGTGCTATATGAAATATGAAGCTTTTAGTTTTCATATCTTTTTTATGGCTATCTTTATTACCGCGTTTCAATGAGATCTGCGTTTGAAATTCTGTAGTATGTCCAGTATAAGTTTCAATTTTGAACATGTGCACAACTTTGACTGTTTGGACAATAATATTAACAGAACTCCAAATCAAATGAAATAAATCTGCACATCCTAAGTAGTAATACATGCTTCCACACGTTTGAGAAATTGTTGGCCTCTAGATTATCAAATAGCTGCAACTGCAACATCAGGCCAGTTGTAACCTACTGATGCGGAAGATGGACGCTAAAGAGTGTTGATGAGCAGCAGCTCAAGATATTTGAACGTTGAGTGATGCACGAGATCTATGAGGCGGTTCAGGATAATAATGGTTACTGAAGATCTATGACGAGTGCTGAGGTAGACCGCCGCATACAAGGAGCTGACATTGCAAGAATTGTAAAAAGTGGAAGAATAGCCTTGCTTGGACATGTCCTCAGGAAGGATACTGGAAGAACAACTGGAAAGATTTTTTAATGGAGGTCCACCGGAAGAAGACAGAGAGGAAGGCCACCAAAACGGTGGAAAAAAATATAAAATCTCTCAGAGTCCGAGGATGGCGGAGAACCGCACTGGAGATGGGAAAATGGAGAAAATTTGTTGATGAGGCTAATACCCACACACGGTTGTAATGCCGTGAGAAGAACAAATGTCCAGTTTACTGGGTGAAATAGTCAAGTCGCCAAGGCGGATTGCGCCACGAGCCTTGGTGACAGAAGCTTGCTCCGGATTACATTTGCTTGCTTAAAAACCATTTGTTGCAAATCTGTAGGTATTGATTTGGAAAATGATTTATTCCTTGTTTCTATTGTTAATCCTCAAGGTCATAAATCTGTGCACTTTTGAATTTTCTTGGTTGTTGACTGTCTTTACAAATCTACATCTACATCTACATCCATTCTCCGCAAGCCACCTGACGGTGTGTGGCGGAGGGTACCTTGAGTACCTCTATCGGTTCTCCCTTCCATTCCAGTCTCGTATTGTTCGTAGAAAGAAGGATTGTCGGTATGCCTCTGTGTGGGCTCTAATCTCTCTCATTTTATCCTCAAGGTCTCTTCGCGAGATATACGTAAGAGGGAGAAATATACTGCTTGACTCCTCGGTGAAGGTATGTTCTCGAAACTACAACGAAAGCCCGTACCGATCTACTGAACGCCTCATCCTGCAGAGTCTTCCACTGGAGTTTATCTATCTTCTCCGTAACGCTCTCGCAATTACTAAATGATTCTGTAACGGTGGATCTTCCCGATCTCTTCTATCAACCCTATCTGGTACGGATCCCACACTGCTGAGCAATATTCCAGCAGTGGGCGAACAAGTGTACTGTAACCCACTTGCTTTGTTTTCCGATTGGATTTCCTTAGGATTCTTCCAATGAATCTCAGTCTGACATCTGCTTTACCGACGATCAACTGTATATGATCATTCCATTTTAAATCACTCCTAATGCGTACTCCCAAATAATTTCTGGAATTAACTGCTTCCAGCTGCTGACGTGCTATATTTTTGCTAAATGAAAAAGGATCTTTCTTTCTATGTATTCGCAGCCAATTACACTTGTCTACATTGAGATTCAGTTGCCATTCCCTGTACCATGCGTCAATTCATTGCAGATCCTCCTGCATTTCAGTACAGTTTTTCATTGTTATAACCTCTCGATATACAACAGCATCATCCGCAAAAAGTCTCAGTGAACATCCGATGTTATCCACAAGGTCATTTATGTGTATTGTGAATAGCAACGGTCCTACGACACTCCCCTGTGGCACGCCTGAAATCACTCCTACATCGGAAGACTTCTCTCCATTGAGAATGACATGCTGCTTGTGTTATCTCGGAAAAAATAAATAAGATTTTTCCGTTGCAATACTTTTCTCTTGGTCTAGCACCTTCACTCCTCGCTCCTCGATTTTCTGCGTTACAGTGTCTGCAAAATGAGTTGGTCCTGGCCGGTGAACGTGTTTGTCACCATTGGCACTGTCCTCCTTTGTACAGAAAGCTTGTGAAGATGTAATACCTAAGATGTGAAGTTACGAGAGTCACTATTTCCAATGAAAAATGTATGAAATGCAATAGAACTGGAAACTAGAGACGAACTTTTTGTTGATCCAGATCTTACAAAATTTCAAGCATTGGTGAAGTTCATCTGTGGCTGGAAATTAATAATTCCAGTTCAAGTGAAAAAAGTAAAAAATTTCGCAGATATTTCAGTACAATTGAAAGCCATTTTCATAAAAGTTTGCCGTAGTTCTCATACCTGTCACACACTGTCGCAGCATGTCCCCAGCATATGTTGTTCAAACACTGGTTCTCAGAAATATACCGTCTTGCTGTCTTGAAATCTGTAGCTCTGTACACACATCACCCTTACGAAAGGAAACAGCCTTGACGGTACACAGTCACGGTTGGCACGTGTTTTTTTCCGGTAAAAAGCGCTGAACTGGCACACACTTGAAACTTGGATACAGCACGACGCAGTGCGAAAGTTCTTGGGGTAGAGATTACGGAACATGACTAACGAGGTTACAACGTTATCGATTAATATTGTGGCCATTATTATGTCGCAATATACTGCGTGAAAAAATAATTCCACCCCATCCCCAACAGATACAGTAGACGACAAATTTTCGGCGACATCACTGACTCTGTTCCCCGCACCAAGAAACATCTGTGCAAAAGATAATTTCTCTCGCACCAGCGGAATGTTAACGACATCTCACTTCCGCTTCAGTAATATACAGCGTTAGCCGAGCAGCGACGGTATTATCCTTTCCGGGTGATATTTGAAATTCCTTTTGAAAGGTGAATACTGCCGTCTAACGGTACTAAGGTTATTTTAAAATTACGTGTTTAATAACTGCGAACAGCTGAAAATGCGTGCCATTAATCCGCTTTAGAATTCTCCGCGTAGCAGCTAAAATCAATACATTCTGTATTTCAGAAGTTGTTCGCCGTTCAGGAAAGATCATTAAAGATCATTTGTAATAATGGTGGTAGCTTATTTCAAGTTTCAAGACTAGAAAAACTGGGCTGGTTGTGATCTGACAATTCCAATAATTTGAGATATATTACAGTCACACTCTAAAGGATTCTAATAGGAAGTGTGATCTAGAATTGTTATTTGGATCCTACAGTTTCATCTTGGTGAATAACTTTACAGCACGAGTGAATAAAGATGGTAAAAAACTAATTACAAACTTTTCCATTGGTGAGGCTAAAAGAAAACAAACAAATGTTCTCTACGTTCATGATCTAAAGCTAGTTAGGGTAAGTGGCACAGTGATTTACAGTATGGATACTGCTCAACTGAAATCAGAATTATTCATGATTCCAGGAAAAACTTTTCGAAGAACAATTTACAAGAGATACCGTGGGATGCAATTTGTAACGGACCAATGCTAACATAAAAGCCAATGAGGAAAAGACACCATACAGCCATTGATCACTAGAGGAACTGCAGTATACAGTGAAATGAAAAGGGAAATGTATCTAGTGGCAAGGACAAGTAGAGCTCCTGTAGTAGTTGCACACTACAAAAACCACTTAAGATTACTAAAAAAGTTATTAAAAATCATAGAACATGCACAAAATGTCAGGAATCGTCTGTACTGACTACAGACTACAGGCAATGTGGAATGTAGAGAAACGAGAGACAAAACAACCAGCCACACAACAGGATAACATCAATACTAAAATGCCTAGAAGGGCTATAAATGATGAGTCACAGGTATCAAAGTATAAAGACAAGCAGTTGAAGAGAAACATCAGAGCAGTATGTAAAATGGTTCAAATGGCTCTGAGCACTATGGGACTTAACATCTGTGGTCATCAGTCACCTAGAACTCAGAACTACTTAAACCTAACTAACCTAAGGACATCACACACATCCATGCCCGAGGCAGGATTCGAACCTGCGACCGGAACGGTCACGCAGCTCCAGACTGAAGCGCCTAGAACCGCACGGCCACAACGGCCGGCCGCACTAAGTTAAAAAAAAAACCCTTACATAAAATTAATGCTATATATGTATCACCTACTTGTCCTTCCCAAATTAAGAAAATTATACATTCTCTAAACAGCAGCTCATCAGGTTTTGACAGTGTTTCCAATAGAGTACTAAGGATTCGTTCCCATACAATAACGCCAGTCCCAACTAAATGCATCTCTGACTAAAGGCATTTTTCCAGAGAGACAGTAGTATGCCGTTGTCAGACACCCATTTAAGAAATGTGGTAGGAGAAATGTCAATAACTGCTGATCTGTTTCATAGCTGACATCATTTTTCAAAATTTTTGAGAATGTGATGTATTCTAGAATAGTATCTCAGCTGAGCAACAATAACACCCGCAGCAATTCCCAGTTTGGATCTCAGAAGAGTTGCTCTGCTGAAAATGCCATTCACACGCACACTCACCAAATTTTACAAGCATTGAATCATAAAATAGCACCGGCTGGTATTTTCTGTGACCAGATAAGGGATCACTCTGTAAATGAATGAATGTCGTGTGACGAGGGCCTCCCGTCGGATAGACCGTTCGCCGGGTGCAAGTCTTTTGATTTGACGCCACTTTGGCGACTTGTGCGTCGAGGGGGGAGGGGGGCGGATGAAATGATGATGATTAGAACAACACAACACCCAGTCCCTGTGCGGAGAATATCCCCGACCCAGCAGGGAATCGAATCCGGGCCTTTAGGACTGACATTCTGTCGCGTTGACCACTCAGCTACCGAGGGCGGACAGGGATTACTCTGCGTGAATCACAGTATTTTCCTAGATAAATTGAAGTTTTATATGACTGATGGTATAGGTAAACAATGCATACTGTCGTATGTATCCAACAAATTGCAGGAAGTTTTACTTTGTAATTCAGCTATTATAGTCAGAGAACGTTCTTTGACTTCGGAGAAATCACGTATGGGGTTGCTCCAGGTTCAATCTTAAGTTCACTATTGTGCCTGGTATGTGTAAACGATCTTCTGTCTAATACATAGCAAGCATAATTAGAATTTTTTTTCAGATGAGACTAGTTTAGGAATCATTCCAAGGATTCATACAGGAGCAGAACAAATGGTAACCAAAGTTTCCTAAAACTATCACTGACTGGTCTTTAGTGAATGGTCTTACTCTCAATTTTAAAAAGAAACTTTCACTCAATTTAAAAAAAAAGAAACATATTCAGTTCTACCCTTGTAGGGTTCCTACACCAATGGTAACGGAACACATAGTGAGGAAATAATAAATAGGCTAGAAACTTCAGTTATTGTATGTTTCTGTAGTGATAAGAAATTAAATTGGAAAAAGGACATTTTGGAAATCCTAAGATAACGTGGTTCAGCAACATTTGCCCTTAGAGTAATTGCAAATTTGGGGAGACACAAATCAGTAGTTTGATATATTTTGCATATTTATTAATGACATTTAATAATGACATTTGGAATAATGTTCGGAGGTAACTCTTCTTTAAGAAAGAAAGTCTTCCTAGTTAAGAAACGTGCCGAAAGAATAATATGTGTTGCTCACCCACAATCGCCGTGTAGATATCTGTTTAAAGAGTTATGCATTCTGTCCACTGCTTTACATTATACTTATTTCCGCATATACTTAGTTGTGAATAGTGCGCAGTCCACAGCAGTTCAAAAGAAACAATGATGTACGCCATTACAACACCATAAGGGAAAATGGTATTCATTATGGCACGTTTGGGTTTCCTTTAGTACAAAAAGAGTTGCATGATGCTGCAGATAAATTTTTTGATCACTTACGTAGGGATGTAAAATGTGTGACAGACAGCAAAGTAAATTTTGAAACAAACTGAAAATGTTTCTCCTTGACAACTCTTTCTGTTCCGTAGAAGAAATTGTAGTGTTGTAATGTGCAAGATGTGACAGGTACGTATTACTAACTTCCATCTGTACACTTTTTTCAATGAAAAAGATATAAATATTGAGAATGTAGCCATATTTACAGAATGTTTAGTGATTTGAATGTAAATCGTCTCGTTCCACACCATTACGATTTATCACGCAAAATGACCCACGCAACATGAAACCAACCATTAAGTTTCACCACCCTGCTCGTGGCTGCCAGTCAGCTTACGATAACTGAAATATAAATGTGCATTTATTACAACAGGTATAAGCTGCGACGAATTCGTTTAAATGTTCACAGCTTGCCGCACTCGTCGTTGATTGTCTGTCGTTTTATGGCCATAACTCCATTATAGTGCGTCACGACCAACAGTCCACTGGAACGTGTTGCCCAATTCAACGCTCCTTCCCGTGCTTCGACTTCTCTGTGAGAGTGTGTGTTTTAGGATGGTTCTGGAAATAATCAATTAATTTGAATTAAGTTTGTTAGTGTAAGAAAAATGCATTTTTAGGGGCATGAAAATACCACCCCTGTTAGAGGTAGGTTAGGGCTGTGAATGATCACACGTGCAACAGTAACCTCAGATCACTTTAGCTGTGTTCAGAGACTAACTGATGACCATGCACATGACGGTTGACTCCAGAGGTTTGGGATGGCGGGTAGAAGAGGGTTACCTGTATTGAGAAACACCAGAATGCTTGTAAATATTTCACCAAGCGTGATACATATTAATCCATTAAATTTCGGGCATGCAGCAGCGCAAATAAAATTTCCTCCACTGGTATTTCGGCCGCGTATCGTCCGGCCATCCTCAGAGTGAGCCACAGCACTGACGACAAGATGCCAAGTGCGGCCATATATGCTCCACCGCGGCGGTACTGCGCATGCGGGTCACAAATGCCGGTCGGCGGCAGAGACATACGCTTACACATGTGCCGCCTGTGGCGAAGGCGTACAGACATTCGATTCGCTGACCGATGTTTGATCGGCGGCGGTGACACGATGACAGCTTCTCTGCAGTTTAATTACACCTAGAGCCGTATTCCATGCTTTGCCCCAATTAAAACCATTTTCTCTATTTATTAAGTTGTTAGCTAATCTAATTTCTATAGCTTCCTTGAATGCAGATTCCCAAAAAGAAGAGGTGGATGTTAAAATCTTCACGTCACTGTAATTCATGGAATGACCAGCATCAATACAATGTTCGGCCACAGCTGACTTGTGTGGCTGTAATAAGCGTGTGTATCTTCGGTGCTGCACACACCTCTCATGAACGGTTCGTGTTGTAGGACCTATGTATGACTGCTCACAATTTCCACAAGGAATCTGGTACACACCCGCCTTACGAAGCTGTAAATAGTCCTTCACAGAGCAGAGTAAAGCTGCAATCTTCGTGGGGGACCGGAAGATCACCTTAACACGGTGTTTCTCAAGAATACGGCCTAACTTCGAAGAAAGAGCACCCACCTAGGGCAAAAACGCACTAGATCTGAAGGAGTTACTATCTTCTTCCCTATCACATGCCTGATTTTTAGGTTTTGCATCGAATGCTCTACGAATTTGTTGCAGAGAATACCCATTTAATTTAAAAATTTTCTTGAGGAATTTGAGCTTCTCTTGCAAAATTTATTTATCGGATATACAGTGCGCCTGATGCACTAACGTTTTAAGGACACCTATGGTCTGTGAAGGATGATGGCAGCTACTGGCATGAAGATACAGATTTGTGTGCGTTGGTTTCCGATAAACGGCATGTCCTAATATGCCATCACTTTTACGGCGAACGACAACATCCAAAAAGGGGAGGCAGCCGTCTTTTTCTATTTCCATAGTAAATTTAATGCTAGCATGGATGGAATTCAAATGCTCAAGAAATCGATGTAGTTCATCGTGGTATGGCCCGATGGTATGGATGAATTCCATGAATTACAGTGATGTGAAGATTTTAACATCCAACTCATCTTTTTAGGAATCTGTATTCAAGGAAGGTATAGAAATTGGATTAGCTAACAATTTAATAAATGAAGATAATGGTTTTAATTTGGACAAAGCATGGAATCCGGCTCTTGGAGTAATTAAACTGCAGAGAAGTCGTCATGCTGTCACCGCCACCGATCAAACATCAATAAGCAAATCGAATGTCTGTACGCCTTCGCCACAGGCGGCGCATGTGTAAGTGTATGTCTCTGCCGCCGATCAGCATCTGTGACTCGCTTGCGCAGTACTGCCGCGGTGGAGCATATAAGGCTGTGCTTGGCATCTTGTCGTCAGTGTTGTAACTCACTCTGAGGATGGCCGGACGATACGCGGCCGAAATATCAGTGTGGGAAATTTTATTTACGGGGCTGCATGCGCGAAATTTAATGGATTATTCATTACGCCGCGAGATATTGAAAATGCACGTGATATATATTACTTCTACAAATTCTGAGGCGCCTCTAACAGTTGCAAGTGGCCAATATTGACAGAAGCCACCGTGTTGGGAGCAGGATACCAGGTGCGATGAAACCCAGGCCCATAATAATTAAATTTGTGTAATACCGGAAAAGAGCTGAAGTGTTTGCTCAGAAAAGAAAACTCACCAAGAGTGGGGTTACCCTGAGGGAAGATCTGACGCGCGAAAGAGTAAAAGTTTTGAACACTGCGATCTCACAGTTCGGCCTTCAAAATGTATGGACCCAGGATGGCAGGATCGTAGTCAAGACGGAAGGAGGGAGGAAAACGGTGACGAACATGTCCGAACTGAAAGACTGAGCGAAATCTCGCGAGACACAAAGGCTCATATTGTACTCTGTCTAATATAAGTTAATTTTTATTCTTTCTTTTCATTTTTTTACGTAAATATTGCTTCGTTATTTCTATATGTACCATAAGTATTCTATTTAAAATCAGTCAATTGTTTCACATAAATATTGCTTCATTATTTGTCTATCATAAGTGCTCATGTATATTCATATTGTCAGTCAAACGGGAATTAACATTCTCCATTAACAGGAACCTCCTTAAAACCACCTTTCTATATCTGTTATTTTCATCCTCGTCACTACCACTACTACTACTATTATCTTTTTCGTAACCACTACTGCCACTTTCCATCTTTCTTTTCGCTCCCTTCTCCGATACCTCCAGCTTGCCTTTCACCTTTAGCCCAGAGACGCTTGAGTCAGTCCCGACCTTGGACACACCTGTAAAAATGTCCTCCCCCGCGAAATCCAGCTTTTGTCCCTCTTCCGGCCAGCAGGTAGACGGAGTGCGCTCGGTCCTACAGGCGGCCACAATGGGACGGACCGGTTCCGGCGGCGGGCTCTTTGTGGCCCATGCGAACGCTCAGTCGCTAACGGCTCACTTCGACGAGTTCTGTGACCTGTTCTGCCAATCGCTGTTCCATATTATCCTCGTCTCTGAATCTTGGTTGAAACCAAACATTTCTTCCGACGCTATCCGAATCACTGGTTACTCTCTCCTAAGGGCAGATCGTGAAACACGACGCGGGGGTGGTGTGGGTGCCTATGTCCGCTGTGATCTGAGACCTACTATACTATGCACATCGGATGCAAAGGGCGAAGGAGAAGCAGAGTTCTTGTTTTTCGAAATAAATACATCAAATCAGAAACTGCTAATTGGAGTAATCTATAAACCTCCAAACATCTGTGCTATGTCCTCCTTTCAGTCTGCCCTGTCCTCGCTCGTGACAATGTATGAACACATAATCATTAAGGGCGACACAAACATCGACTTACAGTTAAAATCTCCCTCTGCAGAAAAACTAAGGAGACTGTTCCACTCCAATGATATGAGTTTAACACCGCTGGACCCAACTCATCACACGCCACACAGCCATAGGCTCATAGATATAATAGCAACAAAGCGACCAGGTAAAATAATTCGCGCCAATCAGACATCTGCTCCAGGACTCTCTGCTCATGACGTGATACTCTTAAATTACTCAGTACATACTACCAAAGAAAAATCTTACCTGGTAACCTACAGAAACCTAAAAAATGTTAACCATGACGCTCTTCAAAAGGATTGCTCAGACATCCCTTGGCATGATATAAGCAATGAACCGACTTTAGACGGAAAAATTCGGGAATTATGTCGCTAAGTTATTGCACTGTATGATAAACATGCTCCTCAACGCACTGTCAAGGTAAAGAGAGCTCCCGCTCCGTGGCTCACCACGACATTACGCCAGTTAATGAATGAACGTGATGCTGCACATAGGGCCTTCAAGCGTAACCCAACTCCCGAGGCGTACGAAGCTTATAGGAAACTCCGAAATAGAACCAAGCAAAGTGTGAGGAATGCCAAAATCAGACATGCCCGCTCTGTCGTATGCGGCATATCAAAACCTGCTGCACTGTGGAAAAAGTTGCGCAGTTTCGGTATAGGGAAGCGAAGATCTGATGCTCTTTATCAAGCGTCTGCAGAAGAATTAAACGATTTCTTCTCAACAGCTGTAAACTGCCACGCAACGACAAATTACCAGCCCCAAGATATCAATCTCTCGAGAGACAAGCTTTTCTTAAAACATGTCACTACCGGCACAGTACACAAGGCAATTGTGAGAATCTCTTCCCAGGCAGTTGGAAATGAAGGAGTGAGCATTGGCATGATTAAGAACTTCGTAAACACTATTACTCCAGTTATCACAGACATCTTCAACCTGTCTCTTGTCAGTAGTACATATCCTATTGAGTGGAAGCAAAGTATTATTCAACCTATACCCAAGACTGACAACCCTAAGTCGCCAGGTGACTACAGGCCGATCAGCATACTTCCTGCAATATCTAAAGCCCTAGAATACATCGTCCATGAACAGCTGACGGATTACCTCAAAACTCATAACATCCACGACAAATATCAGTCAGGCTTTCGAAAGCACCACAGTACAGCAACTGCATTAATCAAAGTAACTGATGACATTAAACATGCTATGGACGGACGTGAAGCTACCATCCTAACACTGCTTGACTTTAGCAAGGCTTTTGATACAGTTGACTTTGATATATTGCTAATTAAAATGAAGCAGCTGAATTTCTCAAACAGTGCATTACACTGGTTCGACAGCTACCTCAAAAACAGAAGTCCACATGTCATTTGTGGGTCGGAAAAGTCGTCATGGAAAAACGTGCGCTCTGGAGTTCCCCAAGGCTCCGTCCTTGGTCCATTACTCTTCTCACTGTTCATTAATGATATTTCTTCAGTGACTCACTCCTGCAACTACCATCTATATGCCGACGACATCCAACTGTACATGAGTGCAAGCCCCAAGAACATTGCTGATGCAGTAGCGAGTATGAACGCAGATCTTTGCTCTGTTTCTCGATGGGCACAGAACCTAGGTCTGAAACTAAGCCCCAAGAAATCCCAGGTCATACTTATATCTCATCCAAAGTTAATCAGTCGGTACTTTCGCGAAACAGTCCCTCAAATACTCCTCAATGGTACCCAACTACCATACCAAAAAACAGTAAAAGACCTTGGAATAATCTTGGATGAACACCTAAACTGGGAAGAACAAACAGTCACAGCTCGCCGGAAATCGCCCTCCTCCCTACATGCAATTCAAAAATTTAGAAAAATATTTCCAACCCATGTTAAACATAAATTAGTCCAAACACTAGTCTTGCCTAATCTTTACAACTGTGATGTAGTTCAACACGGCACAAATACTGAAAATTCGAGATGCCTCGAGCTAGTGATGAATGCTTGTGTTAGATACGTATGCAATATACGGTTGTATGATCATATCAGTCCTTCATACTCCCAGCTAGGTTGGATACGCCCACATAAGGCACGCGATCTCCACACGATGTGCTTACTTCATCGATTTCTTAGCCACTGGTGCCCCCAATACTTATCTTCTCACATTAAACACCTATCATCATTCCACAACCGCAATACCAGATCGGATACGTCTAGCATCTTGGCTGTACCTTTACATAACACAAAATCTTTCTCCGTGTCATTCTCCATCTCAGCTATATGACTATGGAACGCACTCCCCTGTGATCTACGTCTTACCCAGAACCACTCAACAATCAAGAGGGAACTCAAGACTTACATATTAGGGACGGTATTGCCACCATTGTTGTGCCCCTCTCATCTTTTTCTTTCTCCTCTCCATCATAGCTTCGAATTTTACCATTCTATTTCTCTTCCTCTAACCTATCTACCTCTTCTATATCTCTTTCACCCCATTCCATCGTCTTATGTCTCTGCTTGATGAGAATAACTCACAAGCTGCAAGAATATAACGGGAAAATTCCCAACTAGCAGTAGGACTGACATTCATAAAAGAAAAATATGTTTACTTTCATATACATAGTCATTATTATTATTATTATTCTTTATTGTTATAATTATTTTTTGATTGTTATAATTGTCATTGTACTACTTTTATAATCTCTATTTTTTTCTTTAACATTAATACTGTATAACATGTTATATGTCCTTAACGTTCTGTAGAAACTGAAATTTGTTGAATCTGAGTATGCCTGGTTAGGTGTAAGAGAGGGCCTGAAAGCCCTAATTTTGCCAGGTAAAATAAATGCATAAATAATTAAAAAAAAATAAATAAAGGGACTTGAGTGGGGCCGGTGAGGAAGATGGGTAGAATGTAAGCATGATTCAGCAATTTATGGATAAATTTCTGCGAAGTATATAACAAACACATGTTATTACCTGAGAAAAGATACTTTGGACTCACGACAGGTAATCTCATTGTATCCATAGCACAGGAGTGCGGCTGATCCCGGCGGAGGTTCGAGTCCTCCCTCGGGCATGGGTGTAAGTGATTGTCCTTAGGATAATTTAGGTTAAGTAGTTTGTAAGCTTAGAGACTGATGACCCTAGCCGTTAAGCCCTATAAGATTTCACACACATTACGCATAGTGCAGGAGATTGAGGAAGTCACCTGCGAAGTATTTTCATATGGAGAGCAAAGCATATTCCCTTGTTGCAATTCTATTACTCGCCTTGTTTACTTTTCCTGCCTAAAGAGAATCCAAACAAGGAAAGCAAAAATAGCTAGTAACTACCAACAGTTCTCCATGACGAAATATGTGTAATGCTGAGGTTGAAGTTGATAGGTCGATAAATAACTCCGGTTATAGCTTTCATTTCAAAGACCAACATTTTGTAGGCCGTTCATAATTCGTTCTTGGTGTGGAAGGGGGCAGGTGTCACACACATTATTCGCGTATGAACACTGATGGAGCTACGGGACTGTGGGAGTAGTCTGAGAGGAAACGCGTCTTCTGGAGGAGCCGGGTAGTTAGGGCAGGCTCCCTCGGCTTGTGCTAGGGGCTCTCAGGGGGTAGCGGCTGAGTTCTCGCGGGGATAGCGCCGTGATTACGTGGGTCGGCCACGCGCCGTCGACCTTGCCGCGCTGATAGCAGATGACGCGATACGGCACGCCGCCTGGGACCGCGAAACACCTTCTGACGTCACTGTCAGGTCCGGGACTGGAGTTCTGTGTGCAGACATCTAACAGCGAGTAGTAAATGTGATGACTGACAATATAAAGAGAAGAATGTTCTTAACAGGATGCTAACAGTAAAAGGCAGCCTATGTGACTGACTATAGAGATAAGGATATCATGCAGAACAAAGTGGGAATTGTATACAAATGTTAGAAGTAGTAATAATCAAACTACAGTAGCCCATTACAAACAGAAGTGCAAGGTGCTTAGGAATGCAAGGAGTATGTAGCTAATTCACAGAATAAAACTAAAACTATACGGTCAGTCGCGAAGGAATTGTCTGGTCATCAGCACAATGTCGACGAAATGAAGTCAGTTCGTAGTGAAAATATTTCTGTTACTGACAAGTCAGATTGTAAGTAGGCTGTTTCTATGTTTGTATGTTGGCAGCACTATAGACTGTATTAATATCACACACAGCACTCTGCACCCTCGGTAAGAGACTCGGTGGTTGAACGGACTTAGAGTTAGCGGTTAGCAGTTGCCGAATGGATAGAGAAGTGTATAGGCAAGTTTTCTTCTTAGCTGAGACTCTGTGTTGGCAGGACACGCAATGTTAAGTCAGATAAAAATTCTTATAAGAAAAGATGCAAGGAAAGGTATGACAATGGATGTATGGGTAGTGTAATTATTGGCAACTATATTATTTTGGGAACTGGATGTCACGTGAATAAGGTAAAGTTTTGTAAATACATTGTTTGCTCTACAACAAAATCTTTGTTTTCCTAACCATATGCCTCCCAGTAGTTAGAATCCTTTTATTTAGCTAGCCGTTGCTGCTACTTGCTGTAATTGCTGTAGTTCGTATAATGGAAATTTTCTGTGAGTTAGGTGACTTATGAAACAATAATGGCGGTTTCCACCATACGGATTCGTGAATGAAATGAGTTTAGGCAATTAACGCAGTTGGAGTTACTTTCATATTTCTTTAATTTCATATTTTTAGGATTTGTATTATTGTTAGGGACATTCTTATTGGAAGTCCTGTTGTCAATGTACAGCAGTCTGACTGCGTTGGGCTTGTATATTGTGGACAATAAATGAATAGGTTAAGTTTGAGTTTTCTTTGTCACGGAAAATATGGTAGGTTAGTGTATAACAAAAATAATTGAAGACGTGGTTTGAAGATATATGTACATTGCTTAGTAATCACTTTCTGAGCATTGTTGTGAATTTAATAAAAACTTAGTTTCTACTGGGAGTTATGAAACTCTCCAGGAAAATCCCTTTCCGAAACTGAAATACTCCTCTCTACATTGTAAAGGGGGAGACTGAGTCAGTAAATAAATCACTGAAGACTGAGGACTCATACGGATATGATGGACTGCCTAGCAGAGTATTCACGTACAGTGTTTCACTTGAATACCCTGTAATTAGCCATATTTATAATTTTTCACACAAGAATGGTTTCTTTCCTGAACGTTTAAGGTACCCAGTTGTAAGGCCGCTGTATAGAAAGGGACAAAGGGATAATATATACAACTATTTATATGCCACCAGTGATTGCTAAAGTTATAGAAAAGGCTGTTTATATAAGGATGGGTATTTTATTTCACATAGTTTGCTACTAAACGTACAGTTCGGTTTTAGAAGTGATTCGACAACTGAAAATGCTATATTCTCTTTTCTCTGTGAGGTACTGGACGAATTAAACAAAATGTTTTGAAAGCTAGGCATCTTTTTTGATTCAACTAAGGCGTTGAGTAAAACTCAGGTTTTACAGTTTCTAACACACAATTCAACAAAACCCGATGTTCTAATTTTACAGAACGAGGATGTGGTTAGTGATCAGCTCAAAATTTATGTGTGTTCAAATAGATAATAAACTGCCGTCAAAAACCCACGTTCAGGATCTTGTTCTAAGACTTAATGTTCCCTTTCTTACTATTCAAACGGTATCTGAAGTAAGTGATAGTTTGACATGAAAAGTAGTCTCTTTGCTTATTTTCATTCGCTTACAACGTATGGTATTTTATTTTGGGGTAACCCTTCCGCAATAAGCGGTGTAAATTCTCGAACCTCTTGTGGACTCTTGTTCAATAGTCTGAGTATTCTGACACTGGCTTCTCAACATATTTATTCTTTACTGTCATTACTTGTTAACAATACCAGCTTATTCCCGGGAATTGGCAGCTTACACTCCGTTAAAACTAGGCAGAAAACCAACCTGCGTTTGGATCGAACTTCCATGACTGTTGTGCAGAAAGGTGTGTAGTATACTGATGCATCCATTTCCAATAAGCTACCACAAGAATTTAAACATCTTAGCAGTAATCCAAGCGCTCTAAAATCGAAACCGAAAAGTTTCCTCATGGTTTCATTAAAAACTGAAGTGCTTCCTGTGCTATAATGTTGATTGCGTTTTCATGAACTTACGACTTGTCTTCCTTTGGGTTAATAAACATTTTGTTTGATCTGTTATTTCCTTTATGTTATAATTTACTGCACTGACACGTTCCATAACCTTTGAGATTTGCTCCTAAATTTGGTCCTACGGAACTAGATGCGTAAAAAATAAAAAGAAAACAAAAAGATTTTTGAAACCAGAGCGCTCCTCCAGTGAGCAGCTTTTCATCAGACTCATAACGAAACCGTTAAGCTCCTAGCTACCTACAAAAATCTCTGCTCTTTTCGGCTCAATAAAGGATACGAAATGGCAGTGCCTGCGTTACTAAGAAGTAAGTTGCAACGTCCTTCCGAACATGCACGTATGTCTGAAGGAAGATAAGATCATTCTTCTTGTTGGCAGAGGCATTTCGTATTTATTCACTATTAGCAGACCGTCGACTATCAAGAAACAGGTCTTTCCTGCACGGGGAAAATACACTACTGGCCATTAAAATTGCTACACCAAGAAGAAATGCAGATGATAAACGGGTATTCATTGGACAAATATATTATAGTAGAAATGACATGTGATTACATTTTCAGGCAATTTGGGTGCATAGATCCTGAGAAATCACTACCCAGAACAACCACCTCTGGCCGTAATAACGACCTTGATACGCCAGGGCATTGAGTCAAACAGAGCTTGGATGGCGTGTACAGGTACAGCTGCCCGTGCAGCTTCAACACGATACCACAGTTCATCAAGGGTAGTGACTGGCGTATTGTGACGAGCCAGTTGCTCGGCCACCATTGACCAGACGTTTTCAGTTGGTGAGAGATCTGGAGAATGTGCTGGCCAGGGCAGCAGTCGAACAATTTCTGTTTCCGGAAAGGCCCGTAGAGGACCTGCTTCATGCGTTCGTGCATTATCCTGCTGAAATGTAGGATTTGCCGGAATCGAATGAAGGGTAGAGCCACGGGTCGTAACACGTCTGAAATGTAACGTCCACTGTTCAAAGTGCCGTCAGAGCGAACAAAAGGTGACCGAGACATGTAACCAATGGCACCCCATACCATCACGCCGGGTGATACGCCAGTATGGCGATAACGAATAGACGCGTCCAATGTGCGTTCACCGCGATGTCGCCAAAAACGGATGCGACCATCATGGTGCTGTAAACAGAACCTGGATTCATCCGAAAAATGACGTTTTGCCATTCGTGCACGCAGGTTCATCGTTGAGTACACCATCGCAGGCATCTGTGATGCAGCGTCAAGGGTAACCACAGCCGTGGTCTCCGAGCAGATAGTCCATGCTACTGCAAACGTCGTCGAACTTTTCGTGCAGATGGTTGTTGTCTTGCAAACGTCCTCATCTGTTGACTCAGGGTTCGAGAAGTGGCTGCACGATCCGTTACAGCCATGCGGATAAGATGTCTGTCATCTCGACTGCTAGTGATACGAGACCGTTGGCATCCAGCACGGCGTTCTGTATTGCCCTCCTGAACCCTCCGATTCCATATTCTGCTAACAGTCATTGGATCTCGACCAACGCGAAGAGCAATGTCGCGATACGATAAACCGCAATCACGATAGGCTACAATCCGACCTTTATCACAGCCGGAAACGTGGTGGTACGCATTTCTCTTCCTTACACGAGGCATCACAACAACGTTTCACCAGGCAACGCCGGTCAGCTGCTGTTTGAGTATGATAAATGGATTGGAATATTTCCTCATGTCAACACGGTATAGGTGTCGCAACCGGCACCAACCTTGTGGGAATGCCCTGAATAGCAAATCATTTGCATATCACAGCATCTTCTTTCTTCGGTTCAATTTATCGTCTGTAGCGCGTCATCTTCGTGGTGTAGCAATTTTAACGGCCAGTAGTGTAGATAACCTGTAGGTGCAAATTGTAACATATGGACGACGACATATGGAGGTTTGAGTCTGGCTGTGATTCGTGCTCGGGTAGCCGAAGCTCTTAAGGCAATCGTTTATTAAGCACGAAATCCTGGTTCGAGGGTGTGGCCGACATTTTCAATGTCTTTATTCCAATACACAACCGAAGGTAATTCATATTCGTAACTGCGAATGCATTTCCCAATAAAGGATGACCCGGATTTGCTGAGTCTAAATAATGCCAATAGCTTTCCACAATGGCCAAACCACAAGCACAATACATGAAAGGTGTATCGAACGTGATCGGTATACCCATCGTTTGCAGCCCAGTAAATCAGCCACAGCAGAACACCAAATGAACTGTTCTGCAATGGAAACCTTGGTCGCGATATGATCCCTTTTGGGATTCAGCTGTCAAGATGTTCATGGATATGCGTTAGGCAACAAATCTTGCAGCCACCTCCGCAGCGGTAGTCACTAACGTAGACCTGTACGATGCCACTCGACTCCGAAGTAAGTCTATTCGAAACGCTGGGAGACATGAAAATTTCACTGCCAGTATATGGCCAGCCAGGCTTGGAAAGGTACGTGATGTTTTCGTTCACCAGTCTTAATCTCAGTGCAATGCCTAGTGAAGTGAAGGCACGAGCCGTTGCTGATGGTGATCCATATGGGTGCATTGCTCTCGGCGGACGCTATTCGAGAGAAGTGAGCTACTTGTCGGCATCGGATTTCGTCCTCTGGATTCTGTCGTCAACATGATAGAATGTCAAAATAACACCAAACTATACGTGGATACATTACAATCATCTGCACTCTACATATACACATATAACACACCTCTCACATGTCCGCAATGAAGTGGCCATTGAGAGAGGCAAGGGAAACCCCTTCTGTGTAGGAAACCGAACCTACAAGTCAAGCCATCGGCACACGACAAGAGTTAGCTATCGTCGACGCGGCGCTCACGAGTTTTGTGATGTCACAACCTGTAACTTCACGTTGAAGAGGCATTTCGTAAAATGAAACACAAAATAAGATCTGCGATGTTTCAACGTGCCACATAAAGTAGGACCAACACGAATCAAGAACATTCAATACTTCACACGCAGGAAGCAAGACGCCATTCTGTATCTATCGTGCTCAGCAGAAGCTCACATTCCTGGGTTTTAGGCTACACTCTACACTCTATGAATATATGCAGTTTCTAAGCACCAGCTCACTGAATGTCTTGAGAAGGAATCGTTATTGGTACGATTTGATATAATAAAAGATGGGAAACGTCTTATAGATGGTTACAAAAGTTTCGTTTCAAACTATTTTCGCGTTGTAAGGCGCTTGTTGAGAAAGTCAGCCATTTTAAGGACGTTATCCATTGAAACGTAATGTAAACGTGTCGGTTTTGTTGGTAATTGTCATATTTACATTTCAGTTAATAACATTTGAGTGATTAAAGACTGTAGACGACAGTAACACAGTATCTGAGCTTACTGGAACCAAGTTTCCAGCGTAGTGTACTCGGTGGAGGCACCACATTATGGAACATGGTAGATCGGTAAGGGGTTCGTATGCTACCATATACAACTTTTTTTATTTAACTTCGCGTCTTATTGAAGGCTGTGAGACTTTACTATGTAATTAATAAAAATTATTTCTGTGATATTTGTTGTTACATAAACATAAATGCGCTCTCTGTCAGGAACGAGTTTTATAAGACTGTGTCCATACTGAGTGGACACGTATCTTCCATTTCTGTGTCATTACACGTTCACGGATATTGAAATTTTTATTACGTATAGCACAGACAGAACAAAATAAATTGTATATGGTCGAGAAAAGACCTGTGCGTTTTAAAAGAGCTTAAGAAGGAATTATACGCGCTTGCATTTTCTTAAAAAAAGTGACCAACTGTATAGTTTGCGAGCCAAATAAAGGTGACAGCTGCCCTGAGAGCCCAAAATCTCGTTAACCAACTCGTACCGTGTGTTGGTTTCGTTGTCTCTCGTGACACTGGGTATCACGTTTGCTTGCACGTCAGCGTTAGCTGCCTCGTCCCTTGTGCCGACAACTTTAGACGTCGGCTGCCAGCGATGGCGTCGGACTTTACGTTTACTTTCATTAGTAGATCTCATTAATAGTAATGGCGGGTTTCAGCTTGACCAGGAAGGGGATCCGCTGATTTTCTTTTATATCTTCAGAATGATTCACCTAATGACACGACTAGGGACCGTTAATCTCATTGTTTTAACCATTCGATTTCGACGTTGCGCCCCTGCGATTTGACAGAGGACGAGCAGACAATACCTCCGTTATCCTCACATGGTGTAATATTCGATAGAGGGGGCTAAAGTCTCAAGCTCGTGAAGCAGTAGCCTGCATCCGTGCGCCTGCGCGCCAGTTTTAGGTAAACAGCAGTAGTGTTCTGTAGCAGTCCCCAATCTAAAACTCACCTGAAGATTCTTAAAGTAAAATCTCTTGCAGCGTTTCCGATATGGTGTTGGTGACGCCTGTTAAAATGGACGTGAAGATTCAACAACGGCTAAGTGTTTCACAAAATCGTGACAAGGTGTCAATGTCAGCTGACTGCAAGCGCGCAACCTCGTGGAATATCCGCCTCTGTCCTCTTACCCAGCACATTATATACACCAGTTTGTATGAGAAATACTTCGCTTCTTTTTCATTTAGGTCCTAGAAATTTACAAGTCAGACACATTTAGTTACTCGTTTCACAAAATGTCTTGCATTATTCACTGATGTCAACATACAGACCTAGAAAACAGCAGTACTAATCAGTAGGAGCTCATTTATGATACATTAATGCAGACTGTTCAATATATATCCGCATGGAGCAAATGGTGCAACGTAAGGAACTTATAATCTTGCAACGTTTGGGGTGTGGTGATGATGCCGCCTGTTAGAGATAAAACGGACGGGATGAATCAACGTGACGAGGCCCTTGAAATAGTTATTGGGAAAATTCGTTAAAACAAACACATTTGAAGTCGATGTAATCTAATAAATAACAAAATACGCCACAGCCAATTCCCGGTAAATGCTCTACAGGAAGCAGTACAAGGAATTATATCTAAAAGCCCACATTAGTATTATTAAGGCAAATCATAAATAATTCAGTAAGTATGCAGGTATGAAGGGGTTAATTTGTAATAGATCTGTATGGAGATCGACCAGTCAATCTAAGATGCTGAAGAAAAAGATTAATATAGACTGCAGCTGTATAATGTCAATATGCATTTACAGTGTTGCTGAACTGGTGTATGGTGGTACGTCGATCTTCAACGCCATGCTAACACAAGACAGATCCCTAATAGTTGCAAACTGAAATACTGACATGTATGGAAAAAATAATAAAATAATATTACTCTGCGACTGATGATGTTATTCTATCAGGAAAGAACTTCGATCAACAAAATAAAATAGCTGATTACCAGTTCTTTCAAGTTCCAGTACTACACGAAAATGTAAAGAAAATGTACCTGTTCGCCAGAAGAAAAAATTCTAGGATAGAAACGTCAATTTGTGTTTTAGTTCCGTCCTCTGTTAGAATCGAGTTGCAAATAGCTGCAATGCGAGATACTGGTTCAGCAAGACTAAATTATTTATATCCGGCAGCTTCAGTCAATACTATTACACTGAAAATTGCATTCATTCATGAATGGAAAATCGTGTACCTCCCCAGTAAATTCTTATCTCAGTCTCGTTTTTTGTATGGCATTGAGATTTATAGACATATCGCATCAGATGGGCTATTTCACACAGTTACAAGAAACAAATTAGCTCCATCACATAAACTGGAACACTTGAAGGAATATTGACAGACATGCACTGCACATCTATGTTCGAAGGATATTGAATATGGCAATAGACAGTGGTATATGTACTAATTCACGCCAGAAGACCATTAAAGTATGTGACACTTTCAGTTGCTCGAACTGTCAAATTCAGTCCACATACGAACATGATTCCACTAGCAACGTATCGACATAAAAGGTTAAGGGATGAAATGCATCATTACTCTAATCAGTTGTAAAAAGCGTTTTTCGTTATTGCACCGAATAAGCTTTATATTCTAAAATCAAGACAATATACACCTGTTTCGTAGAATTATCAGAAGTTAGCAAAAACACTGCACGGATTCAAAACGTTTATCTACAAATAGAGTCCTTTGAATTCGTAAACATATAATATGGCACAAGATGCAACGGATTATTCCTTGTAACTAATTAATATAATTGATAACAGTTTAAGAGAAGAGAGACATTGAAAAATATTGCGTTGGGAGTTGAAAATGCAGATTTCTATTCTTAATTTATTTTCGTGAATATTACGCATCAAGTACTGTACCTAGTCAAGAC
The DNA here is from genome assembly GCF_021461385.2 of Schistocerca piceifrons. Lineage (NCBI taxonomy): Eukaryota > Metazoa > Arthropoda > Insecta > Orthoptera > Acrididae > Schistocerca > Schistocerca piceifrons. Next base: position 685,351,904 of record NC_060142.1, on the reverse strand, counting down.
GAGAACAATCACAGGAGCATGAAGTGTTACGCACTAGTATTGTCGTAATCACTTTCTCGACCTCATCTGTAACGAGTGGAATACGTCATCAACATAGAACGGAATACAGAATTATGTGTGTTTATTTATTTTTTCCGGTAAAATTTGTGTCGGTTATACCTAAACCGACACCATTAAAGATAACGCTGCTGTGTACGCAGTAATCAAGCTACGAGTGACAGTAAATACTAACATCTCTCAGCGGATGAAACCAGCAATTCATTTTCACATTAATAATATAATCTTTAACGGACTATCACTGAAAAGCTCTTTAGTTAGACCGGAGCTACGAAGGGAATAAAAAAGGGACACTTAATATTACAGATCTCGAAAACTCTGTTCCTGTACCATCAGTCTAAAACAGAAAATAGAACACATGCATTTTCACTAAATCTTTTGACTCGTATTATTACATGTGATGGAGCTGACGGTGTTTTTCAGACAGAGCGCGAGCGCATCTTGTACTCTCATTGCTCACATTTTGATGTGACTACTGCACCACGTCTGTGCTGTTCTCCGATAAGACTACTCAGGAGGGGATCACAACTTCTCCCACAGGACAAATGAAGTGTCAACTCTATACAGTAGTTGGACGGGCCCGTTTCCTTATCTGAGTAGCTACGCTTCTCTTTATACCCTTAAAGTCTTATTGTTAGTTCTAGTTTAATCTCGATATCATTCATGCTGCCTGGGGTGTAAATATCAATGTTATTCTTAGAAATGGCGCACTGCTTCACGGGAGATGGCAGTGATCATTTTGTATTATTTTATGAATGAAATAGAACACACGTTTGTATTCAACTATGGTAGTGGAATAAAATCGTGGTATAGACTGCTTTGTTCTCAAAAAAAAGTGTTAATCATGTTCAGATTTAGGCTACAAAATAGACTTCTGCCACTGTATTCGTACTCCGTTCGTTTTTTATGCATTGGTAATATCAGTGTGACGCACACGGGTATTCGAACCGTAACATTGGTGTAACCTGTAACCTTCCATATTTTTGAATGACGTGATAATGACGCTGATATTAGCACACTACTGGCCATTAAAATTGCTGCACCACGAAGATGACGTGCTACAGACGTGAAATTTAACTGAAAGGAGGAAGATGCTATGATATGCAAATGATTAGCTTTTCAGAGCATTCATACAAGGTTGGCGCCGGTGGCAACACCTACAACGTGCTGACATGAGGAAAGTTTCCAACCGATTTCTCATACACAAACAGGTTGACCGGCGTTGCCTGGTGAAACGTTGTTGTGATGCCTCGTGTACGGAGGAGAAATGCGTTATCATCACGTTTCCGACTTTGATAAAGGTCGGATTGCAGCCTATCGCGATTGCGGTTTATCGTATCGCGACATTGCTGCTCACATTGGTCGAGATCCAATGACTGTTACCGGAATATGGAATCTATGGATTCAGGAGGGTAATACGGAACGCCGTGCTGGATCCCAACGGCCTCGTATATCTAGCAGTCGAGATCACAGCCATCTTATCCCCATTCTTATACCCATATCTGTAATGGATCGTGCAGCCACGTCTCGATCCCCGAGTGAACAGATGGGGACGTTTGCAAGACAGCCTCCATCTTTACGAACAGTTCGACGACGTTTGCAGCAGCGTGGACTGTCAGGTCGGAGACCATAGATACGGTTACCCTTGACGCTGCATCACAGACAGGAGCGCCTGCGATGGTGTACTCAACGACAAACTTGGGTGCACGAATGGAAAAACGTCATTTTTTCGGATGAATCCAGTTTTTTTTTATTTTTATTTTTTTTTACGTCTGCATGATGGTCGCATCCGTGTTTGGCGACATAGCGGTGAACACACATTGGAAGCGTGTATTCGTCATCGTCATTCTGGCGTATCACCCGGCGTGATGGTATGGGTTGTCATTGGTTACACGTCTCCATCACCTCTTGTTCGCATTGACGGCATTTTGAACAGTGAACGCTACATTTCAGATGTGTTACGACCCGTGACTCTACCCTTCCTTTGATCTCTACGAAATCGTACATTTCAGCAGGATAATGCACGACCGCATGTTGTAGGTCCTGTACGGGCCTTTCTGGATACAGAAAATGTTCGACTGCTACCCTGGCCGGCACATTCTCCAGATCCCTCACCATTTGAAAACATCTGGTCAATGGTGGCCGAGCAACTGGCTCGTCACAGTACGCCAGTCACTACTGTTCATGAACTGTGGTATCGTGTTGAAGCTACAGGGGTAGCTGTACCTGTACACGCCATCCAAGCTCTGTTTGTCTGAATGCCCAGGCGTATCAAGGCCGTTATTGCGGCTAGGGGTGGTTGTTCTGGGTACTGAATTCTCAGGATCTATGCACCCAAATTGCTTGAGAATATCAACACACGTCAGTTCTAGTACAATATGTTTGTCCAATGAATACCCGTTTATCATATGCATTTCTTCTTGGTGTGGCAATTTTAATGACCAGTAGTGTATTAGTGTGGACCTTGGTTTAGGCAAGAGACAGCCGGGTCCGTGCGTGTTAAATCTCTTACCAGTTTGGTTGAAAATGACAAAATAATAATAATTTAACAAGAAATATACCATAAACCTAAAAACCATACGATCACTGCATACACACACCCAAATATAAGCTTTCATTCTACTTTTCTCCCTCATATAAGCACTCACACACACGCACACACACACACACACACACACACACACACACACACACACACACACACACTCCCACACAAAATGTTCAAATGTGTGTAATCTTATGGGACTTGGTCTTCAGTCCCTAAGCTTACACACTACTTAACCTAATTTATCCTAAGGACAAACACACTCATCCATGCCCGAGGGAGGACTCGAATCTCCTCCCCGCACACACACACACACACACACACACACACACACACACACATACACACACACACACACACACACACACACACACACACACACACACGTGCACGTACAGTGATAAATAATAAAAGCATGTTTACATTAAACTAAAAAGGAGAAATTCGGTGAAAATGTTTAATACTGCTATACAAAAATGACGATGTCTGATTACTGGACTAAAATGGCCATCTACACCCACAAACAGTGGTCTAAAAGCTTTCACTGGCGACACAACACAACAAAAAGGAAAGTCCTATCACACTCGGCTCATCGACGGGGCAAAGCACCATTTAAATTTGCTTTGGGCTACATGTCAAGATACGAAAAGCGCTGTTCGTTATCCAGCTTGTGTGTCAAGAAGTATGATACTGTACAGTCTCTTTTTACTAGGAACATCAGTGTGACAATCTCGTCGGAGTGACCAATAAAGGGTACGACATGGTACTGTTATTGCCTGCTGCGTTTGACTTTGACGCCACTGTCAGCCGCTCTTCGTTTCCTGACTCAGTGTTGGGATAACTACCAGTATGGAAGAGAACACTGGATGAACAAGGAGTGAGAGAGCTAAAATACCTGGGATAGACCTTACAAAAAGCGCGCAAGATGAGATTGGGTTAGGTTCTAGAATTTGCTGTATCTGTCTTAAGATGGTGGAATGAGAACGGCGTAGGGGAAATATACGAACACGTAAGGCGTGGTATGTAATGGTATTGGATAGCAATATTATATCGTCTGAATTACCGAGTGATACTCTTGAACTGCCCTTTGTACAGACTCGAAGCAAGCATTCTTGTGGGAGCTATGCCATCAGTCCCCTGCCCTGAGGATCATCTGGCAACTACAGTTAATTAGCAAAGTTCCCTCCGTCGGAAGCTGGTCGAGGGGTTTCGCTAGTTTCCGTCCAATATCCGACGATCCTTGCCGCGAGGATCGACTGTACACAGTTAGTAATTAATACAGATAGTTTATTTCTTACTTCGGGATTAACCCGATTAACACAAAGCTTGTCAAGTTATCTTTTCTTTGAAAGGCTGTTCGATACTGATAACATTAACGCGAAGACGTCTACGCTGTACGAAAGCCATAACGAGTACATGATGTCACTTGCTGTTACTGAAACTTCAGTCTTGTTTAAGTTACACAACTTCACTTTTTGTTTTAAACTTTGAATTGTCTGTATTAGCAGTTGATGACAACAGTTTAATGTAAACAACCACACACCGTTAGGTGGCTTGCGGAGTATAAATGTAGATGTAGATGTACACACGAGTGGGTATGTTGACGTTCCTGAAGGAAAAACAAACAAAGATATAAAGGAGAATAAAATAAAGATTATCCATTTCAACAGTTTCCTCAAGAATGATCTGCAGAACCTGGTTAACAGAGCTGAAAATAGCGGGTGTGAACCATTTTCTAAACGGAAGCTATCTTATTGCAGTAATCAAAAAGCTACTCTTCCCTTTCAGTCGTCGCTCCTGAAGAACAAGCTGTGAAGCCTGCACACTGAGAGCGCAGAATCGGATCCCAGCCGGACCTCGGAATATTTCGGTCTGCCTGAAATCTTCACTTCTCAGTTATGTAGAGATTCGCCAGGAGCAACGATTGGTTCGGATTATTCATTAAACTGTAGGCCCCATTCCCCGGTTAGGATTCCAGAGTAACATTAGGGAAACGAAATTCGCCGAAATGCATCCAACAGAAAGACTTTCATCAGACCGTTGACCAAACAGGGTTCCTTATATTATTATCTCTCTATCATTTTCCACAGCTGAAGGCGGCCTACGTTTTATGACCATAGTCTTTCGAAACGTCTCCACTGCCCAATCGTCACATACTCTACAGAAAATTTCCGTTGTTGTCCACTGTCTTCCACCTAAACACTCATGCCGCTTACTCCCACAACCAAGTCTACTCTGTGTTCACCCGTCTTCATACCCTGTCATGGAAGGCAACACCAACACATCAGACGTCATCCTCGCATCTCGTGAGCTCCTTGGGCGCCTTCCTTTAGAAAACTTAGTCTCAAACGAAAGTAACCCCCTGCCTGTGCTACTATGTCTACATCTACATCTGCATCTACATATACATTCCGCAAGCGACCGTACGGTGTGTGGCGGAGGGTACCCTTTACAACAACTAGCCGTTTCTTTTCCTGCTCCATTCGAAGATAGAGCGAGGGAGAAACAACCGTCTATACACCTCCGTAAGAGACCTGATTTCTTGTATCTTGTCTTCGTGATCCCTAAGTGAAATGCATGTAGGCGCGATAGAATTGTTCTGCAGTCAACTTCAAATACCGGTTCTCTAACCTTTCTCAGTAGTGTTTGTACAAATGAATCTCTTCTTGCTTCGTGGGACTCCAACTTGGTGCTCCCGAGGAATATCCGTAACACTTGCACGCTAATCGAACCTACCGGTAACAAATCTGGCAGCTTGCCTCTGAGTTGCTTCGAAGTCTTCTTTCGGTCCGACGTGTTGTGGATCCCAAACACTTGCGCAATACTCGAGAGTAGGTCGCACGAACGTCCTATGTGCGGTCCCCTTTACAGAAGAAACACGTTTCCCTAAAATTCTCCCAATAAAGCAAAGGCGATCATTCGCATTCCTTACCACAATCCTCACATACTCGTTTTACTTCGTATCTCTTCGCAGCGTTACACCCAGATATTTAAAATACGTGACTGTGTCAAGCAGTATCTAATGCTGTATCTGAACATTAAGGGTTTGATATCCTATCCATCTGTATTAGCTTACATTTTTCTGCATTAAGAACCAGCTGCCATTCATCATATCAACTAGAAATTTTGTGTTGGTCACTTGTATCAACCTACAGTCATTTATCTTCTACATCTATCTGTACACCACAGCATAGTCAACGAACAACCGCAAATTGGCGCCCACCCTAGTCTGCCAGATCATTTATGTACAAAGAAAATAGCAACAGTCATGTCACATTTCCCAGAGGCACTCATAATGTCTCCGATGAACACTCGCCGTCGAGGACAACATACTGCATTTCATTACTTAAGAAGTCTTGGAGCCAGTCACGTATTTGAGAGCCTATTCCGTGCACATGTACCTCGTAAGATGTCTGCAGTGGGGTACCTTGCCGAATGCTTTTCGGAAATTTAGAAATATGGAATCTGCCTATTGCCCTTCATCCATACTTCGCTGTATTTCATGCGAGAAAAAAGCAATTTGTGTTTCGCAAAAACGATATTTCTAAGGCACTGATGATTCGTGAACATCAGCTTCTCGGTCTCTAGGAAATTTATTATGCTCGAACTCAGAATATGCTCTACAATTCTGCAGCAACCCGAAGTTAAGACTATTTTGGGTGGTATTTTTTCTGGTCCATTCTTTTACCCTTCTTATATATGGTAGTCAACTGTGCTTATTTCCAGTGGCTTGGCACTTTGCACAAACGCAAGGAAACCCCAGATTTCGCACCGACCTCATAACCACACCACCCATAAACTCTTTCACATCTTGCTCTCAGCTTCCAGTAACTAGACAACTTTTAAATATGTTATAGTGACCTCAAACCTGACATTAGCCACTGTCTAATTTGCCTCTGCTCTCCGATCCTACTACTCTGAGTTAATATAGTGTTATGATATTTCAGGAATACATTTATGTACGCAACAAATTTTAAGTGATTTACATTGGAAGACAATAGGTTAATGAAAGCGCAAGGTAAGACATTCCAAATGTGAAGTGCTGGTACGTTAATAACCTGTGTAACCGCCAGGATGCTGAATCCAGGCAGGCAAACGAGCTTGCGTTGTGCTGTACAGATGCCGGATGTTATTTTGTGGAATGGAGATCCATGCATATTGGACACATGCCGGTCAATACAGGAACAGTTAATTCTGTTTGTGGATAAAGTTGGAGTTGTCGTTCGAAGATGTTTCACATGTGCTCGACTAGAGACAGATCTGGTGATCGAACAAGCGAAGTCAAAATGTCGACAGTCTTTAGAGTATGGTGAGTTATAACAGCGGTATGTGAGTTAGCGTTATCGTATTGTAAGACACTGTCTGGAATGATGTTCATCAGTGGCAGCACAACAGATCGAATCGCCAGACAGACGTACGAATTTGCAGTCAGAGTGCGTGGGACAACCACGAGAGTGCTTCCACTTCCATACGAATTCTCACCCCAGCCAATAACGCTACACGAATCTCCAGTGTGCCTAGCACGCTGACAGGTTGGTTACTGATCCTCAAACGGCCTCCTTATAAGCAGCACATGGCCGTCACTGGCACGAGGCAGAACCAGCTTTCATCAGAAACACAACAGACCTCTGCACTCTAATGAGCTCTAGCTTGACAGTACTGAAGTCGCTAATGACAATGGTTTGTGATCAGTGGAAGGAATGATATCTACATCTACATCTACATTTATACTCCGCAAGCCACCCAACGGTGTGTGGCGGAGGGCACTTTACGTGCCACTGTCATTACCTCCCTTTCCTGTTCCAGTCGCGTATGGTTCGCGGGAAGAACGACTGTCTGAAATCCTCCGTGCGCGCTCTAATCTCTCTAATTTTACATTCGTGATCTCCTCGGGAGGTATAAGTAGGGGGATGCAATATATTCGATACCTCATCCAGAACGGCACCCTCTCGAAACCTGGCGAGCAAGCTACACCGCGATGCAGAGCGCCTCTCTTGCTGAGTCTGCCACTTGAGTTTATTAAACATCTCCGTAACGCTATCGCGGTTACCAAATAACCCTGTGACGAAACGCGCCGCTCTTCTTTGGATCTTCTCTATCTCCTCCGTCAGGCCGATCTGGTACGGATCCCACACTGATGAGCAATACTGAAGTATAGGTCGAACGAGTGTTTTGTAAGCCACCTCCTTTGTTGATGGACTACTTTTTCTAAGCACTCTCCCAATGAATCTCAACCTGGTACCCGCCTTACCAACAATTAATTTTATATGATCATTCCACTTCAAATCGTTCCGCACGCATACTCCCAGATATTTTACAGAAGTAACTGCTACCAGTGTTTGTTCCGCTATCATATAATCATACAATAAAGGATCCTTCTTTCTATGTATTCGCAATACATTACGTTTGTCTATGTTAAGGGTCAGTTGCCACTCCCTGCACCAAGTGCCTATCCGCCTTGTTCGAAGCCGTCCTTCATGTAACCGGTTTGTAATAGTTCTTTGTGACACAATGGTGCGAAGCGCTGCTCAGATTACTGCTGCAGATATATTGCGATGTGCCAGAGCCCCATGCCGAACACGATGGTCTTCCATTTCGGTAGTGCTACGTGGCCACTCTGCACAACTCATTCGGAAGTTTAAGGTACACTGTAAGATGCTCTCAGTTGTTGATACATTCAAAGGATTCTGTTCCGCAGTCCACTGATCTCCAATTAATAATAATGTCTTTCGATTGTAGAATTTTGAGCTATAATTGAAAACATATATTAGCAAATCTTTTCCAGCCATTTCTCCTGAGCCGTAATACTAACTTCTAATTTTCCTCAGAAACTTTTGAGGCCACAAAATTCTTCAAATGCACGTGCAAATCAAACATTGTTGACCCAGAAATACCTACTTCCTTTCCTTTCAAATAATCCGACGTACTTTCTATGTCTTCCCGTACACTAATTTACAGAAACACATTCTCTCATAAATGACAAAACCCGGCGTTGATGAAACCATTTTGTAAGACAAGTAATGGCAGTTACATAAAACTTCGCTACGTTACTGTGAAATTTTTCGATGGTCAGTTCAGAGTACTGGCCATCGTTTTCTAAATTTCTTTTCGTTTCATATCCAAATAACAACAGTTTCTTCTCTCTCGTAATGATATTATAGTATTCTCAATACTGACCTTCAATAGTAGTTACGTTGCTATCCCAAATTTTCCTTATTTGCTTACTCAACAACTTCAGCTGATAGTGAATAAGCGAAAAGTAACCCTCAGTTAAAGGAGCACAGAAAAATTCTACCCAGATGTTATTTATGGCGATGTTCCTTCAGGCAAAGAAAGATTTAAGAGATTCCACAATTGTAAGATTCTCTTGGCTATAGTCATTAAAGATAGCCATCTAGTTATAACATGTGACAAAAGTTCTCTATTGCAGGCATCCACAAATTCACAAAAGTCAGAAACCTCGAGTTTCTGATTGTGTAGTCCTGTCACAGTTAACTTGATATCAACAGATAAAATATTTGCAGCAGATGAAGAAATGTTACGTAAAATGTCTGCTGGACAGTCCACTCCTTCCAAGTTCTTCGCAACGTTCATTTTTAAGTGACTAGATATGCTGTATTCGCCTCTACGGCTCAAACGTCCGATATTGGTGTAGCATTTGTCAAAGTTCATTTTAAGGTCTGCCAGCGCTGCGGAAGCAGGAAATATTATCCGATGTTTTCTTTTGTACAGAACGAGCTTAATTACTTTAGTACTTATCCTATCGAGTGCATCAAAATACTGAACAACCGTAGGATATATTGCTTTGTAATTACCGCCATCGGATTCTTGTCCATACAACGGTGTCTTTTTATATCCAAAGTGTAAATGGAGATAGAATGAGGAGCAACAAAATGTTTGATTGTTGCTGTGGTTTTTATTCTTACGATACTTTGCTTTTTAGCAATTACAGAACAAGGATATATAACTGAACTCAATTTCATCATGCATTCAAGTGACTTAAAATAATGGAGATATGTTACGGTTTTGCCAGTTCAGCGGTACCAGAATCCTCTATTGTATCCAGTTTTGCAGAAAAAGTTGGCAGATTTGAACTGGACTCATAAGCCCGAGTACTTGTTTTGCGCTTTTGGGTGATGTCTGACATCAGATTTCACACCACGCTCACTTGAAAACTTATGGGAACGAAGTATGCAGAATGATTCCCGCCTCCAAGGCAGGATCGTTATATGGTGCTACGCCTCAATGTGAGCACCGTAAAATCACGTTGCTGATAACTGATTACGGATGGCTTCGGACGTACAGTGAACCAGTGTGGTGGAACCTGTACGAGCTGTGACCTGAGGCCATGATGACCTGCCGGTGGAGGAGGTAGATACAGCTGCGGAAGGTGAAGCCAGCCAGGCAGCTCGTTGAAACGCCCGTCGCAGGCCCCGCCCAGCAGCTTGCTATATTTCACTCGGCCTTGTTGTCGGCGCACCGCATTACAACGTGTCGACTCGGTTATCTGACAACACGTGCTGCCCGGACGCCCCTGCCACGTGCATACAGATAGAGGCCTTTGTGAGGACGGCGGAATCTCCCGGCGGACGTTGTGCGAATTAGGTTGGACTGCAGCCAAGCGATCCACAGGTACGGCTGCCGGTAACGCAGAACACGGGCATTTCAGCTAGCCACAGACAGCCTCGGCACTAACAGCGCCATGGTACCGTATCAGATGTGCCGTTGTTCTCCGCAGTAACGACCTATTGTGTTCCAGCTCCGATGTTTGGGCAGCAAGAGGTAATTATGATCATTGAGATATCTCTAACTTGCCATCTTCCTACCATTCACTGACGAGGATCGCACCACCATGAACGTAAAGCTGTAATCCGCAATTCCAAGACTGGTGTGAACAAACATGTTATTCTTTTAGACTGTTTCTTCTAGACGTGCAGGTCCACTACTATGGTGCGTAATGTTGTTTCTTCATCACTTGCTCGTCAGAAACATGGAAATACAGATATTGACTGAGAATTCAAGACAACAGAAATTAGCGTTGTCACCATTAGATTTCACACTAATCCATTCTCGTCAAAATATGGTACAGACTATAACTTACCTGTCCTTCACACTCTCTAGTTTCACTGAGGCAGCTTCTTATAATTTAGTAGTCCTCAATGTCGGAAAGCTTCTCTTCTCTCCGTGTCCAAACTATATATCGTCCATGTTAACAAACAATTTATCGTCCATGCTTCACTTCCATACATGGCTACACTCCACACAAATACTTTCAGAAAAGCCCCATACTTAAATCTATACTCGGTGTTAACAAATTTCTCTTCTTCAGAAACTCTTTCCTTGCCCTTGCCAGTCTACATTTTATACCCTCTCAACTTCGACCATCATCATTTATTTTGCTCCCCAAATAGCAAAACTCCTTTACTACTTTAAGTGTCTCATTTCCTAATCTAATTGCCTCAGAATCACTCGATTTTATTCGACCACATTCGATTATCCTCGTTTTGATTTTGTTGATGTTCATCTTATATCCTCCTTTCAAGAAAATGCCCATTCCCTTCAACTGCTCTTCCAAGTCCTTTGCTGTCTCTGACAGAATTACAATGTCATCGGCGAACCTTAAAGTTTTTATTTCTTCTCCATGGATTTTAATATCTACTCCGAATTTTTCTTTTGTTTCCTTTACTGCTTGCTCAATATACAGATTGAATAACATCGGGGAGAGGGTACAACCTTGTCTCACTCCTTTCCCAACTACTGCTTCCCTTTCATGTCCCTCAACTCTTATAACTGCGTTCTGGTTTCTATACAAATTGTAAATAGGCTTTCACTCCCTGTATTTTACCACTGCCACCTTCAGAATTTGAAAGAGAGTATTCCAGTCATAAAGGCTCGTAAACCCGGATATTTACGGGAGTAGCCTTCGTGGATCCGACGGCTGCTTATGATAGCGTGGATTGTCGCAGGAGATGTACGGTATAACGAAAGGTGATGGTACCATCAAACTTACTCCAAAACAGGTGATGTTGAGTGGTCTTTCAGTGTCAGCGTGCTCGATGGAGATGTCAGGGAAATGGCTTATCACAAGAAAATTTTATTTCACCAATGTTATTTAATTAAAATCGGAAAACAAATTCACTAAGTTTCTCCGTGACAAATCCTTCTATTCCGTAGAAGAATTTCCATTACCATAATGTGTAAAAAGTGATGTGTATAACTAACTCACGACATCTGTAGATATTTTTCCTTTTTTGGGGAAAAACAGATACTTAGAAATGTTCAGAATGTAGGCATATGGCGTATGTACAAATTAATTTGTGATGTGAAAATAAAATGACCCGTTCCTCATCATTACGATCTATTGTGCAAAATTATCAGTGGGACATGAAAAGAAGTAACTAACGCCTATACCAATGACCAAAGACCTGTGGTGAACGCAAGGAGTTTTCTTTATGACGATGATTTTACGGTAGCGAGTGAAGGGAAATCTATTCAAGATGCTGAAGTCCACCTCGATATGGCCAGTTATGGCCTCACACAGAAAGAACAGAATCCCAGATAGACAATTAAAAGCAAACATTTTATTAACAGCGGCATAAAAGGAGACATTTCTTAGTAACTACGGCGTCCGCAGTTAGTCAGTCACAGAGAACACAGTAGGAGTTTCTCGATGCTATATAGTAGGAATTAGGTCAATTACACACGATGGAATTTACAGTCATCTTCTTAATAGCTGTCTTATAGCTTGCTTAGGTTTGACACATCTTAAATCCCAAGTCGTGGTTAAGAACTGCTTCATTAAGTCCGACTAGATAAATGTGGTACGTTTAGACGAATGACAGATTGGATGGCTGTCCGAAGTACACGCACAGAGAAAAAAAAAAATTGAAACTGCTGGATACCTTGTCCTTGTGCTGGACTCCAATGAGGCCAATGTCACAAAACAGCATTGTTCATGACAGACTGTCGGCTGCTCGTAGAGCACCCCAGGGGTGATACTTACGTTCCGAGTTCGTGTTTGGCACTGGGATTGCTGGCTGCGTGGATGCTTCGGAGAGATGGTCCTTGGGTTGGCCGAACTAACTAAATTGCTTTACAGAGGTTACGCGGAGCACCAAGTACCTGCCCAGTGGAAGTATATTTGCTCCTCGTTCGGATGGCATGCAGTTCACGGAGATTCAGTGGCGTCCATGATTCCAGCGGCACTGTCGACAATATGCGCTGCTGGTGCGCATGGCTAGCGCCTCTCGTCGTGGGTCTAGCAACACGTGCTTCTAAATGCTCGAATGTGTGTGAATTCCTAAGGGACCAAACTGCTTAGGTCATCGGTTCTTAGACTTCCACACTGCTTAAGCTAACTTAATCTAACTTCTGCTATGAACAACACACGCAGACACCCACGCCCGAGGGAGGACTCAAACCTCCTGTCGGAGAGGCCGCGCAATTCGTGACATAGAGCCTCCAACCGCGCGGCCATTACAGGCAGCCACATGTTTCCATGGCGGCTTCAAGAAGTTCTCTTGACACCGATCTATTGACATTTGTTGTCTGGTATGATGCGCGCACTGGCCGTCACTATTCTGCCACAGCATGTGCTGACACCGACAGGAGACAATCTCATTACTGAAGTGTGACCAGTAGTTGGTAGCAGACAAGTTCCAGGTAACTGTAGCGGCAGGGGCACATCCTAGATAAAGGACGCCTGACGAACGAACTGAGAGAGCTCAGTGACTTTCACCGTCAGTTTCGACTAAGCCCAGCTAAAATCCACGTGCGTGTTCCATCTTAAGCACCACCAGGCACGTGACGCATGTAATATCACGTGGGAAGTGATAGAATTAGCATATATGCCTATTAGCCACTGTGGATCGTATTCTGACATGCAAGCAGCATGAAGAGAGTACGGGAATGATGATGGTAACCATAAATATTATCCCTCGAATGTTCTCTGGTAGCACCTGGAACTAGTGACCACAAGGTCTCAGAAAGATGGCACTAGAAACACCGTACAGAGCAGGTCTAGTTCAAGTCTATCCACGTAAACATGATTGACAATGAGCTTCATGAAACGCGTAGGAGTACTATACGTTGACTGGAACCTACACCGCTTGCATAATGCCGCGAGATATTCGTGACGAAGTATGTATCAACACGAAGAGAACAAGATAGGCTCATCACTCAGCCGTCTTCGTTCTGTAGATGAACGACCCAAGAGTGATCTCAACAAATGGAACCCGCATTGGATACTACCTGCTTGTCTGGGGAGAAGCACAGTCCATGGAGCAGCTGTCTGATTGTCAACTGAAACCTCCGTCTCGCAGAGAGGAAGGTCTTCTGTTCGCGATACTGAGAACAATGGAAGTTGCAACATTTTGGTCAAAAGAACTGTTGACTTATAATTGTTTCTTCCATTTGTTATTAGTAGAAATTACCACGTACTCTGTTTGTCTCTGACTCGAATAAATGATAGAAAATTAAGTTATACGAGAATTTAGTATCACAGTGCGAGACCCTTGAAAAGTGTCCGTTTGGTATGCAGTCAAATCAGGTTTTTAAATATGTTGACTAAACAGGAGTGAATTGATAAGTGAAGAGTTAAAAATGTCAGCGCCATGAAGTTACTAAAACAGGTGTTGAATAGTGTGTTATTATTTCATATATCAAACAATGGCATCTGATCTGTGACGAATGAATCGAGTCTGAGATTCTCTGTAGACAACGTAGTTGACGCTTTCCTATCGTTGTCTTAATTCTCTTCCTCGTACCATTCCCGTAGTAAGTGGCGCTCTGTTTTCATTGATTTGGCTAGTTGCACCGTTGATCGCGAATCTTGTCTTCTCAACACAGCGACTCACTTTAAAACCTAATTTCTCCAGAAACACATAGTTTATTTGGGATACATGTGCTTGTTCGCGTTCAAGTCCCTATCAATCCCATTTTCTTGATCTTCGAAGTCCTTGGCCGTCTTTGGAAGAGTAACTGTTGTGTCCTCAAAAGATGCAGGACACAGCCATCCATAGATCACCAAGGTGCCTATCAACTTAAGAGAAACTGAGCGATGGCTACTGTCCACATAGAGCGTACGAAAACAAGGGTATTCATCCGACAATCTCACATACACACTGTACTACACGGTTACCATAAGGAGTACCTCAAGAAACTACAAGGACTGCTCTGTAGTCGCCGCCTAGTAGAGACAAAGTGGATATTCAAACAAGTGATGTTAGTCATCATTCACTGGATTCAGGACTACATCAGTGTTCAAAGACAGAACAATCCATGTACTGAAATATTCTGTTATATGTCATCTTTAAACCCCATGTAAATAGTGTCAAGTTTTAATTAAAATTTTTTATACAATGCTGCTAATCTGTGTTGCCATCATTCTTTCCATAGTTTTTAGGTAAATCTGTTCGCCCCTGTGATGAAGCTGTGTTACTGTTGAGTGTAAGCCACGTCATACATTAGTAATATTTCAGCTGGTGATCAGTTTCGCCAACTCACAGCGCTAGCGAAACCAGGACGACTAGAATGTCGGAACCCATACTGCGAGCGCCAAAGACATATTCTGAAAATACGGCTGCCCTCGTACCTGGCGAATACCAGACGCATTTCGAGGGGTCTGGAGGACAATGGGAAACTTGCAGAACTGTGGACTCCTGTCGGCACTAAGATAAATCACAGACACAAAAGCGTCAAAAGCACACGTGGAAGCGTTTGAAACGTCTGGCTGACAGCAGCCATTTTCACCTGCTTTAAAAAGTGAGAATGTGTCGAGAACACAAGCAGCCCCATACCGCAATGAGTCAGAGCATAGACACAAAGCGCCAAGAATTCACCCAAGGAAGTGTATGAAACTACATAAGCGAAAAAGAACTCAGCCTTCTTAAAAAAAGTTTTCTCGACAGTAAGGAAGTTTCTTAAAAAACTCGAACACCAGCAGTTTATTAAACGAATAACAAGAAAAGAGATTGTCCAGGTTTCATGCAGAGAGAACCGTTACGAAGAAGTGTTGTGTAGTAGATTTCACAGCAACTTAGGAATGAAAAAAACATCGGAAAATGTATGACAAACACTGGAAACAACCTTGACATGGAAGACGCAAAATAGAAAACTTAGGCCCTGCAACGTGAGGCGGTCACGAAACGGAGGCTGACACTGGAAATTTAGTACTTCAATGACGACGTCGAGAGGAGGAAAAATTCGAGGCATCAATGAGCTAAGCAGAGTGTTGGAAGTGAAGGAGCAATAGGAGAGACAGCGCGTAGGCAAGAGGGCACGGGGGCTTTTCCTTCCATCACCTAGATCCTCCTTCCGACACCGTGATATTGCAGCTTCGACCACACGAGTCGCACACCGAGGGGAGTAGCTTTGCTGTCACCGCACAGCTCCGAGGCAATGTGTCGTACCTTCACCGACCCAGCGCCTGCTGCCGCCATCAATACCTGACAAATGTCTGTGAAGATTGGTGAGATGATTTTCATTGCCCCCTCTCCCCCTTTTTTCTTTAATAACTAGGTAGTGTCCAAGCCCAGTAAAATTTACATTCATGTTCGTAGTGTTGTACGTGTGTGTGTGAATGTACTGAAATAAATGCAGCCATTTCATGATTTATTTACCTATACAGTCTGTTCCATTCACTTTTTAATCCCTCAATCTCATAACCTTCTTCTATCTGATTTCACTTCTTTATTGATCACACTTAATTCTGGACTCTCAACGTGGGGTGATCTCGTTGTTAATTTGTAAGCTATGTGATATCACAGAGAATTTTGAAGGCGTCACTACGGTTTTTGTTCCATCCTGGGGCTATGTATCAGTAACCTGTATGTCATTTAATACAAGAATTCACTACACCAGCTAGTGCCTTTTGGTGGTAATGTGGTAAATAGTTCTCTTCTACCACATTTATATTTTCGAAGATAAATGGATTTGGGGAATACAATAATAAAAAACCTTAAATATATTCTCTCTGAATTCTAAATGCGATGCGTTCTTAAACTTTTCCTTGTTTTCTTTTACTGCCTGTTCTGTTTACGGATTGGTAAACTTTGGGGAGGTCTGGAGTCCGTTTGCATCCTCCTCTGATTTTACGAACAGACCACAAAATATATTCTGAGGGTATCAGAAATTACGAGACAAAATATAAGTGCATGTAAAAGAGTAGAAATGAAAGAAGGGAAAAATGTGAGACCGAGTGTCGTTTGACACGAATACAGAACAGATATCGCTCACAAAACAGTGCTGCCTCAAATATTCAGTTCCGATACTGACAGATGCACTGATTTATTCCACTCATTTATAATGGAACAAGCGAAATACTTCGTAACAGAACAGTGTAGTTTGACCACAATGTCCAAGAACCCCAAGCTAAGCCTTTGTACACACTGAGTCTTCTAACAGAGTAATCTAGTATGTTAATTAGTCTGCAGACTGCGGTGAGTTTACTCGATTAGTTCAGGTGATGTCATTAGCTGCTTGGCGGAAGGCTCTCGCGCGGCTGATGCAGGTCCGAACATAGCCCATATTGCGTGAATCACTCAACCCTTGCAGCGAAGATATTGCGGGAATCGGTACGCTATTGATGAGAGGTTTTCACACAATACATCAGTACTTAGGGGCTCGTATTTTTGGCTGAGAAACACATTGCAATAATACTTAGAAGGTGTATTTTTAGTGGATTTTGTGTCATTCAACACGCGTAGTTATTAGGTACGAAGCTGTTATGTTTGCTCACAGTGTGCTAGTGTGTTCCTTGAGTTCACTGCGACTTGCTAGTCAGTTAGTGTGTGACGGCCCTAGCAGCAAGTCCTGAGTGGACGAGGGGAATTACCAAAGCAGAAAGACCCAACACGCTCACGGTGAGTGGAGAATGTACGAAAAATTCAGTTTGTTCTTGTACGGCGTATGCGCTAAGATATCCCAATAGACACCAACCATTCAACCAGTTGCTTGAGAGTGATAGTGTAACGTCCAGACAACACAAGAGAAGGAAGCAAGTGAAGACAGAAGGGGGGGACATTAATGTTCTAGCTGCTGTTGCAGCTGATCCGCAC
The DNA here is from genome assembly GCF_021461385.2 of Schistocerca piceifrons. Classification (NCBI taxonomy): domain Eukaryota; kingdom Metazoa; phylum Arthropoda; class Insecta; order Orthoptera; family Acrididae; genus Schistocerca; species Schistocerca piceifrons. Next base: position 685,334,246 of record NC_060142.1, on the reverse strand, counting down.
CTTATCTCCCGCGCTATCGCACGACAAAGTTGCATCAGATAGGCAAGTATTCCACGCATTCGCCATCGATGCAAGTCCTATCCCAGTCACATATCTCTCCATCAAGAGCTGCATGGAATCTATTATGACAATCATGTTAACGTCCCTACGTGTCCACTAAGGTGGGATCCTCCAGATGTATCTCGTTTGGTGATGAAGCGAAATTTACTAATCATCGCCAGGTAAACTGCCGAAAATTGCACTATTGGTTTGTTGACAATGCCCGTTACTTTCGTCACGTGGAGTGTCAGTATCCATGGGGAGGAAACGTGTGGTATGGGATAGTGAATCACCAGTTATTTTTCAAAGACGGAACTCTGACAGCGCACAACTATTCCAGCCTCCCAACCATCTTCTTCGGATGTTAGAATGGCTCTGAGCACTATGGGACTTAACTGCTGAGGTCGTCAGTCCCATAGAACTTAGAAGTGCTTAAACCTAACTAACCTAAGGACATCACACACATCCATGCCCGAGGCAGGATTCGAACCTGCGACCCCAGTGGTCGCGCGGTTCCAGACTATAGCGCCTAGAGCCGCTCGGCCACCCCGCCCGGCTCGGATGTTAGAAGACGTTCCTCTGCAGACTAGGAGAAACCTGTTCTACCAACTTGATGCCTGTTCAGCCCATTGTGCTCGAAGCACTACAACATGTCTTCACGAATTGTTTCCAAATCGTCCGAATGGACGCAGAGAACCGGTAACTTTGCTGGCCCGTTCCCCGGATTTGACACCTGCAGAGTTATTGCTGTGAGAAAAGCAGGAAGACGCGTCTACTAGGACATACTAACTACACCTGATGATAAGCAACGACAAATTTCTACACCCTGCTCGGACATCTCCATCGAAATCTAATAAAATGAAACATCTACAGCTGTCCTTACGATGGCGGTAGGTGTTCCATTTGCTTACATAAGTGAACGGCCCTAAAACCTACAGTCTGAAGTATCAACATACGAAATCTCCACTGAAATGCTAGCAAGTGTGCAGCAGTCGATCCATACCATATTGCAAGTGTGTATTGTCGCTGCCGGTAGTCACTTTGAACGAAACCTGTGATAGTCATTTGTCTCCTTATTGGTCAAAATCCACGTATGTAGTGTGTTGTTCTTTAGTGTACGCTACCACAGTCGGTGTGAGAACTTTACAGAATACTATATCTTGTAAGCGATACGCATTAGAAGCCTGCAACAAGCACCACTGACATACTAATTGAGCCGTGGTAAAAACTGCTGTTTCGAAGAGCGCGCCACAGCGCGTAGTGTGAAGCAGTCGCCCTACGTTTCTGGCGATGGCGCCGCTGTGGCAATCACAGCTTTTGTGTCTCCCTCTGGTGTGACAGGCAAAGGTTGCCTGTTCACGTGCATTTAAGGGGCGCTATGAGCTAGCTAGTTGGTCAGTCTGGGTGAGTCTAGAGTTAGTCTGCGGTCAGTCTCTCGACCCCAACTTGCTGGTCTGTCTCTCGTCCAAATTTGTGACGCAGTGAGAGAAATCGACGAGTGGTCTCCCGGTCGAGGGCGTAGTTCCTGCATCTGAGTCTGCGCGTTAGGCCGCCAGTCTGGTCGAGTTCCTCAGGCAACGGTCATTGGCGGTTGGATCGATCGGTTGGTCGGTCGCGCACTGAGACACAAGATGACTTATTGGCCTTGAGCGTCGGCGTATGCGAGGTCGCCACGTGAGTCCAGTGGGCCGCGCCGTATAGCGAGGGGTAGTGGCTTCGCGGCCGACACGAAAGCAACAGGAGTCAACCAACGACGTCGGTATGGCCGGCGCGAGCTGCGACGCCGTGAGACGAGAGATCGGAGCGCCTTCCTGCGTCCGTTGAAGCGGCTGGCAGCGGACGGTTCGGGAGAGCGTTTTGTGGGTGCTGCGCCAGGTCTTCGCCATTAATCGCAGTTTATTAGAAGTTATGTGATTGGTGATATGTTGTTTCATTTACTTGTTAAATTCTACTTGTTTTCTTGGTGAGGTCACCAGCCGATTTGTTATGGGGTCGTCCCACCATTCATCTCCGTTTGCCCACCCACGGGAAGGTGGTTATTTATGAAGTGGGTGGTCCATTTTTTTTCCGTTGTGGAGCAGGGGCGGGTTAGAGCAACCTGCGGTTTGAGTTGTTTGATAATCTCCCTATCAATCTGCCGTACGTTAATAGCTGCCTCTGTCATGTTTTTCGGATTCAGTGTGTTAACGAATTTATTGCTTGAAGTGTAACGGCCGAATTCCTGAAATACGTTTATATCTTGCCTATCATCTTGAGGGGCGGTATATGTGTACTGTAGAGCATGTTTGGCCAACATTGTATAATTTTATGTAAGTCTGCATTTCATGGGTTTCTATTTAAATGGTCATTTTAGTCTATAAAGCTGCCACCCTTCCACCGCATGCCTTTCTGAGAATTTAAAATCAAGCTGCACCTTCGTTGGCGAGTTAATCTTTTAATTTTAGCGTTTGGTACCGTTTCCATCCCTCCTACGGGGTGCACAGTTTTTGTGCTTGTGTGAATTGTTAAATCGTTTACTTTAAGGTAATCTGGTGTGTTGCAGATTCGCACCTGTGTAGTCTTTCAGAGGTTGTTGTGAGCGGTCGTGACTACGGCCGTGTCAGAAGGGAGCGGTAAGGTTCTCAGAACGAAAGCTCATACACTCAAAAAATTTTTTCTTTCTGCCTCTCAATAAATTGTTACTTGATATTTAGAGGGTGTTTCTGCTCATAATTTTAAATCTGTTTCTTTTTTTGAAAAAGCTTTTAGAAATAAAATTCCCATTTGTTAAAAACAATTTCATTTGGATTTCGTCAGTTACTTCCTGGCAACTACTTCCACGCTCACATAGTGTGATTAAATTTGTTAATATTCTTCATGAATCGCTAGTAAATAATGTAAATTCTTGAGGAAAGGTTTTGAAAGTAAATTCACGCTTCAGCAATTTACCTTACTTTTTGTCTGCTAATGTCCCTAGGTATTGTTCCATTCAGAAAGTGCATGTTTGTACAGAACAAATACACCTAAGTATTATGACAACCGCCGGCCGGTGTGGCCGTGCGGCTCTAGGTGCTTCAGTCTGGAACCGCGTGACTGCTACGGTCGCAGGTTCGAATCCTGCCTCGGGCATGGATGTGTGTGATGTCCTTAGGTTAGTTAGGTTTAAATAGTTTTAAGTTCTAGGCGACTGATGACCTCAGAAGTTATGTCGTATAGTGCTCAGAGCCATTTGACCCGTTATGACAACCCATTTATGGCTATAGTACGAGCCCCTGACTATCAGTCCATTATGTGGAAACCGCACATCAAGAACACTTTCCATTTTCGCAATAGTTACTGTATAGTTGAGGTCACCGCTTTGCGGGTTGAGAGTGGCGTCGTGCGAGCGACTGCTAGCGCGGTCTGCGCTGCAAGTCAGTGACATTTGTATGTTAATATCGATATCTGGCTTGGGGCCGCGATTCAGAAATATCATAATATATTCTCTTCGAATTTACATGTTTATTGACGCACATACCACATATAGGATACGTGTTCGTGTTAGCTCTTATCTCTAGTCGCGCCAGATATGCAGAAGGAGCGATCTGGATTCCTACTACAATACTGCTGTCTACTAGTACCTCCCCTAGCGACCGTCTGGCAGCGGCGGCGCCCTCTGACGTCACGGGCCAGCCACGTCGGATATCGGAGAGCGTTTGCGCGGCCAGGAAGCCAGGAAGGCGCCGCGCCGGAAGTACGACGGCGTCACTGCGGAGAGCCGAGTGGTCTGCGCGCTGGCTTGCGGGTAGCAAGTAGAGCCCCACCACGCCACACGTACATCTTCACCTACATCTACATCTCCGTACATCCGGTGCCCGTCGGAGTAAACCTTGTAGCACTACGAGCCCTTTCCTCTATTGTAGCACTCGCAAATGAAACGAGAGAAAATCGACTGTCTACACGCCTCAGAGGGAGCCCTAATATCTCTCATCGCCATGGTCCTTACATGAAATATTCGTTGGTATCCGTAGAATCTTTTAGCAGTCATTTGAGACATTTGCTCTCTAAATTTCCTCAATTGTGTTCCACGAAAAGAACGTTATCTTCGCTCCACTAATTCCCATTCGAATTCACGAAGAATCTCCGTAATACTCGAGTGTGGATCGAACGTACCGGCAACAAAACCAACAACTAGCCTCTACATCTACATCTACATCGATATTTCTGAATCTGAAGGCCCACCGTTCCACTACTGACCATTTCAGTTCCTGTTCCAATCGCAAATAGATAGAGGGAGAAACGACTGTCTACATGCCTCGGTACGAGCCTTAATTTTCCGTACCTTATCTTCGTGGTCCTAACGCGCAGTTTATGTCGCAGGAAACAGGATCGTCCCTCAGTCAGCTTCAAGTGACGGCTCTCCAGATTTTCTCAGTACTGTACTTCGAAAAATATGTCGCTTTCCTTACAGGGGTTCCTGTCAGAGTTCCCGACGCACCTGCGTAATACTTGCGTGTTTTTCGGACCTACGGGTAACAAATCTGGTGAGCCGCCTCTGAACTGCTTCGATGTCATCCTTTAATCCGATCTTGTACAGACCTCAATCACTCGAGCAGTGGTCAACAATAGGTCGCACCAGAGTCCTAAGCGCTGTCTTCTTCACAGATGAACTACACTTTGCGAGAACTCTCCTTATATATGGAAGTCGACTATTCGCCATACTTACCACAGTCCTGATATGCTCGTTCCATTTCATATCGCTTTCCAACGTTACCCCCAGATACTCAAATGACCATGACACTACTAATGCATTATCCAGACGTTGTGAGTTTGTTATTCCTACTTGTTGTTGTTGTGATCTTCAGTCCTGAGACTGGTTTGATGCAGCTCTCCATGCTACCCTATCCTGTGCAAGCTTCTTCATCTCCCAGTACTTACTGCAATCCACATCCTTCTGAATCTGCTTAGTGTATTCATCTCTTGGTCTCCCTCTACGATTTTTGCCCTCCACGCTGCCCTCCAATGCTAAATTTGTGATCCCTTGATGCCTCAGAACATGTCCTACTAACCGGTCCCTTCTTTTTGTGAAGTTGTGCCACGTACACCTCTTCTCCCCAATTCTATTCAATACTTCATCATTAGCTATGTGATCTACCCATCTAATCTTCAGCATTCTTCTGTGGCACCACATTTCGAAAGCTTCTATTCTCTTCTTATCCAAACTATTTATCGTCCATGTTTCACTTCCATACATGGCTACACTCCATACAAATACTTTCAGAAACGACTTCCTGACACTTACATCTATATTCGATGTTAACAAATTTCTCTTATTCAGATACACTTTCCTTCCCATTGCCAGTCTACTTTTTATATCTTCTCTACTTCGACCATCATCAGTTATTTTGCTCCCCAAGTAGCAAAACTGCTTTACCACTATAAGTGTCTCATTTCCTAATGTAATTCCCTCAGCATCATGCGACTTAATTCGACTGCATTCAATCATTCGTGTTTCTGTTTTGTTGATGTTCATCTTCTATCCTCCTTTCAAGACACTGTCCATTCCTTTCAACTGCTCTTCCAAGTCCTTTGCTGTCTCTGACAGAATTACAATGCCATCGGCGAACCTCAAAGATTTTATTTCTTCTCCATGGATTTTAATACATACTCCAAATTTTTCTTTTGTTTCCTTTACTGCTTACTCAATATACATATAGAATAACATCGGGGAGAGGCTACAACCCTGTCTTACTCCCTTCCCAACCACTGCTTCCCTTTCATGCCCCTCGACTCTTATAACTGCCATCTGGTTTCTGTAAAATTATAAATAGCCTTTCGCTCCCTGTATTTTACCCCTGCCACCTTTAGAATTTGAAAGAGAGTATTCCAGTCAACATTGTCAAAAGCTTTCTCTAAGTCTACAAATGCTAGTAACGTAGGTTTGCCTTTTCTTAATCTTGCTTCTAAGATAAGTCGTAAGGTCAGTATTGCCTCAAGTGTTCCGATATTTCTACGGAATCCAAACTGATCTTCCCGAGGTCGGCTTCTACCAGTTTTCCCATTCGTCTGTAAAGAATTCGCATTAGTACTTTGCAGCTGTGACTTATTAAACTGATAGTTCGGTAATTTTCACATCTGTCAACTCCTGTTTTCTTTGGGATTGGAATTATTATATTCTTATTGAAGTCTGAGGGAATTTCGCCTGTCTCAATCATCTTGCTCACCAGATGGTAATGTTTCATCAGGACTGGCTCTCCCAAGGCTATCAGTTGTTCTAGTGGAATGTTATCTTCTCCTAGGGGCCTTGTTTCGACTCAGGTCTTTCAGTTCTCTGTCACTCTCGTCACGCAGTATCGTATCTCCCATTTCATCTTCATCTACATGCCCTTTCATTTCCATAATATTGTCCTCAAGTACATCGCCCTTGTATAGACCCTCTATATACTCCTTCCACCTTTCTGCTTTCCCTTCTTTGCTTAGAACTGGGTTTCCATCTGAGCTCTTGATATTCATACAAGAGGCTCTCTTTTCTCCAAACGTCTCTTTAATTTTTCTGTAGGCAGTATCTATCTTACCCCTAGTGAGATAAGCCTCTACATTCTTACATTTGTCCTCTAGCCATCCCTGCTTAGCCATTTTGCGCTACCTGTCGATCTCATTTGTGAGATGTCTATATTCCTTTTTGCCTGCTTCATTTACTGCATTTTTATATTTTCTCCTTTCGTCAATTGAGTTCAATATTTCTTCTGTTACCCAAGGAGTTCTACTAGCCCTCGTCTTTTTACCTACTTGATCCTCTGCTGCCTTCACAACTTCATCCCTCAGAGCTACCCATTCTTTTTCTACTTCTTTCCCCCATTCCTTTCAATTGTTCCCTTATGCTCTCCCTGAAACTCTGTACAACCTCTGGTTCCTTCAGTTTTTCAGGTCCCATCTCCTTAAATTCTCAACTTTTTGCGGTTTCTTCAGTTTTAATCTACCGTTCAAAACCAATAGATTGCGGTCAGAGTCCATATCTGCCCCTGGAAACGTCTTAGAATTTAAAATCTGGTTCCTAAATCTAAGTCTTACCATTATAGAAACTATCTGATACCTTCTAGAATGTCCAGGATTCTTCCATGTATACAACCTTCTTTCAGGATTCTTGAACCTATTGCTAGCTATGATTATGTTGTGCTCTGTGCAAAATTCTACCAGGCGGCTTCCTCTTTCATTTCTGACCCCCAATCCATATTCCCCTACTACATTTCCTTCTCTCCCTTTTCCTACTCTCGAACTCCCGTCACCCATGACTATAAAATTTTCGTCTCCCTTCACTAACTGAATAATTTCTTATATATCATCATACGTTGCTTCAATTGCTTCATCATCTGCAGAGCTAGTTGGCATATAAACTTGTACTACTGTAGTAGGCGTGGGCTTCGTGCCTATCTTGGCCACAATAATGCGTTCACTATGCTGTTTGTAGTATCTTACCCGCACTCCAATTTTTTTATTGATTATTAAACCTACTCCGGCATTACCACTATTTGATTTATTCCTACTTATCCGCATTAATTTAGATTTTCCTACATTTAGAGCTAGCTGCCATTCTTCGCACCAACAAGGAATTACATCTAAGTCATCTTGTATCCTCCTACAGTCGCTCAACTGCAGATTGCTGCCCACCCTGTGTCCGCCAATTCATTTATCTATAGAGAGAATAATTGTAGTTGTATCATACTTCCCTGGGGCACTACTGACGATACTCTTGTCTCTGATGAACGCTCGCCGTCGATGACAACGTACAGGTTCCTGTGACTTAAAAAGTCTTTGAGCCAATCACATATCTATGAACTTCTTCCATATGCTCGTACCTTCTTTAGCAGCCTGCAGTGGGGCACGTTGAAAACCGCATTGCCATAATCTAGAGGTATGGAATCTGCCTGTTGCCATTATCTATTCTAATGGAAGCTACTGTAAATTTGTACCTTCAATTAAGCATTGGCTTACTTGAGCAATTATAACATAGATCTTGGGATTCCAAGTGTGAGCCACAGTTTCATTAAATCTACAGCTGCTTCCTTTTGCTTAGACGACCGTTTTATAGAGTGTGTGTAACTTCGTCTCTGTTATTTTACATCTAGTATGTTAACCACTTAACAATTCTATTTTAACTCTTATTATATTTGACATGAAATTCTAATGAATAACTTACCTTTTGTGTGAAGTATGTCCTAATTCTCATGATATCGCTCTCACTTTAATGAGCAATGTATCAAAAGTTCGTTTTTAAATTAAAGCTGTTCCTGTCAAATGCTATTATGTCCACAACTTTTATGTACTGACTGCACTTGCATATACACATAACATTATGTGAATACGTGTTCATTCTAGGCAATATGTTAATTTGGCAGTTGGATATCCATCAGAACATTGTTTGTCATTTTATAACAAATCCTTTAACATGGACAATTCGTGATATATGTTGGATATGTTATCTGTTAGCCTCAGTGATACATTTCGTGTGATAGATAAATCATCTGTAGCCCTAGGTCTACATTCCATTTCATGTTTTTACCTCCTTACATACAGATATGCTGTTATTATTTAATCCCCACCCCCTTCTTTATGGTGTTAGTACAACTGATATACTAGGCTCCTAATGAAGCAGTTTAACTAAACTTTACCTACATTTGGTTTTTTTCTCTAAATGTAGTTGATATTTTAAAATAATGGTTAATTACTGTGACTTAGGTGAATATTGATGCTGTCTGACACTTCAACCTGCATCTGAGCACTGTATTTGAACTTGTTTTTATGTTATGGATACTATTTTTATAACGTTAATTATTCAATAGATGTTCGTTGATACAAATTTTGTACAGTATGTGCAGTGATTAAAATACTGTTTAACTTCAGAAGTTTATAATGATTTTTACCTTGTAATGTAAGATTGTTGTTATTCTATGTTTGGGCACAACAATTTCGTTTCTCTGTTGACATGTATAACTATACGAAAGATGTTTGACGTAGATAGTCTGGCCCCTGTATTCAGCAAGAAACTTCTCATCGAGATATTTTTCTACCATATGATAAAAGTACTTTGGAAGTTCTGTGACAAATTCCTCGATAATTTATATCATTTTAAAACTCAAATCTCTTATGTTCTCATCAGTACTATTCTGCTTACACTTGTTATTAGTATGTTTGCTTTAAGTCTCCTGTGTGTTACATTAGAATACATGGCGTGCATTAGATATTAGACGATGTTATTAGTTAAGTAATCACAGATGTGATGCTGTGGTCTAAATTGTTTTAACCCTGCATGTATTTATGTATATTTTTGGCTTCCTTGGAAAAGATTTTGTATCATTTCCAGTAAACTACATGCAGTTTTTGTATCTGTGACTGAAACCGGTCGAAATTTGGGTTTAAAATAAAAAGGTAGCATATGGTCAAACAAGCATTTTAAACTTCGGTTGATGCTTGGCTTCTTCAAGTGCCACACCAGACTGATCAACAAATGATTGAATGAAGGCCTCAGACCCCCTTAATGATTTTACATAGGATCAGAATTTTCTATGGTTCTTTGCCAGATCCTTTGGTGATGTACGATGGTGGTAGCGGTCGTATTATTTGCAGATACATCTTTACACAGATGTATGCATCTATACCAAGCTCTGCTTGTCGACATTCACCTGCTCTCTTGTGAATTGCTTTGACGTCATCCATCAAAAGGGAAAACACTCGAGCAGAATTGAAGAATAGTTCGCAGGTGTTCTTTTCGCTGTCCGTTTATTATATGAACCACACTTTCCTAAAAGTCTTCCAGTAAACGATACTCGACCAGCCTCCTTTCCTACAACAGTCCTTCCGTGTTCGTTTCATTTCATATCACTTCGCAACTTTACACCAGAATATTTATTCGATGTGAGTTTTTGAAGCAGCTTGCCACCAGTGCTGTATTCGAACGTTAAAATATTATGTTTCCTGCATATCTGCATTAACTTACATTGTCCTACAGTCGAGCAATCTGCCATTCATCACACGAACTAGAAATTTTGTTTAACTCATATCCTATCCTCCTATAGTCACTCAACGTCCACGCCTTCTCGTACAGTGAAGCATCACCACCAAACAGACACAGATCGATGCTCACCCTGTCCATCAGATCATTTATGTATATGATGAAGTTCACTGTGCTGTACTTGCTGCTGTGCCTCCCGCGAAGCTGTAGCGAACTCTACATCTACGTCTACATCATACTCCGCAAGTCACTTAATGGTGTGTGGTGGAGCGTACTTTCCGTTCCACTATCTGATCCCTCCAACCCTGTTCCACTCGCGAACATTGCATGGGAAGACTGATTGTCGGTAAACCTCTGAATCGGCTCTAATTCCTCTAATTTTCTCCTCGTGGTCAATACGCGAGATGTAAGTGGGGGGAAGTAACATGATGTCCGACTCATTCTGAAAAATTCTGTCCCGAAATTTTAATAGTAAATCTCTCTGCGACGCACAATGCCTGCCAGTTGAGTTTGTTTAGCATCTTCGTAACGCTCTCTCGCCAGCTAAACCATCTCGTGACGAAACGAGCCGCTCTTCGTTGGAGCTTCTCTAGCTCCCCTATCAATCCTACCTGATAGGAGTCCAAGATAAATAAACAATACACACGAATCTGGCGAACAAGAGCCTTATAAGACACTTCTTTCGTGGACGTCTTACATTTCCTGAAAAATTCTTCCGATGAACCTGAGTCTGGAGCCTGTTTTCCCACTATCTGTTATATATGGTAATTCCACTTACGGTCGCTCTGGATAGTTACCCCAAAACATTTTACGGCAGACACTGTCTCCAGCTGTTTGTCATCAATTGTGTAGCTGTACAGTTGTGGATTTCTTTTCCTATGTATATGCAATATCTTACACCTATTTACGTTCAGGGTCAACTGCCAGAGTCTGCACCATTCATCAATTCTCTGCAGGTCCTTATGCAGATTCCAAATTTCTTCTGGCTTTGCTACGTTGGTATATACAACTGCATCATCTGCGAATAGCCTTAGAAAACATCCGACGCTTTCTACTATATCATTTATATATATTGTAAATAGCAACGGTCCTAACACACTTTCCTGTGGTATTCCGGATATTACCTTTACATCTGATGATTTATTTCAGTTAAGAGCGACGTGTTGAGTTCTATCTGCAAGAAAGCCTTGAATCCTATAGAAGGTCTGCTCCGATACTCCGTATGCTCCCACTTTTTTCCTTACACGGCAATGTGGGACAGTGTCAAGTGCCTTGCTGAAATCAAGGAACACGGCATCAACTCGAGCACCGTTGTCCACTGCGTAGTGGATTTCATGGACGAACAGAGGGAGCTGCGTTTCGCAGGACCTCTGTTTGCGGAATCCATGTTGATTTTTTGAAGAACGTCATAAAGCTTTAGCATAAAACGTGTTCCATAATTCTACAACAGATATAGGTCAACGACATACGTCTATAATTCTGTGGATCTGTCTTACGGCCTGTCTTTCTTAAAAATGGAAATTTCCAGTCGTTAGGTACCTTTCGTTGCTCAAGCGATCTACGATAAATTAATCCTAGAAAGGGAGCAAGTTATTTCGCATAAGCCTTATAGAATGTTATAGGTACCTCATCTGAAGCCATTCCACTGCTAAGAAATTGTAGCTGCTTTTCAGTTTCGCGATCGGTTAACTCGCTATCTGCCATTTCGATGTACGTACGACGATTTGAAAGGTGGGCCAGTGTTATGATCTTCCACGGTGAAACAACTTCGGAAGACCGAATTCAGTATTTCGGCTTTCTCTCATCTTCCGTTTCGTCGTCCGCTTGGTCGCTGCGAGAATAACTAGATGATTTTGACCCACTTTCTGATTTTACATACGACCGGAAACTCTTAGTGTTTTTACTCAGATCGATTGACGACGACTTACTTTTAAAATTATTGAATGCTTCTCTCATTGCTCTCCTTAGGCTAATTTTCGCTTCGTTCACCTTCCGTTTGTCAGGTAGGTTTTTACTTCTCTTGAATGTGGGAGAAGTGCTCTTTGTCTACGTAGCGCTTTCTTAACACGGCTACAAACCATGGTGGATCTCTCCCATCCCTTAAAGTCTTCCTCAGAACATACTTGTTTAGTGCATATTGAATGAAGCCTTTGAATTTTTTTCCATTTGTTCTCCACATCTTCGTCCTCATCGCCGAATATTTGATGCTGACTGCCGAGATATTCTGAAATTTGTATCCTGTCACCCTTTCTGAGCAAATATATCTTCCTACCTTTCTTAACATTCTTTGTAGGAACCGTCGTCATAGTGTCACACCCTTATGATCACTGATACTTTCCTCCACGTTAACTGATTCGATAAGGTCTGGTTTGTTTGTTGCCAGGAGGTCTGAGACGATACCCTCACGGGTTGATTCTCTAACTATCCTACATTTGTTTCCAGATTAAGTACCAGTTGTTCAAGTTGACTGCTACTGAAGTCAACAAAAACGACACAAGTTTGTGTTAGCAGTACTGACACATTTTGTTGTGTGAGGAGAAGTGACATTTGCTTCACAAAAGCAGCAAATAACTCCATAGATTAAAAAAACTTGTTACTTTGGGTTCAAAAGAGGTGATCAGGATAAACCCTGGGCTCCACTTGTGATCTGCAACACTTGTGCCAGCAACCTCAGGAACTGGATACATGGGAAATGACGTTCAATGCCCTTTTACAGTGCTCATTATCTGGCGTGAGCCAGCTAACCATGTCAGTGACTGTTACTTTTGTATCGTTCCTCCTGTCAAGAAGTGAGTATCTAAGAACAAGAAGCGGACAGTGATCTATCCTAACACTCCATCTGCCATACGTCCAGTTCTACATGGGGAAGGATTGCCAATACCTGAACAACCGACAGAGTACGAGATTACTTCTGATGGGGATTCTGAATGTTCTGAAACATGTACACCACAAGATCCAGAGTTTCTCCCAAATATATCATCAACTGATGATCCACAAAAATTGTCTCAAAATGAGTTAAGTGATCTCATTAGAGATTTGGAGCTCTCTAAAGCCAAGGCTCAGATTTTAGCATCAAGATTGCAGCAGCGCAATTTTCTGAAAAGCAGTGTAAATGTTTAATTCTACCGCAGACGAGAGCAACATTTCATTCCCTTTTTTTTTAACATGCAAGATAGTCTTGTGGCATGTGTAGACATTATTGGTATAATGAAGGCCCTTAGACTTAATTACAACCCTGATGAGCAGAGGCTCTTTTTTGATTCGTCAAAGTTGGGCTTAAAAGCAGTGCTTTCACATATTGGTAATGAGCTTCCTTCTATTCCAGTGGGGTGTAGTGTGCATATGAAAGAGTCATACTGAAACATTAAAATCTTACTAGAAGCCATGAAGCATAATGATTCTCAGTGGCAGATTTGGGGTGACTTGATAATGGCTGCACTAAAGTTAGGTATGCAGTTAGGGTATACTAAATATTGCTGGTTTCTCTGTGAATGGGATGGCAAAGCTCGTGCATCTCATTACAGTAAACATGAATGGCCCACCAAAAAAACTCTTCAACCCGCCATATAGAAAATTAAGAGTGAACCATTAGTAGGCACTAAAAAGATCCTGCTCCCGACCTTGCACATCAGGCTGGATCCCATGAAAAACTTTGTTAACGGAATGGACGAAGATGGTGACGCATTTAAGTACTTCAGGCAAAAATTCCCTTATTTAAGCTATGCCAAAGTAAAGGAGGGCATCTTCGTAGGCCACACTTTTGATGGAATCATACAAGGTGATGAGAAGCATGCAAGGGAATGTATTAAGACAGTCTGTTTACAGTTCTTAGGGAACAAACGAGCAATAAATTATAAGGAGATTGTGGATACCATGTTGTCATCTTATGAAAAACTTGGTAGCAACATTTCATTGAACATGCAGTTCTTACATAGTCATGTTGACTTCTTCCCCAAAGATTGTCGTGCAGTAAGTGATGAACATGGGGAGCGATTTGATAAAGATACTGACACAATTGAGAAGAGGTATGCCGGAAAGTGGAGCCCTAGTACTTCAGCAGATTCCCTCTGGACTATCGTAAGGGATGTTCCCGAGTATGTGTATAAACGCCAAGCCAAAGCAAAACGGTCATCTTCTGAATTTATCTCTGAGGAGAATATGTAATTATATATTGTGTACATATGGACATTTAACATTTGTAATCCTTTATGTAGGTTTGTGAACAGTTAATTTATATATTTCTTTTGTGCTTTACATAGTTCTGGTACAAAGTAGACTTCCAGTTTATTTTCCTTCATGTAATGTTACCTTCATTTTTGTTTTGGTATTTTACTTTTGTACTTCCAGAATGGCACCGAAATTTATCAATGCATAATACATAACATAATTCTAGTAATTATTCACTTAAAATTTGTTATGCTGAATCTTGGGACATGAATGCATATTTAGTTAGTGAGTTATTTATACAAAAATGTAGATTATTTTAAAAAATAGAGCTAAATATTTATGAAGATGCATCATTTTTTACTGAAAAAAACCTAAATAACTCAAAATCATGCAATTTATACATTTTCACTTCAAATTTGTTGTTCAGTGCTATAGAATGTGCTGTTTCTTCGATTTATGTGTGGAGATGGGACTTTTATTATCTGATTTTTGTTTTATATTTCAGTATTGGTGGTTGTGAGGGCCCGGACCGATGGTACATTAGTGAAAGAAGTCATACGCTAATTCCACTGCCCCAATCACATATTTGGAATAGTAAATTAATTTTTTACAACACATCGCTGTTTAACGTTGTTGCCAAAAACTTCGAAAAGTTGTTGACCAGTTTATTTCAAAGTCTTACACGATCCTCTAGTAAACAACCAGACGGACATAATCTATATTTTTGTATGACACATAAATATACATATAAAATATATAGGTAAAAAGATGCTGTAAGAAATTCCGAAAATTTCTTGAATGAATTATTAAATTTTTACACGATACTTTAATAAACGTTCGTACTGGGACACCCTGCATATTTTATTAATATATACACTACATAAATGTATATAATACATAAAGGGGAAACAATATTAACAAAATCTCGAAAAGCGATTGACCGACTTACTTCAAATTTCTACCCGATACTCTAATAAACATTTGGACAGGCATAGTCTTGTTGTTGTTTAAATATACAGAGTGCGTCACGTAAGATGTAACACCACTTTGATTTCGTGAACGGTTACACACGTCAAAACGCCGTTTTCTGCCAATATTAGAGCATCGAGAGGCACATATATTTTGATCTGGTTAATGTTTTTGGCGCTGGTATCCACGGAGATATTGACGTAAGTACTTTTTTTGAATGGATCCGTATTCTTTTTTTAACTGCATTCGATAGCTCTAGATAAGACAGTTACAGTGGTGCAGTGTTTGTTAATGTTGACGTTGAACCCTGTAATAAAAAGAAAATTCGAGAAATGTTCTAGAGTGTGAGAACGCTGTGGCCGGAATCGGCATTCACGATGGAAACACAGCCAAGCAGAGCTCTCGTGCTAGGCTGTGTCAGAATGTCAGCACTTTTGCCTGTTAATTATCTGCACTGCGGACCGCTCATTTCTTCTTGAACATTCATTGTGTGCAGACATGTACAACAATGAGGGAAGTTGAATATATGTTGTGAGTTGAAGATAAATGCTGTAAAAATAGCACAGTGGTATAGGGCTGTCTATCCGGATCGCCAGTGTCCGATGCATCAGCCAATTGCACGACTTATTAAGATGCCGGTGCGGACAGGCTGCTTAAACTCAAGGAGACTGCTACTGACACAGAACACGAAGTAGCTGTTCAGGCTGCGACGCTAATGAATCCGCACAGTTGTACGAGACATACTGCCATGGAATGTGCAACCAGCCCTACGAGTGTCATTTGCATCCTACTTCGATAAATTCTCATCCATATCATGTCACTACATCTGGCAACCGACTATCGTGGTTTCACACGTTGTACAGAATGTTGTGGGTTTGCCCTTGAGCAGCTGACAGAGTATCGTACTTTATTCCAACGTATGCTTTATACCGAAAAAGCAAAGCTTACTAACCATGGTAATGCAAATTTACATTTCACGCACTGCTGGGCAGCCGAAAATCCACACTGGCTTCGTCAGGTGCAACACCAACGGTCGCCGAGAGTTAACGTATGGTGCGGCGTCATTGGAAATTACATTATCTCACGATGACGATGTTCTGATGAACATTTTGCCGGTTCTTCTAGAACACGTAGCACTGGATAATCGACAATGTACGTGGCTGGAATACGACGGTTGTCCAGCTCACTCGTCCAGGGTTGCAACGCAGATACGGAATGAGAACTTTCCTGGACATTGGATTCGAAGAAATTCTGTTGTCAAATGTCCTACGAGGTCCTCCGATTTGACTGCTCTCGACTTGTTTTTTTGGGGAACATTATAGATGTAGTCTATGACGAAGCCACAGCTACGCTAGACAATATGTGTCGTCGAATCGCCAGTGCATGCTCAGCCATATCATCCACTGTAATTACATCTGTTAATCGTCCTTTCTAACGGCGATTGCAAAAGTGCCTTTCAGTCCGCGGTCAACAGTTTTAAGACATGCTTAAATAAACGGTAAAGTTATATTTTTGGAAGACAAAATTTTTGTTATAAGTCTGGTTAGCAGATCACAGTTAGTAAATTTTTTATTTTACTTAGTGTGCCCAAAATTACATTGCAATACCAAATAAGTCGTCAACGTGTACTGCACGTAGCTGGTAACTCTTCACTACGCTCTCACGATCAGTATCAAACGATGTTTCTTTAAGAAGAATATTTATTTTACAGTGTACAGGTGGTCACCAAAGTATTTTTTTATAAAATGTTTAGAGCAGTCTAGGTAGGGACAGTTGTCCGACAGCATGTATATTACTTCAAAGAACCACTCAGCCACAGGAAAACACAGGTCTAATCTTCCTTCTAACAAAAAAATGGCTCTGAGCACTATGGGACTCAACTGCTGAGGTCATTAGTCCCCTAGAACTTAGAACTAGTTAAACCTAACTAACCTAAGGACATCACAAACATCCATGCCCGAGGCAGGATTCGAACCTGCGACCGTAGCGGTCTTGCGGTTCCAGACTGCAGCGCCTTTAACCGCACGGCCACTTCGGCCGGCTTCCTTCTAACATTTAGGTATTTAATATAACAGCTTTTTTTTACAGAGTATGGGACCAGCGTATAAGAACATATACATACTTATGTTAACAAAAGAAAAACGCAACTGTAATTAATAATTCGTCTTGTCACTTGCAGCGTCGGTAATTGCTTGTCATGTCCATGGCTCTTTTGAGACCACGTTTACTGCATATTCACGTGGAATAGAGCTGCAAATACGTCGAATTAGTGTTGACAGCTGTTTCAGAGTGAAGATCTTTCTTCCTTACAATATCGTTTTGATATAAGAGAATACATTTTCTGTAAGATTGGTGTTAGGCGACCGTCAGGGCCAATCCAGTAATTGGACAACTTTCTCCTTTTTCCCGTCGTTTCAAAAACTGCTGCGGTGCTTCGGATCACTATCCTTCGGCAAAGTGCATTCTTAACTTTTATCCATGAACCATCGTTTGGTGGTTGACATCAAACATCTTTGGTAAGCGCGACGCGTACGCGGCACCGATGTATGTCAGTCAAAAACTGAAAGTAAACTAATATTTTAAATACTTTACATGAAGGACATAGGTTCCCTCCGTTGGATTGTGAAATTACTAAGGCGATATCTTTAACCGTCTGTGTGTAATGCCTACCATACTCTTACTTAACAAACAGCAATAAAGAATAGCTTAGGAAAGTCGTATCACAACACGTCTTTTCATTGGTCGATAGCCCAGTTGTTTTCTTTCTACCACTGAAGAATTGCATAGGATGCTTGCATATACATCCCCTTTAACAGGTTTGACCGCAGCTATTTTACCATGGACATCTGCATGAGTAATTCCCGTCATACTAATTTCGCTGTCGAGACGAGTGCTAGCTGAGAGGCGCAAATATCGTGAGCACGGTCTGACTATTAGCCTACACCTATGAAGCCTGTTCAATTTATCACTCTCCCTCCCCGGCCGAACAAGTGTGTTTCGTTTCTCTCCCAGGTCTGTCCGGAATTTCGAACTATTGCAAGCTCTTCTATAAAATTATCATTTTCCTTTATTACTGATTATTTTAAATTTGACATTAATGTATTTTTCCAGTCAATAGTTTCGTAAGCATTGAGCGAAAGTTTTTATGACTTCATTTCAATATTAGTTGACATATTACAAGTAGGTATCTACCACACGTTCCGAACATTCAACAAATGTCATCAGAGCAATACCTCATCAGCGGTTACCGATGTCAGAAAGTCACTATGCGTCTTCCACGCTCCTTGTTACCACGAAATATTTCTCTCACAGATGCACATTCTTCGTTGTAGTGGTTTATTGCGCGTTATTGACTAAGGAATTGTGCGTTATCGTGTAGAAACGAGTAAATGAATAATTCAAAACGGTAACCGCACTTGGGGAGCAACATATAGTATGACAGAGATACATAACTAACATAACGACTTAGTCATGCATTGCAGACTAACGGTAAAAGCTTGTTATGTCGTATTTTGTATTTAGCTCTATACACATGTTACTCCATCTCATATCGTATGGAGCTGCGCTATCGATCGGTGACCCCGATATGTGCCGATATTAATTTGTAAGTGAGGACGTCAATAATTACAAAGCGTGGTTCGCATTATCGATGTCTCCACCCTGCTCACAAGCATGGCAATGCGTAGTTAATCACATTCTGTGGCTCTCTTAACGGCAGGATTACAATCCATCAACCACGATCACTTCAGCCCTCTCCATAAAGACGATAGTATTAAACGTATGAACCCCCAATCTGTTGTTTCTAAAATTTTTAAGTTGTAGTGTAATAGCTGATTTACAAACTAGGTATCTGAAGATCAGGTTGACGCCACTATTTTTGCGTATTCGCCTGTCGTAAAATAGAATTCAAAGGAAAATTTGTCGTTTCCGTGGTCGTTGATGCTTTTCATTAAGTTTTACCGTATAAGTGATGGGGTCGTCATTTCGAGATATCAGTCTGGAATCGCGCGACCGCTACGGTCGCAGGTTCGAATCCTGCCTCGGGCATGGATGTGTGTGATGTCCTTAGGTTGGACACAGGTCCAGATCATCCGCCCTCAAAACTCCGCCATCTCTCTCCCCACATCCACCACTACTGGCGGCTCACCTCCAACTGCCCAACACTGTTAACAGCCAACTGCCCAACACTACAGTAGCGAATATTACAACAATGCCAACCAGCCACAGACTGCACACAGCACATCCAGTGATTTTCGTACAGAGCGTTACGTGGCGTTACCAACATAAAAACCTAAACAGCCTACTTACAAAGAATATGATTAGATGGAGCAATGGAAGAGCGAAGTTATGGCGCTCATGCAGAAAGTCTCCGTCGAGAACAAAGCAAGGTGTTCTACCGAAGCAGCAATAAAATCAGATATACAAAACAAGTCAACTAACTGCACGCGCGTGGAATCAATGACCGCAGTTTCGAGTGCAGAATTGTACACATCAGCAAGAGGGAACCACCTGTTGTACGCATAGTGGAACACGAGGATCATATTACCCAACCACAATATTGTTGCGTTTGATAACTTGTGGCTGATATCGGAAACAGGCGGTGACTTTACGGTAGACAAAACACTATATCCATTTTTTCTACTGTCTTACATATTGTGGAATTCTTAAAAGTTTCACGGCAGGTTGTCTGGACCATAGAAGAGCTCAGCACGTTCTGATGATGTTTCCAAGCACCTTTTCTCTCACGTGCAATAATATTGCGGGCAAGTAATGTATTGTCCGGACAACACAGAAAGTCAATAGATTAACATTGTGACAACTACCTTCAGCAGGAAAATGCGAGAGCTGATCGAGGTTGTAGGTCAAACGGCCATCATGAATCGCAGTGGTAGACAGAAGCTCGCATCGAAAGCGCTCTGCCGACTGGTCCATCTGGCGCGACAGTAAACGTAGCGAGCAGATGCACACAACGCACTGTGTTGACAAAGCCACCATCGAACACCACAAGAACAGTGCTACGTGACGCCCTGGCTAACAGTTCATTCGCCAAACCGGTGAATAATAATTTAAATGAATGCTGTTAGTCACAAAGTTCGCCAACCACTTACTCCCCACTCATGTCACCCAAATAAAGAAACATTGCTATCGGAGAATAAGAAGAACATTAAGGTTTAACGACCAGTCTACGACGAGGTCATTGGCGACAGAACACCAGCCTGGCGAACTGGAAAGTTGCATGCGGCAATCATACAAGATACTATATATCTTAGTTCTGTTAATGTGACTATGATCATGGCTTAAATAGCAAAGCTTACAGATATAAATAAAATAAAGTAAGTAGCGATGAAGATAGAAAATTACATTAACTAGTGACATAATAACAGTGGCCTCATGTAACTTTTTCTCTCATCTATTGACACAAATTCTGCATACTCCTTAGAACCGAAAATTCAAAGGGAATCAGCCATAGACGTTCATCTTCCTAAATCTAATTTAATCAACTTATCTTATTATTTGACCATCTCGTGCTACTAAAAATGATGTAATCGGCCAGACAAGTTTCAATATCTTTTGTTCCAACTGAGCGACGCCAATTACGAATGATCCACGGTGACATTTATTCTCTCGGACTGTTTTGCTTATAGCACATCCATAAGGAATTTTCTATGTTGTTTATTTTATTTTAGTAATGATTTCAATGGCTCTATACAGGTGTATCAGAGTTCATTTTCTTTCCTTATCCCTTTAAAACCTAGATGCAACTACCACGAGTATATTCCGAAACATGTTGATGTAGTAACGAAATTTAGTATCTGGTTCAAGGTGCCTCAGGCTCTCAACGCCAACGTTTATCCACAACAGCACGAAGTCAAATTAGAAATTTTACGTACGGCATTCGATTTTTGGCCACATCTGCTTCGTTATGGTCAGACTATATGGTCACTGTTTATGTACGCGTCGTCAAAATAAATTCATACTGCTGTCTGTAGAGTCGTACACTCCTGCTGTAATATCGAAAGTTTAATAAATGGCTTAGGGAAACCGGCATAGCCCACCGGCTGGATAACCGCCATTTTTCTGAGGGAGTGTCTTTGAACCCCGTAGCCGCGCTCTCTATATATGACGTTCTCGAGAAGCGATGATACAAATAGTTGAAGAAATAGTGTTTTCATTATAGCCGACATACTCTTCTAGCGAGAATCAGCAACTGTATTAATATTTGAGATGATTCTCATTTATTTCTCCGTCTCAGTTGCCCTATTTTAATTACATGTTCCAGTCAGTCATGGTAATCTTCAGATCCAAGCAGTTGTGTCAACAACCTGTCTTGTCTGTACAGAACCACAGTACTTTGATATTTGATTCTAAGAAGGAAAGAAGTGTGGCTGACGCACCTACTTCGATTATGAGTCATCGAAACATGTAATCTAATTAAAAATTGCAATTGAGACGGAAAAATAAGTGATAATTATTTTAATAGCGTTTTACAGCTCGAGATGGGCAACGTTGAATTATTCATTGAAATACTATTTTAATTCTACTTCATGACTCGTTTTGGTCCGCCAACCATTTGATTTCAAATGGCTCTTGAGCACTATGGGACTTAACAGCTGTGGTCATCAACCCCTAGCACTTAGAACTACTTAAACCTAACTAACATAAGGACATCACACACATCCATGCCCGAGGCAGGATTCGAACCTGCGACCGTAGCGGTCACGCAGTTCCAGACTGAAGCGCCTAGAACCGCTCGGCCACACCGCCCGGCCAACCATTTGAGGATAGCTTTAAGGAGGATCAGAATGCTCACTTGGAATTTACTGACATGAGGCGTCTGTGAATGCTAACAGCGTATTGATCAGAATTCTGATGCTCTCAGTAATTATCCGAGGATGATTGGTTGGTCGAAATGCATGATATGGAATTTGCATAACATTATTATCATCAGTGCAGTAAAATTCGTGTGTGATGAACTATAGCTATCGCCAGCCTCTTTCAAAATCGCGTATCTGAAACTGTTGCAATAATTGAAGTGGAACAGGCCCAGCTGTAAATAGACGACCATGATCACGGTTCGCCAGTGCAGGAAGGTGACGACGCGATCAGGCAAGAGGAATGCGCTACTAACGGAAAGGTACGGATTAAAAACACAGGTTTTGAGATCATCAAAGATGGTGAATTCATTCGAATTCACAAATGGCTTTGGAATGGGTTATTATTTGGAAATATAACTGCGACAATTGAAAGGTTTGGGTATATCTAGTAAAAAGAAATCTGTATATTCAGACGCAGTTTTAGACGCCTACACCTGCCTAATTTGTGTTTTGTACGTTAGCAGTTATCCATAAAGTTAAAATATTATGTTATTACGATATTTTGGCCAAAAACGGAAAACTCCAAGCTGAAGAAGTCCAGTAAATCGATCAAAAATATACAATACACTGCCAAGAGCCGATCTACAGAGTTATAAATTTTCCACGCTATACCAACAGCAGGCGAATTAGAATATAAAGTATGGCATAATATTTAAGACAGTAGCTAACTGAACCGCTATTGTCTGAGTATTTATTCTGTCTTTTTTTATTTGAAACTAAATCAAGGAATGAACTGTGTTTGTAGTGAAAGAAAGATAAAATTTCATTTTCACGTATTTGTGAAAACACATTTGCAATTATGAAACACTCGTACAAAGCAATACGCATGACGTACAACTGTAAGAGTGCAGCATCCAAATTAAGAAGCATGATACCGAACAGTTTCTGTGCGCTGGTCGCAGCTACTTTGTTTGTTTATAACTCGATTTCCCAAACGTATCTACGGTAATGCCTCTACAGGGCTCTATAGACAGCTATAGATTTCGCCTACAGCTGTTTGCGCTTCGTAGTTAAAGGTACCAAAAGCGCCGCCTGATGTCAGCGATATTTTTTAGTTCACTCGACTGTAGGAGTGTCTTAGTATTAAGAATAAATGTAATAAAACGTCATGGATGATGCGACATTTTTTCACATGTCAGTGTTTATGACCTCATATCTCTTGAAATATATGTCGTAAGATATATCTCTGTAGGTACATACAGCTGCGTATGTGAATACAGTCAGCCAGATATGTAGCGAATAGAGTTAGTTGCAAAGGAGTAATAAATTTAAACGTCAGTCACGTTGCGGCAGTTTATCACTCATCTTAGTGTCTATGACACACCTCCCGAGCTATGTGTCATAAAAATGTTACAGTTTTATGGGCATATTCATTGGCATTTGTGAGAACTACCTGCGAAAGTTATTGATAATGCAGTTAGTAGCACATAAGTCATACATTTAAGCGTCATACCTGATGCGACGGTTTTTCACTCATAAACATGACGACACGTGTCCTGAACTGTGATATATAGGTGGTTCTTACCATCAAAGTAATTGATGCCTGACAGTAGTGGGTATGAGTACCAACTCTGGGTGAAATCGGTTCAGTGGTTTAGGAGGAGATGTGGAACATACAGGTCTCCTTCCCAACACACACACACACACACACACACACACACACACACTCACTAACGCACACAATATTTTTGTAACACGTTTGGATACCCTGTTCAGTGAACTGTACTAAAAAGACAAGCATTCACGAAGAGCATTGGCATATACAGTAGGTGGAGAAAAATTTGTAAACATCAAGAACACAACATATTATCATGCCTAATGCTGTGTGGGAAAACCGTTGACATTCTTATCAGCATCCAGTAGTCGCGAAATGAATAAATATGGACTTTCAAGGAAAGCGTATACCATTTCCTGCAATATAGTGTTAACTGCAGGCAACGATGACCGAGGCGGGTAGCAATAAAGCTCTTTTTGTACCGTATCTTTCCCCGCTTTCACATAAAAAGGAAGACAAAATTTTAAATTAATAAGAAAATAGGCCGTGCGCGAATATGTGTTTGCCTTGTGAAAGACGAATTGCAAATGCGATGGCACCATGTCATTGGTAATTATACACACACCTGCATATATAATTAATCCTTTTAGGATATTGTACAATTATAACTTTTAAACTTTTAAGTCATTGCTCTTATCGATGTATCATGCCGTGGTGGCTACTGAGTCTCATCACTGAAGGCTCGTTGAGAGTAGAAATACTATTGTGACTTCCATGTAAAGGTGGCAATAAATATTCTATCGGACTTCGTAGAAACGAAAGTACAGGTTCGACTTGTGGAGAACAGAGTACCTAAACGACACAACGCGATAAGCGATTGGTAGCTTTGCCTTCAAACAATATGAGTACAGTTTACTGATACGTTTATCAAAAAATATAAAATTATTAAACATATTCAATATGGTGATGATAGCAGGTAGACTACGATATTCAAGAATGAAAATATATTTATTTCATAAAACACTCTATACTACAGTGCTATCGCCACATATCTCATAGTACATCCAACGTCAAAACAGAAGAAAATCTTAAGAAGGGGCTGTGACCGTTTGGAACCAAAACCAATAATATCTTTAGAAAACTGACCGTAGTTTCTCAAACAGAGGTTTCCTCTTTTAAGTTTCATATATACAGGATTTGATTTTTTCATTAACATCTGTTAGTTATTCACCCGGCACGGTAGCCGAGCACGCTAAAGCGCTGCTTCCTGGACTCGGGTAGGCACGTCGGCCGCGGATCGAATGTGCCCGGCGGATTAACGACGAGGTCCGGTTTGCCGGCCAACCTGGATGTGGTTTTTAGGCGGTTTTCCACATCCTGCTAGGTGAATACCGGGCTGATCCCCAGGTTCCGCCTCAGTTACGCGCGTCGCAGACTTTTGCAACACGTCCGCACTATTTTCCGATTTACACTGCACGCAGACAGTTGGGGTACACTGATTCCGTCCTGGGAAGTACGGGGTGGCAGACGGAAGGGCATCTACATCTACATCTACATTTATACTCCGCAAGCCACCCAACGGTGTGTGGCGGAGGGCACTCTACGTGCCACGGTCATTACCTCCCTTTCCTGTTCCAGTCGCGTATGGTTCGCGGGAAGAACGACTGTCTGAAAGCCTCCGTGCGCGCTCTAATCTCTCTAATTTTACATTCGTGATCTCCTCGGGAGGTATAAGTAGGGGGAAGCAATATATTCGATACCTCATCCAGAAACGCACCCTCTCGAAACCTGGCGAGCAAGCTACACCGCGATGCAGAGCGCCTCTCTTGCAGAGTCTGCCACTTGAGTTTATTAAACATCTCCGTAACGCTATCACGGTTACCAAATAACCCTGTGACGAAACGCGCCGCTCTTCTTTGGATCTTCTCTATCTCCTCCGGCCATCCCTAACACTAACACTGCCAAATCCGCTGCAACTATGCTGACCCTGCGGTCGCTGCGGGACTATGGCGTAAGCGAAAGAAAGAAAGAAAGAAAGAAGCTGTTAGTTAATCATTGGTTTTATGTAAATTACTCGTGGGACAAGAGTATTCAAACTGTGATAGTTTCTTCGTAACGAAAAGGAATACATCGCCTTTTCATAAGAAATGCTTTACTTGTTTCCAAATTACACCACACAGCCTCAATATGACTGAGATCATGTGACTGCGATGTGCATGGGATTGGAGACAATTGATCCTCGTGCTCACAAAACTTGTCCTGGGCGATGCCAGCTGTGCGAAAAATTCTCCACTTGTCTTGGGACACAGCATCACCACTGCGTAACAGAGTTTCTTCAATGGGACGGACCTAATTTCCCAAAACGGGAACATAATACTCTGCAGCAATGTGACCTTGGAGGGGGGGAGTAAAGAAGGTTTATTGCGAAAAACACGATATGGCTTCGAAAATCGTCACCGAACGCTCGCCATATTTCATTCTCGGCAGGAAGCAGTGTGCAACGTGGGCTTTGGACGGCTTACGCCACACGTAAACTCGGCCATAAGCTGGAAACACGGTGACGCACCAGTCATCCGACCAAATGACTTTCATCCATTACTGTATCTTCCGGGTTTTATGAGCACGATTGACGCTTGAAACGTATTGAAGACATGTGACGGGTGCCGTTCATGGTGATTTAAAACAGAGCAACCTACACGCGGGGGGCGGGCCATCAAAACGTGTACTTCTCGCTGTTTTCCATATATTCGTCCATCTCCTGTAGGTGGAAAGGGACACATGACCCACGTGTGCATATTCATTCTAATACAGTAATCCAACGTCTCACAGAAATGTAGTCGTGTATAAAATGTGTGCCATAATTACTAGTGAACAGCGATAGATACTGAAGTATGCTACAACAGAAAGAAAAGTGTCGTCAAACACGGGTAGGTAAACGAGTTGCTTGCGTGATAATATTGAATATTGGACTGCGAGCCGCTACTGTCCTCGTACGAAGTGTTCTACAGCTACGCCTACATCCATACTGCGCAAGCAACCTGACGGTGTGTGGAGAAGGGTACCCTGAGTACCTCTGTCGGTTCTCCCTTCTATTCCAGTCTCGTATTGTTCGTGGAGTGTAGTGTCACTTAGCACAAATGTATTTGAAATGTTAACTTTTCAACTGAATCCCCATCTACTCTGTGGTGTTTTAAGTCAGGGGATAGCAATATGCACTTTTCAGATGGCGGTGGTATTGCGTACACAAGGTATAACAAAACAGTGCGTTGTCGGAACTAAGATTTGTACTGAGGTGAGTCATGTGAAAAGGTTTCCGATGTGGTTATGGCCACACAACGTAAATTAATACTCTGAAAAGCCTGCCAAATGGGACATTCTATTTTGGAAACCGTTGGGGAATTCAATATTCCGAGATCCACAGTGCCAAGAGTGTGCGGAGAATATCTAATTTCAGGCATTACGTCTCACCATGGACAAAGCAGTGGCCGACGGTCTTCACTTAACAACCAAAAGCAGTGGCGTCTCAGTACTGCTAACATACAAGCAACAATGGGTGAGATAACCTCAGAAATCAATGTGGCACCTACGATGAACGATTCGTTAGAACAGTGCGGCGAAATATGGCGTTAATGGGGTGTAGCAGGAGACTACCGATGTGAATGCCTTTGCTAACAGCACAACATCGCCAGCAGCGACTCTCCAGGTCGGTTGGACCCTGGACGTCTGGAAAACTGTGGCCTGCTGAGATGAGTCCCGATTTCAGTTGGTATGAGCTGATGTTAGCGTAGGAGTGTAGCGCAGACCCTACAACGCCGGGTAGTCAAGTTGTCAACGAGGCACTCTGTCACCCTAATGTGATTACATGAATGCACTGGAAATGATTATGTTCGACTACTTGAAGACCATTTACAGCCATTCATGAACTTCATGTTCCCTAACAACGATGTCATTTCAGCGGGCCACAACTGTTCGGGTCTGGTTTGAAGAACATTCTGGACTCTGGACAATTCGAGAAAATTATTTGGCGACGAAGGTCGCCCACATAAATCCCATCAAACATTTATGAGACGTAATCGAAGAGTGAGTTTCGAAGGGTCAGTTCGTGCACAAAATCCTTCACCGGCAACACTTTCGCAATTGTGGATGGATGTAGAGGTAGGATGGCTCATTATTTTAGCATGGAACTTCCAAGGACGCGTTGAGTCAATGCCACGTCCAGTTATGGCACTGCGCCTGGAAAATGGAGGTCGGTCATGATATTAGAGGTATCTCATGACTTTTGACGCAACAGTATATGTGGCTATAAATAAACTGACAGAAGAATTATTGGTCGATAATACGATGTAACAATCGTAACAATTCAGGATGTAGCCATTCGGCGACAACAAGTGGAAGCTGTCTTACGGAAAGCAAATGACAGACTTAGACTCATGTGGAGGACCGTAAGGAAAAGCAATTCACACATAAAGAGCTGTCATGAAGTCAGGTTATGAGTGCTGCTCGTCGATCTAGGATCATTGCGCTGTAGTACTGACAGAAAAGATTCAAAGAAAAGCAGCAAATATCATCAGAGGATTTTTTGGTAAGGGCTAGCATTACCGCAACGATAATTAATGTTTTGTGGTAGACAATACAAGAAAGTGTTACGCATAGCGGATAAAGTTCACTGTTAACATTCCAAGAGAATGTTCGTGAAGAGGAATCTGGAGCGTTTTCTCCCGTATACATACGTCTTGTGAAAAGACCATGACGAGGAAACCAAAGAAGTCGAACTGACACCGAGCCAACTGTCATTGGCTCTTCCTGAGCACCATTAGCGATACCGCAGACCCCTCCCATTACACACTGCAATGTAGCCTGTGGCATTTAGATGTGAATGGTTTAATGACATTCAGACAGATTTGTATTTCCTCCGAGGATCAGGGTATGTTAAAGGTGAAGGGGAATGACTTGTGGCTTAGAATTAAGTGTCACTCTAGCGAGGCAGGTCAGAAAAAATTGTAATTAGATACACGTGAATGTATCTCCACTGTCTTGTGGCAAAAGTGCTGCGAAATTCTCGAACTTTGGCGAGACTTAAATTTTATGCAGTACGAAAACTCGCTTTAATAGTTTATTTTCAACGCTTTCTAGGTAGGCCTCTATAATTCGAAAAAGCTGAGTGCACTCTTCCAGCAAGATCCGATGGAAAAGGGAAACAAAAATTTATGCCGAGTTATTAGTTAGACGTATGGAGATGATGCTAGCTCTATAATGACAGTATCTGAATACACAGATTAGTTTGCATTTTAATATAAACGTTTACCTGAAACGTGTACAGTATTGGTCTTTCAATTGTATAAAGCCACCGTGTTTAAACGGTTGTCACTTTCCATACATGGAAATGAGGAATGTTAATGTCAAACATTTTGACATGACGACTGTCGCTTTAGGCGACATTTCGCAGGAAAACATTTATTTTTTATATGATATATGACAGGAGCGAAACGAATGTATAATTGTCAGGGAATGTTTGCGTAACTCAACTCCTGAATAAACCTTGATGTTGACACGACAAAAACATTCTGACGAATGTGTCACTCAGAACAAAGAACAGAAACCGTTCACAGTGAATAACAATTTGTAGAAAGAAAGCCTACATTCATTTATCTTAGAAGCTAAAAGGAACATTAAATTAATACCTCTCTTGCGAGTACACGGTATTAACGAAAAATAACTCATCGGACTTCTTTTCGTGAGGAGACATTGTGACTCTCAACGTTACGTATTCGCAAACTAATTTTACATGATGGACGGCTGACATTACTGCGAGAGGCGGGATGCTATTTGAGAGTTCTAACGGAAACTTGACTGTGCATAACACTTCAAAATTTAACTGCAAATAGTTGTTCCGCAAGAATACAGAAGTATTTCTGTCTAGTTACGAACAGTAAAAACGACCCCCCCCCCCCCCCCCCCCCAGGCTATCATGTACTCATAAGCTGAAGCAGCAATTGTTAGATATTTATAAACAGACACACACACACACACACACACGCATGTGTGTGTGTGTGTGTGTGTGTGTGTGTGTGTGTGTTTCGTAGCTTAAACACAAATTTTCACCTAACAATTACTGCGATTTTATATCTCTTCCTTTATCGACAATCAGATTACATGATGTATGAACAGCGATTGTATGACACACATTTTGAGAGTTGGTAGTATCGACCAAAGCATGAAAAAATTATCCAATAAATATGGGCTCTAAAACGCATGCCTTAAAGAGTTACGGGTACCTGTCCAGTAAAAGACAAGTGCTTCACAGCATCTAAAACCAAAAGGGTATTCATCTTAGAGCTCATGTTTACTAGACGTTTTTGCTTCGAATGAGACTTCCTGTAATAGCCCTAAATAGTGATCAATCCTCTGAGACGCCAGGTAAAAATATTAGTTCTAGATATATCGTGTTTACAAGCTTATGTAAGGGAGAGGCTCGAACTAATTACTTATTTACCGTTATTTGTTGCGTTTTTCGAAACGTTTCACACTCTAAACAGAAACTACCGCTCTAATTTGGAAAACAAGCGCACGTGGTAAGTTAGTTCGAGCGTGAAGGAAGAGAGGATCACACAAGGAGGTCATTACAGACGGAACACCTATATCCGTTTCAAAGCAAGAAATGAGGCTTTCACGTTAAGCGATTCAGGATGATTACGGTAAACCTTATCTATATTTTTCGGACAAATATTTGAAGCGATTCGATTTCATTGTCTTGTTACGATGCCACCTACGTCAGCGATTCTAGGTTGACCTTACTTTTCATTATTGTTAATGAGCTATCAAATTTATCGTAATTTTTTGCCATAATGAAATCTTGTACGGTTCAGAACATTTGCTTCGTCGTCTAAATCATTGTAGGCAACACATATTCCTCAACATGGGTTCTACATTCAGAAGGAGTTGGGTAGTGGCATGAAGTTCAGATCAATATGTACTCTGCCATTTTCGCAATTGGTTTATGAATAAGACTGTTAGGTGTGGAATGTATTCAGCGGGGCTAAGATAAGTTAATGTGATGAGTTAGTTGATAACAGAGGAAGGATGTAAGCTGTGTTCGTTTTTATAACTGGCGGTCGAGAGTTTTAATAAAAGCCTGCATCTCTTCTCATCGTACGATAAACTTTGGTCGCAGGCTCCGTACTTCACGCCACAGTGTTGATTGTCTGCTTTGCGTATCGTAATCTTTGTCAACTTCCTAAAGTTTTCTGTAAGAATACTTTATTCTGAATAACATTTGAAATAATTTCTCTTACAATCCTAAGTCAAGGAATTTTGTATCCAAAATAGAATATTACCTTGTTCTTCTACGTTCTTTCTTCCATTTTGACATTTAGTAAATGCTTATTGTTCTTCCCGCTACCCTTTATTGCTTTCGTCTTTCCTTCGTTTATGCCATATCCTAGATAACTGTCATACACTTCCTTGATATTGTCTTTCAAGAGTAAATGCCTTTGTTTCGAATGGCCGTTTCGTGTTTAAAACTTTATCGTCAGGATTTATTCCTCTTCCATTTTTCTTCCT
Source organism: Schistocerca piceifrons (assembly GCF_021461385.2). Classification (NCBI taxonomy): domain Eukaryota; kingdom Metazoa; phylum Arthropoda; class Insecta; order Orthoptera; family Acrididae; genus Schistocerca; species Schistocerca piceifrons. The sequence goes on along the minus strand of NC_060142.1, from coordinate 685,303,174 downwards.
TTCTTGACCTTCTGATAATACCCTCACTTGCAATTCTTTACATGTAGGTTATTCTTTAGTCTCTGGATTTTTTCCTAATCGTTTCTGAAGGGCAGAAATTGTAGACGTTAACTGTCCTTAACCCACTCTATTTCCAGAAGCGACACAAAGCTACTTTTCTTTGCCCTTTCTATTAATAACCTCCGATTTCCATTGAGTGTGCATTTACTTTTTTGTCAGTCTACGTTCGCCTTCATCCATTGGTTCATATACAGTTCTTTTCATCCTTCCGTTAGTTATTCTGTTAATTTCCCCGCGTAAGAATTCAGACTGGCCAAGAGATGTTTTTAATCTTGTAGTTTACTGTTTAATAGAAAGAGGGGCGAATACGTTATTGGAAAACGCGTAGTGTGTACTTAATCCTTACGCTGCTACAAACTCCCTTTCTGCATTCTGTGCAGAGGGTGGCTTTTGTTATGTCAGTACGGCTTATACACGATGGTGCCTGAGCTGAAAGATATGCTATATATATCATCCGAATTTCTGAAAATTATTACTTAAAAATGGATTTTTGCACATCTTATAGCCTGAAATATTCACTAGATAAAGAACTGAATTTCTTTTTGTTATCCGTCAGACTGAATGCGCAGCATCAACTTCAATGCAACCTTGCACGAAATTCTAAAGAGTTTGCGGAGGTGAAATACACTGCGTAAACTTTGCATATCGTTGGTTTTGGATCATATATTACAATCAATGAAATGTAGATAAGATATGAAAATTTTATTTAAAAATCAGAGCAGACCGTTATCTCATTTCGTGCTCTAGTTATTGGGTTTTATGTACCACGATCGGTAGCGGGCGACACACTCGGTTCTGTCCATCCGTGCTTGCCCCTTGCTATGAAATAATAATGTTCCGATTTTGAGAAAACTATTAGGTGAAAAAATTGGATTTTTACTCATCTCACTGCCTGACATCTTCGCTCAGTAAGAGACTGAATATCTTTTCATTATATGCCATACATACTGCGCTGCATCTAATTGAGTAAAACATGGCGCGAAATATTAAAGATGATGCAGAGGTAAAAACGCATTGCGGGAACTTTACATGTGGTTGAATTTAGCTCATTCATTGTAGTAAATGAAATTTAGATAAGATATGGAAATTGTATTTAAAATTAAGTGGAGAGCGATGTCTAATTTCGTTCTCGAGTTATTGGGCATTCTATAGAAGAAACGGTGACCACGACACCCCCATACACGTCCTCGCAGATCGCGAATCATCTGGTCATCACGATCGTCGTATCTCATAAACAATTCAAGATACCTAAACGAGGTTTTTTGCAAACGGTAGCACGCGATGAGGCACTTACGTTGTAAGTTAAATACTCGAAATAGTGCTATTCTCGCAGATATGGAAGCTGCTCGTTCGCAGCAGTGAGAGTTGAGTGGATCAGGACGCATACTGATGTCCATAGCGAGAGGAAACCCAAGGGAGAGTGTATACACAGCACCGGGAGTACGGTGTGACAAGACGTGTGTTCAAGTCGACAGTGAATGGGAAGGTTCTAAATATGAAAGGCATATGAAGAGACAAAACTAGGACAGAAAGAAAACCCAGAGTATAAATAAATGGTAGAATTTGAAAGCATATGGGAAATGAGCAACAAGCCTGGAACAGTCTGATCTTGGCTAATGTTTTCCGAAGGACTTTAAAACTACCATCTAGAACTTGGCTTCGCCCATATACAGAAAACTGGCGCACATATATATTATAAATTAATGTATTGTAACATTATTCCGTATTAGAAGTGATAATTATTACTTTACTGGTGGGTTTAATACACTCTGTATCACAGTAAAGGCATAGAAGTTTCCTTAACAAGTATACGAATGTTTGTAATGGCGTCAAAAGAATTTTTTCATTCTGTTCTCTTGGAAACGAACTAACCATTCTCACACTGTGTGTGTGTGTTAGAATGATTGCCCACCATCCCACTGCAATATAATACAGCATCGAAAATGTGTGCTGCAACGATATACCTAGTGTTAGAACGATTCCTGCGTCGATCGATTTAAAACTTCAAACAATTAGTAGTAGAACTTACTACAGCAATTTGAAAGCAGGCCTGAAAGTCAGCTTTGATTACTTTCTAAACAAATCACAGGCTGATCCACGAATTTTACTGACTGAAGCTGTTTCAATCGAACTTAACCCTCTTCTGTTGCAGAGTATTCTGAATAAAATGGTCTTACGTGCATTAAGTACTCTGTATAGCCAGAAATCTGGATAGCAGCTACGCTGCTCGACATACTTTAGATATTGTTGTTGCTTTCATTGTTGTTGTTGTTGTGGTCTTCAGTCCAGAGACTGGTTTGGTGCAGCTCTCCATGCAACTCTATCCTGTGCAAGGTTCTTCATCTCCGCATACCTACTGCAACCCACATCCTTCTGAATCTGTTTAGTGTATTCATCTCTTGGTCTCCCTCTACGATTTTTACCCTCCACGCTGCCCTCCAATACTAAATTTGTGGTGCCTTGATGCCTCAGAATATGCCCTACCAACCGATCCCTTTTTCTAGTCAAGTTGTGCCCAAAATTTATCTTATCTCCAATTCTATTCAATACCTCTTCATCAGTTGTGTGATCTACCCATCTAATCTTCAGCATTCTTCTGTAGCACCACATTTCGAAAGCTGCTGTTCTCTTCTTGTCCTTTAGATATTAAAATGGCCAAATGTACTAAGTTCGGCCGAAGTCAGATATATCAATAAATTACGTGACTTAGACTGTGGTTTCCTTCTAAAATCATAATAAACGTCACTCGTTTCCCTGGCGACACGATTTAACCTGTCTGCAGTTTCAATTAGAGTAACGTAATATGTACCCAATATATGGAAAATTAACAACTACGCATATGATTTTCAATTTGTAGGGCAGTAAACGAAGACAGCCGGTTGGACAGCAAGAAAAATCAGCAAATAGAAAAGTAAAGTGCTGATGGTAAATGAAAAGGGGTTTTCAACATTAATCGTGCGTTATTTCTGAAAGGGAAAGTATGACATTAATTTGTGTAATACGTTTTGAATTTATGCGGTGAATCGTGGACTTCTGTGCGTATCCCTTACAAAAAATGAAGGATACTCAACGAGAAATGACGAGATGGAATATGGGACTACTACTAGAAACACCAAAGTTAAACAAAATTACAGAGAAACATAGTACAGAGCAAGAGGTAAGTTTATATGGAATGCAATATTATAGAAGTAATTGCTAGGTGAATACGATGTGAATGGATGAAGGAATTTCTTTTCTACAATTCATGAGCAAGACTACCACGTAAAAGATAAAATGGATGCGCATCGCTGGAGACTGTAAAGTATGAAAACGTGTACAAGAGTCCGTTATCATACAGTGAGCCTTTACAATGTCAACGCTGTAGTGTAGACCATATTCTGTGATTATATTTCACGAGAACCGTATCAGTAAACAAAAAAAAATAATAATAAAAAATATCGTGTGGCTAGGGCCTCCCTTCGGGCAGACCGTTCACCGGGGTGCACGTCTTTTGATTTGACGCGACTTCGGCGACTTGTGAGTCGATAGGGATGAGATGATGATGATTAGGACAACACAACACCCAGTCCCTGAGCGGAGAAAATCTCCGACCCAGCCGGGAACCGAACCCGGGGCCCTTAGGATTGACAGTCTTTCGCGCTGACTACTCAGCTACCGGGGGCGGACACCAGTAAACTGTAAAGTATAGCTGTAATTTTGGTATGTGCTTTCTTCCCTTTCCTTGCAATCGTCAACTGCAAAAGGAAGGCTTTTCCACAAGCACCACAACGAACGCCCCTCCGCGAGCTTTTGCCAAGGTTATACAGCCACTTAAAAATAATATAAAGGCAGCGTGTCTGGTTACTTTCAGCGAAAGACTCGCGTGCTATTCATGGCAGTAACGAGCAGCTGCTCGCGAGTCACGGACTTGGACCGACCAATTCAAGACATTCCGCTCTCTCCTCGTGCAGCTGCCGGAAAAATCGCTGCTCATTTTATGCGATCCGGGAGCGACTTCCAGTGGTTAGCACAAGTGAAAGGTCACAGGGAGGACTTACAGAAACTGTGCTCTTTCATCGGCGCTTTCCGCAGCTCTGGCGTAACGGGACTTGTTAGACTCGTACTACGTTATTGTTTTGACTAGCATATTAAACGGAGGAATAGTTCTGCTTTCTGGGTGTAGTCACTTTTTATGAGCGCCTTAAAATGATATCTAACTTCTACAACTCGCTTCTACACCAACAAAAGCAAAAACAAAGATACTACATAGCTTTAAGCCTCTTTATTGCCAGAAAGAAACAACTGATATGAACCGAGTGAAATTTGCGTATGTTTCGTAGCGTGTGATGTTTTTTTGAACTTCCTGGGATTCGCTGTCAGAAATCGCCCTTTGAGTGGTAATGCTCCGGATACGATTCACAACACACTTTAAAGCTTCAGTTCTGCCAGTACCTATTTCTTAGCTTTCAAGCTTTACACAAGTTGTGCTGTATACCCCGCTGGACCAGCAGTTCTCGCAGAAAGGAGATCGCGAAGATAATGTTTAGCCACAACCAAGATTTCTGAATGAATCCGTACAGAGTAGTGTACACATTGTTGTTAAGGTAGATCGTGATTTGTGCCTGCACAGCTCGGATGGTAAAATTAAAGGGCCATCAAGGCAATGCTGCGGCTTCAAGTCCGGCACTAGCATGCAGTTTTAATCTGACAGAGCGTCTAGAGAGTAGCACTCACAGTTACCAGATCAAGTACTTTTTCGAAGTCTTCAGTTGCCTGCTGTTTCATTTCAACGAGGAAACCTACGTTTAACATGGATTTCACTATCGTATATCCCGGAAAGTAAAATAAAATATGAATCTTCAACCTCTCCCGGCGTATTTCTTGGTCGAACAGTCCACGGGTGTACTGCCGGTCCATAGTGTCCAACGGGCACAATATTTCGGCGATAAGACATGTCGTGCGCTGACGAACTCAGGAACCTGACGATGGCGACATGTCTGATCGCCGAAATATTGTGCCCGTTGGACACTATGGACCGGCAGAACACCCGCAGACTGTTCGAGTAAAATAAAATAGACTTCCTAAAGGCAGTTTGCTTCTCAGTGCTACTTCACTATTACGAGCACTGACGTAATCGTTTGCGGCCGAGACAGCGAATGAATACAGTTAGTACAGAATTTCGTTATTTAACCGTCACACACTTCCTACAAATGCCTACTAATTTCGGTCCATTATGCTCATCTCTTGAACCTTTGGAGAAATATGATTATTAATAATCATAGAGGAACGATAGGACTCTGGTTTTTATGCCTCAGGTGTTCTGCAAAGTCTCCCCTCCCCCCACCACCCCTCCTCCCCACTCGACCCACTTGACGTTATCGCACTGATCGTTCATACAACCTTGTGAAACTGCCATAGGAGTACTTCTTTGCGATGTTGTTAAACTCCCGGGTCACATTTCCATGAATGTCAGTTATGTCATCAACGCGTTGACCCTTCATGTGAATTACTGCACCTTGTCCTTTGGTGGTAGGTTCGTACTACTAGCAACAAGTAAGATGATTTTTCTCTAGAAAATAATTGTCTCATGGAAGATAAATGTACGACAATATCGCACCCAGCTCGCGAAAACATTCTCCTTGTAGGCAAGAATTTTCCTGCGGTACCGCCAGATAAGGCTTCGATTTAGCATGCCTGAGAGCAGATGACACTTACAGTGCACAATGACAGGAACGCTCATCATATTTCATGATATCCAGCGGCAGATTTTGATTTCACACACGTGCACCTTGTAACAGACTCCCTTTCATATTATTGTTTCTTTTTTTTAGTAAACCGCTTTTTAAAGTTTCGTAAGCTTTAATCATTTATTTCATGCTTTTCGTAAGCTTTAATCCTCCATGTCATGATCTCTTGAAAATAAGCTCGAACTCATCCCAAATCACGCACGCAATGCAAAAAGTATTTGGGGCAGTTTAAGTCAGAGTTAACTTACAGTTGTAGCACGACAGGCGCCACCATTCATCTTGCACTTCGGTGAATGTTATATTGAAACATGTTAGCGTATGTGAATGTAAAATCTCTAAATAAGAGTAGCATGCCAAACCAAAAAACCCATTTCCTCTCGACCATCATATGTCAAGTTTTATTTATGTAATATTTGCTGATGGGCGCATATCAATCATTGTGAGTCGCTAAATTTTAGCTCTTTTCAGTTGAATACTACACATTAAAATTCCGGAGAAATTTCCCTGGCATTTCATCGGTATGAATAATGTGGCTGTTGAAAAACTGACAAAGGGATTACATCTGCTCAGCGTTATGAATAATGCATCTGTTCGCTTCCTGAACAGAGGCTGTTTCGGCTGGTTACATAAAAGCGATTGTGTTGCTGACCTGGCATGAAAGATGTACTCGCAGAACTCATAATACAGTGAGTGAGTAAACGTAAGAGGAGAATCGTTCCATTTGTGTGCGGGGATGTCTGAAATATTCTGAATCACTTGCAACAGAAATAATCTCGACCATCCTTGACTTATGGCTACGTCGGCAACATTCTTCTTCGTGTAAGTATAGTGCAAATAGCGACCCAATCCACTTACGGCCAGAGCACTTGTCTGTTGTAGCGATTCCTCTTCTGCATCATCTATACTTCATGGAGTAGCCGTTTTTGCCCGGTCATTTCTCACAGTTGTTTACAACGAATCCTTGGTTGCCCTTCGGTCAAAACCGTATAATCTGTAGGCCTCCCGACTTAAATCCACTTGACTTATCTGAAAGAACTTATCTATAATGGCTGTATCCGGCCAATTTGTGATCTGAAGGATAGCATATCATGCCATATCGCTATGATTAATCCGGATATGATACATGCACCTGTTAACCATGTCGTGTTACGATGGATGAGTCGGGAGACTATATGAAACATATATTGTAACTTTAGATCATATCCTAATAAAAGTACCAGAACAACAGTTATCACCTGTTTCTCCCCTTTACTAGCACCCACATCACTCTAACTGCGAACGGCTCTTAATTATCAATATTATTTTTTTCATCATGCTGTTCGAGAGCACCGGTTAATGAACATACCTACTATATTTCAACATCCTGCAAAGAACACAGCACGCACAACAAGACTCTGAATACCGTCCGTTTAATTATAACCGCTAGGTATTTCCCAACGTTTGCAGATGATCGGTCCAGTTCTATTATTTAATATTTTAGTATGTATTGATTCGATACGTAATTCTTCTCTAGTGCCTTTGTTTCGTATCCTATCCATCCTCGATAATTCTTTAACACTCCTTACAAATCTCAAATTCTGCGCCCAGGTTTCGTTGCCATAAATCAATCTGCTTCCAAGTAAATTTTATTCCGTTTCCTTCCTTACTTTACTTTTGACAGTTCTCCAGTTCTCTGAATGGTCCCAAATAAAGTTTGAAAATTTCGATCATTTTGCTCAATGTACTTGCCATTACAAAAAAAAAAAAAAAAAAAAAAAAGGAAAACACGGAAACACATCAGGGCCAAGATATTTAAAATTTGATACCTCTTCTAAAATGTTATTTCCTAGCATCATTTTTTAAATAAGAGGATCCTTTCCTCAAAAAGCCCTAATCCTCGTATTATTAAGTGACATTTAAAATTTCCACATTAGTGTAGATTATTTAAAATGTACGTGGATCTAGATCACCTAACTGTGCGTCACTTACTAGAATCATTGATCATCTACAACTCGAAGAGCTCTGGAACTCCAGGATGTAGTAGTAATTTCTGTTTCCTTATAATGTCACCATTGTGAATGGGTGATAAGCTTTACCGTTGTCGAAATCCCGTATTTGCTAACATCCACACCTTGGTAATAAGCCACATACTCAGACTTCCCCCGTAAGTCAGTCTAGTGGAAACAATGTCAAAATACCTGCGGTTGTTCCTGAAATTGGCCTGCGCATGGAGATAGAAAAACGCTGTAGGGGACTTTGGAGGGGACTTTATAATAAGACGTAATTACAATTATTGCAGTCAAGTGGTGCAAAAAAATACTTTCAAATGTTCTGAGTAAGCCAGGGTAAATTTGGAAAAGAGGACGCAGTCATTTTTACATAACCTGAAAGTGCTGTAAATGATTAAAATATGTGCCAAGACTGAGTTACCTGTGTTGGGTAGGCAGCCCGCAGTACCGAGCGAGTTGTCGCAGTGGCTAGCACACTGGACTCACATTCGGTTGGACGACGGTTCAATCCCGTGTCCGACAATCCTGATTTAGGTTTTCCATGATTTTACTAGATCGCTTCATGTAAATACCGGGATGATTCCTTTGAAATGCCACGGCCAACGTCCTCCACATTCTTCCCTAATCCGATGGGACCGATCACCTCGCTGTTTGGTCTCTTCCATCAAATCAAACCCACTCAGCCCGCAGTAGTGAAGCACGTACAGCTCCCACTGCCCGATCAATGCATCGATGTGTTCCCCCATCGTGATTTTGTGGTGGATACACGGCTGCGTGTGGCATGAAAACAGTTCTAGTGCTCATCATTAGCTCGCAACGAACGAAACGTTTATTCCGTTTTATACTGTTTACAGTGAGCATCTGCTGCAAATTACTCAACAGATGGCTGAGATGCTACATTACCACAGTTATCGCATATTCCGATTACTCGCACATGTCATGAAGGTTCTGCAAATTTATTAATTAACTTAGTAGCCCTGCATAAAAGCTTGCTACAAGCGAACGCTACTACATTTTTACGCAGGCAGAATTATAAACACGTGTGTGCATTTTCCCTCTCTCTCTCTCTCTCTCCTCTTTTCCATAACTGTGCAGAGAAAGGGCTATTTTACATCACAACTTACATAAAAGATTCTTGTCGTCCTTTTAGCGGATGGAACGTGAGAAAAATGACTTTATGTATGCCAGTATGCGACTAATTATATTTACACGATCCCTACGTAGAAAATACTCACAGAGCTGAAGGACATTTGTAACTTCTGTCTGAATAACAGTTCTTGCAATCTTTTAATCAGTCTATCCTGAGACTGATAGGGTGTTCCTTCGAGAATCCACCAGCTACGACTTTTCACTGATGAATCAAGCCAATGATTATTCTTATCACCTTTATTTTACTAGTTCGTGGTCCCTTGATAGACGAAGCCGATATGAATCTAAAATACTTGAGCATTATTCAAGTATCGAGCATGCAAGTGTTTTCTATGCAATCCCTTTTGTAGAGAAATTGCACCTTCTCAGTTTGCTACCAACGAATTGTAGTCTACCGTTTTCGACTGGGCAGATGTCAGTCGTCCACTTCATACTTCTGTACATTATCGCTTCTGACCTGTATTAGTGACTCTATTTGTTACCCATTAACACAACAGCGTGGTCTCCTTTGACTATGGTACAATATTTCGTCCTAGATGACTGTACCGTGCACAGAAAGCATAAGTTCCCTAACTATAAGAGGATTATTTTCTTACATGGTCCAATACGTCCCGAAATGGAACCCACAGCAAAAACAAAAAAAGGCGACATTTAGCTACACCTTCCAATTACACTACTGGCCATTAAAATTGCTACACCACGAAGATGAAGTGCTACAGACGCGAAATTTAACCGACAGGAAGAAGATGCTGTAATACGCAAATCAATAGCTTTTCGGAGCATTCACACACGGTTGCGGCCGGTGGCGACACTTACAACGTGCTGACTTGAGGAAAATTTCCAACCGATCTCTCATATACAAACAGCAGCAGATAGGCGTTGCCTGGTGAAACGTTGTTGTGATGCCTCGTGTAAGGAGGAGCAATCCGTACCATCACGTTTCCGACTTTGATAAAGGTCGGATTGTAGCCAATCGTTATTGCGGTTTATCGTATCGCGACATTGCTGCTCGCGATGGTCGAGATCCAATGACTGTTAGCAGAATATGGAATCGGTGGGTTCAGGAGGATAATACGGAACGCCGTGCTGGATCCCAACGGCCTCGTATCACTAGCAGTCGAGATGACAGGCATCATATCCGAATGGCTGTAACAGATCGTGCAGCCACATCTCGATACCCGAGTCAACAGATGGGGACGTCTGCAAGAGAACAACCATCTGCACGAACAGTTCGACGACGTTTGCAGCAGCATGGACTACCAGCTCAGAGACCATCGCTGCGGTTACCCTTGACGCTGCATCACAGACAGGAGCGCCTGCGATGTTGTACTCAACGAAGAACATGGGTGCACGAATGGCAAAACGTCATTGTTTCGGATCAATCCAGGTTCTGTTTACAGCATCATGATGGTCGCATCCGTGTTTGGCGACATCGCGGTGAACGCACATTGGAAGCGTGTATTCGTCATCGTCATACTAGCGTATCACCCGGCGTGATGGTATGGGGTGCTGTTGGTTACACATCTCGGTCACCTCTTGTTCGCATTAACGGTACTTAGAACAGTGGACAGTTACGACCCGTGGCTCTACCATTAATTCGATCCCTGCGAAACCCTACATTTCAGCAGGATAACGCACGACCACATGTGGCAGGTCCTGCATGATCCTTTCTGGATACAGCACATTCTCCAGATCTCTCACCAATTGAAAATTCTGGTCAATGGTGGCCGAGCAACTGGCTCGTCACAATACGCCAGTCACCACTCTTGACGAACTGTGGTATCGTGTGGAAGCTACATGGGCAGCTGTACCTGTTCACGCCATCCAAGGCCCTGTTTGACTCAATGCCCAGGCGTATCAAGGCCTTTATTAGGGCCAGAGGTGGTTGTTCTGTGTACTGATTTCTCAGGATCTATGCACCCAAAATATAATGATATGTCAGTTCTAGTATAATATATTTGTCCAATGAATACCGCTTTATCATCGGCATTTCTTCTTGGCGTAGCAATTTCAATGGCCTGTAGTGTACATCTCTACATAGTCGCCACACTGACTTAGATATCAATCGTAGCGTGATATAAACGTGTCGTCATACACGGTCCAGGCACATTACTGATACCATTGCCTGTGTTCGACGGCATCGTGCAATGGTCACTCGCAGACGGCTGGTGACACCACTAGAGGTCAAAGCGTGTCGTTGGGACGCAGACCACAGTGCACACTTGAGTAATGTGGAGACGGAGAGGTCTATCTGACGTCCGAAATGAGCGCATTATCATTGGGTTTAGGGCCAATGGAGGAAGAATTTCCGGAACAGCTAAGTTTGTAAACTGTTCGCGAGCCACCGTGGTTAAAGTATGTACACCGTGCCTAATAAAATGGCGCTATCCAAATTTGTGCCGAGGCAACAGTGGTTCACCAAGGGCCATAGAGGTAGACGACGGCTGCGGAGATGTGTACGGGCGAACAGAAGTGCAATTTGTGAGCAACTGATTACCCAAATGGACGAAAGGGTTACCAAGGGCGTCTCCTAAACGTCCATTTGGTAGAAGTTGTAGCGTATGGGCCTCAGCATCAGGCGCCTGATTTGTGCACCGACTATTGGTTGCTGCTCATCAGCTACGAAGGCTGGAACTAACACGCCATTACGAGAAGTGGACGTTTACTGAGTGGCTACCGATGGCCTTTTCAGATGAACCGCCGGACTTTGTGGCCGAGTCTTTCTAGGCGCTTCAGTCTGGAATCGCGCGACCGCTACGGTCGCTGGTTCGAATCCTGCCTCAGGCATTGATGTGTGTGATGCCTTTAGGTTAGTTAGGTTTAGGAGTTCTCAGTTCTAGGGGACTGATGACATCAGATATTAAGTCCCACAGTGCTCAGACCCATTTGAACCATTTTTCAGATGAACCACGTCTATGCTCCATCGGACAAATGGCCTTTGGTGTGTACAGGGAAAACACCAGCAATAATCGAATGACCGATATAATCTGGGGAATGTGTTCTGTCATTCCCTGGGTAATCTCATCTTTTGCACAGCACATTGAGTCAACATACACGTCCATATCTTTGGAACCATGTCCACTGCTCCATGAAGTATGTTTTTCTTCAGCACAATGGAATCTACCAGCAGGACAATGCAACGTGTTATTGAGCTCGCAGTGTACGTGCGTGGCTCAAAGAGCACCAGGACAAGTTTACCGTACTCTCCACCTCACCAATAGCTCCAGATTTCAAGCCATTCGTGATTTTGTGAGATAACCTCGATCAGATTGGATCGTAAACCGAGAAACCCGGCAGGCATGGCACATCTCAGCTCCACATCCCTGTCAGTACCTTCGAGAATCCTATTGACACTCTTTTTGCATATTTTGCAGCGTTAAACGTTGCCAAAGGTGTAAATTCTGGCTTTCGACAGGTGGTTGCTTTAATGAGAGTGGACAGTGTAGAAGGCAGCGCAGCCACCTGTGAAATCACCCAATTGGACTGTGCAGCTGGTCCCAGCGGAGGTTCGAGTTCTCCCTCGGGCATGGGTGTGTGTGTTTGGTGGCTAAAATGACTCTGAGCACTATGGGACTAAACTAACCTAAGGACATCACACACATCAATGCCCGAGGCAGGATTCGAACCTGCGACCGTAGCTCTCGCGCGGTTCCAGACTGTAGCGCCTAGAAGCGCTCGGCCACTCCGGCTGGCTGTGTGTGTTTGTCCATAGGATAATTTAGGCCAAGTAGTTTGTAAGCTTAGGGACTGATAAACTTAGCAGTTATGTCCCATAAGTTTTCACACACATTTGAACATTTTAAATTGAGCCAATTCACAACGCTGGTTTGCAGCTCGTTGTCTTTGCCAAAATTCTGACCTCATAGGGAATCAAGTCCGTGCTGTGTGACGCGTAATCAATCAGTTCTCATAAGAAACGCTGCAGCATTGCATTTGTTGCAGTTGCAGTATACGGACGAGTACTTTTGAGAATAAGGAAACTGCGGGATGACATTCCTCTCCGCTATCTCCGAGTTGTCCGTCACAGCCGATTTCCTCGAATCGCCTTTTCCACTCGCTGGGCAATATCATCGGTTGAGACTTGCTTCCTTCGCTGGGAGCCTGGTTCCTGAAGCACTGCTCCACTTTGCTGTCACTCATGACAGTTCCGTTAAGTGGGGTGCACGGAAGTCTTGCTGAATCCGTCACATTAACAAATAGAGTGACAGCAGCACTTCAAAGTTGGTGGGAGACTATTGTTCTTGTCTTCTTTGTAAGCTCTGTGCGCTACTGTCTTCTAAGCCACAATTTTGTGACATCCACAGATATGGTTCTATTGCAATCCAATGGGGCACATCAGGTATAACATATCAATTGATTACTTTCCACTTAGTCACACGCTGTTAGGAGATAATTGTGATACAGTCTCAAAGCTAACTGGAGATAAAAAAGAAACGTCCTTGCAAGGCCTCGAAACTTCGCAAATTCAAAAGCTTTTCGAATGTCTAGAAGCACCGAATCAACCTGGTCTGTTCCATCCGTGGCACTAAGGACACATAACGTGTTATGTGTGAAGAGAGTCAGCTGACTCTCGCACAATCGATTTCTTTGGAGAGTATTATTTTGTGTCCTAACAGTTAAGCTACGAAAGTTTTCTGTTATTCTGCTACGACTAATGTAGGCTGCTTTGAATGAAGTTCTGTGGATCTATAATTTTTTTTCTATAAACTGTAGAGACCTTGATGATGATGATGGTGATGATGTTGGCTTGTGTGGCGCTCAAAATCGAGGTCATCAGCGCCCGTACTAGTTCCCAATCTTTCTCGTCCAATCTCGCCACTTGCCGAATACAGAGCTTGACAGTTTATTGGTTTCCCCGTGTATCTAGTTACTTCTACGTATCGTGGTTGTAAGATATGAAAAAAAAATAGAGCAGAGGAAGCGTTTTTAGGAAGTGAGCTAAGACAATAGCTACTATTAAATGTATCGCGTAACTTCGCACCATCGATGTCGTGTGACCAGCAAAGGAGGAAGAAAAGAGTTTCCGTGGCCAAGGTAGTCGTTAAGAGCGAATGGCGATTGCTGTTGACTATCTTATGAAGTCGCAACGTGACTGCTGGGAGTGCTGCGAGGCGGTGCGAAGAAGCACTCTGGCAAGGCTTTACGATCCCCTGGCGTAGCTCCGAACAATTCCGGGCAAAAGCAAAACCTACCGCGCGCGTGGCTGCAGCGTCGCTAGCAGATAGGGTGGTAGGGAGGTGGGAGAGAGAGGTGGTGGTGGGAGGGAGGGAGGGAGGAGGGAGGGGACATAGAAGCGCTCCGCGCGAACAGCGGGCGCAACCGCAGCTGGAAACCAGGGGCTTGCGGGCGCCGTCTGCGCCTGGAGAGGCCGCCGCCGTTGTGGCAGCGCTGGAGGCCCTGTTGCCTGTGTGCGGCGCAGAAATCGCCTCGCAGAGAGCCGCCACCGGCACTCTGGCAACCGGCGGAGCGTGCGCACTGCGGTACAGTCGGCTTTCCAGGGGATCAGAAGCGGCCTCTGGACAGAGATGAGAGGCTCTCCCGCACGCTTGTTTCACAGTATTCGCACATTTGTGTACCTAGGAGAGAGGTTAGACGTTAAATCTCGTAAATTTCTCTCCATCTGCATTTGTAATACCCGAACCAGGCTAGAGAGCGCGGGAGAGAATAACTTCGCACCGGTGCTAGTGACGTAAGTGCACCGCATATGCTAATGCAAAGCCGGTGAGGTGTATTATCTTCTCTCTCGACAGTAACATAGGGATGGCAGTTATAGCTGAAATGAGCGGTTCTCAGTTATATAGTTTTCTTTTCACGCCAATTTAACCTGACTGTTAAAACCCATCGAAATAAACGGTTTCTGAACTGACCATTTCCGGTCTTTTACATCTATTCTTTTCAGTAATAAAGAAATCGAACAATGACTGAAAAAGTTTGACTTTCTCAATTTCAAGTCACGTAGAATAAAAATATTACCTTAAAAAGGCAAGTATAAGGAAATGTAGTCCATCGACCTTTCGCTGCATTGCTTGAAAGGTGGTAAGTGGCAGTATACCGCAAAAAACGGTAATATTCTCCCATTGGCCGTAAGTTTTTGAAACACTGCTCACTAATCACGGTTTAGTTAGGTATCATACCACTATTTTGGCATGACGAGTAGTCAGTGCTACAAATGAAAGCTGCGGTTCAAGAACTTTTTCTTCATCATTAAGTGGCCCGTTTGGGAATGCTGCAAGCAGATAAAGACATATCACGTAGACACTTTCTAAGGATCAGCTACTCCCTATTTATATTGTTGTTAAGGTTTTGATTTAGTAATGTTACCACACTTTGCTTCCTCTTATATTATTTCCTACAAATGGCAGACAACTCTTTATTCTTTTAACAGCAAATGAAGCATTCTACTTCACTGCTATGTTACTTTTCAAATATACTTCCAGACTAAGGTTGGTGGCATTCTGGAACACAATGGACGTCCGGCAATGACAGGGAGACAGTCTTGCACATTGCGCGGAAAAAAGGACGTTATCGTCTCAGCAAAACTGTACCAAGTCTTATGCCACGAGTTTGTTGCTCGTTTCTGCCGGGATTGTTACCAAACTAACACTGATCGTTCTTCCCATTTTCTGTAATAACGGAAAAAACTTCAAACCGACAAAAATTTTACGAATAATATATGTTCCAGAATGAGATTTTCACTCTGCAGCGGAGTGTGCGCTGATATGAAACTTCCTGGCAGATTAAAACTGTGTGCCCGACCGAGACTCGAACTCGGGACCTTTGCCTTTCGCGGGCAAGTGCTCTACCATCTGAGCTACCGAAGCACGACTCCCGCCCGGTACCTACAGCTTCACTTCTGCCAGTACCTCGTCTCCCACCTTCCAAACTTTACAGAAGCTCTCCTGCGAACCTAGCATAACTAGCACTCCTGAAAGAAAGGATATTGTGGAGACATGGCTTAGCCACAGCCTGGGGGATGTTTCCAGAATGAGATTTTCACTCTGCAGCGGAGTGTGCGCTGATATGAAACTTCCTGGCAGATTAAAACTGTGTGCCCGACCGAGACTCGAACTCGGGACCTTTGCCTTCTGTAAAGTTTGGAAGGTGGGAGACGAGGTACTGGCAGAAGTGAAGCTGTAGGTACCGGGCGGGAGTCGTGCTTCGGTAGCTCAGATGGTAGAGCACTTGCCCGCGAAAGGCAAAGGTCCCGAGTTCGAGTCTCGGTCGGGCACACAGTTTTAATCTGCCAGGAAGTTTCAATATATGTTCCAGTTTGTTTAAACAAGGTTTATTTAAAAATGAGAGAATGAAAAAATACCGGTATGGATTTCAAACGGACTGTTTTCCTCCTTCCCTACACTGGCTATCTTTGAGCTCCCACAAGGCTAATGCAAATTTGTATATTGTCACCGAACGGCAATGTGGGTTTTGGAGTGCGAGGCGCATGGTTGCGTTATAACAGTGAGTCCGCTAAGTGATTTACTAGAGTGCAGTCTATGTACACAAGAGGTGCACACTAGTTGAGAGTATATTGGTAATAAATTACCTTCGTCGATAGTTGTACTTTCTGGCAGCATTACGTGTGTGAGGAGTAGATATGCAGTAAGCTATTATGGAAACATCCAGCTTCTCCCAATTACGCTAAAACCAGTAAACCTTCCATTATTGAAAGGGACAGCTTCAAACGTCTGATGCTTTACAAATGAGTTAATGCATTAAATATTCGCCTTTAGGAATGTAAGCGAGAAAAAGTTTTTAGGAAAAGTTTGAATTGATGCTTGATGATTGGATGAACAAAAACTTGTGATTTCCTACACTATTTTGAGTAAAAGCTAGTTTTACACACATCTAAACTTTTATTGCGTCAAATCTCCTGAACTGTCTGTCGTACAACGATATTCTGGTAATTCTGCAATTACCTGGTACATGTGGATGTTGTCTGTGAATTGCCTTGAAATACTGTTCAGTTGTAAGACTTTCTTATTTTTCACTGCATAGGCCACGACGTGTTTCAGTCTACTACGTGCCCATAATTTTGCGCTACGATCCCGAAAGCCACAGTGGGGAGTGTAGGACGCAGGGTACCACCACCAAGCACAGAGCATGGAATGACTCGATGTAGTAGTAAGTAGGGGGTAGTAATGTTTTCGTTCATCAGTGTAGTATTATGTTGCACCTGTCAGTATATAAAGACAACTATGCGTTACTGCAGCAGAAGTAAACTTTCTACAGTCCTTTTTGTATTTTTCTACGATAGTCCGTCAATGAACATTCCTTTAGACTACAGCTCGTCAGTGAACATTCTCATTGTACTGGTGACTGTATTTGATAAAACATTGATATATACCGTCTAGGCAAATCTAAAGTGGAATCTAACTTATAAAAGTATTTACTGCTCACTTCTCCCTCTGTTCAGTGCATGCTTGAATGTTATATGTGAGACCTATACCAGTTTTCTTCTACCGCTTAAGCTGGAGAAAACACGGATGCAAATCGATGGTTGCTGCATATTCACTTGCAGAGTCTGATTCGTAAATTATGTGATCCACAGAAATGTTACAGGTTTGCAGTAGTGTTTAACATCCAAGTAATAAAACCATATTAGTATGTCAGAGAGTGTAGAAATGAAAAACCAGGGATTATTATGAAATTTACCATTTCACCCAATGGCCATACAAACCGAGAATATGGCTACGAACTCCTAATATTACGCCAACAGAGGATCGGGTTTTACCATCTTTGACATAAGAGCATACCTGAATGAAAATAGAGAGGCGACTAAATAATTGGGAATCGTAGAAAAAAGAAAATACAAAAAGAAAAGACAATGGAATGAAAAAGGGCGAATTATCTGGGACCGACGAATTTGATGATGATGATTATGATGACGATGATGATGATGATGATGAGAGGCGTCGCAAAATTATCCTCTAGAAAAGTGGAAGTCAATTACAACTACCGTAAGCTTTACAGTGTTCAGCTGTCTAGAGGACAGCGAGTCTTAGCCAGAGTGAAACGAGGGAATAGCCTCCTGTGGACAGTTTATAACCACAATCCTTCAGAGGAATGATAAGTAGCACGGCTGAAGAGAACAATGGTTTCTCTCTTATGATGAACAGCCTTCGTTTTAGAGCGGGCACTGACGCTCTCATTAAGGCAAATGGGAAACAATTGGAAGACGAAGATGTGGCTAATTACCTGTCTCTTCTGAATTTTGTAGGAGGATTTGCGAATGAAAACTGAAATGTAATGCGAAGAGTGATCATCCATCTCTGAAGCATGTTACGTAAAATACTGCGGTAAATGCCATTCGGAACTGCACGGATTTTTTCAGTGCACATTACTGTTGTTCGTTTGGATACAAAAAGTACCCGCAGAAATGGAGTTTCTTTATCTCGCTGTAGGGGGAGGAGTAGGGTATGGCCGGCAAAATTTTTTACAGCGAACCTGAAATCGGAAAGTCTACCAAAAATCTTTCAGTCCGAAAGATCAGGTGAAATATATAATTATTATTCTCATCGGCGCTTCTGAAGCACGTCATGCACAACAAAGACTATTCAAGAATTTACTTTTAGTCTTTACTTGTGTATGTATTAATTTCATTCATGGAACCTAGTCTCCGAATATGCCAGCTGAATACAGAAGGAACCAATAGATCAAGGGGTAAGATTCTCTCCAAGATATTGAGACGAAAGTATGTATATTCAAATGCAGTGCAAATAATCTTCGATCAAGAGGCATAATACCTGGATACGAAATCCTTGGTGCAACATACCGTCTTACATACAACTACGCCAGTTTTGCCGCAGTAATATAGAAAACGTGGGTTATTAAGCATCGAAAACGAAAATGTCCTTCAAAATATGAGCACTGAATTTTAACAGATCACAGTAGCTAATGTATACACCACAAGTCTATGGGCTGTCTCAGATTCTGACATCACTCCCTCACCCTCCTATCAATACAGCCGATTTTTACAGCCATGATACAACATGAATATGTAGTGTCAGTGATCAGAGTGGTAGTTCAGTTACAGGAAGAGCTGAAGAAAACGGCCTAAACCAAAATTTTATGCAAAATATTAAAGTACATTCAGGTCTGCAGCATGGAACGGAGATTGCAAACCATTTCTTTGATTCTCGTTAAAAAATTCTAAAAACCAGCATCTAAATATGTCTACAAGAGTTGGAGGTGACATTCCAAGCAGCCAACGCCTAGGAGTCATGTAAGAAGTACGGTGACAGACTCCAGTTATTCAATGAATTTTAGACGAAGCTGGGACATTCGAAGAGCAATGTGGGAAAAGTTTTCAAAGGAACTTAAAGCTACCAAATGGATGCTAGCCTGTCTAGAAAAGTATGGCATATTTATTGGTGCTCTAATCTCGAATGCAAGAGATGTGTACCAAAGGGTCACCACAAGGAAAGTATTCCAGAGTAGAGCCATGAGCGCGAAGAACATGATGATTAATGTATGATGGATGCTCATCCTGATTTAGTTCAAAAACTAATGCGAAAACTGAATAAAACAAGAAAGGAGTAATGGATCAAAAACAAACAAGTTTTATGAAATCGAGTCGCCAGTTGTAGAGATCATTCAAGGCTTCCGTCGGGACTAGCCCACAAACACAGATAGACTACTCGCTGACACCTGACCAAATAGCAAACATTATTGTTTCACTTCTGCAGCCTCACAAAACAGAAAACAGAACAGGAGCTTAGTGATTTTCGGCAGTTAACAACTGCTGATACACAGTTGTCTCAGGATTTTACACTGAAGGAACTAGAAACAACTCTCCAGGATGTAAAGATCGGCATGGCGTCTCGTTTTGATGGGATAATGTCTGAGTATTTTCACTCGGTGTGGGAAGATTACTAGGGAACGGCATGTCAATTTCTTTTACACCCATCCTAATTACTTAGCTTATCGCTGTACTGAAACTGAAGACACCTTGAGATAAAGTAGAAAGAATAGTACTTGAAATTAAGCGTAACAATGGGAACATTTAAGAGTGCAATGGGAATTCTACTGTTAAAGGGAAAATATAGAGTGGATAGGCGGACGGAGTACGCCGACAGACTCTGAGAGGAGGAGGACTTGTCTGATGACGTGACAGAAGAAGAAATATATGTTTACACGAAAATAATAGCAATAGAATTTTAGAATTTAAAAGAGCTCAGGAAGCCACGAGATCAAACAATGCAGAAGGGTTACATAATATTCCATCTGAACTTCTTAAACCATTGAGGTTGTGCCTAACGAGCCTCTGTTAAAGTTGATGTGTACAACACATGGGACTGGCGTCGTGCCATCCGATTTCCGGAAAAGAATCAGCCACACAGTTCCAGAAATAGAAAGGACAGACAATGCGAAAACAATCGCACAGTCAGTTTAACAACTATGACATGTAGCAGAAATGAGAATAGCGAGAAACTTAACAACAAAACTTTTGATCACGAAATAAACGAAGTACGTTGGAAGTAAGACAATCCACCATGTATGAAGCAAGGAGGACAAAAAAAGCAGGCTAGCATAGGAAGAAAGAGCATTCCTGTCATAAATAAGTCCACTGGTATCAAACATAGGCCTGGGTTAGAGAGAGAAGTTTTTGAAGATGTACATTATGAGCGGAGCATTGTAAATCACATTGAGATTAATCAATTACCTACTCTAAGATAAGCGGTTGAAAGTAGTCCATCGTAACTTCATATAATAGACTATATCAGAAGTAAGCTTTACCCCCTATACTTTTCGACCATCATATTTCTACCATACCTGAAATATTGCACTTGCGGTTCAGTACAAGGACTGCCAACGTGCTTCTAAAATTCTGATGATCTCAGCACACTATATAAATATTTACTATTACTTATAATCCGTCTTGATTGCAAATATGTTTATTCACATGACCGGTTTCGGTTCCTCTAGAACCATCTTCAGATCTGAAACGACAATGATACTAATTTACTATTTCACAAATGCAAGCCTATTCCGTCCTACCCGATCAACATCAAATGTACCAGAACGTACCTGCAATTTCGGTTACAGGAGTAACCCGTCCACAATCAGTAACCTTCACATGCTGCGTCGCATTAAATTCAGATTCACGGAACACACCTACTCTCAAAACAAAACAACGTTGGGGCGCGTATGGCTGCCTTAAAGCACTCACACACGAACTTTGAATAAAGAAATCCTACATAGAGTTCATAAGTGACAGTTTCTTAATATTTTAGAAGAAGTTGAAATATACACCTACAAAAAGAAAAACCAGGATTTAATCCTCTAAGAGCAAAGCGAGTTCAATCATTATGCCTACTTTAATATTTATGACGACTTACTGGAATGATCACTGTTGCATATAGAAGTCCAAGACGAAGGATGAGAGATGGTGGACGGTGAAACAGCTGGAACATCCGTGCAGTGCCTAGTGTCATTGGCTGGGCCCTCCTGCACGGCCCTCTTACCCACGGCGATGGATATCAGACAACTGAAAGGCTCGCGGCACAACACCGAAATAGTGGGAACGACGGAAGCAGACCATGGAGGAAAACAAGTCTACACCAGCGTCATGGATAGAGAAATCGCCCTTTGGTTTTGATCGCACAAAAACGATAATTTTATTGTGTATTTTAATTTTGAGAAGTACAGATTTTAACCTTGACAACTATAGATCTTAACAAAGTATTTTTTGGGATAAAAGCAAATTAGAAAAATCTACTTAATACAGTATGTGCATATGTAATGTAACAAATGTACCAGACACCACCTCTCGGTAAGTGTTTTATAATTAATATAAATGACGTGCATTCTGCCAACCAATTTAATGTGGCGCAGCATGTGCAGGTTGCTTAGTGTGGACGGATTACTCCTGTAACATAAATTACAGGTTCGTTCTGGTACATTTGATGTTGATCGGGTAGGACGAAATAGGCTTGCATTTGTCAAATAGTAAAATTTGTATCATTGTCATTTCAGATCTGAAGATGGTTGTACAGGAACCGAAACCGGTCATGTGAATAGACATTTTTGCAAACAAGACGGATTATAAGTAACAGTGTATAAAACGTGATTGCGGTATCCCTGCAGACCTTATGTCTGTCTTTGCAAAGTTTGTGCCACGTCAGGCTTCGGGAAGCATTACGAAGTTCTTCGTATTAGGACAAAGATAATGGAAGAAAACATAAAAACAAAATTTAACAAAACATTCTTAGATGCAGGGGTTACTCCTACTTACGCAAAAGTAAAAATCTGGAATATGTCAAACGTAGCACAAATAGTAAAACGTAAAAGTGAAATATTATGGATTAAAAGTCAAATTCGTGAAGCATATAAAACGAAAGATAAGTCAAATAAGGAATCTTTTAATCTTCACTTGAACCTAGGTAACATCTTATCTCCACTACACTTCACGTACGTATTTGGAGAGACTGAAAACAGAATTGACAGGGAGCGAGAATTAACTGTAAACAGACATCAGAAGAAGCTTTTTGACCTAGGTATAAATTTTAATATTGGTAACGAAACGGAGCGTAAAAACTTGCATACATTTTATGAGAGGGTCGTGAACTTAACTGACATAGAATTAACAAAGGATGAGCTGAATCTATTAAATAAAGAGCTCAAGTATAACCCAAATCCCCAAATTTACTCAAATACAATAAAAAAAATACTGTCGCAGAAGTGAAAGTTGCATGTGATATCGCAAATATAAACAGATACGAACAGACCAAAACAGCACTTAAAGTAAAGAAGACGATTGTAGATGGGATGCGTTCTGCTCACAAGAACAGAAAAGAACTACTAAATCTTGAGGGCTTGAATAAGAAGTAAGAATCACAGAAGGCAGAAACGGGCTTGCTTTTGTGAAATAGTATATTAGTATTATTGTCATTTCAGATCTGAAGATGGTTCTGGAGGAACCGAAACCGGTCGTGTGAATAAGCAGTTTTGTAATCAAGACGCATTATAAGTAACAGGGTATAAAAAGTGATTGCGGTATCCCTGCAGAGATTATATCTGTTTTTGCAAATATAAATATTTCACAGTATGGAACCTCATACCCTGTCTTTCCAATCCCGAAGTCAGAAGCTACAACCTAAACAACAAAAATGGTTCGAATGACTCTAAGCACTAAGGGACTTAACATCTGAGGTCATCAGTCCCCTTGACTTAGAACTACTTAAACCTAACTAACCTAAGGACATCACACGCATCCATGCCCGAGACAGGATTCGAACATGCGACTGTAGCAGCAGCGTGGTTTCGTACTGAAGTTCCTAGGACTGCAAGTCCGTATGAATGAGGCAGTGTTTCACTACCAGAGTCACACAAACTATCTAGGAATGCCCTTTAAGGAGGCAAGAGGATAACCCATGATTGACAAGGAACCCGTTTCATTTCAGGACTCAGCCCCTGCGACTGGCCCAACAGCTTGCTGATAGCAAATTCATCTCTGACAGCAAATGGCGTGAAATTTCAAATACGGATGGTCGACTACGTGCGACATTTTATTGACGCGCTACACAGAGCCGGGGGCTTTGAATTGCCAGTGAGGCATGAGTGGAAAAATATATATCGTATCAGAACAGGTCACGAAGTGGGTGCACACATTCTGCATAAAGAGGCTAGTACCGCAGCCCAGACTGTGGTTCCGGAGCTTGAAACTAGACCATCCGCCCCATTGTCGAGGTGTGCAAATTGAGTGCCTACCCGGGTGACCCAAATGATTTTTTCACTGCTGGACAAAGAGACTATATACTTGCATAAAACAACTGTTTCTAATGAATCATTTATGCTTAACTTACACATTTTCATGTCTTCTTGACTGAATATCATGTGTAGTACTATACGCTAAGTGAAACATTTTCTGAGAATTATTGTAGTATTATATCTCATACCACGTCGTTGCATGTGTGTGTGTGTGTGTGTGTGTGTGTGTGTGTGTGTGTGTGTGTGTGTATTGTTTGAGCCCCACGCTAGAAGTGGATTTGTCTGTTCATTATATAGTTCTCCTCGTGCATGATGTCAAATATGTCTGTCACCATTCACTTCTTTTCTGTTTCGTTACTACTGGAATATTGTCACGAAGATGGGAGAGAGAAAACGATGGTGGTGTTATCATAACAATTCAAAAACTCTGCAGAGCAGTATGAGCTGCTCAGAAACTTCCAGAATGAGTATAACTATTTTATCCAAGTGGTTGTCGGAGGGAGACGCCTGTCTTCCACGATTGAGCTACCCAGGCTCCACTCACGCACCGTTCTCACAGCTTCATATTTTCCATTGCCTCTCTCCTGGTTTCCAGACCTCGCTAAATTTGTTATGTATGTATTGGAATGATAGAAAGTACGGCAGATGTACTGGAGAAAAGAAGGAAAAAAGATTAAGATTTGCCATTCGTGGCCGACAAGGTTACTAGCGGTGGAAGATTCACCAGAATAGGTAAGAACAGTATCTGCGAATTGCAAACGTTTGGGATTGAATTTCAGTCTTCCAAATAGGTTTTAAATGTTACGAAATACAGATACAGCACACATTGCTCTATAAAGTGAAACGTTCGTTTGAAAACTACTGTTTATTTGTCTCTGAAGGATTTCTTCACTAAATATTTTCTTTCACGACGGCAGGGTACGGTGATCTGGTGTGAATGTTCGTTGGAACTGTTACGTAGTTCGGAACATGGAACTTTTTTATAGGCGACCAGATTAAGTTTTTTAAGTTTTCGTGCACTGTTGATTCGCCCACCATCTACATGGATAATCTACATATCACATTTAAGTGCCTGGCAGAAAGTTTATCGAACCACCTCCACAATAAATCACGATTATTCTAATCTGGTACAGCGCGCGGAAAAAAAAACCAGCACTTATATCGTTTCGTGGGGGTTTGATTTCTCTCATTTTATTACGATGAGCGTTTCTCCACATGTAGGCCGGTGTCAACAAATATTTTCGCATTGGAAGGAGAAACCTGGTGATTGAAATTTCGTGAGACGTTCCGCTGCGACGAAAAACGCCTTTGTTTTAATAATGTCCATCCCAAATCTTGTATCATTTCACTGATACTCTCTCATCTATATTCCGAGAATACAAAACGTGCTGCCCTTCTTTGAAATTCTTCGATATACTCTGTCAATCCTTTCTCGTGAGTATACCACACCGCGCAGCAGTGTTCTGAAAGATGACCGACAAGCGTAGTGTGCGCAGTCTCTATAGCATATCCGTTACATTTTCTAAGTGTCCTGCCAACAAAACAGAATCTTTGGTTTGCCTTCCCCACAACATTTTCTTTGCATTCTTTCCAATTTAAGTTGTTCGTAATTGTAATTCCTAGGTATTTAGTTGAATTTACGGCCTTTAGATTTGACTGATTTATCGTGTAACTGATGTGTAACGGATTCCTCTTACAGATATGCATCTGATGTACAGTGTCTCTGCACGTCAAAAAGAATGAGAACTGCCACAAACCAAAAATTGTTCACACTTAATTGACCTTGAAACATTCTGTGACGATTATCTAAAAAAATTATCACCACTGACTTTTCACTGTTACAAATCAGTCTACGTCCAAAGATATACGCAGGAAATAAAAACCAGCGTTATTCGAGCCACAGTGATTATCTACCAAACGTATTCACGTTAGCGACGATGTACCCCTTGCTTGAGTGTCACCAATGACAATCATGTAACTGTCGATACTTGTCTCGATAAACTGCTTTTAGAGACCGTTTTCAGATTAATAGTAATTTATCTTAAAGTCTTTCTGACAAGAAACAATATAAAGAGTAATATTTCTGTATTAACCTACAGTTCTTCTTGGACTGTTCATGAAGGTAATTTCCACGACTGCGATATTTTACTAGTAATATGCCGTATTCATTCACCACATTCCATTGACCTTGACCACGTAACACACATTTTGATTCAGAAACAAAGTAAGAAATATGTCAAGCTGAAATTGTTAGGTACCTGGCGGACATTGACTAGCATGCTTGCCTGTCTTTGATCGTAACCAAGATGTAAATAGCACCCAACGTTTTTCTTTTCTATCCCACTTCCTCTTCAATCAAAAGCGAACCAGTATCCACGTGAACACAACATTCCACTTCATAATAAACTTAACAGTGATCTTTAATACCACTTTGTAGTACTGTAATCTACTGTAGATAGTAAGGATTGTA
This sequence comes from Schistocerca piceifrons, assembly GCF_021461385.2. Lineage (NCBI taxonomy): Eukaryota > Metazoa > Arthropoda > Insecta > Orthoptera > Acrididae > Schistocerca > Schistocerca piceifrons. Next base: position 685,277,072 of record NC_060142.1, on the reverse strand, counting down.
CAGCAAGCAAAGTTTCTCAGATTAAGGACCATGGATATTTACACTTTGGTCCAAGCATTGGTTGAAAAAAATTCATCGCTGCTTCTAAGGTAACCTGTTGACGTAAATTGCAAGCAAATGAAGTACGCTCCTACTTATTCTCTCTAGTTGTTGAAATATCATTACAGTACGCGTCTTTCATGCGTCCCCAAACACCAGTGTCCGGAGAAGCTAAGTCGTGAGAGGCAGCGTGCCAATCCATTCCTCCTCCATGACTTGTCCTTATGGCAAGATACCGTGGATTCAGTACATGACGTTCGCACAAGGTATTGCGTGTTGAGTATCGTATGCGCTGAAAGCACATAATCATTCTGGTTCTGCGCTGCATTTTATCCAGAACATGAGGAAGAAATCAGGTAAGAAAGTGGGCTCCTGACCTACCTTGTAGGTTACCACTGTTCAAATATGGCCCAATAATCGTAGTACCAAGGATTCCGTATCAGACATTAACACTCCACTGATGCTGATATTCCACCTGTCTAAGCCAACGTGTGTTTCTGATAGACTAGTAATGCATGTTCTTCGTATTTACCTGTCGTTTGTTTCAGAAGGAACATTCATACGTAAAAATAACATCAAAGAAGCAGTTGTGATTGACGAGGATCTACTGCTGTGGGCATTGACAGATCTATAATTTTTGGTGTAAGTGTACATGGTAGTGAATGAAGTGGTGAAAAAATTTACACCGTTTTTCGGACTGCCAGTCTTCTTTTCAAGCTGTCGGGTGTTCACATGTAGATTCATTGCAAATAACTTCGACAGCTTCGTCGGTGCGCGATTCTACGACGACTTCGTTGCCTCATTTTGAAACTTCTTGTTACCTGAAGCGTCGCAAGACTAGAAAACGTCCATCGAGAAGGTGGGTTCTTGTCAGGATGGGTCTCTGTATAGAATTTTTCTGCCTAAGCTGTGTTACACGTACTTTCAACGATAATAAATGGAAAGCAATGACCTCCTAAAGGTGTTAGTCCAATAACAGGAAATATATATAAAAAAAGTAAAATAACTGGAGAAGGCACATTAGTAGTAATAATGTTCTTAATCTGGTATTGTTGTCATTTGTCAAAAATTATCGAACGAACGTATGATTATTTACGATAAAAAATCAAGTCGTGGTCCTTATTCATACCTTTGCTGTACATGTTATTCATAGTGGAGAAGGCTTCATATAAAATTTATATGTTTCATAATATTTTGTAGCGAAGAGTTGTATTCTATTGTGAGGGCTGGAGGCTGTATGTGGGTTGAAGGATGTAACGCGCTGTTACCCCTATGTCTCACTTTTACTTTTTTTTGTTACGACAAACTCTCCAACGCTGGAGAGTTACATACCGCCTATGATCACGAACAATTCCATATTCTACGAATATAGAGACGTCGACTATCTTACTGTAATCAAAGTCTCCAGAAGTCTGTTAATCATATCCTTAGTTAGCACATTACTAATCAGTGTCCAGTCTATATTATTGTTTAGCAGTGTAAGTTGTCTTAACAACCGTTCACCAGTATTTAGGGAAATCTCCAGTTCATAAAGAAGCCACAGTTACTAATTTCACATTTAAGAAATCCTTTGGAATAAAGCAGGAACAAGGAACAAGTAAAGGTGTGGACATCTACATTGATAGGAAATGGAAAGATAAAAATACTGGACTATAAATATGTAAATTAAAGCATAATGCTAGTAGGAAATAAAGGTCCAAGAAAATTATTATAATAATAGCAACTTATGCCCCAGATGAAGGAAAAACTGACTAGTGCAAGGCCATCTACAACACTTACAATAGATCCTAAACTGATGAAATAACAGTCAGGTTTTACTTATGGGGGTTTTCAATGGAATAAATGGAAACATATCCACTCAAAAATATAGGCACATTTGAAGAAACCGTTTGTAAGGAAACGGAAAAATGCTCAAAGATTTGGCTACCTTTAGTCATTTAAGTCATTTAAGTATTACCAGTAGTTTCCTTAGGAAGAAAGCGATATACAAATTTACTTGGCGAGCAAGAGGATGTAGACCTAGTATAGATTACATAACAATAAGTGATGTATTTCCTGGGCAGGTTAGAGGTACCAGAGTTTATCGAGTAGTGGATATTGGATCAGCACTTCCTCATGGTGTAAATAATTGACAGCTATACCAAATGGAGAAATCCGAAGAAGCCAGTTATGATTAAAAAGAACAACAAGTTCTCAAAATTTAACTTTTAGAATATGGCAGCATAAATGGTCTCTACCAAAAGCAGACGACACGAACATTAGCAAATTTATAAACGGTAGAAGACTTGGAACAAGAATAGGAAAATATAAAATCAACTGTATCAAAAGTTGTTATTGAGATTCTAGGGAACAAAAGGAAATGCAGGAAAGATAGAGGCGTGAGGATTTAGACGCAAGAGGTGGAAAAAGCTTTTACGGGATAACAAGACGCTTTCATGCCGTGTATTAATAATCCCACAAATGAAAGTATAACGAATACAAAGAGATGAGGAATATGCGAAATACATAACTCGGAAAGCTCCAGCAGAATCACCACAATGCTTTACCAACAATACAGACTGGAACTACATGACAGACAAACTATCTCTTGTAAAGTACTGTAATCACTCAACAGACAGTAAACTGATTGTTTGCGTGCTAACAATATGGGCGCGAATGAATGAATAAGTCATTATAAAAAGTGGTGGCATGGTAATACCTCAATTTAGACGTTACCTGAACTGAAGACTGGCTGAGAGTCAAAGCAATACCTATCGTTACAAAGGCTATTAAAACAAATGCAGTAGCTATCAAGGAATAACCCTCGTGGTTTCAGTCCATAAATTATATGACAAAATTCTGAATGCAAGACTTACGATATCATGAAAACGCTATCATCTGAAGAACAATCAAGTTTTAGGAAAGGGCGATATACTATTCACAATTTATTTGTACTGTAACAAGATATAGAAATGAGATGAGAACTCAATAGGGAAAACCGTCACGTTTCTGTCGATTTCGAGGAAACATTCGATAATGTGTGCAGAGAAATTCTGTGAAATACCATGGCTGAACGAGGCTAACCATCTCAGATCGTAAATGCTATTAAGTATCAATAGATAACCTCTTGTTAGATATATGGGAAATATAACAACAAAGCCAACCAGTGAACACTAACAAAGGGGGAGAACAAGGAAGCTGTGTTTCTTCAACACTGATCAATAAAGTTATCAGCAAATGGAAAACGTGGAATATAAATGGAGTATTTATAGATCGTGACACTAGACCAGTGGATCCCAACCTGTGGGTAACTAGGCCCTGAGGGATAAAATGAAATTTTCAGAGTTGTAAAAGCTAAACGATACGATTCTGTGTCCACGAAACTGCGTTACTCTCATATGATCATTACCAGCATCACAATTTTGTAAGACTTATATTAATTACTTAAGTTATCAATAATTAATTTTCCTCAGCTAGTAGCATTAATACGTTAGAGGTTACGAGTTCCTCGTGTAGTCCAACCACTGCACACATATGTTGTGATATGTCCTGTACATATACGTAATAGTGAGACATATACGTTACAAAAGCATTACCACAAGAAAATATCTTCTCCAAGTTGTAAATAGTGCTTCTAGCAGTCTAGAACTTGCTCCATTACTCGCTTCGAAGCAGTGAAATGATTTAATTGACGGAATGACACAACACAAACTACATAAAGGCTACGATACTGCCGACGACAGAATTGTTATTATCATTACTATTATTATTGCCGATGCGATTGGATAAAAAGCATTGACAGCCTCAAGTCTTCCAGTATCTGCATGTTCAAAAGTAACGAGTGCAGTGATCAAGTGATTTGCGAAGAGTAAATGAAGCGCACACATTTTAGCATACTTGATTTCGGATGGGGTTACAGTATGCAGGTGAAGCAAGTGTCGCATTGGAGAGGGGTAGTGGCGGGGAAGTATGTTTTGTAACAAGAGTCTACCATCACTACCGGCCGTGGTGGCCGAGTGGTTCTAGGCGCTTCATTCCGGAACCACGCGAGTGCTACGGTCGCAGGTTAGAATCCTGCCTCCGGTATGGATGTGTCCCATACTGCTCAGAGCCATTTGAACCAATCTACCTTCACTGTGGATAATTAGCTTTCTTGTCTGAGAAGGAATTGCGGGTAGCACTAGCGATGCATCACGAATTCCTTCATTATTCATTCTCACACATCTCTCCCCCCACCCCCTGCCCCACTCCTAAACAAACTAAATATCATTCAACTTCCAACATTTAAAAAAATAAAAGTATTCCAAGAAAAGTCTTTCGTTCTACAGTTTAGTAGGTACTAAAATTGGTGACAGTGTGAGAGCGGTGAGAGGGCGGGAGGGAACAACATACAGCTGGGAGAGAGGTGGTAGGCAGAGGTTTTAGTTAATGTCTAATTGTACTAGGGGTGATAGTCTAAGAATCCTTTGGAACCGTTGCACTGGACTAAATGTAATTTTGCATGTAGATGACCTAATTCTGATTACAGAAAATGAAGATGACCTTCAGATGGGATTGTATAAGTTGCAAAGAACGTAGAATATAGGCTCAAGGAATGAGGTTTCTAAGAAGACTGGGAGGTTATACAAGGGAAGATCGAAAAAAATATGTATATAAGGGAAGATTTAAGCATATGCAACCTGAACGAAAAAATAATGGGAACTAGGAGAAAATTAAATGAACATGTAGATCCTGTGGGTAGAGAATGATTCCCGGTTAAATTATAAATGCACTGGAAGAAGAAATGTAGGGAGACCATACTGGAGGTGGAGTACCGTAACACACAATTTGCCTAATACACGAAATGAAGAAGAAGAAGAAGACCGAAGAAGTTGACGAAGAAGAAGAAATCCTTTGCACAAAAATAATATGAAATACTCATGTGGAAGCTCACTAGTTGGTGTGATAGACATTCTAAAACATGAATAATTCCATGTCTGTGATTCGAGCCCCGGAGTTTGTGCAGTGCACTATGCGAGGTTCGCACCCACAGGCACAATTAATTAGCGGAGTGTCCGCTGGAACGCTGCCCAACAGCACTTAGTTCATCTGTGCACCTGACGATGACATCGTGGTTGCTTGCCAGAACACTGACACTCCTACAGTGTCAGAGTCCAGGCAAACGACCATGATGTCATCGTCAGGTGCACAGATGAACTAAGAGCTTTTGGATGAAATACGGGGCTAATGCAACTAAGTAATTTGCCAATTATCTGCACTCATGTAACCGCTACATATTTCTAGATCGCACTTTCTATTCAATCAGTATGTTGTCATTAAGAGTTTTTCTTTGTAGTCACCGTCCAGATTCAAATGTGCAGCAGAATATGAAGTCATTTCAAAATGAATTCATGCTCAATTCTGACGAGGTTAAGGAAAGCCATCTCTGTTTTCTCAAATAAATCAATACATTTTCAACTTCTACAGATCTCAAGACTCCAATAAACATACAGTGCTATCCGTATCAGACCCGACTTACAGGAGACCTGAAGTGTATACAAATAAAGGCAGCGTGATTTCTGACATTACTGCTTGAATTTAGGGAGAGTGTATCAGCAATGTTGAAAAAACGTAACTGGCAGACGTACTGTGAATGCTACAGTACATATGGCAAATACCTGCTTAGTAGAAGTCAGTACTCATCCTTTGGATCACAAACCATAGACACTCTTCAGCCTTGCAAGCATCTATTCTACAGAGATGGTACAGATAAAATCAAGAGAACAACTGCTCCCATAGAGACGTATTAGGAATACCCCGACGTAGTGTGATAACGCCGATGTTGTGTACAGTATGTATAAATGATCTAGTGGATAATGTCGAAAGTACCATAAGGCTGTTCGCAGATGATGCCGTTGTCAAGAGGATGATAACCACACGAGAAGGCTGTAGTGATGGTTCCGGAACTTGCTGTTAACCCTGAGCGTAACTAATTCTTAAGTTTCGCCCATAAACTGGGGACAAAGTCCTTTATTTTTCTGTGATATTGGTGACAAATCGCAGGAAATAGTAACTACCATTAAATCTTAAGAGGAGAACATGGAAAGTGTCGCTACCCGCTGTCCCAGTAACTTCTATGAGTGACTTATCCGTAGATATTCAACCGTTTCTGAGAAAACGAAGGCCAATGTTTCGCCGTAATGTATATGTATTTTAGCACACAGGCAGTCAAACCGAACCGCTGGTAGCGGCCAGCGTCGCGAATTCGCTCTTTTGCGCCCCTTGTTGAAACACGATTTTTAAACTTTTTAAAAATTTAATTTTATTTTATTTCTCGACTCTAGTTCGTAGAGGATTACTAGAAAAATGGGTAATATGAAATTACTGGAGAAAAGTGCTCATGTTAACTGAAAAATTACAGCTGGTTTTCGCAGTGTGTGTTACACATTTATTATATAATATGAACCATGGACATTGCCGTCCGTGGGGGTGGCTTGCCTGCCTTAGCGATACAAATAGCCAGGCGCAACCACACCGGAGTAGTATCTGCTGAGAGACCAGAGAAACGTGTGGTTTTTGAAGAGGGGCAGCAGCTTTTTCAGTAGTTGGAGGAGAAACTGTATGAATAGTTCACAAATCTGCCGTTGTAACATCAACCAAAATAGCCTGGATGTGGTGATACTTCGAACGGCTCAAAGCACGGGGAAACTAAAGCCGTAATTTTCCCGACGGCTGCCGGCAGCGGTGGTCTAGCGGTTCTAGGCGCTCAGTCCGGAACCGCGCAACTTCTACGGTCGCAGGTTCGAATCCTGCCTCGGGCATGGATGTGTGTGATGTCTTTAGGTTAGTTAGGTTTAAGTAGTTCTAAGTTCTAGGGGACTGATGACCTCAGATGTTAAGTCCCATAGTGCTCAGAGCCATCTGAATCATTTTCTTTCCCGACGGCATGCCGCTCTACTGTATAATTAATTGATAATGGTGTCCTCTTGGTTGAAATATTTCGGTGTTAAAATAGTCTCTCAAACGGATCTCCGGCCTAGCACTATTCAGGATGATGTCGGCATCGGAAGAAACAAAACTGGCGTTCTACACGTCGGAGCGTGGAGTTATAGGTCCGTCAATCGGACAGGTAGGTTCGAAAATTTAAAATGGGGAATGGATAAGTTGAAGTAGATACAGTGGTAATTAGTGAAATTCGGTGGCGGGAGGAACTGGAGTCTTCCTCGGGGGAATACAGAGTTATAAATACAAAGTCAAATAGGGTTAATGCAGAAATAGCTCTAATTACGAATTATTAAATAGTTATTCGGGTAAGATACTATGAACAGCTCAGTGAAAGCATTATTGTAGGTGAGACGGACACATGGCCAACATCTACGACGGTACTACAAGTTTATATATCGACCAGCTCTATAGATGGCAAAGAGATTGAAGAAATGTATAATCAGATAAAAGAAATTACTCAGGTAGCTAAAGGAGTCGAAAATTTAATTGTGAAGAGGGACTGTTACTCGACAATAGGAAAAGGAAAAGGGAAGAGAAGAAAAATAATGGGTGAATATTGACGAGGGGTAAGGAATGAAAGAGGAAGCCGCCTGGTAGAATTTTGCACGGAAGATGATTCAGTCATCGCTAATAATTGGTAGCATTATAAAAGAAGGCTGTATACATGGATGGACCCTGGACACACCGGAGGGTTTCAGGCTGGTTACGTAATGGCAAGGTAAAGACTTAGGAACCAGATTTTAAATTGTAAGACATTTTCCGGGGCAGATGTGGAGTCTGAACGTAATTTATTGGCTATGAACTGTAGACTAAAAGAAAAGGAATTGCTAAAGTGTTGGAATTTAAGGATATGGAACCTGGGTAAGAATAAATGACCAGAGGATGAAAGTTTCAGAGGGAGCATTAGGCAACGATTGACTAGAACACATGAAAGAATACAGTAGAAGAATGGGTAGCCTTCAGAGATGAAATAGAGAAAGCAGCGGAGGATCAAATATGTAAAAAGATATGATCTAGTAGAAATTTTTGGGTAACAAAAGAAATATTGAATTTAATTGACGAAAGGAGAAAATATATAAATGTTGTAAATGAAGCAGACGAAAGGAAATAAAAATATATGAAAACTGAGATTGACAGGAAATGGAAAATAGCTATCCGGTATTTAGAAGCGAATTTCACTAGAGGAAATCTAATTACCTCCTACAGGAAAAATAAAGGTACCTTTGGGGAAAAGAGAAGCAGCTGTGTAAATATCAAGAGCTCAGATGGAAAACCTGAAAGGTGGAAGGAGCATGTAGTCTGTACAGGGGAGATGAACTTGATGGTAATATTACAGAAAGCGAACTGGACGTTAATGAAGATGAAATGTGAGATACTTTGTGAAGAACTTGACGGAGCTCTGAAAGAAGTGTAAACAAGATCCAGAAAGAAGATGATATTACGTTAGAACTACTGACAGCGTTGGGAGTGACAGCCAAGACAAAACTCTTGAATCTGGCGTGCAAGATTTGTGAGACAGGCGCAGTACCCTCAGAGCTCAAGACAATATAACACTTTCAATTCCACAGAAATCAAGTGCTGACAGGTGTGGAAATTACCAAACTATCAGTGTAATAAGTCACAATTGCAAAATAGTAACACAAGTTGTGTACAGAAGAGTGGACTGACTGGCAGAAGCTGACATCGGAGAAGATCAGTTTAGATTCCGGAGTGATGTAGGTGCACGCGAGGCAATACTGACCATACAACAAATTCAACAAAGTAAGTTAAGGAAAGGCAAATCTATATTTATAGCATTTGTAGGTTTAGAGAAAGTTTTTGACAATGTTGAGTAAACACTCTCTTTCAGTACATGAAATATATTCGTAATTGCCAATATGAACACTCTGAGCTGAATAATGAAATGGCGGCAATGAAAATTTGAGCCGCACCGGGAATCGAACGCAAGTTACTCGCTCATTGCGAGCAGTCGACTTACAATTAGGCTACCGAGTACAACACACGGCGAGACACAAACTTCCGTATATTGCCAACCATTTGGCTGCAGCTTTGCTTGTAAATCCATTATGTGTATTCCCGTACAGACGTGTAATTTTACATGAAATTCGGTTGCCCTGTGTCGGCGTATAATTACGATATTTCTTTGCCCGTGTAATTCCGAGTTACGATGCAACGTTCCTTCGGGGAAAGAAGAAATTTCTGGCACAATTTCACCCAAAGAAGGGATAGGCTGATAGGACACATTCTGAGGATAACAAATTTAGTAATGGAGGAAGTTGGCGAGGGGGGTGGGGAAATAAAATTCGTAGAGGGATACCGAGAGATGGATATCGTAAGCCCATTCAGAAATATGAAGGGTGCAGTTTTTATTCGAAGATGAAGAGGCTCGAACAGGATCGAGTAGCATGGAGAGCTGTATCATACCAGCCTTCGGACTGATATCCACAATAACATATGTGCGTAGGGGATTTGCCAGGGTTAAAAATTTTTTTAACTTCTCGTAACATTATATTTTATTACAATATCAATTCTCATATTAGTTCTTGTATTTTATTCTTACGTTTATTCTTCTAGAAGATTTGATGCTTAATGCCCGGTGTAGAAACATTCAATACAGAGAAATTCCGAACACCATGGCCATGGCGTAAAGACAAGTTTACCATAGTGACATATCTTCGTATGAAGCTCGTTTCGGAAAGGAACATTGTTAACAGTGCTGAAGATTTCACGAACTGGCAATACGTTTGGGGCAAACTAAGCATAACGGATTTTTTTTCCGAATGCTGGCGCTCACAGTTGATTATGAATCAAGAAACACTTCAGGAATTTATCGAAACAATTTCAAATAATTTTCTCATTCTTTTATTTATTTATTTAATTCGTTTAAAAGACAGAAAATTAGTAGACCAATAAGAGCAGTGTTATTTGGACACACACTGGAAAAAGTACGTGTAGTAATCTTCTACTGGCATGGATAGATAAATGAAAGACAAACAAAAATAAAATCAATAATGGATTTCGAACACGGTGTACGAAATATCGAAGCCCCTACGGAGGACACTGTGTCATCGCTTCAGCACATAGCGTATTCCCAACACTTTGACCCTCGTTTTCTCAGAAAGCTATACAGTATCTACGGATAATCTGAGGGACATGGTCGCTTATTTTGACCCTTCTTACTCTGTTCGAATTTTCTGGGAAACCGAATTATGGCACTTGCTGTGTTATTCTTGTTAGCAGCAATCATCTGGAGTAACCTCAACAGCAATGACCACATAAGACTAATTGTAAGAATAGCAGACTCCAGGCGGAGATTTACTGGAAATACCTTAAAGACATTAAGTACATGTACGAAATAGGTGGCTTATTGTTTTCATCTGTTGGCCTCCCTATAAGATTTTTACCCACACCGATCCAGTACTAAAATTGCCGATCCCTCGATGTCACAGATCGTCTCCTACCAACCGATCTCATCTTCAAGTCTGGTTGCGTCAACGGTTTCATTCCTCCCCAGTTCTGTTCACCAACTCCACAGTAGTTACATGATCTACCCGTCTAATCTTCAGCAGCCTTCTGTAGGACCACATTTCTAAAGCTTCTACTCTCTTATTGTCTAAACTGCTTATCGTCCATGTTTCACTGCGATGCATTGCTACATTCCGTAAAAATACTTGCAGGAAACACTTCCTAACGCTTAAATCTTTATTCGATGTTAACAAATTTCTCTTCCTTACCAACTGCTTTCTTACCATTCCAGCATCAGTTTTCTCATGACGAGAAAATAGTACCAACTACTCATGTAAAGATACACTGAGAATCATTCTTCCCAAGTACCACTCTCGAATGGAACAGGAGCCGGCCGCTGTGGCCTATCGGTTCTTGGCGCATCAGTCAGGAACAGCGCGACTGGTACGGTCGCTAGTTCGAATCCTGCCTCGGACATGGATGTGTGTGATGTCCTTAGGTTAGTTAGGTTTAAGTAGTTGTAAGTTCTAGGGGACTGATGGCGTCAGATGCTAAGTCCCATAGTGTTCAGAGTCATTTGAACCATTTAAATGGAACAGGAAAAGGGAGAAAAATACAGTCTTAATATAAATATTCTACACAATGGCTTTCCGGAGTATACATGTGGACGTAATATCAGTCATTCCCTTCTCAATCCATGCGTGAACGGAACGGGAAGAAATATTACATATTATGGTGACCAAAATTAAAAGCAACAAATGGAAATTTGCAAGGCTGTATTTATTTTGTCACAAAACAGTATAAAGAGGTGATAGTAAATTAGAAACAATGTAAAGAATACACAAAGCGAACAACTGCAATGCGCGTAACGGTAGGCAAAGACGTTCTTGGTTTTTTTCCAAATTAACGGAAATGCACACACATTCCGACAACTAGTTAATGTGGTCAGTAGGGTGCGTGACCACCTCTGGTAGCAGTACAGTCCTGAGAACGACAGATCATGCTGTGAATGATATCATCAATCTCATGATGAAGCAAATATAGCCATTCTTCTTGGAAAGCTGCTCGCAAGTCTTGGAGAATGGTTGGTGGATGATGAAGTGCTGCAGCCCGTCTTCCTAGAGCACCCCAGATATATTATATGGGATTCAAATCGGGAGAGGTAGCAGGCCACACCATGCGTGCAGTATCTTCCGTTTCGAAGAAAACATCAACCCCTCTTTCTGTATGAGGTCGATTATTATCGTCAATGATTACCAAGTTTGGGCCAGCACCGCCTTCCAACAACCACACATGAGGTCCCCAGATCTCGATATCTGACAGCAGTTAAACGTTGCCGATTCACCCATGCAATCTCATGAAGAGTTGATCAAGTGGTCAACATAATCCCTGAACACAACATTATGGATCCTCCTCGAAAGCGGTCTCTTTCTATAAAGTTTGGCTCCCGAAATGGAGTTCTGCGTTCCCTCCAGATGCGAGTGCGCCGAAAATCACTCTCCAGACCAAATCGTGACTTATCTGTGAAAAGAGCATTGTCTCACTAATCTGGCATATTGACACTCCAATCTAGACGTTCCCTTCTGTGAAGACGAATCAGAAGTACACATGCTGCAGGTCTCTAACAATAAAGGGCATTCCACCGAAACCATGTGGACATAGTTCGTCTCGATACAACACGTTCAGAGGACGCTGTGTTGTGAGATGACAGTTGCTGCACAGTGCTAAAGCGATACCGTGGACTTGCATCAAAATAGCGGTCCTCTCCTTGTGATATCACTCCCGATCAGCCCTTCCATGGTATTTGGGGTAATGTTTCTATCTCTACAAGTGTTTCCACGTCCGAAAACCAACATCTCGATTCACACTAAGCCATCGGGCTTCATCAGTTCGCGACTGTCCTCCTAGTTCTTCTTATGGCCCTCCACCGCAGAGGGTCGGGTCGGCGTCTTCCTCGTTCAATACTGCACCATCGGTGAGTGTATACAGAGCGACTGTGCATGTGGGATTACCCAGCAAGCACCACCCCATTTGATAAGTGCCCTGACGTCATTGTTGATGTGGTTGTCCGTTGACCGGAATGTCATTTTCCGTGGAGAAGACGATTGTATGGACATCTGCTGACAGTTTGTAAGATTATACGGTGAATTAGACACAATATGTGGAAATAACGGTTGGTTGCTTTAATTTTAAACACTAGTGTATATATAGTCTGCCCCACGCTTCACGGAATATAGATACAGGCGTGTTGAGTTCGGTAAAGGTAAAGGTTATAGTTCCTAACATTAGTAGAAAAAATGCTAACGTTTCTTGTGGCTGTATAAACACTAATTCCTGAAAGGTATGTAGGATTCTTTTACTGTCAGCAACTACAGAGACTTATACCAGTGTATCAGCTTGCAGTAATGGGCAGCGAAGAAATGCAAATGTCCGACGCGGACGACACGCAGCACATTTCCTTGCTGACGGGGAACATTCCTGAAATCCTAGCTCGTTATTGCCCTATGGCGTGGGAACCGACGCACCTGGCTTCACATTATCCTACTTGGGAACTGCATTTATGTAAATGCAAGAAATGAGGTTCCTCGTACTAGAACCTGCTCCCAGTCACGAAATTGGCGCATATATTTCTTCTTCTTGCAGCAGCAACAGACAGTCCGCCGTTCTTTAGCGGTAGGGTTGCACAAACGCTGCTGGCAGACTTAGATCGTAGTGAAATCATAATTCTGGAGCGTTTTAATATCTGTCGTTAAGCACCAAAAGTCTAACTGCAGATGAAGAAAGACTTTATTCATCATTAAGTATGCATGACGCGTTTCGGAATTTTTTCCATCTTCAGGAATCCAAGTGAAAAAGTAGGACAAGGACAAGAACGTTACCAACTGTGTACGTAACATGAGCATAACAGACTACGTACAGAACTGGTAGTGATCGTATGCTAGTTGTACCTTTGTATCTGGATTCCTGATGATGAAAATAATTTCTAAACGCGGTATCCAAACTTTTTTTATCAATAAAGTTACTCTTCACCTGCTGTATGGCTTTTTATGCAACTTAGCCAGGTTAACTAAATGTCTCCGTACATTTACTATAATGGTCACTAGCCTAATACGTGAATTTATGTCACATTTTTATTGTTTTAATATCTGTCGTTCCCCACTGATATCTTCATGCATTATAGGAAGCACAACTTCATTACAAAGAAATATATTCGCCTTTAGAAAAAGAGCAACCTATATGAAAATTATGTTTTTGTTACAGACTGCTTTCGTTGATAATTCCACTCGAGTCTAATTATATTCAGAAATTATAATAAGACAGGTCCTGATCATTATACATCGTAACAGGGCTTCATTGTCCAAACGTCCGGAGTGACATAAAACGGTAGCGATCCCATCTTACAGTCATAAAAAAAAATCCTAAAACAGTATTAGTCGAAAAGCCGTGTTAGAAAATCATCAGCAGGTACGAAAATCCTTTATTGTCATTAGTAGCAGCTTAGATTGTTAAAAATCGTCAAGCTCATAAAGAAAATGCCGCTGTTATAATCTAAGCTGCAGATCAGATGATGTCTAATAGTAATGCACTCTACAGCCTTAAAAGTTCTCAGAAGTGGTTCCGTTACGTTTATTTCATTTTTGCTGTCGCTAGATAATCTGCACAATTTTTAAGCTAACGTTCAAGTGTTTGTTTGACTATATGTAGTTGGCGGATAAGCACCTCGTTCATATTTACGCATATAATTCCTGTGCCTCGTAGTAAGAAAAATAAAGCTCTTACACACCCGCTGGTACTGGTACATTTAGGCTTTCGTTAATTATCTGTAATCTGATGACTCTCTGATGTTGAAAAAACAAATTTATTTCATTTCACCATTGGAATTTTTTGTTATCTTTGGACCGTGATTGTAGGCAGAAAGGAGTATTACACCAAAGAGTACGCTGATGTTTATGTAATCTTTGGAACGCGTTGGAATTAGGAATGGCTTAGTGCTTTATGATTTCTTTACAGGCTAACTGTCATCAGCCCTTGGTCATGTAGTTTACTTCGCTACCGTAGGATCGTAAGCGATTCCAGGCGGGGTAAGATATTTTTCTTCGCTCGACGACTACGTGTTTCTGTTGACCTAATCATCTCATTTTAATCGAAGAGCAAGTCACCTAACTGGAATAAGATACTAGGAGTTGCACCAGGCAGCCGCAGAATACCAGACGGGAACTCTCGGACAATAATGACTTAACGTTCAGGCATTTCATAAACTAACTGTAGTCTGTTGTTCTAAAAAATGGCTCTGAGCACTATGGGACTTATCATCTGAGGTCATCAGTCCCCTAGAACTTAGAACTACTTAAATCTAGTTAACCTAAGGACATCACACACATCCATGCCCGAGGCAGGATTCGAACCTGCGACCCTAGCGGTCGCGCGGTTCCAGACTGAAACAGCTAGAACCGCTCGGCCACACCGGCCGGCTGTTGTTCTAAAAAAAAAAATACATTCAGCACAAATAGTTTTCAAAATACTCGAAATACTGCTTGTAGAGGGCGTTCGGTACGTTAACATCTGGTTATAACAGAGGACTGCTTAGCTAATTTGCGGTGAGGAATGAGTAAGACTGCCGATGGAGCAAATACACACGTTGGACAAAAATGAGGAAGTTAGCTACGTCCTACTCAAGGAAACGATCGCGGAATTTGCCGTAAGCGAATTAGGGACACCACGGGAAATATGCGTCTTCATCACGGAACAGGAAGTTCAGACTCAGTCTCTGGAATTTGAATAGCCGGTTCTACAGAAGGTGGCAAGTTTTCGACATGTCTGCCCTTTGCAGTCATGGAAGTCTTGGTCGTGAAATGAAGACGCGTCAGCAGTGCAAGTCTAGAAGACCTTCAAATTCAGATCGTCATAGTGTCTCGTGATTGGTTGAGCAATGTTGTTCCTCATTTAAATGAGTAATGAAATATGACATGGGTGGTGTTCAACTACACGTTTATTGGTTGCATGTTGGTCCTCTTCTGCGGATGTGTGCCGCCAGCAAGGAATACTGATTTCCTTCTTCTCATACACTTCTGCTTAGAGAGGTATAGTAGTGATTAATATACAGGACTTTAATTTGTAAACGTTGGAATTCATGTTCTATTTTGAAGATTAGATTTCCACTAATTTCTTCGCGTAATTGAGACTATTTCTGGCCTCTTATCTTAAGAAATCGTACAATCGGTTTTCTAGACCGTACGTATCCAATCACAACTTGTGTTCTGTCTCCAATGATTTCGTCAACCGGACATTGCTTCTACATGTCCAGCTCTTCCATATATATCCCGTATCGTAACAAACATACCGTTGGATAATTCAAGCACTCCACACAGTCATCCATACTATTTGTAGCCGGTAGAAATCAGAGTAAAAAATCTTCCGTCACCGACACTAATATCACAGCACTCAGACGCTGTTGGGTAATGGTCTTCTTCAGAGATCCAAGTACACTGTTCTTCAAAATTTGTGGACGAGGTAGATAAAGCAACACAACATATTGTCACGAAGAAGAAGGTGTAATTAGATGAATGACGAACACTAACTTCACTTAACGAAGGTTTATTCAGCACTTGCACATACAAGAGCGTGGAGCGAACATCCCAGTACAATGATTCTTGACATTTGTGGATACTTTTAGAATGCACTCGAACCGAATATAGAAATTAAAATTTTACAATTCAAGTGAGTTTTGAACTCACAGCTCTCCCTGCAACAGTCTGGTATCATAATAACTACACCAACGTGATTGTGCTACTCATGTTCTTCTGCGACAATATTAACTACTCCGTAGAAATGAATCAAACAGCCGGAGCATGTTTCCAGACTTCTCCCAGTGGTGCTCAGGAAGCTGGACGTCATATGATGTGAGCCATGCAAGCATGACTATAACACCAAACGGCACTGGCGACAAAGAACGGGAAAAGAAAGTGCTTGTCAATAAGTGAGCAGTTACGGTACACTGTAGTGGTGGTGTCCACTCTTTTATCGTGGCCTGGAGACGGCGTTTGGATGACTCCACACGGGAAAGAGACACCAGTAAACAGGAAGAAGGACGAAGTGTGACATGTGTAGCCCTGGAGTTTGGTATTGCTCGCAGCATCGTTTTCCATGTATGAGGAGCTTACCGAACCACTGGCACTGCTGCCGAAGGAGAGGTTGTGGACGACCACGGTCAACTACAGTAGCAGATGAGCGCTAAATTGTGCAACTGAGGGAGGGATGTGGTGTGCGTGAGTTGGGAGGGGGGTGGGGGTGGGGGGAGAGGCTACAGCGATGCTTACAGCAAAGCACGCAATCTCACGCTCCAGAGCGGTACAGCTACTGCAAACTGCTGGTCTCTTTACTCGACAACGAGTACTATTTGTTTCGTTGACACTCGCACATCGCCGGCACCGTTTGCGGTGGTGCAAAGGGTATAGATGCAGGACCAGCGAGGAGTAGGGTAGAGTGCTCCTCTCGGATAATGCGATATTCAGTAGCTATTCTGGTCATACCTTCATTCAGTGAGACGTGGGAACACGTAATTCACTCAGGAACATTGTCGAACATAATCATCTTGGTGATGCCCGTATTGTAGTGTGTGGAGATATTACACTAGGCACATATACTATTAGAGATGGCATCGCGTACACAATGTATATTTTGTATCCCGCCTGGAAGGTGGCGCGTGGGTCTGCTCCTGAAAACTGAAAGGTTGGCCGAATTACGAAAGCGAGTAGGAGCAGGAGAGGTAAAACACTTCTGTACTGCGTGAAAAATTATAGATCGTTTACTATAGGCACAAACAAGTTAATAAATGGTTAAATAACTTTGCAATCATGAGCACGTAGGTACGAAGACTTAGACCCGTCGTAAGTAGTGCAAAGTCTCTATATGAAGCGAATGAGATGCGAAGTGTCCCGACCTTCTGCTCTTGATCAAAAGGGCTGAATCTGGAGCGGAGCTCGTAGAGCTCCACAGCGCCGGCTAGAGGGTGCTGTCGCTGTGTGTGTGTCGTAGTGCCCACCAAAGAACTTGCACCTACGGCGTGGCATCGTAGCTATCGATACCACAGTATAAAAGGGCAGTGCCTTGGTGGAAATATTTGAACACAGGTGATCCATGAAAAAAGGTTTTCAAAGTTATTATGGCTGCACCATGAAAATTAACAGATTTTGAACGTGGAATTGTTAGGGAACTGAGTATTTTGAGACACGCAATGTCAAGAGTGTACCGACCGGGAATATCAAATTTCAGGAATTAGCTCTCACGACGGACAACGAAGTGGCCGACGGACTTCATTCGACTACCGACAGCAGCTGTGTTTGCCTAGAGTTGCCAGCGCTAACAGAGATACAACAGTGAGTGAAATAGCCACAGAAATGAGTGTGAGACATACGGCGAACGTATCAGTTCGGAAAGTGCAGCGGAATCTGGAGTTAATGAGCTATGACATCAGACCACCGGCGCGAGTGCGTTTGCTAATACACTCCTGGAAATGGAAAAAAGAACACATTGACACCGGTGTGTCAGAGCCACCACACTTGCTCCGGACACTGCGAGAGGGCTGTACAAGCAATGATCACACGCACGGCACAGCGGACACACCAGGAACCGCGGTGTTGGCCGTCGAATGGCGCTAGCTGCGCAGCATTTGTGCCCCGCCGCCGTCAGTGTCAGCCAGTTTGCCGTGGCATACGGAGCTCCATCGCAGTCTTTAACACTGGTAGCATGCCGCGACAGCGTGGACGTGAACCGTATGTGCAGTTGACGGACTTTGAGCGAGGGCGTATAGTGGGCATGCGGGAGGCCGGGTGGACGTACCGCCGAATTGCTCAACACGTGGGGCGTGAGGTCTCCACAGTACATCGATGTTGTCGCCAGTGGTCGGCGGAAGGTGCACGTGCCCGTCGACCTGCGACCGGACCGCAGCGACGCACGGATGCACGCCAAGACCGTAGGATCCTACGCAGTGCCGTAGGGGACCGCACCGCCACTTCCCAGCAAATTAGGGACACTGTTGCTCCTGGGGTATCGGCGAGGACCATTCGCAACCGTCTCCATGAAGCTGGGCTACGGTCCCGCACACCGTTAGGCCGTCTTCCGCTCACGCCCCAACATCGTGCAGCCCGCCTCCAGTGGTGTCGCGACAGGCGTGAATGGAGGGACGAATGGAGACGTGTCGTCTTCAGCGATGAGAGTCGCTTCTGCCTTGGTGCCAATGATGGTCGTATGCGTGTTTGGCGCCATGCAGGTGAGCGCCACAATCAGGACTGCATACGACCGAGGCACACAGGGCAACACCCGGCAACATGGTATGGGGAGCGATCTCCTACACTGGCCGTACACCACTGGTGATCGTTGAGGGGACACTGAATAGTGCACGGTACATCCAAACCGTCATCGAACCCATCGTTTTACCATTCCTAGACCGGCAAGGGAACTTGCTGTTCCAACAGGACAATGCACGTCCGCATGTATACCGTGCCACCCAACGTGCTCTAGAAGGTGTAAGTCAACTACCCTGGCCAGCAAGATCTCCGGATCTGTCTCCCATTGAGCATGTTTGGGACTGGATGAAGCGTCGCCTCACGCGGTCTGCACGTCCAGCACGAACGCTGGTCCAACTGAGGCGCCAGGTGGAAATGGCATGGCAAGCCGTTCCACAGGACTACATCCAGCATCTCTACGATCGTCTCCATGGGAGAATAGCAGCCTGCATTGCTGCGAAAGGTGGATATACACTGTACTAGTGCCGACATTGTGCAAGCTCTGTTGCCTGTGTCTATGTGCCTGTGGTTCTGTCAGTGTGATCATGTGATGTATCTGACCCCAGGAATGTGTCAATAATGTTTCCCCTTCCTGGGACAATGAATTCACGGTGTTCTTATTTCAATTTCCAGGAGCGTATAAGCTCGACATCGCCTGCAACGCCTCACCTTGAATCGGAATATATCGGTTGGACACTAGACGACTGGAAGATCGTGGCTCGGTCCAATGACTCCTGGTAGGGTTCGAGTATGGCACAGGCCCAATGAGGCCGCGCGGTGCAACCGTGCGGTGTAGGGTGGCTTGCCACGGTTCGCACGGCTCTCCCCGTCGGAGGTTCGAGTCCTCCCTTGCGCATGGGTGTGTGCATTACCCTCAGCGATACAGATGACCGTACCGTAGGTGCAACCACAACGGAGGGGTATCTGTTGAGAGGCCAGACAAAAATGTGGTTCCTGAAGAGGGGCAGAAGCCTTTTCAGTAGTTGCAGGGGCAACAGTCTGGATGATTGACTGATCTGGCCTTGTAACATTAACCGAAACGGCCTTGCTGTGCTGGTACTGCGAACGCTGAAAGCAAGGGGAAACTACAGCCGTAATTTTTCCCGAGGACATGCAGCTTTACTGTAGGATTAAATGATGATGGCGTCCTCTTGGGTAAAATATTCCGGAGGTAAAATAGTCCCCCATTCGGATCTCCGGGCGGGGACTACTCAAGAGGACGTCGTTATCGGGAGAAAGAAAACTAGCATTCTACGGATCGGAGCGTGGAATGTCAGATCCCTTAATCGGGCAGGTAGGTTAGAAAATTTAAAAAGGGAAATGGATAGGTTAAAGTTAGATATAGTGGGAATTAGCGAAGTTCGGTGGCAGGAGGAACAAGACTTTTGGTCAGGTGATTACAGGGTTATAAATACAAAATCAAATAGGGGTAATGCAGGAGTAGGTTTAATAATGAATAAAAAAATAGGAGTGCGGGTTAGCTACTACAAACAGCATAGTGAACGCATTATTGTGGCCAAGATAGACACAAAGCCCATGCCCACTACAGTAGTACAAGTTTATATGCCAACTAGCTCTGCAGATGATGAAGAAATTGATGAAATGTATGACGAGATAAAAGAAATTATTCAGGTAGTGAAGGGAGACGAAAATTTAATAGTCATGGGTGACGGGAATTCGTCAGTAGGAAAAGGGAGAGAAGGAAGCATAGTAGGTGAATATGGATTGGGGGGAAGAATGAAAGAGGAAGCCGCCTTGTAGAATTTTGCACAGAGCATAACTTAATCATAGCTAACACTTGGTTCAAGAATCATAAAGGAAGGTTGCATACCTGGAAGAATCCTGGAGATACTAAAAGGTATCAGATAGATTATAAAATGGTAAGACAGAGATTTAGGAACCAGGTTTTAAATTGTCAGACATTTCCAGAGGCAG
This sequence comes from Schistocerca piceifrons, assembly GCF_021461385.2. Taxonomy (NCBI): domain Eukaryota; kingdom Metazoa; phylum Arthropoda; class Insecta; order Orthoptera; family Acrididae; genus Schistocerca; species Schistocerca piceifrons. The sequence goes on along the minus strand of NC_060142.1, from coordinate 685,256,385 downwards.
ATGTGGATTCTGACCACAATCTATTGGTTATGAACTGCAGACTGAAACTGAAGAAACTGCAAAAAGCTGGGAATTTAAGGAGATGGGACCTGGATAAACTGAAAGAACCAGACGTTGTAGAGAGTTTCAGGGAGAGCATAAGGGAACAATTGACAGGAATGGGGGAAAGAAATAGAGTAGAAGAAGAATGGGTAGCTCTGAGGGATGAAGCAGTGAAGGCAGCAGAGGATCAAGTAGGTAAAAAGACGAGGGCTAATAGAAATCCTTGGGCAACAGAAGAAATATTGAATTTAATTGATGAAAGGAGAAAATATAAAAATGCAGTAAATGAAGCAGGCAAAAAGGAATACAAACGTCTCAAAAATGAGATCGACAGGAAGTGCAAAATGCCTAAGCAGGGATGGCTAGAGAACAAATGTAAGGATGTAGAGGCTTGTCTCACTAGGGGTAAGATAGATACTGCCTACAGGAAAATTAAAGAGTCCTTTGGAGAGAAGAGAACCACTTGTATGAATATCAAGTGCTCAGATGGAAACCCAGTTCTAAGCAAAGAAGGGAAGGCAGAAAGGTGGAAGGAGTATATAGAGGGTTTATACAAGGGCGATGTACTTGAGGACAATATTATGAAAATGGAAGAGGATGTAGATGAAGATCAAATGGGAGATAAGATACTGCGTGAAGAGTTTGACAGAGCACTGAAAGACCTGAGTCGAAACAAGGCCCCGGGAGTAGACAACATTCCATTAGAACTACTGATGGCCTTGGGAGAGCCAGTCATGACAAAACTCTACCATCCGGTGAGCAAGATGTATGAGACAGGCGAAATACCCACAGACTTCAAGAAGAATACAATAATTCCAATCCCAAAGAAAGCGGGTGTTGACAGATGTGAAAATTACCGAACTATTAGTTTAATAAGTCACAGCTGCAAAATACTAACGCGAATTCTTTACAGACGAATGGAAAAACTGGTAGAAGCGGAGCTCGGGGAAGATCAATTTGGATTCCGTAGAAATGTTGGAACACTTGAGGCAATACTAACCTTGCGACTTATCTTAGAAGAAAGATTAAGAAAAGGCAAACCTACGTTTCTAGCATTTGTAGACTTAGAGAAAGCTTTTGACAACGTTAACTGGAATACCCTCTTTCAAATTCTGAAAGTGGCAGGGGTAAAATACAGGGAGCAAAAGGCTATTTACAATTTGTACAGAAACCAGATGGCAGTTATAAGAGTCGAGGGGCATGAAAGGGAAGCAGTGGTTGAGAAGGGAGTGAGACAGGGTTGTAGCCTCTCCCCAATGTTATTCAATCTGTATATTGAGCAAGCAGTAAAGGAAAGAAAAGAAAAATTCGGAGTAGGTATTAGAAATTCATGGAGAAGAAGTATAAACTTTGAGGTTCGCCGATGACATTGTAATTCTGTCAGAGACAGCAAAGGACTTAGAAGAGCAGTTGAACGGATTGGACAGTGTCTTGAAAGGAGGATATAAGACGAACATCAACAAACGCAAAACGAGGATAATGGAATGTAGTCAAATTAAATCGGGTGATGCTGAGGGGATTAGATTAGGAAATGAGACACTTAAAGAAGTAAAGGAGTTTTGCTATTTACTGAGCAAAATAACTGAGGATGGTCGAAGTAGAGAGGATATAAAATGTAGGCTGGCAATGGCAAGGAAATCGTTTCTGAAGAAGAGAAATTTGTTAACATCGAGTATAGATTTAAGCGTCAGGAAGTCGTTTCTGAAAGTATTTGTATGGAGTGTAGCCATGTATGGAAGTGAAACATGGACGCCGGCCGGTGTGGCCGTGCGGTTAAAGGCGCTTCAGTCTGGAACCGCGTGACCGCTACGGTCGCAGGTTCGAATCCTGCCTCGGGGATGGATGTGTGTGCTGTCCTTAAGTTAGTTAGGTTTAATTAGTTCTAAGTTCTAGGCGACTGATGACCTCAGAGGTTAAGTCGCATAGTGCTCAGAGCCAATTCCAATGAAACATGGACGATAACCAGTTTGGACAAGAAGAGAATAGAAGCTTTCGAAATGTGGTGCTACAGAAGAATGCTGAAGATAAGGTGGGTAGATCACGTAACTAATGAGGAGGTATTGAATAGGATTGGGGAGAAGAGAAGTTTGTGGCACAACTTGACTAGAAGAAGGGATCGGTTGGTAGGACATGTTTTGAGGCATCAAGGAATCACAAATTTAGCATTGCAGGGTAGCGTGGAGGGTAAAAATCGTAGAGGGAGACCAAGAGATCAATACACTAAGCAGATTCAGAAGGATGTAGGTTGCAGTAGGTACTGGGAGATGAAGAAGCTTGCACAGGATAGAGTAGCATTGAGAGCTGCATCAAACCAGTCTCTGGACTGAAGATCACAACAACAACAACAACAAGCTAGTTTTGGGTGTGTGTGTTGTCCTTAGCGTAAGTTAGTTTAAGTTAGATTAAGTAGTGTGTCAGCCGAGTTAACGATGACCTTAGCAGTTTGGCCCAATTAGAATTTACCACAAATTTCCAAGACTCCACGAGCCCACTGCCCAACTTGTCAACAGAGCATTGCGCAAGATTATCGTGACTCTGTAATGGTGTGGTTTGCGTCGACATGGAGTGAAATGGGTCCTCAGCTCCAACTGAACCGATTATTGACTGGAAATGGTTATATTCGGCTACTTGTAGACCATTTGCAGCCAGTGATGGACTTCTTGTTCCCAAACATCAATGTCATGTCACCAGGCCACAACTGTTCGTGATTTGTTTGAAGAATATTCTGGACAATTCGACTAAAGGATTTTGCCATGCAGATCTCTCGACATGATTCCCATCGAACATTTATGGGATGTAGTGGAGAGATCAGCTCGTGCGTAACATCTTGCACAGTCAACACTTTCAAAATTGAGGACAGCAATAGAGGCAAAACGGTTCAATATTTCTACGGGGGACTTCCAACGACTTCTTGAGTCCGTATCACGTCGAGCTGCTGAACTACACCGAGCAAACAGAGGTCCCAAACAATATTAGTAGGTATCCCACGACTTATGGTGTTCAGTGTGTGTTGCATGGACGTACTGATCTCCTTATCATTCAACTCGGTACTCTTATCGGTAAATGTTATTGTGACATTGAACTCCTCTTCTATGTCCGTCTTTCCTGGGGCACATCTGCCCCTGACTTTATTTTTGTAGATGACAATGCGCAACCACATTGAAGAAGACAGGCAGAGGAGCTCTTGGTACGAGAGGATATTCGGCAAGTGGTCTGGCAGCCACTTCCTGCGACTTACGCCCGTTTGTCACGTGTGGGATGCGTTGGCGGACGTATTGCAGCACGTGCAAGTGCTCCAACTACCATCCAGCAGTTATCAACCACAGTGATGGAGGGATGAGTGGTTCAAATGGCTCTGAGCACTATGGGACTTAACATCTGAGGTCGTCAGTACCCTAGATCTTAAAACTACTTAAGCTTAATTAACCTAAGGACATCACACACAGCTATACCCGATGCAGGATTCGAACCTGTGACCGTAGCAGTCGCGCGGTTCCGGACTGAAGCGTCTAGAGCCACTTGGCCACAGCGGCCGGCGGAGGGATGGATCGCCGCAACAGATAAACCCCTTGCCAACCTACTGACAAGCACGAAAGCACGTTCCCACACTATATTAAGGACAATGTCGCGCCTTTTGTAATATCCAGGTGACCATCATAAACAGCGGCGACATCTGTGTAATTACTGTATTTGAATAAACTTGTCATTGCGTATTTCTTTCAGTTACCTGCTGCAGTATAGTGTAGCAGTTCTTTATTTTCATGGTCCTATTTGCATCGAACTATGTTACTTGGAAGTGGCACTTCATGCTTGAGTTACTTTAACTCTAAGTTTTGTACTCCTTTGTATCTCGGTCTTCAGCTATAATCATAACGTCATACCTTATTGTTCACAGCCTGCCCAAATTCAGAAACTCATCTACTGGTTTTGTGATTTCAGGTCTGCCGGCCGCTATGGCTGAGCTGTTGTAGGCGCTTCAGTCCGGAACAGCACAGCTGCTACTGTCGCAGGTTCGAATCCTGCCTCGGGCATGGATGTGTGTGATGTCCTTAGGTTAGTTAGGTTTAAGTAGTTCTAAGTCTAGGGGACTGCTGACCTCAGATGTTAAGTCCCATAGTGCTTAGAGCCATTTGAACCATTTTGTGATTTCAGGTCCATTTTCAGATTATCTCCGTTAAGTTCTTCCACTCAGGAAATGTAATTGCATAGGCGCCAGTGCAGTGTCATCATAAACACGAGGTGGTTGACATATTTTCTGTTAATCTGTACTCATTTATCGATTTCCTAATTTACAGAACTGAAAATTTCGTCTACTGCTTATGAGTAAAGTATTCGCGATCAGGGACACCGATGCCTGACTTCATTTTCCATTCTGAATGTCTCACTATCTACGTCACACATTGTGGACGCTGTACATTAACGTTTATATTCCCCAGCATACTAAGTCACGCTGACATTGTTATCTGTTAGTCAAGGATTTTGCGTTCAGATTTTATTGGAACTGAGTCAAAATCTTTCCGAAATATGTGATTATTCCTTTCTCCGTTCTGAAAATTCATTAAAGAACTGAAAACGACTAATTTTTCCATGTATTTAGATTCACTACTGGAGCCAGATTGTGCCTTTGCACGATTAACATCTAGTTTTGTTTCCTTTGGGACTGGTAATGAGCACACAGAATGAAATTTTCGCTCTGCAGTGGAGTGTGCGCTGATATGGTAATGAGTATCTTTCTCTTTAAGCAGTGTAGTCTTTTAGTACTGCATTATTTTAACTCCTTCATTAAGAAAACGTTTACAGCATGGCAGCATGGTTAAAAACTGTACAGTTATCTTCTTCAATGAACATTCTTTAGGGAATACTGCAAGTCCTTTCTGTGTTATATTTCCTGCAGCGTTAACAAATTCTGCAGAAACACCACGTTGTTATTATCATTGTGTTCATCAGGCCGAAGACTAGTTTGATGCTACTCTCTACCGTAGTCCCTTGCTATCTTCAGATCCTACAGCTATGTGAATCTGCTTCCTGTATGAAAGGTTTGGTCACATTTTGCAATCTTTAAACACAAAACATCCTTTTTCCCCGATTCGATTCAGTACTTTCCCAATGCTTATTATATCTATCCATCTTCTCTTTAGTTCTCTTGTGTGTTAAGACATTTCAGTAGCTTCTGTTCTCTTTCTGTCAGCTTTCCTAATCGTGCTGACTTCACTTCCACAAAAGGCTACACTTAAAGGCATCCTAGTACTTAAATTTATATTGGATGTCACATGCTGAGTGTCAGGTGGATAAGTGCACATGTCTCTACTGGTGCCTAAGAACAATGTACTAAGCAACATTACGTCAGTATCAGCTTCATTTTCAGACTAATAATTGTACGTATTGGGGATCTACATCTACATCTACATCCATACTCCGGAAGCCACCTGACGATGTGTGGCGGAGGGCACCTTGAGTACCTCTACCGGTTCTCCCTTCTATTCCAGTCTCGTATTGTTCGTGGAAATAAGGATTGTCGGTATGCCTCTGTTTGGGCTCTCATCTCTCTGATTTTATCCTCATAGTCTCTTCGCTAGAAATAGGTAGGAGGGAGCAATATACTGCTTGACTCCTCGGTGAAGGTATGTTCTCGAAGCTTCAACAAAAGCCCGTATGTTTTAGGATGGTTTGCGCCTCCAAGTACTCGTGGCAAAAAGAAGTGTGTGTGTGTGTGTGTGTGTGTGTGTGTGTGTGTGTGTGTGTGTGTGTGTGAAATCTTATGGGATTTAAATGCTAAGGTCATCAATCCTAAGCTTACACACTACTTTACCTAAATTATCCGAAGGACAAACACACACACACACACACACACACACACACACACACACCCATGCCTGAGGGAGGACTTGAACCTCCGCCGTGAGTCCATGACTGCAGCGCCTTAGACCGCTCGACAAAGAAGTCACTAGTGCTGTTTTCCATCTTGTAGCACGTCAGGCATTGAAGTGAGACATGTGGACGCAAGACGAGTGGTCTACAATGACAAGCGTGGTCTTCCCGTGTAGGAAACATCAGGTAATTAATTATGTAATGTGTTTCGGTAAAGAGTGTTAGACGCAGAGAAAAACAACTAACACGCTTACGTAGTACATATACAGATAGCAATTATCATCGCTTAAGTGGTACATATGCAGATATCAATTATCATAGTATCTTTTCGTATACCCCTAACTCCCTATATGTTTCTTCTTCAAACAAACTTTTCCCGTTAATACCACTCAGCAGATTTCTTTACTTCAATCGTCGTCAATACTTTTGCTGATGCAGTAAAGAAACTTGCCTACTGCTTTCAGCGTCTCTTTTCTTAATCTAATTTTCTTAATTCCATCTTATTTCATTTAACCACCCTCCATTACACTGGCTTCAATTTCGTTTCCCATCTAACAAAATATTTTACATTCCATCCAACCTATCTTTGACGCCCTTAGACGTCCCTGACAGAAATAAAACTTCACAGGTTAAATTTTAAAACTGTTATCTATTTCGTCTTCCGTGTACTCTGCGTTCGTCCCAATATCCAACCATCCATAAGGTGAAATATAAACTTCTACTGTCTCCTTCCCGTCACTAGCTAATGAGCGTGAAGTTATTTTACCCATTCACTGGCATTGCGTGCCTGTATTTACCGAAGTAGGTGAAGCGACTGTCGAAAAGCTGCTTTAAATGAAAAGGATAAACCGATAAATCGGATTGGGGAAATCTATTATTATTGCACGCTCTCCTAATTGCGTAAAGCAGCTTTTTTTCCGTTTATAAGAAGCTTAACTAACACTGGCATGTTCCATGTGGACTATCACAATATTTGGTCCCTTTACATATTATGCAGTGTAAAGACTGTGTGACAAGTCTTCTTACCGAACGTGGTATATTAGCAATTGTTCAACCTATGTCTCAGAGGAGCGTTGAAGGAAGCCGAAGAAAGTAGACTGAGATTAGAGTTGAATGAATGGCAATGATAAGATTCGATGATGACGTTTCTGTCCTCAGTGAAAAAATAAAATAGCTACTGAGCTTGTCGAATGGACTGAACAGTTCAACGAGCACCGAGTACACCATATTATGACTACAGTATCGTGGAGAAGCGGAAATGACAGAAGCGATACATTTCACGTAGAAACTATAGCTTATGTTATAGACAAAAGAAACAAGATAGTGTACGAGAGACGAGACAAGGACTTGACAAGAAAATTAGCGGACGTGGAGGGACTGTTCATTCCCTTGATTCAAATACTGGAGTATAGCAGGAACTGATCCTTATTTTCGAACGAGTTTTGGAGATGATTGCTTTAAAGACTGACGAGGTAAGGGATCGGGTTACTCGCTGAACTGATGTGGAAAGTAGTTCGTGGAAAGCACTGAGTGCTGTACGGAGAGGACGAGATCGGTACAGATTTCGCTAGTAATTAATCGATTTATTTGATACTGGAATACATTTACTTGCATGAATCTGTAACTAAATCTAATCTACGTGTGACAGTGATAATAGTAAAAGTTCTGCTGGCGTATGCTTCGTTCCACCGACGTATCACATCAGTCGTGTGAATGTCGTGTTGCAAAATTTTGTTCACATTACACACCAAAGTAAATGTAGTACGACAGGCGACACGAACTCATGAAATCGAATTCAATTAAAAGGTTGTACTTTAATCAGTATTATATCAAAGTAGGAACATTAAAGCATTCGTTTGCTCATGAAGTACAGCAGAGGGGGATCTGGAATTCTCGAAAAAAATTTACACACAAAGTATAAACTGATGACATGTATGAGCAAGTGATTCTCATAACGTTACATTTTCGGGATAAAGTAGATATTCAAATTTTTAAATGTCACCTTCATTATCTTATCCAACAAATCTAGTTATAAGGAACATTTATGAATGGAGATGGCTAAACAATGGAACTGACATCCCATCAGGGACATCTTTTAAAATTATACTCTTATACTTCTTTTAACTCTTATGGTTGAGTGTACAGAGTCTGTCCCATCAAGATTCTTCTGACCGTAATGCACAAATTAGATTGGGATTCTGTGTAACTGGAACTGTCTACATTTAAACAGTAGCCCAGTTATCCAGAAATACTGAACAGCTCCCCAGGTTTATCACCTACTTGTGTGTTTGCTCTAGTTAACGTTTTCCCTGCTCGTATCTTATTTTCTCTAAATATGTATCGGAACTATAAGTTTTCAGTTTGTAGAAGAAAAGGTGCCTCAGACAATTACAAAATGAATAACGTAGCGGCGGACCCTGCCAAGGCATGCACCATGATGAACTGCATCTACAGAATGTTGCATGTTTTTGTTATCGTACATGGTTTCTTGACTAACTTTTGCAAAGCATATTATGATACCTATAATCACCTGGATATTTTCAAATAGCAAAATAATCTTTGACAGTGTTTTATGACTGTCGCAAGCGGTAGAAGCAGAGCTGCACTTTCTGGACTGGTTCGGCTGTCGCTACTCGCGTATCTTCAGTGATCACGATACGAGGTTCACCTTAACACCTAGTGTGCTTGAGGCCGTCAGTGCCACACAAATTTCTTATGTGAGCTTGAGCAGCTTTTTTGCGATCGACAAAAGTATTGTAGTTTAAATGAGCCTCTGGATTGAAGACTGGATCTTGTCTCGTTAATGATGGCCGAATAACATCGTTTCATCGGAAAATAACCGCCCAGAGCAGACTCGTTATGTGTACTTGTTGGTACAGATTCGCAGGCTGGAACTCGGATTTTCCACAGCCTGAAACTGCTTGTGATACCTGCCGGAAATGCCATAAGAACGTTACGACTTTTTTTTGAAACGACATATTCATGGGGCTCTGTTATATCACTAAAGTTATTCTTGCAGTGCATGTTCCTGTCATCAGGACGTCTATCCCACTTGTAACATTCAGTACAATTTCTTTCGTGTCATGGAACATGGTATTTTTTATCTGACCACGGTAAGCATCCGACATTACAGAAAAGGAATCCCCTAAGTCAACTAGCACATGTAAAGGTTGGCCATCAAAGATGACACTAACGAGATATCCTGAAATTTGGGTGACGATATCTCCCATAGACTTTTGTCTTTTGTGATTCTCTCAGCCTCGTAGATGGTTGCCTCGCATAGTTTCCCTGAATTCTTCATTTAGGGTGAGCGGCTGGTACCTCCATATGGCGACGGAGAATGACTACGGTGTGTCGAAGAGAGGCCTCGTCCACGATACGGCGATGGACTTCATACCAGACGTCGACTGTAAACATCTGCGGTTTACTGGCTTCAATAGAACTGTTATACAGGTTGACATCTGAGGCATAATAGTTCTCAAAGACTCAGCTTGTTTCCCTGTCCACAGCTTACATAGTGAAAACACACCTACCATTTGCCTTCTGTCCTCCAAATGTATCTATTACTATGGGAATTATACTTGCCGTAGTAGTTGGTTGTACATGGGTTGATCGTGTGTTCGGCTGCTTTTCGACGGCAGTGACGTATATCCGGGTTACGATATTTGTTACGACGTCACATTAAACACTGCCGTGAAAAACTTAAGGAAGAAAGTAGCTTTCGACTGATGTGTCGCTGACAAGTGACATAGCTCGCTGAAACTTGGAGCATGCATAGACAGAATTGCTGAACTACACTGCGGGAGGTAATTGAAAGATACACTCAATGAAACTATGAGAAATGACACTTTTATTTGAATACAATATTTATACTCAAGTCATCGTCGTTCATGATGGTCCCCTGGACATTAACTACGGCAGGACGTGATTCTTAAGACGGTGTGTGATCACGACGGTCGATAACGCATGCTCCGTGACGTACTCACGTGCTGATTACAAGGTGGGTTGGCTCTGAGCACTATGGGACTAAACATCTATGGTCATCAGTCCCCTAGAACTTAGAACTACTTAAACCTAACTAACCTAAGGACATCACACTACACCCAGTCATCACGATGCAGAGAAAATCCCTGACCCCGCCGGGAATCGAACCCGGGAACCAGGGCGTGGGAAGCGAGAACGCTTCCGCACGACCACGAGCTGCGGACTACAAGGTGGGTAAGGAGTTCTCGTTGTAGGTTGTACAATTCTTCCACCTGCTTTGTTGAAAACTTCTGCATAGTCGCTGGTGCAAACAGACGTGCTGATATATCTGGTCCCAGTGCCTCCCACATATACTCGGTGGCATTTAAGTCGGAGCAACGTGCAGGCTAGACCATTCGACGAGTATCTTTTCGTTCCAAAAACTCCTCCCCCTGCAGCGCCCGATGTGGTAGCGTATTATCATCCATAAGAATGAAATCAGGATAAAACGCTGGCCGCACACACCACCACACACCAAAAAGACGCACATGGGAGAGAAGTGCAATTTCACGTTAACACAGACTGATGAATCCACAGTGTTCGAAGATTTGGCGGTATTGGAGGTAAGTATTGTGTTCGAGCCGCATTATGCTTCCCCGCACCGTGACACCGAAATGATCAAAGAGATTAAGTTATAGAATTCTGGACGCATCCTCTTACGGCGAGGGATGAGAATGTACCAAGGAACATTGTCGAAGATGATCACTTTGGTGTTCCATACATTATGGTGTGTGGAGGTGTAATGTTGCTTGAACGTACTGACGTCCATATCTTCAAACATGGTACACTCACCTGTAACTTTTTCGTGACTCTGTACTCTTTAGCAGAGATCAGGTTTTACTTCACAGGTTGTGCTGCATATCCGCCGTACGCCGAGTACATTACGCTTCCAGCACAACATCTTAGTCCTGCGGGTTTGCCTAACATTACCGAACAGGCGTTTCTCCCACCGCGACCGTTTACAGATATCACAAGCGCATCGTATGTTACGGTCACTGTACTGATTACAAATAGCCTGTAGACACAACGGCCGTTAAAGGCGCCACTATGAGGCACCAACCATGCTAATGAGGAGTGCACCCACGAGTAACAGCGGCGTCACTATCGAAAGACCAGTCTTCATCCGCACGGCATGTGCCCGTCAACTTCCGCTGATGTCCTTCTGTATGCTGAATATTTAAGTCGTGACTGAAAATCCAGCAGACAGCTCTACATCGCTCGTACTTCTCCATGCCAGGTGCCGGCTGCATTCTCCAGTCACAGCTTTGGCTAACCAGTCTGGATACTCGCATTTACAACGCCACTACGCGCCGCGCTACACTACGCCGCGTCGCAATGCACTGCACTAAGGACGTAGCTCCAACAGCCACCCAGGAGGAGACTGCGCAACAGGACAGGTAATATTAGAAGAAACTTTGTTTCTCTGGCTGATGTGATCAAGAACAATAATTCAGTTGTCATCCAGAAGCAAAGTTTATTGTCAAGTCCGTGCTTTTAATAGAGGAAATTATGGGCGTAAGCGCAGATATGTTTATTGGTGACTAGTGGCAGTGTATTGAACAACATTATTTCAGTATTTAATTCATCTGAGACTAATAATTATAGGTTTTAGGATTATTATACTGCTAGGTTGGTTAGTATATCCGAATACATCTAGCGAAAGCAAGCCATTAGTGCTTATTTTACCCTGGGCAGCAGCGCAGGTGTTGAACCGTGGACAAATGGACACAAAATGGTTAGTCTGTACTGGAAGACGGAGCACACTTATGCCTAGTGGTGCGGTTTCGAGCGTGCAGGTAATATCAGGTAGGCCGGCCGGGGTGGCCGAATGGTTCCAGGCACCGCTACGGCTGCAGGTTCGAATCCTGCCTCGGGCCTAGACGTGTGTGATGTCCTTAGGTTAGTTAGGTTTAAGTAGTTCTAGGGGGCTGATGACCTCAGAAGCTAAGTCCCATAGTGCTCAGAGCCTAAAATCAGGTAATAAATTATGTTACGTGTTTGTGGGAAGACAGTTAGATGGAGAGGAAAGAGATAATTCACTTGAAGTGAGTACATATTAAGTACAACGATTACAATATCACCAGTTATACCCTACAACCCTGTATAGTGTACTTAATTGCATCCTGGAAATCAACATTTATCAAACAACTACGGCATGTAGTGATTCAGTCTAATCACTCACGACACTGATGTCTGAAAGGAAAGAGGAGCAGAGGGTGAAGAAGATAACAGCTTACTTACGGCTTTAAGGTAAATGGATCACAAGCAAGAACGTAAAAGCTGGTAGAAAATCGGAAGGAGTGGGAAACGCTGTACCTGCAGTAATGGATCTGCCTAACGGGCAGAAAACGTCTTCAGCACGTCATTATCATCATCATCTCATTAGATATCATATTCTCTTACTGTAATTCACCTTACAAAATTTTTGCTTACGAAATGAACTTATGAAAAAAACAATACTTCTTTTCTTTAGTGACATAAAGTCAGATAGTCCCAGTAATAACACAAACAGTCAGCTTAAACTCTTTCAATTTTGGATAGTGCTACCAAGCAGCAGAAGAGTATTTTCAATAAGTTGTGGATTGATGTTATTACAGCGTGCCGGTTGCCGTAAGTATTTATAGAGAAAAAATTCTGTCAGAGCTGTCCAAGAACGTCGCGCTAGACTTGGTTTCTCAGCTTGGCCCTAACGAGTTGAGAAAATGTGACTCTTAACTAAGAGTAGGTCATATACCAGTAAAACGAGACATTTGTTAGAATTCATTCACAATTCAGACTGTGATGACTGCCTCATCGACGAGGACATTGTATTTACGAGGGGGGTTCAAATAGTAATGCAACAGATTTTTTATCTCGTCCAATTCCGATTAAAAAAATGCAGAAACTGCTGTGTGATATTCCCGCTTCAGGTCCTATATCTTCATGAAGTTCCGAAGGGTAGCGGCGTTACATGTAGTCTTCAAAATAACATCTGTAGTGGAGGTCCGTTTCAAGCATACAGCTGTCGCTGAGTTTCTTTCAGTGGAAAACAACAGTATCCCAGGTATTCATCGGCCACTGCAGAATATCTATAGAGACTTGGCAGTGAACAAAAGCACGGTGAGTCGTTGGACGAGGCGTCTGTCCTCAATGCCAAAGGTCGGGCAAACTATTCCGATATCTCCAGAGCCGGCCAGCCGCACACAGTTGTGACTCCTGCCATTTTGTAACGTCTGGACTCCCTCATCGGAAGTGATCGATGGATCACAATCAAACACCTTGAATGTCTCTGTAAGTAGTGGTGACACACTCGTCCAAAAGTTGGTGTATTCAAATGTGTGTACCCTCTAGAGTCCTCGTCACCCAACACAAGACCATAAAGATCAACGAAGGACCATCTGTGTGGAATGGCTTGCACGTTACAAAGCTGATCGAACGTCGTCACAGACCACGAAACGTGGAATCATCACTTCGAACCGGAAAGAAAACGGCAATCCGTGGAGTTGCACAACACCACCTATCTCACGAAGAAAGGCAAAGCCGCAACCTCAGCCAGTAAAGTAGTGGTGACGGTTAACTGGAACTCTGAAGGAGCTATTCTATTTCATGTGCTCCCTCAGGAAACTGAAGAAACGACTCCAAAATGCACTGAACCTCTCCGTGACATCGCAAGGCCTCACACATGCCTGCAAACCCGAGAAGAGCTCAGAAAACTTCGCTGGACTACAGCCTGAGCCTCGCACCTGTGGACTTCCGTTTGAGCGAATGACAGCAGTAGAAGGATGACTGGGAGGGTATTGGTGCAGCATGATTTTGGCTCCAATGTCGACCACTAGAGTCCACACGGGCAAACAGGCCATCCCAGTAAGGTGGCGTAAGGCCGTCGTATTGAACGGAGATAATGTTGGAATATAAGGGTTCGTGGCAAATAATGTGATGTACTTGAACCCTGAAGAAAAATAGTCTGCTGTGAGAAACAAAACGTGTTGCATTTGTTAATGAATGCCTCTCAGTATGTTCATAGAATGTAATAAATACCGTCATCCAAGGACAATTACAACGTAAATGGCAAAACTTAAAGAGCCCTAGAACAGCTCTTCGTTCCGTGAATATGTCCTTTGCCAAAGTTAGACACTGGATTCGCATTCGGGAGGACGACGGTTCAATCCCGCGTCCGGCCATCCTGATTTAGGTTTTCCGTGAATTCCCTAAATCGCTCCAGGCAAATGCTGGGATGGTTCCTTTCAAAGGGCACGGCCAACTTCCTTCCCCGACCTTCCCTAATCCGATGAGACCGATGACCTCGCTGTCTGGTCTCCTTCCCCAAACAACCCAACCCCTCCATTGCCAAATGTATCTGCAGTTTGTCATTGTAACGGGCAACTTCAAAATTTGAGGATGTCTCTAGTGTTTCATTATATATTTATATGATCGGATTTTGTGATTAAAAACCGTGGCTTTTATCGTAACAGTACAATCAGGCTGATGTGTAATTATGTTTTATCTTTTGTAATGAAATTAGACCAAATTCCTATTAGTATCACTACGGGCAATAACCACAAATAATGATATGGAATGTGTTTGAAATCAGGTGGAGATAAATTTAAAAGTAAAGAGAGAGTTTTCTATCTATCGTCCTGATTTTGAATCATCGTCGTCTTCAAATCACGGGAGATGAAGGTGGACGCACATTTTCTCTGACAAGGCCTCTTCGTCTACGATATGCTACCCACTCCCCTCCTTCCATTCCCCATGTAACGGTCACACGCTCACGACAACATGACTGAAACCACAGCGTACATTGTGGCGCAATATTTGTGACGCGATACCGCAGCGAAGAGTAATTGTTGTCATCTCCAGCGAACACTGGAATCTGTGCGCCTGGGCCGGCTCCAGGCGGCAGCGGCTGTGCGGCCGCACGCACAGACCCCTCCCTCTGCGTCGTAACTCACGAGGCCGAATGGCTGGGTGGAGGGGCAGCGAGGACGGGGGTTGGGGGTTGGGGCAAGCCGGTCCGCGAGGGTCGCGCTCTGCCGGTGTCGGCCGCCAGCTCCAAGCGCGAAAGCCTCCGTCGCGGAAGCAACACGCGGCAACAAGTGTTGTTTACGGGCCTCTCGCACGCGGTCATTGCGCAGCGTAAGCACTTTCGATTAAAGTATAGTTACGAGTATTTAAACCTTCACCTAAATTTACACTCTGCATACCACTGTGAAATACGTGGCAATGGGTACTTACTCTTATGCCAAATATTAGGGTTTTCTGCCTTTCCACTCACGTAAGGTGTACAAGAAGAGTAAGTCGCAAATACCTGCGTGCACGCCGTAAAACTAGTAACTCTAAGCTTGTCAACGCGATCCCAGTGGGACCAGTAAGTATGGATCCGTAGGGCATTCAAAGAATCCTCACACAATATTGGTTAATACTAAAGATTTCGAACTGGGATTTTACAGGACTGTTGACAACTATATTCAACCGTCATCTAGTTAAGATTTTTCAGCAGTTCAGTTACGTTCTTCGACGAGTCACACTAACGTGGCCATCCATGCTACGATTCTTTGTGTAATTCACTGTCGCCTGTTGATTTGGGTGCCATATTCTAGCATGGACTGTTCAAGTGTTATATAAGCCTTTGAGGATAGGGTGAAATTTCGGAATACCCAATCAACGAAGCAAAGTGTGCCTTCTGCTTTTTCTACGATGTACCCTACATTCGTTTCCATATTTGCAAAAAGTGAGGTACTAAGGGGTTTGTATGAATGAGGAGCGCCGGAACAAAAACCGATAAATCCGCATTTGATATCAATACAGAAAGGAACAAATAGTGATCTGTAAATGACTCCACAAGCTATAAAAAGAAGAAACACACGATAAAACACTTGATACTAAAATGTAAACTTTCACGACCGGAAATATCATGTCCATTATAATTATCCGGGCTGTTATGCCGTGGTCGGTTGATGAATCCTGTGGTGATTCCCAACGTTTCGTCTCCGACTGCGGGAGACATCTTCAAGGGGGTCCGTAGCTTGATGGAAGGTCCAACACACACACTGGCTCGCTACTGACTGCCGCTAAATTCCGTGTCCGCGCGCCCCCGCGTCGCGGCGTGACGTCACGTGTTTTGAAAACGTCAGTGCAATTGGCCGCTGTCCGTCACCGTCAATCGCCGTTGCCATCACCCAGTAGTGGACGGGTGGTACACATCTTGTTTATCACCGACATCCATATTCCGTTTAATTTGACGAAAAAAGTAAAGGGAGGATCTTGACGAAACGGAATATTACCGTAATTTACAAGCCCACTAGGAAGCTACAGGAATACCTTAGGCCTGCCAAGGACGCTCGCAAACCATTGGAAAAATCTGGAGTGTATAGGATCCCATGCAGCTGTGGTGATGTTTATTTGGGTACCACCAAAAGAACTGTTTCTAAACGTTTGGAAGAGCACAAGGGAAATTGTAGAAGAGGAGAAACGGAACGATCAGCTGTTGCGGAGCATGCTTTCCAGCCAGGGAACCACAATATTCGTTTCGAGGAGACGCAAGTACTAGCGGCCACGAGCGGATACTACGAAAGGCTCTACAGGGAGGCAATCGAAATCGCTAAACACCCAAATAATTTCAACCGAGAGGAGGAGGGCGTCAAATTAAACGGTATATGGATGCCGGTGTTAAAGAAGATGTGTACCACCCGTCCACTACTGGGTGATGGCAACGGCGATCGACGGCGACGGACAGCGGCCAATTGCACTGACGTTTTCAAAACACGTGACGTCACGCCGCGGCGCGGGGGCGCGCGGACACGGAATTTAGCAGCAGTCAGTAGCGAGCCAGTGTGTGTGTTGGACCTTCCATCAAGCTACGGACCCCCTTGAAGATGTCTTCCGCAGTCGGAGACGAAACGTTGGGAATCACCACAGAATTCATCAACCGACCACGGCATTACAGCCCGGATAGTTATAATGGACAAAACACTTGATGTAGTGTTGCGCTGAAAATTATTTTGTGGCAGCATGTATTACTCCCGTATTTCCCCCCTACGCTCAAACATGCTAATGCAGCATAAGTGGATATATCGTATGTTGTTCCGGCGCTCCTCAGCTGATATCAATCGTAGCTGACGATACCTTGTCATAGGACACTACTACTAAAACATCCATACGCCAAGAAATATTTAGTGTAGAGTATTGAAATTTCGGTAATACTTTAGTCTAGCTAACAATTCAAGTGATCTACATTGAAAATCATAGGTTAATAGGAACACGAATAAATCCATTGGAGATGTGAAATTCTGGTACATTAATAACCGGTACAACAGCAAGAAAGTTGAATACGAACGTACTTGCCCTATTTCGCATAAGTGTCGGATGTCGGTTTGTGAGATAGAGTTCCATGACTTCAGTACTTTTCCGGATGGTTAATGCTGGTTGTGGATGACGCTGGAGTTGTCGTCTGATGATGTTCCAAAGGTGTTCCATTGGAGATTGATTCGGTAATCAAACAAACCAAGGCAATACGTCGAGACTCTGTAGAGAATTCATTACAACATGAGTATCTGCGCGAGCTTTACCCTGTTGGTAAACGCCCCCTCGTATGAATGCCAGCGCAACAGATCGAAAAATCAGACTGACGTACAAATTGGCAGTCAGGGTTCTTGAGATAACTACGAGTGTTCACCTGCTGTGATGCTAAATCGCACCCTAGACGATGAATCCAGGTGTAGGACCCATTTCTGTAGACCGCAGCCGGGTTGGTTGCGAGCGCTCACCTGGCCGCCTTATTAACTCTAGGCCATCACTGGTACAGATGCAGAACCAGCCTTCATCAGAAAACACAACAGACTTCCTCTCCATCCTTCAATGAGCTCTGGCTTGACACCACTGAAGTCGCAAATGGAAACGAACACTTCCTACTTGATGTAGGGATTTTTTCCCCGTAAGTGTAGTATGGCGTTTCTGGGTATTTAAAGCAAGTTGCAAATATTTTCAGCAGTTTAATATTTTCAAAATATGACTGGATGTCAGTGCAACTTTTCACATAATATTCGTAATGTATTTTATATACTATATATTTATTATTTGTGCACTGTTCGGTGACATTCATGAGACCAACTGTCTGAAGGCTGAATAACCACATGTGATAGCGCGAGACGTACAGGGAAAGTGTCAGCGAGATTCTGGAAGGTACCGTTCCGCAGCTCGTGGTCGTGCGGTTGCGTTCTCGCTTCCCACGCCCGGGTTCCCGGGTTCGATTCACGGCGGGGTCAGGGATTTTCTCTGCCTCGTGACGACTGGGTGTTGTGTGATGGCCTTGGGTTAGTTAGGTTTAAGTAGTGCTAAGTTCTAGGGGACTGATGACGATAGATGTTAAGTCCCACAGTGCTGAGAGCTATTTGATCCAATTTCTGGAAGTTACCGACAGGGATGTGGAGTCATGCCGACTCCAGTATCGTGGGCAGCTGCGCTGTCTGTCTCGGATGAGGACCCATAGCTCTGAGTGCCGTGTGTAGGTCGTCCAACAGATTCTCAATTTTGCTTAAATCCGGGGAATTTAGTGGCCAGTAACCCCATCTTCGAACTACACACGCGCACTGCACGCTGTGTGAAAATTTCATTGTCCTGCTTGTAGATGCCAACATACCTGCAACAAACAAACAGCTTGTGCGAATGGACATGGTTCCAAAGGATAGATGCCGGCCGCAGTAGCCGAGCTGTTCTAGGCGCTTCAGTCTGGAACCGCACTACCGTACGGTTGCAGATTCGAATCCTGCCTCGAGCATGGATGTGTATGATGTCCTTAGGTTAATTAGGCTTAAGTAGTTATAAGATCTAGGGGACAGATGGCCTCAGATGCTAAGTCCCATAGCGCTCAGAGCCATTTGAACCATTTGAACCAAAGGGTAGATGCATGGATGTTTTGATTCAATGTGCCTTCTAGGATGACGAGATTACCAAGGCAACGCCACGAAAACATTGCTCAGAGCATAACGCTCACCCCGCAACTCCTGTAATGCTTGTTTCGGTTTGTTTTCTTTCGGCATAACACATGATTCATTTGAAAAGGTCACCTGTCACCACTCAGTCTTCCTCCAGTGCTAGCCGGCCGAAGTGGCCGTGCGGTTAAAGGCGCTGCAGTCTGGAACCGCAAGACCGCTACGGTCGCAGGTTCGAATCCTGCCTCGGGCATGGATGTTTGTGATGTCCTTAGGTTAGTTAAGTTTAACTAGTTTTAAGTTCTAGGGGGCTAATGACCTCAGCAGTTGAGTCCCATAGTGCTCAGAGCCATTTGAACCATTTTTAGCCTCCAGTGCTAATTCCAGACCTTGTCAGAGACGAACAGCATTGAGCATGCATACATAAACCAGAATCCACCTGAGGAGGTTGTTATGTAGCTAAGTTCGTTGACCTGTGGTGCACCACAGTTTCCTCAGCTCCAGTTTTGGGTAGCACCATTTTGCCGCACCATTTTGATGCTCACGATATACTTTAAATATGGTGGTTGCTTCCACGCTTGCCCGAAAGCCAAAACTCATGCCATTTTGGACATCAGGTATGTAACTCCGTTTCCACATTATCACAACGACTGCACTGTTTCCCGTCCACCCGATATGCTTTATATAGCCTCCATTGTTTGCGATCTCACCAGCCCTGACGTCGAACACAGGTATAGGTCACATTACTTTGACTGGACCATGTATTTATTATATAATATGTGTTTATTATATGTGCTATATACATTGTACATATAAACTCATGCACATAAATTAAGGATAATCGCAAGTGCGGTGGAACACAACGTGGCACTTCACGAAACTGGCGCTAATAGCATAGGCACATAGCAAACACACACGACACAGATCTGTAAGTCCACGGTGTTGGTGATAAGGTGAGAAAACCGTCCCGAAACATATGTGCTACACTGTCTTCTGCGTGTGTCTGGGATATGATCACCATGCACACGTACACAAGCCGCACAACGGTGGTCGAACAGCTGTTGGGGTATACCCTCACATTCTGGCAACAGTGCCGGTCGGAGCTCCTGAAGTGTCCTAGGGGTTTGAAGACGTGCAGCGATACGACGACCGAGAGCATTCCAGACGTGCTCGATGGGGTTTAGGTCTGGAGAACAGGCAGGCCACTCCATTCACCTTATATGTTCTGTTTCAAGGTACTCCCCCACGATGGCAGCTCGCTGGGGCCGTGCGTTACCACCTTTCAGGAGGAAGGTGTGACCCACTCCACCTCTGAAAAGGCGGACATACTGGTGCAAAATGACATCTCGTTACACCTGACCTGTTACAGTTTCTCTGTCAAAGACATGCACCAATCATAATCCCACCCCACACCATCAAACCACGATCACCATACAGGTTCCTTTCAAGGACATTAAGGGGTTGGTATCTGGTTCCTGGTTCAATCCAGATGAAAACCCGGCGAGAATCACAGTTCAGACTATACGTGGACTAGTCTGTGAACACAACTTGGGACCACTGTTCCAATGACCATGTACTTTGTTCTTGACACCAGGCTTTACGGGCTCTCCTGTGACCAGGGGTCAGTGGAATGCACCTTGCAGGTCTCCGGGTGAATAAACCATGTCTGTTCAGTCGTCTGTAGACTGTGTGTCGGGAGTCAACTGTTCGAGTGGCTGCAGTAAGGACTTGAACAAGGCTACCTGCACTACTCCATGGCCCCCTGCGGGCACTGATGGTGAGATATCGGTCTTTTTGTGGTGTTGTACACTGTGGACGCTCCGTGCTGTAGCGCCTGGACACGTTTCCTGTCTGCTGCAATCTTGCCACAATCTTGATATCTCACTGTGGCACACGGAGGGCCCGTACTACGACCTGCTGTGTTTGAGCAGCCTCCAGTCACCGTGTTCCTTCAGGCATTTTCAACGCACAGTCACCATCAGCACGTCTGAAGACGTCTGCACACTTACTCGCTTCACCGTACTCTGACATGCACCAACACACCTCTGCGTATGTGGACTGCTCCCAGCGCCACCGTGCGACGACCGCAGGTCAAATGCACCGCATGGTCATACCCAGAGGCGATTCAAGCCCGCAAACCCCCCACCAGAGCGTTGTTTGACCATGTGTCAGCATTAGCCTTAATTTAAGAATAGGATAACTCCATTATTTTCCAAAAATTTGTGAGCGCTAATAATGTTGTCCACCACTCAAATCATTCCTAGACCGCCAGGAGGCACGACGCGTGCGTCGGTGACCGCACAAGGTCGCAGACGAAGAAAGATTCGAGTACGAGTTAATAAGCAATCAATCAGATGGGATATCCTAAACCCTTTATCCATAATTTCTCTATAAATTTTTCTTCGCAATCATTGAAACTTCAAGCTTGATCCAAGCAGTTGACAAGATTCCCGCATAAAAGAAACTTTAAGACAAAAGCACGTGGAAACAGATTTTGACTGCCCTCATTTTGAAAGTAGCAGGTAACTTAGTCAAAATGGTGGCAATCATAAAAAAAACTGCTCGACTTTCAGTCTTTCCCCTCTCCCAAGGACGCGAAGTGTTACAGAGGAACAGCCTTTCCGACAGTTGGAACTGAGCCACAATAAGAAACCTCTAGGCGAAAAAACATGGTCGCTGCTACCTCTCAGCGGAGCAGCGTTGGGTGCTACACTCCAACGCAGTTGGCAACGGATCTAGTTTTTGGTGAAGGAGTGTGGTGCCGACAAAGCCATAAAAACTCTCGCAAACGCCGAGTCCTGCAGATATAGTTTAAGCTTCGAGTCCGAGCAGCAGCTGCAGCTTCATCTCCTATGCGGGCGCGTCTTGTCACAGGCATTTACTACGCTGCACTTAGTAGCTCTTTAGCTATACATCACCTTGACCAGAAGAAAGAAATTTCCATAGCGTGCACTTGCCCTTTCTTCTTCTCAGCTACCACAGGTATCTCAGGCTAGGACTGCCAACCAAAGGCGACGGGCACGTAGTAAGATTCACTGGAATTTCCCTGAAACTTCCTGGCAGATTAAAACTGTGTGCCCGATCGAGACTCGAACTCGGGACCTTTGCCTGTCACGGGCGAGTGCTCTACCATCTGAGGTACCGAAGCACGACTCACGCCAACTCTCACAGCTTTACTTCTGCCAGTATCTCGTCTCCTACCTTCCAAACTTTACAGAAGCTCTCCTGCGACCCTTGCAGAACTAGCACTCCTGAAAGAAAGGATAGCCACAGCCTGGGGGATGTTTCCAGAATGAGATTTTCACTCAGCAGCGGAGTGTGCGCTGATATGAAACTTCCTGGCAAATAAAATCTCATTCTGGAATACCCTCTTTGTTACCTTGAACAGCTTCTCGTGGTTCAGAACTCTTTCTCCGGCTTTATAATAGCTCTGTGTACCGAGCTACGGTCTTAATACACGTGCTCTGTGTCTTTTCTATCTGCGTAACGTCGGTAATGGCTACCCTAAGCTTGACATAAGTGTTAGAATGCATCTGTCCTTTTTTTTTTTACTCCTTATTTCAATCTCAGTAGTATTGAGATACCAGAACGTTGCGACTCCGCTCTGATACCGGACAGGTGATCAGTTTAAAATCTCGATGGCCTGTTAATATTTATCGCGCCCCCAAACTGCGGCAAGTTCCTTGGATTGTCGCCGTCTAAGGTTCCAAAAGCTGCAGAAGACAGCTTTGTAAGGTAGCAGCAATGAACAACAAGATATTCACCATACTCGTGCACTCCGTATACTAGATAAAATGTTACATCCGTCCTATCAAGAAATTCTCTGTTCAGTCACATATTATATTATATACCTTATATTATCGTAGTCTTTTTTAATAAGCGTTCGGCTGGTATTAAGTCAAACGATTCTTGGATATAAATGAATGTGGCATCCAGCTAACGTACTCGATACCCAGCCTACAGGAACCAATGTGAGTAAACTGCAGCAAAGCAATGAAATAGCTCTTATGCGTGTGAAATTTTCGGTTTAAGTCATCGAGCAAGCGCCATAGAGAACTTAAATTAACTGCAGTCGGATGCCTTATAATCAAGATGGGTTTCATCGTGGTGAGCCTTACTAAATTATGAGAGCTCACGTTCCAAAACAACCGAAGTTACACCCGGCTTTCCGATGTGAAGTAGGCAGACTGGTCGGTATAATTGGAGGCAGGGATTTCTGCAGAGAAGCATTAAACCAGAATGGAATCAGTCACGAAAGTTAAGTCAAGTCGAACGTGGACTAATCAACGCATGTCACCTTGTCGTTGTTGCGGTCTTCAGTCCAGAGACTGGTTTGATGCAGCACTCCATGCTCCTCTATTCTGTGTAAGCTTCTTCACCTCCCAGTACCTACTGCAGCCTACATCCCTCTGAATCAGCTTAGTGTATTCATCTCTTGGTCTCCCTCTACGAGTTTTACCTTCGGCGCTGCCCTCCAATAATAAATTGGTCATCCCTTGATGCCTCAGAATATGTCCTACCAACCGATCCCTTCTTCTAGTCAAGTTGTGGTACATATTTCTCTTTTCCCCAATTCTAGTCAATACCTCCTCATTAGTTATGTGATCAACCCATCTAATATTCAGCATTCTTCTGTAGCACCACAATTCGAAAGCTTATATTGTCTTTTTGTCTAAACTATTTATCGTCGACGTTTGACATCCATACATGGCTACACTCCACACAAATACTTTCAGAAACGACTTCCTAACACTTAAACCTATACTCGATGTTAACAAATTTCTGTTTTTCGGAAACGGTTTCCTTGCCATTGCCAGTCTACATTTTATAGCCTCACTACTTTGACCATCATCAGTTATTTTGCTCCCCAAATAGCAAAACTCCTTTACTACTTAAGTGTCTCGTTTCCTAATCTAATTCCCTCTGCATCACCCGATTTAATTCCACTACATTCCATTATCCTCGATTGCTTTTCTTGATGATCATCTTATATCCTCCTTTCAAGAGACCATTCCATTCAGCTACTCTTCCAGGTCCTTTGCTGTCTCTGACAGAATGACAATGTCATCGGCTAAACTCAAAGTTTTTATCTCTTCTCCATGGCTTTAATTCCTAGTCCGAATTTTTCTTTCGTTTCCTTTGCTGCTTGCTCAGTATACATATTGAATAACATCAGGGATAGGCTAGAAGCCTGTCTCACTCCCTTCCCAACCACTGCTTCCCTTTCATGCCTTTCGGCACTTATAACTGCCATCTGGCTTCTGTCCAAGTTGTAAATAGCATTTCGCTCCCTGTATTTTACCCCAGCCACCTTCGGAATTTGAAAGAGTCAACATTTTCAAAACCTTCCTCTAAGTCTACAAATGCTAGAAACGTTGGTTTGTCTTTCCTTAATCTATTTTCTAAGATAAGTCGTAGGGTCACTATTGCCTTACCTGTTACAACATATCTACGGAATCCGAACTGATCTTCCCCGAGGGCTTCTACCAGCTTTTCCATTCGTCTGTAAAGAATTCGTGTTAGTATTTAGCAGCCGTATCTTATTAAGCTGATAGTTTGGTAATTTTCACATCTGTAGACACGTGCTTTCTTGGGATTGGAATTATTACATTCTTCTTGAAGTCTGAGGGTATATCGCCTGTCTCATACACCTTGCTCACCAGTTATTAGAGTTTTGTCAGGGCTGGCTTTTCCAAGGCTATCAGTATTTCTAATGGAATACTGTCTACTCCCGGGGCCGTGCTTTGACTTAGGTCTTTCAGTGCTCTGTCAAACCCTTCACACAGTATCATATATCCCATTTCATTTTCATCTACATCCTCTTCCATTTCCATAATATTGTCCTGAAGAATATCTCCCTTGTATAGACTCTACACACCCCTTCCACCTTTCTGCTTTCCCTTCTTTGCTTAGAACTGCCACATTAATGCCACATTAATCTGGGTCATTTGAGGCTGTCTAAGGCTTCTACAGTAGACTGTTGGTGATGTGATTGTTAAGTGCAAACTCGAAGGAACAATCACAGCTGAACAAAACCCAGCCACAGATCGTGCAGCAACGGGCAGACACTGTCCAACATTTCGGTGAATGTTTTATTAAAATAACGCATGAAAGCAACGAAAGAAATCACTCAAGAGCTACAAAGTGCTGCCAGAAGTACAGCTAACACAATGAATGTCGTAAGGGAGTTAAAAGAAATGGGGTAAAACGGTCGAGCAGCTCCTCATAAGCCACGCATTTCTGAAGTCAGTGTTAAGTGACGCTTGAGGTGGAGTAAAGTGCGACGCCAGTTGGTAGCGTTTTGGAATGGTGATTCACGCTATACATTGTGCCAATAGGTGGGAATGGTTGAGTTAGGTGAGTGCCCGGAGAGACTTCAGTGTAGTGCCAACAGTGAAGTATTTAGGAGGTGAATGTACGGTATGGGGTAGTTTGGGTGTGGATCTCCTATGGCCCCCTAGAAAACCGTAAATGCGGAGGGATATGAACACATTCTACAGTATCTTGTACTGCTTGCAGCAGAGGAACATTTCGGAAACCGCGTTTATTTCAGCACGACAATCCACCCCGCCATAATTCTGTTACCATGCCCAGTGCTACGACATCAGTCCCTGCGAGATGAGTTAGAAGATAGACTTCGCTCCTGACCCCCAGGCTCCAATGTCAGCACCTACTCTGATTTCGCACGAGGAAGAATGGGTTGCCATTCATTCACAGACATTAACACACCTCAGTGAAACTATTCCCAGAAGAGATCAAGTCACATAAGGCGAATAGCGTGGACACCAAATATTAATGATTGCTAGTGGACATCCGGTAGTTTACATCTAGCGTAATGACCGCGACCCTACAATTATAGAAATCTGGCTTAATACATGATAATATCGTCGCTCTTTCTTCCTGTATATCATCCGCGTGAAAAGAGGGGGGAGGGCAATATTTTTTTAGTGTTCAGTTTTTCAACTGCTTAAATGCTGTGCGTCACCTTCTCCCAAATCGTGCTAGCGTTTTCATCCTTCAGGTAGCCACTAGGAAGAACATCGTCTTCAATTTTGTTTTTCGTTTTATTTTCTTTCCCTGAATCTGCTGTTTCTCACTCCTTCCCGTTCTTGGTTATCTATTTCTGCATGTAGTTGCAGATGTTCACTAACATCACGATCATTAAGCTACAAGAGAGGATGGTTGTCACCAGGGAGCACATGCTCTGGGTGTCCTACTGTCACAGTTTTGTTGCAGTACGGATAACAGGTGCATCACAATGTGCAAGTAAAATGGAGCGGCAGTTAGAAATACACTCCAAAAATGAATTACGCGGGATAGTACAGCTGTTTCGGGAAAAAACGTCTATTTTCCACACAGATCCACTGCGAAATTCTGGAGGTATACGGATCAAATGTAATAGCGCGTTCAGTCGTAGTAAAACATTTTAACTAATCCCAAATAAACGTGGGCGATTTAATCTAGATCTTACACCACGCTAGGGAGAGCGATTGTCCGGCGATGAGGACACTCACACAGCGGTTATCGTATGGATCCATAACCTAGGAGCGGATACCCATCGTCGATAAATGGGACAATGGGTGGAACTTTCCTACCGTCTGTCTGTGTTGAGAAATAGTGATACGTATCTGTGTATTTGAATTGTAGAGCAGATTCCTTCTTCGTCTTCCATGTTAGTGTGTAATTTATGTTATGAAGTCACCTCGTAGCGAAGTGCTCCCGTAGTCTCCTGCTCGTTTTAGTACCAGACCGTTCATCTTGTATCATTCTTCCATATCCTTCTACTCATTTTGGTAATTCTTCATCTTGCAGATTATTGTCCCTCTTATTTTTAACTTTTGCTACGGAAAGCTTTCTCCGCGTGTAGCCATTTACTTCTGGTACCTTTCTTGCTTCGGACATCATGCATCTTCCTCGATATAATAAATCTATCACTTGTTGCGTTACTCTATCGCTTCCAATTTTAAACTTAGGCTATTTTTTTCACTATTACTGTTCTTCATAACCCTAGTCTTTGCATTGTGTATCTTTAATGCATATTCTGTGTTACGCTGTCCGTACCTTTCGAACTGTGTTTAAGGTATTTAGTATCGGAAATTCACAAGGTGTTCAAACCAAAGCTCTGTGACATCAAAACGCAATTTAAAACAAGAAAAGCTATGAGACCTAGAGACTTGTCGTTTCTGGCATCATATAAGGCAATTCAAAATTATTAGTATGCATTTTTTTTCTAAACGGTTCCTTATTTTCTGTTTCAGTTGCTAGATAATTACCTGAAATGGCTACATCTCAAGAAAGAGAACAATGCGTGGTGTGGTACGCGGAAACGAAATCACTCATTGCTGTCCAAAGAAATATCCGATGTGAACATCAAAGAGACCCACCAGGCGTTAAGACGATTAGGGTTCAGTGTGACAACTTCCTAGACATTGGCAGTACAATCGGACAGGCAGGTTCAGAGAAAATAATCACACCTGATAAATGGTAAAGAACCTCAGAGAGACATTCCAAATAAGCTCGTCATCATCAGTTCACAGAGCAAAAAGACAGCTAATACCTCGCTTAACAATTCACAGGATTCTGAATGAACGTTTTTACTTGCTCGTTACAAATCTCAAACTGCGCATGCATTGAACCATGTGACTTGTATCTTCACTACAAACTTTTTATTGTAATGTCGGGCCGGATCGGGCAAAGGCCCAACTACGGATGTTTTCTTCGATGAAGCAACTTTTGTACAAGCGGGAAGGGTAATCGGCACAAAAATCGCATCTGGTGTTCGTAAAACCGTCACTGTTTCTGGGAAGATGTCAGAGACACCGAATAGGTAAATGTGTGGTGTGCGCTAAGTAAAAAGTGCATTACAGGACCCCTCTTCTTCATCGAGAAAAAATAACAGCAACTGTCTACCTGGACATAGAATTTTCTGTCCCTCAGCTTCTTTCTCTTCAGCCACATTTGATATTCCAGCAAGATGACGCACAACCGCACTGGAGTTTGTATGTTCGTGCTTCTGGGGACAGAACAGTTCGACAGCGATGGATACGACGTGATGGGCGTAACAAGTGATCACCGAGATCTCTGGGACATTACCCATCTGGATTTCTATGTGTGATGTTATGTGAAAGTTGAATGCCTCGGCAATACGCGACCTTGCCAATGCAGAATAAATGTAGATACAGTAGCCTCATTCACCTCAGACATGCTTGTGCGCGCAGGGGTTGAGTTAGAATATCGTGTAGATGCTTTACAGGTTACGAAAGGAACCCATGTAGACATGTCGTTTTCTTATAGAAGTTTTGATTATTTACGAGGGCAGTTCAATAAGTAATGCAACACATTTTTTTTCTCGGCCAATTTTGATTGAAAAAACCGGAAATTTCTTGTGGAATATTTTCAAACATTCCCGCTTCGTCTCGTATAGTTTCATTGACTTCCGACAGGTGGCAGCGCTGTACGGAGCTGTTAAAATGGCGTCTGTAACGGATGTGCGTTGCAAACAACGGGCAGTGATCGAGTTTCTTTTGGCGGAAAACCAGGGCATCTCAGATAGTCATAGGCGCTTTGCAGAATGTCTACGGTGATCTGGCAATGGACAAAAGCACGGTGAGTCGTTGGGCAAAGCGTGTGTCATCATCGCCGCAAGGTCAAGCAAGACTGTCTGATCTCCCGCGTGCGGGCCGGCCGTGCACAGCTGTGACTCCTGCAATGGCGGAGCGTTCGAACACACTCGCTCGAGATGATCGACGGATCGCCATCAAACAACTCAGTGCTCAACTTGACATCTCTGTTGGTAGTGCTGTCACAATTGTCCACCATTTGGGATATTCAAAGGTTTGTTCCCGCTGGGTCCCTCGTTGTCTAACCGAACACCATAAAGAGCAAAGGAGAACCAGCTGTGCGGAATTGCTTGCTCGTCATGTGGCTGAGGGTGACAATTTCTTGTCAAAGATTGTTACAGGCGATGAAACATAGGTTCATCACTTCGAACCTGAAACAAAACGGCAATCAATGGAGTGGCGCCACACCCACTCCCCTACCAAGAAAAAGTTTAAAGCCATACGCTCAGCCGGTAAAGTCATGGTTACAGTCTTCTGGGACGCTGAAGGGGTTATTCTGTTCGGTGTCCTTCCCCATGGTCAAACGATCAACTCTGTAGTGTATTGTGCCACTCTTCAGAAATTGAAGAAACGACTTCAGCGTGTTCGTAGGCACAAAAATCTGAACGAACTTCTCCTTCTTCATGACAACGCAAGACCTCACACAAGTCTTCGCACCCGAGAGGAGCTCACAAAACTTCAGTGGACTGTTCTTCCTCATGCACCCTACAGCCCCGATCTCGCACCGTCGGATTTCCATATGTTTGGCCCAATGAAGGACGCAATCCGTGGGAGGCACTACGCGGATGATGAAGAAGTTATTGATGCAGTACGACGTTGGCTCCGACATCGACCAGTGGAATGGTACCGTGCAGGCATACAGGCCCTCAGTTCAAGGTGGCGTAAGGCCGTAGCACTGAATGTAGATTACGTTGAAAAATAGTGTTGTGTAGCTAAAAGATTGGGGAATAACCTGGTGTATTTCAATACTGAATAAAACAACCCCTGTTTCAGAAAAAAAATGTGTTGCATTACTTATTGAAGTGCCCTCGTAACAATACTTTAATTGCATTTGGAAATCAGGGAGAGTTCAAGTGAAGACTCAGTAATACAGGTAGAGTACGTGTCGACGCACCGCACCATAGATCGCTGAGTGCAGCAGTAAATGAACATCCCTTAACCGTGTAAGACTGGTGTTGTAAAAATCATGATTAAGAATCGAAATGCCAAAATATCTAGTAGCAAAAGTACACCCTCAATTACCGCGTAGGACGAGTGTGTGAGTCGTAAGATGCCTCTGCTCTGGCCTGCGTTCGGCAGCCTCGTGTGGTGTGCTTAATCGAGTTCCGGCCACTCAGACTCTGCGAGGCCGCCAAGTGGGCGTTTCCATATCTGGCCGACGCCGAGGGCAGGCGCTCGGCTTTAAGCCGCCCCTGTGGCCTTTCTGATGTTTCATCAGGGCCCGTGATTGGCTGCGCTGTCAGATTGCTGGAAATGTGGAGCCCCAGTGACACGTAATCTCCAAGGCGAAATGTGCGAGCCTTTGATAGGCCTCCTGTGAGGCCCTCGTTATTGGATTTATTTTTATGTCTTCCTTTCCGTCATCTGCGCCAACACCACCATACCGAATTTCTTCCGCCTCTCCGTCCTCTTGGTGCCTTTCACACACGTTTACTTCGTTTGCTCCCTGTCGTTCCCTGTGCCACTAAAGCGCTAAAGCGTATAAGCGTACAAGGCACTAGGCGCACAAGGAAAAATAACCACCGCCACGGGGGCTAACTGTGTGAACATTCTAATAGTTGGCCAAAGTACCGAACTAGATGCCAATGATGCAACTGCGAAAATTCTAGGATGGAACAGAGGGATCACTGGAGCAATATCACTAATATGCATTAGCTATTTGGCACATAGATTAGGCTAAAGATGAAAAGAAAATAAATTTAGCGCTCTGCTGACATCGAGATCTTTAGGACAGAGAATATATGCGTCCTGGCCTTTTATAAGGCACTAACCTACGTTCACCTGAAAAGATTTAACAACACCAAAACCTGCTCATCCCGATTACGAATACAGTAACGTAACTATGGTTCCTTACGAATCCATTGTACCTGCGAAGATATACATGAACAATCTCTATTCTAGATGAGAACTCAGATATGCACAGTTGCCAGAGCAAAGGAATTTCGCAGTATAGTAGAAGGAAAGGTATTAAAATCACCCAGTAGGATCACTGCAGATACAGAAATTTAGAACTTTGAACTATTCCCTTAAGATCAGGGAAATGTCTGTTTAATTACACAATTGACAATCAATCACTGGAATTATTAAAAATCGTGAAACTATATCGACGAGTACATATCCGGACCGATCACCTAGGACCAGTTGTGTGAAAAGAAGATGTCAGGTTAAAATCTGTTAAAAGAGTCCTCAGGAAATGCGGGCCACACACGAATTAAATTGTTTACAGAACTCCTGTGTTACAAGTTAATAAGCTCTAAAATATCAGTCTGATACTCTTACCAGGTAGGGTTCACTCGAAGCAGAGTGGTGCAATGCGTAACGCATGCTCTTATAAAATCACAAGTGTGTCGCAGACATGCTCACGAAACTTCAATTGCAGACGACAGATAACAGGCGTTGTGCATCACGCAGAGGAATGCCGTTAATTATCTGCCAGTGTTCTTTCCAAGAAGAGTCGGGCCACATATTACTTCCTCCCACGTACATTTATAAAAATGATTCGTAGCAGAAAAATTCTAAAACTCGGAGCTTACACGAATGCTTGACAAAGGTTTCCTCCATGCATCATTATCAAACTTATATTACAAATTTATCACTATTTTCTTGATCGTGTACTATCTGCAAATTAAAACAATGCATTTTCGCGTATGTTCTCAGCTTCATCGAAATCCCTCAATATAAAAAACAATTTGATTCTCCATTCACTTGGCTTTAGAGATGCTCTAAATTTAAGTACCTATATTTTGACAGTAGTGGCATTGATTTCTCTAAAAATGTCGATGTCGTGCGTAAGGTACGCTGTAGGAATCATTTGTTAATCTGCTACAATCCACACATTGTCTCTTTATATTGAAAAATTATCATACTAAAATGTAGACTTTCACGGCCGGAAATATCATGTCCATTACAATTATCCGGGCTGTTATGCCGTGGTCGGTTGTGAATTCTGTGTCGTTTCCCAACGTTTCGTCTCCGACTGCGGGAGACATCTTCAAGGGGGTCTGTAGCTCGATGGAAGGACCAACACACCCACTGGCTCGCTACTGACAGTTGGGAATCGACACTGAATACACAACCGACCACGGCATAACAGCCCGGATAATTATAATCGATATGAAAAATTAACATTTCTACAATTACTGATGTCCCTCTACACCACATACTCTCTTTTTAACAGAACTCTTAACTCTCTTTTTGTAAGATATTAGGTCTACATAAGAGACACCGATCATTGTGGCACTTTTATTTTTAGTTCATTATAGATTAAGAAACACTGTACTAGTTTCGGCGAGACTGTCATCTCGAAATGTTAAAAAATGAAACTATAACGCGTGCCATCGATTATGTCTTTCTTCTAGTGGAATTCTCGTCTGCATTTGTATTCGGCGATACGATTTCTAAAGAACATTCCATTTTCATTTAAATAAGTTAGTTTGAGCCGTTTCATTGCAAGTTCCACCCTAAAATTTGTATGTTGACTAAATTTATAGTAACTATGAGATAGTTTACTGTGTAAAAAAACCATATCGCAAAAACTACATGTCGACAGATATTTAAATAGACAACAAAGAAACTGAGGATGCTTTCAGAACCGAAGATTAACTGATGAAGGAAATAAATAAATGATCCCCGCTGTACTTAAATGGGATACCGTTAATGTTCTGCAGCGATGCAGAAGTACAAACTCACTTTCCAGAGGAATTTTGGTCTCAAGAAGTATCTGCATTCATTCCAAACTTTAATTTCGAGCGGCTCACATCTTGCGACCGACGCAGACTTTGAGTGCAAATAAACTGCCCATGCCGCTGGCGATTACGGAACTTACTTCGCCCTCTTGCGGCTGTTTATAGTCTCGTGTGAGCCCGGATCAATGATGTGCATGCCTGAGCACTAGATGCTTTTTATCGACTTTAAAAGTAATGGAACAGCAGTTGCTCCCAATGGCCGAAGTTCACCGTCTTTCCGCTTCGTCTCGTCGAGCTCTTCCCCACCCCTCTCTTCTCTCTCTGACCAGCTTTCCCTCTCTTAACATCGACTTCTAGCTTCTTCTTTCCCGTACAGCGTGCGAACTTGTAGATAGCTGCTCGTCAATGTGTCAGAAGAGATTGCAGTAACACGATATGCAAAACTCCTAAAACGAATGTCTTAATAAACTCCGAAAGTGTTTAGTTTTATTTTATTTAACGTTCTCTTCGATAATTACTTCCATTATTCTGCCTTCTGATTGTATTATAGTTTTGTCAGCTGTGTTGCAACTTTTGTAGAATTCCTTAGAATGTTTATTTCTCATCCCTTGAAAAAATTTACGGGAAAACAATCCATACCGTCTTTAAAATTGTCAGTTACATTTCTTATTTCTGGTATATGCATACTGTATTTGATTGTAGTTCAATTAAAACCTACAAAAAGAATTAATTTCGTTTGATTAATCTCCAATGGAGGTTCATTTGCACTTAAAGAGCAGAACGAGTGGACCTAATATCGTGTTCTGCGAGAATCCGTCCGTTACTCTCTTTCTCCCTCCACCTGTCTCTTGTCCTACAGCAGATATGAGAGAAATATGTCCAATTTACAATTGTTCCCTCATGTAGCTTCATTGTCTGTTTTGTATTTATTGTTTCTGTGTGAGCGGAGTCATTTGTTAGGAATATCGTCAGCTCCGTGATACCCCAGTTGTCCCTTCATGAAATCCTAATTAATCTCTCCAGTACATGTCCGTCTATCAGTTTCCGCAGAAAATTCTACCCGAGGCTGTACTGGCCTCAGTTTTTTATTTATGTTGTTAGTATTCTGCACAAAGGAAGACATACGATGGAATATTTTATTCACGTAATTTTACCGCAGGAAGAAATCATTGTGGCACCATTTTAGTAGACACTTTGTCCAGTGGAGATCCATTTGGCACTCATATTGCTTTACGTTCTCAGCTTCCAAACAAATATGGATATCATCGATCCGGTGTCTTTTAATAAAATTAATTGATTTATTATCCTAACCACAAGGAAAATTGCTTTATGGTTAGAAGGACAGGTATTATTCAAAGGAACACTCGTACCTGAAAATTTGCTACAAAATATGGATGAGGATATTGCTGTGAATTGCTTGGCTCTAAACAAGGACTGTACAGCCACACAGCCATTTTACTTACATCTACATCTACATCCATACTCCGCAATCCACCTGACGGAGTGTGGCGGAGGGTACCTTGAGTACCTCTATCGGTTCGCCCTTCTATTCCAGTCTCGTATTGTTCGTGGAAAGAAGGATTGTCGGTATGCCTCTGTGTGGGTTCTCACCTCTCTGATTTTATCCTCATGGTCTCTTCACGAGATATACGTAGGAGGGAGCAATATACTGCTTGACTCCCCGGTGAAGGTATGTTCTCAAAACTTCAACAAAAGCCCGTACCGAGCTACTGGGCGTCTCTCCTGCAGAGTCTTCCACTGGAGTTTATGTATCATCTCCGTAACGCTTTCGCGATTACTAAATGGTCCTGTAACGAAGCGCGCTGCTCTCCGTTGGATCATCTCTATCTCTTCTATCAACCCTATCTGGTACGGATCCCACACTGCTGAGCAGTATTCAAGCAGTGGGTGAACAAGCGTACTGTAACTTACTTCCTTTGTTTTCGGATTGCGTTTCCTTAGGATTCTTCCAATGAATCTCACTCTGACATCTGCTTTACCGACGATCAGATAATAAAGTACTGGGACATTGGTATGGCGTAACATTACAACCACTGCCCAATGCTGTGTTGGTTACCGCCTTGTTTCGTAGCGGGCACGTGACGTGGTAGATGCACGTGGGGATATCCACTGAAATATGTGACTTTGAGAGAGGGCGGATTATTATTACACAGAACCTGTAAACGAGAATCTCAAGAACGGCGAAGCTGGTCAAAGGTTCACATGGTACTGTCACGATCATCTACAGGAAGAGGTAGAAGGACAGCGTAAGAACCACTAGACGCTAAATGGACGTCCACGGCTCTTCGCAGAACGTGGGTACCGGAGGTTTGTCTGCTCTGTACAGTAGGACAAATGGACATCTGTGGTGCTCTGCCAAAAGAGCACAATTCTGCCGCGCGCACGAGTGTTTATGAGCACATCTTTAACCTTACATTGTTGAACATAGAGCTCCGCGACAGTCCACCCCTACGTGTCTACATGTTGACCCAATGACATGGTCAATTACGACTGCAGTGGGCAGGGGCCATCGAGATTCGACCGTCGATCAAAGAAATCATGTCGCTTCTCCGGGTGAACCACATATTTGCTACACTAGGTCGATGGTCTTCTCCCTAGACGTCGTCGTAGAGGTAAACGGCGGCTTGAAACGTGCAGTGCGGTACTGATGCAGTCGGGTGGGAGCAGTTTTGTCCTGTGTGAGATACTCTCCTGCGCTTTTATAGGACCTGTGGTAGGAGCTCAATATAGCTGATAGCTGCGAACTACCTGCATCCATTCATGCTTGATGTTTTCCCCAACGGTGATGTCATCTATTAGCAATATATTTACCCGTGTCTCGGAACCAGAAGCTTGCTACAGTGTTTTGAGGAGCATTATAGTTAGCTGACGTTGGTGTAAATCCCACTATAGGGTTCCATCAGCGCGCTCACGTATCAGCGGCTCGTTATTTATGCGAATTATAAGAATGTGCGTAGACATCTCATGCCACATACCTCAACAAACATACCAACAATCTGTCGGATCCCTGACATGAGGGCCGGCCGGAGTGGCCGTGCGGTTCTAGGCGCTACAGCCTGGAACGGAGCGACCGCTACGGTCGCAGGTTCGAATCCTGCTTCAGGCGTGGATGTGCGTGATGTCCTTAGGTTAGTTAGGTTTAATTAGTTCTAAGTTCTAGGCGGTTGATGACCTCAGAAGTTAAGTCGAATAGTGCTCAGAGCCATTTGAACCATTTCTGAACCTGACACGAGGAATCAGTTATGTATTTCGTTCCAAAGACGCACGAATCAGCTACTAAGCGGGTGAACATAATTTTTTGACTCATCAGTGTATGCTATGCTGTCCATTACTATTGGGAAGATACCTTTGCCGAATCCTGCTCTGGTGACACCTGATAACAATGTGTGTTGTTTACAACGTCTATAACACAGTTTGTTACATTTCATTTAAATAATATTTTTAGTCAGAGAGTAGAGGCCAGTTATCAGTCTGTCCCTTTCTGTAGCAGATAATGGGACAAATCTTATACGAAGCTATTAGGGAGAAGGCCATAATATGTTTTCCGGATGGTTGGGTTATACTGTTTACTAAGCGTCTTTTCAGTTCGCTAGTTTTCATTTTATCCTTTACTCGATAGGTAAATTACGATTTTCATGTCACGTTATAACATCAACAATGCAGAAAATTTTATATTGTATGTGACTGAGTGTGTCTGCAAAAGTGAATGTGGGTGACAAGAGATGGTGATTGCAGCTGTAATCAGTACTTCATGAAATTTTAGTTTTAACTGTCTTAACCATATTCACCTGAGACTATTTTAGAAAGGGCGACAACAAATTGGAGGTTACAGGCCTTAAATCAAGAAATGCACAGAGAGTCATCGAGCCCATACTTCTAGCACTAAGTCAGTGTGGAGGAACACGTACAAAGTAGCAAAGTGAGAATCACGGACGTTTGGAAAGTAGATTACGTGAAGTTATCTGAAAATGATAAAAGTTCTCTTAATGGAAAATGGGAGATCTAAGCATATAATCTGTGATTTGACGATGACGACTGCTACCATGGAACATGTTTTAATCTAGTATGGCAAACAGACGTGTTCCCCATCTCGTGGAGAGAGTCAATTCTCATCCCTCTCCTCAAATGAAGATGGGACCGCACATGTCCCAATAGTTATCGGAGTATCGACTTGACGAGCTGGGAAAGACCCTGGAATGGATGCTTAACTTTCGTCTGGTCTGGCTTTTAGAGACCAGGCAACTCCTTAGCTGAGAGTTAATAGCGAAGTATGTATATATCCACGTAACACTCTGACAGACAGTCCAAAACTGCCGTAATTCCATACCATAACGTAAACTATATGATTAAAAGTATCCACATATCTTATAGTGAATATTAATACGGAGTGAGTAAACCTTTCACCTTTATAGCCGCTTGAACTCTGCTGTGGTCGGTTTTAGTAAGATGTGTGAATGTCAGTGGAGTAATAGCAGCCCATTCTCCTTAAAGAACAGGAACGACAGAAGACGCTCTAATTGAGCGGAAAAGTGTTGCACTGGGCTCATGTCGAGACTCCGAACTTTGTGCTACGATCGCCGTGCGCAGTGATGTCTAGGTGACATTTAGCGTTTTCTTAAGCGTGATAAGGGGAACACACCCTAATAACGTAAAACTTTCCCATACTGTAACAAAGCACGTTCGTACCTCACTGCCGGCTCCACACATCAGGTAACGTCGACCAGGCATTCTCCAAACCCAGACCCATCTGTCGTATTGCCTCAGATTATAGTGTGATATAACACACCAGATCACTCGTTTCTAGTGGTCCACTGACCTGTGGCGTCGCTCTTACTGCCACCTCGAACTCATCTTGGTATTGACTTCAGGAATACATGACTTTGAAACGGTACAGTTCTTTCCGCTCTATAACCAGCAGGTTTCGCTGCTCGCTCGCACCGAGAAATACAAACAGAGGCGGCTCTGCCGCCAATTTTATTGCACGACGCGGCTGGCCGCTTGTGCAACAGAGCCAATGTGGACGGGTGGAAAGAAATGTGTCAGGCTTCATAATACGTATTTATATGTGACGTGTATTATGCATTCCTTGTACGTGAATGTGAATCTGCACATGAACTTTCCTAATCCTCCTCACACCTTTCCGTAAATCGTGGCCAAATCTTAGTTGGGAAATAGTTCTGTAGAATAGTAGTGCCAACTTCACTCCTCGAGAGGGGATCAGAGAGACAGCACAGACAGGTAAAAGTCAGAGACGTTCCAGTGTCACAAGATTTGGGGTGGAGAGGTTGGTCACGGTCAAGTGGTTCGACCATCCCCTCTACCGGGGCCCAGGAACACCTACGGGTGCCCGCCGTATTCTAGGAGTGTTACAGAAGACGGCTAAGTGAGCAGACGTGCCCTCAGTGCGTCTGTCTCAATGTTCACGCATGGAAGAGAGGTATTTGAATATTTGTACTAATTCTTTTATTTCCAGCTTCGGATTGTGTAAGGAAGTGAATGTTCTCGTTTAATTTCGGAAATTTGACCCCCTGTGTTATTGTATCTGGTCCCCAGTTTACCCGTTATCCTCCTCACATAGTTGATGTCCCATGTAAAATATTGGGAGACTTTGGTGGTATACATTTGGCCAACGCAATTCAATGTTTCCCGTAGAAATGTGCGTGCAGATTAGTATATAATATACCCGAGCTATAAGTTGTAAAATTGTAATATCTGTAAAGTGGAACAATTGCTGCAATCGCTGTAAAGTCGAGTGATAATGTTTAAAATAAATAGGTAACCAATTGTCATCAATCTTTAACATACCTTAAAAATCACAAAGAAGTCAAGTTAAAGGAATTCATTTAAAATAAAATATACAGAATGCAGGGACCCACACAACAGCGTGTGAGCCCTCCAGCCCCTTGCTAGTATCGTGCAGAAAGGGCGCGCTCTCTAGGTAGCGCTCTCAAGCTCCCCTCCCCAGTTATCCGTTGCGCAAGCTTCATTCAGGGCTAGACGACATCAACTTTCATCTGACGTCCCTAGGCAAGAAGATTAGACGGGAACCTTTCAATTTTGAGGAGCTGCTCCATTATTATACTCCTACTGGTTTTACCTTCCTACACATAGTTATTGCGATAGCTGTACTAATGGTAGCACTTTGGAACGTGTGAGTGTTTCTTTCCGCTGATTTCTTATAACGACGCTCCGCAAAGCTATCGCCGTCGGCAGGACTTCCATCTACGAGGTGCGTCCAAGTTCTAAGGCCTCCGATTTTTTTCTCCGGACTGGAAAGAGATAGAAACATGCGCATTGTTTTAAAATGAGGCGTCGTTCATTGTCGATACATCCCGGAGATGGCAGCACCGTACGGCAGATGGAATTTTACCGCCAGCGGCGAGAATGAGAACTGTTTTAAATACTTAAAATGGCGACGTTTTCCTCACTTGAACAGCGTGCACTCATTTGTTTTCTGAATTTGCGTGGTGTGAAACCAATTGAAATTCATCGACAGTTGAAGGAGACATGTGGTGATGGAGTTATGGATGTGTCGAAAGTGCGTTCGTGGGTGCGACAGTTTAATGAAGGCAGAACATCGTGTGACAACAAACCGAAACAACCTCAGGCTCGCACAAGCCGGTCTGACAACTTGATCGAGATACTGGAGAGAATTGTTTTGGGAGATCGCCGAATGACTGTTGAACAGATCGCCTCCAGAGTTGGCATTTCTGTGGGTTCTGTGCACACAATCCGGCATGACGACCTGAAAATGCGAAAAGTGTCATCCAGGTGGATGCCACGAATGCTGACGGACGACCACATGGCTGCCCGTGTGGCATGTTGCCAAGTAATGTTGACGCGCAAAGACAGCATGAATGGGACTTTCTTTTCGTCAGTTGTGACAATGGATGAGACGTGGATGCCATTTTTCAATCCAGAAACAAAGCGCCAGTCAGCTCAATGGAAGCACACAGATTCACCGCCACCAAAACAATTTCGCGTAACCGCCAGTTCTGAAAAAATTGTGGTGTCCATGTTCTGGGACAGCGAGGGCGTAATCTTTACCCATTGCGCTCCAAAGGGCACTACGGTAACAGGTGCATCCTACGAAAATGTTTTGAAGAACAAATTCCTTCCTGCACTGCAACAAAAGCGTGCGGGAAGGGCTGCGTGTGTGCTGTTTCACCTAGACAACGCACCCGCACATCGAGCTAACGTTACGCAACAGTTTTTTCGTGATAACAACTTTGAAGTGATTCCTCATGCTCCCTACTCACCTGACCTGGCTCCTAGTGAATTTTGGCTTTTTCCAACAATGAAAGACACTCTCCGTGGCCGCACATTCACCAGCCGTGCTGCTATTGCCTCAGTGATTTTCCAGTGGTCAAAACAGACTCCTAAAGAAGCCTTTGCCGCTGCCATGGAATCATGACGTGAGCGTTGCGAAAAATGTGTACGTTTGCAGGGCGATTACGTCGAGAAGTAACGCCAGTTTCATCGATTTCGGGTGAGTAGTTAGAAAAAAAAAATCGGAGGCCTTAGAACTTGAATGCACCTCGTATTATCTTTCTTTGTTCCGCAATGCTCCACGGCCACTGTCAGCCCGTGCCTGAGTGAGGTGAGCCAAGTCTTGTTCCAGCTGTTGTTGTTCCTTCACGTTTCCACTTCACAATCACAAAACAATCAGTCGACTTGGCCAGTTTCAATCCTTCTGATTGAAATGTCCCAGATGGATTTTTTTTCTCTGTGCAATCCAGTGACTAGTCCACGTATGAAATCACAGAGCTCTCCTTTCAAATCTATTCTGATGTTACAGCTTCTCTACTGGAAACACAGTACGACCCGCCTCCTTTTCTACTGGCGGAACCGCATCTCGTTATATCTTGCGGTCAGTTACGCATTACACAGGATATTCCGGATATATTTGGTGAAACAGCTATTCAGTAATAAGCTAGCTGTGGTTTTGCAACTTCACAATCCTATTCTTCATTCATAGGAATAAATATAGGGAAAGAGTAGATCTCGGCGGAATGGAGAATGATTGCAAATGTTATATAAACTATGTAGAGCAACTGATCGTCGCATGTATTATCAGAAGTGTGCACAAGAGTATGTGACTCTGGCCGACGGTTAACAGAAACACTGAAACTCTAGACTTCAGTGCTGCGGGCTTTCACATAACTACGCACCCTCAGACTCAGCGTTGCAATACTAAATGTTTTGGCTGGTTTGGTTGTCTAGGGGGCTGGGATACGTAGTTGCCGCATTACAGACCAAATACTGCTGAGTCTACAGTATAAACTACGAATACACACATAGATGTATAAATATATTTATAAGCATGCTGCTACCGTTTTTTCGTGTAACTGTGGAGTACTCCTGAAGAGATCTATAGCAATGGGCCACATTGACCTCCAATAACTCACGTACTATTTAAGTTACTTGCCTGTAATTCATACGAATGTAGGTTTACAGTAATAGCTTTCTAAAGGCACGTAGGTCGACGAAATCGGATGAATCGTTTAGACTTTGGAAATTCGTTGCTGGGTGTTACTCGTATAATTTACCGTCTGATACTAAACTGTAAACTAATAAAGATATTGAAAATCTCATTACACCATCAGAATCGTCGTGCAAATAATAGTAACGCACATGTTTATTTTTGAGGTATAATGATTCATCTTTCTACTATTAATTTCTATACGAACTGTGAAATACAGGGTGAGTCACCTAACATTACCGCTGGAAATATTTCGTAAACCACGTCAAATACTGACGAATCGATTCAACGGACCGAACGTGAGGAGAGGGGCTAGTGTAATTGGTTAATACAAACCATACAAAAATGCACGGAAGTATGTTTTTTAACACAAACCTACGTTTTTTTAAATGGAACCCCGTTAGTTTTGTTAGCACATTAGAACATATAAAGAAATACGTAACCAGTGCCGTTTGTTGCATTGTAAAATGTTAATAACATCCGGAGATATTGTAACCTAAAGTTGACGCTTGAGTATCATTCCTCTGCTGTTCGATCGTGTGTATCGGAGAGCACCGAATTACGTAGGGATCCAAAAGGAACGGTGATGGACCTTAGCTACAGAAGAGACTGGAACAGCACATTACTTCCACATGCTAACATCTTTTTATTGGTCTTTTTCACTGACGCACATGTACATTACCATGAGGGGTGAGGTACACATACACACGTGGTTTTCGTTTTCAATTACGGAGTGGAATAGAGTGTGTCCCGACATGTCAGGCCAATAGATGTTCAATGTGGTGGCCATCATCTGCTGCACACAATTGCAATCTCTGGCGTAATGAATGTCGTACACGCCGCAGTACATCTGGTGTAATGCCGCCGCAGGCTGCCACAATAGGTTGTTTCATATCCTCTGGGGTTGTAGGCACATCACGGTACACATTCTCCTTTAACGTACCCCACAGAAAGAGGTCCAGAGTTGTAAATCAGGAGAACGGGCTGGCCAATTTATGCGCCCTCCACGTCCTATGAAACGGCCGTCGAACATCCTGTTAAGGGTCAGCCTAGTGTTAATTGCGGAATGTGCAGGTGCACCATCATGCTGATACCACATACTTCGACGAGTTTCCAGTGGGACATTTTCGAGCAACGATGGCAGATCATTCTGTAGAAACGCGATGTATGTTGCAGCTGTTTGGGCCCCTGCAATGAAGTGAGGACCAATGAGGTGGTCGCCAATGGTTCCGCACCATACATTTACAGTCCATGGTCGCTGTCGCTCTACCTGTCTGAGCCAGCGAGGATTGTCCACGGACCATTAATGCATGTTCCGTAGATTCACTGCCCCGTGGTTTGTGAAACCCGCTTCATTGGTAAACAGGTAGAATTGCAACGCATTCTCTGTTAAAGCCCATTGAAAGAATTGCACTCGATGATTAAAGTCATCACCATGCAGTTGCTGATGTAGCAACACATGAAACGGGTGAAAGCGGTGACGATGCAGTATGCGCATGACACTACTTTGACTCAGTCCACCGGCTCTCGCAATGTCCCGTGTACTCATGTGTGGGTTCATGGCAACAGCAGCTAACACACCAACTGCACCCGCTTCTCCTGTGACGGGCCTGTTACGGACCCGTTTGCGTGCTACGACCATACCTGTTGCATACAGTTGGCGGTAGATGTTTTGCAATGTGCGGCACGTTGGATGCTCTCTGTCCGGGTACCGTTCTGCATACACCCTGCAGGCTTCAGCTGCATTTCGTCGACACTCGCCATAGATGAGTATCATCTCCGCCTTTTCAGAGTTAGAATACACCATGGTCACAGTTCCTACAACACTACACTATCACAGACGTCTGGTAACACGGTGTACTACAGTTGGTATGCGGGCGGAGACGAATGCGGAAAAACAATAGCAGCAAGCGCTACATGCGGACACTGCGACAGCTAGACCAAACCACAACAGTGCACTACAGCCACACTCGTAAACACGGTCGTCATCGTAAATATGTCCCTGCAGACGCTGCTCGCCGACCGTGGCCCGTGTTTGTTACAACACGCAACTGAACGTCGGAGGTTCGAAGCGCAACTTTAGGTTACAGTATCTCCGGATGTATTTAACATTTTGCAATGCAACAAACGGCATTGATTACGTATTTGTTTATATGTTCAGATGTGCTATCAAAACCAACGTGGTTCCATTTAAATAAACGTAGTTTTGTGTTAAAAAACATACTTCCGTGCATTTTTGTATGGTTTGTATTAAACAATTACACTAGCCCCTCTCCTCACGTTCGGTCTGTGGAATCGGTTCGTCAGTATTTGATGCGGTTTACGAAATATATCCATCGGTAACGTTAGGTGACTCACCCTGTATGTGCTATTAAGGTTTCACAAACTCCGCCATCTTTGGCTCTCCCGGTCGTGTCTCCTTCATCGATACAGCGTCACCATGGAATTCCGAGCCACGCGCTCCGGCTGCACCCCTCTCGCTTCGGCCAGCGTCCGGCACCGCGTGGTCGGCCCGCCAAGCAGACCGTGCGGCCACTGCTTCCTCCGAATTAAAATATTTTGAGGGCGCGACGACTCGCCAGTTACCTCACAGCGCTCCTCTGTGCCAGGAATCACCGAGAAATTACCCATTAGCTAATAGAAATATGAATATAACTAGAGATTTTCTATCCGGAATTGCCACTTACTAGCAACTTGAGGCTGACAAGGGAACCTCCCCATCGCAACCCCCTCAGATTTAGATATAATTTGGCACAGTGGATAGGCCTTGAAAAACTGAACACAGATCAATCGAGAAAACAGGAAGAAGTTGTGTGGAACTATGAAAATATAAGCAAAATATACAAACTGAGTAGTCCATGGGTAACATAGGCCACATCAAGGATAATTTGAGGTAAGGAGCGCCGTGGTCCAGTGGTTAGCGTGACCGGCTGCGAAGCGAGAGGTCCTTGGTTCAAGTCTTCCCTCGAGTGAAAGGTTCAATTTTTTTTTCCAGACAATTATCAGAGTTCACGCACTCACACATAATCAATTTCGCTTTCCAAAATTCCAGGACATGTTCAGATTTGCTTGGACATATGGAGGGTTTGACATTCTACACAAGGAAAAATTTGAAAACGCTAAAAACATATGTTTTGACAGAGCACAGAGAAAACTGTGCGACTGTGAAACTGTTGCATTCATTTGTTGCAGTTTATGTGACACACTCTTATGTTTTCATCACTTTTTGGGAGTGATTATCACACCCACAAGAAAACCTAAATCGGGCAAGCTAGAAGAATCTTTTTACCTATTCGCCAAGTGTGCAAGTTAGGTGGGTCGACAACATATTCTTGTCATGTGACGCACATGCCGTCACCAGTGTCGTATAGAATATATCAGACGTGTTTTCCTGGATCAAATGTTTTCGGTTCCCATTGGAGAGGCACGTCCTTTCGTCTACTAATCGCACGGTTTTGCGGTGCGGTCGCAAAACACAGACACTAGACTTATTACAGTGAACAGAGACGTCAATGAACGAACGGACAGATCATAACTTTGCAAAAATAATGTAAGTAAACTTTTCGCTCGAGGGAATACTTGAAGCAAGTACCTCTCGCTCCGTAGCTGCTCTCGCTAGCCACGGGACCACGGTGCTCCTGCGCTCAGATTATCCTTGTTGTGGCCTATGTTACCCATGAACTACTAAGTTTGTATATTTTGTTTATTTTTTCATAGTTACACACAACTTCTTCCTGTTTTCTCGATTGATCTGTGTTCAGTTTTTCAAGGCCTATCCAC
This sequence comes from Schistocerca piceifrons, assembly GCF_021461385.2. Classification (NCBI taxonomy): domain Eukaryota; kingdom Metazoa; phylum Arthropoda; class Insecta; order Orthoptera; family Acrididae; genus Schistocerca; species Schistocerca piceifrons. The sequence goes on along the minus strand of NC_060142.1, from coordinate 685,211,735 downwards.
TGTGCCAAATTATAACTAAGTCTGAGGGGGGTGCGATGGGGAGGTTCCCTTGTGAGTGACTTGACACCTGTTCGTCCATCAAGCACGCACCTGTATCTTAAAACGCACTGCAAAAATACATAAAAAACGAGTTCTTCTGTTTAAATTGTGAAGGATATTTATACTAAATCTTGCACTGCCAACTACTGATCACAGAAACGTTATGTCCCAAGCTCTCTCTCGTTCAAATTCACAGTACTTGGAAGTGGTGATGAAATATTGGGTTTTGTCATTCTGATCATGCATCACCACCTTACGAACAGTTATCTCGTCTACATTCAACCAAGTGCAGCGATTTCCCTACACACTACCCGCCTCACGATCAACTTATTCAGTACCCAAATGCCCTTAGATCTTAACAGTATGGCAGAGACAGTCGCTTCCCATTCGAGCATTACTCTTCCTTTCAAATTCCATCAAGCGGCCGCTTTCACTAAGTCCTTTTCGGTAAAAGGAACCAAACATACCATGAATTCCTTTTCAGCATCAAAAAGAGATATCTCTGTTTCAAAAAGACATCTAATGACCTACATCATAAAATAACAACGTTGATATATGTGCTTTTAAACTAACAGCGAATGCCCTCTATGTGAAACAACAATAATGATGTGTGATGTTGTTATCGAATGCTCTGTATCTCAACACAACTACGTACTGTTCTTTCCTACCAGACCGTTACGGCTATCATCAGTTCCTTAGGTTCCTCCCTGTATCGGGATTGGATTGGATTGTTTGAGGGAGGAGACCAAACAGCGAGGTCATCGGTCTCATCGGATTAGGGAAGGACGGGGAAGGAAGTCGGCCGTGCCCTTTCAAAGGAACCATCGCGGCATTTGCCTGGAGCGATTCACGGAAATCACGGAAAACCTAAATCTGGATGGCCGGAAGCGGGATTCAACCGTCGTCCTCCCGAATGCGAGTCCAGTGTGCTAGCCACTGCGCCATCTCGCTCGGTCCTGTATCAGTATATGTGAATTCCTCTCTCCCTCTCTCTGTCTCTTCGACGTCGTATTGAAAGTTTTTGCCCGTACTCTGCATGACATTTGTATTGTCTACAGTCCCTACCATTATTCCACTGTTTTTATTATTACGTGTTTTAGTATTGGACAGGCATTATTTGAATGGAAAGGTCGTGTCACGGCCCGTGCATTCTTCATGCGCTTCTCGGAATCACGGCCAGCAGGTTCATAAGACAAATCTGTAGGGTTTCACAGTGATCGAATGAAGGGTGGGGCCACGGGTCGTAACACATATTAAATGTAACGTCCACTGTTCAAACTGCCGTTAATGCGAACAAGAGGTGACCGAGACGTGTAACCAATGGCACCCCATACCATCACGCCGCGTAATACGCCTGTCTGTCGATGACGAATACACGCTTCGAATGTGCGTTCACCGCGATGTCGCCAAACACGGATGCGACCATCATGTTGCTGTAAGCAGAAGCTGGATTCTTCCCAAAAAATGACGTTTTGCAATTCGTGCACCCAGGTACGTCGTTGAGTACACCATCGCAGGCGCTCCTGTCTGTGATGCAGCGTCATGGGTAACCGCAGCCATGGTCTCCGAGCTGATAGTCCATGCTGCTGCAAACGTCGTCGAACTGTTCGTGCAGATGGTTGTTGTCTTTCAAACGTCCCCATCTGTTGACTTTAAGGATCGAGACGTGGCTACACGATCCGTCACAGCCATTCGGGTAAGATGCCTGTCATCTCAACTGTTAGTGATACGAGGCCGTTGGGACCCCCTCCTGAACCCACCAATTCCATATTCTGCTAACAGTCATTGGATCGTGACCAACGCGAGCAGCAATGTCGCGATACCATAAACCGCAATCGCGATAGGCTACAATCCGACCTTTATGATAGTCCTTACACGAGGCATCACAACGACGTTTCACCAGGCAACGCCGGTCAGCTGTTGTTTGTGTATGAAAAGATCCGAGAAATTAGAGCAAATACGGAGACTTACAAGCAGTCGTTCTTCCCACGCACAATTCGTGAATGGAACAGGGAAGGGGGGATCAGATAGTGGTACAATAAGTACCCTCCGCCACACACCGTAAGGTGGCTCGCGGAGTATAGATGTAGATGTAGATGTAGATGAGAAATCGGTTGGAAACGTTCCTTGTGTCAACACGTTGTAGGTGTCGCCACCGGCGCCAACCATGTGTGAATGCTCTGAAAAGCTAATCATTTGCATGTCACAGTATCTTCTTCCTGTCGTTTAAATTTCTCATCTTCGTGATGTAGCAATTGTAATGGCCAGTAGTGTATTTAGGCGTGCATCTGTTATCGTCAGATGCGGTACCGAGACAGTGTTCAGTGTAATAGTTAAATCAAAAGTAAATGTTTATGAGATAATATGGCAAATGGAAAAGTTCCCTGTATTATTCATATTGTATTTATCTTTTTTGACCTTATAGCCCTTACAGGCCCCTCCCTGACCTGTGTAGCCGCACATGTGAAAAGCCAACTTGGAAGAGACAGAAGGACGTCGTACCGAATCCAGTAAAATCTTCCTTTTACTGAATTTCTGAACCTATGAAAAATAAGAATCAGGAAGCAGGGCTATTTTTTTTAATTTTGAGTCATCAGTCTTCTGACTGGATTCATGTGGCTCACCGCGGATCACTCTCCTGCACCAACATCTTCACCTCAGAGTAGCACCTGCAAGTAAGCTTCCCTCGGCCAGCAGTTCTGCTTTTGCCAGTGCTAGTCTGCTTTTGATGTCCTCCTTGCTCCATCCCTGATAGATTATTATGCTGCCTAGATGGTACCTAAACTTCATCTACTTCCTGATAAGTTTTTCGCTGTTGTCACTTCTGCTACTTCTCGCTAATATTTTGCCATCTTTAAAATTTATTTTTAGACGCAAGTTTTCTTTTTTCTATGACTGGGGAGTTGCTTTACATAGAAGTGAAATATGGACTACAAACAATTGAGCGGAGATGAAACTAGGTGCTTTTGTATTGTGGTTACTGGAAGAATGTTGAGGTTGGGATGGATAGAACAAATAGCCATTTTAGAAGAAGTAGTATATATACAGTGCGGCACAGACAGTCGCTCCCCATCCGAACAAAATTCTTTCTCCTGAATCCCATCATTCGGCCATGTTCACTAAGTTCTTTTCGATAACAGGGACCAAAGATACGATGGACTCCTTCTCAGAATCAGTAAAAGATATCTGTGCTTCAAAAAGACATCTAATGACCTATATCATAAAATAATGATGCTGATAACTGTGCTTTCTAAAAAACAGCGAATGCCCTAAATTTGAAACAACAACAACATTGATGTAGTTATCAAATGCCCTCTAACTCAACACAAATACGTACTACTCTTTCCTACCAGGCCGTTAGGTCTATCATCCTTAGGTTGCTTCCTATATCTGTGTATCTGAATTTCTCTCTCTCTCTCTCTCTCTTGTACCCTCCCCACAGAAACAATAATTAAATATTGATCATGAATGTGATTCTAATTTAATGTAACCTCTGAACAAAATTGGTTCCCATTTAACATCTCCATGCAGAAATGCTTTCACATTTAATGTAGCCACAAAAATTTTTTCTCATATAATGTTCGAAACAGAAAAATTCCCAAACCCCGAAATAAAAAAAAATTCAGTAACCTGATAAATTTTAGGACGACAGCAGCGTTGCGCCACAGCCCTGTATTCTGAATAAAAAAAACAAAAATTCTTACCTCAATAAAAACGGCGAATATATCTGCTCTTACCTAAAAAAATTTCGGCACAGCTCCGTGCAATGCTGGCCTATACATTTGTGATTCGTGAAAGGAATAATCATGCATTGGATAAATTCTTTAAATTGAAATGAATGTTATTTTAATTACTTTATATTATAAAAATTTTTATTAGGGCACTTTTTAAAAAAAATGGATAACAGTTCACATACATTACTAGATATGCGCTAGGCTGCTTCTTTACCTTATACAATAATACTCATCCTCCAGAGTCCCGAGCAGAGCAGACTGCAGACAAGCGCAGACACGCGCAGACTACTCCAGACTAGCGCAGACTACTGCAGACTACTGCAGACTACCGCAGACACGCGCAGACTAGCGACAAGCAACAACTAACAACATACTGCTCTCTGGTCAGAGACTCTCCTATGCCTTGCCTATCGCAGGCAGCGCATACCTCTTACACTCTTCGCAGTCATATTTACAGTTTTTGCTCCGACTCTTCATGGCATTTATATTTTCTACAGTTCCTACCATTATTCCACTGTTTTTATTATTATGTGTTATAGTATTGGTCAGACATTATACGGATCGATAGGTCGCGTCACGGCCCGTGCAGGCTTATCTTTGGAGCCTGATAACCATTATGGGGCAACGACGAAAGAGGGTTTAGTTTGATAGGCATCAATTAATAGATAACGGTTAATGTGGAAATACGTATGTCGGAAGGGGTAGTCGTGGAATGGTAAATACTGAAACGGGAGACCATGGCTGGAGTACAGTGTTATTGAGTGGATTTTTATCGGGAGCTCCAATAAAGTAGTCTCGGAATTAGCATTTAATGTGTCGTATAACACTAAGATCGTAAGTATGGTACTTTCGCGCCGTCTACACTGAATTAGCCAACTCGTCGACAGCTGACATTCGGAGAGATACCTACAGTTAACTTCCAGCTATATCAACAATGGGACCGGTATGGTCAACACATAAAGTGCGCGGCGTTAGTGAGGTCAGTTCAGACAGGACTTCCAAGACTGCTAATGAGGGGTCATTGTGCCCTTGGGCCACCAAACACACCCGCACAGACAAGCGGTTCCCGGAGCAGACCCCAGTTGCTCCTGCCGACAGCCGCTCCTGCAGACACAGTTGTAGACGCGCGTGCGCGCCTGTGTACACGAGGCATTGTGCGTGCGCCAGCCGGCGTTGTGTGTCGGTAACCGGGACTAATCCGTGTTTAATCTGGCGTGCAAACCATTGTGCGGTGGCCGGGCCGATACAAAGGCCGTGTCTCTCTGCTGCCGGGACAATGGCGGCGCCGGCGCCGGGCATCGATTCTCGAAGCGCTGACTGCGCGCCCGGCGACAGTCGATTATTAACATCAGCCGTCAGTGCTCTCGAAAAAGTAGGGGAGACACGGCGCCCTTGCAGGTAGCCAGCTGATCAGCCGTAAATTTCTCCCAATGAAACAATGTTGACTTTCGTTTAGTTGTAGTTCATCTCATCTACATGCATCACTGAACACGACAGAACTTTTGATTGGTTCCGAATTGAGCGCGTAACGAAGACCAGCACTTTAGTTTTGCATTTTTCTTCACGGTGCAACAGAGCAAAGTACTTTCGTGCAGCCAAAAATTTATCAATTAAATTATTTCTAATCCGGGGTCTATCGCCATTCTGTCCCCGACAATCAGATATATTATTTCTCAACAATCTTTTTATGTCAGTACGCCATATACACAAACATTTAAGTTTATTGTTTTCTTTAAAAATCTTTATTTTATAAAACTGATGTAGAAGTTGACAATTTGTTAAAAAATGTGCATGGCACTTTTACTGTTGTTTACATTCTTTACCGTAGTTGGTCTCGTGATTTCGATCATATACGCCGATGTAAGGTATTTAGAAGGCACCATCTCATGACAAAATAAGTTTATTATAATGTAAAATAGCGATTGAAACTGTGTTCTTCCAATGACGCTAAGTGTTGTTGGTCGACTTTTAAGAGACATCATGAATAATAATCACTCTTAGGGAGGCAAAATAATCTGGTTTTGTGGAGATTTCTGTGAAGTGTTACCTGAAGTTGGACGTGGTAATAGAAAAGCCAGTGTCGAAATTACAGTTAATCATCATTAGAGTCTCGTGTTAAAATTCATAAACTGACTCAAAATACGAGATAAAATGGTGAGCACGGTTTCACTGAATGTTTGCTTAAGTTGGATGACAGCGATTTATAAAATTATACAAAGTATTTCAATGAAGATATCAAAATTCATGAACGTTGTCATTCCGACAGTTTTATTACTACCATTTTAATTCCAGAGAAATAAATGAACAAAGTGTTTCGCTGTTGTAATCAAAGACGATTCTATGTCAAATAAATGATGACTGTAGAACAATTAATCAATGTCATTTCAGATTTGTTACTTGGAGAGGTAAAGGTTACCTGAGTTCTGAATCTGCCCAACTTAAAGAAATAAACAATATTCATCTTGAGGTTGAAGCTCTTTTGTCCGTGTTTGCTTTAAGAATACAGGTGTTTTTGGATGGGGTATGCCTATAGCAAAACACAATATTGTTTTTTTTTATCCCGAACATGTTTCACTGCAGTTGCAGCATCATCAGTGGGCTTTTACTTTACGTCTGTTAAATATAAAAAATGTTCTTACTGTTTGTATACATGTAAATATTAATTTTTAAAATTGTAAGTACAGATTTTAGAAGAAACACATAACATTATGAATTGATACCTATTTACCACATAGTGTGATATCTTTCACAGTTTGTCTTCTCCCACCATATACAATTTACCATGTGGTAAAAATGCATGAATTCATAATTTTATGTCTTTCTTCGAAAATATGTCATTATGATGTTAAAAACTAATATTTACATGTATACAAACAGTAAAGATCATTCTTTATGTTTAACAGCCATAAAATAAAAGCTCACTGATGACACTGCAACTGCAGTGAAACAAGTTTGTGATAAAAAAAAAAAAAATTGTTTTGCTAAAGGTGGACCCAGTCCAAAAACATATATAATGAACGTTCAGTTCTACCCCATAGAATTCTTTAAATCTTTAAAACCGTCCAGTTTACTATCCCATCTATTGGCTTTAAAGAAAGATGGCATCATTATGTTAACAAGAAATGTTAATGCCCATCAGGGATTAATTAACGGTGAAAAATTAGTAGTAACTCCCTTAAACGAGTACATCAACTCTGCTAAATCCATTGACTACGATGAAACAGTAGGCATACCATCAAGTAATATCAAACCTTCTGCTGCAACCATCGCTTTCCGAATGATACGAAAGAAATTACCAGTAAAAGTAGATTTCGCTATGGTCATTAAGATATCACAATGTCATGAGTCTAAAAAGGGCAGGATGGTGTTTATCAGAAGTGCTTTTCATTGTCGATTGTTATACCTGGCTTTTTCACAATTTCGTACATTTAGTGATATGCTACTCATACATATAGCCAAGAAGTAAGCAACGGTCACATTAAAGAATTTTTGTAATGGAAAGAGGTTTCTCAGAAATGAAATTAATCTGACAATGAGAATATCCGCATTTTACATGTTTTACAATTACTCATATTTTATTCAACGGTACCGATTTTTTACAATGAGACTAACTTTTGTTACTACTATTCAATATATAATATTTATTATATTGATATTTTGAACATGGCTGCACTACAGCAACGATTACCGAAGATCAGGGATATAGAATAGCCACTTGCAAAATGGTAGTTTTCAAATAACCTTGACCTCGGTTTCGACAGATCTGAACCCGAATTCTTCAGAAACACAGACCAAATGCACATTAGCAATTAACTCAGCAAAAGTTGTCTCCATATGACATTTATCGGCAACGGCCTGTATGTCCGCATGTAAAAATTTAGGCCCCTACAATCAAGGGCTTGTCACATCAGTAAAAACAATCACTTAGAATAGCAGACAATGCTAGGAGCTACATGCCGACACGGCCTTGGCTCTCAGGGCCTTAAATTTCATATATGAACACTACAGGCTGTTGCCGATAAATGCCATGGGGCGACACCTTTTACTCAGTGAATTTTTCGCAACTGGTTTGCTGTCCTTTCTTCCCGCTGACCCTTTTGTTAATAAATACTTCGATTTACTAATTCCCCCATTACTATATTACCCATCTGTCACGTTCACAATACACTGCATATTATCCACAGAGGTCAATTAATCTTTCTTTTTTTTTCCCTAGCGATTATTCCTTCAAGTACTGAGTCATCTTTTTCACTAGTTGTCACATTTCATTATTTTGTTTACCTTTGTGGCTGAATTCTCTCCATAATGCCGCAGTCACCAAGGTAAACGAAGAGGCGGAAGCTGCGTACATTGTCTGTGCTTTCTATAAACTTTGTCCTGTAGGTTAGAGCATTTTAACTGTTAGGTGTTCTTTTGTATGTGTATGTGTGTGTGTGTGTGTGTGTGTGTGTGTGTGTGTGTGTGAGTTTGGTGTCTGTGAAGTGTTACGAACTCTATGGCTGGACTTACATGTGTGAGGTAGATGGGTAAAATTATCTTTGTCACCACAAGGACTGTCGGCTTCTTGTCCTTGAGCACTTATATTATGCTGGTTCTTCTGTAGGTGTCATGTTGTAGCTTGCAGCACTCGACCCCGGTGCCAGTGTTCATGTTTGACAGAGCCTGTGTATTCCACATGATGAAATGTGGGACGTGGGGCCTAGATTTTGCCGATGAGTCTAAGCTTGTTTCCTGAATTAGTTCGTCGTGTAGGTCGCGAACCCTCGCCGAACGAGGTGCCCCTAGGATTAGGCGAAAGCATTTGTTTGGTAACGATTGAATGGGCTTGAGTTCAGAGTTAATGTTGTCCCTTATGTTGAACACCCGTACACTGTTGAAGGGACGACCGTTGGCCGGTATAGACGAAGCTTAGTGTTCGCTTACATGTCTGTACTCACCAGTAGGCGACAGAGATGGATGATGAGGTGTAAAATCTTCTGCAGCTTGCCCTCACAGGGTGGTCCATTGATCGTGACCGGGCCAAATATTTCACGAAATAAGCGTCAAACGAAAAGACTACAAAGAACGAAACTTGTCTACCTTGAAGGGGGAAACCAGACGGCGCTATGGTTGGCCCGCTAGATGGCGCTGTCATAGGTACAAAGGATATCAACTCCGTTTCTTTAAATAGGAACCGCCATTTTTTATTACATATTTTTGTAGTAGGTAATGAAATACGAATGTTTTAGTTGGACCACTATTTTCGCGTTGTGATAGATGGCGCTGTAATATTCACAAAAGTATAAGTACGTGGTATCACGTAACATTCCGCCTGTGCGGACGGTATTTGCTTCGTCATACATTACCCGTGTTAAAATGGACGATTGCGTAAAAGGTCGATATCGTGTTGATGAATGGCTATTGTGATCAAAATGCCCAACGGGCGTGTGCTATGTATGCTGCTCGGTATCCTGGACGACATCAACCATGTGTCGGGACCGTTCGTCGGATAGTTGCGTTATTTAAGGAGACAGCAATTGTTCAGCCACATGTGAAACGTCAACCACGACCGGCAACAAATGATGATGCCCAAGTAGGTGTTTTAGCTGCTGTCGCGGCAAATCCGCACATCAGTAGCAGACAAATGGAGCTAAAATCGGGAATCTCAAAAACGTCGGTGTTGAGAATGCCACATCAACATCGATTACACCCGTACCATATTTCTATGCACCAGGAATTGCATGGCGACGATTTTGAACGTCGTGTACAGTTCTGCCACTGGGCACAAGAGAAATTACGCGACGATGACAGATTTTTTGCACGCCTTTTATTTAGCAACGAGGAGTCATTCACCAACAGCGGCAACGTAAATCGGCATATTATGGACTACTGGGCAACGTAAACTCCACGATGGCTGCGACAAGTGGAACATCAGCGACCTTGGCGGGTTGATGAATGGTGTGGTATTATAGGAGGAAGGATAATTGGCCCCCATTTTATCAATGGCAATCTGAATGGTGCAATGTATGCTGATTTCCTACGTAATGTTCTACCGATGTTACTACAAGATGTTTCACTGCATGAGAGAATGGCGATGTACTTCGAACATGATGGATATCCAGCACATAGCTCACGTACAGGTGAAGCGGTAGTGAATAGCATATTCCATTACAGGTGGACCGGTCGTCGAAGCACCATACCATGGCCCGCACGTTCACGGGATGTGACGTCAACGGATTTCTTTCTGTAGGGAAAGTTGAAGGATATTTGCTATCGTGATCCACCGACAACGCCTGACAACATACGTCAGCGCATTGTCAATGCATGTGGGAACATTACGGAAGGTGAACTACTCGCTGTTGAGAGAAATGTCGTTACACGTATAACCAAATGCATTGAGGGTGACGGACATCATTTTGAGCATTTACTGCATTAATGTGGTATTTGCAGGTAATGACGCTGCATTATTATGCGTTCACAGAAATGATAAATTCACAAAGGTACATGTATCACTTTGGAACAACCAAAATAAAACGTTCAAACGTACCTACGTTCTGTTTTTTTAATTTTAAAAACCAACCTGTTATCAACTTTCAAATAACTTCCGGGAATTCAGCCAGGTAACACTTTCAGCGACCGCCGATATTTCGGCGGGAGAACACCCCGCCATTTTCAAGGCAAACTGTCCGTTGCAGTTTGCCTTGAAAATGGCGGGGTGTTCTCCCGCCGAAATATCGGCGGTCGCTGAAAGTGTTACCTGGCTGAATTCCCGGAAGTTATTTGAAAGTTGTATACGCCAGGAGAAACTCAGGTCTCACATTGTTATCAACTGTTCGTCTAAAATTGTGAGCCACATGTTTGTGACTATTAGAGCGCCATCTATCAGAAAGCGAGAAAGTGGTCCAACTGAAACATTCATATTACATTACGTACTACAAGAATATGTAATTAAAAAATGGGGTTTCCTATTTTAAGAAACGCAGTTGATATCCGTTTTACCCGTGGCAGCGCCATCTAGCGGGACAACCATAGCGCCATCTGGTTTGCCCCTTCAAGCTAGACAAGCTTCGTTCTTTGTAGTTTTGTCTTTTGACGCTTATTCTGTGAGATATTTGGCCCGGTCACGATCTATGGGCCACCGTGTAAAACGAACAGCTGTCGTGAGACGACGTGCCCTGGGGGATGCCGTTGGTAAACTGTTTGAGACTGGAGCGTTGCCCATCAATTTGTACCAAAATTCTCCGATGCTGGCGAAACCAATCGATGAGCGGTATGCGTATCGTATTCTCTGGGGCAGAACGTAGTGACCAGGACAATATTGGTCCTAGGGTGCGTTTATGCTGCAGCGTCACTGCCCACAACGTGCTGGCGTCGTGCGGTGATGGTGAAACCGAGTCTTACCGGGACGTGTGACCTACGATCCTCGACAGGTGAGGAAATAAGGCGTTCTGTGCTCGGAGCAACCACCATTGAAACCATTCCTGAAGCTTGAGATGTATTCGGTGCTTCAAGGTCGCTGTAGCAGTATTTTTGTTTAAGATAACTGCGCCTCTTTTATGCCGTTCCTCACACAGCATATCCACTGATAAGCTATGACATTATGACTGTGCTGGCGTAAGCTGGCGCCAGCACACCATGCGGCATAGACGTTACAAGACGATGAACAGAGGCCAAAAACAGACTCGCAGCAAACGCGCTGCCAACGCCCTCTCCTCTGCCAGTATTCAAACAGGCGCCACGGAGAGGAGGGCCAGCTAGTTAGTTCCAGTCTGCCGCACCTAGTGAGTTCCAGCGTATCACCGAGCCGGAGCGGCAGTCTTAGCCTCGAGCACAGAGACAGGCAGCACATCTTATAGCGAACACAGCGGATTTCTGCTTCACCAGCAGTGAGGGTAACGTGGAATATACATAAGATCTTATACCATAGCACATGGAAGCTTAAGTTCAGAATGTCTTTGCTTATGTTCAGGTCATACATAAAGCACACCAGTGGCAAGACACAATCAATACCTTCACTGCGTGATAACAACGGTCAAGTCGCTGATGACAGTGCCACTGAGCAGAGTTATTAAACACGTTTTACCGAAACTCCTTCACCACAGAAGACGAAGTAAATATTCCTGAATTCCAATCAAGAACAACTGCCAAGATGAGACACATACAAGTAGATATCCTCGGTGTAAAAAAGCAGCTTAAATCAATAAAGGCAAGGCATTCGGTCCAGATTTTATACCAGTCAGGTTCCTCTCAGAGTATGCTGACAAAATAGCTCCATATTTAGCAATTATATAGAACCACTAGCTCACAGCAAGGTACGTACTTAAAGACTGGAAAATTGCTCAAGTCACACCAATATCCAAAAAGGGAAGTAGGAGCAATCCGCTGAATTACAGGTCTCGATTTGCAATAGGGTTTTAGAACATATAATGTATTCGAACATTATGAAGTACCTCGAAGAAAACGATTTATTGATATATAGTCAGCACGGATTCAGAAAATATCGTTCTTGTGAAACACAACTAGATCTTTATACTCATGAAGTAATAAGTGCTATCCACAAGGGATGTCAAATTGATTCCATATTTTTAGATTTCCAGAAGGCTTCCGACACCGTTCCTCACAAGCGTCTTCTAACCAAACTGCGTGCCTACGGAGCATCGCCTCAGTTGTGCTACTGGAATCGTGATTTCCTGTCAGAAAGGTCACAGTTCGTAGTAATAGTCGGAAAGTCAGCGAGTAAAACAGAAGTAATATCCGGCGTTCCCCAATCAAGTATTATAGGCCCTCTATTGTTCCTGATCTATGTTAACGACATAGGAGACAATCTCAGTAACCGTCATAGATTGTTTGCAGATGATGCTGTCATTTACTGTCTTGTAAATTCATCAGATGATCAACACGACTTGCAAAACGATTTAGATAACATATCTGTATGGTGCGAAAAGTGGCAGTTGATCCTGAATAAAGAAAAGTGCGAAGTTATTCACATGAGTACTAAAAGGAATCAGCTAAATTTCGATTATGCGATAATTCACACAAATCTGAGGGCTGTAAATTCAACTAAATACTTAGGGCTTACAATTACAAATAGCCTAAATTTTAACGATCACTTAGATTATATTTTGGGTAGAGCAAACCAAAGACTGCGATTCATTGGCAGAACACTTAGAAGGTGCAACAGGTCTACCAAAGAGACTGTTTACACTACGCTTGTTCGCCCTACTTTGGAGTACTGCTGTGAGTCGTCTTTGGAGTACTGCTGTGAGTCGTGGGATCCGCATCAGGCGGGACTGACGGATGACATCGAAAAACTACAAAGAAGGACAGCTCGTTTTGTATTATCGCGAAATAGGGGAAAGTGTCACAGACATGATACGTGAATTGGAGTTCAGTTGACACCCACCTACATAGGGCGAAATGATCATCACGATAAGAGAAATCAGGGCTCGCACGGAAAAAATTTAAGTGCTTGTTTCTCCCGAGTGCCGTTTGAGAGTGGAACGGTAGAGACACAGCACGAAGATGGTTCATTGAACCCTCTGTCAGGCACTTTATTGTGAATAGCAGAGTAATCACGTAGTTCCAGATGTAGATTTAGATGTTAATAATGAACCCAGTCAATAAATGAGTGCAGTTTGTGTTTTAGGAAGAGGACACCGGCCACCAAACGACTTCATCTCTTTGCTCTCATGGTACAGCTCTACAGAGACAACGTGACGACACGAAAGATGGCAACGAGGATTTAGCAATGGCGACGAGAATCCTTCAGTGGAGAAGAATTTGCTTGCTTCCCTCGTGTTTTAGGTTGCAGGGGATTCTAACTGCAAATTTGTTGTGTTCCTGCGTTTATTCCAGCAGGGGACCCGCAGAACTAGTCAAGTTTCTCTTTACAGAGGTTTTGCTCGCTTATTTGCTATAACGCATTTGTGTAAACCACGTCTACCCCACCCCGCCCCTCTCTGCCCCCGCGCCTTAGCAGCTGACGGTCAATGTGATGGATCTAACACGAGCTTTTCGGTTTCAGAACCAACAAATTGCTGCTTTGCTGAAGACTGTACAACAATGTTTGGCTGCACAAGGTACGTCGGACGCCGAACTGACCGACCGACACACCCAACAAGTGCCGCCGACCATCATCCCATTGTTCCGGCAGTTTAACTACAGAGAAGACGAATGACTGGAGAACGTGACACAGTTCCAAGCTTATTGTGCATATCATCGAGTTCAAGTTACTGTGAAACGCTAGAATACTTTCTTTCGATTGCGGAGTCCCCACTGTTCAGGTTAATACAAAAGCTATTCCCAACTGCGTCTCTCGACGAACTCGGTAATGAGGAAGTGATCACTGCATTATCTCGCAAGCGAACCTCCCCATGGCACCCCCCTCAGAATTAGTTATAAGTTGGTACAGTGGATAGGCCTTGAAAAACTGAACACAGATCAATCGAGAAAACAGGAAGAAGTTGTGCGGAACTATGAAAAAGCAAGGAAAATATACAAACTGAGTAGTCCATTTGTAAGATAGGCAACAACCAGGGGGGTTTAAAGCCAAGAGCGCCGTGGTCTCGTCGTTAGCGTGTGCAGCTGCGGAGCGATATGTGCTTGGTTCAAGTCTTCCCTCGGGAGAAATTTTTAATTTTTTATTTTCAGACAATTATCAAAGTTCAGGCACTCACAAATAATCAACTTCCTTCTCCAAAATTCCAGGACATGTTCAGATTTGCTTGGACATATGCAGCATTTGTCGGTGTACACACGGAAAAAATTGAAAACGTTAAAAACATATGTTTTGACAGAGCACAGAGAAGACAGTGCGACTGTGAAACTGTTGCATTCACTTGTTGCAGTTTATGTGACAAACTCTTATGTTTTCACACTTTTTTCGGAGTGATTATCACATCCACAAGAAAACCTAAATTGGGTAAGGTAGAAGAATCTTTTTGCCCATTCACCAAGTGTACAAGTAAGGTGGGTCGACAACATATTCCTGTCATGTGACGCACATACCGTCACCAGTGTCGCATAGAATATATCAGACGTGTTTTCCTGTGGAGGAATCGGTTGACCTACGACCTTGCAATCAAATGTTTTCGGTTTCCATTGGACAGGCACGTCCTTTCGGCTACTAATCGCACGGTTTTGCGGTGTGGTCGCAAAACACAGACACTAAACTTATTACACTGAACAGAGACGTCAATGAACGAACGGACAGATCATAACTTTGCAAAAATAAAGAAATTAAACTTTTCACTCAAGGGAAGATTTGAACCAAGAACCTCTTGTTCCGCAGTTGCTCACGCTAACCACGGGACCACGGCGCTCCTGAACTCAGACTCTCCTAGATGTTGCGTATCTTCCACATGGACTACTCAGTTTGTATATTTTGCTTAGTTTTTTTCATTTTCTCGATTCATCTGTGTTCAGTTTTTCAAGGCCTATCCACTGTGCCAACTTATATCTAAATCTGAGGGGGGTGCGATGGGGAGGTTCCTCTGTCAGTACTATGATAATCAAGTTCAAGTAGCTGCAGCCAGATGTAAATTCTTTCGTTAGCAGATGAAGCAGTACCGTCAGTTGTATACAGAATTAACGGGTATGACTAGGAAGTGTAAAGGGGTAGTTATGAATACTTTTACAATAACTTAATGATTAGGGATGCTATAACATCGAGTATCCCCGATAGTAGAACATGGGAACACATCACAAAGTACCCTGATCCTTCACATTCTCAAGTATGTCAAATCTTAGAGCAATATGATTCGCGTGCCATAGCGGCCGATAAGTTGGACCAGGCCCTGATTGTGGAGTCGAGTAGCCGCTTCCTCGCGACCGCCACAAATAGCCACAACAGCGAGCGTGTACACAGCCGAGCGGACAGACAAGTAAACAGACCGGGTGAACTGAGTGAAGTCTTTCCCTAGATATTTTGATCGCCATAAACGACAGCACTGGCCATCGTGTAACGCAACGTGTTACACGTGTGGAAAAAAAGGGCATGTCTAAGAAGTTTGTTTGAAACGGCACAAAAACGCAAATTTTCCACAAAAAAATAACAAAAAAAAAAAAAACAGGCTTGTTCACGTGCAGTGAATGCTGTATTCTTCAAACCTACAGCATGTTTTGGCAAAAGTAAAAAGTAAGATTAAGGTTGTGCCTCCTTCTCTCCCTAGTTCTGTGCAAAGACGTTCTGACAAACTGTTTACCTCATTACGATTTGCTGGTCATAGTGTGAACTTTCAATTGGACACAGGTGCATCAGTCATCAGTCACTTCGCTTAATCGTGCCACGTACGAATAGTTAGGGTCACCACGCCATTCTATATGTAGCAAGCACCTCACTGCCTACAATGGACAGGAAACTCTAGCGCTTGGACGTTGTAGTTGTCCTGCTACTTACAAATCTCACACCAGGACATTGAATTTTAGTGTGCTGAAGTCAACATACAGTGAAACATTTTCTGTTTGGATGCCTTTGATTTGTTTGGCCGTAACATCCGCGACGACGTACTTTCCATATCCGTTTGTGATCCAGAAGACAGTGTCGCTAATTTGTTTAAAGAATTTCCTGAGCTAAGTGTATTCAGAAGAATGGGAAAAGCTAATAACTTTGTAGCGCATGTTACGTTGAAAGACAATGCACAGCCTAATTTTTTTCCGGACCAACCCTCTTTCAACTGCTTTAAGGGACAAAGTAGCCAGTGAATTGAAATAATTGAAAAATAATGGTGTAATTGCTTCCATTGAAGCTAGTCAATGAGCAAGACCACTAGTTTTGTTACCAAAGCCTTCTGGTAGCATTCGCATTTGTGTTGACTTGAAGTCTAGTCAACCACGGACGGTAGTCTATAATTACCAGTCACCTCGCCCTGAGGAACTCATGTACGGACCTGGTGCAGTACATTACTTTTGTAAGATAGTTCGCGCGTTACCCAATTGCAAATTCCTTTGGATGAAGAATCCCAGGAAGTGTTTGTCGTAAATACACTCTTAGGACTGTTAAAATATTTGCATTTGCCCTTCAGTGGTGCTTCCACACCCGCCATTTTTCAACGTAACTTGGAACAACTGACTGCAAAAGTGCTATTTTGTTCAATCTAGCTTGACGATATTGTCGTCTCAGGTCGTACAGCAGAGGAACACATTGCCAGTTTGCACGCTCGTTTTCGAGAGTTGTCAGAAGTATAACGAAAGTGCCGTCTCGAAAAGTGATTTTTTTCAAACTGAACTATAGTACTTACGTCATGTGATAAACAGTCAGGGCCGGCCGGTGTGGCCGAGCGGTTCTATGCGCTTCCGTCTGGAACCGCGCGACTGCTACGGTCGCAGGTTCGAATCCTGCCTCCGGCATGGATGTGTGTGACGTCCTTGGGTTAGTTAGGTTTAAGTAGTTCTTAGTTCTGGGGAACTGATGACGTCAGATGTTACGTCACATAGTGCTCAGAGCCATTTTGAACCAAACAGTCAGGGTTTGCAACATCTCAAATCTCATTTGCTTTCAATTCCGTGATCTGTCTGTTCAACGCAATGTGTCTTAACTGCAGTCAGTACTAGAACAAGATGACATACTACGTTCGGTTCATACCGAATGCCGCTCAGATCTCGACTCAATTGCATCGCTTGCGTCACAAAAATGTGCTTTTTGTTTGGACAAAAGACTCTCAAGACACATTTCAGAAACTCAAAAATGCTCTGCTCAGTTACAGATGTTTAGTGAATTTTGACCCTGCCAAGCCGGTAGTTTTGCAAATCGATCCATCTTCCTACAGAATTGGTGCTGTGCTTTCGCACAGAATTGGTGGACAAGATCTATAGCTTTTGCCTCGAAGTTGTTAATTTAAACTCAGTTCAATTGCTCATTGCTCTCTCTATGGTGTATAGTGTGACAAAATTCCATCACTATTTGTTTGGTGGCAAGTCCTACTTACTGACAGACCACAAGCCTTTACAGTCCTTGTTTCATTCGTCAAAGCTGATTCCTTCACGCACTGCTCAAAAATTGCAGTGATGGGCTTTGTTGCTTTCGCAGCATCAGTATGAAATTGTGTACGGACCCACGGCTAAGCATGGTAGCGCAGACATTCTGTCTCGCCTTCTGATTGGCCCAGAAACAGGTTTTGATGCATCCGCCGCATCTCGTTTCCAAATCGATACGCAATACTCTGAATTGCTGGAATCTTTTCCCTTGCACTACACAAAAGTTGCACAAGCCACGGAAGCAGACTGAGCTATCAAGATTTTGTTGCATCACATTCTCACGTCTTGGCCTCGTTCAGAGTTCAGTTGTGCGCCGATATTTTGCACGTCAGCGTAACCTTTCAGCTCGGTAGGGCGTGATTCCAGTTGAAAATGACAGTGGACAATCACTTGTGCTTGTACCCAAAGTTATAGAAAAGGATGTGTTGGGACTGCTCCACCAAGAACATTGAGGAATTGCTCGCACTAAACAGTTAGGACGACGGCACTGTACCTGGGAGCGCATGGAAGCCTACATTTAACAAATGACGTCAGAGTGTTTCGCATGTGCGGAGAACCAATCCGTTCCCCTATACACTCTCAGCTTGGCCTAAGACTCAACCGCAACGGCAGCGAGTGCACATAGACTTTGCAGGACCATTTTGGAACGCTCGTTAGCTTATAGTGGTAGGCGCTTTTTGCAAATTTCCATTTGCGATACCTATGAAGTCTGTGACGATACGTAGTACCATTCAAGCGTTGTACTCAATATTTGGCACTCTAGAGGTACTTGTGTCGGACAACGGACCACAATTCACTTCACGTGACTTTGATAAGTTTTGTGAACGCAACGGCATTCACCATCTAACAAGTGCTCCGTTTCACCCGCAGTCCAACGGAGAAGTAGAACACTTCGTACACACTTTCAAGCAACAGATGGCCAGTCTTCGCACTACCCACAGAAGGGAACATGCGCTGCAACACTTTCTCGCCTCGTACAGCTCCCACCGACGAGACGGAACATCACCGGCGGAACTTATGCATGGCCGCTGGCATTGGATGCTGCTACACTTTCTACACCCACCGCAGCACCCAGCGCCGCCAATGGTCCGCAAATATCGCTTTGCGCCGCTCGATCTTGTTCTTTTCAGGATTTATGGCAACCGTGGGCGGTGACAAAGAGGCGTAATTCAGGAACGCATTGGCTCTATGTACTTAACTGCAGGTCCCGATGGTTTGCAGCGCCACCACCAGAAACAAATTTGCGCATGTTATTTGCCACGTGATTCTGCTGCTTTTCTTCCCACAGATTCAGGGCTTCAAGGGACCGCGCGGCTTCGAAATGGCTCCAGGGCACCCCAGGAGACGCGGATGGACCACGCGCCCTTGCCTCCGCCGCCCCTCTCACTGGTTCAATGGACTTTATAACACCCCAACGACCCCCTTAAAGTCAATTAAGACAGAATATCATAGTAAGAAGTAGGGAAGAGTTATCTTTGCAAATACGACATCTTTGCCGATAAGCTGACACCAAGATGTTTTGATAACAACAATATTATACATCACTGAGAGTTTTTGTTGTGAAAAGAGGAGGAAGACCAGATTTAATTAATGGACAAATATCGAAGACATAATTGCAATTAATATCTTGAAAGCTAAGTCCGAAGTGATGTTAGTCAGAGATAACTTTTAAGTGGAAGAACGTGTGGATAATATTCATTCAATCATGTAATTATTTCTTAAAAAGATGATAATTATGTAAAACAGAGAAAGTATTGGTCTCACATTCTTTGTTAATCTATGTCATTCTTTTCTTTTGTTTAGTACCCTTTTGTCGTCTTCTTCTGATGTACATCGCCGACGTGAGACGCGAATCGATTTGAGGTCTGTTAAACGAAAAACATTTAATGTAAAATTATTGTACTTTTATGTTCATTTGCTGGTAAAACAAATAGAGCCAAATGCGTTAAAACTATTTATGATTAATTATTGAAAATTAACTTCCTCCTTTAATTATAATTGTCTATTAATTGTTTTATCATAGCTGCAAGAAGCGCAGCCATTGTTAGTGGCGATTATATAGCAACTTCATCTGTACTTCTAGTTGAAAATAGCATGGGTTTGTGTTAAAATAATTTTCGAAACAATTTAATAATTCTTTTATTGGTGGCATCAATTTAAATGATTTAAATGATTTATCGGGAAAAGGAAAATCTTAATTAAAAAAGAAATCCTGTATCTTTTGTTGGCCGCCATCTTAACTTTTACTACAGCGGCAAAATTAAATTACTTGGAACTGCAAACTTTCAATATTCCGATGTGTAAGAAATAAATGTGGACCTGTGGTACTGAACTCTATTTATAAAAGAAAAATTAATCGAATCAGACTGCATTTTCTAAGAACAGTGCTGATGGTATTTATTGTTGAACAAGATTTCATTGCTGATGTATGTGGCCAAAATTAAACTATGCACGAATCACGGAGAAAAATATTTCTGGTAGCATACGTCAGTGTTGTTTACGGGTGGTATTCTGTGGTTCCTTTTCATGATCAATTTGCTAAGAATAATTAAATCCTTCGAAGACAAAAATTATAAAAGCTCTGATATACGATCTGTAATTTTAGTGATACGAACACAGCTTACAGTCAACATTATTACACTACGTCAGGTGGAATTCTTGTGCAATTTGAACAAAATAATTATCCGGGAGAAGTTATAGTCTGAATAATGTATTATACATGTGTATAATATTGTCATTATCATTTACAAAATCAAATCAATGCAACCGCTAAAAAAAAAAAGAAACAGAGTGAATTCAAACCGCAGAATGCCATAGAGTATCGTATCATCCATATTTATTGCACTTGTCGATGTGGATGATACACAAAAACCGTCACACGGTGTGTACGATGCGGATGAGATTCGATTTAACGACTACTGCATATCCGGGCAATGAATCATTCAGTCTTATATCAGAAGAAGCATCCATCGCACGAGTTCGAGTTTCTGTCTGCCGTTCACCAACGGGGACCTACGTCATCGCCCTTCTTGTCTCAACTCCACTGCGAGAGCTGTGGCTGTAGCAGCTCTACGGCGTCGACGATATCAGCACGCGGTTGGTTTGCGGGGACGCCACAACTTGGACCGGCCGTCGCCGTCACCATCGCCCCAGCACACGCCCTCAGACCTCGACGTGTGCCCTGGCAGCAGTTTTCCGGCCGATGTTTCTGTTGCTCCAAAATGCAGATGGTAGGGTACGGTCCGGAGAACGCCGTCCTGCACAGTCACGGCTTCCGGCCTATCACGACGTCCAGCGTACTGCCTCCTTCCTCGTTGTCGTTCGCTACCGCATTATGCGACAACGGTGCCGCGTTTTTGGGTAAGGAATGTGCTAGCGTAAGTTGATGCCGGCACACCATGCTGCGTAAACGTTACAAGAAGATTAACATAGGCCAAAAACAGACTCACAGGAAACTCGCTGTCAACGCCCTCTCGGCCTCCAGTATTATGTAGTCGCCGCGGCGGTAAGCTACTTAGTTCGAGTTAATTCTAGTTTGTCGCACCTATTGATTTCCAGTTTGTCACAGTGTCGGAACCGCAGTCTTAGCCTCTAGCAAAGAGACAGGCGCACACAGTAACCTCCTAGTGAACGTAGATGACTTGTACTTCACCAGCAGTGAGGCTAACGTGGTATATACAGAAGAGCTTGTACCACGGAACATGGAAAATTAAGTAACTCTGTAAGTTAATAAAGAAACCAGTTAATAATAATGTTTCAGAAAGAGGATACCGGCTACCGAACAACATTCCTCGCTCCCATTGGACAGCTCTACAGAGACGACGAGATGACACAAAAGACGACAACGAGGTTTTAACGTACCTAAACCTGGTATGTCCAACTTTGGCACGAATAACAGCGGCTAAGCGTCGTGGCATAGAAGTAATGAGGGCTTGGTAGGTTGCTGTTGGGACTTCGCACGACATCTGCACACACAAGTAACCTAATTCCAGTAAATTCCGAGAATCCCTGCGGCTTTTCGCGGATGATGCTGTAGTATACAGAAATGTTGCAGCATTAAAAAATTGTAGCGAAATGCAGGAAGATCTGCAGCGCATAGGCACTTGGTGCAGGGAGTGGCAACTGACCCCTAACATAGACAAACGTAATGTATTGCGAATACATAGAAAGAAGGATCCTTTATTGTATGATTATATGATAGCGGAACAAACACTGGTAGCAGTTACTTCTGTAAAATATCTGGGAGTATGCGTGCGGAACGATTTGAAGTGGAATGATCATATAAAATTAATTGTTGGTAAGGCGGGTAACAGGTTGTGATTCATTGGGAGAGTTCTTAGAAAATGTAGTCCATCAACAAAAGAGGTAGCCTACAAAACACTCGTTCGACCTATACTTGAATATTGTTCATCAGTGTGGAATCCATACCAGGTCGGGTAGACGGAGGAGATACTTAAGATCCAAAGAAGAGCATCGCGTTTCACCACAGGGCTATTTAGTAAGCGTGATAGCGTTACAGAGATGTTTAGCAAACTCAACTGGCAGAGTGTGCAAGAGAGGCGCTATGCATCGCGGTGTAGCTTGCTGTCCAGGTTTCGAGAGGGTGTGTTTCTGGATGAGGTATCGAATATATTGCTTCCCCCTAATTATACCTCCCGAGGAGATCACGAATGTAAAATTAGAGAGATTCGAGCGCGCACGGACGCTTTTCGGCAGTCCAGTCGTTCTTCCCGTGAACCACATGCGACTGGAACAGGAAAGGGAGTTATTGACAGTGGCACGTAAAGTGGCCTCCGCCACACACCGTTGGGTAGCTTGCGGAGTATAAATGTAGATGTAGATGTAGATGTAGATGTAGATGTAGATGTAGATGTAGAACAGGGGTGATGAGAACGGCAGACTGAATCACATCCCAAAGGTGTTCCATTGGGTTTAGATCCGGCGAGCTGGGGAGGCCAGCACTTCGTTTAGAACTCGCCACTGTGTTCCTCGAACCATCCTATCACACTCCTCGCCTTGTGATATGGCACATTATCTTGCTGAAAAATGCCACTGCTGTCGGGGAAACATAATCATCACGAAAGGCTGTACGATATGGTGCCTTGCATGAACTCCGCTCGGCCAGTGAACGGTCAATTGAATGTTCCACAGATCATAATGGAGCCGCTGTCAGCTTTTCTCCATCGCGCAGTATAGGTACCAAGGAGCTGCTCCCCTGGAAGACGAAGGATTCGTGCCCTCCGACCTGCATGATGCAGGAGGTATCGGGATTTATGAGACTACGCAGATCTCTGCCACTGCAACAACGTCCAGTGTGGACGATCACGTACCAATTTCAGTCTCAGTTGACGATATCGTGGTGTTAACATTGGCATATCCATGGGTTAACGGCTGAGGAGGCCCATCGTTAGGAGTGTATGGTCTAGTTTGTGTTCAGACTCATTGCACTCTGCTCAGTGTTGAAATCTGATGTTAGTTCCGCCACAATTCGCCGCTTGTCCTATTTTACCAGTCTGACCAGCCTAGGAGTTTCGACGTCTGTAGTGAGGCCTGGCCGCACAGCCCCACGACGTCTTGACGTAGTTTCTCCTTGGTTTCGCCACCTGTTGAAGAGAATCACCACAGCATTCCTCGAACGCTCTACAAGTCATGCAGTTCCCGAAATGCTCGTATCGATCCTCTGAGCCAAAGCAGTCTGCCCTCGGTCAAACTCAGATAGTTAGTGAGCTCTCCCCATTCCATACATGGAAAGCACGCTCACTGATACTACATGCTCCGTGCATGTGGTTGATTAACAGTCATTCTACGCCAGATGACGCTGCCGTCTCCTTTTCTGGCTGATCATTGTACCTACGGCTCCTTCTACATCCATAGTCTGCAAACCACTATGAATAATACTGCAGAAGGTACTTCACATTGTACCATATGTAAAGGTTTCTTCCCATTCCACTTACGTTTGAAACGCGGAAAAATGATTTCTTAAATGCCTCTATACCAGTTGTAATTAATTAAATTTTTAATTTTTGAGAATATTTCTCGTAGAAAAATGTCAGTAGTTCAGCTACAGTAATTCAAAATGGATTAAAACAACCTTGGGCACAACAAAAAATTTATTTGCAGTGTTAACCGGTTTCGGTCAGAATGTCACCATCCTCAAACCATTTATACCATGAGCTATAACACAGCCTGCCATCTGCGTATGTGGGGTCTGAAGACAGTCACATTCTGACTGAAACAGATTACCATTGCAAATAAATATTTTGCTGCAGTCAAGACTGCTTTTAATCAATTTTAATATTTAATTACCTGACTAAGTCGGCATTGTTCATGTATTCACTTCGTCAATATTGTGTTGTAAATATACAGTTTCTGTACGCTGGACGCAGCTGCTACACGTATCTACATCGAGTTTCTGTCAACATCTCTATGGTAACGCCGCTACATATCTCTGCAGACGGCTATTGTTTTCGGCCACAGCCGTTTCTGTTTCGCAGTTGAAATATGTTTAAAGCGCTGCCAGTTGTGAGAAACTTCCTTGACTCGACTTTGGGCGTGACTTTGTAGCAAAGAATAAATGTATTAAAACTTCGTGCATGATGCGGCATTTTTCCACGCGTCCAAGTGTTTATGACACAATATCTTCCGAACTACTTGTGGTACCATGAAATAATTTGTAGATATATTTAGCAGAATATGTAGATACTGTCTCCGAAGTTTTTTTTCGAATAGCTTAGTAACAAAGAAGGAATAAATTTCAACATCATGCACGACGCTGCAGTTTTTCACCCATGTTATAGTTTGAGGTCATATCTACGGAATTATAATAGGTAAGTATTTCTTACCCCCACAGTGATTTTTGGCTAACAGTAAAGGTTATTTGTTGCAAGTGTGGTGGAAGTTGGTTCAGTGGTTTAGAAGCATACACCCAGTTTTATGAAATGTATGGATACTATCTTCGCGATCACCGTAAGGGCGATACATATTCCTAGGTTTGTCATCTGATACTGATGCTTGAAACTTTGTGAGTGGTCTTAACAGAGATATTTTCCTTCTGTCTTCAAGCATCTGCTAACTCAGGGTCTCTGCATTTGCGTGACGCTCCGTGGCTATCAAATATAAATGCGTCTATTATTGCAGCCGAGTTACATACACTTTCAGTATGCTATGATAATTCTATGTGATATGAATCCTACATATTTGAACACTGCTCTAGGATAGCGCCTATGCAGTCTCCTTTGTAATCTGTTTGCATTTTTTCCAGTCGCCTGTTAATTACACCACAGTACAGAGACGAGAATTTCTTTATTTCTTTGTGAGCTTGTGAGATAATGTCAAGAGTGAAAAATACAAGTGACAATTTTAAAATTTATTTCAGACATTTCTTGGTTGCTGAGCTACCTGACACTAGAGGCTCACATAATATCATATCCCCTTCAAGATGAATAACATTATATGCAATAATTTATGGAACTTTATAGTTCACGTGCCTGATCATTTTCTTATTTTACGTAATATCAGCACAGAAATATTCAGTTGGTCGATGAAGCAGATGTGGATCAAAACTGACGTAATATTATAAAGGGAAAGTTTATTTTTGATGATGGCATGTAATCCTGTCAGAGAATATTAAAATCTGACACATGCAGAACCAAAACGTAAGTTATGTATTATTTTCATCATTTCTATAATGTACTACTATCTACATGACATGTTTGTGCAGTTCTGTATACACACTCTGTTCTTCATTTCCGTATTCTTTTACCTTTTACAGAAACATTAGAGGGCCAACCGGTGTGGCCGAGCGGTTGTAAGAGCTTCATTCTGAAACCGCGCGACCTCTAAGGTCGCAGGTTCGAATCTTGCCTCGGGCATGGATGTGTGTGATGTCCTTAGGCTAGTTAGGTTTAAGTAGATGTTAGGTCAAGGGGACTGATGACCTGTTTAGTCCCATAGTGCTGAGAGCCATTTGAACTATTTCTAAACATTTGAGAGTGCCCCATAGGCCGAAACTGCAGTTGTAAAATTAATAATTTCTTCAGTCAATAGCGAAGATGAATCCTTGTAAAAAATTCTACATGAATGTGAAGCCCAAGCATGAGAAGTTTGATGTACTGATTATGTTTGGTCGAATCATCATTTCTTCTATCATTCTTCAAATTAACTAATGATATTACTGTGACATATTTAACTGTCTGAAAATGTGCTGCTTGAGCTCTTGTTAGAAGTGATGAAAGTATCTGCTGCGTGGATGGTCCACGTTCAAGTGTGCATCTATACCTCTTCTTCCATATGCTTTTCAGAAATCACACTTTTGGAGTGAACGGTCTACTATTACTGCCATCAGGCGAAGCTGAAGATATACACTACTGGCCATTAAAATTGCTACACCAAGAAGAAATACAGATGATAAACGGGTATTCATTGGACAACTATATTATACCAGAACTGACACGTGATTACATTTTCAAGCAATTTGGGTGCATAGATCCTAAGAAATCAGTACCCAGAACAACCACCTCTGGACGTAATAACGGCCTTGATACGCCTGGGCATTGAGTTAAACGGAGCTTGAGTGGCGTGTACAGGTACAACTGCCCATGCAGCTTCAACACGATACCACAGTTCATCAAGAGTAGTGACTAGCGTATTGTGACAAGCCATTTGTTCGGCCACCATTGACCAGACGTTTTGCAGTTGGAGAGAGATCTGGAGAATGTGCTGCCCAGGGCAGCAGTCGAACATTTTCTGTAACCGGACAGGCCCGTACAGGACCTGCAACATGAGGTCGTGCATTATCCTGCTGAAATGTAGGGATAGAATGAAGGGTATAGCCACGGGTCGCAACACATCTTAAATGTAGCGTCCACTGTTCAAAGTGCCGTAAATACTAACAAGAGGTGACGGAGACGTGTAACCAATGGCACCCCATACCATCACGCCGGGTTATGCACCAGTATGAGGATGACGAATACGCGCTTCCAATGTGCGTTCACCGCGATGTCGCCAAACACGGATGCGACCATCATGATGCTGTAAACAGAACCTGGATTCATCCGAAAAAAATGACGTTTTGCCACTCGTGCACCCAGGTTCGTCGTTGAGTACACCATCGCAGGAGCTCCCGTCTGTGATGCAGACATGCACCCATGTACTCCAAGCTTATAGTCTATGCTGCTGCAAACGTCGTCAAACTGTTCATGCAGGTGGTTGTTGACTTGCAAACATCAGCATCTGTTGACTCAGGGATCGATACGTGGCTGCACGATCCGTTACAGCCATGCGGATAAGATGCCTGTCGTCTCGACTGCTAGTGATACGAGCCCGTTGGGATGCAGCACGGCGTTCCGTATTACCCTCCTGAACCCACTGATTCCGTATTCTACTAACAGCCATTGGATCTCGATCAACGCAAGTGCAATGTCGCGATACGATAAACCGCAACTGCGATAGGCTACAATCCGACCTTCCTCAAACTCGGAAACGTGATGGTACGCATTTCTCCTCCTTACACGAGGTATCACAACAACGTTTCACCAGGTAACGCCGGTCAACTGCTGTTTGTGTATGAGAAATCGGTTGGAAACTTTCCGCGCGTTAGCACGTTGTAGGTGTCGCCACCGGCGCCAACCTTGTGTGAATGCTCTGAAAAGCTAATAATTTGCATATCACAGCATATTCCTCCTGTCGGCTAGATTTCGCGTCTCTAGCACGTCATCTTCGTGGTGTAGCAATTGTAATGGCCAGTAGTATCGTTCCTGCTTCACACGGTGCATGTGATCCACCTATGTGAGCAGCTGCAGGGTAAAGACAGGCAGCGAGAAGCGAGAAGCCAGTGCGATCAGCGATGTGCCAGAGGCGAGGTTAACATGATAAACAGGGCTCCCGGCGAGCAGCGAGTTGCCATGTGTCAGTGGCGAGGCTTCAGCGTAAACGTACCCTACACGAGTGTCGAAAATCACTTAAAAGTCTCACTTTGGCTGGCTAGTATACCTGGCCACGGTCGTCAATCCGCCACATTGATTAAATGTGGATCTCGTCACCTTCCTGTATCACATACTAATGCTCTTAATGTTATGCTATATGAGTCGGTCATTTGGCTCCCAAAAAATTTCAATTATTAGTTTATTGAGAGATGTATTCTTACAGGCCGCACGGGATTAGTTCGGGCCGGTGTGGACGAACGGTTCTAGGCGCTTCAGCCTGGAGCCGCGCGACCGTTGCGGTCGCAGGTTCGAATCCTGCCTCGGGCATGGATCTGTGTGATGTCCTTAGGTTAGTTAGGTTTCAGTAGTCTAAGTTCTAGGGGACTGATGACCTCAGATGTCCGATAGTGCTCAGAGAGAGAGCGGGATTAGCCGAGCGGTCTTAGGCGCTGCAGTCATGGACTGTGCGGCAGGTCCCGGCGGAGGTTCGAGTCCTCCCTCGGGTATGGGTGTGTATGTGTTTGTCCTTAGGATAATTTAGGTTAAGTAGTGTGAAAGCTTAGGGACTGAAGACCTTGGCAGTTAATTCCCATAAGATTTCATACACATTTGAGCATTTGTATTCTTACAAAATAAATAGTTTTCACTGCTTTCTGATACTTGAGGCGAACTATTTCATATGACGTGCGTTTTCCTCCTCGACAATATGATTTTCTTTTTCCACCAAACTTCGCTGTCGTTTGCGAGGATTTCACAAAATTTAATATTCTTGATCGCAGTACAATGTAGTGGTGATTATAGTGCTGGTTTCGCTTGATCAATAACCATTAGGAAACAGTGCTAAAGAGCCTCTTCCTAGAACTATATGTAAACAGACTTACTTTAGTTACGGTTTTGTTACGGTTAGCACGTTTGATCTGAGGATGACTGTTCATCAGGCTGGTTATCCAAATAATACTGGATCGTATTGATATCAAAGCCATTAAAATTTGTAACAAATAATAACGACTGTGGCATGTCATTCTCCTGTCCAGATCAAATATTAGAAATTTGTATGCCTACCTAAATATGAGTAACTGGGGCGAATGGAGTGGAAAGGAATCGGGATGGGAAAGAGAAAGGCAGGAAATAATGACTTCCAGCAGGCTGCAGGCAACAAAGAGTGTTGAAAATATGTGCAGGGCCAGGATTCGAACGTGGATCCTCCGCTTCTCTTTCTCATCCCCTTCCCGGTCCATTCCTTTCACTCCAGTTACTGATGTATGTAGTACCAGTTGCTTCATCGCGATTAGTGTCTATAATGTGGGACATGTCCAACGCAACAGGCACCACTCAAATCTGTAATTATGTGGTCGCGACGGCTGTTTTACGAAAAAGTTTCAGTGCGGTTGGACATACAACTTCCGAACTCCTCCAGGAGAAGATTGGGGGGTTAACGAGCGGTCGTTCTTGCGGTGCTGCGAGCGGAGGTTTTGGTCTGGCGGAAATCGTGTCCGGATGGCCGAATCGATTTGAGTAACCGTTCTAGAGAAGCAGAGCATCCAAGTCCCAGATGAGCGCAAATTGTCAGCTCTCGCCATTGGATTACCGCAGTGCCCTGTATGGCTGGAAGTCATTATTTCCTTCCTACCTCTATGCTATCCCGTTTCCTTTTCATTCCTTTTACCCAAGTTATTCGCTTATATTTCCCAGCTGCAGGAAAAATTTTGTGCACCCTTTTGGAGGCCTCCAGTGCACTCAAGATTTAACGTTGCATAGTGAATATGGATTACATGAAATGATTACATTTACACATCAACAGCACAAGTGTTTCTGAGGTACCAAGTGTCGACCCATGATGAAACACCCATATTATGTGGTACGTCCTCCACTGGAGGAACTGCCAGGCGCTGACTCTGGAATCCAGTTTATTGCTAAGATGTTGCATACTGTCTTGGGACATGTCATGCCAGGCTTGCTCGACCTGTTCACATAGTCTACATCTACATCTACATCCATAATCCGCAAGCCACCTGACGGTGTGAGGTGGAGGGTACCCTGAGTACCTCTATCGGTTCTCCCTTCTATTCCAGTCTTGTATCGTTCGCGGAAAGAAAGATTGACGGTATGCCTCTGTGTGGGCTCTCTGATTTTATCCTCATGGTCCCTTCGCGAGATATACGTAGGAGGGAGCAATATACTGCTTGACTCTTCGGTGAAGGTATGTTCTCGAAACTTTAAGAAAAGCCCGTACCGAGCTACTGAGCGTCTCTCCTGCAGAGTCTTCCACTGGAGTTTATCTATCATCTCCTTAACGCTTTCGCGATTACTAAATGATCCTGTAACGAAGCGCGCTGCTCTCCGTTGGATCTTCTCTCTCTCTTCTATCAACCCTATCTGGTACGGATCCCACACTGCTGAACAGTATTCAAGCAGTGGGTGAACAAGCGTACTGTAACCTACTTCCTTTGTTTTCGGATTGCATTTCCTTAGGATTCTTCCAATGAATCTCAGTC
This sequence comes from Schistocerca piceifrons, assembly GCF_021461385.2. Taxonomy (NCBI): domain Eukaryota; kingdom Metazoa; phylum Arthropoda; class Insecta; order Orthoptera; family Acrididae; genus Schistocerca; species Schistocerca piceifrons. The sequence goes on along the minus strand of NC_060142.1, from coordinate 685,181,591 downwards.
TGGCGTCTGCTTTACCGACGATCAACTTTATATGATCATTCTATTTTAAATCACTCCTAATGCGTACTCCCAGATAATTTATGGAATTAACTGCTTCCAGTTGCTGACCTGCTATTTTGTAGCTAAATGATAAGGGATCTATCTTTCTATGTATTCGCAGCACATTACACTTGTCTACATTGAGATTCAATTGCCATTCCCCGCACCATGCGTCAATTCGCTGCAGATCCTCCTGCATTTCAGTACAATTTTCCATTGTTACAACCTCTCGATACATCACAGCATCATCTACAAAAAGCCTCAGTGAACTTCCGATGTCATCCACAAGGTCATTTACGTATATTGTGAATAGCATCGGTCCTATGACACTACCCTGCGGCACACCTTAAATCACTCTTACTTCGGAAGACTTTTCTCCATTGTGAATGACATGCTGCGTTCTGTTATCTAGGAACTCTTCAATCCAATCACACAATTGGTCTGATAGTCCATATGCTCTTACTTTGTTTATTAAACGACTGTGGGGAACTGTATCGAACGCCTTGCGGAAGTCAAGAAACACAGCATCTACCTGTGAACCCGAGTCAATGGCCCTCTGAGTCTCGCGGACGAATAGCGCGAGCTGGGTTTCGCACGACCGTCTTTTTCGAAACCCATGCTGATTCCTACAGAGCAGATTTCTAGGCTCCAGAAAAGTCATTATACTCCTGACAAAGTTGTTGACAGACGCACGTCACTTCTCGTTACATCATATCCTACACGTGCTCCATTCATGTCCGGATATAATGTTGGCCAGGGAAGTTGTTGCACGTCTTGCATAGCACAGTGAGTTTTACGAGCGCTCTGTGGGTGAGCGTTATCGAATTGGAAAAAGACATCACCACCATGATGCACAAACGGCAAAACAGCGAGTCTAGCAACTTTCTGCAGGTGCCGAGTGCTGATTAGTCCGCTCCGAAAACACCAAAGATGAACGACAGTTATAGCTCATCGCTCCCCACGCCATAGGACCTGGGGAGGGTCTAGTGTGTCTCACAGGAATGTACTTTACGAGACTGCGCTCACGTTGTCCTCGCAGCAAGCGCATACGACCATCACTGGCGTGCGGGCAGAACCTGCATTCATTGCTAAAGACCACAGCGCAACATTATATCACCCACGCGAACCTCTGACGAGGCCTGTCTCGATCCACGTGTGTCGATGATGTGGCGTGCGTGGGGGACAGGCTAGAGGTGTGGACATCCGTAGTCTTACTGCCACTAACCGAGTTCGTCGCCAGCTCGTGGTCTCGTGGTCACGTTCTTGCTTCGCGAGCTCGTGGTCCTGCCTGAAGGAAAATAAGAAGAAAATTCTGAAATTGTGATCGGCTCAGAAACAACACTTGCAGGACCAGTAAATGTCTACGAGGTTCTGCAGGCAATTTATTCATTAAGCATGAACGTGTTTCACTCCCAGTTCACAAATTTAACTGTGACCATGAACTACTACACTCCTGGAAATGGAAAAAAGAACACATTGACACCGGTGTGTCAGACCCACCATACTTGCTCCGGACACTGCGAGAGGGCTGTACAAGCAATGATCACACGCACGGCACAGCGGACACACCAGGAACCGCGGTGTTGGCCGTCGAATGGCGCTAGCTGCGCAGCATTTGTGCACCGCCGCCGTCAGTGTCAGCCAGTTTGCCGTGGCATACGGAGCTCCATCGCAGTCTTTAACACTGGTAGCATGCCGCGACAGCGTGGACGTGAACCATATGTGCAGTTGACGGACTTTGAGCGAGGGCGTATAGTGGGCATGCGGGAGGCCGGGTGGACGTACCGCCGAATTGCTCAACACGTGGGGCGTGAGGTCTCCACAGTACATCGAAGTTGTCGCCAGTGGTCGGCGGAAGGTGCACGTGCCCGTCGACCTGGGACCGGCCCGCAGCGACGCACGGATGCACGCCAAGACCGTAGGATCCTACGCAGTGCCGTAGGGGACCGCACCGCCACTTCCCAGCAAATTAGGGACACTGTTGCTCCTGGGGTATCGGCGAGGACCATTCGCAACCGTCTCCATGAAGCTGGGCTACGGTCCCGCACACCGTTAGGCCGTCTTCCGCTCACGCCCCAACATCGTGCAGCCCGCCTCCAGTGGTGTCGCGACAGGCGTGAATGGAGGGACGAATGGAGACGTGTCGTCTTCAGCGATGAGAGTCGCTTCTGCCTTGGTGCCAATGATGGTCGTATGCGTGTTTGGCGCCGTGCAGGTGAGCGCCACAATCAGGACTGCATACGACCGAGGCACACAGGGCCAACACCCGGCATCATGGTGTGGGGAGCGATCTCCTACACTGGCCGTACACCACTGGTGATCGTCGAGGGGACACTGAATAGTGCACGGTACATCCAAACCGTCATCGAACCCATCGTTCTACCATTCCTAGACCGGCAAGGGAACTTGCTGTTCCAACAGGACAATGCACGTCCGCATGTATCCCGTGCCACCCAACGTGCTCTAGAAGGTGTAAGTCAACTACCCTGGCCAGCAAGATCTCCGGATCTGTCCCCCATTGAGCATGTTTGGGACTGGATGAAGCGTCGTCTCACGCGGTCTGCACGTCCAGCACGAACGCTGGTCCAACTGAGGCGCCAGGTGGAAATGGCATGGCAAGCCGTTCCACAGGACTACATCCACCATCTCTACGATCGTCTCCATGGGAGAATAGCAGCCTGCATTGCTGCGAAAGGTGGATATACACTGTACTAGTGCCGACATTGTGCATGCTCTGTTGCCTGTGTCTATGTACCTGTGGTTTTGTCAGTGTGATCATGTGATGTATCTGACCCCAGGAATGTGTCAATAAAGTTTCCCCTTCCTGGGACAATGAATTCACGGTGTTCTTATTTCAATTTCCAGGAGTGTATTTAGTTTGTTGTTACATCCGTTGTATATAAATGTATTGTACTTTATGTCTTAAGTAGTTCTTGTGATTTCGCACCAAGATTAGCAGCTAGAAACATGGCGGGAAGTAAACTAGACATTTGACATGACAAGACGCATAAAGCAACATACAGATGTATTTTTTCGTTTCTGTTTGAAAAGGGAAAGTTGGGTTGTTAGTGATTCTTGATATTGACATTACATGTCTTTTGCTCAGCTTCGTACGTTGCTTCATTTCTGATGTTGTATCATGGACACCCTGCCTAAGGCGTTGTTAGTGTGTCTACCTTTTCCATCCATTACTCATATAGCTGTAATAATGTGACAGTTTTTGAATAGAATAAATGCAGTCGTCAATGGTAACGTTATACATGCGTAGTGGAACAGAGAAGTACTAACGCGGAAACTAGTAGTTTGCCACCTTATTGAAACAATCCGACTTGTTTTTAGGCGCTTGTCGCAACATATCTCGCAAACGTTTTAATAGCTTAAATGTCTCTATGAACACTTGAAGAAACCTCTTATCTTGTGCTCGCTAGCGTATTACATGACTGAAAGACCATAGGCACATTGACGATTGATCAATACATGTATGCTAAGGCATTAATTACACAAACACAGTCGACTTCTTACATTCTTGTATCGAAAGCAAACACCACACTTGCTGTACAATCCGAACGACTAACAAGGAGCCAGCTTATAAAGATGAAGACAAAGCACCAGGCCAACGGCAATATCATGAGACAGTTTAGAAGATCACCGCTCTCCTTGATACGTTTCTGTCTATAATAACAGTATCATCCTCATTATTCACGAGTTGGAATGCATTTTCCTATCAACATTATTGACACCAGACCAAATTCAAACCTGAACGTAAGTAACGAGTGTAATTTAGAATCCCTCGTATAATCTTTGTCTATTTGTTTGGAATCATCTTACAAATTTTTGATTGAACTGGGTCTGCAAGAAGAAAGCAAGATGTGTGACAAATAAAAATAAAATCTAAATTTGTATTAATAAATGTATTAATTGTATTAATAAATTGTAAAATTCTAATAATAGTTTTATGTGTTTTTTATTCAGTTACGTTTACTATGTAAATATTTTTTCTGACATTAAAATCCTCTAGTGACGTAGGTTCATGATCTACAGAATATTCCAGTATGATTAATTAATTATTCAATATTATTTAACAAATAGCCGGCCAGTGTGGCCGTACGGTTCTAGGCGCTTCAGTCTGGAGCCGCGTGACCGCTACGGTCGCAGGTTCGAATCCTGCCTCGGACATGGATGTGTGTGATGTCCTTAGGTTAGTTAGGTTTAAGTAGTTCTAAGTTCTAGGTGACTGATGACCATAGATGTTAAGTCCCATAGTGGTCAGAGCCATTTGAACCATTTTTTAACCAATAGCACATCACTTACATTCAACGACTTGTACCTGGGTAGTTAAACAGTGTTTGATGAATTGTACAATCACTCTGATGTGTGAGTGTGGCGTAGCAAAATATTTTGACGACTTCGAACCTGTAAGTCTCTACATGGAGCTGAGTGGCCCAATGCCTTACAGAACGGACTTCAATCGTTGGAGGTCTTGTCACACGCTTCTACCTTTCCTGATCGTTTAATACACGCAACAACTTGGAAATTGAAAAGGTAATTTCCCATGTACCGATTGCTATGAAGTTTTATGTAGCTTTTAAGAACAACAGTAATTAACCATAGTATGAGTTATAGCTCAATATAATGTTTTTGCCAAATGAACTGAGTTTCAATGATGTCTTCAAGATTTTATCTGTTTTGCAAACGGGAATTTGTGTTAGGTTTCAGTAGTTTCTGTTTCAAAATGTGTTCAACTTGTTGCTGGTTTTCGATAAAACAGGGTGTCCACAAAAGTTCGCAAACATTTTAAAATACGATACTTGACGGAAAGTTGTAGGCAGAGAGCTAAAATTTGACACACACGCTTGAGACGACATAGAGCTTTATTGAAACGAAATATTAGTACAAAATGACCAACAGATGGAGCCTCATATGAGACAAAAGCAGTAATTAGCATTACAACTGATTTTTAGCAAAGATGATGTTCTTTATAACAATTACTTATTATTTCGGCCGTCATTCATCAACAGTACCTGTAGTTTAGGAACAATGTTGCGAGCAGCACTGTGCAGCTTCTGATTAAATTTGGTGGGAAACTGCCATTGGGTGTTGTCTTTTTGCATCCCTAGTGAGGTTGGACGATCGCGGCAGACACAGGAATTCTGGTGCTTATCACACATGCCAGGGATGATCTGACTCACTCTTTCACTACAGATCTTTCTATACAAGATTATCATGCGGCGTCACTGAAGTATAATTGTCGAGGGTCACCTGTTAGCCAGTTTTTGCACTAGTTTTAGATTTCAATAAAACCCAATGGCATTTCACGAATAATTTTTACCTCTCTGCCTACATTATTCCGTGGGTTATTGCATTGTAAAATGTTAACGTTCTTTGGGGTCATGCTGTATTTATTCTTAATTTGATTCCACTTACTGATTATTGGTATCTAGTAGAGTAATAATGTAACTGACAGAAGACTGAATATAACAGTGGCAGGATATCCTACATTTCGGCACTTTTAAATTTCAATAGATTTTGTCCTTGGTATATGACAATGTTGCACTTTGGAACATTTTTTTCAAAATCAATAAAACCTTCCATTTCCGGAGTAAGTTTTTAGTTAAAACGTTGCAGAACACAAAAAGTGAACCCTAAATTTTAGAAATGGTATTACGAAGTACGAGTATATTAAACTTATATTACGGGGCAGGCTGGAGTTGCAAGTATTCTGAAAAGTATTCCAAGGTATAACGTTCTCCTCTACACGAAACAAGTGGGAACAGTTACAATGGAAGACCCAGTACGATGTGCTCGAATTAAAAATTTGTAAGGCTGGAGTACAGTCTTCCATATCTGCTGACCTGTAAACCTATTAACGACGGACAGAAATAAAAGAAGGTTGAAAGGATACGATTAAAAATCGAGGATCAAAGGCTACCAAAGATAAAAATAGCTTATGATACTGCTAACCTCTGTGAAAATAAAAAAAAAGTTATAGGACCTGTTAAATGGAACGAAGTGTGTACTGAATACACGCCGTGGGTTGTGAATAAATCGTAAAAAGACGGAACTAATGAGGGGTAACAAAATGAGACCAACGATAAAATAAACTTCAAAACGGGTGACCACAATGTAGGCGGATGAACTACGACACGGTAAATGATTTTACGTTAGGAGGTGCTTGTTAAGTTCGACTTGGAAAATGCTTGTGTAATTCATACGTGAGATGCAGCACAGAAGCTTTACCCACGAACTTCCTTTATTTAGCAATTATATTTTGACTTAACAGAATGAACCTCCAGAGGTTTATGCCCTCTAGCGACACGTACAGAGCAGCCTGTTTCTTACGCATATTTCGCAGTCTGAACCTCCTCATAAGCCGCTTGAGGGCAGACCGTGGATATAAGAAGGTAACTAATGTGAAGTGGTACATACTTACAGAAACAAAAACCCACACTTCCGAAGATATAACTCAAATGATTCTGGCTGACAGATACACACAAAACCACATCAGGAGTCTTATATCAGTTCAAATTGTTCAAATGACTCCTAGCACTATGCGACTTAACGTCTGAGGTCATCAGTCGCCTAGAACCTAACTAACTTAAGGACACGACACACATCCATGCCAGAGGCTGGATTCGAATCTGCGACCGTAGCGGTCGCTCGGTTCGAGACTCTTGCGCCTAGAGCGGCACGGCCACTCCGGCCGGCCTTGTATCAGTCAAAGGAGGCTTTCCCTCAAGAGACTTGTTGTCTCTAAGAACGGTATGTCCCTCAACCTTCCATTAAACGTTGGTATAATTTCAAGTGCACGCAAAACGGAAAAATAGACGAAATGTATTGAGTTCACTGACAGATAGCCACTTCGTTAAAAATGTAATTAGTGTGTGACACGTGAAATATATCAGAGAATAACGAGCAAATTAATGATGTCAAAAACATGTTCTGTGCGATCGAAATGTACTACGAACAGCAAGTTATGAGTCAAAGACATTCCACTCCGTAGCAGTCACTCGGTTATCGAACGATCGCATACAGTCGACACTTTAAGCACAAAAATATATACACGTCACCACTTTCAGTGAAAAGAGACGACGGCCATGTCACTGTGTGGCACATACTAACATCGTATACGCGTTTTCCGATTTGTCAGTCTCACTCGTGCAAAATTTTGAGAAATGGGGTGACCAGTAACAAGACCTATAGAAATCCCGGTGGGCATCATGTTCAGTATCGGCTTCATTACGTGTATAGTTTCACTTCACTTCGTCGATAAATCAGCTACCTGAACCAATAGCTTAAGGCCTTTTGTGACAGATTACTCTTTGTGAAGAGACGATACGCTGCTCTGGATTTTGACGTCTGCGGATTATGTGGTGGTGGGTACACTACAGTGGGAGAGGCAGCAGAATCGGATTTTCTGTAGCGCATTTTGCTGCCGGCTGCGCAGAGGCAGGAGTGTCTCTATCGGGGATCCGTTGCGTGTGGAACCTGTCATCGGCAACTGCTCACGAATGACAAGGCGAACTGAATCGGTATCTGAGGCGGGGCGAGTACTGCAAATAACAACTAGCAGTGGCACACTCGCTTGCGGATTGCATTCCTCTCTGTAAGAGACCAGATGGCTGGTTACGTCACGTGACTTACTGATTGATGGACTACCTTAAGCCATGGGCACACGGACGTTGCATTCGAACGTTGAGCGTTGAGCGTGCCGAGTTTGTGACGTCATAGCGCGGAACAGCACGTTCGGGAGTCTTTCCGAACGTGCAGAACAATATCTAGCATGTCAGATATTCCGAGCGTGCATCTGAGCGTTGACCAATCAGATGGCATAACGCCACCTACGTCAGAAGCACGCCATCTCTCTTCAGCACAGAGCTGTGAGGCGCCATATTGGCATTCAGTTCAAGCCTATACGTATATATGCCGTTTCTGAGCCGCAGGAAATTGAGAATCACTCGAAAACCCGTTGTTAACCGCGTGATTCGTTGCAATAAAATAATGCGGAACAACATATTCGTGGCAAAAGAATTACTGTAACTTGCGTATTATGGGAGTATGTCATTTGAAGCTAGTGACACACTGAGGATGCAGCAAAAATCCATTGCTCTTGGTACAACATGTTTCAGGTAGTAACATAGCTACGATTAAACCATTTATCATGTGGTAAGATGTTAGAATTGGTCACAGCCGAATTCTTGTCACTTTAGCGTAGTGTGTAGCGTAAATGATTCACGAACCCATGGGCGGTAAAGCGATCGTTCGTGTCTAGCGAAGATTAAATATTTTTATTTCTTAACATTCTCATATTCACTAGGTTCTGGTGCTTTATTATTAGTTTAATGTAAGTATATAGTACATATTTGATGTTACGTAAGTATAAGTTCCCCTTTTTTTGAGGAGTGAGTTTGTTCGATTGGCTTAATCTACAGAACAGCTTGCGCTACTTGTATGACGATATTTCGTACCTTTTTATTTTGAGTTTCGTAATTCAAGTCTTGTAAAGATTCTGCTACTGGGTAGGACCAGTGATCAAGTAAGAATGACCTTAGGGTTTTACCAAATTGTGAGAAAGATAAATTAACGTTTATCTTCGTGGAGAACTATTGCAGAACTGAGTCGCACTGATTTTAATGAAACTTTTATAAGCCTGTCTCCTTATTGACTGGACATGGTACTTTCCTTTTTGTCTTAAAACATGTACATCGATTTTGAAATTTTTGTGTATATTACATATAGAACAACATGACATCTGGTCAAATTTGAGATGCAACATATCGACAGCTAAATTCTTTACTCTGCCTCGATATGACGCATGAATCAAGCGAGATCCTCAAACTTGCGACTCATAATAAACGGAGATCTACACTCCTGATCAGCACGTTAAGTGTAAAGGTGCTGGACGACACTATGACATATAGTCTCTATCGGGGCCATGTGACAGAAGGAATTGTCCAGTAGAAGAACAGTTACACACTGTCCAATCACATTGATGTTACCACTTCCAATGTTCGAGGTCAACGTGCAATAACCACTCACACACGGCAGGTGGCAACACAAGCAGGGGAGGGTACATAAAGCGTGTTCAGGGAACGCGGAAAAAAGTGTAGCCTTTGTTATGTGGAAACCGAACACTTCGTCTCATGCCTAAAATGGCATGATCACTGGCTTTCGTACCAACGGTGGAAGCATTTCTTCAACGGCTAAATCTCTAAATCGTTCGCTTGCCCCCGTGGTTAATTATGTATGGCAAAATGGTGCTGTGGTGCCCTAGGGACCATAAATTACAGGGTTTAACGACGGCTGCGGTGATGTATAGGGGCGAACAGACGCACAACTGTTGAGCAAGGTATCGCCCTGGTAAACCAAGGGGCTACCGACAGAGTATCCTCAACGACCATTCAACGAAATTTTCTGCTTATGGGCATCCACAGCAGGCGCCTGGTTTATGCACCGGTTCAGACTGCTGTTTCATCTGAGTCGAAGTTTTTAATTTGCTCTCCAATACCACAACTGGGTGTGCACTAAGTGGCAACAGGTGGCCGTCTGAAAGTAAACACCGTGAAACAATGGTCGAAAGGGGTCCACGTCAAAAAAAGGAGATTTACGGACTAGGGAATGTTTCCTTGTTGTTCGTAGGTGATCGAGTAATTCTGGAAGCCATAATCAATCAAACAAGTATGAATTTATCCGCGGGGCCACGTCCACCTCTACATGCAATTTGTTTTTCTTCGGTATGTTGGCATCTGCCAGCAGGACAATGCAACATTCACATAGCTCGCAGTGTACATGCGTGAAGCGAATTGCACGAGAATAAGCTCACCGTACTCCCCTGTCATCAAACTACCAGCATTTAAATCCGACGTACATGGCGAGGTCCATCTTTGCAAACACGACACCCTGCAGTGCGTTACAGATGGAACCAACAACATACCGAATGGACCGCTCAGGATTGGCATCACTTTCTCTTCATCGATGAGTGTTGCATTTGCCTTGAACCAGACAATCGCCGGATACATGTTTGGAGGCAACCCGGTCAGGTTGAACGCCTTAGAAACACTGTCCAGTGAGTGCAGCAAGGTGGAGGTTCCCTGTGGGGCCGACGTACGCCGCTGGTGGTCATGGAAGGCGCCGTAAAGGCTGTACGATACGTGAATGCCATCCTCCGACCGATAGTCCAAACATATCGGCAGCTTATTGGCGACCCCATGTAGCACATCTTGTGAATAACTTCCTTCAGGGTAACGACATTGCTCGATTAGAGAAGCCAGCATGTTCTCCTGACATGACCCTATCGAACATACCTGGGATACCAGAATGAGATTTTCATTCTGCAGCGGGGTGTGCGCTGATAAGAAACTTCCTGGCAGATTAAAACTGTGTGCCCGACCGAGACTCGAACTCGGGACCTTTGCCTTTCGCTGGCAAGTACTTTACCATCTGAGCTACCGAAGCACGACTGACGTTCGGTCTCACAGCTTTACTTCTGCCACTAACTCGTCTCCCACCTTCCAAACATTACAGAAGCTCATGGCTAAGCCATGTCTCCGCAGTATCCTTTCTTTCAGGAGTGCTAGTTCTGCAAGATACGCAGGAGAGCTTCTGTAAACTTTGGAAGGTGGGAGACGAGATACTGGCAGAAGTAAGGCTGTGAGACCGGGCGTGAGTCGTGCTTCGGTAGCTCAGTTGGTAGAGCACTTGCCCGCGAAAGGCAAAGATCCCGAGTTCGAGTCTCGGTCGGGCACACAGTTTTAATCTGCCAGGAAGTTTCATACCTGGGACAGTTTGAAAAGGGCTGCTTATGGATCTACTTCGAATCGCCGTTGAGAGATGAGACAATCGGGACCATCAGTGCCTTGATGAAATTGTAGGAAGTATGCCACGACGAATACAGGGATGCATCAATGCAAGAGGGACCACCCCAGTCATCCTGTTCGGTCATGGATCTTCATCCCAGAAATCTAGGCCAGCTGCGGACATGAATCGACATGGCTCTATATCACAGTCGCTACCTTCCAGACCATCACTGACCCTCTTCCTGCACGTCTCGCAACTGTCCATCCTTCAAACCCTGGCTATTCAGGCTATTGACAGGTGGTTACCTTAATGTGACTGCACAATGTGTATTATTTAAGGGAAGGTAGGTAAAACAGTTCACTAGTGTTCACCCCCGGTCTATGTGAGGCAGCAATGGTTGGCGGATCTCTTCTATTTCATGCACCCGCTCAAGGCAACTGTACATGAAACTACCTGGCTTCTAAATCGACGGCGCATAAAACATGACAGACAGTAAAGTGATCAGAAGTGGTTTTTTCTGGTTAAGTACTGTTGCTTGTCAGAAATATGACGGCAGGGCCAGACATCTGTGGAGTCTGCGTGAGACAGCTGCGCCCGGAGGGCAGGCAAATCGCTCCTGATGTGACGTCACTAGGCCGTTGAAATTAGCACAGAGAGTAACCAGCAACCGTATATATTTGAGCACGTAGAGAAAAAAAAAAAAAAAAACAGAGTACGATACACAAGCTCAGTGGGACGATTCATTTGATGTGTAGATTGGTTGTGCAAATGACTTATTTAGTTAGATATTGAGCCAAGAAGGAATACCTATAACAAATTTTACACTGCTTTAATAACAATTGTACTAATTAAGTCGCAATACATATCTAACAGACATATGAAATCGAATGAACTGAGCTATTTATACATTCATTCTTTTTTGTACTTAATTAGTTAATGAATGGCGACAGAATGAAATGATTTGTTAAACTCAGCACAATTAACTACGTAAGAGACCTGCGTGAACAGTATTGCAGTATATGGTGGAAAAAATAAGCTCACATCATAAAAAACTCTTAGATCGTGGGTTTTCTCGTGTTTAGGTATAAATTTTATTCTATTAATTAGAATTTTTCATACTATCGTGCATAATATCAAATCTGTTTGAAGATGAAAATGTCTGTGGATGTTGTTATTGAAGAATTGTACTCCACTTTGTAAACATATATCTAGACTGGAGTTGGTGCCGTCCTGAGATACAACGGATGTTTGGCGAGGATACACAGAAACTACCGTATTGACCAGGTGGGGGCTTGCACAGTGCACTGGTTTGATGCAGCTCTCCATGCTACTCTGTCCTGTGGAAGCTTATCTCCCAATACGTACTGCAACCTACATCCTTCTGAATCTGCTTAGTGTACTCATCTCTTGGTCTCCCTCTACGATTTATACCCTCCACGCTGCCCTCCAATACTAAACTGGTGATCCCTTGATGCCTCAGAACGTGTGCTACCAACCGATCCCTTCTTCTAGTCAAGTTGTGGCAGAAACTCCTCTTCATCCCAATTTTGTTCAGTACCTCCTCATTAGTTAAGTGATCTACCCATTTAATCTTCAGCATTCTTCTGTAGTACCACACTTCGAAAGCTTCTATTCTCTTCTTGTCTGAACTATTTATCATCCATGTTTCACTTCCATGCATGGCTACACTCCATACAAATACTTTCAGAAACGGCTTCCTGACACTTAAATCTACACTCGATGTTAACAAATTTCTCTTCTTCAGGAACGCTTTCCTTGCCATTGCCAGTCTACATTTTATATCATCACTACTTCGAACATCATCAGTTATTTTGCTCCCCAAATAGCAAAACTCCTTTACTACCTTAAGTCTTGGGATAGCAGCAAAGAAAAGATCTGTCTTTACCTACGCGGCAGATGTGCGATCGTGTGCATGTTGTAAATGTACGAGTTTTTCCCATCGCATGAGGTGTGCAAGCACTTTAACTAGTATGATAATTCAGAACGGCAGGTGGACTTCCGTGGAGCAAGCAGCGCCGACCCACGATGTTTAAAATAAAAATTTATTTTACTTTAACTAAGATTAAAATTATAGAACCGGCACAAGTCGTATTTAAATGAAGAAAAAGTTATATGCAACTTTCGGAGAGACTAGCGGTCGCTGTTCCCCTGCAGATAAACACCTGCCCTCGCTACATTAAAATTGTTAGGTAATTACGTAACCAAAATTTTTTTGTAATATATGATTTTAATCAGGCTTTAAGCATGCATCTTTTGGCACATCTGGCTCTATGATAATATATTCGAATCTAAATTTGCATTTCGGACTGAAGAAACACCGTAATAACTGTATGACACAAATTAGCGGAACTTGGCTGACAGAACTAAACAAAAGGGGCCCATTACCTTTTTTTCTGTCAGTCAAACTGGTGCCCTGTTAGCGACCTAATCTATGCCTGTCTATAAAATACCTCTGGGCTGTTGACCGCGTTGTCATTATATAAAGCCGTCCAACGTTTCGGTCAAAGCACAAAGCACTTGCAATAGTGGTCGACTTTAAATATATTGACAATGCGGTCAACAGCCCAGAACAATTTTATTGACAGCGACAACGGCCGCGGAAGCCTACGCTTACGTTTCAGGGTCTATGCCTCTCCTCCGGGTGGCAGTTTTAGTCACTCGGTTTTGTCGGAATTAGAACATTTGACGTTGGTGGTAGCGGGATCATTAACAAATTTCGCTGCGGGTCGGTCAAACTTGTGTTCTCTCGAATAGAGCCTGTCTGGACTTGGAATAGTTTCCTAGCAAGTTGGACTCTGTTCAGTGTGGACTGCGAATATTTCGCTTCTATTGACACTTTGTCGAGTTGGACTAGGAGTTAATCTAGAGTAGTGCTGGTCTGGACTGAATATTAAGAGCGGTAAATACATGCATTTTAATTATTTCTGCAGTGCTAGCTGATTTAACTAAATTTCGTAGCGATTCCGAATTTTCTATTGGGCGCAGATTAATTTTAAGATCCGATTACTTACAGTGAAGTCTGCTATTACAGTGAATAATTTTGAATTTTACAATCGTAACTGGTAACATTTTTTACATAGTGCACCTGTTATGCCACCGAACAGACATTTATTCTGATAATGTGACCAGAGACAAGTAACTTAATTTTTTATTGAGAATGCGACCGGTGCTGCCATAAACCTACAACGCACAGGCGTGCCCAAGACTTCAAGCAATGGTCATCGGTAAATTTTTATCGTCATACCATTGGAGCAACAATAAGTACATTGTGAGGAAGAAACACTGTTCTCATTAGTGTTCCCTTAACTTGTTGGTTACCTCACACGAGTGCTCTGGTACATTTTCTTTTCGTTGTTATATGAGAAATTGCCTGTATGATTGATCCATCTCTTTTACTTTTTACACACTTGGAATACTGCATCGTTATTGATGACGGAATAATACTCGAAAAAGAATAACAGCAGAATGATTTAGCCTTAGCTGTTCCCTGTTAAAATGCCAAGATTGTATGGTCCTGCATACCGTACATATGCAGATGAGCATTACGTAGTGTAACTAGCTTTTAAGTGTGACACATTTATTTCAACAGAAAATTCCGTCTGATAAAATTTTAAATTTTATGCAACATTACTATTGAACAGAGCTAAAGGGTTGCACGCTGGGACTACATACATTGTAATTGTCCGAGGTGCTTCATGCGCAAAATTAACATGCATTCAGTATTTTTATGTCCCCAAATAATTCTGTATTTCCTCATTATTCCAAAGATTTACAATAATGTAGCAGCAATAACTCAAGAAAAATTTCAAGTATAATATAATTAAATGTGGAAAGATTACAACCTGCAAACAAACAAAATACACAAAATGAAAAAGGAAGACACACAAATACAAGATATTCTTCGTTTCATGTAATTAAAAGGAAATGCATGTATAAAACAATATACACTATGTGATCAAAAGTATCCGGACATCCCCAGAAACATACGTTTTTCATATTAGGTGTATCGTGCTGCCACCTACTGCCAGGTACTCCATACCAGCGACCTCAGTAGTCACTAGACATTGTGAGAGAGTAGTATGGAGCGCTCTGCGGAACTCACGGAATTCGAACGTGGTCAGATGATTGAATGTCACTTGTGTCATACGTCTGTAAGTGGGATTTCTACACTCTTAAACATCCATAGATCCACTGTTTCCGTTGTGACAGTGAAGTGGAAACATGAACGGACACGTACAACACAAAAGCGTACAGGCCGACCTCGTCTGTTGACTCACATAGACCGCCGACAGTTGAAGACGGTCGTAATGTGTTATAGGCAGACATCTATACACACCATCACAAAAGAATTGCAAACTGCATCAGGATCCACAGCAAGCACTATGACAGAGAGGCGGGAGGTGAGAAAGCTTGGATTTCGTAGTCGAGCGGCTGCTCGTAAGCGACACATCACTCCGGTAAATGCCAAACGACGCCTCGCTTGGTGTAAGGAGCGTAAGCATTGGACGATTGAACAGTGGAAAAACGTTGTGTGGAGTGACGAAGCACGGTAACAATGTGGTGTTCCGATGGCATAGTACTTATATGGCAAATGCCCGGTGAACGTCGCCTGCCAGCGTGTGTAGTGCCAACAGTAAAACTCGGAGGTAGTGGTGTTATGGTATGGTCGTGGTTTACATGCAGGGGGCTTGCACCCCTTGTTGTTTTGCGTGGCAGTATCACAGCACAGGCCTACATCAATGTTTTAAGCACCTTCTTGTTTCCCACTGTAGAAGAGCAATTCGCGGATGGCGATTGTATGTTTCAGCACCATCGAGCACCTGTTCATAATGCACGGCCCGTGGCGAAGTGGTTACACCAAAAAAACATCCCTGTATTGTACTGGCCTGCACATAATCCTGACCTGAATCGTAT
Organism: Schistocerca piceifrons; assembly: GCF_021461385.2. Classification (NCBI taxonomy): domain Eukaryota; kingdom Metazoa; phylum Arthropoda; class Insecta; order Orthoptera; family Acrididae; genus Schistocerca; species Schistocerca piceifrons. Next base: position 685,165,823 of record NC_060142.1, on the reverse strand, counting down.
AGAACACATTTGGGACGATCTGGAACGTAGACTTCGTGCCAGTCCTCATCGACCGAAATCGATACTTCTCCTCAGTACAGCACTCCGTGGACAATGATCTGCCATTCCCCAAGAAACCTTCCAGCACCTGACTGAACGTATGCTTGCAAAGGGGGGAAGCTGTCACCAAGGCTAAGGCTCGGCTAACACCATGTTGAATTCCAGCATTACTGACGGAGGGCGCCACGAACATGCAAGTCACTTTGAGCCGGGTGTCCGGTTACTTTGGATCAAATAGTATATGTAGAATATACATTTACGAGATATTTGTCTGGGAAAGACCTATTAAACAACCCAACTTGATAACTGGCGTGAAGAGAACTCAAATCGGCCGCCTGTAGAGCGATGTAAAGATGCTTTTAGAATATTTCTGACAAAATGCTTCTATCGAATATCGTTTCATCATTTGTGACTGAATTTGCTGTTAACGATGCTATACGTTTTATTGTTAGTCAAATGCCAAAATGAAAAAGAAATAGTGGGTGGAGGGGATTTCGTACAAAATTCACTTTATCTACAAATCTGGGTGCACCTTTGTAGTATACATTAAAAACCATAGAGCTTTTATTTGAAGTTTTTTGTATCTTTTACCTTCCAAAGGTATCCCTTCAGAAATACCTCAATTTTTCACACAGAGCTGTTTCACCCTCTTAACCGCCCTTTGGGCACGTATCAAAAAGTACGTCTCTTATTTTGCTCAGCACTACTGGTCGCAGAAATTCCATCAAAATCGAAGTGTATCCGTTGGGTAGATTAATTTGTAAGATACAGCAGAAATCCTATTAATTTAAGGGCTCGTTAAAAGCAACCTACGTATTGGAGCCGTATATGTGAATGCAACGTTTGAAATTTATCAACGCATTCTCTTTCCTAATATTTGAAGGATTTTCTGTTTAGATATATTTGAGACCGAAAAACTGTTTGAACTTTTTTACTCCTTCTGACATAGGTGATAGATATATGACAAGGCCACGCCACATCAGACTGCGCTACCTGCAAAATACACAAAAACGGTAGTTTCGCCTTGAAAATAAGAAATATCGGCTGTTGTCGACGACGTCACCCCGCTGCATTCCCGTCAGATATTTTAAGATTTACGTGAATGCGTGGTCTCTGTTCTTTCGGATATGTCCGAAAGAATATACACCACGCGAATTCCATAGCATTGATACGTAAAGTGAAGGAAAAGGAAATGGGGGGGGGGGTTCGATGGGGAAGAAAGGAAAGGAATGGGAAGGGGAGAAAAGGAACGGGAACAAACAAATGGTATCAGCTGCTGCAGCAGGACTTTATGCGGAATCAGCAGAACCGAAACTCGTAACCGGAATATCCTGCTTTTTTTTGTGTCGTGTATCTATCTCCTTAGCTAAATAAATTTAATCTTCAAAACTAAAAGAAACGAAAACTTAATATACCCCTAATTGGTACTGCCACATTAAACCATAAAAAAGAAGTGAAATTCCATCTTCAAGCCTTGCCCCTAACTATTCCCAAAAATTCTTCCGAGGCGGTAGGCTTCACTGATCTGTATTTTGTTTTCCTTTAATGTATTTATTTATTTTTAATTTACGTGTTTCAAAATAGCAAACGTTTACAAATGAAAGTGCCATAAAGCAGAACGTTACAATAAAAATATGATTCAAAGCGTAAACTAAAATAGCTTTGTATATTGCTTGCGCTATTTCAGATAAAAAAAAACTATCTTCAAGGAATTGTGCTATCTAAAACAGCAACAACGGACTCATACTGCACTGCTAATGCCTCAAGGAAAGCAGTGATCTTTGAATGAGTCAGTCACTTTCCTTTCGCGTTGCTTGCAATTCAGGTCATTCTGTCACCGATGTGATGCTGTGCGGTTCGTTATACTGAGCCTGGCATTCCCCAACTAGCAGACGGATTAACAAGAACACATCCTAAATAACTTACAACAAACGTTCGGTACCTCTGTGTGAGTTCTAGAGCATTGTGCGCGTTTTGCAGGTATTATCTACTAGCTACTTGGCGGTGAGCACAGAGCCACCTAGAAGCAGTGTGTGTCGCAAATGAGTGGGCTGTCTCGTCACGCTCTCCGGCAGACCCACATTCCCACCTAGCGCTACCTATACGCATTCCCCGTCGATGTCCTCCATCCGCACTGATTTTAGATTCCAGTTGGACGTCGACGTACTCGTAGATCTGCATCCGCACGTTATGTTGTTGATTCAATGTTCATCGAAGCGAATAAATTATATGAATACATAGTGTATTAACTAAAGTTGTGCATCGTAATTCTCCCGGCGCCAACCGCATCAAGCAACGCACTAGCTTAATCCTTGTTCAGTTTGATTTCATTTCCAAGGAATTGTTTTGATTTCAATGAATGATTGCTTCAAACATGTTGTCTTTTCCTTGGGACTCAGTGGACAGTGCTTCATGGTCGTAGTGTGAATAGGAATTTCATTCGGTAACCGCCTGGTTGAACATTTCCGTGGCTCTTAGACAAATATTTCGAAGTTCCGTCTCACGGAGAGTGCATTTGACAATGCACCGTGGCCCAAGCATTTACCAGTGGTCCACTTTACCAGCTCTCCTGATCAGATTGTGCTGTAGAGTATGATATAAATGCGGCATGCCATGTGTTGGCTGGGGTACGACCACCCAAGGGTAACTTAACAGCAGTTGAGAGAACTGCTGTATGTTCACTCAGAGTTGATCTGGGTATTGTTATTTTACCCTCGGACAAGGGCAATGCTACATTTGTTCAGAACAAGCAGGACAGCGTTTAAGAGAAGCCCTGTTTACTTTCTGATTACCCGCCAGGGTAGCCGAGAGCGCTAACGCGCAGCTTCCTGGACACGGTTAGGCGCGCCGGCCCCATATCGAGTTCACCCGGTGGACTAACGACGAGGGCGGGTGTGCCAGCCAGCCTGGATGTGGTTTTTAGGCGGTTTTCCACATCCCACTTGGTGAATACATGGCTAGTCCCCACGTTCCGCCTCAGTTACAAGACTGGCAGACATCTGAAACACGTTCGCACTATTCCTTGGACTACACTGGACACAGACAGTTGGGGTACACACATTCCGTCCCAGGGGTGGCGAGAGGAAGGGCATTCGGCCACCCCTTACAATTAACATGCCGAATCCGGTTAACCATAGCAGCAGACCCCGCTAGTCGGGTGTAATGCTTGGACAGAGAGGGAGTGTTTACTTTCAGATTCAGCATTGTCGGGATCGGTGGTGACCACACAAAGGGACGAGATAAACATTAACTTATGAAGGAAAGTTCCTTGTCGCAGGAGACAATGAAGAGTAGTGATAATTATTGCACTGCTCCTCCTACGTTATATGGCCTTTCAACGATCCAGAAGAAATGCGTTCCTGTTCTTCCGATTGTAACCTTGGGGCTCCGACATATTGTGCAGCGAACCACCTTGCAACTCTGTTGAACCCACAATGTAGTCGGTGTACCGAGCGAGGTGGCGCAGTGGTTAGCACACTGGACTCGCATTCGGGAGGACGACGGTTCAATCCCGTCTCCGGCCATCCTGATTTAGGTTTTCCGTGATTTCCCTAAATCGTTTCAGGCGAAAGCCGAGATGGTTCCTTTGAAAGGGCACGGCCGATTTCCTTCCCAATCCTTCAGTAACCCGAGCTTGCGCTCCGTCTCTAATGACCTCGTTGTCGACGGGACGTTAAACACCAACCACCACCACCGTAGTCGGTGTGAGCATCACGTTAAGGACTCGGCTGATTTCTTACGTCTATTAGAGTGAGTGCGTTTTAATCACTTCGATATTGTAGTAAGTTCTGATGTCTCTCTGTTCATTCTTGTTCTTCTATCTGATTCGTCACGGTTAGTTGACGTAAGATTTGGTGTTGGATTAACATACCTGTTTCGAAATATGTTGACTTCCACTTTTTTTTTATTCAAAGAACGGTACTATGGGCAGACAGATTTGGTTGCGATGAGGAGCCTGTTGCCACCTGTTATTGAAAATTTGTGTCTGAAAGACTTCGAGGATGGTGCTTTGGAATCGGCGGCTTTGAAACCTGAGTGTTTTTTCATGGAAGTAGACGATAATTTTGTTTGTTACGTCTCGTGGCAGTGAGAACCTGAAAGACGTTTGAGAACGCCTGAGTTCAGTCCATCAGAAAATTCATTTCAGTGGTGGAAAATGATGGCTGTTCTCCCTTTCTTGTCGTGCTGGTCAGGAGGGAGTCTGTTGGTGCTTGGGACATGCTGTTGTATGAAACCTACTAGCACTTACTTGTAACAACAACCGGTTGATAGTTGTAACCATCCGGCTCAGCGTGAATGGGGTACATCGTAACTTGGCTCACAGGGCTCACGTTATTTCAGACACTGTCAGTTTGTCAGCTGAGTTAGCCCATCTTGAGGTCAGCTTTGGTCAGAATGGATGTAGTGTTCAGACTTCCGTTGCGCGTCGACCATCAGTTTATTGGGTAAATGATGATAATACCGAGCTGACACCAAGAACTACGGGATTTCTGCATCATGGGTCTCTGATAATATTGGTCGTATATTGCTGAAATGCGATATGAAATGTGTTTTACGACCTCCATCTAAGACTGGGGTAATTTTAGGTTCCGTAAAAGACGAGCTTGGTTTGCTTAAGCTGCCGGTCTATTGCATTCCTCTGTGTTATGACATGTCATATATTTGACTGATTATCAGGACCGTGGAGGACAGGGATATCGAGCTTAAGCATCGCACCTGCTTCCGACAGCCGAGCAAATCGGCTATTGCAGAACATTATCATGGCACAGATCACCCTATCGAACATAACACATTCTCTCATGCACTTCCAGCTATTGGGATGGCGTTATTGAAGAAACAGTTGAGATTAAATTAGCTATAATCTTGTAAATAGAGACGAAAGTTTTTGATTAAATTCTGCGTGGGATCTGCTGCCTTCCTTGTCAAAAAACAGAAGGACAGAGTTGTTGCTACCTCACCAGCTTTCAGTGATTCTCATTGTAGATAACGTCTGGCTTCTCTCATGTAGGTTGGCGTGATAGTGCTTACAATGATTATAATGTGTGAGTGAGTGAGTGTGTGTGTGTGTGTGTGTGTGTGTGTGTGTGTGTGTGTACTTTATATTTCCGCAATATTTATGCAAATCGAGGTCTTGAATTTTCTTTCACAGCGATTTCTTTTTCAGTTTCACCATGAAAGTGACGCGGTGGTCTCCTGTGTAATTATCAAAAAAAGGAAAGGCAGTTTTGCATTGAAAATGGCAATGTGGTCTCCGGTTCGAAAAAAGGCGGTTGTCGACGTCACCGAGCTGTATTCCCGTAAGTTTTTTCAACATGATCTGCCCCCTTAGATGAGCATTATTGACAGGGGCAACCGGCTAAAGTGACAGAGAGTCTTCTGGGGCATCTCTTAAGTTTATGGTAAAAGTTGTGGTGGCATTAGCTTTCCTTTTTCTTCTATTTTTGGTAGCAATAGGTATTTTAAGGAATGTGAGGAACTTAGGTATCAAAACAATGAAAGTGGTTAACCCCTCTAACGGCTATACAGGGTGGCTGGCTTCAATTCCCGACCGGGCTGTCGATTTCCTAAGCACAGAGACTGGACGTTGCGTTGTCCTCATGATAATTTCATCATCATCGACTCACAAGTCGCCCAATGTGGGGTTAGATGAAAAGACTTGCAACTCGGCGATCGAACTTCCCTAGGTGGCGGCTCCGACCCATCAGTGCCATACGATCATCTCATTTCATTTAAAAATTGTATACGATGGGATAAACACAGGTCTCACATCCTCTTGCAAAAATGGTTCAAATGGCTCTGAGCACTATGCGACTCAACTTCTCAGGTCATCAGTCGCCTAGAACTTAGAACTAATTAAACCTAACTAACCTAAGGACATCACACACATCCATGCCCGAGGCAGGATTCGAACCTGTGACCGTAGCGGTCACGCGGTTCCAGACTGAAGCGCCTTTAACCGCACGGCCACACCGGCCGGCGCATCCTCTTACACTCTTTAAAATTGTAATAATGTAAGGTAAACACTGAACTTTAAATTCTCATTCGCCACTTATTTTGCTGTACATGATATAGTGCACGTTTCATGCAGTGTTTCACGCAGTTTTCGTGTGTATGTTTGTGTGTGTGTGTGTGTGTGTGTGTGTGTGTGTGTGTGTGTGAGTGAGTGTGTGCGTGACTGTGTGCGAGAGAGAGAGAGAGAGAGAGAGAGAGAGAGAGAGAGAGAGAGAGGGTTGAGGGGGAGAGCGGGTAAATGGAAAAATTGAGTGGGTGAGGTATGCTTTTACATGGGTGTTGGCGTTAACAGTAGATAAAACTGTAGTGCAACAGAAGTGTGATCGGGCCTCGGTGACGGAGGCCAGTTACCACGGTTTAGCATTGTACACACTGCAGAGAGGCAGAAAGTAGGCTGGCGAACAGTGTAAATGAATGGTTAGAGCGGTTGAAGTAGGGTCGCGTTACAGCGTTTGTGAAATCTACTTCAGCAAAACGAGTAGACGAGCCTCCACGAAACATTATACCACAGTTGACGCACATTGCAATACGGAACGCTGCAAAATTAGAGACCAATGAGTTTTACAAATCAATGCGATGCAAGCCTGATGTGCGACGATCAGAGTTTTGACGTCGTGGCATGAAATCAGAGACACGATACATATATCGCTTGGCATCTTCTACATCTACATCTACATGACTACTCTCCGATTCACATTTAAGTGCTTGGCAGAGGGTTCATCGAACCACAATCATACTATCTCTCTACGATTCCACTCCCGAACAGCACGCGGGAAACACGAACACCTAAACTTTTCTGTTCGAGCTCTGATTTCTCTTACTTCATTTTGATGATCATTCCTACGTATGTAGGTTGGGCTCAACAAAATAGTTTCGAATTCGGAAGAGAAAGTTTGTGACTGAAATTTCGTAAATAGATCTTACCACGATGAAAGACGTCTTTGCTTTAATGACTTCCATCCCAACTCACGTATCATATATGCCACACTCTCTCCCCTATTACGTGATAATACAAAACGAGCTGCCCTTTTTTTGCACCCTTTCGATGTCCTCCGTCAATCCCACCTGGTAAGGATCCCACACCGCGCAGCAATATTCTAACAGAGGACGAAAGAGTGTAGTGTAAGCTGTCTCTTTAGTGGACTTGTTGCATCTTCTAAGTGTCCTGCCAATGAAATGCAACCTTTGGCTCGCCTTCCCAACAATATTAACCATGTGGTCTTTCCAACTGAAGTTGTTCGTTATTTTCACACCCAGTTACTTAGTTGCATTGACAGCCTTGAGAATTGTACTATTTATCGAGTAATCGAATTCCAGCGCATTTCTTTTGGAACTCATGTAGATCACCTCACACGTTTCGTTATTTAGTGTCAACTACCGCCTGCCACACCATACAGCAATTTTTTCTAAATCGCTTTTGCAACTGATTCTGGTCTTCGGATGACCTTACCAGACGGTAAAATACAGCATCATCCGCGAACAACCTAAGAGAACTGCTCAGATTGTGGCCCAGGTCATTTATATAGATCAGGAACAGAGGAGGTCCCAGGACGCTTCGCTGGGGAACACCTGATATCACTTCAGTTTTACTCGATGATTTGCCGTCTATTACTACGAACTGCGACAGTCAGTCCATTCGTACTCGATGGGTGACACACGAAACGCAGAAGCAAGAAAGTAGGAAGGAAATCACGAATCCAGTCGCACAACTGTGACGATACCTCACAGGGCCACAGCTCGATTAGAAGTCGCTTGTGAGGAACGGTGTCAAAAGCTTTCCGGAAATCTAGAAATACGGAATCAACTTGAGATCCCCTGTCAATAGCGGCTATTACTTCGTGCGAATAAAGAGGTAGCAGCGTTGCACAAGAACGATGTTTTCTGAAACCATGCTGATTATGTATCAATAGATCGTTCCCTTCGATGTGATTCATAATGTTTGGATACAGTATATTCCCCAAAACCCTACTGCAAACCGACGTTAGTGATACAGGTCTGTAGTTCGATGGATTACTCCTACTACCCTTCTTAAACACTGGTGCGACCTGCGCAATTTTCCAATCTGTAGGTACATATCTATCGGTGAGCGAGCGGTTGTATATGATTGCTAAGTAGTGAGCTATTGTATCAGCGTAATCTGAAAGGAACCTAATCGGTATACAATCTGGACCTGAAGACTTGCCCGTATCAAGCGATTTGAGTCACTGCGTGTGTGTCACTGCATAACTAACTACAGATGCTGGAGGACAACGAAGAAAAACTGTCAGTCCATTCGTACTCGATGGGTGAAACATCAAACGCACAAGCAAGCAAGTAGGTAGTGGTTCCAGTTATTCTTCGAGTACAGCGAGCTTGTCACTAGTTCGTAAACACCCAAGGGATGTCTACCGGCTCAAGTGTGATCCTCCGCCACACGGATGAGGTATAGAGTGTCATACGGTCAGCACACTGCTCTTCAGGTCGTTTTGCAGACTTTCCAGACCGTGGAGCCGCTGATGTGCGGTCAAGTAGCTACTCAGCTGGCATCACGAGGCTGAGTGCCCCCCTTCGATTTCTTTCACCAAGAAAAATCTCTTGGCATTACTGGGAATCGATCTCAGGTCCTCCGCATGGTAGCCATCTGCACTGACCAATGAGCGGACTTTATTTCAGCACAGATTCCGCAAAAATGCCGATCATCCTGATCAACTCTGAAATTCACTATAAGATGAAATGTAGATGGACACCTGTTAGCGGACATTAATGTGAAAAATGTCCATTCCAAACCGCTATAACGACTTGAATGGTGTTGTGGACACAAGTGAGGTGTCAGAATCCCCGTTGACGAATGGCAGACAGCTCTTCCTCAAAGGCCGGAACCAGGGAATGGAGTGATGTTGGATGCTCGAGTCTGGAGCCAAGTCGACCATCTAATGTGTTCCATTACGCTTAGATTGTGATTCTGGGCAGGCCTATCCCTCCCAGGAATGTTATTGCTCACAAGAAATGGCCTCAGGCCGCGTTGGATTAGCCGAGCCGTCTGAGGCGCTGCAGTCATGCTCTGTTCGGCTGGTCCCGGCGGAGGTTCGAGTCCCCCCTCGAGCATGGGTGTGTGTGTTTGTCCTTAGGATGATTTAGGTTAAGTAGTGTGTAGGCTTAGGGACTGATGACCTTAGAAGTTAAGTCCCATAAGATTTCACAAGCATTTGAACATTTGAAGAAATGGCCTCACAGATGTTGGTCATGAGAGTGTCTACTGTCATGCTGATGCACACAATCATCGTTTTCGAGCTGTTCATCTGCCTTACGGATTACACAAGACCTTCTATATTTAGCATTTTCTTAAGCGCAATAACGCGACCACTAGTATTGTAACCATTGTAAAGGAGACATTAATTGTTGTACCATACGCATTCTATTTACTGGTATTTGAAGGATTCTCTGCTTAAATACTTTCGAAATTCAAAAATTGTTCGAGTTTTTTTCATACCTTCGGTATTATCAGATATAAATAAGCTAGTACGACACAACAGCAAACTGCATGATTTACATAATCCACCTTCGCTGGTACTCTTTAAAAATTCTAAGATAATTGGTCTATCATTGAATTTTAAATTCTCATCCTCACCAGATTTGTTGTATATGGATTCGAGCATCATTCACAAGTGAATCAAGTGTTTCTCTCATATGTTTTATTTCTTACTTTTAGACAATGATTTCATAAAATATTTGACTGTTTTTTTTTTCAATCATTTTTATCCTCAGGTTTTGAACTGAAAGCATGAAATTCGATGTATTTAAGTCTCGATGAGTATTCTGTTAATATTAATAGTATATAGATGTAGACAATTCAGACGTGTTTCAATTTATTCTGTGATTTGATACTTATTAAATTTTTTCGACACAGAAGAAAGAAACCCACAATTTGTAATGTGATGAAAAGCGGTATTCTGAAGACTTCGTCACATTTTGAGATGCTTCTTCACTGTTGTCATCGTCAAAGTGCATCTCGATCGTAATTACAGGAAATCGTTCTAGTCAACAGTGCTGCTCTGCCTCAAACTTTCAAAGGACTCTTATTATAGCATGCTCTTCGATAGCTTCTGGCAAAGCACAGTCATAGAACACACTCTCTTTGTCACTATCATCCTAAATGAAACGCGGATTCCAGAATCGAAATCTGCTCAATGCATTAATGTTGCTGGAAAGCCTTCCACAATCACCTGCAGTCTTTGCGATCAGGCATGCTTGCGTACCTCAGGTGGTACTTGGGACGTTCTGTAGTCGAGTCGGTGTAAGAAGCTCACTGACAGTTTGCAGCACTGTTACCAGCTGTCCACTGTGAAGCTTTAAAGGGTGCATGAGGAACAACAGTCATCTGCAGAGCTTACGGGTACACTGAGGCGTTATCACAGAGACTTTTACAAAATCGCTTTCCTAGCGTCTTTTGTTTCGGAAATGTACTGAATTTAGTACTTGGTACGAAGGAATCCTTTTAGACAATTAAATATCACACCAGTACAATTTTTTATGATCAGGATAACAGATTTGAAGTTTTCTATACTTCATTAATATAAGTTGCAGCAGCTCTTCGTGAAATATTTAAATTTTTCTTGAAATCCCTGATTAGGTTTCTCTTAATTATCCTGATAACTTTCAAATAAGTTTAATATTTTTTGCAATATTAGCAATGACACTGGAAAATTTCGACCTCATTTGTCCGTTTTGAAGTCTTCGTTTTACTGTGAAAATTTGGACAACAATGCATGCTGTAATTTTCCGTCGGATCACTAAATAATTTTTTAAATAGTCAGATTACTTTCAAGTTTCTTTTTTTTTCTAAACTGGAGTTGACGATTGTCAATTTGAAATCCTTTTGATCTGCTTCCCGTTGATTGTTTGGCAATAAAAATTCGGACAAAAATTTTTCCTCAATTCACTTCATAAGTTTTTCCTAGTTACCACGATTACTTGAAAGCGAATAACTCCTTTTTTGCAACACTCCGCATTTGTGAAATTGATGTCCCAGATGCTCATTTCCCACTCTCATTTTAGCTGTGAAACTCCGGACGAAAACCCATAGTGTAATGTATAAGAAGTCAGTTCTTCGCTAAACTCAAAAATTTTACCAACAATTCTCCGCCGGCCTCTGCGGCCGAGCGGTTCTAGGCGCTTCAGGCTGGAACCGCACGACCGCTACGGTCGCAGGTTCGAATCTTGCCTCGGGCATGGATGTGTGTGCTGTCCTTAGGTCAGTTATATTTATGTAGTTCTAAGTTCTAGGGGAATGGTGACCTCAGATGTTAAGTCCCATAGTGGCTCAGAGCCATTTGAACCATTTTTGAACAATTATCCGCCTCGAAATCCCAATTAAAGCGGAGGACTGAGGTCAGCAGACCATGAATATAAAAGTGGAACAGCAGTTTCTGGGAGAAGATGGAGAGATATTGAAGGAAGGAGACAGCTGCCTAAAAAGTTCCATCGCACTCCTCAGTTGGCCATAATAATAACAATAATAACTGCATATCAGTCTAGAAATCTAGAGATAGCAGGTCCAGAAATAAACCATTGAAGTTCCCTGTCTCGAAATTACCAATTAAAGAACTTACACAGGAGTTCTCGCAACTAGACTCCAGGGCTTGCAGAGGGGAGTGAATACATAACATTTCGAATAGGGCTCATGTCTGGAAATGCATCATTTCCGTTCTACGATGGTTTAAATTGAGATTTTTAACCTATCCACTTCTTCTTAAGCAAGTATTCGGAAATTTGTGGTAAGTTCCTGTGGGACCAAATAGCTGAAGTCATCGCTCCCTGGGTTTACACACTACTTAAAATAACTTAAACTATCTTACGCTACGCGGACAACACACACACTCACACACCCATGTCCGAGGGAGGACTTGAACCACCAACGGGGGGGGGGGGGGGGGGAGCCGTTCGAATCGTGGCAACACGCCCATGACCGAGCGGCTACCCTTCGCAGCTTTAAGCAATTACATTTGGCGTTGCGCAGTACAGTTATTATGTAACAATTCGAATGGAAACACTAACGAAGCATCCATTTATCACTTCTCATTTGTTTGTTTAACACTCAAATATTGCGTGTTTACACTATTCCGAAACAAAAAGAGAAACCAGTATACTGTACTTTCGGAACGTAATATTTAAGTGTTAATGCAAATAGTGTGCTTATGTTATATGTGGATGTTTCGTTATATCTCTATCCGAATGTTTTTCTCTAATAAATCTGCTGCATCTCTCCCGATTCAGTTCCTAAAGCAGAAGTGGACGAGTTAAACATCTGAATCAGGACCGCCGAAACGTGGAAACCATAAGTTTCCGAGCATCGGTTCCCGTAAAAAATATTATGTACTCACTCCCCTCAAGTCCTAGAAGTTTATAACGAGAATTTGCGAACACCCTGTTGATACTTAACGCTACTTCAAGTTGGTGGATAAACTGACTTGGAATTATCAAGTAGCGAATTATATTCCACATATGTGCAATCGCTCTGTAAATTCACACTGCAGTATCAAAAGACAAATTCGAAGATAGCGTCAAAGTCGAATATTTATCGTACATGAAACATTACCAGTTTTAGGATTCAAATGAAACTTTCATATTTACAGCAATCTTACCGATCTTCCCGATACACTAAGGATTTCTTAATTCATTAAATTTAACTGCCTTGATTAATAGGCGTACATACAATGGAAAATCAGAAATGGAATAGAAAATTTTACTACCGTATACTGGGCATTGCGCACAATATTGTGTAAAATAACAGTTCGAGACTAACTTTCACCTTTTCCTGTATTCCACCTCACACAGCAACAATTTTTAGTGGGCAAGTCGATGAGTTTGCATCGGTCGTTTCAGCGAGAGAACACTAGAAATAAAAGTGGAAGTACACTAGAACCACCAAAAGGAAGATTTTTACTACCGAACCGGGAATTCCACTAAAAATATCGTTTATCAACTACGGCTTCTGTATTCTCATATGACTTTTGGACCAGCAATGACGTGATGCGAAGGACTTGACAGTGTGCTTGTTACGATTTCAATACCTCGAAATAACAATGGGGCGCCCTTCGCTCTTCGTGGACAATAGCAGTATTGACGGGCATGTGATGAGGCAAAGAGATGGAGCATTGTGACTTCTCTGTCCACTGGAATAGGCACTCTCTCCTGAAGTGAAAGGGAAATGATACAGCGGTATAACACGACAGTAGCTGCAAGCAGAAACTCCATCCTTCGTCTCGTCCCAGCTAACTTTCAGGATAGAACTACATCGACTGAAACGTACTTGGTGGTTCTCAGCGCAATAAGGAATTACGCTGGAGCACATGATTAGTTCAAATATTACTTCTTTAAAACACCAGTAGCGTGAATGTCGGTGGGACATAATGTCGAATAACAGGTCATAATAAATTCTGTCCTCTGCATTGACGGGTAATGGATTAGGGGACATACAGCATGTTACCTTCAAAAAAATTTAATAGACTGTCCTCTCCTTTCTAAACTATCGCTTACTATACACAGTGTATGAAGAATTATGGGAGCGATACGAAAAATGACACACGACGCGACAGAAAATGACAGTACAAATACATGCGTAAATATCATAATGGCCGTTAATGCATACTCAGTTACGAATTTTCAGACATTTCACTAGCAATGTCGTTACGATGTCTTTTGAACATCTATAGCGACACTTCGAAAGCCATCTTCCGACATGTGAGAGAACGTGATTCGAGTGCTCTATCTCAAGACAGAAACTCACGAGCAACTTTTTCAGCATCTTAGGAGACAGCAGAATTAAAAGGAAAAATAATGTATTATACAAGTGTCTACAAGATCACTAGAAGTTAAATGCAGGCATCCCAGTCTGTTTGCAAGTAGTTCGTTAATCTTTTCAGTTAATGTTCAACTAGACACAATCTGTAGTAAGCTTTGCTCCTCTTCTCGTGGCAGTACACCGTAGGTCGCTGAAGTAACGAAGCGTTCCCAAGACGGCTGTCGAACAGTCACACAAAACTGTCTCTGACGTCGGTCTTCGTGCAGTTTTGGAGGATGTTTTACAGTCGCCTATTATAACATTTCTGGAGACCGAAAATATCCTATGTTGGAATCGAAATGGGTTCCCTAAACACCGGTTGTGTGAAAAACAACTCGCTCTGTACGTCCATGTTCGTGTCGTGTTCTTGACTTTCGGAAGGGCTTCAATACAGTTTCGCACGGCAGCTAAATGAACGAAATAGGAACATACGGAAATACGAAATATCAGACCATCTGTGGGACCGAGGATTCTCTGTCAAGAGAACACAGCATGCCATTCTTAACGGCGAGAAATCTGGAGACTAAAAGTAATTAAGAGTGTATCCTGTACAACAGTTACAAGGACAATTGCTTTTGATAATGTATACAGCTTGCTTCAAAAATTTGTCCCATATTCGCTTAGGAGCCAAGGCTGGAAGAAAAGTTTCTCTAATTACATGAACAGTAAACAGTATCCGGTGAGATTTTGGTCACTTTACTAGTGAGGATTAAATTGCCTTTTAATTACAGGTGACTCAGGATTTAGAAGAGGTGGCTCAGTAAATACGTACATGTGGTCTGACGCAAATCCTCGAGCAGTCATGGAGGTCAGGAATCAGGATTGCTTCAGTGTCAATGTATGGGCAGAATTTGTTAATAGCAAATAAGATCGCACATTTTACCAGATTGACAGGTGCTGTATATCATCAGTTTCTGAGATATGACATACCAGCAACTTTGGAGAAAGTTACCCGTACAGAATGGCGATGACTGTGGTATATGTACGACGGGGCATCACTCCATTTTTTACGGATGGTGCGACCGTATTTCATCGCCACGTTTCATGTGCGATGGATTAATCGAACTGGTCCAGTTGTATGGCCTCCCCGTTCAACGGACATGAATCCGTTTTACTTGAGGCTACCGGCGCATTTAAAGGCATTGGCCTATGCCCAGATTTCGGCGATTTTCAGACGTTACAGGAGCTTGTGACGCAATCCAAGTGGGGCCAGTTGTATGTGAAGAAAGAAAGCGTTATAAACACAACGAACAAGGGCAGAAGATGCCTTTAGATGCGTGATAACCACATGCATCTCTGCCTACAGCGCCTACGTAGCAGACACACGGGAATGAGACAACACATTGACCTACATCTCCGTTCATATCTCTGGTAGCACCTTTCCCTCTCCTTTTTACTATTAATATCTCCCGTAGGAATATCTGACACTGTTTTCAAACAACGATTACACATGAAATAATGCATTAAAGCCGGAAGTTTCATGCTGATTTATACAGAGTAGTCGCGATTCTAGGAAACTGCAGGTAAATGTAGGAAAACCTGAAGCGCATCGGCGCTTGGTGCTTGCTGCAGGGATTGACAGCTGAATCTCAATACAAACAAATGTATCGTACCGTGGAAACAGACAAAAAAAATCACTTATACAATGATTACACGATTGAAGAACAATCACTGACGCCAGTCACATCGATAAAATATCCAGGAATAAGCGTACGTAGTGATTTAAAGTACAATGGTCACATAAAACTAATCACAGCCAAGGCAAATGCCAGACTGAGATTCATCAGCAGAATCCTTGGAAAAAAAGCCCACCCAAGGAAAAACTTCTTTCGATCAGTGCTTGAATATTGTTCATCAGTCTGGGATCGGTATGTGATAGGACTGATATGGGAAATACAGAAAGTCTAAAAACAAGACCAGCAAGTTTCACTTCGATTCCATTTAGTAAGCTCGAAAGAATTACAGAGATACTCAGCTGTCTCAAGTGGCATACGCTGCAAGAGTTGCGTTCTGCATCATGGTGTGGCTTACAGTAAACGTTCCGTGAGCGTACGTTCCGAAATCGTACGTTCATGAGAGAGTCCACCAATCTATTGATTCTTTCGGCGTACGAGGAGCGCCTCTTACCGATTTACATTATTATTCCCATCACTCAGTTTCATTCATCCTTAGACCTGCAAGTATATAGTAGTTTCATTTAACAGTAGGTGCAGGACTGTCACTAAAAGCGTAGTCCCTGCACTGTACAGCCTGTTTCGTGACTGCCGTCATTACGTGAGCCACTCCAGGTATTCACAAGCGACTGCTATCACTGTGTCTAGAGTGGGCACCATGTGCTCTTGCAACACGAGAACGCCTGTCCACAGAGGAGTCAGAAAATCATGGCGACCATCACTGAAATGGAACTCTAACGTTTTCTCCTGACTTGGCGCCGTAGTTAAAGGGACCACTGAGCAAGATTACGTTGGGTATTGCAGTACCTGGTAACCCTTTCCAGCGATAGCAATGGCGGTTTTCCGCCACGTAGGCCTATGTCTTGAACTCCATTTTAGCGATGACAGCAGTGGTTTTCCGACTCGTCTGGGGACGAGAGTTACGTTGTTGCGAGAGGAAATTTCGTGACGCACACTATGCACACACTACAGCCAATCGCCTGTGAATATCCGCAGTGTTTACACGCTCCTTTGACACATAACACGTCATGATGTGCTGTCCTTGATGGTCACACAACACGTTATCAACTCTGGTAATGACAGCAGTAGAAAAAATGGACTGTTCTGTGGAGGGATTACGCTTCTACTGACTGTTCTACCACGGACGGTTAGACCATAGTAGTATGTACTTTTAGCTGCAGTGATGAGTGAAATGGCGCTTCGTGAACAATAGCAAAAAATAAAGTGTAAATCAATAGCGAATGCCCCTCGTATATGTCGTGGTAGGACTATGTAGTTAACATAGGACGCACCCGAGTTCTCATAGAGTCCCGCCGAAACTCGTCGTTCCTGCGAACAATTGTTCAAAAATGTGTGTGAAATCTTGTGGAACTTAACTGCTAAGGTCATCAGTCCCTAAGCTTACACAGTACATAACCTAAATCATCCTAAGGACAAAAACACACACACACACACACACACACACACACACACACACACACACCCATGCCCGAGGGAGGACTCGAACCTCCGCCGGGACCAGCCGCACAGTCCATGACTGCAGCGCCTAGACCACTCGGCTAATCCCGCGAGGCGGGAAATTCTTCAGTTCCAGCAACACAAACTTACGGCACACTAACAACTCTGTTATTAAATGTGTTGCCATGAAGATTTAATAGTGTCTACCAAAGGAACGAGTTCTGAAATAATACACCTTTACTGAATCCATTCACTACTTACAATTCTTTTGCTTATAGAACTTAAAGACAGTACGTTTGTAGGATGTCTCACGTGCAACCAAGAGTTTTCTTCTCAACAAAAAGTGTAAAGAAATCAAATCTGACAGAGAGAAGCCAAGTTTTCGGGTGAATTTCAAACTGATTTGAACTACATGGTTGTGTGTTATTTTGCACCTGGTGTCGTGTTAGCAGCCTCGTTGTATTCATTCCAAAGATGGTACGGAAACGCGCCGCTGTATAGTTTCCGCTTCACCGAAAGGGAGAGGCAGTTTGGTACGAGGCCCACTGTTTGCTCTTCCCGAGTCATAACGCGCTAAGTGGCCTCGGAGCTGGCGGAGCGCTGCTACGAGGCCAAACAATGCCAGCGATGCTGATGCTGGATGTTGATTGGACGGCACCTCCCCCCGGTGCTATTTGATTCCCCTGCGAGCCGTCTGCACGGCGCGGCGTGCGTGGCTTTCAGATCGGCGCGCCCTGTGCAGAGTGCGAGCCCGCATCGACCAAAGCGGCCGCCAGCGGGCCGGGAACCTTGTTTGGCCCGGCGTTAATCTGCGCCTATTTTGGCTCCGGACGGCCTCTGTTGCCTACCGCCAGGTGATGGTGCGTGGCCCGGTAGACAACCTCACAAAAGGGACCGCGCTTACCAGCCTCCTCCGGTTCCCTCCACACTACTGGCCATTAAAACTGCTACACCACGAAGATGACGTGCGACAGACGCGAAATTTAAGCGATAGGAAGAGGATGCTGTGATATGCAAATGATTAGCTTTTCAGAGCATTCACACAACGTTGGCGCTTGTGGCGACACCCACAACGTGCTGACCTGAGGAGAGTTTCCAACCGATTTCTCATACACAAACAGCAGTTGAACGTCGTTGCCTGCAGAAACGTTGATGTGATGCCTCGTGTAAGGAGGAGAAATGCGTACCATCACGTTTCCGAGTTTGATAAAGGTCGGATTGTAGCCTATCGCGATTGCTGTTTATCGTATCGCGACATTGCTGCTCGCGTTGGTCGAGTTCCAATAACTGTTGGCAGAACATGGAATCGGTGGGTTCAGGAGGGTAATACGGAACGCCGTGCTGCATCCCAATGGCGTCGTATCACTGGCAGTCGAGATGACAAGCATCTTATCCACATGGCTGTAACGGATCGTGCAGCTACGTCTCGATCCCTGAGTCAACAGATGGGGACGTTTGCAAGTCAACAGCCATATGCACGAACAGTTCGACGACGTTTGCAGCAGCACGGACTATCAGCTCGGACACCGTGGCGGCGGTTACCCTCGACGCTGAATCACAGACAGGAGCGCCTGCGATTGTGTACTCAACGACGAACATGGGTGCACGAATGGCAAAACGTCATTTTTTCGGATGAATCCAGGTTCTGTTTACAGCATCATGATGGTCGCATCCGCGTTTGGCGACATCGCAATGAACGCACATTGGAAGCGCGTATTCGTCATCGCCATACTGGCGATCACCCGGCGTGATGGTATGGGGTGCCATTAGTTACACGTCTCGGTCACCTCCTGTTTGCATTGACGGCACTTTGAACAGTGGACGTTACATTTCAGATGTGTTACGACCCGTGGCTCTACCCTTCATTCGACCGCAGCGAAACTCTACATTTCAGAAGGATAATGCACGACCGCATGTTGGAGGTCCTTTCTGGATACAGAAAATGTTCAACTGCTGCCCTGGCCAGCACATTCTCCAGATCTCTCACCAACTGAAAACGGCTGGTCAATGGTGGCCGAGCAACTGGCTCGTCACAATACGCCAGTCACTAATCTTGATGAACTTTGGTATCGTGCTGAAGCTGCATGGGCAGCTGTACCTGTACACGTCAGCCAAGCTCTGTTTGACTCAATGCCCGGTCGTATCAAGGCCGTTATGACGGCCAGAGGTGGTTGTTCTGGGTACTGATTTCTCAGGATCTATGCACCCAAATTGCGTGAACATGTAATCACATGTCAGTTCTAGTATAATATATTTGTCCAATGAATACCCGTTTATCATTTCCATTTCTTCTTGGTGTAGCAATTTTAATGGCCAGTAGTGTAGTATACGCAGGGCTTGGCTATAAATGAATAATTGAAGTGATAGATTCATATGGAAAAGCGTTTATAAAAAAGAATAATTTGTTTATTATTATTTCTAGCCTTTACTTTACATCGCAGATATACCTAAATAATGCTGATCGTATTCTTACTCACTGTTTTCGTCAGAGCGTGCAGAAATTTAACAGAACGTAGAGGATGCTCCACTCAACACTTCGAGGTAGGGAACCTCGGGTCTGAGGAGCCTGCTCAAGGAAATAATGGCAATAAAAATCACATAACTCTGTACTCTCTATTTTAAACTAGTTACGGTTAACTGACAATACCATCACTGATGAACGTACCACTTGTACTGTATCTAACAAAATGTCCTGGAACTGACGGCCCCAACCTCAATGCAAGCGTGACATCGGCGAACTACCTTCTGACGAATCCTGACAAATATCCATGATGTGCCCAGAATGCGATTTTCACTCTGCAGCGGAGTGTGCGCTGATATGAAACTTCGTGGCAGATTAAAACTGTGAGCCGAGAAATTTGGAAGGTAGGAGATGAGGTACTGGAGGAAGTAAAGCTGTCAGGACGGGGCGTGAGTTGTGCTTGGGTACCTCAGTTGGTAGAGCACTTGCCCTCGAAAGGCATAGGTCCCGAGTTCGGGTCTCGGTCGGGCACACAGTTTTCATCTGCTAGGAAGTTTCATCCCTGATGTGTTTCGAATCACATCACAGGCAGCTACAATTCTGGCAACTAATTACATCTCCATTTTCAGTGGGGGCAGATACACTAGTGACTTAAGATATTCTCATGGGAAATAATCAAGGGGGTTTAGGTCAGTTGATCTCGCAGGCCATGGAATAGGACCTCCTCTTCCAATCCAGCGAACAGAAAATAGAGAATTGAGGTGGTTGCGGACATCCACACTGAAGTGAGTTGGTGCGCCGTCATGTTGTATCGTATTTACATTTCGCCACGAAAGAACGTGCTATGAATAAACGACACACAACATAACCACCTTATAGGTAAGTGAAGTAAACAAAACCTGCATCATGACTTCACAGTAATCAGTCTCGTCGTCATTGATTCCTTGCAGGAAATAAAGAACGTACATGTAAATAAGCAGCACGTTACATCTAAACTTGTACGTCTGTTGGTTGTAAATAAATTGGAGAACAGTAATGCTAGACAAAGCAGTAGACAGGTTTACTCCATATCTCTTTGAGCTGGCTTTTCCGACCGCAGGTTCCCTACCTCAAAATGTTCAGTGGAGTATTTTCTATGTCCTGTTGCATTTTTACACGCTCTTGCGGAAACACCCAGTATATGTCCGACATTTCTGAAGGTTATATTATTCTTCCAGAATCAAATTTGCGCTCCACTTAGACCACTAGCACCGCATCACTTGAGCATATGACTTATTGTATTTCATTTTGTGTGGTGCGAAGAGTATAATTGTGTGAACCTAATAGTATTTCGTGAAGTGATTTTGTATGGTCATGTGGCGTATATTTGTCTTGTGCACAGTTACGTTGATGACATTTTCTGTGAGCACATTTGATATTGCTGCTGTTGGTGAATAATCTGAACTACATTTACGGTAAATTATTTTAAAGAAATGACATTAAACCACAGTTATTATGCGTTTCTAGTAAAGGATGAGAATGTATAGTTCATTCAAAATTTAAGATTTGAAGAAATGTCAGTATATTTTCGAAACACAGTATTATTTTAAATGTAAGATTTAAAATGTTACGTAAATTGTAATACAAATAATTCTAATGTGACTGCATGTAAGACATAAATTATTGCTGTGTGGCACATGCATCCAAACTTATTATTGGGCACCAACAACTGTATATCTAGTTATCGGTGGAAATATAATACAAGGTAAGACGTCATTGTGGTGTGAAGTTATTAGTGTATGCTGTGACATCATCACACCATGTCTTAACGTTGTTATTCTGTGGTATTTTATTTGTGACATGCTGGTGTTCTCTGATAGTTTTTATTACAATTTGACGCTACTCTATTTGGCTTCCAGTGTTACAAAAGCATGTACCTCTAATAATGTTAGAAGCCACATTTTAATGTTTCTGTAGTGTACACGGTGGTTAAATGAAATCGGACATGTTTGAACAACCTTCACTTGGGATGTTTGTTTTTGCGAGTTTGAGACCTGACTATGCTAGAGCAGATCTGTCGAAACCGATAATAGTTACAAATCGAATTACTAGCGATCTAGGCAAATTTGATTCTTCAAGAATAATACCAACATACCGCAGTTATAAATATTTTCGTAAAATGACTGGAAAGGAAAGAGAAAGTAAAATATGATTTGGAAATAAATTTCCAGGCAGAGACTGTAAGACGTGCACACTATTTTGCACGTGAAATTACATATTTTTACTCTTTTACAGATGACGGTTTCCACGTGCTCGGGTTCTGTTCATCTTAAAAACATGAGAAGCAATTATTTTCTCAGAATGTTGCACCATTTATGAGTATTTCTAAAATTACAATGTTTGTTTGAAGTTTGTGTAGAAAAACAAACTTTGATTATAGTCAGTAAAGGTTCTTTCTCATGGCACAGTCTAGAAGCAAACCACATGCAACACATCATTTCTCCAAATATTGGTTAGAATACCTGGTGATATACAGCGGAAAGTATTTTGATGCAGTCCACACTGGATGATATTTCTTCTTATGTATTTTTGATATAAGAGTAGTTCTGATTTTTCTTACACGTTCTTTATCTGTCGATTAAAATCGCAGGATTTCACTAGCCGAGTGCGTTTGGGAGAATCTAGTACTGCCCTATGGCAATTCTTCATCCCGGAAAATCTCATCGTATAATTGTGGATTATTTTGATCTCGCCACATGTCAGTTAAGAGAAAAATTTGTTTTCTTGCAGGCTGGGCGTCATCACACATGCAAAAATTTGTTCTGTGTGAGACTGTTGTTAAGTTTCCCAGACTTTTTCGCGTTCTCATCCAGAATTTCCCATTGCACTTTCTGTACATTACTTTTATGAAAATATTAATGAATATGATCCTTTGAGCATTATTTATATTCATTTCTAGTATAAGTAACATAAAAATTGAAAAATAAAAAAGGTTCCATGTTGGAACTCGATCCCACAACCCTCGTATTAGTTTTCAATACTCTTTTCGCACCCTTCTATGGTATTTCGATACCCGCGCCAAAAATAAAATGTTTAGTGTTTCGTAAATTGGTAAAGCAGAAAATCTTATAGATTCACTACGTGTCTGTCTGCCTGTCTGTCTGTCCGACTATGAAAAACTCTTTTTCTCAGGAACGTTTAGACGAATGTAGTTCAAATTTATTGCGCCTAGTAAAGAGTAACATCCTTTGATGGTGCACAAAATAGCTCCTAACGCAATGCAAATACGGCATCACTATATGCTATAGTGATGCTCGCCAACTCTCTGATCGAACCTTGTAGGGCATTTACTATTCCCCTAGAATCATGAAATTTGGCAGAAAGCATGGTTTCACAGCACAAGTAAAGAAAAATCTGAGGATTATTTATCTGTGATTATATCACACAAAAATTATTCCTTTTGTAATTTGCTATCCAAGTTCAAACTTATAACACTCTGGAGAGTCTTGGAATTCCTGGCACCGATATCTTTGCCAGTATCAATGTCGATAACAGTCCAAACTTGTCCAGATTATCGATTCCCAGAACGGCTGAAATGCCTATATTCACAATTAAGTTTGTACAAATCACTTAGAGCGCAAGTTCTACAAACACTTTCCCATTTTTTTTTTTTTTTTCTTGACGCTTGGTTCTCTACATTTCCCAGTTCTGTCACTTCCGTTTCTGGCCAAGTCCTGCGTGTACCATAAATCTGAACGAAGTAGGTGATGAGGAGAAGGCACGGTTCCCTTGTGGATCAGCACCAGGAGGACCGAGACCTGTTTGGGGTAGAGACCAGAAATCCGTCCAGCTTTGAGCGCTGAAAGCTATACAGGCTTCTTTCATTCTTTCTGTAGTTACAAGACATATCCAGACTTACTATCGCTTGGAACAGCGACCAACACAACCAGAAAAATTATGCGTTTTATTCTACATTTTTTTAAACTTTTGTTTTCCCTATTGGCTACCGGTTTTGGTTTACAGTACCAACCATAGGCCATCACCTGGGACGCAGTACCATGCTCGCTTCCCAAGTGGGTGTGTAAAATACCCATGGTGCAACAGTACGACGCCTCTGAGAACTTCGGAGCTGGGAGCGCTTCCTACATTCCGACTCGTTCAATCTTACTAAACTGTGCAGGAGTGCAGGCCGTGACGTAGCACGAAATGTGAGTGGCACGATATCGCTGGTGTAGCGTAGCACTGCGAAGTCGGAAGTGATTCAACACTCTGAATCAGGTGGCTCCTAGTGAAGCTGTGATTTGTGAGACTGTGCAGGGTGTAAGACAAAAATTAAGCTCATACTCCTGCAGATTTCTCCATCAGATGAAATGTGATACCTTCAAAAAGTCCGATTCTGTAATTCGGATTTTAGTTGGAAAACACACAAAGTTCGTTGAATGCAAACAAAATGGTTGTATACTTGTTTAATAGATATACAGTCTACTAGAAATACTTCTACAAAGTTGCATATGCATAGCTACATAGCACTACTCTCTCTCCATTTCCTACACATATACTAACGGCATAGTCAATATTTGACGGATGAAATTTGACTATCCTCTGGTAATCTGGTGACAGTGTTTCACGAATTCAGTACCATAAAGGGATCAACATAAAATTATTCACATCTCTCGTATTTTCTTCCTTAGAACTTTGGCTCGTTTGGTGACCTTATGTGCGAAAATATAACGAAAATAGATTATGTAAAATGATGTTGTTATTTGCGTTGTAGTTTGATCTCAATGTCTGGTGGGGTGTAATTTATGCATTAATATTTTACGAACGAAAAATAGAAACAAGGGAGGAGCGAGCAGGTTTTCAGGGTTTTTCTTGGAAGATTGGGGACGTACGGTGTGAATCTGGCGGAGTGTCATTAAATTGTGAGGAAAAGAACAGTTTTGCCACACTGGGAAGGAGGAGGAAATCGGAAGGCGACACAAGTCGCTATTCCCAGGCAGGGAACGTCATTGTTTATGAAAAAAGACGAATTAAAGGTGAAACCATTCGGAAGGTGACTCATGCAATCCGGCGGCCACTATTTGTTATAGACCGAGAGGAAAAGTTGGATCATAAATCGACACAGAGGAGGACGTGCAAAAATAGAAGACAACTGGGGAAGTGAGAAGAGATACCAAGTAAGACGATTTATCACATTGGGTAGTTGAGGAAGAAGATATAAAGGGACGTCACCAATCCCACAATCAACAGCCATCATACCGCGAGGGTATAGCTCACTAAAGCAGCTAAACGAACATTTTATGTTATAATTGTGGTCAATAGAGAAACAGGTAATTAGTGCTACTGCTCTTAAAGTGAAACTGAACTCATGGCACTGCGGGGTGGGTTGTGGTTGGTTGGTTGGTTGGTTGGTTGGTTTGGGGAAGGAGACCAGTCAGCGTGGTCATCGGTCTCATCGGATTAGGGAAGGATGGGGAAGGAAGTCGGCCGTGCCCTTTCAGAAGAACCATCCCGGCATTTGCGTGGAGTGATTTTAGGGAAATCACGGAAAACCTAAATCAGGACGGCCGGACGCGGGATTGAACCGTCGTCCTTCCGAATGCGAGTCCAGTGTCTAACCACTGCGCCACCTCGCTCGGTGGTGGGTTGTGCTGCTATGGTATAGAAGCGGATGTGAGGTGGGTTCTGGAGGCGGCGGCGCTTGCCGAGGGTGGCTAAGAAAACTCAGCTGCAATATATAACACATTTTATCTAGCCTGCAGCTACAATGTTGTATTGCTGCGACACCTCACGTAGGTCCTCCGCAGGCACTTGTTCTACCGGTACTGCCGTTGATGTCTGATGGTCGCAACGGCGAGATGGCCGTTTGACGTCCACATCCTGCTTTGCTAATACTGTTTATCCCATGTGGCATCGCGTGCCACCGATTATCGCCAGTGACGCGAACGTCGTCTAGATTACAGGCATCCACAGCTACCGGTCTGGAAGCTCGCCCTGGTGCAGTACCACCCTGGCTCCGAACCGCTGTCCTCCAAAGCTGGGTTTCGGTTGCAACCGTGGGGTTGGGTCGGCTCACCAGTCGTGTCGTTCTAAGCCGAACGGTGCGGACTGAGAACTGCCCATCAGTCGGCAGCTTGATGGCTCATAATGTGATGGAGATTTGCGTAGATCCAATGTCGTGGAGGATGGTGCCATATTGCGCATAACTGTACTGTAATGAGAGGGTATTTACAGTGTTTATTAGCATGCCTTTTGTACCGATACACTGCATTCAACCTGCTACAGGTTAACGTCTTCGTGTCTCAGTCGTGTGGAAATACTCTACAGGCAGGGTCGTAGTTCAGGGCGTTTCTGCAATGTCATCACGATTGAGCGGTTCGGTCCGGCCATCTCGTGAAGTACAAGCAGCTTCGCTTGTGAAATAACGTATCATCGCCTCCACGCCTGCCTGTTTGCTTCACATATGACTGCAATGGAGCTACTTCTGTCTCAGTAATGCACAAATTACCGATGGCGTTACAGCCCTGTGTAACCTGAACTGTAGATTGCTTGTTTTAAACTGTACTCACAACGTGTTAGGGCCCAACTTCCAATAGTTAATTCGAACAGTATATTAAACAGACGCTCTATTCCACCAAAGTGCTAGTAAACGGTCGTCCAACGATAGGAAAGAGTATCTATGTTTGCGACCCTAATCCGACGTCTGCTCATACTAACAAGCACTCGTCCATTGAAGAATATCTTTGTTCGTGACCCTAATCCGACGTCTCCAGTACAAATCATCTAAAAATCTGCTTACAGGGTTTTATACAAAGTGCGACGCACCAGAGCTGGCACAAGTTTTTATTTTCAGCTCTGCTGAACATTTTGGAAATCGACGAAACAGCCTCCGCCATTTTGGCAGCAGATCAGTTATATTCTCGGAACAGCAGAGCGTCAACTCCAGAGACTATGCTGCTGTCAGCACCGTGTAGGAAGTACCTGAGGTAACACCTCAAAAATCCACACGTGGACTTCCGGTAGCTAACAGTTGCACATCAATAATCACCGCCAGAACAACACTTATAGAGCTTGTGTACTTATGTCTGTTTATATATTTCATTGTCCGTCCCCGGTAGCTGAGTGGTCAGCGCGACAGAATGTCTGTCCTAAGGGCCTGGGTTCGATTCTCGGCTGGTTCGGAGATTTTCTCCACTCAGGCACTATGTGTTGTGTTGTCCGAATCATCATCATTTCATCCCCATCGACGTGCAAGTCACCGAAGTGGGGTAGAATAGAAAGACTTGCACCCGGCGAACGGTCTACCCGATGGGAGGCCCTAGCCACACGACATTTACATTATACATCGTATACATTGGTTGTAAGTGGGAGTGTTGGTGTGTCTGTGTTACATGGGTTAGTTCAGTTAGTGTAAGGAGAAAAGCAAACTGTTAGACAAAGTTTTCAGGCCGCGTCATATTTCCTTCTAAAATAATTGATGTTTCGATGCCTCTGCTGGGATCTCCTTCGGGATGTTACGGTGACCACTATTGTTCTAGCAACAATGGACACCGAAACATCCTGAAGAAGATCCCAGCAGAAGGAATCGAAATTTTGATTATTTTGTAAGGAAATAAGACGCGGCCTAACAACTCAGAAAGTTGTAACTTTAATTACAACGGGCACGAAAGCCTGCAGACTTACACAAAGCTGGTAGATATTTTCATATGTACATTCACTCAGGTCGAGAGCTGTTTAAACTTAAT